>NC_077232.1:255810181-257180181 GCF_027887165.1 Monodelphis domestica
TTCATTTCTCTAATTATTTCAGTAGACCATAAGCTACTTGAGTGTTGGGACTATTTTTGTGTTTGTTTTTGTATCTTTAGCACCTAACAGTTTCTTATTAAGTACACATAATTATTCCTTAATAAATGCTTACTGAATTAAATTATTAGTGATTGACATAGTTTTACATGGTAATTTCTAATTTTCATTTCTATGTTTAGTTGTTTTTTGCATATCCTTTGAGAACTCATCTATTAGGAATGACTATTGGTTTTGTATTTCTGCAAGTTTGCTATGTGTTTTTTACTTTTGTTAGAATTACTAAAAACTTTATCAACTTTAAATCAATATATAAATGCTAGTTATTATTATTATTATTATTATTATTATTATTATTATTGTTGATAGTATATTCCAACATCTATCTTTGCTTTATTCCTTTTCTTATTAGGAAAGAATTTATATTTTTCTTCATTTCTGATAATGCTACCTTATGTTTCTAGAGTGATAGTTTTGAACATTTTAAGGAAAAATTCTTTTATTTCTAGGCTTTTGATTTTTTTTTCAAAGCATAAATAGCTGCTGTATTTTGTTAAAAGCTTTATTAAATGTAGTTACAGAATTATTTGACTATAATTTTCTCTTGCATTCCTGCCACAAGTGCAAATTGGTTGAAGTGAATAATTTTTCAGTGTATCTTTGTAGCCTCTAGAAATTAGAATCCTGAGTTTCGTTCCAGGTTCAATATTTTGCTAATAGTTTTTCTCTATCTTTTCAACCATATGCACTGATAATATTGACATGATTTTCTTTCTCTGCTTCCTATTTTGTTTTGAACATCAAGGCTATATTTGTTTCACTAGAGACTCATAAAGTACTATCTTTTTTTTGAACAGTTTATATAATAGCATAGAGATTATTCTTTAAATATCTAACATAATTCTATTTGGATGTGAACATTTTTTCCTTGAGGATTGATTTATGGCATGTTCAATTTCTCTTTCTGATATTGGGTTGCATAAGTTCAATATTTCCTATTTTGTTTATTTAGCTAAACATTTTTTTGTAAATGTTTATCCATTTCACATAGGTCTTTAGTTATGTTATCATTTTAACTGGATATAGTAGGTTCTAATAATTTCCTTTACAAGTGTGTTATGATTTACTTATTTTAGTTTTTATCTGGATAGTTTGCTTCCTTCTTTTTTTCTTGATTAGTAAATAGTTTTTATTTTTTTTCTTTAAAATCCAATTTAGTTTTATCCATCAGCTATGTATTATTTTTTGTTTTCAACTTTGTTTAGATATTCTTTGATTTTAAGGATTTCTACTTGTTTGTTTGCTGTTAGGTCAGTTCAGATCTAACTAAATGACTGTGTCCAATAAGCGTAGCCATAAATAATTAGATGTCATTTTCTAATACAGCATCTCAGAAATCCATATTTTACCTTGAACAATTTAACGTTTAAGTTGGACTAGGTTACTACCTTTCTGGTCATTTGCAACTATGAAATTCTATGATTTAATTCATCTGGTTGAGAGTTCTGGACATGAGAGTTGATACATCTTGTAAAAATCAGATTTTTGTGTGTATATCATACACCAATCTATTTTCCATACTATCATAATATTTTTTTGTCTTTTAGTACAAATTTGTAAATATACTGAATGTTATGAAAGGATTTAGTTTGTGATTGTGTATTTGAAGTAATATTTTTTATTAACCTTCCTTTCTATGCAAAAGGAGTCATTTAAAAGTGTAATTTATACTTTATTTTTCACATTTAAGTTCTTAAAGTGTTTAGATGGACTTTTATTTTTAAATTGTTAGGAAATTCATACTGGCACATTCATTTAAATGTTAGTTTGTAGCAAAATAATATGAATAGCTGGAATCTTTAAAAAATAAAAGGGTATATAAAATTTATATGTGAAAACTTGTCAAGAATTTTTGTGGCACAAAAAACATCTGACTTAACATCACACCTTCTTTGCAATTCTCTTGAAAAATCTGAGCATTTGATGAAAGCTGTTTTGTTTTATGCATTTAAAATTGTCATTTCCTTTCTTTCAAAATCATATTTTATTTTCTACCTTAAATTACTAGGAAATATCCATTGTCTTGTTTTTAACATTTTATTTTACATGCTTAAAAATAGTTTCCACTTGTAGCTAATCATTTTGGACCTGAGACTAGATATTATAGATCAGAATTAAATATAGTTGATGCCCAAGTTAAAAATACTTCAAATCTTTTCTTCCTAATGCTGCAGAAATTCTTTGCAGTCTAAAAAGATATGTATGATTCTATTTTGGTCTGGAGTCAATGTCTAGTGCGAGTATACATCTTAAATTTCAGGGCCTATAAATAGGTCTCTGATTTTTATACCAGTTTTAAAGCTACTTAAATTGCCAGTTTTCCTTGGTACTAAATAAAAATAATCATGGACTTTGACTCTGCTTTTGAGGAAGTGTTTTGACTTCTGAGTTTTAAAATTTCAAGTAGTTCTTTAAAGTTATTTTATTTTTCCCCTTCAATTACATGTAAAAACATTTGCAACATTAAAAAAATTGAGTCTTAAATTCTACTCTTTTCCCCCTCCTCACTCCCCAAGATGGTAAGCAATCTGATATAGATTTTACATGGGCAATAATGTAAAACATTTTTCCATATTAATCTTTTTATGGAAAGAAATTCACCTCCTCCCCAAAATTAAGAAAGCAAAAATTTGCTTTTTCTGGATTTAGATCCTATCAGATCTTTCTCTGGAAACTTTTTAAAAAATCATGAATCCTTTGGGATTGTTTTGGATCATTGTATTGCTGAGAATAGCTAAGTTATTCACAATTGTTCATTGTATAAGTATTGCTGTCACTGTACAATATTCTCCTGGTTCTGCTTACTTCACTTTGCTTGCATTTTGTGTAAGTTTTTCCAAGTACAGTACAATAATATTCCATTACAAATCATTTACTGTAACTTGCTCAACTATTCTTCAATTGATGGGTATGCCCTCACTTTCCAATTCTTTGCCTTTTGCCTTTCTTATTTTTTGTTTTTTATCTTTTTCATATGGTACTGCTGATTCAAAATGCATATATTGTTTTATAGCCCTTTGGGCATAAGTCCAAGTTGTTCTCCAGAATGGTTGAATCAGTTCACAACCCCCACAACAGTACATTAGTGTCTCAGCATCCCCTCCACGTTTTGTCATATTTCTTTTCTGTCATAATAGCCAATCTGATTGATGTGAGATGGTATGTCGAGTTGTTTTAATTTTCATTTCTCTAATTAATAGTGATTTAGAGCATTTTTTGCATGCTTGTAGAGAACTTTAATTACTTTGAATAAGAACTGCCTGTTCATATCCTTTTATTGTTTATCAGTTGGGGAATGACATTGAATGTATTCTTATTCATTCAACTCATTTCTCTAAGTATTTGAGAAATGAAGCCTTTATTAGAGAGAGTTGTTGTAAAGTTTTTTTCACTACACTGATTACTGGTTATTACTTTCCATCATATCCCCCTTTCATTTGTCCTCTTTCCTCTTCTTTCATTCTGTTCATTCCCCCAAAACTGACCACTACATCCCCTAATTTGTACTCTTTTCTATCAGTGCCCCCTCCTTCTCTTATCTCCTTTTCCTTCTACTTTCCTGTAGGGTAATATAGATTTCTATCCAATTGATTATGTATGTTCTTCCCTCTTTGAGCCAGTTTTAATGAGAGTAAGGTTCATGTGCTCTTCTCTCCATTTCCTCCACCTTGCCTTCCACAGCAGAATTTCTTTTTTGCCTCCTTATGTGCAATAATTTACACCATTCTATTTCTCCCTTTCCCCTTCTCCGAATGTATTCCTCTTTCTCATTCCTTAATTTTATTTTCTTAAAGATATCATCTAATCATATTCACCTCGAATCCTTGCCTTTTCTGTCTATGTATACTATTTCTAACTGGCCTAATAATGATATTTTTTTAGGAGTTGCAAGAATCATCTTCCCATGTAGATGTATAAACAGTTTTACCTTACTAAATGTCTTGGTTTTTCTTTCTTCTTTACCTTTTTATACTCCTTTTGAGTGTTGTTTTTTAGAGTGAAATTTTCCATTCAGCTTTGGTGTTTTCATCAGGAATGTTTGAAAGTCTTCTATTTCATTGAATACTCATTTTTCCTTTGAAGGATTATTCCCAGTTTTGATGGGTAAGTGATTCTTGGTTTAAGTCCTAGCTCTTAGGCCCTCTGGAATATCATATTCTACATTCTCCTGTCCTTTATTTTTTTTTTAAACCCTTACCTTCTGTCTTGGTGTCAATACTGTGTATTGGCTCCATGGCAGAAGAGTGGTAAGGGCTAGGCAATGGGGGTCAAGTGACTTGCACAGGGTCACACAGCTGGGAAGTGTCTGAGACCAGATTTGAACCTAGTATCTCCTGTCTCTAGGACTGGTTCTCAACCCACTGAGATACCCAGCTACTCCTGTCCTTTAATGTAGAAGATGCTAAATCTTGTATTATTCTGACCATGGCTTTTATTGTATTTGAATTTTTTTGGGCTCTGTGCAATATTTTCTCCTTTATCTGGGATTTCTGGGACTTGGCTTTAATATTTCTGGAAGTCATCCTTTTGGGATCTCTTTTAAGGGGCAATTGGTGGATTCTTTCAATTTATATTTTGCTCTCTGGCTCTAGAATAAATATCAGGGTAGTTTTTCTTGATAATTTCTTGAAATATAATGTCTAAGCTTTTTTTTTTTGATCATAGTCTTCATGTAGTCCAATAATTCTTAGATTATCTATCCTCGATTTATTTTTCCAGGTCAGTTGTTTTTCCTGTGAGATATTTTACATTTTCTTCTATTTTTTCACTTTTGACTTTGTTTTATTGTTTCTTTTTTTTTCTCGTAGGGTTATTGGCTTCCCCTTTTTAAGGCATCACTTTCTTGATTGAGCTTTTATAACTCTTTTTCCATTTAGCCAAATCTACTTTTTAAAGGATTCTTTTTCTGAATGAATTTGTGTACTTCTTTTTTCCCCCCAAAAGGCCAATTCTGCCTTTTAAGATATTCTTCTCTTCAGGGCATTTTTGTATATCTTTTTCCATTTGGCCAGTTATGCTTTTTTTAGAAGTTCTTTTCAGTGTATTTTTGTGCCTCTTTTACTAGTTGACCTATTGTATTTATTTTCTTCATTATTTTTTGTCCCTCCTTTTCTAAGCTGTTGACTTTTTCATGATTTTCCTTTATCAACTTCATTTCTTTTCCCAATTTTTATTCTACCTCTCTTATTTTATTTGTAAAATCCCTTTTTGAGACCCTCCATTAATTCTTTTTTTTTATTTTTATTTTTATTTTTTTTTCTTTTTTTCTTTTTCTTTTTTTTTTTAATATATTTTATTTGATCATTTCCAAGCATTATTCGTTAGAGACATAGATCATTTTCTTTTCCTCCCCCCCACCCCCCATAGCCGACGCGTAAGTCCACTGGGCATTAGATGTTTTCTTGATTTGAACCCATTGCTTTGTTGATAGTATTTGCATTAGAGTGTTCATTTAAAGTCTATCCTCTGTCATGTCCCCTCAACCTCTGTATTCAGGCAGTTGCTTTTTCTCGGTGTTTCCACTCCCATAGTTTATCCTTTGCTTATGAATGGTGTTTTTTTTTTCTCCTGGATCCCTGAAAGTTGTTCAGGGGCATTACACCGCCACTAATGGAGAAGTCCATTACGTTCGATTATACCACAGTGTATTAGTCTCTGTGTACAATGTTCTCCTGGTTCTGCTCCTCTCGCTCTGCATCACTTCCTGGAGGTTGTTCCAGTCTCCATGGAACTTCTCCACTTTATTATTCCTTTGAGCACAATAGTATTCCATCACCAACATATACCACAGTTTGTTCAGCCATTCCCCAATTGATGGGCATCCCCTCGTTTTCCAGTTTTGGGCCACCACAAAGAGCGCAGCTATGAATATTTTTGTACAAGTCTTTGTGTCCATTATCTCTTTGGGGTACAGACCCAGCAGTGCTATGGCTGGGTCAAAGGGTAGATATTCTTTTATCGCCCTTTGGGCATAGTTCCAAATTGCCCTCCAGAATGGTTGGATCAGTTCACAACTCCACCAGCAATGAATTAATGTCCCTACTTTGCCACATCCCCTCCAGCATTCATTACTTTCCTTTGCTGTTATGTTAGCCAATCTGCTAGGTGTGAGGTGATACCTCAGAGTTGTTTTGATTTGCATCTCTCTGATTATAAGAGATGTAGAACACTTCTTCATGTGCTTGTTAATAGTTTTGATTTCTTTATCTGAGAACTGCCTATCCATGTCCCTTGCCCATTTATCAATTGGAGAATGGCTTGATTTTTTGTACAATTGATTTAGCTCATTATAAATATGAGTAATTAAACCTTTGTCAGAGGTTTCTATGAAGATTTTTTCCCAATTTGTTGTTTCCCTTCTGATTTTAGTTATATTGGTTTTGTTTGTACAAAAGCTTTTTAGTTTGATGTAGTCAAAATTATTTATTTTACATTTTGTGATTCTTTCTATATCTTGCTTGGTTTTAAAGCCTTTCCCCTCCCAAAGGTCTGACATGTATACTATTCTGTGTTTACCCAATTTACTTATGGTTTCCTTCTTTATGTTTAAGTCACTCACCCATTTTGAATTTATCTTGGTGTAGGGTGTGAGGTGTTGATCTATTCCTAGTCTCTCCCACACTGTCTTCCAATTTTCCCAGCAGTTTTTATCGAATAGTGGATTTTTGTCCCAAAAGCTGGGATCTTTGGGTTTATCGTATACTGTCTTGCTGAGGTCGTTTTCCCCCAGTCTATTCCACTGATCTTCCTTTCTGTTTCTTAGCCAGTACCAAATTGTTTTGATGACTGCTGCTTTGTAATATAGTTTGAGGTCTGGGACTGCAAGGCCCCCATCATATGTGTTTTTTTTCATTATTTCCCTGGATATCCTTGATCTTTTGTTCTTCCAAATGAACTTTGTTATGGTTTTTTCTAAATCAGTGAAGAAGTATTTTGGTAGTTCAATGGGTATGGCACTAAATAGATAAATAAGTTTGGGTAGGATGGTCATTTTTATTATATTGGCTCGTCCTATCCATGAGCAGTTAATGTTTTTCCAATTGTTCAAGTCTAGTTTTAGTTGTGTGGCGAGTGTTTTGTAGTTGTGTTCATATAGTTCCTGTGTTTGTCTTGGGAGATAGATTCCTAGGTATTTTATTTTGTCTAAGGTGATTTTGAATGGGATTTCTCTTTCTAGTTCTTGCTGCTGAGCTGTGTTGGAGATATATAGAAAAGCTGATGATTTATGTGGGTTTATTTTGTATCCTGCAACTTTGCTAAAGTTGTTGATTATTTCAATTAGCTTTTTGGTTGAATCTCTAGGATTCTTTAAGTAGACCATCATGTCATCCGCAAAGAGTGATAACTTGGTCTCCTCCTTGCCTATTCTGATACCTTCAATTTCTTTATCTTCTCTAATTGCTACTGCTAGTGTTTCTAGTACAATGTCAAATAGTAGAGGTGATAATGGGCATCCTTGTTTCACTCCTGATCTTATTGGGAATGCATCTAGTTTATCCCCATTGCAGATGATATTAGCTGTTGGTTTTAGATATATACTGTTTATTATTTTTAGGAATGACCCTTCTATTCCTATGCTTTCTAGTGTTTTTAATAGGAATGGGTGTTGTATTTTATCAAAGGCTTTTTCTGCATCTATTGAGATAATCATGTGGTTCTTGCTAGTTTGCTTGTTGATGTGGTCAATTATGTGGATGGTTTTTCTAATGTTGAACCAGCCCTGCATCCCTGGTATGAATCCTACTTGATCATGGTGAATGATCTTTCTGATCACTTGCTGGAGTCTTTTTGCTAGTATCCTATTTAAAATTTTTGCATCTATATTCATTAGGGAGATTGGTCTATAGTTTTCTTTCTCTGTTTTTGACCTGCCTGGTTTTGGAATCAGTACCATGTTTGTGTCGTAAAAGGAGTTTGGTAGAACTCCCTCTTTGCTTATTATGTCAAATAGTTTGTATAGTATTGGGGTTAACTGTTCTCTGAATGTTTGATAGAATTCACAGGTGAATCCATCAGGCCCTGGGGATTTTTTCTTAGGAAGTTCTTTGATGGCTTGATGGATTTCAATTTCTGATATGGGATTATTTAAGAATTCTATTTCCTCTTCTGTTAGTCTAGGCAGTTTGTATTTTTGTATATATTCATCCATTTCTCCTAAATTGGTGTATTTATTGCCATATAATTGGGCAAAGTAATTTCTAATGATTGCCTTAATTTCCTCCTCATTGGAGGTGCTGTCCCCCTTTTCATCTTTAATGCTGTGAATTTGCTTTTCTTCCTTCCTTTTTTTAATTAGATTGACCAGTACTTTGTCTATTTTGTTTGTTTTTTCAAAGTACCAGCTTCTTGTCTTATTTATTAAATCAATAGTTCTATCACTTTCGATTTTATTAATTTCTCCCTTAATTTTTAGGATTTCTAATTTGGTTTTCTGCTGGGGGTTTTTAATTTGATCGCTTTCGAGTTTTTTCAATTGCATTTCCAATTGATTGATCTCTGCTCTCCCTTGTTTGTTAATATGAGCTTTCAGGGATATGAATTTGCCTCTGATTACCGCTTTGGCTGCATCCCAAAAGGTTTGAAAGGATGTTTCGCCATTGTCATTTTCCTTGATGAAATTATTAATTGTTTCTATGATTTCTTCTTTAGCTAAACGGTTTTGGAATATCATATTGTTTAATTTCCAATTGGTTTTAGATTTGGTTTTCCATGTACCATTACTAATCATTATTTTTATTGCCTTGTGATCTGAGAAGGCTGCATTCATTATTTCTGCTTTTTTGCATTTGTGTGCTATGTTTCTGTGACCTAATGTATGGTCAATTTTTGTGAATGTGCCATGTGGTGCTGAGAAGAAGGTGTATTCCTTTTTATCCCTATTTATTTTTCTCCATATGTCTATTAATTCTAATTTTTCTAAGATTTCATTCACTTCTTTTACCTCTTTCTTATTTATTTTTTGATTTGATTTATCTAAATTTGATAATGGTTGCTTTAAGTCTCCCACTAGTATGGTTTTATTGTCTATTTCTTCCTTCAATTCTCCTAGTTTCTCCATTAGAAATTTGGGTGCTATATTATTTGGTGCATACATGTTGATTAATGATATTTCCTCATTGTCTAGAGTCCCTTTTAACAAAATATAATTACCTTCCCTATCCCTTTTGATCAGGTCTATTTTTGCATTGGCTTTATCAGATATCATGATTACCACTCCTGCCTTCTTTCTATCAGTTGAGGCCCAGAAGGTCTTACTCCATCCTTTAATTCTGACCTTGTGGGTGTCAACCCGCCTCATGTGTGTTTCTTGAAGACAACATATGGTAGGGTTTTGGATTCTAATCCATTCTGCTATTCGTCTACGTTTTATGGGTGAGTTCATCCCATTCACGTTCAAAGTTATGATTGTCATTTGTGGACTCCCTGGCATTTTGATTGCCTTCCCTAATTCTAACCTTTTCTTCTTCGGCTCTACCTTTTAGTCCAGTGATTTACTTTGAATCAGTCCCCCTTGTCCCCTCCCTTGATGTTTCCCTTTTTAGTCCCTCCCTTTTGTTCCCTCCCCCTCCCCCCTCTCTTTCCCTCCCTTTTTGTTCTCCCTCTCCCCCTCCCCCCCCTTGGTTTTCCCTTCTCCTTACCCTTGTTGGGTAAGATAGAATTCAAGATCCCAATGGATCTGGATGTTTTTCCCTCTCAGAGTTGATTTCCCTGAGATTGAGGTTTAAGTAACCCCCCCCCCCCTCTCTTCCTCTCCTTCTTATAGGAGTTTTCTTCCCCTCCCCTTCCCCTGTGAATCTTTGTGTGAGAACCATTATTCTATTTGGTCTTTCTTTACCCCCTATTTATACATTACATTTTCCCCACATATTAGTATACATAGGTTGATATAAATGTAGTCCTTATAGAAGAGAGTTTGAGTAAAAGAAGATAACATTTTTCCCCTTTCCTTAATATTTACCTTTTCAGGTATTCCTTGCTCTTTGATTTTCGGTATCAAACTTTCCACAGAGCTCTGGTCTTTTCTTTGCAAAAAGTTGGAAGTCTTCTATTTTGTTGAATGCCCATACTTTCCCTTGGAAGTATATAGTCAGTTTTGCTGGGTAGCTGATTCTTGGTTGGAGACCCAGCTCTCTTGCCTTTCTGAAGATCATGTTCCATGCCTTACGATCATTCAGAGTAGAACTTGCAAGGTCTTGTGTGACCCTGATTGGCATTCCTTTATATCTAAATTGTCTTTTTCTGGCTTCCTGTAGGATTTTTTCTTTTGTTTGATAGCTTTGGAATTTGGCAATTACATTCCTGGGAGTTGTCTTTTGGGGGTTTAGTGTAGAAGGTGTTCTGTGAGCTCTGTCAGTGGATGTATTGCCCCCTTGTTCTAGAATCTCTGGGCAATTTTCTTTGATTATATCTTGTATCACCATGTCCAGTTTGGTATTTATTTCTGGCTTATCTGGGAGTCCAATTATTCTTAAATTATCCCTTCTCCCCCTATTTTCCAGATCTATCACCTTGTCGGTGAGATATTTTATGTTCTCTTCTAATTTCTTGGTGTTTTGGCTTTGCTTTATTAGTTCTTGCTTTAAAGCCTGGTTTTCTTTTACAGTTTGGTCAAACTGGTTTTGTAGATGCGTGAATTTCTTTTGCATCATTTCCCACTTTTCCTCCCAGAGGGCTTCCATCTTTTTGGTCCTTTCTGATTCAAATTCTTCATGGGTTTGTGGAGAGTTTCTATTTCCTTTGGGAGATTTTGGAGAATTTTCTTGTATATCTTCTTCTATCTGCTCTGTATTTTGTATTTTGGCTCCATAGAATGTGTCCAGAGTCGCCCCTTTCTTCTTATTTTTCTTGGTATTTTGGGGCTTCTGTGCTTCTGTGGAGTTTGTCATCTCTGAACGTGGAGGATTGGCTTTTCTTGTCTTTGTCTGGTGATCAGAGGCTTTAGTCCTGGGCAGATGTTGGTTCTATGAGCGTTCCCTGGGTTAAACTGAATATGCCTCACTGGAACTGGAATGGAAGGGTCGGACCACGAGGCCTCACTCTCCCCCTGGCTCGATTTCCGGAAGTTGCCTTCAGAATCCCTGGCCGTGAGGCTGTTTCGTCGGCCTGCGGGGGGATGGGCTGCCGCTTCCCCAAGCTCCGAGAGCACAGACTTTCACTGAGACTTGGATAGCAGGGTCCAGCCCGTGAGGCTGTCTTGCCCGCCCTGAGGGTTGCTGTTGTTTTGACCAGCTCTCTGCAGTGGAGGCCCCAGGCAGTAACTTTCACCCGGACCAACCAGCTCTTTGCAGCGGAGGCCCCAGGCAGTAACTTTCACCCGGACCTACCGGCTCTCTGCAGCGGAAGCCCCAGGCAGTAACTTTCACCCGGACTGGGACTTGGGTAGAAGACCCTGAGGGTTGTTGTTCCTCAGACCCTGCTCTCTGAGCCCGGCGCGGCTGCCGCTTCCGGGAGCCTTGGACTCTGCGCTCCTACCCCTGAGGTCCGAGGGATCTCGGGTTCTGGCTTTTAAGGGGAGCCGTACCTTTTGAACCGGGTCCAGGTCCAGGAGGAGGGTTCCCAGGGTCTGTGCTGTTGATCGTTTTGAATTTCGGCGCCTTAGGAGCTTCTAGTTTGAGATCGGTCGGGAAGGGTTTTCCGGAGATCTGAACTTCAGCTTTCTCTAAGCCGCCATCTTAACCGGAAGTCCCCCTCCATTAATTCTTAATGGGCTTGAGACCAATTTATATTTTTCTTTGTGGCTTTGGATGCAGCAGTATTGACTTTGTTTTCTTCCTCTGAGTTTGTATTTTGGTCTTCTCTGGTACCAAAATAATTTTCTGTGTTATTTCTTTTTTCCCATTGTTTGCTTATTTTCCATTTGGACTCTGCTCCTGTTGTGAAGGGAAGGAACACTATCCTAAGTTTAAAGTTCTTTGTGCAGTTGCCTTTAGAGCTAGCTATAGGGATCTATACTTTTGGTTAATACTCTCTCAGCCTGTGTTCTGCTCTTTGAGGAACCACAAGCACTTTTCCCACTCTTGGAACTGTGATCAGAGCCTTCTGCTGCCCTGTAGTCATAAGTTCCAGTGTGTGCTAATGCTCCTTCTTACCCTGAGACTGCCACCTCAGACTGGAATCTGGATCTGCATATGGGCAATGCAAACAAGAGTCTCACACCCAGAACCAGAAAAACATTCCTTCACCTTCTGATGAGTCATCCAAACACTCCTTGCCATCTGTAGTTGAGAGCTCTGGAAGCCTTTGCTGTTGATTCACCTTGATTCCTGCCTTGGTGTATTGCTTTGGGCTCCACTTCTATCTCAGTGCTATAATAGATCTTTTGTACCAACCTTCTAAGTTGTTTTGGGATGAAAAATTATTTGATTCCATCTTTTTGTGGGTTATGAGACTCCAAAATTTATTTTGAGGCATTATATCATAATTGTTTTGGAGAGTAATTTGGTTGAGATCTTTGTACCTTCTCTACCATCTTGGTTCTGCCACCTCAAGTAGTTTTTAGCAACTAAAGCAACTTCTCACTTCTGTCTCTCAGAATCTCTACTTTCCTTCCAGGCTATACTTAAGTGTTCCTCCCTACTTGAAACATTTCTTGACCACCCTTCATTATGAATACTAGCACCTTTCCTCATTACATGGTATCTATTGAGTATACTGATGTAGTCCTTCACTCTTCCATTCCATCAGTACTGGTAAATCAGAAGGCTAACTGATCACTACACCCTCTGAATTCTAAAGGTGAACCCTTGTAACAAGGGAATCACTTTAAAAGACTGATATATATTAATTTAAGGTCGCCAAGGAATCAGCTATGTAATTCCTAAATGAAAAACTCAAGTCAGCCGTCAGCCTTTTTTGGAGTTTAATTACAATAGGAGTAAGAAAGGAATTAGAGATAGAGAGAGAGAGAGAAAGGGGAGAGAAGGGAATAGGGCTTAAATACCCCTTCTGTTTAGGCTGGGCCAAAAGGCCCAAGCCCTTAGATAGCTGGGGCAAAGAAAAGAGATCAGTCCCTATTACTCACGTGTCCAAAATGGAGAAACAGTCTCAGGGGCCCCCACCTTCAGCTTCCTTCAGAGCAAGCCTTCTCAGAGCCCAGGAACCACACCGACCAAAACCTCAACCCCCCCCTCCAGTCTCCAGACCCTCCTATCTTTAAGGAAACCATCCAAGTTGCCTCCCCTCAGTCCTCACATCTACCAATCACTCTTCATCAATTTCCCTGTCAATGGAGGCTCTCCCTTAACCCAGGACCGCCCAGAGGTTTCTGGCTTTTGCACATGTCTGTTGAAGGTCATATTTTTCAACTGATTAAATCTTTACTCCTTTGCTACAGCCCTTTCTAAATCCTGTTAACTTGAGTATGGTAGAGATTGGAATAATTAAATTTTGATCTAGGCTGCAGCCCTTACTCAATCCTATTAGGACTGAATAGGGTGGAGTATCTCCATTGTATCAATTCTAAAATCAATCAAGACTCAAAGAAATTCCTGTTCTATGCTTAAGCATAGGTCAAAGTCCTTTCCATTGTTCAGCAAAGGGTTTCTGTCCTAAAGTAATCTTAAGAAGGGAAGAGAAGGAACCTCCCATGCCAATGGGGTTCCCATTCCAATAGACTATCAGTAAGAAATTTTCCAAGTATGAAATATCCCAATGGTGAAATTTCCAACATTTATAAATCTAAGGAATTTTGAGGTTTACACCCTGAAGGGTTGGGGGTGGGGTGATTTCTAGTACTATTTTTTATGAACCTCCACTGGTATGCTCCCTATTGATTATCAGTTATATAGATATAGTTAACTGGCTTTTGGGATGTCTGTTTACTAAGGAGTTATAGGAAGAACAATTATAATCAAAGTCTGGGCTGTACTCTCTCAAAGTTATATATAATTTCTAGGGGGAAATGGATGTTAGCTAAAAGAGCTCATGTGGCTAATAGTCACATATCCTTACTGGAAGTTCTTTTAGCCTTTTGTGGAGTTTCCTTGGTGAATCTAGTTTGTTTTCTCTCAGATCCTGGCTGACATCTTGTTACTCATCTAGGATGTTTGATAACATGGTCAGTGGAGTGAGAGTTGGAGGAAGGAAGTGTGAAATTTACTTTGGGCTCCCTCTCTGCCTCCCTCCATGTTGAGTTTCTGATTATAGGTACAAGGACTCCTGAAGATTACCTTTCTTAGCAGTTGCTAGATTCTTCTGGAATTTTCTTTTGTGATATATATAGATCCAAACTATGTTTGATGCTTTCAACTAATCCTAGTTCACTTCTCATATGATTTCATCCAGTGATTCAAAGTATTTCACTTCCAACATGATTAGATTATTCAAACCTAATTAATGCCTTTGAATAATTGCTTGATTCTGTAATTCAAAGAGGCATTTTCTACTACTGAAGGAAACAAACCACAGAGCATCTTGTTAGGTATGTTAATTGAGGTTGAAATCCCTGTGTGAAATCCCTTTCTTAATTTACCATATGTAAAGATTGTCTTTCTTGACTATCCTGTGAGCTCCATGAAGGCAGGCACACTTTTCATTTTTATCTTTGTATCCCTAGTACCTAGCAGAGTGCCCAGCACATTCTAGGTACTTTATACTTGTGTGAAAATAGATTACTAACTTCATAAGATTGATTATTCCTTTAAGATCTGAAGCTCAGATATAGAGTCAAATTACATTCTTACCTGAGAATTTGTTATTTCCAAAGTAGTTTAATCATGACTATAGAGATAGATAGTGGCAACCAAAGATGGCAGTAAGTATGCCATATTTTCTTCTCATTTTTTTCTTATGTGAATCCTCATCCCATCCTTGAATCCTATTGGTTTTCTTTGTATCCTTATTTTGGAAGCTTAGAAAGGAAATTCTAGCTATTCTGAACTCTGCTGGCAAATTACTTTAGTGTTATTGGGTGAATAGATGAAGTGCCTTTATAAAGCTGCTTTTTATGCTTGGAATGCCTCCCTCTCTATCATTACTTTTGGAATTCCTGGCATCCTTTAAAGTACAATTGAAATGCCACCTTTTCCATGTTGGTAATGAGTTTCCACTTTTGTTCTCTTGTTTTGCTCATCTCAAGTGTGCTGATCATGTATCATTGTTTATTATGGTTGTCTATACATTTTGTTGAATTGAGTTTAAATCTTGAGAGTACCTCTGAAAATGTGGTTACACTGGAAATGATGAAACCTGGTAAACTGAATAACATGATCCAGGTGAGAGGATAGCCCATTATCTTTCCTTTTATTCACCTTAGACATCTTTTTCCTATTGCTGAAGGTAGGAGCACTATCATTGAGGTCAAAGAATCTTGAGCCTGGAATATTTTCTCATCTTCATTCATTGTACATTTGCTACATCCCTGTGAACCAGCCCCAAATACATCCCAAATTAAACATATGCAAAAAGGGACTCATTACATTTTCCCCAAAACACATTATTTTAAACTACTTCATTTCTGTCAATAATACCACCAATGTCCTTCCCTTTCCCCACACTGACAATCGCAAAATCATACTTGAAGTTTCTCCTTCCCATAGTCGACACATCTAATCATTGTGAAATCTTATCATTTCTACCTCCACAGCATCTGTCGTATACATCTCCTTCTCACCTTTATCACCTCTCACCTGCAATAGCCCTTACAGTATCCTTGCCTTGAATCTCTTCTCTGTTTAATTCATTCTCTTGTTCAGCCATTTTCCAGTTGTTTTTCAGTTGTGTCTGATTCGTTGTGACCCCAATTTGGGGTTTTCTTGGCAAAGATACTAGAATGGTTTGCTGTTTTCTTAGCCCAGTCATTTTACAGATGAAGGAACTGTGGCAAGTGAGGTTAAGTGATTTTCCCAAGGTCTCATAGCTGGTAAGTGTCAGGGTGGATTTTAACTCAGGAAGCTGTCTGACTCCAGACCTAGCACTCTATTTTACCACCTAGCTGTCCAATTCATTCCCTATACATGTTCAAATTGATATTTTAAAAAATACAGATTTGACCATATCACCCTTCTATTATAAAGTCTAATTACTTCCTTCAGATCTTTAAAAATTCCATTTGCCTTCAGGATTTAAAAAAATGTTATTCTGGTATTTCAAGTTTCCTGTACTGTGTGCCTTCCATCTACCTTTCCAGTCTTATTTCTTATCACTTCTCCTTCTGGTCATACTAGCCTCCTGGCATTGTCTATCCTTGATAGTTTCATCTTTTGCATTTGTGTTTGTGTTTGGACCTCTCACTTCTGCCTTAGATTCTCTCAGTTTCCTTCAAAGTATAACTTAGATTTCTTGAGCCCCTTCGGCCATGAACTCAGTTTTCCTCTTGGAACCTCTTTGATACTTTGTAATTGCTTCATATATAGTTTATAAATTATGTATATTTTGTATCTCCCCATTACAAAGTAAGCATTTTGAAAGTAGGGACAGATTAATTTTTGTCATTGTAACCCAGCCAGTAACACAATCTCATTCTCATAATAGGAACCTAGTTGCTATAAAGGGTTTTTTTTTTTAATGTCAGCTGCTTCTTATTCTAGTTATATTGATTTTATTCATGCAAAAGATTTCAAGTGTTGCATAATAATTTAAATATTTTATTTATTTAAATAATTAATTAAGAAGATTTTTCCATGGTTATATGATTCATGTTCTTTCCCTCCCCTCCTCTCTCCCCCTTCCTGTAGCCAACAAGCAATTCCACTGGGTTTTACATGTCTCACATAATAACTTTTTAAAATAAATATGTGTATATTCACTCCTTTCTTTTTCTGTTTATGACTATTTCCCCCAAGCCATATATATCAAAGATAATAGTTTTTATTCCCACCCTTATTTTTTCAGAGGTCTTCAAGTTAAAATTATTTATCTATTTGAGTATTATTTTGGCATACAGTATAAAATGTTGATTTTACTTTTATAAAGTTTATTTCAAGTTTTCCTAGAAATTCTTATAGAATAGAGAGCTTTCCCCCAGTGTTTTGTTACTCTATCCTATCACAGAGTGACAACAAGGAACTTAATTATTATTTATAACACAGAAACACTGAAAAAGTTCCCAGTAAGATCAAGATAAAGGAAGGATTTCCATCATCTAAAATAGAGTAATACATTCCTAGATAAAACATTTTACTCTTATTTTACCAAGAGAAATTATTTGAGATAATTACCATAGATAAAGGTAGTAATGAAAAAGAGTGGAAAGAGTGATGGATTTGCTTTTAGAAGACCTGGATTTGCAGCTTGTTATCACTGTAACCTTGGACAAGTCATTTGTCTGGACGTATATTCTGGACCTTAATTTCTTTATGTGTAAAATAAGTTTGACTTGATAACTTTCAAGATCCTTTGCTGTCCTCAATATTTTCTTTTATGAGTTTTGCAATGAAATTCTAAGATCAATATTTAAGATTGACACTTCATTTTGCATAGCATGATATAATGACTTTCTTTGTCTCAGTACTTTTTGGTATGGATTCAACTTTGTCCTATATCATTAGTGACATTCCTACTTTTTAAAATTTGACAATAGCATACATTTTTATTATCTTCACATTATCAATTAATTTAGATCTTTTTGAATTAATGTTTCTGATAGTGTATTTTTGGATTCTCTTTTTCAATCCATTATATAGTTCTTTTGCATTCTATTGGGAATTGTGGCCCATTTGCATTCAGTGCTATAATAGGTTTGTCTTAAGTTACTTTCATGAAAGGATTTCTTCATTTTCTTATTATTAATTCTATCATTAATCCAAACATAACAGTAGCATTATAGTTTTTCTCTTCTGTATTAATAATTGTAATTTATAATTATATGTAACTAATTTTAGCTTCATATCAAGCCATTTTTCATCTGCCAACTCCAACAATCTTTCTCCCAGCTTTCCATCTAAGCTTTTATCTGGCTGTTAAAGTGACAGAAACAGTTTCCTTTGTCTTTGCAAGATAAATATTTGAAGCAAAAGTTACATTTGACTTTGTCTTTGCCCTTTTCAATCTACAAAATTGACAGTCTTATAGGAATACCCTCTTGTGTTTCACTAGTTATTGTTTACAAGCTCTGAACAGATTTCTTTGATTTTCTGAACTATAATATCCAATATGGTTTTTTTTTCTGATTTATCTAGGATGTCAGGAATTCTAAGATGATTCTAAACTATCATCTGCTTCTTTCACTCAGGCATATATATTTTCCAAAAGTTTATCTAATTCATTGATAGTGGCAGGTAGGAGCAGAGAGAAAGGCATAAAATAATTAATCTGCTTTGTATTATTCTTAATTCTGTTTCCCCTTATCTCAGGTTTGCTTTTCATTGCTTCTATGATTTAAAATTTTTTTAAATCTATTATTTTCTGAATCCCTATTTATTTTTGTCTCTTGATTCTCATTTAATTTTCTTATCTGATTTTTATCTTCTTTAGAACCTTTTATTTGTCTTGATGTTTCCTTAGCCTTTCCAGTTCTTGGATAACTTCTCCAAATATCAGCAAATGACATCTTTACAGGCATCTTCTAGGATTTCATTTTATAGTTCATATCTGGTATGTTAGTTAATTCAGTTTTTCAACTGTAAAGAAGGTCTAAATCATCCTTACACACAATTTGGATTACATAGCCTGTCTATACTTTAGTTTCTCCTTTTGTTAAATGGGGATAATAAAAGTACTTGTTTCATGTGGCTGTCATAAGAGTAAACTAAGAAAATGTAAAGTGCTTTGCAAACCTTAGTGTGCTATATAAATATATATTCAGTGGATGCACTGTCTATACCATGCCTCTCAAGAATGAGAATATGCAGGGCACAGAACTCACAGAATACCATTACTTTAATCTTTGCTTTTTCACTTTCTCTAACTATATAGACTCAGTGTCCAGTTATCAAAATTCAGACATCAAATATTTGATGTTAAAGTACTTAGGAGACCTCACATTCTTTTGGTAACAAGGGAACCACAACAATTTAACAAATATCTTGACCTATAAATATGCCCCAATATTTGGGTCTATGAAGAGCAGCATTTTTTTGGGGGGGTTATCTTGCATTCTTGTAGATTTTTATCACTATTCTGTCTAAAGTATTTTATTTATTTGTTTTTAAAATAATTCTTACCTAAATGTCTTAAATATAAAGAGTGAAATTACCTGTCAGATCTGTAGGAAAGGAAAGGAAAGAAGTTAAGACCAAGCAAGAGATAGGGAAAATTACAAAATGTTTTTTAAAATGAATAATTTTGATTACATTAAATTAAAACATTTTTGTACATAAACCAGTGCAACCTAAATTAGAAGGAAAGCAATAAACTGTGAAAAAAATTATAAGAAAAACCTCTGACAAAAGTCTAATTTCTCAAATTTTAAGGAACTAAGTCAAATGTACAAGAAATCAAGCCATTCCCCAATCAACAAATGGCAAAGGGACATGAATAGGCAATTTTTACAGGATGAAATCAAAACTATCAATAAGCACATGAAAAAGTGGAGGGGGATGTGGCAAAGTTGGGACATTAATTCATTGCTGGTGGAATTGTGAATTGATCCAACCATTCTGGATGGCAATTTGGAACTATGCCCAAAGGGAGCTAAAAGACTGTCTGTCCTTTGATCGAGCCACAGCACTGCTGGGTTTGTACCCCAAAGATATAATAAGGAACAGGACTTATATAAGACTCTTTATAGCTCCTTGTGGTGGCAAAAATTTGGAAAATGAGGGGATGCCCTTTGATTGGGGAATGGCTGAATAAATTGTGGTATATGTTGGTGATGGAATACTATTGTGCTAAAAGGAATAATAAAGTGGAGGAATTCCATGGAGACTGGAACAACCTCCAGGAAGTGATGCAGAGCAAAAGGAGCAGATCCAGGAGAACATTGTACACAGAGATGGATACACTGTGGTACAATCAAACATAATGGACTTCTCTACTAGCAGCAATACAATGGCCCAGGACAATTCTGAGGAACTTATGAGAAGAATGTATCTGCTGCAAATATGGATAATATCAAAATAAATTTTGAACAATGATACATATACAACCCAGTGGAATTGCTTGTCAGCTCCAGGAGGGGAGAGGAAAGAGGAGGGGAATCATTAATCATGTAACCATGGAAAAAATATTCTAAATTAAAAAAAGGAAAAAAAATAACTCAACTTCTCACCTACTAACTACTAAGACAAAAGAGGCAAGGGCTAAGAAATGCAGTTAAATGACTTGGCCAGGGTCATACAGCTGGGAAGTGTCTAAGGCCAAATTTCAATCTAGAATTTCCAATTTCCAGGAGTGGCTCTCTATCCATTGTGCTACCTAATGTCTTTTAAAAACTTTTTTATGTGGCTTAATTAAGAAATAGCTATGTACATTGGTTAGAGAATTGGCCTTCAATAGAGGAAGAGCTGGATTCAAGATCTGCCTCATATATATTACCCATATGAACTTTGGCACATGACTTACTTCTCAGTGGTCCAGGCAGCTATTTAAGACCTGATGTTTTCAAGAAGACACTTCTTGATATTTGCAATATAAGTTCCTCACTTGCACCTTTCTGCTCAGATGAAATCTTAGCTGTAGACCCTTCCAAGGTTTTTCTAATGTTGAAATTCTTCTTTGAAGGTTCATGCTCCTGGTGACATTATCCAAGTGAAGATTCTTGGAATTTTGGCCCTTATTGATGGGGATGAGACAGATTGGAAATTAATTGCTATTAGTATTGATGACCCAGAAGCTTCCAACTTCCATAGTAAGTCTTAAACCATTTCAAGAAACTGAGGCACCTATCATGATGGGATAGGAGGGAGCTCTGGGAACTGAAATGGGACCTTTATTGCATACAAATTATTTAAGAGTGATATTTTCATCTTCTTTTATTGTCTCTCTAGTAAGTAAAATATCTGTTGTAATAAGATGGTGTCTGACTTGTGTCTTACTGATGGGAAATGCAAGAGCTCAAGGATGCAGACAGCTGAATGATGTTTCATACTTAATGTACATGCTCTCTGTTACTGACTCAATTTCTCAGGATTTATAGCTTTTAAGTGATCACAGGTTTAAAAGTTAAAGCACATAAAAAATCAAAAAATTATTATTAAAAATTGTGTTGACATGTAATATGGAAAAAATGATTCCAAAATATTGTAGTATTTTGTGTGTAAATTTCCTTTTTACCTTGTGACAAAACATTGTCTTATGTTTACCTTTTGTCTTTGTATCACTTTCTATCAAGGAAAAAAATTAAAGGTCAGAAAGTTTAAAGATGAAAAAATAACAAAAAAGACATAAACTAGATCTAACAAGAGGTATAATTGCTCTCTCTTTTTCTTTCTCTCTCTCTTATAAGCCTTCTCCTATAGTAAATTAAAAATACATTTAAAATGTTAGTAATTTTTAAGAAAGGGTTGAAGGAGAAGCATGATACTCTGACTGCTCATGGAAAATTTTAAGCATCTTAGGACAGTTTGGGAAAATGATAATAGGATGTCATATTGACATTAAAAAAAAAACACGTGAAATTTCCCTCTTCTCTGGGGAAATGGGAAAGGCAGTTACTGTAAAGGTGGGAGGAGAGAGAACAAGGAAAAGAAAGACTATTAGGATGCCCATTAGCATTATTCGTGCTCAGGTGAATACCTGCAGGGTATATAGAAGGACATGGA
This sequence comes from Monodelphis domestica, assembly GCF_027887165.1. Classification (NCBI taxonomy): domain Eukaryota; kingdom Metazoa; phylum Chordata; class Mammalia; order Didelphimorphia; family Didelphidae; genus Monodelphis; species Monodelphis domestica. Next base: position 255,831,898 of record NC_077232.1, read on the forward strand.
AAAAGACTCTCCATATCTCTTTTTCTCTGAAGATAAATGGGGCCCACTATACTCAAAACTGTGATGATCCAGAAGTTCTTCCTCTTGTTATTTTTTTTCCTTCTCTCTCAGTACCAATTCCTTCCCCATCTTTAAGAACCAGACATTCTGTGGCTCTGGGTGTGCCTTGTCATTGTTTCCCAACATGGCACCTAGCAGAGAGCCATGAATTGATATGATGCTGGTTGTCTCAGTGCTGTAGCAGCTACTCAAAGAAGTGACTTGAAATCAAGGTGATAACGATTAAGAAATAATGCAGATCACATGAGCCAGCTCCTTTTGTACACCTTTGAATCAGGTGTTTTGCTCCATGGTGGTGGGAGTCCAGAAAGACTGCTGGATTTGTAATTGGGAGGTTTCCAGGCTTAAATCCCTTTTCCAAAATGTGCAAGTTTGTGTGACAGAGTAAGTCATTTAACTTCTCATTAAGTATTTCTGAAGTGTCCATTCTGTGCTAGGTGCTCTGCAAGGTGCTGGGCATACAAGACAACAATGACATAGCACCTGCCCTCAGGGAACTTCCAATCTCTTGAGGAGAGATCGTGGACTTAAAAATAAATTGATATATGGTTTATACAAATAAAGACAAGGTAAACTTTCTTCAGGGATAGAGAGTTCCTTTGCAGCTGGGTCAGTAACCAGGAAGGACTTTGTGTTGAAGGGATCCTTTGAGCAGTTTTGAATGATGGGATGAAACGATCTCAGATGCAGAGATGAGGAGAGGAAGTGTGATGGAGAGCCACTGTACCTGGGGACAGACTAAGGGAATGTCTGAGTAAGCCTAATGAGACTGACTTGTTCTACATGTGGTTACGGTACCTGTCCCAATCCTGAGCATGGCAGCCTTGGCTCTGGTCCACTGGTTGCTTGGCTCCTCCAGGCAGCAATGGTGACAAAGGCAGGTGTAAACCTGATTCTCAGGTGAGTGGGGATCAGATAGGGGAGGCTGCCTGCTTAGATTTCATGAGGGGAGAAGAAAGAAGACCCAGTCCACTCACTTGGTTCCTAATAAATGCCTTGATGTGGTGTATTAACCTTGGGGTCCTTAGGTTTCCATTCAGATCCCCATTTAGAAGACCATCTCCTTTAAGATGCGTTAGGTAGCTATTTTGAGGACACAAAGGATTAAGTCTCAGAACAATTGAAGAGGGAAAGATACAAAATGCTTAGAAAAAAGTCTTGGTCATTATTTATTACACAAAGGAGATGAAAAAGTACCAAGAAGATCCAGAGCTGGAATGAGCACAGGGTAACCAAGTCTTTACCAGCCTGGTATAATGGGTAGAAATTACCTTGATTTCAAGTCACTTCTTTGAGTAGCTGCTACAGCGCTGGGACAATCAGCATCATATCAGTTCATGGCTCTCCACTATGTGCCACATTGGTAAACAATGGCCTCAGAGTTATAAAGACCTGTGTTTAGGGGTGGCTGTAAGAATTTAAATTTAGATTTTATGCTAAATATGAGAATTCTAAAGTAATATTGTGGTCAACAATTTAAAAATATTATAGCTTAAATCAAAATGACTTTTAGCAGCTTTATTTACAAAGAGGTAGAAAGAGCAAAAGTAGAAAAATCTAGATAGAGACAGAAAGTACTCTCAGGGCTGCTCATCCACCGTAGGTGTCCACCTTTTACCCAACTCTCGCCTGTGGCTCCAACAAGCTGTATCATGGGTAGCAGCCATACCCTGCTCAAATCATCTCTGCAAAAGAGCTAAGCCAAGTTGAGGGTAACTGACAGACCCCAAACCCTTTGGTGAGTTAGATGGATGTCTGCCCCAACCATATGAAGACTTCCCTGGAAGAATGGACATTGGAGAACAATTCATTCCAGTAGCCATCAAGGCAGCTGAAGCAGGCACTGTGGAGTGCTTAGAGCTCAGTCAGACATCAAAGCCTCCAAGGTCATCTACTACATTCCAGACCATTGCCAGTCATTCTGACTTCTTTCTTGCCACTCAACTGTGAGAACTCTGGAAGAAACAGTGAGGCTGATGAAATTGTGTAACTCTGCTTCACTTAAATGCAATTCATGTTTGAGTCAAAACATTGCCCTGTACTATTACTGGTCCTCTTTGAAAAGAAATGCAAAGAACACCATTACTGCTTGCCAAACAATCTCCTCTCCTCTTGTATCACATACTTGAATCAACCAAGGGCATTTCCCTCCTAAGTCATCAGCTATAGAGTCCCTTGCTCATCATTCTAATTAGAGCCTTAGACCCAATTTTGCCTCTTTTTTTTTTTTTGAGATGCCAAATAATTTATTCTTCGTATCATGAAGGAAGAGCGGCAGGGATGTTGTTCACCAATTGTCTGTGATCTTTGTTCCAGGATCTGATGCCTTAGCTTTCTCCCTTCTCTTCCTTTCTCTTTTTTTCTTTTTTCCTTTCTCTTGCTTTTCTTTTTCCTTTTCCTTTCAGCTTTTATTTTTTATCTTGGCAATAATCAACAACCACAAATGTTTTAATATATAAAGATAAAGAAGACTAGGATGGTATGTGAAACTGTGAACACATTGTAGTTTGTTTCTAATAAGATATTTGTTGCATTTAACAAGGTAATAACAATTTTGCCAGATTTTGGGGGTTTCCTCTGAATTTTTATTAGGGAAATTTGCCTTTTTCTCTATAGCTATAATCCCTCTGCATCCTTTTTAAAGCTGCCTACTCTTTTTCACATATTCCTTTAAGAAACAGGACCAGGAGGACCGGTTGACTTGTTCTTTTCCAACTTTAGATCCTCCTTCCATCAGCATTCAGCAATCACTTCTTTTTAAAATTTATTTAGAATATTTTTCCATGGTTACATGATTCATAATTTTTCCCACTCCTTTTTCCTACCCCCCCTCCCAGAACTGACAAGCAGTTCCACTGGGCTATAAACATATCATTGTTCAAAGTTCATTTCCATGTTATTCATACTTGCAAAAGTGAATTTTTAACATCAAAAACCCAATTACATCCCCATTGAACAAAGTGATTGATCATAGGTTTTTCTTCTGTGTTTCTGTTCCCACAGTTCTTTCTCTGGATGTGGATAGTGTTCTTTCTCTTAAGTCCCTCAGAATTGTCCAGAGACATTGCACTGCAACTAGTAGAAAAGTCTGTTACATTCAATTGTTCCATAATGCATCAGTCTCTGTATACAATGTTCTGGTTCTACTCCTTTTGCTCTGCATGAATTCCTGGAGGTCTTTCTAGTTCACATAGAAATCCTCCAGTGCATCATTCCTTTGAACACAATAGTATTCCATCACCATCAAATATCACAATTTATTCGACCATTCCTCAATTGATGGACACCCCCTCATTTTCCAGTTTTTTGCCACCACAAAGAGTGTGGCTATGAATATTTTTGTACAAGTCTTTTTCCAAAGGGCAGGCACTCATTTAAAGGCCTTTATGCATAGTTCCAAATTGCCTTCCAGAATGATTGAACCAATTCACAACTCCACCAGCAATGCATTAGTGTCCCAATTTAGCCACATCCCCAACAACATTTATCACTTTCCTTTGCTGTTATATTGGCCAGTCTGCTATGTGTAAGGTGGTATCTCATTGTTGTTTTAATTTGCATTTCTCTAATCAGGAGGCATTTAGAACAGTTTTTCAAGTGCTTATTGATAGTTTTGATTTCGTCCTGTGAAAACTGCCTATTCATGTCCCTTTACCATTTGTTGATTGGGGAATGGCTTGATTTTTTGTATATTTGACTTGGTTCCTTATATATTTGGGAAACTAAACTTTTGTCAGAGAGTTTTGTTCTAAAAATGTTTGTTGCTTTACTTCTAATTTTGGTTGCATTTTTTTTGTAAAAAAATTTTAAATTTTATATAATTCATTTTACATTTTGTAATGTTCTCTATCTCTTGCTTGGTCTTAAATTCCTTCCTTTCCCACAGATCTGTCAGGTACAATGCTCTATGTTCACCTAATTTATTTGTGATTTCACTCTTTATAATTAAGTCATTTACACATTTTGAATTTCTCTTGGTATAGCATGTGAGATTGATCTAAACCTAATTTCTCCTATATAATTTTCCAGTTTTCCCAGCAGTTTTTGTCAGATAGTGAGTTCTTCTCCCCAAAGCTGGGGTCTTTGTGTTTATTGAACACTATCTAGCTGAGGTCATTTACTCCTAGTCTATTCCACTAATCTACCCTTCTATCTCTTAGCCAGTACCATATTGTTTTGATGTTTATTATATAGTACAATTTAAGATCTGAATCTGCTAGGCCCCCATCCTTCACATTTTTTCCATTATTCCCCTTGATATTCTTGATCTTTTGTTCTTCCAGATGTACTTTGTTATAATTTTTTCTAATTCTATTAAAAAAAAAGTATTTTGGTAGTTTGATAATATGACCTGAATAAGTAGATTAATTTAGGGAGGATTGTCATTTTTATTATGTTAGCTTGTTCTACACAGGAGCAATTAATGTTTTTTCCAGTTATTTAGATCTAGTTTTAATTGTGTGAAAAGTATTTTGTAGTTGTGTTCATAAAATTCCTGTGTTTTTCTTGGAAAATAGATTCCTAAATATTTTATATTGTTGAGAGTGATTTTAAATGGAGTTTCTCCTTCTAACTCCTGCTGTTGAGTTTTGTTGGAAATATATAGAAATGCTGATGATTTATGTGGGTTTATCTTGTATCCTGCAACTTTGCTAAAGTTGTTCATTATTTCCACTAGCCTTTCAGTTGAGTTTCTGGGATTTATTAAGTAGACCATCATATATCATCAGCAAAGAGTGACAGTTTAGTTTCCTCATTGCTTAACTTTAGTCCCTTCAATTTCTTTTCCTTCTCTAATTGCTACTGCTAGTGTTTCTAGTACAATATTAAATAATAGAGGTGATAATGGGCATCCTTGTTTCACTCCTGATCTTATTGAGAAGGCTTCTAACTTGACCTCATTGCAGATGATACTTGCTGATGTTTTTAAATATATACTGTTTAATATTTTGAGGCATGGCCCATTTATTCCTATACTTTCTAGTGTTTTCAATAGGAATGCGTATTGTATTTTGTCAAAGGCTTTTTCTGCGTCTATTGAGATAATCATGTGATTTTTGTCAGTTTGCCTGTTAATATGGTCAATTATGTAGATGATTTTCCTAATATTAAAATTTCTGTTACACTTTATTATAGTGAATAATCCTCGTGACAACTCCCTGTAGTCTTTTTGCTAGCATTCTATTTAAAATTTTTGCATCTATATTCATTAAGGAGATTGGTTTGTAGTTTTCTTTCTTGGTTTTTGGCCGGCCTCACTTTGGAATCAGTACCATATTTGTGCCATAAAAGGAACTCCTTCTTTGCTTATTTTATCACATTGTTTGTATAGTATTGGGCTGTTCTTAAAATGTTTGATAGAATTCACCTGTGAATCCACCTGGCCCCCGGGGATTTTTTCTTAGGAAGTTCCTTTATAGCTTGTTCAATTTCTTTTTTCTGAGATGGGATTGTTTAAAAATCTATTTCCTCTTTTGTTAATCTAGGCAATTTATAATTTTTGTAAATATTTACCCATTTCACCTAGATTGTCATATTTATTGACATATAATTGAGCAAAGTAGTTCTTAATACTTGTCGTAATTTCCTTTTCATTAGAGGTCAAATTGCCCCTTTCATCTTTGAAACTGTTAATTTGATTTTCTTTCTTTCTTTTTTATTAACCAGTACTTTATTCAAAGTACCAGCTCCTAGTCTTATTTATTAGTTCAGTAGTTCTTTTACTTTCAATTTTATTAATTTCTTCTTTAATTTTTAGGATTTGCAGTTTAGTTTTTATCTAGGGATTTTTAATTTATTCTTTTTCTAATTTTTTCTTTTTTAAGTTTCAAGTCCAATTCATTGATCTCCTCCCTCTCTCTTTTGTTCTTATAGGCACTTGGCAATATAGGTTTTGATATGTTGTCTCCTCATTGTCATTCTCTTTAATGAAGTCCATAATTGTCCCTATGATTTCTTCTTTGACCCATCAGTTTTGAAGAATTAGATTATTTAGATTCCAATTAATTTTAAATTTCCCTTTCCATGGACTCCTGTTAATTATATTTTTATTGCATTATGATCTGGCAAAGTTGCATTTATTAGTTCTACTTTTATACATTTGTTTGCATTATTTCTATGCCTTAGTACTTGGTCGATCTTTGCATATGACCCATGTACTGCTGAGAAGGTATATTTCTTTTTATCCCTGTTTAGTTTTCTCCAGATATCTAACTCTAATTTTTCTAGCATTTCATTTACTTCCCTTACTTCTTTCTTATTTATTTTTTGGTTTGATTTATCTAGCTGAAAGGGGAAGATTGAGATCCTCCACTAGTATGGTCTTACTATCTATTTCCTCCATGAGCTCTTTTAATTTTTCCTTTAGAAATCTAAGTGCTAAACCATTTGGCATGTAAATGTTTAGAAATGATATTACTTCATTGTTTATAGTACTCTTTAGCAAAATGTCATTTCCTTCCTTACCTCTTTTAATCAAATTAATTTCTACTTCGACTTTGTCTGGTATCATGATTGCTACTCCTACCTTTTTAACTTTAGATGATGCATAACAAATTCTGCTCCAGCTGTTTACCTTGAATCTGCATGTGTTACCCTGCATTAAATGTGTTTCTTGTAAGCAACATATAGTAGGATTCTGGTTTTTAATCCATTCTGCTATCCACTTCTTTTTAATGGGTGAGTTTATACTATTCACATTCAGTGTTATTATTACTATGTATTTTCCTCCATTGTATAATATCCTTTAAATCCTGTTCTATTCCCTTTAACTCTGCTCCTCCTCACCAGTATTTTGCTTTTTGTCACCTTCCCCCACTTCCCACTTCCTTCAATTACTCCCCACTTCCCTTGTCTTGTTCCCCTTCTACTTCTCTGTAAGGTGATACCCCTCTGAGTATACTCGTTTTTCCCTCTGTGAGCCAGTTACAATGAGAGTAAAGTTTAAGCATTGCCCATCACCACCCTTATCTTCCCTTCCCTATATTGATTTTTCACATCTCTTTATATTATATAATTAATCCCATTCTATCTCTCCCTTCCTTTTTCTCTCAGTGCAACTCTTTCAGCCCTTGATTGATTTTTTTACATATCATTCATATGCATATATATCATATCATACATTCATATTGTTCCATATAGTCACATTTACATATGCATCATATCATCATATACATCATATCATCCATAATCAGCTTACTTCTCCATCCCCTTTCTGAGTAAATTCCTTCTATTATCTCTACTACTAAGAATAATGTTTGAGAATTACAGAAATCCTATTTCCTTATAGACATATGAACATTTTTACTGTAATAAGTTCCTTAAGTTTTCTCTTTCTTATTTACCTTTTTGGGTTTCTCTTGTGTCTCGTGTTTGGACTTCACATTTTTTGTTTAGGTTTGGCTTATTCCTTAGGTATTCTTTGAAATCTTCTATCTTATTGAATGATCATATTTCCCCTGAAAAAAATATGCTCAGTTTTGCTGGATAGGTGACTCAGGATTATAAACCCAAATCTTTTGCCTTCCTGAATATCATATTCCATGCCTTTAAATTCTTCGATATAGAAACCGCTAGGTCCTATGTAGTCCTGATTGTAGCTCCATGGTATTTGAATAGTTTCTTTCTGGTTGCTTGAAGTATTTTTTCCTTGACCTGGTGGCTCTTGAATTTATCTATTCCATTCCTGGAATTTGTCATTTGAGGATTTCTTTATGGAGGCGATCTGTGAGTTCTTTTAATTTCAACTTTATTTTCTTGTTTGAGGATCTCTGGGCAGTTATCTTTGATAATTTCTTATAATATGATATCCAAAGTTTTTTCTTGATCATGGCTTTCAGGTAGTTCAATAATTCTCCAATTGTCTCTCCTAGATCTATTTTCTAGGTCAGTTTTTTTCCCCAATAAGATATTTCATGTTTTTCCTCTGTTTTTTTTTTTTCATTCCATTGATTCTGCTTCATTGTTTCTTGATTTCTCATGAAATCATTAGTTTATAGATGGTCAATTCTGATTTTTAAGATATGATTTTCCTCTGTCAGTTTTTGGTTCTCCTTTTTCAGTTGGCCCATTTCTTCTTGCATCACTTTCCTTTCCCTTTGCATCTCTTTCATTTCTCTTCTTCACTTTTCCTCTACCAATCTTAATTGTTTTTTGAAGTCTTTTTTTAGCTCTTCCAGACTCTGTGTCCAGTCTATATTTTTCTTTTGGACTTTGTGCATGTTTCTTTTGCTTTCACTGTTTCCTTTTGTGCCTATACCTTGCTCTTTTTCTCCACAAAAATTATTTGGAGTTAGCTGCTTTTTTGTTGTTTGCTCATTTTTCCTATCTAATTATAGGTAGGCTCTCTTTTCTGGCAAGTTGGGGTACCTTCTTAAACTTTAGTCCTTCCTTGATACTGTTTTCAGCTTATTTTCTGGGTTGTTACTAATTTACCAGATGGTCTTGGGGCTTAGATCTCTGAGAGTCCCCTCCCCCTGTTGATTTAATTAACCCTTGAGATGCTGATAGCTTAAAGACTTTCCTCAGGCTTGGGTGTAAGCTTTTGATCTTACTCTGAACTTGACCAGGGCAAGGACTGATCAAATTGTAGCCCCAGGCTTAGGCTTAAGTTTTTGGTCTCACTGTGTTCTTGATTCAATCAGGCACACCCTTGATTGCCCTGTCCTGGAGCTCTGTCTTTAATTTTGGACAAAAGATCCAGGGAACTGTGTCCTTACCTCAAACCGTGGATTATGTCCTCATCCCAAACCCAGACTGGAATTCCTGGCTTCACACCGGGCCCACATGGATTGGCCTCCTTTAGCCCAGATTTCCCTAGGCTGGGACTCTAGACTTCTCCACAGGTTTAAAATTTCAAAGGGTTTGAGTTGGCTTGGGCCACTATTTGCCCAGGCAGAATCTCAGGGTCTGACTGTTATCTAGAGGTTAAGTTCAGAACCTGTGAGAGCAGATGTGTGGTGGTGTGGTTGTGGTTTGCACTTGGCTTGCTCTTCACTCACTGCTATAGCCTCCTACTATCTCTTCTTTCCTCTCACTTTAGCTCCCCAGATGGTCTCTCCCTACCTTTTGGGTTTTTCATTTCTTGAAAATTATCTCTCTGTCTCCTTCTTGGTTCTTTCACTCCTGTATTCATTTTGTGGTGATAATTTTAGTCTTGGTTAGAGAAGATTTTTGTGATGCAATGGAGCTGCTGCTCTAGTTACTCCTCCATCTTGGCTCCACTCCTTGAAGTCTCCCAGCAACCACTTCTTTAAAGTTAATTCCATTCTGTTTAGGACCATGTGACTGTTATCTATGGATACCAGTATGGAACACTCAGACCTTCCCAGGAAGTTTAGTACTTGGTTCACAGTCTTCTCCTCCCCAGTTTTTGTTCCTTTCAAATATGTAAGCCCTCAGCCTCCTCAAGAACTTCTTTAACTTTTGCCCATAGTCTATTTCAGTCACTTACAGTAGTGGTCATCCATTAGATTCATGGCATCTCTTTCTCCTTTCCAACTGAACTTGTCCCATGTTCATATTACTTAATGCCTCTGACAATTACTGACCAATATGCCTACTTTCCCAAATCCACAAAAATTTTGAAAATGATCTACACATGTATACTTAATAAAGGTATAAAAAAGAAACAGGGAGACTTTCACAATCACACAAATAATACACAACATACTCCATCTTTACAGTTATAATTGACTGCAATTTGTAGAATAATACAAGATCCTTTTGTTATAATCATTTGTTTACTCTTTTAAAAATTTGAATTGGCAGTCCAAAATATTGCCTCAAAGGCATTCCTCCAACCAAGATGTTGGAGGATCTTGAGTCTTTGTCATATTAAAATAGTTTGAATGAACTGCAAATGTTTAGCCTGAAGAAGAGAAGATGTGGGAGGGAGATGAAAACTGTCTTCAAATATTTGAAGAATTTTTAATGGAAGAGGATTTAGACTTGTTCCATTTGGCCACAGAAAACAGAAATGGGGAAAAGGGGGTGGAAGTTTGTAAAGAAGGAAATTTAGGCTTTATGCCTATAAAAACTTCCTAACAATTTATATCGGCCAAAGCTAGCGTGGGCTGCTTTAGGAGAGGGTGGATTTCTCTCTGCTCTAGTTCTTCACACAGAGGCTGCATGACTATTTGTTGGGTTGGACAGTATTAAGATGACTTTCCAATATAGGTTGTCCTATATAACTATTGCAGTCTCTTCCAACTCTAAAATTCTGCAATTGATGATACCAGATTCTGATGATACCAGGGTATAGCAACAGAAAAAAAAAATTTATACCTTTGTGATTATTAGTATCAAGATAAACATAAAAGATGGAACTAAAAAATGTTTGTTAAAAGTGTTTCTGCTAGGGGGCAGCTGGGTAGCTCAGTGGATTGAGAGCGAGGCCTAGAGATGGGAGGTCCTAGGTTCAAATCTGACCTCAGACACTTCCCAGCTGTGTGACCCTGGGCAAGTCACTTAACCCCCATTGCCTAGTCCTTACCACTCTTCTGCCTTGGAGCCAATACACAGTATTGACTCCAAGACGGAAGGTAAGGGTTTAAAAAAAAAAGTGTTTCTGCTTTAATGGAGATTATCCTATGCAAAATCCATTTGAAAAAGGGATTCTCTACAGTTATGGGATTCTTAACTTAAAAAACAACCAAACCCTTACTTAGTATCAGTACTAAGTATCAGTTCCAATATAGAAGAGTGGTAAAGGTTAGGCAATTGAGATTAAATGACCTGACCCAACTAGGAAGTGTTTAAGGCCAGATTTGGTTCTTTACTTTTTAATGCCATAAATCCTCTTAGTAACCTGGTAAAAATCTATGAATTCTTTCTCAACATCATACTTTTAAATGAATAGACAAAATTCTAAATTTCTGTTAGAGGTCAGAGTAAATAATCATGGATTTTTTCCCCATCTAAAGTCATTAACTTCCAAAAATTTCTCCATGAATTTTCAGTTACAGAAGTCATCTGCCACCATTTATTAAGTGTCTACTATGTGCCAGACACTATGCAAAACACCAGGGATGAAAAAAAAAGGCAAGAAAAGAACTCCTTTCAAGGAGTTCACAATATAATAAGAGAAACAACATGCAATCAATTTTGAACAAGCAGGCTACTCAGGATAAATTGGGAGTGATCTCAGAAGGAAGGCAGCAGTATTAAAAGAAGGGAATGCAAGAAACTTTTCTTGCAGAAAGTGAAATTTTAGCTGACATCCATAGATAATGCATAGTAGGGAGATAGGCCAGTGTCTGAATCATAGAGTACATGGAGGGGAGTATGATTATAGGAAGACAGTAAAGCTAGGAATGGGTCAAGTCAAAAAGAAATTTGAACTACAAAGAGAAGATTTTATATTTGATCTGGGAAGTAAGAAGGGACCACTATAGTTTATTGAATAGGATCATGACATCCCAAGTGGAAGATGAACTAGAGTGGGGAATGGCTTGAGGTAGAGAGTTGTTTCAGTGGCCTAGACATGAAGTGATGAGGGTACTGCTATACTGGGGTGGTGGCAGTGCCAGTGGAGAGAAGGGAGAGAGAGAGATTACAAAGGGAGAGTGTATAGAACTTGGCAACCGATTGGATATGGGGAATAAGAGAGAGTGAAGAGTGGATAATAACACCTAGCTTGGGTGGCTATAATAGGGAAATTAGGAAGAAAGGAAAGCTTGGGAGAAAGGCAATGAATTCAGTTTTGAATATGTTGAGTTTGAAATGTCTATTGGATATCCAGTTTGAGATATCCAGCAAGCAGCTGGAGATGTGAAATTAGAGGTCAGCAGAGGTTGGAGCTAGATAAATAGATCCGAGAGTTGTCTGCATAGAGATGATAATTGAATCAATGGCAGCTGGACTTTCAATCAAATTGGTTTATAAGGAGAATAGAAGAGAATCAAGAAGACATAAGTTCAAATCCAGACTCAAACTGTATGACCAAAAAACAAAAACAAACAAGAAAAACCCCACTGTTTTGGTTTCCTCAGCTGTAAAATGGGAATTACAATAGCACCTGTATACCCCAGAGTTGTATGACAATCAAATCACTCTAGCTACAGGTGTCACACATGTGCACTCTTCTTTGGGTGTGAGAAATGGGGGGCATTGGAGACCAACTTCTCCTAGCCCACTCTCTTAACATATTTGCAGTCTTCCTCTTAGTCTATAATTCTGTACCTCTCTCTGGGTTGCTGTCTCAGTCTGTCTCTCTGCCAAGCCTAAATAATCAATATAATTAAGTTCATTTAAGTGAAATGAAAGTATGACATAACTCAATTGCCAAGTGGCTACAATGGGCATGTTAGGTGGTTTGGCTTTTTCTTTATAGGACCCATGATTTCATCAATTTAGGAATCTCCTTGTAAGGAAGCTGCTTCTAGGAAGAAAGCATTGTGGATGGACTGTATTATCTCAACATTCATTTCCACTATGATCCTTTCAGTGTTTCAGCTGACTCTTAAATGCTTGTTGATCAGTTGAAGGAAGCTGGAAACTCTTAACATCTGTATGACCTTGGACAAGTCATTTAACCCTCCTTGCCTCAGCTCCCTCATCTAGAATATGAATTGTAGAGGGGAATGGAAAACCACTCCAGTATCTTTGCCAAGAAAACCTCAAGTGGGGTCATGAAGAGTCAAACAGGACTGAAAATAGACAACTTGTTTTAGGATTACTTTTTTGTTAGCTATGTGGGAGGTGGGTTGGATGGGGGAGGGAGGGAGATTTGAGGCAGAGAAACCAATTAGAAGACTATTGCAATAGTCCAGTTAAGAGTTTATGAGGACTAGAACTAGGGTGATTATTGTATGAGTTGAGAGAAGGGGATAGATGTATGAAGTCAGTGAATGAACACTTATTAAAGGTTCATCACCTGCAAGGCATGAATGCTAGATAATGGGAATACAAAGAAGCTAAAAAAGGCAGAACAGAACCTTCTCTCTAGGAGCTTATATTCTAATAGAAGAGAACTCTTAAAGAGGTAGAACGAACAAGACTTGGCAATTGATTGGATATGTGGGGTGAAAGAAAGCAAAGGCAGTGATTTGTATTCTAGTTGTGAACTTTGGTAAAAAAGAAAAATAAGGAAGTTAAAAACCTAGAATGTATTGTGGGGAACGACAAGTTCTGTTTTTGATATAATGACTTTGAGGTGCCCAAGGAAATCCAGTTGGAGATATTCACTATGCAAATGATAATGAGGATGATGAGAGATTGGAAGGAGAGAGAAAAGAGAGAGGGAGAGACAGAGAGGGAGAGAAAGAATAGAGTTAGGCATATAAGAATTGGAATAATCTGCACAAATGATAATTAAATCCATGGGAGATAATGAGATCACAGAGAAAGAGGATATGTAGAGATAAATGAAGTCCCAGGATAGAGCTGTGGAGTATATTTCACTGAAGAGTTGGCAAAGGGGATCATGAAGGAGCCAAGTAGGAGAAGACTCAGAGGGATTAGCAGGATGAAAAACAGAAAGAGTATCCATGAAAAGGAGGAAGTGAACCTTATCAAATGAGAGATCAAGAAGTTTGGGGAATGAGAAAAGGCCATTGAATGTGGCCATTTAGACATCAGTGGCAATAGGTACCAAAAATGTCCAAAGGATTTGGAATCCAAGGGCCAAGCTTTGACCCTGATTCTTCTACTTCCTGTTTGTCCATTACTTGTGCACTTGAAGTCTGAGCCACAGTTTCATCAGTGACTAAACAGTTGCATTATATGATGTCTTAAAATCCCTTCCAAGGACCAAATCTGATGACCTGGTTCATAGGTGTCACAGCAAGTTCTAGACAGGCTAATCTTCCCATCCTTTCCATTTTGTTGTTTTGTGAGGCAAAATTGCTCATGATCGTTTGTCATTTTCTTCCATAATATTCTACCAGAGAGCTCATACCCTACATGGAGGTCATTGCTTTTTTAGCTGCTGTTTCTACCCTTTTGCAAGATAATTTTTAACTTGAGGTGATTTCTGGATCTTTTAGCTTCTTTGTGGCTACTTTTTTAATTAATATTTTTTAAAAAAGGCTGATAGGTAGACTTCGTTTTTGTCTCTCATTTTTCAAAGTTGGCAGTTTATTAATTAGGTTGAGGTATGCTGTTTTAATCACATATAGTGTCCTCTTCCTTCTTTCATTCTTCCTTCTAATTTGGTATTTATTCAGACCTTTGCTTTAACTGGTTGGTGATTTCACTGCATTCAGAAGGTATGTTATATTGTGAAGAACTCTTATCTATAAGTAGCTTTTCTTCTCCATTAAGGCAAAGTTTCATTTCTTCCTATGTTTTTAGAAACTGGACACATCTAGCACCTTCCCAATTCTCTTTTTTTTTCTGTGTGTGTGTTTTGGGGAAACATTCTGAAAAGTCATGTCTTTTTTAAATTTAATTTTATTGATTGATTAAGAAAATTTTTCTGTGGTTACATGATTCATATTCTTTCCTTCCCCTCCCACCCCCCAGCCAATGAACAGTTCCACTAGGTTTTACATACATCACTGATCAAGACTTATTTCCATATTATTGATATTTGCACCAGGGTGATCGTTTAGAGTCTACATCCCCAATCCTATCCCCATCGAAAGTCATGCCTTTTAAACTAATTATTTTGATGACTTTAATTTATTTTTATCAAATTATAGATATACTTTGTTTTGAAATAAATACTTCTCAACAAATATCCTAACAAATGCCCCTACAAAGTAAATACCAATTTACGTCTCCCATGAGATTATCAGTTAACAGTAGAAATGAGACATGTGCCTTTGAACTTTGGCAGTATGGTACTGACCTTGACTTTCTTTTTTAACAACCATAGTTGTTCTTTCTCCAAGTTATCTTTATTTACACTAATGTAGTTATTGTGCATATCCTTTTGCTCCATTTTCTTCACTTGGTATCACTTCATACAAGTCTTCTTACATTTCTATGAATTCCTCTCGTTTGTAATTTTTTATGACATTCCATTTTTATGATATTCCATTAGATTTGCATGCCACAAGTTTGTTCAGTCTTTCCTCAATCTGTCAAATCATTTCTGGGAGAAAATATCCATGCTAAATTGATATAATAGTCTAGCTTTTAGGCTCTTAAGCTTCTTGAGCCCAAATTATATTTTTCAATATATTTTTCTCCAGGCTTTCACCTCATTTCTACCTTCCCTTTAAAGTCAATGGACATTAAGGTGTTGATGTATGCTGACTTAGTTTGGAGTACTTGCCAAGTTCTTTGTGGAATTTTTCTCCTTTATTCTCTAGAACAGTTGGCAAATTCTCTTCATAGTGACCTGTATGCTTATACTTAAAATGAAATCTTTTTAGACTTTAATAAAAAGGATATTGTACAAAGGTTAAGGGGGGGTATAGGGGCCACGTCTTGGACCATATTTAAATATATCTGGTGGGTTCCAGATGACCACATAGGAGGTCTGGGCTTGATTCTAGCAACATGTGACACCTCTAGAAGGCTTGAATTGTAAGATGATGAAGTACCCCCCAATTGGCTCTTGAGGCTAAAGAGTTGATGACTTAGAGAACCTTTTAAAAGAAGAGACAGCTGGATCCTCTTGACTCTTTAAGTGGGAAGATGTTTGATTTCAGTAAGAGTTGGAAAAAGATATCCCTTTACTCCTGGTATCATGGCTATTCCATCCCTACTCTCTATATAGATCATGGACAGGCTTGAACTGGGGGTTCCAGGTTTCCTCTGTCCATGACTTATTATCCTATGTAGGTTGTGCCCACAATCTGCAAAATATCTGCCCATGTTCCAAGGCAGTGGTGTCAAATCAAATTATGAACACGGATCTGCAGGCTGCATATTGACATCAAAAATCAGATTTTAACATTATCTATGTTCTAATGTGTTTTATTTATTTTGTTAACTATTTCCCAATTATATTTTAATCTAGTTTGAGTCCTGCTCTGGAGTGTTGCAAAGTTCTGTGTTCTATACCACTTCTATAAAGATTAACTCCTATAAGTTCATTTAACATTGATACAGTATTTAATAGACATAAATATACAGTTTTACACAAGTTCAAAAAATAGATTTCACAGTCCAATATGGCTACATAGTAGTTGGTGTGAAAAGAACCTGAGGATTTCAGTGGACTAGAAAGTTCAATACGAATCATTAATGTAATATAGCAGCCTCTAAAGTTCCTATGTATTGTAGGAAGGGTTCAAGCCACTGTATTCAATCTTGAATCCATCCCATCTTAATGTTTGTATTCAGTTCTGGTTATTACAAATTAGGAAAGCCATGTAAAAGCTATAGAGCAACCAGGATGGTAAAGGACTTTGAGAATGTGCCATAGAAGAATCAGTTGAAAGAGCTAGGAATCATTATTGTAAAATAGCTGGGGTAGGTTAAAAAAGGTAGAAGGACCAGCACTGGGGGACGAATTCAAGGGTAACACAAGGACAATATATGCACCTAAAAGCAACAAAAAAAAGCACCAGACTTTTGAATGAAGAATAGTGACGCTTTTCCTTGGCTTATCTTTATGCTACATTAAATAGTAAACCATATTAGGGGGAATAAAAAGAAAGAGCTAGGGATGATTAGCTTGTAATGAAGAAGATTTATATCTACGAGGAGGGAAAACTTCATGTAAGGAAACTATTCTTAAAAGAGTTAACTGAATTATACTATGAAAATTACTAAAACATTCATACTCCTTGACCTAGAGATCCTTCTGCTAGTAGGCCAAGGAGGTCAGTGATAAGAAGAAAAACCCAATATATACCAAAATATTTATAGCAGCACTTCCCCCACTTCCTGCCCTCACTCCTTTTTTAGTTGCAAAGAACTGGAAATTAAGTAGATACCCCTCAACTAGGGAATGACTAGACAAGTAGTAAGTGAATATAATGGAATACTTCTGGATTGTTAGAAATGATAAATGCAGAGAAGAATAGTGAGAATTACATGAATTCATGAAAAATGAAGTCAGAAGAATCAAGAAGAAACAAACAAAATGACTTGTAATAAGAAAAACAAAACTATCAAAACTGAATACTATAAAATTTTAATGTCTAAAGTTGATCCAAAATATGAGATGATAAGAAAGTGCTTTCTGCTATTCTTTGCAGAGATGGAAGACTATGGACATAGAATATCACATGTTACACTTTTTTTATTTATTGGTAAATTTTACTGAGCTGGGTTTTCCTCCTCTTTTTAAAATCTATCATAAGGGACATCCCCTTGAAGGGAATGGGGAGAGGGCTATCTTGTGAAATATAGGTGATTTGAAAACAAAAGATATCAGCAATGTTTAAAAACTTAGAGTTCTCAGAAATTGTCATCAACTTCCTTGGAGCTATGATGGGTTTCAACTTCCATGCAGATCTTCAACTAAAGATTGGATTAGCCATAGTCAAGTTTGTTATAGAGAGGAGACTCTTTTTTGGATCTGGTTGGACCAGCTGGTCTCTCAGGCACTTTCCAACCTTGAGGTTATATGATTCTTCATTGTGAGTCAACCAAATGTCCCATGAAATGATATTTCTTCATTCCTTAGGCTGCAAAATCCAACCAACCCTGCCAGCTCTTTTATTTGCTTTTCCAAGAAGAATTTGTGAGCAATTCTTTCATTTTGCTGCAACTTCTTTATTCCTTTTTGGTTTGATTTATAGAGAGAATGTCAATATAGATAGAGTTCATTTCCTCTACTACTGTCAGTGATAGGTCTTTGGACAAATAATATATGATGAGTCCCAGTAATTAAATTAATGTTTTTAAGAGGTCTATTTAGTAGATGATTGTGTGATTGTTAGTGCCCTTTATCTCCTCCCTTTTAAAAAAAATTCCATCGGAGACACTATAGAAATAGAAGGGTAGTTGTATGTGATATGGGTCGTGTATGTGACTTTTATATTTGATATGATCTTTTGTGGAAGTATTTTTATTCATAAAAAATTAACTTATGTAGTTAGGGATGATCTAATGTGATCCACTTTCATAATACATTTTAATGACTTTATTGAAAAGACCAACAATGTTCATTTAGAGAAGAAGATCTGCTAAAAGAAAAGAGAAGAGCTGGGAATCAAGGACAGTTTTGTATTATGCACAGAATCACTTGTAAATATGAAAGTTTCATTCCTTTTCATTCATTCCTTCAAGAAATCATTTCAAAGTGGATAGACTCAACTGGGTGGTCCTTAGTCATAAATCAAGCAATCAAGTGGAATGCTTTGAACTTAAACTAATTTTATGACAAAGTTGAGATTTCTCTTAGGGAGGGATAGGAAGTTCTGATATAATGACAATAAAAATATTTTTCAATTAAGAAATTCAGCATTATTGTCAGAAAATAAAGCAAAAGCATTAGGTGACTTAGGGAAAATTATATATGATTGTAAAGTATATTTCAAAATATTTGTCACATTATGATTATTCTATGAGCAATAAGCTGGGTATACAATATATTGTAACAAATATTAATTTATATTCTTTGTTAGTAGCAGATTGGGGTAAAAAGCAAAAAAAAACAAACAAAGTACAAAAATCCTAGCCAAAAAATATTATTTGTACTGTTTAGCAGATAATCTCATTTGTTTTCAAAATAACTATGTTGAGGCAGGAACCTATAGCTGAATTGTCTCAATATTCCCCTCCAAACAACTTGAAAATAATGCCTCAAATACAATTTTGGAGTGACAGCCAACAAAAAGTCAAGGTGAGACATTTTTTCTGGCCTAATAAAACTTAGAAGGTGAGTGAGATTGTCCCGTGACACCAGGGTTGGAATACACATGCAGTGGCAGCAATATCAATCATAACAACAATTTTAGCAGCTCTCAACCCAGAGATGGTAAGGGAGATTAGACCAGTGGTTAGAAGGGCATTGCAATGAATCTGTTGCTGGCACTGGTTTCAGCTAGCACTGATTGGCAACTCTCTTGCCCATGCATAGTTCTGGGTCACAATTTCAGCACAGAGGGGGGTACTTATGGTCAGTCACAAGGGAGCAGAGACCTTGGTTTTAGGGCCAAGACAAGAGCTAACACCTGCAGCAGCAGGGATACATGGGATTTGGTCACAGTTCCAAGGGCCAAGAGTAGTGCCAGTGATTGTGACTGTAGTGGAGCAGAGGACCTTTCTGGTTAAAGACCAAAGTGCTAAGCAGAGATCATACCACTTTGGAAGCACCCCAAACCTCAAGACCCTCAGAAGTAGATCTGAAAAGAGATGCCCTAAAAAGCCTGAAGCTTGAGATAATGCCTCTCTACCCCTGGGTGAGCAGAACCCAATTTTAACTTAAAATGCAAAATCAAGAAATAGACTAGAAAAATGAGCAAATTACAAAAAAAGAACTTGACCATAAAAACCTTTTATGGTGATAGGGAAGACCAAGGCACAAATATAGAAGAAGATAATGTCAAAATAGCTACAAGTAAAGCCTCAAACGAAAAAAAAATGCTTATTAGACACAAATCCAACAAGAATTCCTGGAAGAGTTAAAGAAAGAGATAAGAGATGTAAAGGAAAAACAATTGAGAAAAGAAATGAAAGCTGTTTATAATCATAGGAAAAAAAATTCTAAATCACTATTGATTAGAGAAAGGCAAATAAAACAATTGCAAGGTACCAACTCCTACCTATCAGAAATAACAAAGGCTGGAAAAGATGAGAGAAAATAGGTACACTAATGAATTGGTGATGGAGTTCTGAACTGTTCCAACCATCTTGAAGAACAATTTGGAACTTTGCCCAAATGGCTATCAAATTGTGTATACCTTTTGACCTAGAAATATCTCTAGTAGCTCTGTACCCCAAAGAAATCAAAGGGAAAAAAAGACCTATGTATAAAAACTATAAAAAAAATAGTAGCTCTCTTTCTGATGCTAATCAGTTGGGGAATGGCTGAATTAATTGACATACACTTGTGATGGAGTACTAGTGTGCCATAAGAAATGATGAGGGAGGTCATTTCAGAAAATAATTAGTAGGCACATGAACTGCTGCAAAGTGAAGGGAGAAGAACTGGGAGATCATTGCAAATAGTAACAGTAATATTATAATGATGATCAACTATGAAAGAATTGTCTTTTCTGATCAATACAGTGATTCAGACAATTTCAAAAGACTGACTATGAAAAATGCTATACCCCTCCTAAGAGATAAGTGATAAACTGAATGCAAATTGAAGTATATATTTTTTTGCCTTCTTATTGTTTTTCAGTCATTTAAGTTGTCTAATTCTTTATGATCTCATTTTGACTTTTCTTGGCAAAGAAACTGGAGTGATTTGTCATTTCCTTCTCTGAATGAAGAATATAGATGAGGAAATTGAGGCAAACAGTTAAATAACTTGGTCAGGGTCACTTGATCTGAAATCAGTTCTTCCTGTCTTCAGACCCAGCACCTTATCTTCTTTGCCACCTAGCTGTCTTGCCTTAATTTTTTTTCAATATGGATAATATGGAAATATTTTTACATGATTTCACATGCATAATTGATATATTTCTTGCCTTCTCAGTGCCAGAGAGGAGAGCCTGAGAGTAAGGAAGAGAATTTGGAACTCATATTTTAAAAAGAAAAGAATGATTAAGATAAATAATAATAAAATGTGTCCATTTTAATTTTTAGACAATGTTTTCTTATATTTGTCTTGCATATTGTCCCAGGCATTTTAAAGCAGTCTGTAGGTTAATTTCATTTGAGAGCAAGATGATCTTCTTTATTTACAAATGTATGCAAAATTTGATTAGAATAGAGAATTCTTTTTTCAGACATTTATAATTTTCAGTTGTGTGGAATTTTGGAACACTGAACAAAATGGCTTATTCCTTCAATTATATAAGCTAGGGAAAGCATAGTTATTTCACTTAGAGGGAAAATTATGTTGCCAGTTATACTTGTACCACTTTAGATCTGTAGGTTCCATGGCTGAGATGATGAGAAGACACTTTGAAATCTAAAAATATGTCAAGTCAGATTTTTTCTTATCCCTGACTCATTTCCTGTAAGTAAATTGGACACTTAGGGAGGCTCGT
Source organism: Monodelphis domestica (assembly GCF_027887165.1). NCBI lineage: Eukaryota > Metazoa > Chordata > Mammalia > Didelphimorphia > Didelphidae > Monodelphis > Monodelphis domestica. The sequence goes on from NC_077232.1 coordinate 255,852,966, forward strand.
GGACACTTTCAGACTACTTAGGTCTCTGTAATTAATTAGGCTCTGGGAAACCATGATTTAAATAGTTCATAAATGGCCTGAAAAGAGTTAATAGGGGCTCCGGAAGCTTGGAAATTATGACCAGGGTATTATGGGGTGTTAGGGAAATTAGAGCCTGATTTATGAAATAAGTAAATTCAAAGCAGTTTTTAGACTAAACTTATACTAGGGCATTTGTAATATCTTTCTTTGTGAATGCAATCTGTCTCAGATGCAGTGTTTCAAGTGCCAAAAGACCTTAAAAGAGGCGATGTCAGGGGGAAATGATTTAGGCCCTCTTGGCTTTTGCCATTTTTAAATCACTCAGGATTTCTTTCTGTCTATAAGTACCTTGAACTTTTTGTTTTATTGTCCAGCAATAATGCCTGTCATCTGTGCAATAACTTTTACTTATTTAAAAATGGGAAAAAATTAAGTAAAACTGAGCCATATAAAGCAGAGGTACTATAGATATGTGATTGCATCCTGAGATGCATTTTGTTAACAAAAAGTAGATATTTTTAAAGTAGTTGGACCAGTACTATATCAAGTCATACTTGCACTTCTTTTCTGTTTCATGTGCATGCAATTTTAAATTGAAATAATGGAAATATAAAAGCCAAATAGGCTATATCATGGGGCTTTTTCAGTGTAAAATCCTTTTAAGATAGAGATAAGTATGTGGAAACTCTGGATCTCTTTGGCCTGAATTTTTTACTTGCTAAATAAAGCCCTGCATTTACAAACAAAACAATTTATTCCTTTACAGCAATATCTGTACAAAAGCTCTATTTTTAAATGGTTTACTAACTGATAAATTTGATTTTAATATTGATTTTGTCTATAGTCTGAAGACCAGGCTAGCTAATTGCAGAGAAAGATGTATCAATCTGTTGGTAATGTCAGCCAAAAACTATTAGATTTTTAAAAATGAACTGGGTAATATCATAAAGTATGTGGAAAATCAAATAGGCAAGAATATCATGGGATACTCTGAAAAAAATGAGCTGATGAAAGTAGTATGACTTGCTCTTCCAAAATTTAAAACACATTATAAAGCAATTATCATCAAAACTATTTGTTATGTAGCATCAAATAATGAGAAAAAACCAATGGAACAAAATAGATATGTAAAAAAAGCCAAATATATAAAAACTTATTGAAAAATCAAAAGAGGAGCAAGGATTAATTATTTAATATTGCAGGAAAAATTAGATAGAAATATGGCAGGAAATAAGATTACAGTGCTATCTTCTGCCACAGACTATAATCAAAATTGCAAATGGTGGAAGGACAATAGAAAGATGTATGTCACTTTTGTGGGAATATGAGTATTTATGATGAGAAAATTAAATGGCCCTATGATGTAAGAAGGATATTCACTTGCCCAGCCTGTGTTGTAACTGGGCCAAAAAAAAATTTGACATCTGAAGAAATATATACTTTATGGAAGACTTTTGAAAAGCCATGGATGGATTATGATCAGTGGAGATACGTATCTCATCTTGAAACCTTGAGTAGTAAAGATAGATTGAGAAGCAACATAAGTGGAAAGAGTACAGGACTGGAGCCAGTCTACCAAGGTCTAAGTTTGGACTTTGTTGTTCATTTATTACTTGTGTAATCTTAAAGTATGTTTTCTCATTTCTTCCAAACCAAGCCCAGGCATTATTATTGTCCAGTATTCCATTGTATTTGGTGGTTGTTAGTCTTGATCTTTAGAATATTATAATTTTAAATTATAAAATATTCTCTCTTCTTCCAAGGATCACTTATTTTTATTTGATTACAGAAAGTACATAAACCTGGGGAAAAGAAGATTTCAAGAAATATTTAAGATTAGGGACCACTAGGTAGCACTGTGGATAGAGCATCAGATCTAGAGGATTTGGTTTAAAATTTGGCCCAGACACTTCGTAGCTGTGTGACCCTGGGCAAGTCACTTAACCTCAATTGCCTAACCCATACCACCATTTATAGATTCTGAGAGAGAAGGTGAAGGTTTAAAAAAGAAAAGACACATTTAATATTGGCATAAAATTATGGTATTTGGTGGTAGGACTTATTCTGGACCTTACTTTCCTTCAACTCTTGGTGTTATTAGGTTTTAATTCGTTATATATGGAAAAATTCCAATCTCAATAAAAAACCTGGCTCATGGGGCCCACTAGATTCACTCTAGGAAAATCATGGGTTTATAGTTTGCTCTTCTATAAAAAGAGGTACCTCTAGGTTTTTTAAGTTATCTGTGAGGTGAGATTGTTGCTCAGTTCTATGAAAGGGGAATCTAAAGGAAGCTCCCTCCTAATTCAAGGAAATATTGAGACCCATCATTTTCAGCCCATCTCCCCCTGCTTCCTGACAGGCTTCTTTCCTATATGACACTGGTCATAACTTATTCCCTGGCATCATTGAAATGACCCAGAGACAGTGCTTGCTATTATATTTTTTAATAAACACCTACATACTAAAAAAGAACCACATGCCAAAAGTACCTTTGTGAATCAGTTGTTTGGGCTTAAGAGGACTTTTCCTGGAGAAATTATATTATATAAATGGAGGTTTGGTTCCTAGGCTAGCCCATTTATCTGTAATAAAACTGAAATAGTATATATTTACAGTAAGAAACAGTGCTGTTAAAATACTAGTAATTAAAAGCAAAACATAATTGAATAAAATGTATTTTGAATATTTGTTCCTGAAAAGCAGGTTTGATTATAGGGGAAAGATGAAGAGACAGATGGAGACTTGAAAAGAATCTGAAAGGAAATTCTGGTTACTTTCAAGGATTTTAAAGATTGATGACTCCAGTTATTACATTTAAATTCATTTCGGGACTTATGATTTTCATTTCTGTGATAGAGGCATATCATTACCAACTGCTTTTGGCTTTGAAGTTATGATTTGGATCATTTTCTAGTTCACAGTAAAGTGACAGAGGGGAAAAAAGGGAGAATAAAGATTATTGGGAGGCAACTGAGCAAGAGTCAAAAGAGAGCCTGGAAGGAGAAAGGCAAGTTAGAAAGATTGTGTCTGGAGAGAGAGGAAAGAGCATGAGGGAGGGAAGCAGGAGGAAAGAGACAAGAAGGAGGTGGAGAAGGAGAAAGAAAGATGATGAGAGGACAAAAGAAAGAGAGGGAGGAAAAGAGATAAGAGAGAAGATAGAGGACAGGGAGAGGAAAGGGGGAGAAGGAGAGAAGCAGAGAGACAGACAGAGACAGAAAAAAGAGAAGAGACAGATAGGGACCGTTAGGTAAGAGAAAGAGGGGAGAGAGAGAGAGAGAGAGAGAGAGAGAGAGAGAGAGAGAGAGAGACAGAGACAGAGACAGAGACAGAGACAGAGACAGAGACAGAGACAGAGAGACAGAGACCTAGAGAGACAGAGGGAGATAGACAGGAAAAGAGAAAAGACAGAAAGGGAGGCTGGGTAAAAGAGAGAAGATAGACAGAGAGACAGAGAGAGAGAGAGAGAGAGAGAGACAGAGAGACAGAGAGACAGAGAGACAGAGAGACAGAGAGACAGAGACAGAGACAGAGAGACAGAGAGAGAGAGACAGAGACAGAGAGAGACAGAGAGAAGCAGAGACAGAGACAGGGATAGAGATAGAGACCGAGAGGAGAAAGAGGGAGAGAGGCGAGCTGGGGGTGGGGAGAGATTGTTAAAGTAGTAGTAAAATGATTTAACAGTGAAAGATGGAGGGAGTATAACATGTACACAGAGGAGAAGGGAGAACACTTCTATGTCAGAAACATTCCTGTTTTGTGAGCCCAGAACTGTATGGTTGCTGTCCTGAGTGAGTGAAAAAGAAGTAGGAGGAAAATGGCCCTGTAGTAGATGGGGTGAAGGAGACCATGTAGAGTTAGCCATTCCTGTGCACAGAATTTTTGCGAGTTAGATGTTTGTAACTGGGCCCCTCTGTAGCAACCAAGAACATCAGAAGTTACCCCTCATCACATTCAAACCAGCTTAGTACTAGGGTTTGCACATAATTGGTTCTCAGTAAATATTTGGTGATTTAAATAGGACGGGAGGATTGAAGATGCTTTTGGTTGCTGCAGAGAAACATATAACTTGTAAACATTCCATAAATGTGAATGATTAGTTTTTCTTAACCTTTCTCAGAGACACATTTTTTCATTGGGGAGGGGTGTCTATGGACCTATTTGTAAACTAAGAATTTCTGTGATAAAATTATGTAACAACTTGTTCCCAGAGTTATTTGTGGTTACAGTATTCTTAGCCTCTTTCTATGCTCCTCATTTGGGTAACCTTTCAAACATGAGTAATGTTTGTATCCTTTAAAAGTGTATTTCTATATTAACATGATTTTAATAATTTTTTTCAGCAAAAGCTTTAACTTGGCAACAATAGGATGAGCAAAGAGGGATACCCAAAGTGGAGGATCCTCCCCATTAGCGTGTAGATTATGTATATGTTTGTATGTAGTGAGTTTGGAGATATAAAGTGTATAAAATTCTTTTAGACAGCTCAAGCATTCACCATTCAAAGAAAAACCATTTTCTGTGCTGGAACCCCTATTTGTGCAGCAGAAAATATAGTGGATGCCTTTATATGGAATGAAATGGCTATTTCCTGTGAATGTTTATAAGAACTTATTAAAAACATATGTCCTTATTTCCCCAGATTTTGTTTAGAGTGCTAGTTGCACACATGTTTAGCTCTGCATGGAGCAGCATCTGTAACACCGAAATGGTAGTTTTGTGCAAATGTCTTGACTTTTAATCACTTCCTCTGGTTCAATCTCATTGAATTGGGACCTTCCTTCACTTGCCATGGTTCTTTTCTTTAACCGGGTGCTAGTAGGAGATCAGCCTTTAGGTGTTTTGGTTGTTCAAGCAAACACCAAGACAGTCAATGTAATAGTATGAAAGATGTTTATTATTTCAACAAATTGTCTATTTCCCTAACTATCATAACCATGAAAATCTGGTTAATTATAGAAAAGAAAACTTGATAAGACCTGAGGATATCAGTACATAGAAAAGTATAAAGAATTTTTCTAACTATCCTTGCAAATATATATTTTTCCTTCCAAGTCTGCTGCTCCCTTGACATTCCAGTCTGCAGAAAGCTAAATTTTTAGTAAGCTAAAATTGTCTGCAATGAGCTAAATTGTATAGTACTTATGGTAAATGCTACTTAGCTACCTGGGGGTTTTGAGGTACTCTTCAGAGTTTAGTCTTCAGCTTTGTTCTTTATAAACTAGTGGAGTTGGATAGTCTCATGGATAATCTGAAATATTAGATTGTCTCAGTCATTTTATTATTATTTTTTAGACTTTGGGATACATTCTGTGCTCCTTTGGGCAACAGACTTGCTTTTTTCTTTATCTCTTTAAGCTGATATAAAATGAAATTATATTAGTTTAGCATATAGTAACTATGTGTGTGTGTGTGTGTGTGTGTGTGTGTGTGTGTGTGTGTGTGTGTACAAATAGAAAAGGTACCATAATGGCTGCTTGCTAATTGGTAATTAAATTTAACAAACTTTTTTTACAAAGTTTACTTTTTACTTTTTATGGTACAGGTTATTGGTTAGGTAACAAACCTAGAATCTGTAAACAAAAAGATGAAAAAAAAAGTCCTAGCCCTAAAGAAAATTACAGTATAATAGGGAGAAGGAAACCCGTTGCAATTCTAAATTCAACATTTTTAATTTAGAGTTGGTTGTCCTTAATCTTTCAATCTTAGACTTGTATGAGCAACAAATTCTGATCACACCACCTTCATTAGGGTAACTATAAGTATTAATCACAGAGAAATAAGAATATGAGTCAGTAGATGTCCTGACCCCTGTATGGACAGTGAGAAGAGTTAGAGGATGTGGGTTCAAATCCTGGATTTTCTACTTGAATAACTTTGGGAAAGAACAGTGTGTGGGAATTCCAGCAAGTTGAATGAGTGAGTAATCATAACTTGTTCCACTTCCCCTTTATTGCTTCAACATTGCAAAAAATATGCCAAAATAAATTAAAAGAATAATAATTCAAAAACATAGGAAAAATCACCTCATAAGAAAACAAAAAGAATAGTTAAAGAAATTACTGAGTAAGGGAAAAGACATCTCAATGCAATGGATACATATTTTGTGGGTAAAATAAGTGAGCAGTATTTCCCAGAAAAAAAGAAAGAACAATGCATCAGAGAATCTCAGAAGTAAAAATAGCACAATCTTAAAAACCTCCAAACTGTTTAATAAATTAAAAAAGCGGAAAAAAGACCTAGTATTTGTAATAAATGAAATAAAATCCACAAAAGAAAATTTATACCTTGAATATGAGGACAGTTTTTAGCCATCAACGAATTTTTAAACATAGAATTGCAGCTAGAAAACCCCTTAGAGGTCATGTATATAGTTTCAGTCCTTTGTGTTATGGATGACAAAATTTAAGATCTATGCAGAAGTGTTAATATGCCCAAGGTCACACAGGTAGGAAATATTAGCATTCAAATCATATGATTTGCCTCTGATGCCAATTTCACTGTTTTTCTTTTTTTTTCCTTTAAGCTACATAATAAGCCCTTTTGAATCAATTAATTCTCAGAGAGAGAAAAAAACACCCATTTGGAAGTAAAAAATGTAGAAATAACAGAACTGATAAATTAAAATCTTAAAAAGAACCTAACAGGAAGATTTGAGATTATTGAAAGTGAAGCTAGTGCATCTAGGGGTGAGAACTCAAAAATACATTAAGAGAATTATTGTTCTGCCAAGGTAGGGAAAAGGAAGGAAGGGCAAGAATAATGAATGGAAAGAGGAAATAAAGAAGGGAGGAGGAGAGAGGACTAGAAGGAGAAGGGAATAGAGGCAGAGAGGAAGGAAGGAAAGAAGAAACAGATGAAGAAGGAAGGAATAAAGGGAAGGATGAAGGAAAAGAGGGATGGATGAAAGGAAAGAAGGGAGGAATGAAAAGGCATTTATGAAATGTTTAGTATATACCAGGCACTGGTACTTGTAAAGTACTAAATACTGAAGGTAGAGAGACAAGTCAATAAGATGGATCTTGCCCTAAAGAAGATTATATTTTAATAGAGGAAGGCAGCATATAATGAAAAGGGATCTGGGTATGATTTGGAAGTAGAAAGAAAGTGTGTGGCAACCCTTGTTCTGGGCAAGATAAAAAAAAAATCACTCAACTAAGAACCAAGTTCCAAATTCCAATGATAGAGGGAAGAGGAAGATGCCTATATTCTAAACACTTCGATTTGAAGATGATCTGGGAGTGATTTAATAGCCAGTTCTGGGCAAGGTAAGATGAAAGCTCAGTCCCCTAGCAAAGTTAGTGTTCCCAGGGGAGCATGTCCAAAATCTGAATGCCGCATGTAAGGACAGTAAACTTGAATATTTCAAGAAAACATTAAAGATAGAGTATGAAATGTAGTAAAACCTATCTTCTCTGTATATAGAAGAACCCCAAGATTAACTGACCCAGAAATGTAATTGTCAGAATGCTGGGAGACAGCAACAAAAAGAATAGTGTAAGACATTAAGAAATGAAATAGACACACACACACACAGACACACACAGAGCAACAAAAAGAGAATAGTGTAAGAACCTAAGAAATGAATCATACACACACACATACACATATAAGCAACTATTCAAATTGTGTAAGATTTCTCAAGGATGACAAAAGAAAGAAGAGACTAATTTAGAAGCTGTCTAGTTCAACTCTTTCATTTTATAAATGAGTATACACACCCATAAAAGTTGTGATTTTTCTCAGTCATATAGTTACTAAGTAGAAGAACTGGAATTTGAATCCTGGTCTTCTGACTCCATATCCATTTCTGTTCCCACTGTACCAAAGCTGCCTACTCAAGAAAGTATTGGCCATCAGCCCCAAAATTGTTTCTTCAGAAAAACTGAGCATGTTCTTTTATTCAAAAAGTTTGACAAAGGTAAATAAATAAAACCGATGACCTGTGACCCTTCTTATTTAAAAAAAAAATACCAGTTCTGGGCAGGGCTTTTGGCAGAGAAAATGCCCAAGAAAAAATATATTAACAAAGTAAATAGGATTTTAAGGGAACAAATGAACCAGGATTGCTCATGATGTTGACTTATTAAAACAATTATTTCTTTGAAGGTTTTGAATTGTAAAAGGGACATTGAGGAAACATGGAGTAGGCATGAGAATGGAATTCTATAGAAGTGAGGAGAAAAGTAGACCTTCAGAAGGAAAGGAGTTAGGGAGAAGAATTAGTATCCCTTGTATTTGAATTCCACCCAAATACAAACAACCTATTGAATTGTGTTGATGGAGGGGGAAATGGTCAGATAAAATGACCTCTAAACTATATAACTATTTGTAGCTAGAGGAAAGGCAAAAAAAAAATATCAGTAAGAGTAGAATTATAGTATCTGTTTTTCTGTGGGTGGCAGAAGCTATGTATGTTTTTATATGTGTATGTGAAGGTGTCTGTATGTTCACATACTTACCTGTATACACAAATAGTATTAGATTGATTTTACAGAGCACTTTTTTTTGTACTGGACTTTCTGCTAACAAAATGGTAAAATGAATAAATAAATAAAAAATAATTTATTAAGTGCTCACCAAGTGCCAAGCAATATGCTAAAGCACTGGAGATGACAAAAGACAGTTTCTACCCTTGAGGAGCTTACATTCCAGTGCGGAATGGTGGAAGCCTGGAAGGTTCCTTTTGGTCTACGGGAGTCATAACAAGGGTAAGGAGAGTCTTTGGAGAGTTGATTTCAGTAGTAATAGGAATTTTGTTTGATTATAGTTCCCAGAGCAAGTGGTAGAAAAGGTTAGGAAATAATAAACACAATAGGGCAGAGGGCAGGAAAATGGCAGGTGTGTTGTCATGGCAAGGAATGGCTGGATATAAGGGGCTTTTTTAGCACTCATGTTCACTCTTTAGGATGGCACAGACCTCAGTATAGTCATTAAAAACTCCTCCAGGGTCCAGGGACTTTAGAAGCAGGACAGATGGCAAGAAGATGGCTAGATGGGATAGAGGGTAGAAATTAAACATAAATGAACTGAACTTGCATATAAAAGAAAGTTAGTGATTGGATTAGAATCTACCAATAGATTGCTTTTTGGAAATATACCTAAAACATAGGGACCTGTACAGATTCCAAAGTAAGAAGCTGAATTAAAATTTATTATCCTTCAAATGAATCACAAAAATAATAAATAAATAATAATAAATAACAAATAATAAAAAAAATAAAAAAGGAAGGAATGATGGAAGGAAGGAATGATGGAAGGAAGGAATGATGGAAGGAAGGAAGGAAGGAATGATAGAAGGAAAGAAGGAATGATGGAAGGAAGGAAGGAAGGAAGGAATGATGGAAGGAAGGATAGGAGGAAGGAAGGAAGGAATGATAGAAGGAAAGGAGGAATGATAGAGAGAAGGAAGGAAAGGAGGGAAGGAAGCAAGGAAATATGGATGATTGAACCATAGCCTGAATGAATACAAAATAATATCTTATCCATTCATTTCTGAGTCTTTGTGATCCCATGGACCATAGCACATAAATGCTGTCCATAGGGTTTTGTTGGCAAAGATACTGAAGTGGTTCACCATTTCCTTCTCCAAGGGATTAAGGCAAACAGAGTTAAGTAACTTGCCTAGGGTCACACAGCTAGTGTCTGAGGCAAGATTTGAACTTGGGCCTTTCTGACCACAGGCCCAATACACTATCCACTGAACTACTTTAACTGCCTCAACTTAAAAGAGACTTACTGAGCAATTAATGACATTCTTGGCTTTTTCATATTGTTTTATTTGTTAAATGTCCTTGACAAATCACTTCACCTCAGCCTAAATTTCCTTATCTGTAAAATTAATATTGTACTATTTTATATTGTACTATTAACTATTGTATTATGAAAAAAATTGTACTATTAACATCATAGGATTGTTGTGAAGATAGAATGGCAGGCTATGTGCTCGTTATAATTGAAAAGGGGTATATAAATGAAAGCTATCATATAAAAGTTAATGATTCTTCTATTTTTAGAAAAGAGAATGGAAGGTTAGTTGAAAGATGAAACAATGGAGAAACTTTTGATCATTGCCCTTCTGATTATCAGTGTAAGTGAGGCAAGAACCTGAGTGACATGTTTTTGCCATCGGTGTTTGCTACTGTCCTGGAGGATATCCAGGAAAGAGTCTAAAGAGAAGAAGATTTATTCATAAGTGATGAATTCCTCTCTGTGCTCCTGTTTGCACATGACATTATCCTAATTACATCCAACCCTGAAATATTGCAGAGCCTCCTAAGTCCATAATCATTCAACAAAAGAATTTCCCCAGCTATTCCTAGTAGAAGCAAGTAGTTGAAGCATGTCTGCATATGCCACTATCATATGCAATTATCCAAAGTAGCATATGGAATTATCATTTGATCCACCTATAAGCATTTGTTAGGCACCTGTGTGCCAGGCACTCTAATGAGCAGTGGGAATTAACAAAAAAGGGGGGAATTGGATGAACACACTCTCACATGAGCACAAAATCGTATTTTTTGTGTGTATTGCAGGTATTGCATAGATACTCCAGAAAAATGCAGAATTGAATAGGTCATCATCTTTGAGAAACTATATAGTACTTTTAATTCTTTTCCTCCCCTCCTTCCAACCCCCCCTCCCATAGCCAGCAAGCAATTTCACTTGGTTTTTACATGTAACCCCAATATTCTTGCAGTGATGCCATAATACTATAACTCATGACATACCACAGTCTCTGCAAAATAAAGGTTTCAGAATACACTCAAAACCATGGAAAGTAGGCCACAGCACATTACCAACAAAAAATGGTGAAGGAGATGAAAAGATGGTGGTCCTGTCTTATAGCAGATAGGGAGGATTACTGATCGATAAAGCGCGTGTTCCATTGGTACCCACATAATGTCAAAAGATTCAAAGGATGGTTTCCATCATGTTGACTAGGTTCCCCTGCCTCCTCCTTTCTTTTCTCCCTTCCCGAGAAGGACTTATAGAAGGAACTGAAAAAAAAAACACATCAGATAAGAGAGCATAAATATTTTGTGATGTGTTCCTTGGGATGGAGTATCCACATTGAAAAGTGGATATTTTCCATTAAAGTGGGAAGATACTAAGCAAATCCACAAAATCACCAAAATAATTTTATATTATATGTATATACATACACACTCTTTATATCATTAACAACAAAGTGGAAACAAAGAGAAATTGCATTTTAAATAACAATAAAAAGCATTAATCAGGTGGAACTTTACCTACTAACATCCAATCTTGGAGTTAAGGAACTTTGGATCAAGTTTTAGCTCTTCCACTTTGTGACCTTGGATAAATCAAGTCATTTATCCTCCATCATCCCCTGTTTCTTCATCTCTTCAGTGGGAATATTATATTGCCCTCACTAACTCAAAAAAGTTAGAAAAATTGGAAAAGAAATGTTAAATATATTCTATATTATATAATTTAATTATATAAATATATATTAATTCTATAAAATATAATTTAATTATATAAATAATTTAATATAAAGATCACATAAATGAGATCTAACTGAGCCATTGGGCCTTTGCTGTGGTCACAGGACTGCTGATGATGTGTTTCAAGTCCTCGTGTATGACTTCTCTGGGTAATTTTTAGGTGCGCACCCTAGTCAGACTTTGGTAGTGGTTAGGGGAGCGATAATATATGATACAAAAGTGAAAAGAGAACAGAAGAGAACCATGTTTCTCCCATTTCTAAAAAGATTGAATAGGGAAGGAGAAACCTTGCTCCAGTTCTAAGATGGGAAAAGGATCCTGGAATTCTGTAGTCCTAACTTGGCCAGGAACAAGTTCTGCATTTGAGTGGATGAATATGGAGGTCTTCTTATCGGGTGGAAGGGAGCCTTTTGTGTGCAGAGATGTGGATTCTGACTAAAAAAGGAGCCAAAAATGTGTTGATTGTCCTGGAGGCAAGTTGACCCTGACTATTTCTCTGTACAAGAGCCCTAACCCTTAGATGAGGAAAGGGGGCTCATTAGATGTGGATTGTAGAGGTATTCCAGGAGAATGCCTGGGGAATAGAGGCAAACAGAGCCAGACACCTGATAGGAGCCTTGGGTGCCAGGAGGAACCAGCTCAACAACCTCTTTTTCCCCATTTCTGTGCATGGGGAGAGTGACATCCAAATGCATGTGTGCAGAGAGTGCAGAGAAGGGGTTCTCTCTTTGCTGTGATAGCAGGTAGAATGAGGGTCCGAGGAAAGGAAGATGAGGTATTTGGTGGCAGACAGATCTGTGATGAAAGACCTTGGATCAAGGAGTCCAGCCTAACTGGCAGCCAGGCAGCAGAGGTCTAGATGCATCCCATTGTGGGTGCCAGGTGCCACATCCCTGACAGGGCACAGAAACAAGGGAAATTGAGGGAAACAAGTAATGAAAAGAAGTAGGTGCTGTCTGTGTCTGGAGTGAAGACACTCTAAAGCCAAGACCTTCAGTGGGGTCAGTGATTCTCTTGATGAGGCAGTTATTTAATTATGTGCCACGCTGTGACAACGCTCAACATCTGGGGAAGGAAATGAGGTTCTTTTCACAGGGAAAGCTTTTCCCTTTTACTTAGCAAAGGGCTCATGTATGTGTCATTTCTGTATTTGTTATCTGTTCTTTGGCTTGCCTGAGTGCTTGCAGGGGAGCTAGAGGCTTTATGGAGGGGGGAAAAAAAAGAGTGATTCTGATGTTTCCAGAGGAAACCCTCTGTGAGGGGCATGAGTCAGAGACCATCCCTTATGAGGAGGTCTCAGCATTATTATTTATCTTTTATGTGGTGCTGAAGAAAGAACACTGACTCTAGTGCTGAAGTACCTACCTGTCCAAATACGACTGCCTCTGATGTTTACTCTAGGGGTGACCTTGGGTGAGTCCCTGAGCCTTTTGGTACTCAGTTTCCTCATCTGTAAAATGAGGAGATGATGCCAGATGGCCTCTGAGGTGCCTTTTAGCTCTAGATCTATGATCCTCTGAAATCAAAGTGGGATGGAAGAACAAAACAGAAACAGAAGCCTGGACTTGAAAAAAGAAAATTGAACTTTCAAGATCTGTTTCTCTTTTGTTCATGTATCCCCATTAAATCAGCCTCACTCTGGAGCCAGTATTTCACAATAGAGATCACAAAGCCCCCAAATTCTCGATGGATTCGTATGGAAATGTGATTATACTTTTAAATGACAAATTCTTCTTTTTCATATAAAGAAGCCTTTGAAGAAACTCCAAATAACCTTGGTCAGTTGCTTAACAAACAGACCCAAGTTTGCTAACAGTTCTGACTTAAAGTTATGGCTCAGCATTATTTGCAGACATCTCTGACTTAAATTTTCAATGCCATCTTTAAAAAAAAAACATCCAAAAAGGGTTCCTGTTTCATTGGGCCCTTTGAATCTGACTAGAGTAGAAATTTCCTTTTAGTGTTACAAACACATTTTCCCTGGATTAGGTTATCCTTTTTCAGGGTTATTTCTCCTTCATCTTTGACACTTTGAATCCAATTTAAGTCCATCCTAGTCTAATCTTTACTCTGGTATTTTTTTCTTCTGGACTTAAATTTCCAATAACTGGATTCTGTTTTTAAACTGCTTTTTTCCAATAAGAGAATTTTCTCCACCCCAGGGAATGTTTATTAGAAATTAATATCCAATAAAAAGGCAAGGTACATTTTCATCTCTGTATTTTTATTGCATTAATACAAGGACAATTAAGCTATCAAACCACGATTAATAACAGTTCTGAAGCACTGCTCTTCTTTTAACATCCATGCCTGAACGCCCTTCAAGTTTTATTCTCAAATTTTGAAAGACTGTTGTGTGTAATGTCCTTATGTTTTCATGAAAGTGTGGAAAAGAAGGGGGAAAACCTGACTCTCCCTGCTAATTTAGATAAAAAGGGAAAAGGCCAGAGTTTTCATTAAGCAGTGACAGTTTCGTGCCCCATCACCCATTGGTGCCTTTGGCCATGGTGATTAGGGAAATAGTTTGGGCTTTATTTTAAGTTGTTTTTTTCCCCTGAATTTTCAAAGTGGCATGTAAAGATGCAGCTTCTGTTTTCATTAGTGTCCTAGAAGATACATTTCTGAGTCCACACAAAGAGTTGTGCAGCTTCTGCTATCCCACCAGAGCTTTTCACCCCTCTTAATTAGCAGGCTCCTTTCTGCTGCAAAACAAGGAGACAGACCCGCCTGTGTTCATTAGAGAAACCATCAAAATCTCTTCCTCTTCTGTTTCTGAGTTTTCTGAGTTTAATTTACTGCTTGTTAAATTCCAGACATTCAAAATATTGGACTCCAAAGATACATTTGAGCATTTTAGAAAATGTCTTTTTTTTTTTTTATCAAGAAACTGAAATGGACACTGTCAGATGAACATAGACCTGGCATTTCCTTACCTTGTGGCTTTAATACCGTGAAATGATACTAAAATATGCACAGATTTTGTTTGTGGTGCATTTAAAAAAATAATTGATGTACAATTTTGCCTGAACATCTGTTGGAAAAATTAAAACCCCCATATGGGTGTGTTCATACCAGGCTACAGCTTTTGTTGACAGTGTGAAATTTTCTTTCTGCTGTGTTTTGAGGTATTCTGTTCACAGTGCTTAGTAATAAATATCCACATGGAGACAGTTTTCGTTTGCTATATGCCATACATTTAAGACTGCTTTCCCACAAAACGATCCTGTTGCTTTCATTTACATATTTGTTATTGGTGTTTGAATTCTTGGTGAATAGAGGAAAAAAAGAAATGCCTTGATCACCATTGATGGAAGGAGATGAGTTTTCCTATTTCCACTCCTATTTGCTCGATTTGTAGATCTCTAAGAGGAAAGCCATTTAATCAAATAGCCAAAGAAGTTAGGCACCCGCAACTTGCAAGTGGTTGCTTTCTTAAGATGCCCTAATCCAGTAAGTCATCTTCTCCCTTCAGTTAGCAGACCCATCTTTCATTATTTGCTGAGAATCAGGGTGGCATTAAGGATAGTTGTGGTCTGGGAAATAGAGGATATGGTTCTTATCCCATTTCTATCGAATTGTGATATGACCTTGGGTAAATCATCTGTAAAATAGGGAGTTGGACTAGATGAGGCTGAGATCCTTTCTGCCTCTAAAATTCAATGATTCTTCCAGTATTTTGAAAACAAAAGTATATCCATAAAAAGAATGGTGTAGTTTCTTTTTTTTCACAAGATGAACTCTGTATTTCACATGCTATTTTTCTGATATGAATAATCATTTAGCATTTCATCAGCTAATCAATTTGCTCCATATCTGTGGTGCAAAGGGCATCAGGAATCATCAAGGTTATGGCATTACTGCGGAATTTTAGAAATCACAGAATTTTAGAGTTGGATGGATTCCAGAATTAAGCTGAAAAGGAACCGTAGTTGATAGAGTTGACTAGATAGCTCAACTGTCTCATTTGGGAAATGAGGAAATGAGGGCTTAGAGGGAGAAAAGTGAAGCCCAAAGTCATCCAGGTGGCAGACCCTGGACTAGACTCCAAGTCATTTTCATGATGCCATTGATACCCAACATCCTCTGGAGTGTTCCATAAACTCTAGATGCTAGTAAACCCTAGAAATAGAACCCACAATAAGTGTCAAATGGCAGTGAACTTTTTTTTTCATTTAAATTATACTTAGAGTTAGTGAGCATTGCTAGAACTTATGCAAAGATGGATTTTTAAAAGATGGCTTCAAGTCAAATGAATTTACAAGGCCATCATCTCAGGGCCCAAACTTTTGCTCTAATTGGGCACATAGTACTTGCCAATAGACTTTCTCTGTTTTCACTTTGCTCATGACATCTCTTGTGACACTCATGTGGATGGGAGCACCCATTTTTCTCAGGTTTTTGCCTTGTGTTTTGTTTAATATCATCATCACTGAACAGTTATCTCAGTTGAATCTTTCACAGATACTTATATTAGTTTCCCATGGTTATGGGAAGTACCTTATTTGAGGATACTTCCTCAAGATTACCCTTTCTTCCATGGAGAGACAGCGTGCCTTGGCAGATAAAGCACCAGATTTGGAATCAGAAAGACCTGGGTTCAAATCCTACCTCAGATTCTTAATATCTATATGATCTTGGGTAAATAACTTTATTTCTTATTACCCAGGAGTCCACTCACTTCTCGTCCTTATGTGTTGACATAGATAGATGATAAATTGAGAGGGGAATTCCGTGTTTAGCTTTTTTTCCTTCTTGTGTTGCAACTTTGGTGGAGTGGGCTTTTTGAGCAGGTAGATTAGCTATGGGCATGTGGTTTTATTTTGTTACTTTTAGTGATTATTAATAAATCTTATAAAATATAATTTTTGAAGTTACATATTAATTTTAATTTTTACAGTAGGGTATAACAATAATGATGCAGTCAGCTATATAAAATTATCTGTTAATGTCTGCTTGTTCGAGTCTTATGTTTTCATAAAGGATACCCATAACATCAAAATAAAACATTGTCTTAAAATTTTTTATAGAGATGAGACAGAAGGCATATAAATGGGTAGTTGCTAAGGGTTTTGTAGTGTAAATCTTGAAATCTCTCAGACTTGTGAATGTTTTAACTGGAACAAATTCTCTACTGAGAAACATTCCCCATTTTGATGTGAGAACTTGCCAGGATCAGAAATGGGAGGACCTCTACTCTAACAGTACTTAAGACTGCTTTAGGGGAGAAAACTCCTGGCTAAACAAAGAAAGTACTTGGATCCATGTTTATGGTGGGGCAAGGAGTTCTTTGAGCCAGGCCTGTTTTTAGAATTGATACAATGGGATGCTAGGTACCTAAAAGGGTCGGGCAAGTTTTCTCTTGATGAGATTAGCTGACTCAGCTGTGTTTTCTCTCGTTCAGACTTACTGAGGAGATTGGTCGACTTAGCAGGAATTTAGATGGGCAGTCTTTTTGAAAACATCTACAGTGATTGGTAGATGTAGGGACTTAGGGGAGGTGACATGGGAGAAAAACCCCTATATAAGAAAAAGCAGAATCTCTTGAGGATATCCTTTTGGAGAAATCCTTTTGGAGGATCTCTGATGAGGACCTCTTGGGAAGAATCTCTTGAGAGAGTCTCTGGAGAAGGGAAGCTCTTGGAGGACAATCTCTAAGGAGGTCTCGCTGGAGCTCTCTCTGGTGAAGTCAGCTGAGATGGAGCTGGCCTGGTGTCACTAGAATCCTTGTTTAGGCAGACCTTGTGGTGAGTGTTAAAAGATTGACTGACTGATTCTCTCTCTTAAGACTCAGATCTAGGCCATATTGGCTTGAGGCCCTTCAGAATTATTCCTTTCCTACTCTTTCTCTCTTTCTCTAATTCCTCATTATATTATTAATTAAAAATATCTATAAAACCCAGTTGACTTGGGGATTTGAATAATTGGGAATATTTCCCTGGCGACCACCTTATATTTGATTTAAAAACCAAGACCCTGTAGTGAAACATATTTTCTGCGGTCAAATTTACTCACCTTCTCTTATATCTATCACAATTTATATCTTCCACCATTTTAACTCACTACAGTTTAAGACCTCAACCATTTTAAATCTCACAGTAGTCACTCTTTTGTTGGGGATAGGGACAAAGCATCATCTTTAGATATCTTAACCCATTTGAGATATCTTAAATTCTTGGCTTTGTTTCCTTAAATTGTGTGACCTTTAGCATGGATCTTGGTCATGAGTGACTATTTCCCATAGCCCCTGAGCCAGTGAGGTTTTAGAGTCCATTTTTGGTAGTTCCATTGGTCTCAATGATGAGAACAGATCTCTCAAGAAATATTGGCAGATCTGTATCATCTTATATCTATTTGTTGCTCTCCTTTCAGTTTCAGCCATAAGTGTTCTCATTCCAACCTGACATGTTCAGCTTTTCCCAGGATCATCTTCTCCCTTCTCAGTGTTTTGTGAGGTGCTAGAGCTCTTGATCTTTAATCATCCCCCGCTCCACAGTTGTTTGCATATGAGCCTATGCAATAAAGTTTTGTTGCCCATGGCTCTGCCATTGAGCAAAGCAATCCAGTTTCTTTACACAGGCAGTTTCTTGGCTCTTTTGGGCTCCTCAAGGAAGCTCTTTTTTTTTTTTTAGGTTGAGCTTGTTATATAATGAATTAGCAAGTATTTATTAAAGTCTACTAAAATACAAGTATAAAGAATGTGAGTTTCCCCTAGCAGTGAGTGCATTGCCATTATCTAGGTCCTGTGATCCCAGAATCTCCAGTGCTGGGAGAGGTCCCTAAATCTGGCAGGTTCCCCACTCCTCCCGTAAGACCTAGGGAGCTTGTGTGAGAGTCAGAGTGAAAATCTAAGGGCATCTGCTTGGAAGGAAAGCTCTAAGGAACAGGAAAAGGAACCCTCTGTTCCAACTAAAGCTGCTGTCAACGTTTAGTGCTCTCTCTTCTGCTCTGGTTCCTGCTGACCCACTGAATGATTCCAGGCTGGTTCTGCTTCAGAGGTTCCCACCTGGGATGCTCAGAGCCCTACTGGGTAGCAGTAGCTTTTTGGGGGACTTTGGGGAACACTTGGGAAGTCACTCTATGATCCTTTTGAAATATTTCAAAAGTATTCATGTCAAGTAACAACAACTATTAGGTACAAGTTCATGTTTTCTTTATAAAAAAAAAAATCCATCTCTTTATTTTATTTCCCATATGCCTGTCAGTGAGTATTTAAGTGTTTCCTCCATGCTGGGCACTCACTGTGTAGTTAGGTTACCCTATGCCCTATAAGCTCTAGCTGAGTGTCCTTTCATATTGAAATGGAAAGATTTCCCGAAAGCCAGGAAACATGGGGGCTGAGAAATCGAGAATCCTTGCTCTCTTGTCTCCTGATGACTCATCCACCTGACCTCGATCTCAGGTCTGCACCCCAGATTTCCTCCTTACTGGAGTGTGACCTTATCACATTTCTTTTTTGAAAGTGACAAATATTTACCCTTTTCTTCTTTTTCTAAGCCCTTCTTTCCATCTGAGAATCCATACTAGGCAGAAGAGCAGTAAGGATGAGACAAAGGGGGTTAAGTGACTTGCTAGAAAGTGTCTGAGACCAGACACTCCCTTTTCAAATAAAACCTTTCTTTTGTTGTCATTTACAGGTATTGATGATGTGAGGAAGTATAAACCAAATTACCTTGAGGCAACAGTTGACTGGTTCCGATTCTACAAAGTGCCAGATGGAAAGCCAGAAAATACATTTGGTTTTAATGGAGAGTTTAAAGACAAGGTGAAGTTGGCATACATTTGGATATGCTTTTCATAATGTATCCTACTGTTTTCTGCTTCTTAAAATAATGGATTTGAAAATAATCTTTGCATTCTGTGAACCAAAAAACTCTCTGATGAGCCCCTTATTCTGGTACTACAACTGTATTTAAGCAGATATTTTGAATGTTGTTTTAGTTAAAGAATCATTTCAAAGAATTTTCATTCATGATTTGTCCGAAGAACTTAAAAATAATCCTAATAGAAAATACAAAAGAAATGAGATAATGTTCCTTCTCCCAACCTGTCCTAGAGAGAAAACTTATGCCACAGTCCTGGGAATTTGTCCCTTGATTCATTATATTTGTTCGTGGTTAGCCAGATTCTCCCATACCATTTTCCCAGGGCTCAGGAATACACCCTCTTTAATGCAAAACTCTCCAGTATGGCAAAGAGGGAGCTAAACTCATTTCCTACATAAATCCTTGGGTAAATTTCTACTAAATTTCTATGCTTCCATGCCTGACTTGAGCTACATAAAAATATGCCAGTAACCCTGGACTTTCTATTCTCAATAGTTACTTCTTTTGATATAACCCCCAGGGGGAAAAGAGCAATATATTAAATCTTCACTAATTCAGAATAACTGGAGAAAGCAAGTAAGCTCCTAAAAAGCATTTCCTTGAAATCATTTGTGTTTTTCCAGTAGAGTGCATATATGTTAGCTGTTAGTTAATATGCAAATGGGCTCTAATAAATAAAGTAAGAGAAAATATAGGGTAGAGACATAAGGCTGGTCTAGTATCAGGAAGAAGTGCTTGGGAGAGGGAAGTGCCATATTGGAAGTTCCCTACAACAGTAAAATCATAGGTTCAGATGACAACAGATAAATGAGACACATTAAAAATAATTTTAAAGTAAACCTAGAGGGACAACTAGGTGGCTCAGTGGATAGAGAACTAGGACTGGAGATAGGAAATCCTGGGTTCAAATCTGATCTCAGACACTTCCTATTGCCTATCCCTTACCACTCTTCTGTCTTGGAACCAATACTTAGTTTTTGATTTAAAGAAAAGACTTAAAAAGAGTTTTTAAAAAAGTAACTCTAGATTAATTAGTAATTAATAGTTAAATTAATGAATAAGATCATTGTGCTTTTTATTCTTCCTCAGTATAGTATAAGCATTACATTTTTTTAATTGAAACATTTTATTTACTTAATTTAGAATATTTTTTCCATGGTTACATGATTCATGTTCTTTCCCTCTCCTTCTACCCTCTCCCATAGCCAATGAACAGTTCCACTGGGTTTTTCATGTGTCATTGATCAAGACCTATTTCCATATTATTAATATTTGCACTAGAGTGATTGTTTAGAGTTTACATCCCTAATCATATGCCCATCAACCCATATGATCAAGCAGTTGTTTTTCTTCAGTGTTTCTGTTCTCACAGTTCTTTCTCTGAATGTGGATAGTGTTCTTTCTCATGAGTTACACAGAATTGTCCTGGACTATTTATAAGTATTACATTTTGAATTTACAGTTGAGGAAAGGGAGATAACAGATCAGTTAAAGGTCTTGGTTGTGATCCCACAACTAGACATCATTGATGCTAGAACTCAAACTCATGGCTTCTGGCTCCCACACCAGTGTGTTTTTCTGCCATTCTGAACTTCCTCTCATGAAAACTCTTTACCGTATGACAAATAATTGCTAGACTCAGAAGCTGACTCATATGGAAGCAATCTGTAATTTCTTCAGTCCTTTGTTTGGAGGAAACCTTCAGCATTCAACGGTATGCTCCTCACTTAGGAAGAAAACCTTTGCAATATTCAGGGGAAGGAAAAAGTTTCAACTTTCCCCTCAAAAATTATCTATTCCAGATTTGAATCACCAAATATTCTAAATTAGTATGATGCAAATGATGTTTCACTCTATGTGAAACACCTCAAACCTCCATGTGGATTTTATGATTGCTTTTCCCCCCCAGGCCAAATCTATCTATATACATTTTTTATACAGACTAAGTTTTCTACAAAATACATTATTCTTTTTTTGTGCAAAAACTGTGTAGTTTGCATAATTTTTGTGCTAGGCAGTAGTTTTATGTTTTACTTTCTACTTCTTCCATTTCACATATGGAATCCAGTAAATTATCCAAAATAACAATAAATGACTAATTAAATGCTGGGCAAATTATAAAGAAATGGTCACACTTTTACATTGCCAATGTATTTGCAAACTGGCTAAATCTTTTTCCATAGTATTCTGGATTACAAAATTAATCATCCCTTTCGGTCCTATTTGGTAATGGGTGAGCAGTGTAACTAAACAGAATGTAACTAAGAATGATAAGTATAAGGACAAAATTAGGGAAAGATTTATGTGAAATAACATAAAGGGGGGAAAACAGAACCCCAAAACTGTTTATACAGTATGATTGTGTAAAAGGGACAATGTACATAAACAGTAAGCCTGAATGGACAAAGGAGGAAAGCAGAACTGGGTATGGTATGACATGGTAGGAATAACTAATAGTTTATCATAGTGTTATTTACATGTTGACTTTTAAAATCAGAAATAGTTTTAGATGCAAGCAAATTGTATTTATTGTTATTTGAAGTTGTTAGTTTAGTTAAATAAGTTAAATTTAGTTCTAAATAAGTTTTTGCTTTAAATTGTGGTTTCCAGATGTTGCAGAGAAAATATAACCTATCAAATTCAGATAGTTACAGAGATGGCTTCCATTTCCCCCCCCCCCCCCCCCATATTCTCATAGCTTTTAAAAAAATAAACAATACAAACGGATGCTAAGACTAGTTCTAACTAACCCAATAGTTATTAATTAGAATAATTAAAATGAAAAGATTTTGCCTGAAATTTTCTAGTGCATGGGTTTTGTTTCCTAGAATGAACATCTGAATTCTTCAGATAATTTTCCTTTCCCCCTTCATTTAGGATAATCTATATAGATGTCCTTTGGAAGGTCAAGTTCTAGTTTTGGTGAAAAACTATAGATGTCACTCCCATTTGGTTTTAATACAAAGTTTTCGGAGTGGGGTGGGGCGCAAGTGGGGGGCTGAAGGGTGGTAAAATCACTGATGTTGAAAAATGGAAAATCACATTACTTTGAGAAAAAAAATCAAGTAATTTCCTATTTTAGAGTTCTAAGGCACAGGAAGAAATATTCCATAAGCTCCAGTGCTCTTTGACTAAGTATCATCTACACCTTTGTGGCAAATGTCATTGATTACAGAGTTATTAGACTATGTAATACTAGCCAATGTTACTAAAAATTAAATTCCAAAAGTAGGAGGGAATTTAAAATCACTTTGATGTGACTTAAATTTTCCAAAATTGGTGCATAATGCACTTTGGTGCTAAATTGGTTTTTAACAAATTTGCTGGAATTATTCATGTGTTTGTCTTTAGAATAAATATATCACATTGATCACAAAATAAATATAGCTATTTTAATCTATCTCTTTTGCTGGTAACCTAGGATTTTGCCCATGAAGTAATCGAATCTACTCACAAATGTTGGAAAGCTTTGCTTCATAAAGAAATTGATCAAGGAGGTATAAAATGGTAAGAGTCTGGCCTAATTGAGTTATATTTTATATTATTTTACTTATCAGTGTATGATGATTATGAGCCATCCCCTTCTCTGACTTTTAAAGGTCTTTTAAACTGATAATATAGATATTTTTAAAAGCATGTAAGGGGATAGCTAGGTAGCTCAGTGGATAGAGAGCCAACCCTAAATATGGGAGGTCCTGGGTTCAAATATGACCTCAGATACTTCCTGACTATGTGATCCTGGACAAGTTACTTTATTCCAATTGCCCAGCCCTTACCTCTCTTCTGCCTTGGAACCAATACCTAGTCTAGATTCTAAGACAAAAGGTGAGGACCAAAGAACAAAAGCATGTAGACATTCAGTCAGTTTTTATAATGACTACATCAAGCTTTTTCTTAACCAATAATGGAGAATAACTGGTACATGTTTACTTTTGGTGAATTATAAGATTGCATTTTTAGGGGGAAAATGGAACCAAATTGTCAAACAAACGAGTCTCTTTCAGAAGACAAAATTTACCTTTCGGGTAATGTCACTTTTGAGTCTATTTAAGAACAGGTGGTCAGGATTATGTGAAAGCCTTCATTTTTTGTTAGACGAAAGCTTTCCTTTATTTTAGCAAACTCTTGTGAGAAGCATTGAGGACTGATGCTATATGCATAGAAGAATGCTTCTAAAATAACCCAACCCCTATCCAGGTGAGTGTTAGCTCTGTGAGGGCAGGCACAATTTTTTAAACCTTCTGCTATACCCATTACATAGCAAATACTTAATAAGTGAGGGTTGAGTTGTCAAATCATAAAATCATATGAATTAGGAACCTAAAAGAGTCCTTAAAAGCCATCTAGTCTGACTCTTATATTTTTTGTTATTGTTCAGACATGTCTGATTCTTTGTGACTCCATTCTGGTTTTTCTGGCAAAGATACTGGAGTGATTTGTCATTCCCTTCTCCAGCTCATTTACAGATAAGGAAACTGAGGCAAACAAGGTTACATGACTTGGCCACAGTCATACAGCTTATAAGTATGTGAGGCTAGATTTGAACTCAGGAGGGTGAGTCTTCTTGATTCTAAGCCCAGTACTCTATCAAGTGTGCCACCTAGCTATCTTATTTTTTCAGAAAAATTAAAGTGGCTGCCCAAAGACATAGGGATAGCAAGTGACTGCACCAGGTTTTCCAGAGCCAGCCCTCTCTTCACGCCACTTTGAATTGAATTGATGTGACTTGAGCATCTAACTAAAGCTAAAATATTCTACTATCTCTGTGTAAAATTATCTTTTTTTCTCATAAATAAACTAAATAAGCAAATGAACAAATAAATAAAATAAATTGGGTTAAAACATTAGGGTTGCATGGAATGTGCCAAAATGTTTTCTGTTAAGGTCATCAAAGATCTGCTTGACCTGGAGAGGACCAAGCTGTCTCCCTGCCCACCCTTAGTTCTCAATCTCCAGACTGGAGAGAGATTCTACAATCTCTTTCAGAAGCCCATCATAATGGCGGCCAATTCTGGTTCTTCTTATAGATCATGTAAACCTTTTGCTACAGTTAAGCTTATTTATTCTCACTTTCCTTTTTTTCATTTAATGGTGACAAAGTATCAATGTATAAGCCTGCCACATTCTAGATGAGCACAAGAAGTTTATTCCCTTTTTCAAACACTAATTCTAAAAAACCTATAATTTGGGGCACACATTTGTCTTATAAATTATCTTTGCAACTTTGCCTAAAAATGCGTACTGGAACTTTAACTCTGAAATGATTTCACTTCATACATAGTTTCATACCTAGTCTGAGGGTTTGTGCTTAAGCAAACTGCTTGGGTGCATTTTTTTTGTTTGGTTATTTTTGTTCATCATTTTCCTTGTTTACTATCAACATTCTTCTTTTTCAGTGTCAATGTGAAGATAAATGATAGCCCTTACTGTTGCAGTGAAGAGGAAGCTAGATCCATAGTGGAGAAGGTAAGGGGTAAAGGCAAGACATAAATTTTTTTTTGAAAATTTTATTTAATTAGTTAATTTAGAATATTTTTCCATGGTTATGAGATTCATGCTCTTTTTCCCCCAACCCTCTCTGGTAGCTGATGCCCAATTCCCCTGGGTTTTACTTGTAAGTCATATATTTTAGCTTGTTCTATATCATGTGGGAGGAATGCTCTGAAAATCCAGCAGTGAAATGAGACCAAATACCCCAAAAGCCAGGCATTTTCTGATGCAGCAGTTAAAAAACAACAATTTTGAGATCTTACCCCCAATCCCACCCTCCAAATCCACCAAGCAATAATCAGATAACCCTAAAATCCTTTCCGGGAATCTTAATTGTATTTTCCCGAAGGCCCATTAATTTTGAGATGATTTCCTATGATTCTCCTTTTCTTAATATCAGGTAGCAAGATGAATTGTTACTTGGGTGTAATATGGTCTCTGATGCGGTGTTGCTATGAGTTACCACCCATTAAGACTGAGACTAAGACTGAGACAGGCTGTCAGTGCTATCTAATCACTGGGGCTGAGCCTTTTTTTTCTCTTATTATTGTGGAATTGTGTTACAGATTTTTTTTGGTGCAAGAAAAAATGAAATATTGAAGATCTTAATTTTTTTCTTAAGAAAACCATTTATCTAATACTTGAGTAAAATTCAGATCACAAACTTCTTTTTTTTTCAAGCTTTTACAATAGTCTTGACTTTCTGTATTTCCTCCTGAAATCCTGTCCATGGAGTTACTTTATTATTCATTTCAAGTTTTATATTTGAAAGATATTGAGCAAACAGGTGAATGTTCAGAAAACCAAGCCATGTCATGGTAAAAGTATATGTTTCCTTTTTATTTGTTTTTAAAGCAGGAGACAGCAAATAGAAAAATTCTAGGGCCAAAGATCCCACATGTAAATTGAAAATTTTCTAAAAACTTACATGCTTTATAAAAGTCCTATTTCTATGCCTTTTCATAGAATTGAGGCACCTGTGCTTTCTTAAAGAGTATGCTTGTTACACCTGTTAGAGTCTTCCAAACTGGAATTAAAAAGAAAAAAAAAGATGGTGGCCCTCCTGGATTGTGCCTTCTCACTGACTGTGTGACCATGGACAAACCCTTGATCTTTTTCAGTTTCATTTTCTTCATCTTTAAAATATGGAGAAAATAAAAACACTTACCAGGGCTTACTTTCCAGGGTTTTTGTGAGGGATCAGAGGAGATAATCTTGTAAATGCACTTGTGTGTAATGAATTATTTGGTTGTGTTCATATATGAAATGAAGAAAAATGTAAAGGTTCTTATTCCTGTGAAGCTCTCTTATGCTTCTGCAGTGGCAGTGCCAGGAAATGGGAACAGAGAGTGATTAATTATAATAATGGTAATAATGATGATGGCGAGGGTGATGATGATGATGATGATAAGTAGATCACTTTAAATTTTGTTGTTGTTCAGTTATTTTTCAGCCCTGCCCAACTCTTTGTGACCTCATTTGGGATTTTCTTGCCAAAGATACTGATGTGGTTTGCCGTTTCCTTCATTTTAAAGATGAGGAAACTGAGGCAAATAGTATTAAGAGACTTGTTTGGAGTCACATAGTGAGTAAGTGTCTGAAGCTGGATTTGAACTCAGGAAGATAAGTCTTCCTTACTCCAGACCTGGCCCTTTATCCACTGTATCATTTAGCTACCAGCTTTAAGTTTTGCAGAGTATTTTATATGTATTATCTCATCTGACCCTCAAAACAAAAGCAGTTTCATTTTCTGTAAAGTAGGGTTTCTGTACGCTTTTTAATATGTAAATTATATATGTATATATAATATATATATTCTATTTATTATATATGCTAAGTAAATGCTATCATTTCCCCCATATTATAGAAGAAGAAATTGAGTCTGAGAGAAGTCAGGCAACTTTCTCAAAGTCACATAGCTAATAAATATCAGTATTTGAACTCAGCACTCTTAAGTCTAGTTCTTTGTCCACTGAACTCCCCAAATGCCAAGGAATCACATTATTCTAAAAAGTATGCTTATAAAAAGTTAAAAAATAGTAACTTTGGACTTCCGGTTAAGATGGCGGCTTAGAGAAAGCTAAAGCTCAGATCTCCTGAAAACCCTTCCCCACCGATCTCAAACGATAAGCTCCTAAGGCGCCGAAATTCAAAACGATCAACAGCACAGACCCTGGGAACCCTCCTCCTGGACCTGGACCCGGATCAAAAGGTATGGCTCCCCTTAAAAGCCAGAACCCGAGATCCCTCGGACCTCAGGGGTAGGAGCGCAGAGTC
The DNA here is from genome assembly GCF_027887165.1 of Monodelphis domestica. Classification (NCBI taxonomy): domain Eukaryota; kingdom Metazoa; phylum Chordata; class Mammalia; order Didelphimorphia; family Didelphidae; genus Monodelphis; species Monodelphis domestica. Next base: position 255,880,054 of record NC_077232.1, read on the forward strand.
CAAGGCTCCCGGAAGCCGCAGCCCTGCCGGGCTCAGAGAGCAGAACCCTCAGGGCCTTCTACAGTCCCGGTGAAAGTTACTGCCTTGGGGCTCCGCTGCAGAGAGCTGGTCGAAACAACAGCAACCCTCAGGGCGGGCAAGACAGCCTCACGGGCTGGATCCTGCTATCCAAGTCTCAGTGAAAGTCCTCGCCCTCGGAGCTTGGGCTAGCTGCAGCCCATCCCCCCGCAGGCCAACGAAACAGCCTCACGGCCAGCGATTCTGAAGGCAACTTCCGGAAAGCGAGCCGGGGGGAGAGTGTGGCCTCGTGGTCCAACCCTTCCATTCCAGTTCCAGTGAGGCATATTCAGTTTAACCCAGGGAAAGCTCATAGAACCATCTGCCCAGGACTAAAGCCTCTGAACACCAGACAGAGACAAGAAAAACTAATCCTCCACATTCAGAAATGGCAAACTCCACAGAACCACAGAAGCCCCAAAATACCAAGAAAAATAAGAAGAAAGGGGCGACTTTGGACACATTCTATGGAGCCAAAATACAAAATACAGAGCAGACAGAAGATAATATAAAAGAAAATGCTCCAAAACCTTCCAAAGGAAATGGAAACTCTCCACAAACCTATGAAGAATTTGAATCAGAAATGACCAAAAAGATGGAAGCCTTCTGGGAGGAAAAGTTGGAAATAATGCAAAAGAAATTCACGCATCTACAAAACCAGTTTGACCAAACTGTAAAAGAAAACCAGGCTTTAAAGGCCAGAATCAGGCAGCTGGAAGACAACGATCGTGTAAAAGAGCAAGAATTAATAAAGCAAAGCCAAAATACCAAGAAATTAGAAGAGAACATAAAATATCTCACCGACAAGGTGATAGATCTGGAAAATAGGGGGAGAAGGGATAATTTAAGAATAATTGGACTCCCAGAAAAGCCAGAAATAAACACCAAACTGGACATGGTGATACAAGATATAATCAAAGAAAATTGCCCAGAGATTCTAGAACAAGGGGGCAATACAGCCACTGACAGAGCTCACAGAACACCTTCTACACTAAACCCCCAAAAGACAACTCCCAGGAATGTAATTGCCAAATTCCAAAGCTATCAAACAAAAGAAAAAATCCTACAGGAAGCCAGAAAAAGACAATTTAGATATAAAGGAATGCCAATCAGGGTCACCCAAGACCTTGCAAGTTCTACTCTGAATGATCGTAAGGCATGGAACATGATCTTCAGAAAGGCAAGAGAGCTGGGTCTCCAACCAAGAATCAGCTACCCAGCAAAACTGACTATATACTTACAAGGGAAAGTATGGGCATTCAACAAAATAGAAGACTTCCAACTTTTTGCAAAGAAAAGACCAGAGCTCTGTGGAAAGTTTGATACCGAAAATCAAAGAGCAAGGAATACCTGAAAAGGTAAATATTAAGGAAAGGGGAAAATGTTATCTTCTTCTTTTACTCAAACTCTCTTCTATAAGGACTACATTTATATCAACCTATGTATACTAACATGTGGGGAAAATGTAATGTATAAATAGGGGGTAAAGAAAGACCAAATAGAATAATCATTCTCACACAAAGATTCACATGCGAAGGGGAGGGGAAGAAAACTCCTATAAGAAGGAGAGGAAGAGAGGGGGGGGTTACTTAAACCTCAATCTCAGGGAAATCAGCTCTGAGAGGGAAAAACATCCAGATCCATTGGGATCTTGAATTCTATCTTACCCAACAAGGGTAAGGAGAAGGGAAAACCAAGGGGGGGAGGGGGAGAGGGAGAACAAAAAGGGAGGGAAAGAGAGGGGGGAGGGGGAGGGAACAAAAAGGGAGGGACTAAAAAGGGAAACATCAAGGGAGGGGACAAGGGGGACTGTTTCAAAGTAAATCACTGGACTAAAAGGTAGAGCCGAAGAAGAAAAGGTTAGAATTAGGGAAGGCAATCAAAATGCCAGGGAGTCCACAAATGACAATCATAACTTTGAACGTGAATGGGATGAACTCACCCATAAAACGTAGACGAATACCAGAATGGATTAGAATCCAAAACCCTACCATATGTTGTCTTCAAGAAACACACATGAGGCGGGTTGACACCCACAAGGTCAGAATTAAAGGATGGAGTAAGACCTTCTGGGCTTCAACTGATAGAAAGAAGGCAGGAGTGGTAATCATGATATCTGATAAAGCCAATGCAAAAATAGACCTGATCAAAAGGGATAGGGAAGGTAATTATATTTTGTTAAAAGGGACTATAGACAATGAGGAAATATCATTAATCAACATGTATGCACCAAATAATATAGCACCCAAATTTCTAATGGAGAAACTAGGAGAATTGAAGGAAGAAATAGACAATAAAACCATACTAGTGGGAGACTTAAACCAACCATTATCAAATTTAGATAAATCAAATCAAAAAATAAATAAGAAAGAGGTAAAAGAAGTGAATGAAATCTTAGAAAAATTAGAATTAATAGACATATGGAGAAAAATAAATAGGGATAAAAAGGAATACACCTTCTTCTCAGCACCACATGGCACATTCACAAAAATTGACCATACATTAGGTCACAGAAACATAGCACACAAATGCAGAAAAGCAGAAATAATGAATGCAGCCTTCTCAGATCACAAGGCAATAAAAATAATGATTAGTAATGGTACATGGAAAACCAAATCTAAAACCAATTGGAAATTAAACAATATGATACTCCAAAACCGTTTAGTTAAAGAAGAAATCATAGAAACAATAATTTCATCGAGGAAAATGAAAATGGCGAAACATCCTTTCAAACCTTTTGAGATGCAGCCAAAGCGGTAATCAGAGGTAAATTCATATCCCTGAATGCTTATATTAACAAACAAGGAAGAGCAGAGATCAATCAATTGGAAATGCAAATGAAAAAACTGGAAAGCGATCAAATTAAAAACCCCCAGCAGAAAACCAAATTAGAAATCCTAAAAATTAAGGGAGAAATTAATAAAATCGAAAGTGATAGAACTATTGATTTAATAAATGAGACAAGAAGCTGGTACTTTGAAAAAACAAACAAAATAGACAAGGTACTGGTCAATCTAGTTAAAAAAAGGAAGGAAGAAAAGCAAATTCACAGCATTAAAGATGAAAAGGGGGACAGCACCTCCAATGAGGAGGAAATTAAGGCAATCATTAGAAATTACTTTGCCCAATTATATGGCAATAAATACACCAATTTAGGAGAAATGGATGAATATATACAAAAATACAAACTGCCTAGACTAACAGAAGAGGAAATAGAATTCCTAAATAATCCCATATCAGAAATTGAAATCCAACAAGCCATCAAAGAACTTCCTAAGAAAAAGTCCCCAGGGCCTGATGGATTCACCTGTGAATTCTATCAAACATTCAGAGAACAGTTAATCCCAATACTATACAAACTATTTGACATAATAAGCAAAGAGGGAGTTCTACCAAACTCCTTTTACGACACAAACATGGTACTGATTCCAAAACCAGGCAGGTCAAAAACAGAGAAAGAAAACTATAGGCCAATCTCCCTAATGAATATAGATGCAAAAATCTTAAATAGGATACTAGCAAAAAGACTCCAGCAAGTGATCAGAAGGATCATTCACCATGATCAAGTAGGATTCATACCAGGGATGCAGGGCTGGTTCAACATTAGGAAAACCATCCACATAATTGACCACATCAACAAGCAAACTAGCAAGAACCACATGATTATTTCAATAGATGCAGAAAAAGCCTTTGATAAAATACAACACCCATTCCTACTAAAAACACTAGAAAGCATAGGAATAGAAGGGTCATTCCTAAAAATAATAAACAGTATATATCTAAAACCAACAGCTAATATCATCTGCAATGGGGATAAACTAGATGCATTCCCAATAAGATCAGGAGTGAAACAAGGATGCCCATTATCACCTCTACTATTTGACATTGTACTAGAAACACTAGCAGTAGCAATTAGAGAAGATAAAGGAATTGAAGGCATCAAAATAGGCAAGGAGGAGACCAAGTTATCACTCTTTGCGGATGACATGATGGTCTACTTAAAGAATCCTAGAGATTCAACCAAAAAGCTAATTGAAATAATCAACAACTTTAGCAAAGTTGCAGGATACAAAATAAACCCACATAAATCATCAGCTTTTCTATATATCTCCAACACAGCTCAGCAGCAAGAACTAGAAAGAGAAATCCCATTCAAAATCACCTTAGACAAAATAAAATACCTAGGAATCTATCTCCCAAGACAAACACAGGAACTATATGAACACAACTACAAAACACTCGCCACACAACTAAAACTAGACTTGAACAAATGGAAAAACATTAACTGCTCATGGATAGGACGAGCCAATATAATAAAAATGACCATCCTACCCAAACTTATTTATCTATTTAGTGCCATACCCATTGAACTACCAAAATACTTCTTCACTGATTTAGAAAAAAACCATAACAAAGTTCATTTGGAAGAACAAAAGATCAAGGATATCCAGGGAAATAATGAAAAAAAACACATATGATGGGGGCCTTGCAGTCCCTGACCTAAAACTATATTACAAAGCAGCAGTCATCAAAACAATTTGGTACTGGCTAAGAAACAGAAAGGAAGATCAGTGGAATAGACTGGGGGAAAGCGACCTCAGCAAGACAGTATACGATAAACCCAAAGATCCCAGCTTTTGGGACAAAAATCCAGTATTCTATAAAAACTGCTGGGAAAATTGGAAGACAGTGTGGGAGAGACTAGGAATAGATCAACACCTCACACCCTACACCAAGATAAATTCAAAATGGGTGAGTGACTTAAACATAAAGAAGGAAACCATAAGTAAATTGGGTAAACACAGAATAGTATACATGTCAGACCTTTGGGAGGGGAAAGGCTTTAAAACCAAGCAAGATATAGAAAGAATCACAAAATGTAAAATAAATAATTTTGACTACATCAAACTAAAAAGCTTTTGTACAAACAAAACCAATATAACTAAAATCAGAAGGGAAACAACAAATTGGGAAAAAATCTTCATAGAAACCTCTGACAAAGGTTTAATTACTCATATTTATAATGAGCTAAATCAATTGTACAAAAAATCAAGCCATTCTCCAATTGATAAATGGGCAAGGGAAATGGATAGGCAGTTCTCAGATAAAGAAATCAAAACTATTAACAAGCACATGAAGAAGTGTTCTACATCTCTTATAATCAGAGAGATGCAAATCAAAACAACTCTGAGGTATCACCTCACGCCTAACAGATTGGCTAACATAACAGCAAAGGAAAGAAATGAATGCTGGAGGGGATGTGGCAAAATAGGGACATTAATTCATTGCTGGTGGAGCTGTGAACTGATCCAACCATTCTGGAGGGCAATTTGGAACTATGCCCAAAGGGTGCTAAAAGAATATCCACCCTTAGACCCAGCCATAGCACTGCTGGGTCTGTACCCCAAAGAGATAATGGACACAAAGACTTGTACAAAAATATTCATAGCTGCGCTCTTTGTGGTGGCCCAAAACTGGAAAATGAGGGGATGCCCATCAATTGGGGAATGGCTGAACAAACTGTGGTATATGTTGGTGATGGAGTACTATTGTGCTAAAAGGAATAATAAAGTGGAGAAGTTCCATGGAGACTGGAACGACCTCCAGGAATTGATGCAGAGCGAGAGGAGCAGAACCAGGAGAACATTGTACACAGAGACTAATACACTGTGGTATAATCGAACGTAATGGACTTCTCCATTAGTGGCGGTGTAATGTCCCTGAACAACTTGCAGGGATCCAGGAGAAAAAAACACCATTCATAAGCAAAGGATAAACTATGGGAGTGGAAACACCGAGAAAAAGCAACTGCCTGAATACAGAGGTTGAGGGGACATGACAGAGGATAGACTCTAAATGAACACTCTAATGCAAATACTATCAACAAAGCAATGGGTTCAAATCAAGAAAACATCTAATGCCCAGTGGACTTACGCATCGGCTATGGGGGTGGGGGGGGGGAGGAAAAGAAAATGATCTATGTCTTTAACGAATAATGCTTGGAAATGATCAAATAAAATATATTAAAAAAAAAATAGTAACTTTGGTAAATGCCCTCAGGAACAAAACATGGAACTACTTGAACAAGTGATCCCGACATATCTTCAAATACTGTATCAGCTCCACCATTGCAAAGTTTGGTCCATTGAGTTGTCTTGCAGCGTCAGTGTTTTGAACTCTATAGTATTCCTTCCCATTTCATCTCTTCAGAACAGCACTGGAACTTCTAAATCTGGGTAGTCATTCCCAGATTCTTCCTTAGTTTTATTTTAAATAAACAAATAAATAAGAAACAAAATAAACAACAATTTATTATTATTGTACTTTTTGTTATCTTAGTAGTGTTTTCATGTTTAATTTGCCCAATGGTTTCCCAGTACAACTTCAGATGTTGACATTATATACGTCAAGCCTGCCTGGGTTACTTTTAGTCCTCTGCCCATATGGAAACAATAAATTCTAGGCTTCACTGGCTGCTTGGTTGACCCAGAAGAAGCAAACTGCTCATTAACCAGTAGTATATATGTCCCAGTTTAGCTCCTCATGACGCTGCTTTGGGAATACCATCTGTGATGGGGGAAACACACTCTTCAACTGGGTGGTAGGACTGGGGCATTTCCATTTCCACCACTTGGCAGGGCCAGGAGGAGATGAGGTTTTTGGATAAGGGAAGGACCACTTTCCAGAAGATGTTATTTGAAAACCCACAAAGAAAGGAAACATGCTGAACTTTGTACTGAAAAGTGAACGGGAACCAATACAGGAAGTATCTGTGGGCGAACCACTGGGCCATACTGCTCATAATGTAATTAAGTTTAACATTCTGTTAGGAGTGGGAGAACCAGAAGAAAGCCATCCTGTGGTTTTCCAGTTTTAGAGAGAGGAATTATGACGATGTGGCATGTTAGGAAAATAATTTGTGTTACCACAACAAAACACTGAGTACTATCAGTAAAGGATCTGGGAAATGACAGCAACCATTATGGTACCCTTGAATGGCTTTTGAAGACCTTTGTAGTCTGGACCCTTCCTCCCTTTTCAGTTGTCTGACACCTTACTTGGGTCATATCTTCTGATCTGATGGCTCTGGTCTCCTTGCTTTTCTTCAAATAAAACCCTCCATCTCAGCCCCAGGCATTTTCACTGGCTTTTTCCCCTTCCTGGAACTCTCCTTCATCATCCTGGTCTCCTGGCTTCTCCTCTTTGAGAAACCTTTCCTCCTCCCTTAATACTATATTAGATCTTTCTCTCTCTGACTCTCTCTCTCTCTCTCTCTCTCTCTCTCTCTCTCTCTCTCTCTCTCTCTCTCTCTCTCTCTCTCTCTCTCTCTCGGTTATCTCCAATCTATCCTGTATATATCTTTTGTATACTGAGAGTTATTAGACCAAGAGTTCTATAAGAAAAAGGACTGTTTTTTTGTTTGTTTTTGTTTTTTAGATTTGAAAATTTTTATTTAATTAATTGATTTAGAATATTTTTTCAAGGTTACGTGATTCATGTTCTTTCCCTCCTCCCAACCTCCTCCCATAGCCAATGAACAGTTCCACTGGGTTTTACATGTGTCATTGATCAAGACATATTTCCATATTATTAATATTTGCACCAGGGTGATCATTTAGAGTCTACATTCCCAATCATATCCCCATCGACCCATGTGATCAAGCAGTTGTTTTTCTTCTGTGTTTCTACTTCCACAGTTCTTTCTCTGGATGTGGATAGTGTTCTTTCCCATAAGTCCCTCAGAATTGTCCCGGGTCATTGCATTGCTGCAAGTAGAGAAGTCCAATACATTTGATTGTACCACAGTGTATCAGTCTCTGTGTATAATGTTCTTCTGGTCCTTCTCCTCTCACTTTGCATCCCTTCCTAGAGGTCATTCCAGTTCACATGGAATTCCTCCAGTTCATTATTCCTTTGAGCACAATAGTATTTCATCACCAACAGGTACCACAATATGTTTAGCCATTCCCCAATTGAAGGGCATTCCCTCATTTTCCAATTTTTTTGCTACCACAAAGTGTGAGGCTATAAATATTTTTATACAAGTCTTTTACAAGGACTGTCAGTATTTTAGCACAATACTTGGTGCATAGTAGGTGCTTCTTAAATGCTGGTTGACTTGACTTTTTGACCCTGGAAATGGTAATTCAGCACATGAGATCCTTCCTGGCATTCCTTGATTTTGAGAGAAACTGGCCATCTGCAGGCAGCTTAGAGGAGAGTCTTAGCCCAAGGAGAAGAAGAATCACCTGTGTCTACATATAATGTTGAATTAACAAAGTTTTTTGCAAATAAGGATAGTGGGTTCAATTATAGAAATTTATGAAAGGAAACAGGAAACTGAAAGCAATGGCTATAGTGACTAGTCTTTGCACATAGTAGGTGCTTGGTGACTTTTCATTGATTGAATATTTGCCAAATTCAAGGTTACTTTAAACTGAGGGACAGAATGGAACCATTACATCATCTTAGGGGTCTAGGATATAATAGTTTGGCCAATGGCAGCAGCAGCTGGTCTCTGTAAACAGGATGCAGATGTCAAACCCTCCTAATTTGTCTTTCCATCACCAGCCCTCTCTCCCTTCAATTCTCTGGAATAATGTCTTTAAGACTCAGATCTGATCCTGTTGTTCCCCCTGTTCTACAGCCTTCCATAGCTCCCTCTTACTTCTACAGTTAAAATACCAACTTGTGAGTCCGGCATTTCAGGCTCACCACCATCTTTATCTAACCTATCTCTTTAGCCTTAGTGAACTTTATTTCCCTTTGTACAATTGATTTTCCAGCCAATCTGGACTAGTCAATGTTTTTCAGACTTGAACATATAATTTAGATTACACAAATTTGTGATTGTGTACATAAATGTGGTTCCAGAGATGAGCTGGTTTTCAAATGTCTTCAGAAGTATTCTTATAAATGCTAATCATTTGCCAACTTCATAATTATTTGACTTATTGACCTTTTATAAAGTAATCACATTTTTTCACCCTTTGCCCTCCCTTTTATAGATAGAATTCTCCCTTTTCAACTATAAGTTATATCAGAAAGCCCATCCTGGTGCTACCCTGCAAATGTGGATGCAGCAAATTCTGATACAGTGTGAGTTCTTAAGCAACATATGCATTCCCAGCACCATTTCCATATACGGGTCTATTTGATCAAGCCTATTAATCAGCACAGTTTCTGTGGCTACAAAATCAAAGAAGGAAACTGCCTGCTGGCAAGACCCTTCTTACAAAATGTGAATCCCCACATGCTGTTAATTGTTCTTCCAAAAAACTGAAGTATATTTTGAAATGTTACAGTAGTGCCATTCGTGGTATAATAGTTTTAGAGACATTAGAGATCAACTAATTCTCTTTTGGGATTTTATAAATCACTCCTTATTTTTGATCAAGAGTTCTGCCTTATTGTTGGTACTGAGTTTGCAGTAATCTTTGAAGCCTTTAACCTCAGTTAAGCAAACGGCTAGAGCATCTGCAAAACACTCACTGAATTACCAGCCTTGTTTAGTTTACATGTCATTTTGCAGCCTCAAACATACCATCACAATATTTTAAAAACATGAAATTTTATTAAAAACAACCTCATAACCATATGGTTTTAGAAGGTGGGTAACTGGGTCCCAAAACCTTCAGAGAGTTAGGGAGATGTCTACACCAAACATGTCAAGACTTACCCTAGTGGAATGGGTAGAAAAGTTTGTTCTAGTAGCCATGAAGGTGGCTGAAGCAGGTGCTGTGGAGTGCTTAGAGCTCAGTCAAATGTTGATGCCAAGGCCATCCACTGCATCCCTGGCTATCACCAGTTGTCTTGACTTTTGCCTTACCACTGATTTCAATGATTCTGGAAGACAGGGTGAGATTGATGGTGTTGTACAACTCTGCCTCACTTAAATCCAATTCATGCATAAGTCAAGATGTCATTTCATGGCAGCATTGGTCCTCTTTGAAAACAAAGTTAATTATCTATACTTTTAGATACCACTTTTTTTTAAGAGACAAACTATTCTTTTTTTCTTCTTTTCTTTTCTCCTTTATTCTTTTCTTCTTATTTTCTCCTGCCCCCCCCCTTTTCCATTTCTTATGGTGTGCAAAAAGGCATATACTTTACCTAATTTATTAGTAAGGAGTAAACAAATGAAAATCTGAACAATACAGGAAGTCGAAGAGTGCAAAATTTTAATAACCTAGCTCTGCTCTAAAGTAGAAATATGAGAAAGACATCTTCTTTTGTGACTTTGTAGAGATGGGACTATAGGTGTGGAACACTATGATTTCAGACATTTTTGCCATGATGCTCCGTTTTGTTCTATGTTTTTCTCCCTCCTATCTATTCTTTGTTTTGGGTGATGGCTTTCTAGGCATGGGAAGGGGATCCTTTGGGAAATGTAAGTCAAGTAAAACTAGATGATATCACTAAATTTAAAACAAAACAAGAACCAAAGTACTATAACCTGTCTCTAGACTCCAGCACCAGGCTTCTGTTTTTATGAAAAATTTGACTGTGACAAGTTATTTACTTAAAGTGGAATCTTACTTGTAGTTCTATTTGTGCAGATATTCCTAAAGCTTTCATTTTTAATTTAGGAATTCACCAGGGGGAAGGAGGAACCAAAAAAATTTCATTGGAGGGTAAACAAAGACCCTTTCACATATCTGTTGTGTCCCCAGGTGAAATGGGAGGAACAGTCTTAAAATGTGATTGAGATTTTTTTTAGAGATATTTGTGGAGATGTTGACTCAGATGCATTTTTCCTTTGTTCTATGAAGTCAATACTGCTTCTTTTTAAGACTTCAAACCTGATCCACTAAAGAGAGGTTCTTTTGATATGAATGAAAAAGCCACATGTAAATTGGCAAGAATTCCACACTGGCACTCTGTGTTGTTTAACTTTCCCCTACCTACTGTTTGTGCAGTTCCTCATGAATTCCTGTACACCATTCACCTGGGGCCCTAGCCTTGACAGATGCCATAGTTGAGTTTTGTTTTCTTTTTTAAACCATTATCTTCCATTTTGGAATCAATACTCTGTATTGGTTCCAAGACAGAAGAGCCATAAGGGCTAGGCAATGGGGTTAGGTGTCTTGCCCAGGGTCACACAGCTGGGAAGTGTCTGAGCCCAGATTTGAACCCATGACCTCCCATCTCGAGGCCTGACTCTCAACCCACTGAGCCACCCAGCTGTCCCCATAGTTCAGTTTTTCTTTAAGGAAGTGTTTGCTTAGAGCCAACTCTTCTTTAGTCAGAGATGGATGATGTAGACTAGATTATTCATCTGCTTTGTTTATTGAGATGGATGGAAGATAGCATTATGGTTTTGCTGGGTATTGCTGGTCATTGGGATAGATTATCTAGTTGTGGGGGCACATGGAGACCAATGAGCATGCCTATGCTTCCTCATGGTCAGGTACTTTAGGGGCCATTTGATGAACTCAGTCCTGGAGAAAGTGGCTGGGATGTAATATCATTTGGGGGGAGAGCCAGATTTCTGAAAATATGAAGTGAAGACATTTATTTATGTTTTACGTCAATTATGCCATCTTGCCTATTTGTGATAGAGACAACAATTCTACTCTTGTTATTCTCATTTTACAGTTGAGGAAACTGAGGCAAACAGGTGAAGCCACTTAGCTCACAAATATCCGATGTTGGATTTGAACTCAGGTCTTCCTGACTCTAGAATGGGCACTCTATTCATTGCTCCCCAGCAACATGAGCAATCAGACAGGTGGGAGGAGAAGCAGGGTCCAAGCAGCAACAACAACAAAGCCTAGAGCGAAGTGAGCATCCAAGCGAAGTGGACTGTCGTCCATTGACATTGTCAGAGACTGCAGAGAGGCCAAGAAGGATGACGACTGAGAAGATGCCATCCGATGGGGCAGTGGAGAGATTCTGGGTCTCCTTGGAGAAGTTTAGAGGGTAGAAGTGAGGCCATAGGAGGGTCAGCACAAAAGGGAGAGGAAAGAAAGCTTAGGAGGTGTGGATCATGGATGGCCTTCTCAAGGGGGCTGGCCATGAAGGGTGGAGAGATGAGAGGACAAGAGCTAGCAGGGATGGATGGACAAACAGAAGGTTTTGGAAGATGGGAAAGTCTTGGGTCTATTGGCAGAGAGTGTACAGAGAAGCACTGAAGATGAGTGACTTTGATTTATGCTTTATATAGAAAAAGCAGCAATGGATCTGTTAACATCATTTTATCTAGAGAGATAATATAGACGTGGATGTGTGTGTGTATGTATATATACATTAAAACAATCTCTGATAAGGGAATATTTTTCACTAATTTAGAGGAAATGCTTATTGCTAATTTCAAATGTACATGGATAAAAGGACCAAAGTCTTCCTCAATGTACTAATTATGTGTGACCTAGCTTAAAACACCCTGGTTAAAGATATCATGAAGATATTTATCTCTTTATATCTTTTAAAAATTTTTAAAATTTATTTATTTTTATTTTTTTTTAAATTTACACATTAGGAAATTGAGGGGTAGGGAGGTTGCCCATTGCTCCATGTCTTGTGCCTATTAAATGACACAGCTGTATAGAATTTCCTCAAGGCCATTTTATTCTTTCTACTATATAATTCCAAGTTTGTTTGAAAGGGAGCGAGAGGACAATTGTGTGAGGAAGATGGGAGAGATTCTCATTGGCTTAGAGATGAGAAAGATGCATGTCCTCCATTCCTAACGAGGGAGATGCTTTAAGAGACAATCCCAGAGTTCTATCTCTTAAAAGAAAATACAGTGCTACTACGTAATATTTCTGCAGATACAGTAATAGCTTGTCCTCTGGTTTCTGTAATTCTTTTTAGGATAATGAGAAGTCTCTCATTTATTCTATTTTTATATGCTATCTACTCTCTTTGAAATATTTGGCAGCTCTAGCAACAAGCAGCTGCTGGTTTTAAACAGGAAATTTAAATAGGCTAACTTTCCATCAGGCTTTGTAACTGGAGCCCTGTAGAATTCAAAGGGACCAGGACATGGGTAAACCCGGTCTAGCACTCACTCGAGATTCACTTTAGATTTTATTTTTTAAAAAAGCAAGAATTTTTCTGGGCCTTCTTTTATTTAGAGGGCTAATATGTATTTGTTGTAATACACATCCACATGTGTATACATGTGTTTATACACACATATGTGTACATTTAAGCATTCACTATTTTTTACACATGCATCCTTCATGAATAACTTTTTGTGAATACTTTAATTTTAATTTTTTTCTATTTTTTGAAAATTTTATTTAGTTAGATGATTTAGAATATTTTTCCATGGTTACAAGACTCATGTTCTTTCCCTCTTCTCCTCTCCCCCAAGGTCGTCCCATATCTGACGTGCAATTCTACTGGATTTAACATGTGTCATTGATCAAGACCTATTTCTATATTATTAATATTTGCATCAGGGTGATTGCTTAGAGTCTACTTCCCCAATCATTTCCCCCATCGACCCATGTGATCAAGGAGTTATTTTTCTTCTGTGTTTCTTTTCCCACAAATATTTTAAATTTTTAAATTTAAAAAATTTAAATCAAGGCTTTTAAAAATTTTTTCCAGTTCCTATTTATTCTCTCTCTTTCTCTCTCTCTTTCTCTCTCTCTTACTCTCTCTGTTTCTTTCTTTCTTTCTTTCTTTCTTTCTTTCTTTCTTTCTTTCTTTCTTTCTTTCTTTCTTTCTTTCTTTCTTTCTTTCTTTCTTTCTTTCTTTCTTTCTTTCTTTCTTTCTTTCTTTCTTTCTTTCTTTCTTTCTTTCTTTCTTTCTTTCTTTCTTTCTTTCTTCTTTTCTTCCTTTCTTCCTTTCTTCCTTTCTTCCTTTCTTCCTTTCTTTCTTCCTTCCTTCCTTCCTTCCTTCCTTCCTTCCTTCCTTCCTTCCTTCCTTCCTTCCTTCCTTCCTTCCTTCCTTCCTTCCTTCCTTCCTTCCTTCCTTCCTTCCTTCCTTCCTTCCTTCCTTCCTTCCTTCCTTCCTTCCTTCCTTCCTTCCTTCCTTCCTTCCTTCCTTCCTTCCTTCCTTCCTTCCTTCCTTCCTTCCTTCCTTCCTTCCAGAGAATCTTGGGAGAGGGAACTCCATCTGTCAAAGCCAGAGTCTTACAGGTTAATATATAAAATAATCACCTAATACCAGCATAACCTTTCTTCTCGATCTGTTTTACCTTTGTTATGCCTCTCCCATATGCTTTTCTAATTCTAATTTGTGTTATACTTACTTACATATTTGTATAATTATAAACTTCTTTGGGGAAAGAGTTCCTCATTTTTCATTATTATGTCTCGGGAACTTTCAAATTGTTGTTAGTTGTTTTAATCATGTCCAGCCTTTCATGACCCCCATTTGGAATTTTCTTTTTTCTTTTTTTTATTTGAAAAATTATATTTAAGTAATTAATTTAGACTATTTTTCCATGGTTAAATGATTCATGTTCTTTCCCTCTCTTCCTACTGCCCCCCTTTCATTGCCAACAAGCAATTTCACTGCGTTTTACATGTTGATCAAAACTTATTTCCACATTATTAATATTTGCACTAGGGTGATTATTTAGAGTCAATGTCCCCAATCATATTCCCATCGAACCATGTGATCAGACAGTTGTTTTTCTTCTGTGTTTCTACTCCCACAGTTCTTTCTCTGGATATGGATAGTATTCTTTCTCATAAATCCCTCAGAATTTTCCTAGATCATTGCATTGCTACTAGTAGAGAAATCCATTACATTCGATTGTACCACAGTGTATCAGTCTCTGTGTACAATGTTCTCCTGGTTCTGCTCCTTTTGTTCTGCATCACTTCCTGGAGGTTCTTCCAGTTCACATGGAATTCCTCCACTGTATTATTCCTTTTAGCACAATAGTATTCCATCACCAACATACACCACAATTTGTTCATCCATTCCCCAATTGAAGGGCATCCTCTCATTTTCCAATTTTTGGCCACCACAAAGAGTGCAGCTATGAATATTCTTGTACAAGTCTTTTTCCTCATTATCTCTTTGGGGTACAAACCCAGCAGTGCTATGGCTGGATCAAAGGGCAGCCAGTCTTTTATCGCCCTTTGGGCATCATTCCAAATTGCCCTCCAAAATGTTTGGATCAATTCACAGTTCTACCAGCAATGCATTAATGACCCTTTTGGGGTTTTCTTGACAAAGATACTGGAGTGGAACTGAGGCAAGCAAAGTTAAGGCTTTAGGCTTGGCATTATATCCATTGCACCATCTGACTGCCCTTTACATAAGTAGGTACAAAACTAACATTTGTTTAATTGATTTTAATATAGATCTTCCTCATCTGAAGCACCACGTTTGAAATATTCTCTTTTCTTGGCACATTTTATGCCCAAAGGAGAGTTCTTAAACTTTTTAAGAAAAGTAGAACTGAGGGAGAAAAAAACAACTACTTTCACTAAGCTTTTCTTCTCATCCACTTATATTCAAATCCTTTGACACCACCCACCAAGAGATTTCAAAATATCTTTTTTCAAGAGACAATGGAATATCTCAGAATCCAATTCCCAGTGTAATTCCCTTGTCAAAGTTTAAACGATTGAAAAGTTAAATTGTTTCTTTTCAGAGTTTTAAAATGTAAGCTTTGATAATAAAGGAAATCAGCGGAAGGCATCAGGTTTAGTAATTATGTATTGAATATGTCTAAACTTACAAAATTGAGATGTTATAGTTGGGCCAGTGTTCAGAACAATTAAACTCCCCTGTAGAATTCACCTTTGGGGAAATAAATTATGTATGCACACATTTACTAAGGACTTTCTAAATTTAAGGCAGTAAGGGGGCAGCTTGGTTGCTCGATGGATTAAGAGCCAGGCCCAGAGATGGGAGGTCCTAGGTTCAAATCTGGCCTCAGACACTTCTCAGCTGTGTGACCCTGGTTAAGTCACTTAACCCTCATTACCTAGCCCTTACCACTCTTCTGCCTTGGAACCAGTACATAGTATTGATTCCAAGGCAGAAGATGAGGGTTTTTAAAAAACAAACAGACCAACAAATAAATGAATGAATGAATGAATAAAATAAATTTAAGACACTAAGTTAAGTGCAAGGTGTACAAAGACCAAAATGAAAGAGTCCTTGCTTTCAGTGAATTAATTTAGAAAACCAAATCAAATTATTTGGGAAAGGTTTAAATACTCCTTTTTTTTGCCTTATCCTTACAGAATTACTCCATTATTTCCTCTAAACTACAGTTGAATACCTGGATGCTTTTATACCCATTTTTAAACTCCTCTCTTCTCTCTTTCATGGGAGATAAGAACAGTGCCATATATAACAGCCCAATTTGTTCCAGCGACTTGTGAAACAGTGGATACCTTAAAATCTGGTATCATTGGATCAGCACCATTATTTAAGAAAAGTGCTATTTTTAAAAGTCCCTTGGTGGTTGTTTCAACCAGAAAACAAACAAACAGCATTAGGCAAATGATTCTTCCATCTTTTCCAGTGCCTTTGTAGTGACTGATGTAGTGAGTTTCAGGTCCACTGGAAATTCTGCATATGGACCCTGTGGCCAGTGGAGTGCTTATGGAAGTCTGAATGAACATTTGTTGTTTGTGGCCTGAAATAACCCTTACCACGTGGGAATTCTGAATTGTCACGTGTTTCCCAGCCAGGCATGTCAGCTTCTACCCAAGCCTTAGAGTCTTGACTGTGGAGGAATCCCCAAATTCCCCTATGGCTATCTAAAAAAGCCTTGGATGGCAAGATTCCCAGCACTGTGCCTCTGAGACCAAAATAATCTTAATATGTCCTGGTCTGTTCTCTTTGCCCCTAGTTAAAAAGGGGGGAATAGGCCAATTTAGATTCATTCAGTTACGATTCCAGCCTCGGTGAGTGGCTTCTGTATAACAGGATGTTTATTCCATGTATATTTTTAAGTGCTGTTGTCTGTAAAACTAAGAGGGAAAGCCATGATTCTCTTTGACATCAGTCCCCCCAATGACCAATTGCTCCATAAGGAAGCTTAATAAAGCATCTTCTTTTTTGAGTCCTGGGAAAATCTCTGAGGTGAATTACACATAACTTTTAGAGTGAGCTTTTAAATTTTTTTTCTCTTTGCTTACAAAATCACATTTTTCCCCATGGTATGATTAAGGGAAGAAGAACAAAAACAAGGCTTTACCTGAACTGTCTGTTTCTTCAAAGGAGCAGTGGAAAAGGGGGACCTTTGAAAGCCCTCATGATGGAGTTGAATTTGTTTTAGAGTGCTGACATTGGCTATCCTTGTTCTTGCTGACTCACTCTCACTTGGGGGTCAACAGGATCAGACAACTAGGAATTTGTGCTGCTCTGCTCAATGAAAGAACCCTTTTTGTGTAAGAGATTTAAGTAGGGGGTGGAATCCTCCCTCAGGAAACTTTTCTGTACTTACACTTGCCTTCCTGGACCAGATTAAATCAGCTCTGAGAACCTTGGCTGGCCCCAGCATCTGAAAACCCTTTCTAGAAATTACCTACGTAAATGACTTCTTTTTTGTTGAACTTCATCAGTTTTTCAAGGGGACACAAATGAAGGGCATAGGGGGGAACGAGCCATCCATGTCCAATACTCAGAAGCAAACACCTTAGTTACTCCTTGTGACTTCTTAAAAAAAAAAAAGAAACCCATAAATATCTTTTAAATCTTATACAAATCTCGTGGTCAGTCATAATCCCTGTAGGGTAGGTATTCCTAACTTCTGTGTGTGTGTTTGGTGATCTGCTAAGCCTATTCTTTGAATATTATTTTTAAATGCATAAAATACAGAGGATTGCAAAGGAAACCAATTTATCTATTTATATAATTATAAATTATAATTTACCTACATATAATTTATATTAAACTACAGCTATCAATTATAAAGAAAATCACAAGTTCAAAGATTCCAGGTGAAGTACCCTAGCTCTAGCAAAATGATCACTCCTTAAAGTAGAGTAGAATGGTGGGAATAGCATCCTTCTTCTCATGAGTCGGGGAAATGTGCGTGTCCTGTCTGCTTGACAATTTCCCAATAAAATAGCCCTGGCTCCAGATTCCATACAGAAAGTCTTTATTAAAAAGAGGCCTTTTGTTTTTCTCTTGTAGGCATCAGCTTCTGTGGATAAAGATTTCGTTTCCCAAGAAGGTATGTTACCCAGACGGCCTACATATAAACTTCATTGTTTGGAAGCAAAAGTAAAAATCAGCCAGTCAGAAAAGTTTCTAGTAGCTAAGCACAATGAGCTGTAAGATATTTACAGTTATACAGATCAGTAATCTTAACCACCAAAAAACCCCCCAAAACTTTTAAGCAAGGAAATAATAATGCTTGTATTATATTGTGCCATTTTCTTCGAAGCACTGACAAGTGTTAGTAAATTGGAGTAAATTTAAATTGATACACAATGCTTTGTGCTTGGGGCAGTTTTCTTTGTCATTTTTTTCTTCATCAAAAATTCAGTTTTAACTGAAAGATCAAAAGTCCATATTGAATTTTAAAACTGTTTAATATGTTTTCTTAGGAAAAGTGTTAAATACAACACTGTATTTTTTTGTGTTTTGAGAGGAAAGCACCATTTTCTAGTAAGAAGTGAAAAGTAGAAGCATATATATTCAGCATTTGTTTTTCCAAATGTGGACTAGTTCTATTTTTTGCTTTTTGTTAACAAGTAACGGTATTAGTAAGTGACAATGATAGCTTACATTTATGGTAATGTTTAATATATGTTACAATACATTTCAGGTATTAAGTGCTTTCACATGCATTAGTTCATTTGCTCCTATTAGATGTGGGAAGGACCTACAACTTGAAAATTGTAAAAAAATGAGAACTACTTACCATGAGATCCCAGATGTTTATAAAGGAACGCATCCACAGACATGATTTCATGGGAAAGCAAGCAGTCTTCCTTATATGGCGTGCTAACAAAATAGCTACTCCATAAAAGTAGCCCAATTGGGGTATTGGACACGGAGTCGCAGCCTTTCTAATCCTTTCATCCAGTGCTTGAATGGTAACTTTAGGGCTGTTACTGGGTGAAGATATTAGAGTCTGGAAAGATCACCAAACTCTGGTATCTTTTACTTTCCTGACATAGCTTAACTTAATTTTGAGAAAATGCGAGAAACTAAAAATTTCTGTTCCATCATAGAAGAGGAATGGGAAAGGATGTTTAAAGATAAAATTGGGAAGGTTTCCCATTTAGATGCTTTTGTACCTGTTTAAGTATCCTGGTAGTATATAAACTCCTTGAAGGCAAGCAGTATTTATTTTGAGTTTTTATATTTTTAGAGCCTAGAATTTAGTAGATTATCATTGTTTATTGTATCAGATGAAAGCAGAATACAATTTTTCTCCTTCTCTTTTTCTGACTCTGTCTCTCTCCCTTTCTCCCTCTTTGATTCTCTTTCTCTCTATTTTGTCTCTCTTTTTCTCTGCCTCTGTTTCTTTTCTCTCTTTCTCTGTCTCTTTGCCTCTTTCTTTCCTTTTCTTTTTCTTTCTTCTCCATTTCTCTATCTTTCTGCCTCTATCCCTCTGTATCTCTCTGTCTTTCTCCTCTATTTTTCTGCCTCTCTTTTTCTCTATCACTTTCACTCTCTGTTTGTCTTTCTCTTTCTCTCTTGCTCCCCCTATCTCTGTTTTTTTCCTGTCATTATCTTTCTGCCTCTCTCCCTGTCTGTCTTTCTCTTTATTTTTCTGCCTCTCTCCCTGTCTCTCTTGGTCTTTCTCTTTCTCTATTTTTCTGCCTTTCTTTCTCCCTCTGTTTCTTTCTCTTTGCCTTTTTCTCATCCATCTTTCTCATATTCTCTCTTCACAGATGAAGATATCAACAAGTGGCATTTTATTAAGAAGTAATGGATGTGGATAGGGTTACAGACAAGTTACTGCCTCTGTCATGAACCTTCACTTTTTTTAAATGTCTCACGATAAACCATAT
This sequence comes from Monodelphis domestica, assembly GCF_027887165.1. Taxonomy (NCBI): domain Eukaryota; kingdom Metazoa; phylum Chordata; class Mammalia; order Didelphimorphia; family Didelphidae; genus Monodelphis; species Monodelphis domestica. Next base: position 255,900,009 of record NC_077232.1, read on the forward strand.
ACAAATAAACACTGGATTCCCAAATTCTTCTCTCCTGAGTATTTCCTCAAAATACAGACTCTTCATTGCCATTTTAATTTCTTAGGGAAAGCTTGGAAGCAACATATTTTGAACACCAACTGTTTACCATTCTTGTTCATAAAAGGAAACCCACAGATGTCCTGGCTCAATTTCTCTGCATGAATGTAGAATCCTAAATGTTAGTTAGGTACTTGTAAAGACCATTGTTCTCTTTTTTCAGACTGGATTAAAATGGCAGTCCCACAACAGGTGGGGACCTCATTAGCCCCTCTCTCTGTCTCACACTAAAACTGATAACATCTGAGGACATTGTAGGTATTTCAAGTTGTCTACTGATACTTCATGCTTATGCTGCACAGAATATATACTCATCATCTCACGTGATACTCCAAACAATCTTTAAGAAATATTCAAGAGAGGCAGAGTCAAGATGGCAACGTAAAAGCAGCAAAAGTTGAGACCTCTGAAAACCCTTCCTTACTGATCACAAACTGAATGCTCCTAGGGGACTGAAAATCAAACCTGACAACAAGACAGAGCCAAGGAACCCTCCTGCTAGACTCAATTCAAAAGGTATGCCCCCCCAAAAGCCAGAATCTGAGAACACTCGGGTTTAAGGGGAAGGCAGAATGAAGATCCCAGGACCCCTCCCCCAACCTAGAGCACTATGTCTTTAGCAACAGAGGGAACCTCTGGGCAGGCAAAGTCACTGGTCTAGAGGGTATACCTTGCGGGCAGGGCTATGCCAGCCTCAGAGCATAGAACACAGGTGGTAGGGAAGGAGCTGGAGAGGGAGCACAGAGCTGGCAGCCTAGTCAGAGTGGTGGAGACCCTCCATATTGCTTCAGCCTTCCAGAAGGTTTTCGCCTCAGAGCACATCCAGTCCAAACAAGCTGAACTTAATCCCATCAAAAGCCTCCAGAGGACAGGGAAGCTCAAACTCTAATACCCCCCCACCCCCACAGATTGCACTGAGAGATCTGACAAAGCTCCAAGATGGGAGACTGACAGAAAGCCCCAAAACCAAAAAAATGAGAGGAGAAAGAGCACAGACAAATACGGGGAGCAAAGAAGGGGTAAATATGAGCAAACAACAGAAAAAGAAGAAAGAAATTACAATCAACAGCTTCTACAAAGGCAACAAACAAAGAACAAATAGAACAGAGGAGGAAGCAAGCAATAAAACAGAAACCCCAGCAAATCGGATACAGGCTTTGGAAGAACTCAAAATGCATTTCAAAACACAATTAAGAGAGGCTGAAGACAATTGGGACAAGAATTTAAAAACTAATATAAGTCATCAGAAAATAGTGTTTTGAAAGCCAAAATCAACCAGCTTGAAAATGAGGCAAAGGAGATGAAAGATGAGGCAAAAAAGATGAAAGATGAGGCAAAGGAGATGAGAGATGAGGTAAAGAGAATCAAAGATGACCTCCAAAGAAAATCAGACCAGAAGGAAGAAGATGACCAAAAAGCCTGGGTTGAAATCCAGTCTTTAAGAACCAGAATACAACAACCAGAATTAGAAAAGGCAGCAGGACACTATAAAACAAAACCAAAAGAATGAAAAATTTGAGGAAAATATGAAGCATCTCATTCACAAAACAGAGGATTTAGAAAATTGTTTGAGGAGAGACAATCTAAGAATGATTGGTCTACCAGAAGACAATGACAAAAGAAAAAGCCTGGACTTCATCCTACAGAAAATTATCCAAGAAAACTACCCTGATATTCTAGAATAAGAGGGAAAAGTGGAGATTGAAAGAATCCACAGATCACCTCCTATACATAATCCGCAAGTGACAACAGCCAAGAATGTTATAGCCAAGTTCAAGAACTATCAGACCAAAGAAAAGATATTACAAGCTGCCAAGATGAAGTCATTCAGATACCATGGAACCACAGTGAGGATAACACAGGATCTGGCTGCATCCACACTGATGGACCGAAAGGCATGGAACATGATATTCTGGAAAGCAAGGGAACTAGGTCTACAATTAAGAATCAACTACCCAGCAAAACTGACTATATTCTTACAGGGGAAAGAATGGTCATTCAACAAAATAGAAGAATTCCAAAAATTTGTAAAGAAAAGACCAGACCTGAACAGAAAATTTTATGCCCAAGCACAGAACTCAAGAGAATCATCAAAAGGTAATTTAAAAAGAGGGAAAAAAGAAAAACAAAACAAAACAAAAGAAACTTTTTTAAGAGACTCAGTAAGTTAAAACAATATGTATCCCTATAAGAAAAGAGGTCATTGGTAACTCTTAAAAATTGTTATTATCACCTGGGAAGCTAGAAGAATTACACTTAGAGGGAGCAGTGACAAAATGTATAGGATGAAATAACAAGACATAAATAGGTATATAGATATATGTATGCATAAATGCATATACATGTGTATATATATATATAATGATAGCTAAAAAAGAGGTTAATACTAAAAGAATTGAGAAAAGAAACAAAAGAAGGTAAATTTATGTCACAAAGAAGCTCATGGCGGGAAGGGTGAGAACATCAATACACTGGAAGGGTAAAGACATTGGAGATAGGAAATACTCAACTCTTACATGCTTTGAAACTGACCCAAAGATGGAAGAGCAATCAAAGCCATTGGGGTAGAGGATAGATTTGATCCCTGTAGGGAAGTAGAAGGGTAATAAAAGGACTGTTAGGGAGGGAATCAGTACAAGGAAGGGAGAGGGTGGGAGTGTGGTTTTAGAAAGATTTCAGGGAAAGTAAAGGGGGGAATAAGAAGGGTGAGGAGTGGGAAGGGAAGTAAAATAAGGGTGGGAACTAGAGGGATTGATTAAAAACAAACATTGTTGTAGAAGGAAATAGTGAAAGAAGAAAAGGCAGGACCAGGAGTAGAAATCAAAATGCTTGGAAATACACAGCTAGTAATAATAACTCTGAATGTGAATGGAATGAATTCACCCATAAAATGAAAGTGAATAGCAGAGTGGATTAGAATCCAAAACCCTGCCATATGTTGTCTACAAGAAACACATATGAGACAGGTAGATACGCATAGGGTGAAAGTAAGAGGATGGAGCCAAATCTATTGGGCGTCAAATGATAAAAAGAAGGCAGGAGTCGCAATCATGATATCTGACAAAGCCAAAGTAAAAATAAATCTAGTTAAAAGAGATGGGAAAGGTCATTACATCCTGATAAAAGGCAGTATAGACAATGAGGAAATATCAGTACTCAACATGTATGCACCAAATGTCATAGCATCCAAATTTCTAAAGGAGAAACTAGTGGAGCCCAAGGATGAAATAGATAGAAAAACCATACTAGTGGGAGACCTGAACCTTCCTCTATCTGAACTAGATAAATAAAACCAACAAATAAGTAAGAAAAAGGTAAGAGAAGTGAATGAAATCTTAGAAAAATTAGAGTTGGTATATATGTGGAGAAAAATAAATAGGGACAAAATGAATACACCTTTTCATCAGCACATGGTACATTCACAAAAATTGACCACTTATTAGGGCATAAAAACATTGCAAACAAGTGCAAAAGAGCAGAACTAATAAATGCAACCTTTTCAGATCACAATAAAATGAAAATAATAATTAGTAAGGGTACATGGAGAGGTAAATCAAAAAGTAGTTGGAAATTAAACAATACGACTCTCCAAAACAGGTTAAAGAAGAAATCATAGAAACAATTAATAACTTCATTGAAGAAAATGACAATGATGAGGCATCCTTTAAAAACTAATGGGATGCAGCCAAAGCAGTACTCAGGGGGAAATTTATATCCTTGAGTTCATATATTAAAAAATTAGGGAGGACAGAGGTCAATGAATTGGGCATGAAAATTAAAAAATAACTAGAAAGTAAACAAATTAATAATCCTCAGATGAAGACTAAATTAGAGATCCTAAAAATCATAGGAGAAATTAATAAAATTGAAAGTCAAAGAACTATTGATTTAATAAATAAGACTAGAAGCTTGTACTTTGAAAAAACAAATAAAATAGACAAAATACTATTCAATATAATTTATAAAAGGAAAGAAGAAAACCAAATTGATAGTATCCAAGATGAAAATGGAGACCTCAACTCTAATGAAGAGGAAATCAAGGCAATCATTAAAAACTATTATGCCCAATGATATGGCAATAAATATGGTAATCTAGGTGATATGGATGAATACTTACAAAAATATAAATTGGCTAGAATAACAGTAAGAAATAGATTACCTAAATAACCCCATATCAGAAAAAGAAATTGAAGAATCCATCAAAGAACTCCCTAAGAAAAAATCCCCAGGTACAGATGGATTCACAAATGAATTCTATCAAACATTCAAAGAACAACTAATATCAATACTATACAAATTATTTGACAGAATAAGCAAAGAAAGAGTTCTACCAAATTCCTTTTATGACAAAAATATGGTACTGATCCCAAAGCCAGGCAGGTCAGAAAAAGAGAAAGAAAATATAGACCAATCTCCTTAATGAATATAGATGCAAAAATCTTAAATAGGATACTAGCAAAAAAGACTCCAGCATGTCATCACAAGGGTTATTCACTATGACCAGGTAAGGATTCATACCCGGAATGCAAGGATGGTTCAATATTAGGAAAACCATCCACATAATTGACCATATTAATGAGCAACCTGACAAAAATCACATGATTATCTCAATAGATGCAGAAAAAGCCTTTGACAAAATACAACACCCATTCCTATTGAAAACACTTGAAAGTATAGGAATAGAAGGGCCTTTCCTAAAAATAATAAACAGTATATATCTGAAACCACCAGCAAACATCATCTGCAATGGGGATAAACTAGAAGCCTTCCCTATAAGATTAGGAGTGAAACAAGGATGCCCATTATCACCTCTATTATTTAACATTGTACTAGAAACACTAGCAGTAGCAATTAGAGAAGAAAAAGAAATTGAAGGTATTAAAATAGGCAGTGAGGAGACCAAGACTCTTTGCAGATGGTATGATGGTCTACTTAAAAAATCCTAGAATATCAACTAAAAAACTAGTCGAAATAATCAACAACTTTAGCAAAGTTGCAGGATACAAAATAAACCCACATAAGTCATCAGCATTTCTATATATCTCCAACCCAGTTCAGCAGCAAGAATTAGAAAGAGAAATTCCATTTAAAATCACCCAAGACAATATAAAATACTTAGGAATCTATCTGCCGAGACAAACACAGCAACTATATGAACACAACTACAAAACATTCTCCACACAATTAAAACTAGATCTAAACAATTGGAAAAACGTTGATTATTCATGGATGGACGAGCTAACATAATAAAAATGACAATCCTACCGAAATTAATTTACTTATTTAGTGTCATATCCATTGAACTTCCAAAAAACTTTTTTACTCATTTAGAAATGTTCATTTGGAAAAACAAAGATCAAGTATATCCAGGGATATCATGAAAAAAATGCAAAGGAAGGAGGACTTGCAGCCCTAGATTTTAAACTATACTATAAAGCAGTGGTCATCAAAACAATTTGGTACTGGCTAAGAGACAGAAAGGAGGATCAGTGGAATAGACTTGGGGTAAATGACTTCAGCAGGACCGCCTATGATAAGCCCAAAGATCCCAGTTTTGGGGAACAAAACCCACTATTTGATAAAAACTGCTCAGAAAATTGGAATACAGCATGGGAGAGATTAGGTTTGGATAAATAGGTAATACCCTACACCAAGTTATACTCAGAATGGGTGAATGACCTGAATATAAATAAGGAAACTATAAACAAATTAGGTGAACACAGAATAGTATACTTGTCAAATCTTTGGGAAAGGAAAGACTTTAAAATCAAGCAAGAGCTAGAAAAAATCACAAAATGTAAAATCAATAATTTTGATTAAATCAAATTAGTTTTTGTACAAACAAAAATAATGCATCCAAAATTAGAAGGGAAGCAACCAATTGGGAAACAATCTTCATAACAAAAACCTCTGAAAAAAGTCTAATTACTCAAATTTATAAAGAGCCAAACCAATTATATAAAAAATCAAGACATTCTCCAATTGATAAATGGGCAAGGGACATTAATAGGCAATTTTCAGTTAAAGAAATCAAAACTATTAATAAGCACATGTAAAAGTGTGCTAAATCTCTTATAATCAGAGAAATGCAAATCAAAATAACTCTGAGGTATCACCTCACACCTAGCAGATTGGCTAACATGACAGCAAAGGAAAGTAATGCTGGAGGGGATTTTGCAAAGTCCAGACATTAATGCATTGCTGGTAGAGTTGTGAATGGATATTTTGGATCTATTTGGAACTATGCTCAAATGGTGCTAAAAGACTGGCTGCCCTTTGATCCAGCCATAGCACTGCTGGGTTTGTACCCTAAAGAGATAATAAGGAAAAAGACTTGTACTAGAATATTCATAGCAGCACTCTTTGTGGTGGCCAAAAATTGGAAAATGAGGGGATGCCCTTCAATTGGGGAATGGCTGAACAAATTGTGGTATATGTTGGTGATGGAATACTATTGTGCTCAAAGGAATAATAAAGTGGAGGAATTCCATGGAGACTGGAACAACCTCCAGGAAGTGATGCAGAGTGAGAGTGAGAGGAGCAGAACCAGGAGAACATTATACACAAACTGATACACTGTGGTACAATTGAATGTAATGGACTTCTCCAATAGTGGCAATGCAGTGATCCTGAACAACTCGGAGGAATCTACGAGACAAACCACTATCCACATCCAGAGGAAACACTGTGGGAGTAAAAACACAGAAGGAAAAAAAACAATACATGGATTGAAGGGATATGGCTCGGGATGTAGACTCTAAATGAACATCCTAGTGTAAACAACAACATGGAAATAGGTTCTAATCAAGGACACTAGTAATACCCAATGAAATTGCACGTTGTCTGTGGGACGGGTGGGTATAGGGGAGGGAGGGACATAATGTGATTATAACCAAGTAATAATGTTCTAAATTGACTATATAGACTAATTCAAGTGGAAAAAAAAAGAAATATTCTAATATATGCTGTCAAAGCAAGTACTAAGAGATAGTCTATGAGATGGACATTAACATCATTTTGAAGATGAGGGAACTGGATCGATTGAAGTGATTTACCCAAAGTCACACAACTAGAGAAAAGTAGATCATGGACCAAGTTCCAGGTTTTCAGACTCTTGGTTCATTTCTCTTTCTGTTTCAATAATGTACTAAGTTTAACAAACAAATATTAAATATCAGTTGTGCATTAAAAAATGTTGTTTAGTTGTATCTGATTCTTCCTGACCTCATAGACTACTGCTGTCCAGGAATTTTCATGACAAGGATACTAGAGTGGTTCTCCATTTCCTTCTCCAGCAGATACTTTTCTCAGGCAAATAGAGCTTAAGTGCCCAAGATCTAAGAGATGTCCAAGGCTTGATTTGGACTCAGATCCTGCCTCAATATTTAAGACAGTAAAAAAAAAATTGGAGACCTAAAATTTATATGAGGACAGAACTCCTGTGAATTGGGCAATTTGGAATTATGCCCAAAGAATGCCTGCCCTTTGACCCAGCAATACTGCTACTAGGTTTGTAACTCAAAGAGATAATAAAAAAGACTTGTACAAAAATATTCATAGCCACACTCTTTGTGGTAGCAAAAAATTGGAAAATGAGTGGGTGTCCCTCGACTGGGGAATGATTGAACAAATTGTGGTATTTGATGGTGATGGAATATTATTGTGCTATAAGGAATGATGAATCGATGGATTTCTCTATGAACTGGAAAGGCCTCCATGAACTGATGCAGAGTGAAAGTAGCAGAACCAGGAGAACATTGTATACAGAAACTGAAACATGGTGGGATGATCATATATAATTGACTTTGCTACTGATAGCAATGCAATGATCTAGGACAATCCAGAGTGACTTATGAGAAAGAACACTCCACATTCAGAGGAAGAACTGTGGGAGTAGAAATACAGAAGAAAAACTTATGATTGATCGCTTATTTATATGGGAATATTATTGGGGGTTTTGGTTTTAAAAGATTACTCTATTACAAAGATGAATATTATAGAAATAGGTATCAAGGGATAACACATGCCTAGCCCAGTGCAATTGCTTGTCAGCTCTAGGAGGGAAGAGGATAGAGGGGAGGGAGAGAACATGAATCATGTAACCAGAGAAAAATATTTTAAAATAAATTTTAAAAAAGAGAGAGAACTCTTGCTCTCATGAACTCTGCCATCCAGAAGAATGATATAGTGTAATAAAAAGGGTTCTGACCTTGAAGTAAAAAAACCTGAGTTCAAGGTCCCAGATCAGACAGATGTGAACCTGGACAAATATTAGCACTGAGCCTCTGGAAGTGTGAAGTACAACTAATTATAAAATAACAGTATAAATTCATCAGAAAGATATAAGAATATTGTTCATAACATTTTAGGGAAGAATGGCCATGACAGAGTTCAGTGAACCCTTCTTGAGTGTTCTAGTTGACTTGACATTGAAGAGATGGGTAGAAATTCAACAAGGTCTGTCCTGTATTCTATGGCATCACAATTTAGGCATAGAGAAGAGATTAATGTAAAAGTAGAGAGATGTGAAAGAACTGGGTCTGCATAGAGGAAAGTGAATTTGATTTAGCTGGAACACTGAATATATAGCAGGGATTTGTATGGAAAGATATGGTAGCACTAAATTGTGCAAAACCTTGATTGCCAAGTAGAGGAGAAGGGATGTTCCTTAATAAGCTATAGGAACCCACTGAAAAATAGAGCAGTGGAATAACCTGACAAGATCCTTATATTGGTAAGATAATGCTGACAAAGATCTAGAGGGAGGAGAGAGTAGAGGAAGAAGGGCTGGTTAGGAATTTAATGTAAGAATTCAGATCATTACTGAAATATAAGCAGCAGGTATTTTTTTTTTAAGATTTCTGGAAAATGGGAAAGAACCTGTTTGTACAAAAATATTTGTAGCTGCACTTTTTTGTGGTGGCAAAGAATTGGCAATTGTGAGGAATTAAATTAAGAGTTTGACTAAATATGTGAGGATTCTAAAATAATCTTGTGGTCGCCAATTTAAAATAACTACTTAAGTCAAAATGACTTTAAATAGCTTTTATTTACAAAAGGGGCGGAAAGAATGAAAGTAGAGAAATACAAAAAGAGGGTAGAGAAGATGTCTACCCTTTCATACTAAATATTGATCTGGTTCTCTGCTCAGCCCCAGCAGGGCTTCTTTATCTCAACCTGAGGACCTGGGAGTTCCACCCACATGGCCTCCTCCAAGAAGGCTTGTAGGCCTTTCTGAAACTAATCTCTCTCCAGACACCAGGAAAGGAAGGCCAGCTACTCACTCAACCAAGAGGCAGTCCAAGTCCAAGCTCCTCCAAGCTCCAGATTCAGGTCAAAGTCTCCAGCGAAACTTCCTCAAAGACTACTTCCCAAAAATGACTTCTGAAGACAACCTCCCGAAGACTATCTCTAGAAAGCTGCTTGCAGAAGGCTCCTCCAGTCGAAGAAGTTCAGGGCTTTTATAGTGACTTCTTGTCCCTTCCCCTCTTCACAGGGGCCAATCACAGCTTCCAAATTGCCTAGCACTGCCCGGGGAGGTGGGGGAATGTCTGTGGGATCCACCTCTCATCCTCTGAAGGTGTAAACTATTATCAAAAGGATTCACAAGTTCCTGACTGATTGAGTTTCTAAGGGTGTGAACTCTTTAAGTGACTTGTGAATTCTCTTACTTGATAGCTAACAAAGTGTTAAGTAGGGGTGTTTTCAGTTTTTGATTGATTAAAAAAAAGTTGCTGATTGATAAACAAAGAAAGTTTGATTCACACTTCACAAAATTAAAGGGATATCCCTCAATTGGGGAATGACTGAACAATTTGTGGTATATGATGGTGATGGAATACTATTGTACTATAAGGAATGATGAACAGACTGATTACAGAAAGAGCTGCAAAGACCTGCATGAACTGATTCAGAGTGAAATAAGCAAAATCGGGGCAACATTAGCTGAAATATTGTGGAACAATCAAATGTGATAATCTTTTCTACTAATAGCAATATAATGATCCAGGACAATTCTGAGGGTCTTATTAAAAAGAATGCTATCCACCACCAAAGAAAGAACTGTGGGAGAAGAAATGCAGATGAAAACATAAAATTTTTCACTTGCTTATTTGTGTACATGATTTGGGGTTTGAATTTTATATTATTCATTTATGTAATATGGAAATATGATTTGCATGATAATATGGGTACAACCCAGAAAAAATTTTAAAAAATAAGTAAAATTAACTTTGATTAAAAAAAAGATTTCTGAAAACTGAAATTGAGTGGTCTTCTGTAAAACCTATACAGTACCTCTCATTATTAATCCATGGTTTGTTATGTAATCTAAATCCTCATGGTTTAATTTAATCTTAATTCTCTTATCTGATTATTAGCAGAGATGGATAATATCTGGAATGTATCCCTTGAAAATTCCTCTTATACCTGAATATAATTATTAAATGTCGGCAGTTTTCTGAGGCCCTAGAATTTCTGATTTCCAAAGGTACAGTTGTCCCTCGCACTATCATGGTTCACATATTGTGGCTTCACTGTATTGCAGGTTTTAAAAAAGAATATATATCTAATTTTGTATCATAGAGTTTTTACTATATCATGGAATTTTGTGGATGAATACCATACTGTACACAATGGAAATACAGCACACCACTACTGATTGCTCCAGTTTGCAAACATGAGATTGTACATGGAACACTATTGGCTGATGGAATAAAAAGCTACCAACCACAGCTCTGTATTCTGTATCCTAGGCACTGATTGGCTCAGTGACTGTAGCATCAGTCTGTTTGCTCTCCTGTATTGTGCCCATAATAATAAAATAAATATAATGCTGCTTCTTCATGGATTTTCACCCATCATGGGGGTCTCTGGAACATAATTCCTGTGATAGGTGAGGGATCACTGTATTTTCTAACACTATTTAGTCTTTTCAGTATCCTAGCCTTTGAGATTTTTCTCTAGATTCTTTCCAAATTCTCCATATTCACATTCTTTAGCATAAAGTTCAGACATGATGGCATTAAGGTTTTGTCAAATGTAAATGGATTATTCCATTTATTCTCTATAATCTTGTTTTGATGTTTTAGGAAGGTTCCCTTCTATGTGCTTTTTGCATTCTTTTTTATTTGCATTTTTGCTGTTTCAGCTTTGTCCTATGTTTATACAGTCCAAAATAATTATTCCTATTGTTTTTTGAGTCATTTGTATAGTTGGAGTATAGCTACTCCAAGTGTACAGATGCTAATTTAAGGGGATCATTGCCTTTATTAATAATTTTATGTCTTGTGACTCTAGTATTAACTAATGAAGTAATGATCCCCAAATGTAACCAAGGATGTGGTTCATGTATTGAACTTGGAGTCAAGAACATGATGACTCCTGTCCCCGTTACTCTGACATTCCAGCTGTACTTAAACTTTTTAAAACTTTAATTTCCTCATCTGTAAAATGGGTTTTATAATGTTTATGGTTCCTACCTCACAGGCTTGTTATGGGGACTAAATGAGGTAATGTTTGTATAAAGTGCTTTATAAACATCTGTTATCACTTGCTTGATGCAATTTGTTTTTATTACATGATAGAGACATGAGAGACTATGCCCAGGCAGAGTTCAAAGAATAGAATTTACCTTCTGCTATCTTCCCAAAGCCTCAACTGCAAATGTTGGTATAGGCACTGATGTCAGCATTCTCTTTATTTGAGGTCAGATAATTGATAGAAGAGTATGTTGTAATATTACTTATCACCTGTCTCTATGAGTAAATTTAATTTAAAAGTGAAAGGACTTCATTCTGAATTCTATAACATAGACATAGCAATAAACACTTGGGATTTAAGATCTGAATGTCTTCAAAGTAGTTGTAGGTTATCTATAAAGGATGATGGATGGATAGATAATTTCAAGCTAATGGTTGAACTGATGAAAGTTACCAACTAGAGTTCTACTAAGTACTTAGGGGACTTAACATCCTCCATTTTCCAAACCAAGAAATTTCATTAGAGATCTTCTTTTAGCAACAATTATTTTCCATCCATTTCCGTCTTCCACTTCACATTTTTATATATCACCCACATTAGTTCCTCATTTGTTTCTTTAACTATTTTGAGCCATTTGGAATGAACTTTATTTGGACCCAGAGATTTTTGTCCTAAAGCAAATGCCTAAAACTTCTTTGCAAAAATTAATAACCCAGGATCTTATTTTTACTATGACCATACCCACACAGAGGAGCAAAAAGATTTCAAAATACATTAGACTTAGATGACTAGTGTCTGTATTGCCTTGAAAACATATTTGAATGCTTAAAAAAAAATCATTCACAAACATGCAGAAATCACCAGAGCCATAGACTCCATTTGCCAGAATTGAGTCGGAATCCTTTCCTTTATTCCATGGTAGTTTTATGGAATTATTTTTTTCCTTTTCTGGAATTTAAAAGATGTATTTTATAGTAAAACACAAGACAAGGCAGGACCTCACCGGTTCATAAATGTCTTCTTTTCCTTCATAAGCTGCTTTTGTGTGGTGTGCATTCTCTCACTTAATAGTGTTTGATGATGTGGGTAAATTGTGCAGAGATGTTATTAGAAAAATAAAGACATCATTCACTTGGAACTGCCATCAATTTATTCCCAGCAGGCAACTTTTTCAAGTATTGTTTCTAATCAAGATAATATGATTCACTTGGGAATTGTTTATAATTAATAGATGCCACATAGAGACTCGGAGATGTTTAATTCTTACTGATGATTGGAGACATAAAGCAGGAAATGTTCTGAATGGGTTAATATTTAGAAATAAGATATTATTTGTGATTGAATTGCACTAATGAAAGCTTGGGGATGTTGGACAATGAAAATGATGATCACTTTGAAATGCCCAGTAGCAAATGTTAGTGATTTGTCAGTGGTATGGGCATATGGAACATAAACCCTTTCTTTCTATTAAAGACACTGTCTTTGTACCAGCATCTGTCTGTGTGGTTTTTTCCCCCATGGCATAAAACAAAAAGTGCAACAAATTAGGTTTGCCAATCCTTAATGTTTTTCTTCTAACATGCATTGAATGAAGGATTTTCAAATGTAGACAGAATTCTAGAAAAAACAGGTGTTGTGGGTGATGGAATTGATGTTGGCTAAATACTATGTGGCATGGTCTCTCCCCCTCTGACCAGTTGTTCATTCAATAAAAGCTTTTTGCATATTCTAACAAGAAGTATATTATGTGTGTGGTGTTAAGTGTTGGTCTCCACAGGGTTAGATGCTTAGTTACTGAGCCCAGCCTGGGCTGCCTTTTGTAACAAAGGAACATTCATTGGTCCCTGAGCACAGAAACAGACCAGTTCTAAAAGCTAGTGAAAGCCTGAATTAGATTATAACTTGTTCCTGGTGAAGATAAGGATTGCTTCACTATAGGCAAGTCTCAACATCTCTCCTCACCAAGAATTAGCTATCTGATTGGGGGATGACATTGGAGTTATGCTTGCATGTTGTTGTGGAAATTGGTAGGGAAAGACATGCCCCTTGTCCATCTTCCCCTCCGACAGGCATAATGCATAAACCTGTGATCACATTGGAGTAATTCTAATGTGAACTTCTATGTCAGTTTGCTTCTGTAAAAACAATTCCACCAAAACTTGTCTGACCCCTTTAATTTGTAAATAATAATATTATGATGATTTCATCATGGGAAAAATGATGTGCTGTCTTGGAAGTCTCCAGTTCATTATAGATGAATCCATTACTATCCTGGAGAAAATTGTTGTTAAGACCAAAGTCTTTCCTCCCCAAATGGAAAAAGTCACTCTATTTAATTCCTTTTCCTTGATGGATACTTCACAACTTATTTGTGTCCTGGATTTGTTATGTTATCTGAGAGTGCTTTGAAGTTCTAAGTTAGAATTTAAAAATAAACATTTATACATCATGCACTAGAAATGCTAGCTGTAGCAATAAGAGCAGAAAAAGAAATTGACAATATTAGAAAAAACAAAGAGGAAACAAAGCCATCATTCTTTGCAGATGATGTGATGGTATACTTAGAGAATCTTGAAGAACCATCTAAAAATTTAGTTGAGATAACACAACTTTAGCAAAGATGTAGTCTATAAAATAAACCTACAGAAATCATCGACATTTCTCTTTATTATTAACAATATCTAGCAGAAAGAGATAGAGAAATTCCATTTTAAATAACTCTAGACAATATAAAATATCTGGGAGTCTATTTGCCAAGATGCACCCAGGAACTATATGAATACAATTACAAAACACTTTTCACATGAATAAAATCATATCTAAATTATTGGAAATATATTAATTGCTCATTGGTAGGCTGAGCCAATATAATAAAAATGATAACTCTACCAAGATTAATGTATTTATTCAGTGCCAAACCTATCAAACCAGCAAAAATTATATTTCAGAGGTAGGAAAATAATAAAATTCATCTGGAAGAACAAAAGGTCAAAATATCAATGGATTTAAGGGAAAAAAGTGAAAAGAGGTGGCTTAGCCATACCAGGTCTCGGACTGTAATAAAGTGGCAATCATTAAAACAATCTGATACTGGCTAGGAAATAGAGTGGTACATCTATGGAATAGATTAGGCACGTGATACACAGTAGTAAATGATCACATTGATCTAGTATTTGATAAACCCAAAGATCCAAGCTTTTGGAACAAGAGCTCACTATTTGACAATAAGTGCTGGGAAAACTAGAAGACAGTATCACAGAAACTAGGTATAGACCAACATCTCTTTGAAGGTCTCCCTTGCCTAGATAAGGTCAAAATGAGTATGTGATTTAGATATAAAGGGTGCAAATTAGAAGATCCTAGAATAATCTACCTCAAATCCATGGATAAGGGAAGAATTTATGATCAAACAAGACATAGTGAGCATTGTAAGATATAAAATAGATAATTTTGATTATATTAAATTGATGAGATTTGGCACAAACAAGGCCAATGCAGCCAGGATTAGAAGGAAAGCTAGGGCATGGAGTGTGAATACAAACTCTGATAAATATGCTAAAGTACCAAATAAACTAAGGCTTTTAGCAAAATAAAAGGGCCTTTCTGTTTTTGTTGTTGTTGTTGTTTTTGTTTTTTTTTTTTTATAAAAAAGAGGATGAAAATAAGGACTGATGATGGTAGTATACTGCTGAGTAAATCTGTAGCCTTTGGCCTCTGATTGAGCTGGTCTGCAGACCTGAGAGTCTAGGATTGTGTTTGGTGAAAATTCAACATATACCTCACCACACTCAACACACTATTCTCTGGCCATTTTCCTGCCTTGCCACCATAGGTGTACTTTCCCCCTTCTCCCATTTTACACTAGTTCTGGGCACCATAATCAAATCACCACTACCTCTCCTGGAAAGGAGTGTCTGTTGGCTGACTATGACTCTACTCATCCCCATCACATTATAAACCAAACCAATCTTTCTGGCTGCCATTTTTACTCCTTTTAGAATAGAAGATCCTTGGGAATGAAAATTTAAAAACTAGAAAGCAAATGAATTAAAAATCCTCAGATGAAAGCCAAATTAGAGATCCTAAAAGTTAAAGGAGAAATTAATCAAGTTGAAAGTAAAAGAACTATTGAATAAGACTAGAAGCTGGTACTTTGAAAATAAAACAAGTAAAGTAGACAAAGATCAATCTAATAAATAAAAGGAAAGAAGAAAATCAAGTTAACAGTATCAAAAATGAAAATGGAGACCTCACCTCCAGTAAAGAAGAAATTAAGGCAATCATTTAAAACTTGTTTGCCTAATTATATGGCAATAAATATGGCAATCTAGGTGATATGGATGAATATTTACAAAAATATAAATTGCCTAGATTAATAGAAGAAGAAACCAAAGACTTAAATAATCATATATCAGAAAAATAAATTGAACAAGTCATCAAAGAACTCCCTAAGAAAAAAACCCCAAATCCTGATGGATTCACAAGTGAATCCTATCAAACATTCAAAGAACAACTAATCGCAATACTATACAAACTATTTAACAGAATAAGCAAAGAGGGAGTTCTACCAAATTCCTTTTATGACACAAACATGGTACTAATTCCAAAACCAAGCAGGTCAAAAACGGAGAAAGAAAACTATAGACCAGTCTCCCTAATGAATATAGATGCAAAAATCTTAAATAGAATACTAGCAAAAAGACTGCAGCAAGTGAACATGCGGGTTTTTCATTATGATCAGGTGGGATTTAGACCAGGAATGCAAGGATGGTTCAATATTAGAATAGATGCTCTTGAGATCAAGATTGTCTTGCTTTTAGTATTTATATCACCAGTAAGTGTCACGGCTGTTCCATAGTATTTACTAAATTTCTTTTTTTTTCATTCAGGCATAACAGATGACAAAAGACAGGTCTCAAGTTTAAATGTGTTTCTTCTTTTACACTGTTTTGGGTTTTAATGTGTTGAATAAACTTTGTATCTTCATAAGAAAATTCAGGCCATTTATACATATCAAGGCTAGTGTCACATTTACTTGTTTGCTAAATTTTGTTCAGTTACTCATTTGATCTGAAGAAAATAGATTCCCTTAATTTCCCAAAGATTAATGTTTTCTCAATTGTAAATATACTCTCACCTCAGATTAAACCAATCTGTAACTTTTATAGTGATCCAGTATTTAAGGGAATTTTTTGTTCTCTTTCCTGAAATATGAATGCCATGTCTTTTTTTTTTTAATCATGGTTTTGGGGAAACCTAATAATTCTGAATTTTTTTCTCCTAACATATCAATTATGTACACATTTATTACAGATCTGCTGTCAGTAGAATTCTTTTCTAGACTTTTTTCAAACTCCTTTGTTATTTCTATCAATTTGATAAATGGAATGGCTTTCCTCCCCCATCAAAGCTTCATTTATCAAATCTTCATTTTCAAACAAGAAGTATTTATGTGCTCCTATGTGCTAGACACTGTACTAAATGCTAAGGATCAAAATACAAGGAATGAAAAAATTCCTGTTTACTAAGAATTTCCATTCTGATGTGAATGCTTTTTAATATTCTCCATGAGTATTTCCAATTGTCAAATCTTATAAATTCCTGCTATTCCTTAGAAACAAGCTGTTTCTTCTTTAGCTTAAGACAATTTTTCTAAGTTCATTGTTTACTTTGTTCCTTTCAGTGTGGTTTTTATTCATTTTTGGTTTATCTTGAGAAAACATTCATGTTTTTTCTTTGTGTTATTTATATATGTATATAATTTAATATATTGTTTTCTAGTATTTTTATTTTTTTAATCCAATTTTTTTTCTCTGCATTTACATATTCCCTTGAGCCTTTTTTCCCTCAAGTATAAAAAAAGATTGGTGGCAGTTTTATTTCTTGAGAGATGTGGGAGAGCTTTGAAGTGATATTGAGGAGATAAACCCTCTTATAATTTCTTATTTCTTCTTTTCTGGAACTTTTTGGAGATATATGTGCTCACTCATTTAACTTAAGCAGACAACATTCCTAGTTCCCTTAACTTTCTTTTCAATTTTCTGTCTACTAATCAGAGACTATGGATCTGAAAGTGGCATTTTGGTGCAAGATATGACAACAACTTTGATCCTATCCCCTTCTGTCTCCTAAGGTATGGAGTAGGTGAAATCTATGTGAGTATTGGGGGGAGGGACGCTCCAATGAAGTCATATATATTTAAGTAAATATTTATATATATATATATATATATATATATATATATATATAGAGAGAGAGAGAGAGAGAGAGAGAGAGAGACAGAGAGAGAGAGAGAGAGAGAGAAGTGAGAGATAGGGGAATAGTAAAAATAAAGAGGAAGAAGAAAAAATGGGAAGAAACAGAAGGGGAAAAGAAAAAGGAAAGCAAACAAGGACACAAAAAAAAGATCAAAAAGGAGAGAGAAGCAGAGTAGAGAGAAAGAGAAAGGGGGAGAGGCAGAGTAGAGAGAGGGAGAGAGAAGAGGAGGAAGAGTGAGGAAAGAGTGAAAAGAGAGAGACTTGGGAAGACAGAGAGAAGGAGAATATGGGGGGAAAGAGTAGAAGGCAAGAAAAAAGGAAAATAGAAGGAGAAAATGGAAAACAATAAGAAGGAAATAGAGGAAGGGGGATAGGGTTTGAGGACAGAGGGGGAATCATAGTGTGGTTAGAAAATCAGCTTTAGGATGAGGAAGAATTGAGTTCAACTATATGTACAGTCTATAAAACTGGAATAGAAAACTGAGCTCAAATTTCAGTAAAATCAATAGAATGTGTGTATAATTAAGCTTTGCTTTATAATATACATGAGTTTTGACTTTGTGTATATATATATACATATATATGTGTGTATATATATATATACACACTTTATAAAAGCCCAGTTTTTTAAACATAGAAAACTTTGTGATTCTTAAACTTACCATAGCTAAAAGATGTGCAACTATTTTGATACCCCAAGAAAGGGGCACCCCAAATCACCTGTGGGTAACCTTGTGTTATGGCATGGTCTTGAGAAGAATGCACCCCCAAACCTTAATGATGGGAATGCCTTTATTTCTATGTTTCTGATATGGTAATCTCAGTCCCAAATCCTAGGTCTACTCACATTCTCTTCTCTCTCTCCATCCCCCCTATTTTCTCCTGTGTAAAAAAATGATAGGGAGCTAGGGACATACCATTTAGATAGCATCTGTTTGGGTTCTTTTGGATTTCAAATCTCACCTCTGAACTCCTGGGATCAAAACTGTTAATTCCCTCAGGAGGTGGAAGGAATATTTAAAGTGAAGAGGAAGAGGAATGAAAATGGCAGTGGGTCATAACACCAGCCTGCCTTGCCTATCAGTCATCCATCTCTGCTAAGAGTTTCAGGTATGAGTGGATAGTGCATTGGGGTCTGTCAAGCAGTTGGTGGCATATCAAAAACTGGATCACAGGCTATATGGTAAGCTGAGTTTTTATGACAAGGTCTTGATCCCTGGTGATAGGCTTTGAGTCCATGTCATAAAGCATTTGAAAACTTGTCATATAGAAGAGAGATTATTATTGTTCTATTTAACTCCTGAGATCAAACTCAGGAGCCAAAGGGTAAATGTTACAAAGAGGGAAATTTAGGCTTGATGTCAGGAAAAACTTCCTCACAATTAGAGCTTTTCAGAAGAAGAATCAGTTCCTCTGAGATGTGGTATATTCTCACTCATTGGAGGTCTTCAAGGAGATTCTAGGTGGTTCCTTTTTGGGTATACTGTGAAATTTCCTGTTGGGTATCAGTTGGACTAGAAGACTAAAAGATTCCTTCCAATTTTAAGAACAATTCTGGATGATTACTTTTTGGGTGTGTTGTGAGATTTCCTGTTGAGTATCAGTTGGGACTAGAAGGCTCAAGGATTCCTTCTGATTCTAAGGACAACAACAACAACAACAAGAAAAGATTCTGCAAAGGCAAGTTGAAAATAAACAAGTTCCAACTAGGCAGATGCCATATATTTTTGCAATAACAAGGCAGTTTGACTTCTTAAACCTCAGATTCTTGGACGCTTACGATAGAAAAATGAAGTTTAAGGTTAGAAAATTCAAGTTCATGATAGTATAACAAGGTGATTGAAAGTTAATGCTTGGGAGCAGGTGTAATATTTATTGGGAAAATGGGTGGGATTGATTGAACAGGGGATATGGAAGGTTTTGTAGCAGGTAATGGAGGAGTTGAAGGGAGAGAGGGAATATGGCTGCCGATGAGGTAAAGAGAGAGAGAGATGCCCCCTGTCGAGAGGCTATTTTTGAAAAGTGGGGTTCCTGAGAAATGGGCCACTTATGATAGCCTGAGGGGATGTCTTCTACTCTAATACTCTTGCTAAGTTAAACTAAAACAAATAGTTTTCCTATTTTATATATCTATTATTATTTGCAAACTATTTTATCTATGTATATTTCCATCAAACACAATTTCAGCATCAGCTTTACAATAAACAGTTAAAAATTTACTATCTGCAAATGCAGCTTAAGTCTCTACCTAAGTATAACTGTCTATGCTGTTTAACTTAACTTACTCCTAATCTATTCCCTACTCATTATAACTATTATCTAAGTCTCTAGTCTAATCTCTAACTGAATCTTATGTACAAGATATATACATGCTATGATAAATATTTACAGACTCTCTGTTATTAACCTAATTATAGTATATACATTATTTATAGAGATTATTTACATCTAACACAATAATATACATTGTTCCACATCCTGATGTCAGTCAAATAGAAATATCTATTGACCTTTCTATTTGCCTAAGACCTTATGGAAATAACTATATACATATTTACATTTTGCATAAATATAATTTCAGACACTTGTTTATATAAACAAGGTCTCCCAATATGTCAGTTTGTGATTTTGTGTTTTGCATCTAATAGTGTTGTGTTGAATTAATTCTTATCAAGTTTCTTCAGATTTTCACTTCTCATGTTGACTGATGGATCTCTTCTTTCTTCCAAGTTATGTAGTGATGCATGCTATTTCCCTAATATGTGAAATTACTATTGTTTTATTATTTCAACACACTCAGTCTTACATATAAGTCTCATTTTCTGTCTGTCCTTTTCTTTTATAAACAAATGTACAAAGTTCAAAATCTTAGCTGTCCATTTCACCTTTTTTTCTCTTCGTTTCTTCTCTCTAGCAGCTTTTCTTGATGCTTTTCCTCTGGGCTAGTTTAAAATCTTTTTCTCAGGGATGCTTTTCCTCTGGAATGCTTTTCCTGTGGGCTGCTTTTCCTTTGGGCTGGAAAGTTATCTTCTCGCTGTGCCATGCTTGACTGCTGGGATCTTGTTGTCTCAAACATTATGTGTCACTGTTGTTTCCTTGTGGGGATGTTAATCAGTTTTTGTTTTCATTTCTCAGCACTATTTTTTGTCTAATTATCTTCTATGTCTGTTACAGTGATGTTGAATTTTTTCTGGTTTTATGTGGAAACAGTGAAACCATGAGTCTTTCCCTGCAATTGTTATAGCTGATGGGGTAGTAAGCAATACTTCATGTAGTCCAGTCCATTTTATGTCTGTAGACAATTTTCTATTGAAATGTTTTAAGTATACTATGTCTTCTGGTTTGATGTTGTGCAAATTGTAATCTAGGGGTACTGTTTGTTGTATTTCATGCGTTCATGTCCATTTCTTGCAACTCTGTTTGTATTCTTGTTTGTAAAGCTTGTATATATTTTGTTAATTGACAATCTCCACCTATCATCGTAATGTAAACTGGTTTACAAGTCCTTCCTTGCCAAATTGCATGCCCATATAGCATCTCAAATGGAGCACATCTCCACTGGGTCTTGTTCTAAGATGGAACAGAACTAATGGCAGAATGTCTGTCCATTTTTGGTGTGTTTCTGCACAAAATTTTCCTATCAATGTTTTTATGTCTTTATTTAATCTCTCCACTTGAATTGAACTTTGGGGATGATACAGTGTGTGATATGTTACTCATATTCCTAGATTTTTATAAATTTCATTTAATATTGATGGAATAAAGTGACTTCCATGGTCTGAGTCCAATTTTGTGGGAATCCCAAATCTAGGTATGATTTCTTTTAATAGGATTCAGATCACAAATGCCACATTGTTCTTTTTGGCAGGAAACACTTCTGGCCATCTAGTCAGTCTGTCTATGATGACAAGGCAATACTTCAACCCTTTGTCTTTTGGCATACTGATAAAATCTATCTATATGCATTCAAATGGACTATATGCTAAGGGATGGCCTCCTAACCCTTTGGTCTTATAAACTCCCTGATTGAACTGCATACAAATTTTACATTTTTTACAAACTCTTATGGCACATGAGGATATTCCTAACTGGCTCACCAAAAACTGTAATATTTGTTGGGAAAATGGGTGGGATTGATTGAACAGGGGATACGGAAGGTTTTGTAGCAGGGAATGGAGGACTTGAAGGGAGAGAGGGAATGTGGCTGCTGATGAGGTAATGGGAGAGAGATGCCCCCTGCCGAGAGGCTATTTTTGAAAAATGGGGTTCCCGAGAAATTGGTCGCTTATGATAGCCTGAGGGGATGTCTTCTCTATAGAATGATGTTACAGATACCCAGAACAGGAAAGCATGAACCCTCCTGAGGGACAAGCCTCTCCCCAGACCAAGGCCACCCAGTAGGGGTCCAATAAGGACTGTTTATAGTTGAATGGCTGTCCTGAGGTTCAGCTCCCTCTATGTCCCCTGAAATATCAGTCCTCTTATCTAACTGTGATATTCAAATAAAGATAAATATTAATGACAAGTTTGGATTGCAGAGGTATCAGGGAAGAGGGAAGAGGGATGTCCCTAAATGAGGTTTGAATCTCTCAGATTTTGAGCTAAGGCCAGGCCTCACAGGCTGGTGGAGGATTTCCTCTCATTCCTGTCTATCTGTGCTAGCTTTCTTAATTTCAAAAGTCTTAGCAGTAGACAGCAAAAGGAAGAAAAGTTCTGACTTTTAGAGCTAGTTGGGCCTGTCTCTTCAGGCTGACTCCCCTAAAGATCGGCTTTATAGTTCAAACTGCTTCCCTTAAGTCCTTTTGTTGATGACATGATCACAGGAATCCAGGGAGAGCACACAGTTGGGAAAATCAGGAAAATAGAGGCACTTCTATTCAGAGACCAGGAAAAAGCTCCTTCCACTTCCAAGGCCAGGAAGGAAGTACTCGTCACAAGACCAACCGCCACTCCCAGTTTCCCCTTCCCTCACCAACTGTCAGTCTTGTTAATATCTTTTCTCTCTAATATTCCCACTGTTGTTTGTTCCAACTCAGTGGCAGAAAGTCCAGAACTTGACAAAATTTTCCTTTCCACAATGGTAGGGGGTCTAATGAATAGAAAGCCAAATCTGGAGAATGGAGGTCCTAGTTGTAAATCTGACCTCAACGTTTCCTACCTGTGTGACTCTGGGAAAGTCACTTAGCATCCATTGTCTACCCCTTACCACTCTTCCTCCTTGGAACCAGCATCTAGTATTTATTTTAAGATGGGTTTGGGGTTTTTTTAAGTTAATGCTGACCCTCAATAAAACTTCTGTTTATTATGATTTTATTACTTTGATTAAACACTTAATCTAAGCACATATAAATATTTAAGTAATTAGGAAGTACAGCAGGGAACAACAACAAGGAGAACTCTTTTCCTAGAATAAAATGGAGACTAGAGGTATAAGATCTAATTAGGTAAACCCACACAATCAACCTGGGAAAAGTAGAATAGTAGTATCACCCACAAAGGGGCCAAGCTACAGGAGAAAAGAGGCGGTCAGCTCTCTGAGAGCCAGAAAGATCCAAGTGTCCTCTGGTGTTGGCTGGCACCTGTAGCTGGTAGGGATGAGCATCTGAATGATGACACTTGTCCATACTACTGAATAGGGTCTTGCACTGGACACCAACATTCCCCTAGCTGTCATTTTATGTGATGATAGGGCATAGAACTTGCCTCAGGGAACAACACCATCAGGATATGATATGAGCCTCCCTCTTGCCTTCATCAACAAGTATGCCATGTGCCAGGTACCATGTCAGGTGCAGACAATGCAGAGATAAAAATGAAACACACCCTCCCCTCATGGAGCTAACAGTCTACTAGAGGATATAATATATACATATAAAGGTTGAGGAGATATGAGGTACTCTTTGGTAGAAAGCTCTAATAATTAGAGAATATCAATCAAGGCTAAATTCCCTCTACTCTGGGGCTACAGTATCTTCAGGTCCAACCCACAAGCTGCCCAGATTCTTAACAATAGCTCATATTTATATAACACTTTATGAATTTCTCATTTGATCTCAACAACACTGTAAGGTAGGTGCTGTTATTATCCCCATTTTACTTATGGGGAAACCAAGGCACAAAGAAATTGCATTATTTGCCCAGGATCCCAAAGATGGGAGGTATCTGAAGTAGGATTTGAACTAAGGTCTTCCTGACTCCAAGTCTTGAGTTCTTTTCCCTGAAACACCTAGCTGAGTAGTACATGCTTATGTCCTGGATCATTTGAATTGACTTACCTAATTTATCTAATTACACTGTTAATGGTCTCTCTCTCATTCAGTTTCCTTTCTGCACATTCATTTCCACTAGAATATTTCTCCTCCCTCATATACATTCTGCCTCAGATATCAATGAGTCAATCTTTTCCCTAATTGTAAACACAATTACCATTGTCAATAGCTCTAGGTAGATGCTACATAAGCTTTTCAAATCAGGGTCACCAGAGTCTACTAGACTTCAGTCTCTGTAGCTGGCAGATGGAGCACAAAGAAATCTATTTACCTTATTTCATAGCAGTTAAATGTCTTGACCAATATTGCACACACAGATACTAAATGACAAAGACAGATTCAAACTTGAGGCTCATAATTATAAGTTCAGTGCTCCTCTCTCTCTCTCCCTCCCTCTCTCTCTTTTGCTGTCTCTCTGTCTCTCTGTGTCTGTGTCTGTGTCTCTCTCTCTTTCTGTCTCTGTCTCTCCCCCACCACCCCCATCTCTCTCTCTCTCTCTCTCCCTCTCTCTCTCTCTCTCTCTCTCTCTCTCTCTCTCT
Source organism: Monodelphis domestica (assembly GCF_027887165.1). NCBI lineage: Eukaryota > Metazoa > Chordata > Mammalia > Didelphimorphia > Didelphidae > Monodelphis > Monodelphis domestica. The sequence continues at coordinate 255,924,633 of NC_077232.1, forward strand.
CTCTCTCTCTCTCTCTTCTTCTCTGTCTCTCTGTCTTTTTGTCTTTGTCTCTCTGTCTCTCTTTTTCTCTCTGCCTCTGTCTCTGTTTCTGTCTGTCTCTCTGTCTGTCCTCTCTTATCCCCTTACTTTCTGTCTTAGAATCAAAACTACCTATTGGTTCCCAGGCAGAAGAGACTCAAGGGCTAGACAATTGGGGTTAAGTGCCTTGCCAGGTTCATACCTAGGCAGAAAACAAATGAGGCCAGATTTAAACCTAGGACCTCCTCCCCTAATTAATCCATTACTTTTCCTGCTAAGCCATGGAGCCTGTGTGTTTGTCTCAGTACCACTCCTAAGAAAATGACTTTGAATACTTAATCGAGGTAAGGACAGGGGAGAAGATGGAGGTTGCTGCTCTTAAATAAATAAGAGCATTGAGTTACTAAGGCAATAGATAAGCATTTATTAAGCTCCTACTATGTCAGGTACTGTACTGAGCTCTAGAATGACAAAGACACAATGTCCCTGCCCTTGAAGATTTCACAGTCTAACAGGAAAACAACCTGTAAACACATAAATAAATACAAAATATATGCAAAACAGGTGGAGTGTGATCCTGAGGGTAGGTAAGAGGTTACTAGCTGTGGGTGAAGGGCACGTTCATCAGGAGACACCCCAAATAGGAGATGTTTGAGCTGAGCTTTGAAGCAAGATAGGGATCCCTTTCTGTTTTGATAGTCTATGACTGGGGGGCACCTGGGTAGCTCTGTGATTGAGAGCCAAGACTAGAGATGAGAGGTCTTGGGCCCAAAGCTGTCCTCAAATGCTTCTTAGCTTTGTGACCCTGGGCAAGTCACTTAACCCCAATTGTCTAGCCCTTGCTGCCTGGATCTTACCACTCTTCCACCTTGGAATCAATATACAGTATTGATTTTAAGATGGAAAGTAAGGGTTTAAAAACAATCCTATGGCTGTGAATAGATTATCATACTAGCACAAGGTTTAGCTAAACATGAAAAAGAACCTAGGAATGCTGGTTTATCGACCTAGAGCCTTAGAGCTTATCTGACCCAAGCCCCTCTGTATAGATTGTGAAACTGGGGTCTAGAGAGGTTATGCCTTCCCAAGGAAGAGATTGAATTCACACTCAGAACTCTAACTTTCCATGCCTTTTCCACAATTAACTGTATATAGGGGAGGAGGACATGTAGTGGTGAGTACTGTAGACTAAGAAAAGAGGCAGAATCAGCCATGCATGGGGGAAGATCATGGAGCTCTGTATTAAGAGGGCAAAAGGCAGAATGAGAGAGGGGGTGCCTGGGGAGCAACATCAGGTTGAATCTGATCTTTACCTCTTACCCAGTGGGAAGAAAAGGAAGATGTTTGTTGGTAGGAGTTAAGTTATTGCATGTGGTTGTTTTCTCTTCACATTGACTTATGGCTCTAGTCCTCACACTAAATGAGGCAGAACTGGTAAATGATCCCAAGAATCCAGACCCCAGATGAAACAATTTTGGGAACTCACCAGCTACTGGGCTTAGAAATTGCTTAAAGATGTAACCAAATAGATGACTTGAAGCTAATCTATCTTGTCTTTCCTTATCTTCAATGGCACCAGTCTAATATAAACCTATAGAAAATCATTCCGGTTCAAGACTGCCCCCCTAAGTCCAGAGCCCCTTGGGCTAGAAAGGAGTGGGGTTGAGGGTAGGAGTTGGGAAGAGACCTCAGGACTCCGGCTAAAGCCACCAGAAATGGTTCACAGGATCATTCCCACAGGTTTCTTTCACCACTGAAGAGGTTCAGTAGCTAAGTCTTGAAGTCTAGACACCAGAAAGTTACTGAAGCAGCTGAGAGTTCACAGCTGATTAGGAGAAAAAAACATACGTGTTTCTTCAGAGAAACAGACCATGAAGAAAAACAATAAGGATGGTCTAGTGATGATAAATTGTGCATAGAATATGAACCAGCAAGGATGGAATGATATGGAGGTAACTTGCTAGGGATACAGCTTTACTGCAAAAGTAATCAGTATTGGAGACCCTATGGGACAGGCTGATGCCAACTCAGCTGAAAAGCAAGAAAAATCAGATGAAAACGTGGACACGTTGCATTTGTCTATTTCCAGAGTCACAAAGCATTGAACGCCACATTCCTGGGGGTAAGAAATTACTTCTGCACATGCTAAAAGTTCTAACTGGGTAGGCTCAGACAACTTTAGCAGAGAGCAAGAAAGCAATTCCAACTTTCTAGGCTTCAGGTAAAGAGAGTGGTTGAACTGTAAGCATAGTGCTTCATTCATTCAATTCTTGCAAATATTCTATAACAGCTAGCTAGTACAATAAGTAGAGTGATAGGTCTGGATTCAGGAAGACATAAGTTCAAATCCTGCTTCAGATACTTTTTGGTTCTGTGACCCTGGAGAAGTTACTTAGCCTTTATTGGCCTCAGTTTCTTTATCTGTAAACAAGGATAATAATAGCACCCACCTCCTAGGGTTGTTGTCAGGATTCAATGAGATAATATTTGTAAAGGGTTTAGCAAATGTCTGGGACATGGTAAGTGCATATTCAGTTCTCACTTCTTTTCTTTCCCCCTCTGGATGAGGATTAGACTTGCATCTTTAAAAGGGCCTTGCAGAAACTGCCCATGTGATATATTTCCCATTATGGCTAGTGGCCAGTGCACAATCAGATGGATCTTGAAGAAGATGTCATGATGTACCAAAAAGGGATCATATTATGGAGTTAGATGATGAGTTCAAATCCTGGCTTTTTTCTTTTACAACCTGTGTGACCTTTGGCAAATCATTTAATTTTCTGAACCTCCATTTCTTTACTATAAAATAAGATCATTAATCTAGTTGACTATGAGATGCTTTATTGTTCTAAAGCTATGCTTCTATAACTGAATATTTTAGAAAGTATAGTTTCATACTGCGCAGTGCCTGGCACCTAATAGGCACTTAATAAGGACTTGTTGGCTTTTACATGCTAGATTTCCCATAGTCCATAATGCCTATGCCTTAGGCACTTTTTGGTAACAAATACTTGGATCTTGGGGATATTTAGCATTCTGTGATTGCTTACACTAATCCTACCCTCTTCATTATTAGTCTTGGGCTCATGGAGGTGCTGGGTAGTACCATAATGCACAGGGTGTTGGGTCTGGAGTCAGGAAGACTCGGCTTCCTGACTTCAAGTATCGCCTCAGACCCTTAGCAGCTTTGTGACCCTGGGCAAGTCACTTAGCCCTGTTTGCCTCAATTTCCTCATCTGTAAGATGATCTAGAGGCTGAAATGGTAAATCACTCCAGGGTCTTTAGCAAGAAAACCTCAGGTTCATGAAGAATTGGACACAGCTGAAAATGAGTGAACAACAATAACATGGAGATATGGATATATTTATTATACCAGGCAATATTCTAGGGGATGTGAAGATATGAATAAAACAGACATGAAATAAGTCTAGAGCTGGAAGAGACCTTAGAGTCATAATGAGTCAAAAGGCATTTATTAAGGTCCAGGAGCTAAGCTAAATAATTAAATGCCTTTCACTAAGTGGAGCTCCTAGTCTACTGGGGGAGACAGCTATGTCCAAATAAGATATAGACAGCATAAATTGGAGATAATTCGTGTAGAAAAGACATTAACCCTTGGGGGGCATTGAGAAAAGTTTCTTCAATCAGGGAACCATATATATAGTTCAAGGCTCCCTCCTTTTATAGATCAAGAAAATGAAATCTGTAAGTGACTTGCCCAAGGTCACATAAGTCATAAGTATCAGAGATGGGATTGAACCCAGTAATCTTTCCTGCATATTTGGATGCCTCTATAATTCCTGTCCTTAAGGAACATAACTTTTTGTCAGTTTCCAAACAGAATGACCAAACTGTCAAAAGTGATTGGTTTTGTAGCACTTTCTTTTCTTGTGTGAAAAGACATGTCTTTAGATTTGGGTGACTGCTGAAAGGATTTTGTCCTACTGATTCAAACTTCCTGTTCGTTTTCTGAAAGTGTCTTGCCATTGTACAAAACCCATCTATTTGTGGAGACTGTAGGTCCACATGAAAGCATGCCTTCTCAAAGATATCTTCCTCTCTGTCAATGGGAAAACCTCCCCAAACCAAAAGCGGAGAAAGTTTTCCGGAGATGAAGCTGTGGCCTGCCATGAGCTGTTTTCATTCCTGCTAAAATCCAGTAGAGGTTATATTTAGAATTTAACTATCCCTTTCATTAGAAAAGTGTATGAAACTTGTCTGAAAGCCTCTTTTCTGCATAAACCTTCAACTAACTGTTATATCTACTATGATGCTCTCTATAGAAGAGAAATTATCCAGACAAACTTCAAAACTCTTTAAAGGATGGTTCTAGATAACAAACCAACCAAACAAATTCTGTTAGATATTTTGGCTTTGTTAGTAAATGTCACTTTTAAAACAGTATCCCCATTCTGAGCAGTATAGAAATATAGAGGCAGACTTTTCCTTCTGCAAAATTGTTGGCATGCTTGCCAGTAACATCTAATTTCCTTCCCTCTTTCCAAAGATGACATGCTTCAGGGGTAAAGTTCTAAGTTAATCCATCACTAGGGTAATTTTCATAAAGAAGCTACCTTTAAGGAAGTTGTAGCAGAATGGACGATGAATGTCAGAGGGCAGCGATGCATGCTGTGAATGTAGATTGTATAATTTCCACAAGTGAGTGGTATGTAGGGTGTGACCACTTTTGGTTCCAGAGCTAGAAGTTCTGCAGAGTTAATTAATTTATTTGGGGGAGGAATTATATTTAATTAGTTAATTTAGAATATTTTTCCATGGTTACAAGATTCATGTTCTTTCCCCTCCCCTCCATTCACCCCCCTCCCATAACCAACAAGCAATTCTCCTGGGTTTTACATGTGTCATTGATCAAGACCTATTTCCATATTATTGATAATTGCACTAGGGTGATTATTTAGAGTCTACATTCCCAACCATATCTCCTCAACCCATGCAATCAAGGAGTTCTTTTTCTTCTGTGTTTCTACTCCCACAGTTCTTCCTTTGAATATGGATAGCATTATTTCTGCAGAGTTAATATAGTCTAGTTTGGGAGTATTCTTAAGGATCAACCCAACCTAATGTAATAAACATTTATTAAGGGCCCACTTTGTGCTAGGTACTGTGCAAAGTGCCAGGGACAAAATAAGAAGAAAGACCCTTTTCTCAATGTGCTTACAGCTTAAAGGAGGAGACAACACAGCAATGGAAATAGGAAAGTGGGCAGACATGGTAGGGGAGGTACTTAGTATGGTGGAATCTAAGTCAATGGAGTTGAAACCAATGCAAAATGGTATGAGGTGAGTCTGGTTTCTATCCTCCAGATTCTACCTCTTAAAAGGAAGGCATTGGAAGAAGTTGGAAACGCCTTCCTCCAATCAGATGGGAGAGGAGGCAGAAGGAGCAATCAATCAATCAAGACCTGAGTTAGCAGCATGGTGGTCAGTTTAAAAGTGATGATTTTTTCTTGGAAGGGCATCCTGTTCTATGAAGTTGAAACCTGACAAAGTGGAAGATGTTAAATAGAATTACTTCCTGTTCTGTGTTCAAACAGTCCGCTCTGTGCTGGATGCCCTCAAATATTCCAGTACTATACTAGTCTTTGTATTCCCAAATAGAACACAGGGGGCATACCAAGTTGATAGTAGTCAGATAGGCTTATAATTGGATAATAGTTAGCATTTAAATATCACTTAAAGCTTATAAAACCCTTTACAAATAACTTTATCCTCTCAGAAACCGAGGGAAGTAGGTGCTATTCCCATTTTTCAGATGAGGAAATTGAGATAGGCAGAGTTTAAGCAACTTATCCATGATCACACAGCTATTAAACATATTCCTTAAGTGTCTTAGGGAAGATTTGAATTTGAGTTTTCCTAATTTTACTTCCTCTCTACTTCATCACAGCCAAAGATGATTCATTAATCAACTAGGGGGAATCAACTAGGGATTCATTAAGCCTAGGGGGAAGGAGGTCCCAGGATCATATGATGAGCTTCATTCTCAGACATATTTATTCACCATTTTCATCAATGATATGAATCAATACAAGACAAATATAACAGATTTGCAGCTGTGGCAAAGTTAGCAAATCCATGCCTTCCTATGTTGGATGACCCTTTTGGGGCAGGAGATATATGAATCTAGATCTGTGATTTCACTGGTGGTGGGAATCCCAGTGAGGAAATCATCTTTGTGATTTCACAGTAGCAATTTTTTGGCAACTTAGTCTCAGAGAGTCACCCAGATCATTGAGAAGTCAGTCACTTGGCCAGATTCACAAAACTATATATCAGAGGCATGACTTGAAGTCAAATACTTCCTACTATGTATATAATTCCTGCTATGTGCTAGGTACATTAAAGAGAATAAAAAGTAAAAAATGAAGAACATTTATCCTTTACAATCTGACTCTTGCCTATCATTTCTTTCTTTTTTTTTAAATCCTTATTTCCTGTCTTAGAATCAATAGTATGTATTTTTTCCAAGAAAGAAGAGCAGCAAGGGCTAGGCATTTGGGGGTAAGTCATTTGCCCAGGGTCAAATAGGAAATTTCAGGCCAAACTTGAAACCAGGACCTCCATCTCCAGCCCTGGCTCTCAATCCATTGAGCCACCTAGCTGCCCCTCCCTTCCATCTTTTCAAACTTACTTCTTATTATTCACTCTCATATGTTTTCTGTTCTAATTTCATTCTAATATTGGTCTAATTGCTATTATTACCCACTTATGACATTTCATTTCTGATCCCCATGCCTCTCACCTAATATCTACCACCAAGACTCTAGTTCCATTTAAGTCTCTGCTCAGATTCCACCTTCTATACTAGGTCTTTCTTGATCTTCCATTCTTTGCCCCAATTATTACTGTTTTCTTGGCATGTGCCTTGTTTTCACTTGAGTACAAGTCTATATTTCTATATAGAAACTTTTTATTTCTTTATCTTCAGTGTCTAATATAGTGCTAGGTATATGGAAGGCATTTATAAATGCTTGGAATGAAAGTACTAGTGTTAGAGCAAGGAAGGTGAGAATTCTTCTGTTCATATCTTGAGTATTAGGTTCACTTCTGGGCACCACATGCTTTCAAGGGCATGGTTAAATTCTGAACAATAAAGGGCAGGAAAAGTTGATGCACAGAGACAGTCCCACTCTCTCGGCATTGGAAGCCCGAGTGCAGTGGCATGAAAAATTGTTACGCCTGGAGACTTCCTCAGTTGCATTGGATGGCCGTGTTGTCTTTTGTCCTCTAATACGCCCTAAGCACTACACAGTGCTTTGCTGCGTCGCCATCTCAGCCGTTGGACCTTCTTATTGGTTTCTTCCACCTGTTCCACTGAAGCAGTCTTCACATGCTGGGTGAGCAAAGCCCTGGTTCACCATGGGTCAATGACCTGATGGCTATTCTCACAATGTTAGCCAGCCTGTCGAAGCTATTGCCCGGGGTGTGGCTGCTGTCGCATGCTAGCAGCTACTGAGAGCCACAAGTGAGAGCTGGGTGTCAGGTGGGGGTCAGAGTCTGGAGAGCTGCCCTAGGAGGGCACGACAAGCCCTCCATACCAAAGGTGCTACCCCTCCTTGAACAACACCGAGACATTGGTACTGTCTCTGTGCATTGGCTTTTCCACTTAAATCTCCTTCACGCACAAGTATCTTTGTGCACACTCATCTATCCTAACCCTGTCCACCCTCTTCAAGACTTGCGGCAATGGGGGAGTGGCGACGCAACAGGTGGAGGTGACCACTGGCAGTTGTAGTCACGATCCTGCATGTAGGCGGCCCACGGACCAGTGGTTGCTCGGCCCTGTGGGCAGCAGGGACGTTCGGCAGCATCCTGGGTGACTGAGCAGCCCTCTCTAGGACAGCACTGCTCACCCTAATCAAGGGAGGGGACTAGAAAAGGTGTCCCAAACATTGCCTGCCCTACAAACACCTGGTCAGCACACTGCGGCTGGCGGGTCATCCCTTTAAGCGGTCGAAATCAAAGAAAAAATACAAAGAAACTCCTACTAGGAGCATGGAACATCAGAACATTACTTGATAGAGAGAATACCCCAAGACCTGAGAGAAGAACAGCTCTAATAGGTATAGACCTGGTGCGATTTAACATCAACATCGCAGCCTTAAGCGAAACATGGTTACCAGAAGAGGGATCACTCAGCGAACCCACCACTGGATACACCTTCTTCTGGAAAGGTAGAGCCTCAAATGAAGACAGAATCCATGGTGTTGGCCTGGCCATCAAGACCAGTTTGCTCAAACAGCTGCCAGACTTGCCTGTGGACATCAGCGAGAGGCTTAAGAAGATCCGTTTACCTCTCAGCAAAGACCGGTATGCCACAATCATCAGCGCATATGCCCCAACACTGACCAGCACAGAGGAGACCATCGAGCAGTTCTACTCTGACCTGAGTGTTATCCTGCACTCAGTGCCCACCAATGACAAGCTGATACTACTAGGAGACTTCAACGCCCACGTTGACCTGGACCATGAAAGATGGAAAGGAGTGCTCGGCAAACATGGCATGGGCAAAATGAACAACAATGGCCTACTGCTACTCAGCAAATGCTCAGAGTTCGAACTCACCATCACGAACACTGTGTTCAGAATGGCGAACAAATATAAAACAACGTGGATGCACCCAAGATCAAAACAGTGACATCTCATTGACTACATCATTGTACACTGGCGAGACATCCAGGATGTACAGATCACCAGAGCCATGAGAGGAGCTGAATGCTGGGCAGACCACCAATTGGTTAGAGCAACTCTTCAAATGCGCATTGTGCCTCGCCATCCAAAATGCGCCCAGACAGTTCGCAACGTGAGTTGTCTCAGAGATCCATTCTATCTGCAAACATTCCAGTCCTGCTTGGACAACAAGCTGTCTGCCAAGGGACTACTCACTGGAAGCTCAACCGAGAAATGGAACCAGTTCAGAGATGCAGTGAAAGAAACATCAAAGGCAGTCCTAGGCCCCAAACAACACAACCACCAGGACTGGTTCGATGAGAAAAACACTGCTATTGAAGACCTGTTGAACAAAAAGAACAAAGCCTTTATGGAGTGGCAAAATAACCCAAACTCTGTTCCTAAAAAGGACAGATTCAAGTCCCTCCAAACCACGGCGCAGTGTGAGATCAGGAAAATGCAAGACCGATGGTGAGAAAAAAAGGCAGAAGAAATCCAGCACTTTGCTGACATGAAAAATTATAAACAATTTTCAGTGCCCTCAAAACTGTCTATGGACCATTAAAATCTGCCACCACCCCCTTGCTATCCTCTGATGGTGACACTCTCATAAAAGACAAAAAAGGCATCAGCAACAGGTGGAAAGAACACTTCAGCTAGCTCTTCAACCTACACTCCTCAGTCGACCAAAGGGCCCTTGACCAGATCCCCCAAAACCACATCATCGAGCAACTTGATGTCCCTCCTTCATTAGAAGTCCAAAAAGCCATTAAACAAATGAGTGCAGGCAAGGCACCCGGTAAAGACAGGATTCCAACCCAGGTGTACAAGGCCTTAAAAGGAAAGGCCCTTCAGGCATTCCATATAGTGCTGTCCAGCATATGGAAAGAGGAAGGCATGCCCTCAGAACTCAGAGATGCATCATAGTCCTATACAAGAACAAAGGCACACGAACAGCCTGTGACAACTACAGAGGCATCTCACTACTCTCCACTGCTGGAAAGATCCTCGCCCGTGTTATACTCAACAGACTCCTGTCATCTGTTTCAGAGCAGAAACTGCCTGAATCACAATGTGGCTTCCGACCAGATCACTTCACGGTGAGGCAAATGCAGGAAAAATGCCTTGAGCAGAACCTGAGTCTCTACATTGTCTTCATAGACCTGACGAAGGCGTTCGGCACAGTGAACAGGGACGCATTGTGGATGATCCTCAGCAAGCTTGGTTGCCCAGCAAAATTTGTCAAACCAATCTAGCTCTTTCATGATATGACAGGGGAAGTCCTATCTGGTGGAGAGACTTCCGATCGCTTCAACATCTCCAATGGCAAGAAACAAGGCTGTGTCCTCGCTCCGGTACTATTCAACTTATACTTCACCCAAGTATTACAACATGCTGGGATGGATCTAGACCTGGGCGTCTACATCAAATACCGACTGGATGGCTCACTATTCGACCTTCGCCGCCTGATCGCAAAAACAAAGACAACAGAGAGACTCATCCTGGAAGCTCTCTTCGCAGATGACTGTGCTCTCATGGCCCATCAAGAAAATCACCTTCAAACCATTGTGGACAGGTTCTCTACCACAACAAAACTGTTTGGCCTGACTATCAGCCTCAGCAAAACAGAGGTGCTGTTCCAACCTGCACTAGGGAGTCCAACGAACCAGCCGTGCATTACAATCAACGGCACGTAGCTTTCCAACATCAACACTTTCAAGTACCTGGGCAGCACCATTGCCAACGATGGGTCCCTAGACCATGAGATTAATGCCAGGATCCAAAAGGCCAGCCAGGCACTTGGGCGGCTGTGCTGCAAAGTCCTCCAACACAGCGGTGTAAGCACTGCGACGAAGCTCAAAGTGTACAATGCAGTGGTCCTCAGCTCACTCCTGTACGGCTGCGAGACATGGACACTGTACCGGAAGCACATGAAACAGCTGGAGCAATTCCACCAACGCTCCCTCCGGTCAATCATGAGGATCCGATGGCAGGACCAAATCACCAACCAGGAAGTCCTCGACAGAGCCAACTCCACCAGCATCGAAGTCCTGGTCCTCAAAACCCAGCTACGATGGTCTGGACACGTCATCCGCATGGACCCACAGCGAATACCAAGACAGGTATTCTATGGTGAACTGTCAGCTGGACTCAAAAAACAAGGCCGACCAAAGAAAAGATTCAAGGATCAGCTAAAGTCCAACTTGAAGTGGGCTGGCATGACACCAAAGCAACTAGAACTCGCTGCCTCTGACAGAAGCAGCTGGCGAACCCACATTAATCATGCTGCCACCACCTTTGAAGATGAGTGACGTTGACGTCTTGCTGCTGCACATGAATGCCGACACCAGGCCACAACCACACCTCCCGTAACAACTGGAGTCCCATGCCCCATGTGCCACAAACTTTGCGCCTCTTTGGACTTCAAAGCCACATGAAGGTACATCAATAGATGATAATGCACAAAGACAATCGTCATTCTCGGCTTCTGAGAGACTACTACTAAAGGGCAGGATATCTATGATGTTGAGAATATCTAAAACTATATATCATGAAAATGTCATATGAAGAAATGTTGAAACTAAGGATGTTTAGACTATAAAATAAAATTAAATGGGTAGAGTCTAATTGGAAAAACTCAATCAATGTGTTGAAGTGGTTGTTTGTCCTTTATTTTTGAAGAGGACTAATGACATCAAAGTGTGACATCTTGACTTGAGTGTGAATTGGATTTAAGTGAAGCAGAGTTGCACAAAGTCATCAGTCTCATTGTCTCTTACAGAATCATCCAAGTTCAATGGCAAGATAAAAATCAGGATGACTTTTGTTGGCCTAAGATGCAGTGGATGAACTTGGTATCTTTGATGTTTAACAGAGCTCTAAGTGCTCCACAGTATCTCCTTTAGCCATCTTCATGGCCATTGGAAGAAATTGCTCCCATACACTGATTCTGCTTGGGGAAAGTCTTTATATTCTTTTTTTTTTGAGTCAAACAAACATAAGCTTTAATTTAAGTGAGGGGAGGGAGACCTTGACCAATTTATTTTTATTTATTTATTTTTTAATTTGGTCAATTTCGAACATTATTCACTGATTTAAAAAAAATCATTTTCTATTCCTCCCTCCCCTCCCTCCCCTCCCCTCCTGTAGCTGATGCACAAATCACTGGATATTACATGTGTCCTTGACCAGAATCCATTTCCATATTGTTGGTATTTGTACTAGGGTGTTAATTCAGAGTCTACATCCCCAATTCTATCCTCCTCGACCCATGTAATCAATCAGTTGTTTTTTCTTTCATGTTTTTTCTCCCACAGTTTTTCCTCTAAATGTGTATAGTGTTCTCTCTCATACATCCCTCCAGGTTGTTCAGGATCACTGCATTGCCACTAATGGAGAAGTTCATTACATTCGATTTACCAAAGTGTATCAGTCTCTGTGTACAATGTTTTCCTGGTTCTGCTCCTTTTGCTCTGCATCAATTCCTGGAGGTCATTCCAGTTCCCATTGAATTCCTCCAGTTCATTATTCCTTTGAGGACAATAGTATTCCATCACCAACATATACCACAATTTGTTCAGCCATTCCCCAATTGATGGGCATCCCCTTGTTTTCCAATTTTTGACCACCACAAAGAGCGCAGCTATGAATATTCTTGTACAAGTCTTTTTCTCCATTATCTCGTTGGGGTACAGACCCAGCAGTGCTATGGCTGGATCAAAGGGTAAACAGTCTTTTATAGCCCTTTGGGCATAGTTCCAAATTGCCCTCCAGAATGGTTGGATCAATTCACAACTCCACCAGCAATGAATTAATGTCCCCACTTTGCCACATCCCCTCCAGCATTCATTACTTTCTTCTGCTGTCATGTTAGCCAATCTGCTAGGTGTGAGGTGATACCTCGGAGTTGTTTTGATTTGCATTTCTCTGATTATAAGAGATTTAGAAAACTTTTTCATGTGCTTATTAATAGTTTTGATTTAACTGAAAATTGCCTATTCATGTGCCTTGTCCATTTATCAGTTGGAGAATGAATTGATGTTTTGAACAATTAATTTAGCACTTTGTAAATTTGAGTAATTAGACCTTTGTCAGAGGTTTTTGTTATGAAGATTGTTTCCCAGTTTGTTATTTCCCCTCTTATTCTGGTTACATTGGTTTTTGAAACCTTTATATTCTTGAGGTAGACATCCTCCCAATTCACTGATGGATTTGAGGCTTCAACCTGGTTAGCCTGTGCACCAAGAGTGTGGCTGCTTGAAGCCATAGATGAGAGTTGGGTGAAAGGTGGACATAAGAGGTGGATGAATAGCCCTGAAAAGGGCTCAGTAAGTCCTCACACCAGGCGTGCTAGTCCTCACTGAACACACCATGTACCCTTGAAATAGGAGATATGTAGAAGAGGAGTGACATGTATAGAGAATCCATTGAGTAGGAGTAGAACCAAAGCATGGCAGTTATGAGGAGACAATTTTTTCTTTCAATCTGAAAAAGCTTTTGGAAAAGTAGAAGTGTCTGAAAATGAGATGGTCTACTTCACAAATAATGAATTTCCTATTTTTGAAGGTGTTTAAAGATTAGAAAACTATTTATTGGGGATGTGTAATTTGTAGCTTGGACACAGAAAGGGTTAAAATAGCTTTATCTTAGTGCTTTTGTGATTCTGGGTTAGAGGGGTAAGGTGTCTTCTATAAAATCTATGGCATTGTTCTCTATAAGAATACACTATAAGTATGTAAGCCTTTAAGAATGCTACTGACCTGATTCTGAGGTCTGTGGCACCCCATTATGGGCTCTGTCTCTGGTTTTAGTGCCTAATGAAATATATGTCAACTACGTACCAGCTTCACATACTTTGGGTTTTGGACCAAAGTAGGAATCAGACAAAAAAATAGAAAGATGTGTTCCCCTAACTTCCTTTGTCCAGTCTAGACCAATTGTGGAACCTCCTTAATGCAAGGACGATAAGGTTATTCTCTGTTTCCAAACCTAACAGCAACAGTGGTTTACCAGAGTCATAGATTGGCTGATGGTACAATTGGGACTGGTATGTCTCAGCATGATTAGGTCATCTGTCAAATGTAATGAAGGAATGCAAACTCATTTTAATGTCATCATAAGACAAATGGAATTAGGAAGGTCAATATTCTACAGAGAAATCATCTTGTGGTGTATTTTAAAGCCAAAATGACATTATTTTTAAGTTATACATTGGATTTTCAATAACAAGCCTCTCCCCCACTTTCCTACATTATTGACTTAATATGGATAATGGAGAGTCCTTACTAAGGCTCAGTAAAAAAAGAAAATGATGACTTTGGAGTAAGAAGCTTTGAGTACAAATGTCTGTAATGCTATTAATGACATATCGGTGTATATACAAAATCCTAGTTTCTTATCTGCAAAACGAAATGCTTTGGAGTAGCTTGTTTCTAAGGTCCCTTTCAATTCTAACATCCTACAATTCTCCACAGTATCTCAAAATCCACATTTTAATAATTCAGAATAGGAATAGTAATATCTACTTGGAATTAGGCTGAGGTAGGGTCCTTTTAAAGTGTGTTACTTTAAAAAATGAACATCATTCAGGGTTCATTGAAGAGATACAAGTTAGATGTGAACAGGATGCAATACTTTACAAAAAAAAGGGAATTATGAAGAATTGTAGTAAATATTATCATCAGGGAAGCTAATAGAAGAAAAAGGAGATAGGCTGGTCCCATTATGAGAGAAGAGGACAATCAATGGTCAGCCTCTGAATTCTACTTGTATCCTTATTCTTTTAGGAGAAATCTGGGAAAGACCTAATGGGTCCATGCCTAGTGGTGGGTCTTATGGATAAGAGTCCCACAGGATAAGCCATCAACATTGATGATATCATAAATCAATTTAAGATTGAGAATTTATTAATGAGGCTGCATGGCATTGTGGTTAGACAGCTAGCCTCAGTGCCAGAAAGAAAGATCTGCATTCAAATACCACCTCTGACTCATGCTGGTTGTATGACTAAGCAAAAAGTCCCTTCATTTCTCAATGCCCCACACAACCCTCTAAGGCTCTAAATGGCAGAAAAGGTGTTAACCTAGATTGACAGAGGAAGTTTACTCACAAGAGATTTCCCTACATTAATGAAATCAGAGATCTAGTCCCCATCATAAAACAAAGGAGTGTTAGTTCATGTTATTCTCCTGGCCAGACCATAAATGGAGTATTATTCTCAACTTTGACAGCCATATTTTAATAAGAACTCTAATAATTTTGAATGCATTAAAAAGAAAGTGACTAGCATAGTGTAGGTACTCTGACCAGCACCATTACACAATCAGTTGAATATATGCTTTGCCTGTAGAAGACAAGAATTAAAGGGAATATGATAGTTATCTTCAAGTATTTGAAGGGATGTCATATGGAAAAGGAATAAGACTTCCTTGGCTCTAGGATCAGGGGATGGAAGTTGTAGAAAAGCAAGCTTAATACCAAGAAAACCTTCCTAACAATTAGAAATAGAACAACATAGGATGGATTCCTTGGGAGAAAGGTTTTCAAGCAAAGCTGAATAACCACTTGTCTGGATTAATAAAGGGGAGTTTGTATTCAGATAAGTTTAACTCGACAACCTCTGAGATCATCCCTTACAACTCTGAGATTCTATGAATCAATGAAAGGAAAACAAAAAAAAAAGAATAAATAGATACTCTGGATATGGCATGACACTGGTGGATTTTTATTGTTGAGAAGCAAAAAAAAAAAAAGCAAAAACATGATAGATCATAAAGGAAGACCATATCAAGAATAGAGACAGCAACTCATAGCTGAACTCTACAGTGCATGAACTATGATTTTCTTTCCTCTATAATAAGAAATATTTATTTTTAACAGATTTGGGGTGTTGGTCTTTCTTTCATACTGCTAGAATTCTTTGTTAAGTTACTTTAATTCACCTAGATCTCCTGGCCTAACCATGGACAAAAGAATCATTTTCTATTTGTTCATTACAGACAAAACTTTTCAGAAAGGGACTTCACTAGCAAAAATTAAGTGAAAAATGGATTTCTGTGCCCAATTGAGTTATATATTATTCTCATTTTGAGCCAATTCTAAGAACTGTAAGGTTTATGTATTGGCTGCCACCCTGGCACTGTAAAAGTCCTTCTTTCCATGCCTTTTTTATGTGAGAAAATTAATCCCATTCTATCTCTCCCTTCTTTCTCTGAGTTCATCTCTCATAACTTTCTTAAAAGAAAATCATTCCATCATTGTCAAATTATATTCATGCCCTCAATGAATATGTCTACTAATTGCATATGAATATGAATGGCGACCACTTTATATTTGATTTAACTCATGACGCTGTCTTGAAACCATATTTCTGCAGTCACAATTTAAGGCAACCACTCTTTTATCTGTAACAGTTTATGCCAGCCACTGTTTTGACTGATATACCTAATAATGACAAAATTCTTAGAATTTACAAGCATCATCTTCCAATGTCAGAATGTAAACAGTTAAATCTTATTGGATGTCTTATTATTTCTATTTGCTGTGTATATGTTTATCCTTCTTTTGAGTCTTGTATTTGTAAGTGCAATTTTCTATTCAGCTCTGGGGTTCTTTTTTTCATCAGAAATGCTTGATATTCCTCAATTTAATTAAATATCCATTTCTCCCCCTAAAGCAATATACTCAATTTATCTGGGTAGATTATTCTTATTTTTAATTCTACCTCCTTTGCCTGCCAGAATATCACATTCCAAGACCTCTGATCCATTCATGTAGAAGCTGCTAAATCTTGTATCATCCAACTGTGATTCTATGATATATGTATTGTTTTCCTTTCAAACTTCTTGCATTATTTTCTTCTTGACCTGGAAGCTCTGAAATTTGGCTAAATTATTCTTGGGAGTTTTGATTTTAGCACCTCATTCAGGAAGTTATTAGTATGTTCTTTAAATTTTTATTTTTTACCCTCTGATTCTAAATGTTCAGGGCAGTTTTCCTGGATAATTTCTTAAAAGATGTGGTCCTGAGTAATTTTTTAAATCATGGCTTTCAGGTAGTTCAATAATTCTTAAATTATCTCTCCTCAATCTATTTTATAGGTGAGATTTTCCTTTCACAGTCATAGTTAATGATTACTGATTGTATGTTTTCTAATATCTTGTTTCCCTCATCTTCTCTTTTGTTCTCTCCTTTCAGCCTTTCTATGTTCACAAATGTTTTGGAAACAACCACTCTTTCCTGCAGTTTGCCTTCCTTTTTGTCCATTCCCTTCACCCCCAACTTTTGTCATTTTCCTTTCCCTTCTTCTTCCCCATAAGATAAGGTAGCTTTTTATGATTGACTGACTCTAGGTGTTATTCTCACTTTGAGTTAATTCCAATGAAAGCAAAGCTCAAGCATTGCCCACCATCCCAACCCCATCTTCTCCTCCACTGTATTGACTCAGGCACCTCTTCCTTTGAGATAATTTACGTATTTGCCTTTTATCTTTTCTTTTATTCCCATGTGTTCCTCTTGATTTTATTGGGGGGGTGGGTTATATCAATCTATCCTATTCTGCTTACCCTTTTTTGTCTTTCCATGTATACTCCTTACTGCCCTAATAGTGATAAATATTTTAAGTATTTTAAGTATCTTGAATACTTTAAGTATCTTACATGCCTCAAATATCATATATATGTTGCATATCTTAATTATCACCTCCCCAGATGTGAATGTACTCAATTCAACCTTATTGGAACCTTTAATATTTCACTTTTCTATTTACCTTTTATACTTCTCTTGAGTGTCAAATTTGGCCATCAAGTTTCTTTTCAGTTTTATTATTTTTTTTTTTTGTTGTTAAGAATACCTGGAAATTCTCCATTTCAAAGAATATAATTTTTCCCCTGGAAAATTATGCTCAGTTTTGCTTTGTATGTGATTCTTGGTTGTTGGTTTAGATTGTTCTTCCAGAATATCATATTACATGATGTTTCTTTTTGGTCCTTTAATGTAGAAGCAGTCAGATCTCATGTAATCCTGACTGTGACTCCATGATATTTGAATTGTTGTCTACTGGCTACTTGCAATACTTTTTCCTTGGCTTGGGATTTTTTGAATTTTGCTATAATAGTTCTCAGATGTTTTATATTAAGGTCTCTTTCAGAAGGTATTCAGTAGATTCTTTCGATTTCTCTTTTCCCCTCTTTGTGGATATTGGGGCATCTTTCTCTGCTGATTTCTTAGAATATGGTATCCAGGCTATTTTTTTTTTTTGATAGCTTGCAGGTATCCAATGATTCTTAGAGTCTCTCTCCTGCATATAGTTTCCAGAGAACTATTTTTTTTCAGTGAAGCATTTCAGATTTTCTTCCATTTTTCTTTCCCCCCCTTTTATCTTACGTGTTTGCTGGTGTCTTATAAAGTTATTTGTCTTCATGTGCAAAATTCCAATTTTTGGGAAGTTATTTTCTTTCTTGAGCTTTTGTGTTTCATTTTCCATTTGGCCCATTCTAGTCTTTAAGAAGTTATTTTCATCAGTGTTTTTTATTTTATTTCATTTTATTATTATTATTATTATTTTGGTTTCCATTTCCATTTGATGAATTCTAGTTTCCAGGTTGTTAACTCTTTCTATCATTTCTTTTTTTATAAAATTTTAAATGTCTTTTCAAGTTCTTCCAAGAGGTCTTTTGGAGCTGACATCCTTTCTCATTTTCCTCTTAGGTTTCACATGTTTCTTTTCTGTCATTGTTGTTCTCTTCTGAGTTTATTTTTTGATTTTCCCTATCACTGAAGTAACTCTTTAAGATTAGATTTTTTTCTTTGTCTTTTGCTTATTTGTCATAGTTATTATCCCTGTCACCCATTACATATCCGTTGAGGTTCTGCTCTGCTCCTGGGGTGAAGGAGTGCTGTCCCAAGCTTTCAGTGCAGCTTTATCTTCTATTTGGTGCAGGCCAAGCTGTTTTTGGATCGCTCAGTGTGCAGTTATATGGGGTTCTAACTTCCTTTTTGAGGGAAGGGCTGCAGCAATTTTCTCTCAGCTCTATCCCTCCCATTTTTTCAGTCTCCCTGTTGTCTCCTGGGTTGGACTCTTCTCTGTTCTGTAGGTTCATTGCCTCAGGCCATGGGGAATGAGTAGGACTTTCATTGGGCTCCTCCCCACTCTGCCATCTCATTGCCTCAGGCCGTTTGATCCAGTTTCCTGCTGCTCCTAGATCTGCTATTTAATTGCCTCAGATAGGCAGTCCCCCCCCCCCCCCCATTGCTCTTTCCTTGTCTCAGGTCATTCAACAGTTGCTGGGGCTTTTCCCTGCTCTATCTTTTCATGACCTCAGGCCATATGCAAGTGGGTATTGCCAGGTGTTGAGCTGCTCCACACCTCTGCTGATTTCTTGCCTCAATTTCCTTACCTCAGACCTCCCTAGGCTGGTCTTGCCTGATCTACTCCCTGACTGCCATTTCATTGTTTCAGGACACTTGGTAACAAGTAGGGCTGTTCCTCTACCAGTTGATTTGGTAATTGGAACACTTGCACTTAATGGGCTACTCTCTCCTCTCATTTAACTGAGATATGTCCCTCTTGCTTTCCTTTGTTTTTCTTTTTTTATTTCTTTTTATTAAATCATTTTTTTATTTGGTCAATTTCAAACATTATTCCTTGGTTACAAAAATTATTTTCTATTCCTCCTTACCCTCCCCTGCCCCTCCCAAAGTTGACGGACAATTCCACTGGGTATTACATGTGTCCTTGATCAGAACCCATTTTCATGTTGTTGGTGTTTGCACTAGGATGTTCATTCAGAGTCTACATCCCCAATCATATCCCCTTGACCCATGTGATCAAGTAGTTGTTTTCTTCTGTGTTTCTACTCCCATACTGTTTCCTCTGAATGTGGATAGTGGTTTTTCTCCTAGGTTCCTCCAAGTTGTTCAGGATCAATGCATTGCCACTAATGGAGAAGTTCATTACATTTGATTGTACCCAAGTGTATGAGTCTCTGTGTACAATGTTCTCCTGGTTCTGCTCCTCTCACTCTGCATCAATTCCTGGAGGTCATTCCAGTCTCCATGGAATTTCTCCCCTTTATTATTCCTTTGAGCACAATAGTATTCCATCACCAACATATACCACAGTTTGTTCAGCCATTCCCCAATTGAAGGACATCCTCTTATTTTCCAATTTTTTAGCCACCACAAAGAGCACAGCTATGTATATCCTTGTACATGTATCTCTTTGGGGTACAAACCAAGCAGTGCTTTCACTGGGTCAAGACGAAGACAGTCTTTTGTTTCCCTTTGGGCATAGTTCCAGATTGCCCTCCAGAATGGATCAATTCACAACTCTACCAGCAATGAATTAATGTCCCCACTTTGCCACATCCCCTCCAGAATTCATTACTTTCCTTTGCTGTCATGTTAGCCAATCTGCTAGGTGTGAGGTGGTACCTGAGAGTTGTTTTGATTTTCATCTCTCTGATTATAAGAGATTTAGAATACTTTTTCATTTGCTTATTAATGGTTTAGATTTCTTTGACTAAGAATTGCCTATTCATGTTCCTTGCCCATTTATCAATTGGAGAATGGCTTGATTTTTTTGTACAACTGATTTAGCTCTTTGTAAATTTGAGTAATTAGACTTTTGTCAGAGGTTTTTGTTATGAAGATTGTTTCCCAGTTCTTTATTTCCCTTCTGATTTTGGTTACATTGGTTTTTAATTTGATGTAGTCAAAATTATTTATTTTACATTTTGTGACTCTTTCTAAGTCTTGCTTGGTTTTAAAATCTTTCCCTTCCCAAAGGTATGACATGTATACTATTCTGTGTTCACATAATTTACTTAAAGTTTCCTTTTTAACATTCAAGTCCTTCACCCATTCTAAGTTTATCTTGGTGTAGGGTGTGAGGTATTAATCCAAGTCTAATCTTTCCCACAATGTCTTCCAATTTTCTCCAGCAGTTTTTATCAAATAATGGATTTTTGTCCCAAAAGCTGGGATCTTTGGGCTTGTCATAGATTGTCTTGCTGAGGTAACTAACCCCAGGTCTATTCCATTGATCCTCCTTTCTGTCTCTTAGCCAGTACCAAATTGTTTTGATGACCACTGCTTTATAGTATAGTTTGAGAGCTGTTACTACAAGGCCACCTTCCTTTGCATTTTTTTTCATTATTTTCCTAGATATCCTTGATCTTTTGTTCTTCCAAATGAACTTTGTTATGGTTTTGTCTAATTCAGTAAAAATGTTTTTTAGAACTTCAATGTGTATGGCACTAAATAAATAGATAAGTTTGGTCATTTTTTATCATGTTAGCTCGTCCTAACCATGAGCAGTTAATGTTTTTCCAATTGCTTAGATTTAGTTTTAGTTGTGTGTAAAATGTTTTGCAGTTGTGTTAATATAGTTCCTGTGTTTGTCTTGGCAGATAGATTCCTAAGTATTTTATATTGTCTAGGATGATTTTGAATGGAATTTCTCTTTCTAATTCTTGCTGCTGAAATGGGTTTGAGATATATAGAAATGCTGATGACATGTCAGTTTATTTTGTATTCTGCAACTTTGCTAAATTTGTTGATTATTTTCATTAGCTTTTTAGTTGATTTCCTAGGATTCTTTAAGTAGACCATCATATCATCTGCAAAGAGTGATAGCTTGGTCTCTTCATTGCCAGTTTTAATACCTTCAGTTTCTTTTTTTCTCTAATTGCTATTGCTAATGTTTCTAGTACAAAGTTAAATAATAGAGGTGATAATTGGCATCCTTGTTTCACTCCTGATCTTATTGGGAATGCATCTAGTTTATCCCCATTGCAGATGATGTTTGCTGATGGTTTTAGATATATACTGTTTATTATTTTTAGTAAAGACCCTTCTATTCCTTTACTTTCTAGAGTTTTTTTTTTTTAATTTTTATTTGGTCATTTCCAAACATTATTCATTGGAAACAAAGATCATTTTCTTTTCTTCCCTCCCACCCTCCCTCCACCTCTCCCACAGCCAACTCGCCATTCCACTGGGTATCACATGTGTTCTTGATTCAAACTCATTTCCATGTTGTTGGTATTTGCATTGGAGTGTTCATTTAGAATCTCTCCTCAGTCGTATCCCCTCCATCCCTGTAGTCAAGCAGTTGCTTTTCTTCTGTGTTTTTACTTTCACAGTTTATCCTCTGCTTGTGGATAGTGTTTTTTAGATCCCTGCAGATTGTTCAGGGACATTGCATTGTCCCTAATGGAGAAGTCCATTACCTTCAATTGTACCATAGTGTATCAGTTTCTGTGTATAATGATTTCCTGGTTCTGCTCCTTTCACTCTGCATCATTTCCTGGAGGTTGTTCCAGACAACATGGAATTCCTCCACTTTATTATTCCTTTTAGCACAATAGTATTCCATCACCAAGATATACCACAATTTGTTCAGCCATTCCCCAATTGAAGGGCATCCCCTTGTTTTCCAATTTTTGGCCACCACAAAGAGTACAGCTATGAATATTCTTATACAAGTTTTTTCCTTATTATCTATTTGGGTACAAACCCAGCAGTGCTATGGCTGGATCAAAGGGCAGAGAGTCTTTTATCGCCCTTTAGGCATAGTTCCGAATTTCCCTCCAGAATGGTTGGATCAATTCACAACTCCTCCAGCAATGAATTAGTGTCCCTACTTTTCCACATCCCCTCCATAATTCATTACTTTCCATAGCTGTCATGTTAGCCAATCTGCTAGGTGTGAGGTGATATTTCAGAGTTGCTTTGATTTGCATATCTCTGATTATAAGAGATTTAGAACACTTTTTCATGTGCTTATTAATAGTTTTGATTTCTTTGGCTAAGAACTGCCTGTTCATGTCCCTTGCCTATTTATCAATTGGAGAATGGCTTGATTTTTTGTACAATTGATTTAGCCCTTTGTATATTTGTGTAATTAAACTTTTGTCAGAGGTTTTTATGAAGAATGCTTCCCAATTTGTTGCTTTCCTTCTGATTTTAGTTTCATTGGTTTTGTTTGTACAAAACCTTTTTAATTTGATGTATTCCAAATGATTTATTTTGCATTTTGTGACTCTTTCTAAGCCTTGCTTGGTTTTAAAATCTTTCCCTTCCCAAAGGTCTGACATGTATACTATTCTGTGTTCGCCTAATTTACTTATAGTTTCCTTCTTTATGTTCAAGTCAATCACCCATTTTGAATTTATCTTGGTGTAGGGTGTGAGGTGTTGATCCAAACCTAATCTTTCCCAAACTGTCTTCCAATTTTCCCAGCAGTTTCTATGAAATAGTGTATTTTTATTCGAAAAGCTGGGTTCTCTGGGTTTGTCATATACTGTCCTGCTGAGGTCACTTACCCTGAATCTATTCCACTGATCCTCCTTTCTGTCTCTTAGCCAGTACCAAAATTATTTTGATGACCACTGCTTTAAAATATAGTCTGAGATCTGGGACTGCAAGGCCCCCTTCTTTTGTATTTTTTTTCATTGTTTCCCTGTATATCCTTTATCCTTTGTTCTTCCAAATGAACTTTGTTACGGTTTTTTCTAAATCAGTAAAAATTTTTTTTGGAAGTTCAATGGGTATGGCACTAAATAGATAAATGAGTTTGGGTAGGATGGTCATTTTTAATATATTGGCTCGTCCTACCCATGAGCAGTTAATGTTCTTCCAATTGTTCAAGTCTAGTTTTAGTTGTGTGGAGAGTGTTTTGTAGTTGTGTTCATATAGTTCCTTTGTTTCGGGAGATAGATTCCTAAGTATTTTATTTTGTCTAAGGTGATTTTGAATGGGATTTCTCTTTCTAGTTCTTGTTGCTGAGCTGTGTTGGAAATATATAGAAATGGCGATGACTTATGTGGGTTTATTTTGTATCCTGCAACTTTGCTAAAGTTGTTGATTATTTCAATTAGCTTTTTGGTTGAATCTCTAGGATTCTTTAAGTAGACCATCATGTCATCTGCAAAGAGTGATAACTTGGTCTCCTCCTTGCCTATTTTGATGCCTTCAATTTCTTTTTCTTCTCTAATTGCTACTGCTAGTGTTTCTAGTACAATGTCAAATAATAGAGGTGATAATGGGCATCCTTGTTTCACTCATGATCTTATTGGGAATGCGTCTAGTTTATCCCCATTGCAGATGATATTAGTTTATTGTTTAGATATATAATGTTTATTATTTTTAGGAACGACTCTTGTATTCCTATGCTTTCTAGTGTTTTTAATAGGAATGGGTGTTGTATTTTATCAAAGGCTTTTTCTGCATCTATTGAGATAATCATGTGGTTCTTGCTAGTTTGCTTGTTGATGTGGTCAATTATGTGGATGGTTTTCCTACTATTGAAGCAGCAAAGCATCGCTGTTATAAATCCTACTTGATCATGGTGAATGACTCTTCTGATCACTTGCTGGAGTCTTTCTGCTAGTATCATATTTAAGATTTTTGCGTCTATATTCATTAGGGAGATTGGTCTATAATTTTCTTTCTCTGTTTTTGGCCTGCCTGGCTTTGGGATCAGAACCATGTTTGTGTCATAAAAGGAATTTGGAAGAACTCCCTCTTTGCTTTTTATGTCAAAAAATTTGTATAGTATTGGAATTAGCTGTTCTTTGAATGTTTGATAGAATTCACTGGTGAATCCATCAGGCCCTGGGGATTTTTTCTTAGGAAGTCCTTTGATGGCCTGTTGGATTTCTTTTTCTGATATGGGATTATTTAAGAAAGCTATTTCTTCTTCTGTTAGTTTAGGCAATTTATTTTTTTGTAAATATTCATCCATAACACCTAGGTTGGTATATTTATTGCTATATAGTTGGGCAAAGTAGTTTTTAATGATTGTCTTAATTTCCTCTTCATTGGAGGTGAGGTCCCCCTTTTCATCCTTGATGTTGTTAATTTGCCTTTCTTCTTTCCTTTTTTAAATTAGATTGACCAGTACTTGTCTATTTTGTCTGTTTTTTCAAAGTACCAGCTTCTAGTCTTCTTTATTAGTGCAATAGTTCTATCACTTTCAATTTTATTAATTTCTCCCTTAATTTTTAGGATCTCTAGTTTGGTTTTCTTCTGGGGGTTTTTAATTTGTTTGTTCTCAAGTTTTCTGATTTGCATTTCCAATTCACTGAT
Source organism: Monodelphis domestica (assembly GCF_027887165.1). Classification (NCBI taxonomy): domain Eukaryota; kingdom Metazoa; phylum Chordata; class Mammalia; order Didelphimorphia; family Didelphidae; genus Monodelphis; species Monodelphis domestica. Next base: position 255,949,434 of record NC_077232.1, read on the forward strand.
CTCTGCCCTCCCTCATTCGTTAATATATGCACTCATGGATATGAATTTTCCTCTAAGTACTGCTTTGGCTGCATCCCATAAGGTTTGAAAGGATGTCTCACCATTGTCATTTTCCTCAACGAAATTATTAATTGCTTCTATGATTTCTTCTCTATCTCTTTAATTTCCAATTAATTTTTTATTTGGTTTTCCATGTACCCATATTGATCAAAATTTTTATTGCTTTATGATCTGAAAAGGTTGCATTTATTATTTCTGCTTTTCTGCACTTGAGTGCCATGTTTCTGTGACCTAGTGTATGATCTATTTTTGTGAATGTTCCATGTGGTGCTAAGAAGAAGGTGTATTCCTTTTTGTCCCTATTTATTTTTCTCCATATGTCTATTAACTCTAATTTTTTCTAAGATTTCATTCACCTCTTTTACCTCTTTATTATTTATTTTTTGGTTTGATTTATCTCAATTTGATAGTGGTTGGTTCAAGTCTCCCACTAATATGGTTTTAATGTCTATTTCCTCCTTCAATTCTCCTAGTTTCTCCATTAGAAATTTGGATGCTATTCCATTTGGTGCATACATGTTGATTAGTGATATTTCCTCATTGTCTATATTCCCTTTTAACAGAATATAATTACCTTCCCTATCCCTTTTGATCAGGTCTATTTTTGCTTTGGCTTTGTCAGATATCATGATTGCAACTACTGCCTTCTTTCTATCAGTTGAGGCCCAAAAGGCCTTACTCGATCCTTTAATTCTAACCTTGTGAGTATCATCCTGCCTCATATGTGTTTCTTGAAGACATCATATGGTAGGGTTTGGGGTTCTAATCCAATCTTCCATTTGTCTACGTTTTATAAGTGAGTGGTGAGTGGGGTATATGGTGTGCTCAGGGAGGAGTAATATCTTTGGTATGGAGGGCTTGTTGTGCCCTCCTAGGGCAGCTCTCCAGCCTCTGATCCTCACCTGACACCCAGCTCTCACTTGTGGCTCCTAGTAGCTGCTAGCATGTGGCAGCAGCCACACCCCGGGCAAAGGCTTCGACAGGCTGGCTAAACCTTGTGAGGGTAGCCATCGGGTCATCATTGACCCCTGGTGAACTAGGGCTTTGCTCACCCAGCACGTGAAGACTGCTTTGGCGGAACAGGCGGAAGAAACCAACAAGAAGTTTCAATGGCTGAGATGGTGACGCAGCAAAGCACTGTGGAGTGCTTAGGGAGTGTTGGAGCACAAAAGACAACACGGCCATCCAATGCAGCTGAGGAAGTCTCCAGGTGTAACGACTTTTCGTGCCAGTGGACCCAGGCTTCCAATGTCAAGAGAGTGGGACTGTCTCTTTGCATTGACTTTTCCACTTAAATATTCATGCACAAGTGTCTTTGTGCACAAAAATGCACAAAGTCAATTGTCATCCTCGGTTACCGAGAGACTACTACACACACATATGGGTGAGTTCATCTCATTCACGTTCAAAGTTATGATTGTCACTTGTGGATTCCCTGGCATTTTGATATCTTCCCCAATTCTGACTTTCTTCCCTAGCTATATCCTTTTGAACCAGTGATTTACTTTAGGTCCCCTCCCTTGGTATGCTTCCCTTTCTAGCCCCTCCATTTTTATGCTCCTTTCCCCTCCCCCCTCTTTTTCCCTCCCTTTTTATACTCCCTCTCCTTCTCCCCCTCCTTGATTTTCCTTTCTTTCTTACCCTGTTGGATAAGATAGAATTCAGGATCCTGCTGGATCTAGATGTTCTTCCCTCTCAGAGTTGATTTCACTGAGAGTAAGGTTTAAGTAATACTACTTCATACTCTCTTCCTCTCCTTCTCATATGAGAGATCTTCCCCTCCCCTTCCCATGTGTATCTTTGTATGGGAAAGATTATTCTATTTAGTCCCCCCTCCCATTTCTTGAAGTAAGTCTTAGTATTGTCGATGCTTCCACGCTCCCTTTTCCTTTCTTTGCCCCCCCCTTTCACCAAATCTTCTTGCTGCCCCAATCTTTCCCTATGCATGATTCTTCTAACTACTCTTATGGTGTATACAATTTTTGAGAGTTACACAATACATTTTCCCCACATATTAATATATATATATAATTTGATGTAAATGTAGTCCTTATAGAAAATAGTTTGACTTAAAGAAAAAGATAAGATTTATCTCCTTTTCCCTTTCTTTCATATTTACCTTTTCATGTTTATCTTGCTTTCTGTGATTGGATATCATATTTTCCACCAAGTTCTGGTCTTTTCTTAGCAAATGCTTGGAAATCCTCTATTTTGTTGAATGCCCATACTTTCCCCTGGAAGTATATAGTCAGTTTTTCTAGGTAGTGATTCTTGGTTGGATACCCAGCTTTCTTGCCTTTCTAAATATCGTGTTCCATGCTTTGCAGTCTCTTAGTGTGTTAACCGCCAAGTCATGTGTGATCCTTATGGGGGCCCCCTCTATATTGGAAGTTCCTCTTCTTGGCTTCTTGTAAGATTTTCTCCTTAGCTTGGAAGCTCTTGAATTTGGCAATCACATTCCTGGGGGTTGTCTTTTGCAGATTTAGTATAGAGGGTGTTCTATGAACCCTTTCTATTTCTATTTTGCCCCTTGCTCCAGAACATGTGGGCAATTTTCTTCTATAGTCTCCTGTAGTATAGCATCAAGGTTTTTGTTTATCTCTGGTTTTTTGGGCTGACCAATAATTCTCACGTTGTCTCTTCTTCCTCTGTTTTCCAGGTCTGTGACCTTTTCAGTGAGATATTTTGTGTTTTCTTCTAATTCATTAATTTTTTGGCTTTGCTTTATTAATTCTTGCTGTTTTGCATGCTCACTGTCTTCCAGTTGCTCAATTCTGGTTGTTAGGGACTGGTTTTGCTTTTCAGCTTTGTCTGCCCTTCTATTAGATGCTTCCAGCTCTTTCTCCAATTGTGAAGTCTTGTCTATCAGACTGCTGATCTCTTTCTCCCATTTTTCTTTCCAGAAGGTTTCCATAGTTTGGGTAAGCTCCAACTTGAGTTCTTCCAGAGCTTGTAGATAATTTCCATTTTGTGAGGCATGTTTTGATTTTTTTGGGTTTCATCCTCTTTATCTTCTTTTCCTTGGGTACTCCTGCCATAAAAGTTTTCAATAGTCACCTTTTTCCCTTTCTTCCTGGAGGCTTGATTTTGGGCCATGTGAGCCATCTCTTTGGTGGTTTTATTCCCCTTTCCTTTTTGGTCTGGGATCTGGGTGATATGGGTGGGTTTTCTGTGAATTTAGGTTGCCTCAGACTAGTTCTTCCCAGCCTCTAAGGTTTCTTAGAGCGCAGGCCCCTGTGCTCAGTGCAGCCGCCCCTTTGCTCAACACAGCCTCTCAGCGTGGCCGCCCCTTTGCTTAGCACAGCCTCTCAGCACAGTTGCCCCTTTGCTTAGCACAGGATTTACCTGTGAAACCACCCTGAGTGGTCATTTCCTTGCAGTCTTTAGATCCCAAGGACTCTGGCATGCCCCCCCAGACAGAGATGCTCCTCACTCACTTGCTGTCCCAGTGAGTGCTCTGATACCTTACTCTGGTTTGGTGGGGGTGGGGCGGTTGGGGGGAAGGGGCAGCTCAGTTCACATTTTTGTGCAAGCTTTTCCTTCTCCTTATAGTGTGGAAATGTTCAAGCCCCATGTACCTTCATTTCTGTGGGATACTGGAGAGTCCCTCTGTTCTTCCAAAGGTGATTTTTATGCTCTTTTGAGGTAGTCTATTTCCATCGGTGCTGGGGAGAGGAAGCAATTCTCATCTAGATTTCAGCCATGTTAACCTGGAAGTCCCATAAATATTATTCTTAAAGGAAAAAAAAGCCCCCAACTTATAAACTGAAAAAGTCTGACAATACATGTAGTATGCCTCATTTGTGAACCTTTGATTTCTTCCTGGAGGCTTGCTTATTCTCTATGTTTTGTAACTTTTTTTTATTGTTTTGTGGTGATTATTCTTTGCTTACTTTGTAAACATTTTATGCATTGTTTTCTTGACTGTCCTTCATTTTACATCAGATTGTATTAGTATTCCCATGCTAATTTATGTCTTCCTATTAATTTTTTTCTTAAAGTAATAATATTCTAATACCTCTGAATAGTACATTTTTAAAGTCATTCTCCAGTCAGTTGACATCTCTTTTGTTTCCAAATTTTTTGTTATCATAAATACTGAATAGAATTTAAAAAAGGTTTCTAATGGGCAAGTGGGGAACTCTGGTTATCTTCTCCTTTCTTCCTCATTTCCTGCTCAGTCCTTTGCCGTATATCTATAGCTGTATCAAAAGATACGTAGATTTACCTATTGATAAAAATGTATATCAATAGCTACATATAGATGCATACTGTAATAAAATAGATAATTTGTGGAACTATTTCTGGTTGTAGTAACTGGATACTCTGGCTTGACTAGGGGCTGCTAGGGGACACCTGAGGTTGCCTAGTTATAATGGAGATAAATGAGAGATAATGAGAGATGCTGCTAGAGGGGTGGTCTGGAGCTGCCTATAGATCACTAATGGCTAATAAATCAAACATTTCCTACCCTTCACCCTTCACCTCCCAGTCTTCCACCCTAAGCCCTCCTGCCATCCTTTCTCCTCCCTGGTCTTAGTCAGCCACATTCTAAGTAACCCAGGGAAACTATGAGATTTCAGAGAAATATTCTTTACTCTTCTTTTCTCAAGTAAAGGGGTTTATTGGTAACAAATAAAATGGGGAATGGGGTGAGAGGGATGAGGTTTGTCCCTAATCTACAAGGAGAATTAGGAGAGTGTGGGAAAAGTCAGTCCATCCACAGCTGTGACACAGAGACAGCCAGAGAGATGGAGAACGAGTATTTTTCTTCTTTTCTTCTTTCTTCAGATAATCTCTGCTTGAGTAATTCAAGTACAGACTCTGTCAAAAACCACAAAGGACTCTCTCTCTCTACCTAGGTCAGGAAAGGCCAGTCTCTTTTAGTCAGGAACTAAGAGAAGAGGTTTCTCTCTTGGTCAGTAACCCCAGAAAGAGAAAATCAGTTCTTCCCCCTGGCCAGCTACAACTGCCTCTTCTGGGAACATTCCCTTTGGAATCTTCACCTTGATTGACAGACAGATCAATCACCTTGGTCTGCATGCCTGGCTTGTCCTGAAAATCCTCCCTTTCTTCATGCCTCTTCCACAATACATCCACATATATAAACATGAAAATACATTTATCTACTTCTACATATTATGAACTGACCGGAGAAACCCATATTTAATTTTTATATGGATCTAGACACACACATACACATACACCTATGCATTTGTTCACATACATGACAGGACAAATGCCAAATCTTCATTTTGTGGCTATATAATTAGGATACAAATGTTGCCTATTTCTTTCTGGAATGATCCAGAGGTAACAATGTGGTATAGTGGCAACAACGCTGGATCCAGACTCGTCTGTTTAAAATTTGTATTACTTTGAAGGAGGCAGCCTATCTGAGCTTCAGTTTCTTCATTTATAAAATGATAAGATTGAATGAGATACTCTTTAAAGTTTTTTCTGTCTCTAAATCCTTTGTAGTCAGACAATCTAAGTTCAAATCTTGTCTCTGATTCTACTATTACGAATTTTATTATATACCTTCACCTGTGCTTCCTCATCTGTCAATAAAGGGGATTGGACATAATGGTCTTTTCAGGTCCCCTCTAACTCTATATCTGGGAATCTTCTGATCTATGGCACTAATCATGACTCTGTGCTATGTGCTACCCTGTCATATGTACCTAGGCTTTTTTTGTACTAATTTTTTTCAGATTACATGTTGATATAATTTTCAGTGATTATTTTCTGACATTTTATGATCCATGTTTTCTCCCTCCCATCCCTCCCCCTATTCCAAGATGACAGGTAAATATGCTATTGTTTATACATGTTTTATTATACAATTTGATGGAAGTGGGCAATGGGTAGTGATAGAAGCAGGGCCCTCATGTTTTGAAATCTTGTATTTCTTACCAATTTTCCCTAGTTAATTACAAAATCTGCATTATTATTTTTGAGGAATTTTAATTAATTAATTAAGAATATTTTCCCATGGTTATATGATTCATGTTCTTTTCCTCCCCTGCCCCCAACCCCCTCCCATAGCCAAAAAGCAATTCCACTGGGTTTTACATGTGTTATTGATCAAGACCTATTTCCATATTATTGATATTTGCACTAGGGTGATTGTTTAGAGTCTACATCCCCAATAATATCCCCATCGACCCATGTAATCAAGCAGTTGTTTTTCTTCTGTGTTTCTACTCCCACAGTTCTTTCTCTGGATGTGGATAGTGTTCCTTCTCATAAGTCCCTCAGATGTGTATTTGCATTGCTGCTAGTAGAGAAGTCTATTACATTTGATTGTACCACAGTGTATCAGTCTCTGTGTACAATGTTTTCCTGGTTTTGCTCCTTTTACTCTTCCTCAACTCCTAGAGGTTGTTCCAGTTTACATGGAATTCCTCCAGTTCATTATTCCTTTCAGCCCAATAGTATTCCATCACCAACATTTACCACAATTTTTTTAGCCATTCCCCAGCCAAAGGGCATCTCCTCATTTTCCATTTTTTTTTTGCCACCACAAAGAGTGCGGCTATAAACATTTTTGTACAAGTTTTTTTTCCATAATAACTCTTTGGGGTATAAACCTAGATGTGGTATGGATGAATTACAGGGAAGGCAGTCCAAAATCAGCATTATTAATCAGTTAACCATTCTCAATTGTTAATCATCTACACTGGTTCTGTACTGTCTCCTCTATGCACCAGCTTTGTGTTGTTCTGTGGTATTAATCACATATTGTTTTATTTTTACTAAGGTCAATTTATTAAGCTTTTGAACACTTAGACATTATTAATCACATAGAGTGTTTCTGTACTGGACTGTATGTTATATCTACTATGTTTGCATCTTTGAAGGTATTCCAGAACAGTAGCAAGACATCTTCTACACTGACAAATTATGACAAGAGGAACAATGGAGGAAATATGAGACATGTGTATTAAGGGGAATCCCTCAAATCTGTGCATTCTCCTTTTCCCTTTCCCAAGATCACATGGAAGACCCTAAAACACACCTCCACCTGAATTTGGACCTACCTTCTCTATTGTATCATACAGGATTTCAGTCTATAACAACCAGTAATGCCCAGTGGTGGGCTATCCTGGGAAAAAGTGGATATTTTCCTGGAATTGGAGGTGACAGGTCCCAGACAGGCCCAGAAATCCTGATCCACACCTGGGGCTATTCCATCAGATCTGGGGCTATTCTACCAGCTCATAGACCATTATATTATCTTTAAAACTTTGTCTTTAAATAAAATTCTTTCATACTTCTGGACTGAATTTACTTTCGAGCTTCCCATTCTTGTTGCTAGACCCTGCAACAAACATTTGTGTATTTTCCCACAACAAATTCATATTTCCATATTCATCATGTTGTAAAAGAAGAGACATATCACACTAGAGAAAAATTTATGTAGAAATAAAGGGAAAAATTTGGCATACTTCAATCTGAATTCAGACTTCATGAGTTCCTTCTATAGCAGTGGAAAATCTTTTGTGCCTAGACTTTTCATGTTACTAAACTGTCATTTACCTGTATTTTATCATGTCCAGGTTGGTCTATTTTCCTCTATGCCCTTGGCCTTGGACTCCTTCACTGGCAGCTCTCTCTCTCTCTGGGTCATCACTCATACATGGTGAATGCATCAAAGAAGGCAAATCTGTTTCATGTCCAAGTCATCTCTACAGTCCTGTGTACAGAGAGGTGCTTAATGAGCGCTCTTTAAATGACTAATTGTGCTTTGGCTGCATTTCTGGAACTGAGGTGGCAATGCTTTTATTAATTTAGCCACTTCATTTCTACAGAAATCCTGTATCTATAATTCAGTGTGAATTGGCATGGGGAGTATAAGACGAAGGAAACTATAATGGGAGAGAAACCAATAATGAAGGTGAGAGAGTGCTGGCTGTATCATATCTTCCAATAGGTCTGTACATTTCAAGATCAATTTGGATAGCACAATATGTTTGGCTGGCATTGCAAAGTGAAATCCTATACTTAATGAGCCAATAAAGAACCCAGGGCACTGGCGACCTTGAAGAGACCCAACTTTTCACCAGGCTAAAAGCTGATAATTGAGCTTTATGTCAGCTGATTTCTGGAGGTTCTCTTGAAAGAACACCTGCTTCATTCATTCATTTGTTTATTCATTCATTTTATTTCTTTCTTTGTCTATTTTTCTTTTCCATTCTCATGTACAGCTATCTTCCGAGGAAGACTTGGCTCTGATTCTCTAGGGAGTTAACTTCTCTCACCTACATTATTTTGATTAACCCCTAACTCCAGGCAGCTCGATTTGCTGACATGCAGCAGGGATGGAGAATACCCTCTTGCAAATGCCTGCGGGAGGGAGTGATAAGCCAGGTTGAGTGCCAAGGGGATGAGGTTAAAAGATTCTTTTTATTCAGCTTAAATGAAATTGTAACTGGCCCTGCTTCAGAAGCACACAGGGGAGAAGAAAAGGGTAGCCAGAAAGCTTCATTTTTGTATTCTTATTTAAAACTAATCTGCCCCATGGGCTGGGAGCATGAAGGTGACTGCTTTAGAGGGTGATTAAACAAGGTTGGTTTTATTCTTTATTCAAGAGACTTTCTCTTCCCCATGGTGTTATGGAACAATTTTCATAATCTCTCTATTTCCAGATTCTCAGAGGGCAAAGTCCTCATCTTGTGTGTCCATATCTGGGGAGAGTGCCTGTGTTTGTAGGTATGTATGTGAAATACTCTTAGGGCTTTTTCCTTAACAGAAGTGTTCAGGGACCAGGGTAGGGATAGGATGAGGACTCCAGAGGAGAAAATGTGCCTAGCTATCCTATGGTCTGAATCAGACAGATGTACAGAAGGGAAAGTTGAGCTAGACTTCCATATGTGTAATGCTCAAGAAAAAAATTGTGATGGAAAGAAGAGCATCAGGAAAGACCAGGAAATGTGGCCCTAAAACTCTCACTAACAGTGTGACCTTCAGTGAGTCATCTGACCTCTGATCCTCAGTTTCCTTATCTGTAAAATGTGTGTGTGTGATGATATTCATAAAAGAGAGCCATCATGGCATTGTGGTGGAATGCCAATCAGGGAGCAAAAGGCAGAGTGATGCAATGGGGAAAGTACTGGATCTAGAGATTAGAGCACCTGGTTTTAAATTCTAACTGTGCCACTTACTACCTGGGTGAACCTGAGCAAGTTATATTCCCTTTCAGTGTCCCAAAAGACCCTTTCATACTAGCAGTGGCAGAACAAATGTTGATCTGAACACCTGCATCATTTACTCATTTATTAGTTCATTTTATTTCACCATCTCTCTCTCTCTGTCTGTCTCTCTGTCTCTGTCTCTGTCTCTCTGTCTCTGTCTGTCTCTGTCTGTCTCTGTCTGTCTGTCTCTCTCTTTCACTCTCTCTCTCTCTCTCTCTCTCTCTCTCTCTCTCTCTCTCTCTCGCACACACACACACACACACACACACACACACACACACACACACACACACACACCAGAGACACAGGCAAAATATGTGAGGTTTGTGGAACAAAAGGCCAATACCTGCTCCAAGCATGGAGAAGTTGGGCTGGTTTCATGGAGGAAGAGGAGCAGTGGACAGAGTTCTGGGCCTGGAGCCAAGAAGACTCATCTTCATGAGTTCAAATTCAGCTTCAGATGCTGTATAACCTTGGGCAAGCCACTTAACCCTGTTGGTCTCAGTTTCCTCTGCCAAATGAACTGGAGAAGCAAACAGCAAATCAATCCAGTGCCTTTGACTAGAAAATCCCAAATGGGGTCACAAAGAGTCAGGCACCACTGAACAACCACAAAAGAAGAGCAAGTTCCAATGTTGAAGAAAGTATTCCAAGTGTAAGGAAATTCTAAGCAAAGCTATGTGAGGGAGAAAGTTAAAGAGCCTGTGGGATGTACTAGGGGAATGGAGACAATGGGTGTCCAGTTTAGAAACAGATTTGGTAGAGAAGGTACAATGGAAAGAGCCCTGACTCTAGAGCTAGAGGACCTATGTTCAAATCCTACTTTGGACTCTTACTACTTCTGTAACCGAGGGTGAATACCTTAACCTTCCTATGGTAGAATTCTGCTCCTGATTTTCCAGATTATTTTTCCTCACCTCCCTCACCCATCCAATTCCTTTTTAGAACCTCCACTTTTGGACCAAAGGATATGAAGAGGCTGTTTTCAGACAAATTAAATAAAGCTCTTTATAGTCATATAAAATGCTTTATTAAATCACTATTAACTAGAAAATGGAAATTAAAACAACTCTGAAGTACTATCCCACACCTATCAGATAGGCTATTTTGACAGAAAAGGAAAGGAGATGTGGGAAAACTGAGACACTAGTATACTGTCAGGCGAGTTGTGAGTTGATTCAACCATTCTGGGAACAATTTGGACTTATGCAAACAGTACTTACCTTTTGATCTAGCAATACCATTTTTAAGTTTTTATCCCAAAGGCAAAAAAAAGGGGGGGCAAGGACTTATATGTACAAAAATATTTAAAGCCACTTTTTGGGGGGGGTTGGGGCAAAGATTTGGAAATTAAGTGAATATCCATTAACTGGGGGAATAGCCAAATAAGTTATAGTATATAATTGTTATGAAATACTATTGAGATTTAAGAAATGAGGAGCAGGAGGAACTCAGAAAAACCTGGAAAGATTTACACAAACTGAAGCAGATTGAAATAAGCAGAACCAGGAAAGCATTGTACACAATGTAGAATAGTACACATTGAACAATGATAAATGACTTAGCTATTCTTAGCAATACAATGATTTTTTAAAAATCCCAGATTACTCATGATAAAAAAATTCCATCTGCTTCCTGAGAAGGAACTAATAAAGTCTGAATCCAGACCAAAGGAATTTTTTTTCTTTCTTACTTAATTTTTAATTTTGATTCAATTTCCCTTCTATGAAAGGATTAATATGGAAGAAATGTTTTACATGATTACACCTGTAAAATCTATCTGAGACAACTTACCATCTCTGGGGGCAGGAAGAGAGGAAGCTAATTGGAGACAATTCTTATTAAAACATTAGAAACTTTTTAACATGTAATTTGGGGAAAATAAAATTTAAAAATCAGGAACCTTCATTTTTTTCTTTTTAGTCAATCAATAAATAAACATTTATTAAACATTTACTAAATGCCACACACTATGCTAAGCACTAATTATTAGAATATAAGTTTCTTGAGGTCAGGAGCTCTCTTTATTTTTGCTTGTCAGTCAATAAATATTTGTTAAGTGCCTACTATATAGCAGGGATTTTGCTAAGCATTGGATATATATATATATATATATATATATATGTATATATCCAATTGGATATCTATATAAAGATAGTCCCTAGTTTTAGAGTTTATAATCTAATGGGTGTAATAAGAAGAGGAAGATTGCAAAAGGATTTTGCAATGTGAACTTCCAATTGATGGACAGGGACATGTGATGGAGAGTCACATGGGAGCCTGGGTCAAGATCTGGGTGAAGATTCCAAGGTCCAAACTGTAAAACTCTCCTGAAGAAGGCTTTGAAGAAATTGGAGGTTTTCCATCTGTCTACCAGGTTTCTGGCACTTTGGGAGATACCAGCTTGAGTGAGAGAGATCCTGCTTGGACTGACTGCTGGCAGTTGGTCAGAGGACCAAAGAACCACTTCTCTACTGGAGAAGAATGCCTCCTTTGGGCATTTTCTTCTGAAGATCTTGGCACATATACTGGACTCTATTTGTGAGATTGTGTTTGGGGAAACAATGTATTCAGCTTAGATAAGTTAGTTATTAAAATAGGTTTATAGGAATTGGGTTTTGAAATTATAATAATTTTTCCTTACCCTTTTACCCTCCTTTCCTTTCAACCTTCCCAATAATAAACCTAATTATTTATGTCTCCTTATTGTTCTTTCCCCTAACAAATCCCACTATTACATGGGAGAGAGAGGTGACAGACAAACAAATACCTACAAGCATATATTTGTTCTCCCAGCACTTAGCACAATGCCTAGCAGTAATCACTTTATATATGCTTTTTAAATTTAAGCCAAGTGGTACAATAGATCGAGCTATAAGCCTAGAGACAGGAAGATCCGAGTTTAAATCCAGCCTCAGACACTAACTAGCTGGGTGACCTGGGCAAGTCACTTAACGCTGGTTACCTCAATTTCCTCATCCATAAAATAAGCTGGAGAAGGAAATGGTAAACCAGGATCTTTGCCAAATGAGGATCATAAAGAATCATGCAACTGAAATGACTAAACAACAATTTAATTGAATTAGGAATGCAGATTTGGTTGGTATTTAAATGACAGTCAAAAGTTCCTATTTCATTTTCTATGAGCCCTATCCTTTGTTTTTGGTATCTTTTAAAGAAAAATCCTGTAGAACTCTAGTTTGAAAAGCAGTAACCAATGGTCAAAGGAGGGAAGGACAACATAAAATAAAAGCCAAAAGAAGAAAAAGTCCTTTGTGGGTTTGCCAAATGATAAATTTTAAGAAGTCTCCAAGTGTTTTTTAAAATGGATTTCTCTGTGTGCTTCTGATCATATATTATTATCCTCCAGAATGCAAAAGATTTTGCCACATCTACCAGATTAGTTACAGTAGTTAGAAGCCAAGAACTATCTTTAGAGGCTTGAAAAATACAAGTTATTTGATTCAATCTGTAATAAGTTAGGTAATTGACATTTACAAGTATATGATTTTATTATCAGAATCTGGGTCTAAATTCTTTTCTCTTCTCATAGAATCACAGATCTGGAGGTGGAAGGGACCTCAGAGACCATTTACTCCAACTCCCTCATTCCGTAGATAAGGAAACTGTCCCTAGAAGGTTACATTTCACCCAAGGTTAAGCAAGATCGTTTTCATAAGGAAAATAGAAGCATAATGGGATTTGCTATTATAATATCTTTCCCATCTAAACTGAGCTGGTGAAGTTATTTTGTCCTTTCTCTTGTCCCTAACATAGCTGAGAAACAAAAGCCCCAACCTTTATATTGCATTGAGCATGTAATACAATTCTCAAGTTTTTTCCTTGTTTTTATTTGTTGTTCCTTCTTTTGCTCTTTGTCTCTGCCCACTGTCTTTCCTGGCTTCCTTTAAGTCTCAGCCAAAAGCCTACATTTATATGAAGCCTTTCCCAATCTTTCTTAATTCAAATGCCTTTCCTCTGTTGATTATTTATGACTTATCTTGTATATAACTTATCTCTACATAGTTATTTCAATTTGTTTCCCTCATTAGACTGTGTGCTCCTTGAGAGCTACTTATCTTTTGCCTTTTTTCATCCCCAGTACTCAGCACAGTGCCTTGCACAGAGCAAGTGCTGAATAAATGTTTATTGATATATTGACTCTTAAAATGGTTATTTTTTTTCACTTTAAACATTATTTTATTTGGTCATTTCCAAACATTATTCATTGGAAACAAAGATCATTTTCTTTTCCTCCCTCCACCCCCTTCCCACCACCTCTCCCATAGCCGATCACTTGTGTTCTTGGTTCGAACCCATTTCCATGTTGTTGGTATTTGCATTAGAGTGTTCAATTAGAGTCTCTCCTCAGTCGTATCCCCTCCATCCCTGTAGTCAAGAAGTTGCTTTTCCTCGGTGTTTTTACTCCCATAGTTTATCTCTTAAAATGGTTATTGCTTAATATTTCAAGCTAAAATGATCAAATAAGATGGTTTTCCTCCATACCCAGCAGATCTCAACAACTACCAGAAACTAAAAAAATTTTCTCTGGATGTCTGATGGACACTACTGAGAACTACTCATGCTATAATTGACTCTCCTTAACTTTATGCCTTATCCCTCCTGGTTGTATCTACAGTTTAAAGGTAAAAGATTATAAGAATTCAAGTATGGCTCTACTGAGAAATCTAGTGAAGTATAGGATGAATAAAAAATATATGCCACAGTAAATAGTTATGGAAAGAAGTATAGCTATAGGCTTCAGAGATGATGTATATCACTAGACAGAATGTGCTTGATCTCATGTGACTGTGAACGCTGAACAAGTCTGAGAATGGCCAGTAAGTAGACGGGTGAATTTCTTGTGATTCAATCTCCTTGCTCCTCAAAATAACATGAGCTATTCTTAATAGTTTTTAGAAATGTGATGCCTTTTACTGGAAACTTTTGTAGAAAAGCCATTATGAGTACAGTGAATTTGATTTTCTTAAGAAAGACAGAAATCCAAGCATAATTTGTCATTCAGAAGGTGTGGGTTGTATATTAAGGTATAAGAGTATATAATGTGTAAGTGGGAAAGCAGATTGTATCTCATCCAACATATTAAGGTCAGCCTGTTTTTTATACCTAGATAGATATATTTCATGAGCTTGTACCATGAGGTCATTTTTATTTCTGTTATAATGTGGTTGCCAATGTGGTAAGTAATTTTGAATCAGCTATCTGTGTACAGTTAGACCATGAGCTCATTAGAGCAAAAGTCAAAATCATCATCAAAGTAGAAGAAAATATAAAAATAAGACATGATATCCACTTCACAAAATTCCAACCCACCCATTTAAATAAGCTATTCATAGCCACACCTAAATATATCCCCACATACACAGCTTCATACACAAACATGAAGACTTACCCACATACTCCCTAACATACTGTTCCCCACATACCCACATATACAGAGACATACATACATAAAAGCAGAGAAAAGAACAAATAAACACCATGATTCCCCAAAATTGTTTAAAAATGTAAATAAAATTCCCACATCAAGGAGACTTGAAATATTTAGAAACCACCTCAGACAGCAAACACTTGATTTCCTTCCCAAGCAGAGATGTAATGGACAAAGAAACTGGTTTAGTACATAAACTCATCTGAAAAAATCTTACAGGAAAAGATGGTAAACTATGAATAATATTTCCTCATAAAGCATCAAGAATGAGAGATAGAGAAGAGACTTCCAGTCAAGATGGCGGCTTAGAGAAAGCTAAAGTTCAGATCTCCGGAAACCCTTCCTTACCGATCTCAAACTATATGCTCCTAGGGCGCCGAAATTCAAAACGATCAACAGCATAGACCCTGGGAATCCTCCTCCTGGACCTGGACCTGGACCAAAAGGTACGGCCCCCCTCAAAAGCCAGAACTCGAGACCACTCGGACCTAAGGGGTAGGAGCGCCGAGTCCAAGGCTACGGAGGGAAACTTAGACCCGAGATTGTAACCCCCAGGCTGGATCCTTCCATCTGAGTCCCAGTGAAAGTTACTGCCCTCGGAGCTCCGGGAAGCTGTGGCCCCTCCCCCCTCAGAGAGCAGGGTCGTCTGAAACAACAGTAACCCTCAGGGCCAGCAAGACAGCCTCACGGCCAGCTATTCTGAAGGCAACTTCCTGAAAGCAACCCGACCCAGTCAAGGGGGCACCTTAACAGCAGGGAAACAGAGAGAGCCGGGGGAGAGTGTAACCCCCTGGCCGGATCCTTCCATTCCAGTTCCAGTGAAAGTCACTGCCTTAAGGCATACTCAGTTCAACCCAGGGAAAGCTCATAGAACGGACAATCTGCCCAGGACTAAAACCTCTGAACACCAGACAGAGATAAGAAAAGCTAATCCTCCCCATTCAGAGATGGCAAACTCCACAGAAGCACAGAAGCCCCCAAATCCCAAGAAAAATAAGAAGAAAGGGGCGACTTTGGACACATTCTATGGAACCAAAATACAAACTAAAGAGGAGATAGAAGACGATACACAAGAAAATGCTCCGAAACCTTCCAAAGGAAATGGAAACTCTCCACAAACCCATGAAGAATTTGAATCAGAAATGACCAAAAAGATGGAAGCCTTCTGGGAGGAAAAGTGGGAAATAATGCAAAAGAAATCCACGCATCTACAAAACCGGTGTGACCAAACTGAAAAGGAAAACCAGGCTTTAAAGGTCAGAACCAAGCAATTGGAAGACAACGATCGTGTAAAAGAGCAAGAATTAATAAAGCAAAGCCAAAGTACCAAGAAATTAGAAGAGAACATAAAATATCTCACCAACAAGGTGATATATCTGGAAAATAGAGGGAGAAGAGATAATTTAAGAATAATTGCATTTCCAGAAAAGCCAGAAATAAACACCAAACTCGACATTGTGATACAAAATATAATCAAAGAAAATTGCCCAGAGATTCTAGAACAAGGGGGTAATACAGCCACTGACAGAGCTCACAGAACACCTTCTACACTAAACCCCCAAAAGACAACTCCCAGGAATGTAATTGCCAAATTCCAAAGCTATCAAACAAAAGAAAAAATCCTACAGGAAGCCAGAAAAAGACAATTTAGATATAAAGGGATGCCAATCAGGGTCACACAAGACCTTGCAAGTTCTACTCTGAATGATCTTAAGGCATGGAACATGATCTTCAGAAAGGCAAGAGAGCTGGTTCTTCAACCAAGAATCAGTTACACAGCAAAACTGACTATATACTTCCAAGGGAAAGTATGGGCATTCAACAAAATAGAAGACTTCCAACTTTTTGCAAAGAAAAGACCAGAGCTCTGTGGAAAGTTTGATACCAAAAAACAAAGAGCAAGGAATACCTGAAAAGGTAAATATTAAGGAAAGGGGAAAGGAGAAAAATGTTATTTTCTTCTTTTATTCAAACTCTCTTCTATAAGGACTACATTTATATCAATCTATGTATACTAACATGTGGGGAAAATGTAATGTATGAATAGGGGGTAAAGAAAGACCAAATAGAATAATCTTTCTCACACAAAGACTCACATGGGAAGGGGAGGGAAGAAAACTCCTATAAGAAGGAGAGGAAGAGAGGGTTTTTTACTTAAACCTTGATCTCAGAGAAATCAACTCTGAGAGGGAAAAACATCCAGATCCATTGGGATCTTGAATCCTATCTTACCCAACAAGGGTAGGGAGAAGGGAAAACCAAGGGGGGAGGGGCAGAGGGAAAAAACAAAAAGGGAGGGAAAGAGAGGGGGGAGGAGGGAATAAAAAGGGAGGGACTAAAAAGGGAAACATCAAGGGAGGGGACAAGGAGGACTGATTCAAAGTAAATCACTGGACTAAAAGGTAGAGCCGAAGAAGAAAAGGTTAGAATTAGGGAAGGATATCAAAATGCCAGGGAGTCCACAAATGACAATCATAACTTTGAATGTGAATGGGATGAACTCACCCATAAAACGTAGACAAATGGAAGATTGGATTAGAATCCAAAACCCTACCACATGTTGTCTTCAAGAAACACACATGAGGTGGGTTGACACCCACAAGGTCAGAATTAAAGGATGGAGTAAGACCTTCTGAGCCTCAACTGACAGAAAGAAGGTAGGAGTGGTAATCATGATATCTGATAAAGCCAAAGCAAAAATAGGCCTGATCAAAAGGGATAAGGAAGGTAATTATATTTTGTTAAAAGGGACTTTAGACAATGAGGAAATATCATTAATCAACATGTATGCACCAAATAATATACACCCAAATTTCTAATGGAGAAACTAGGAGAATTGAAGGAAGAAATAGACAGTAAAACCATATTAGTGGGAGACTTAAACGAACCATTATCAAATTTAGATAAATCAAATCAAAAAATAAATAAGAAAGAGGTAAAAGAAGTGAATGAAATCTTAGAAAAATTAGAATTAATAGACATATGGAGAAAAATAAATAGGGATAAAAAGGAATACACCTTCTTCTCAGCACCACATGGCACATTCACAAAGATTGACCACACATTAGGTCACAGAAACATGGCACACAAATGCAGAAAATCAGAAATAATAAATGCAGCCTTCTCAGATCACAAGGCAATAAAAATAAGGATTAGTAATGGTACATGGAAAACCAAATAAAAAACTAATTGGAAATTAAACAAATCAAAACCATTTAGTTAAAGAAGAAATCATAGAAACAATCATTTCATCGAGGAAAATGACAATGGCGAGACATCCTTTCAAACCTTTTGGGATGCAGCCAAAGTGGTAATCAGAGGTAAATTCATATCCCTGAATGCTTATATTAACAAACTAGGGAGAGCAGAGATCAATCAATTGGAAATGCAAATGAAAAAACTCGAAAGTGATCAAATTAAAACCCCCCAGCGGAAAACCAAACTAGAAATCCTAAAAATTAAGGTAGAAATTAATAAAATCGAAAGTGATAGAACTATTGATTTAATAAATAAGATAAGAAGCTGGTACTTTGAAAAAACAAACAAAATAGACAAAGTACTGGTCAATCTAATTAAAAAAAGGAAGGAAGAAAAGCAAATTAACAGCATCAAAGATGAAAAGGGGGACAGCACCTCCGATTAAGAGGAAATTAAGGCAATCATTAAAAATTACTTTGCCCAATTATATGGCAATAAATACACCAATTTAGGTGATATGGATGAATATATACAAAAATACAAACTGCCTAGACTAACAGAAGAAGAAATAGAATTCTTAAATAATCCCATATCAGAAAATGAAATCCAACAAGCCATCAAAGAACTTCCTAAGAAAAAATCCCCAGGGCCTGATGGATTCACCAGTGAATTCTATCAAACATTCAGAGAACAGTTAATCCAAAAACTATACAAACTATTTGACATAATAAGCAAAGAGGGAGTTCTACCAAATTCCTTTTATGACCCAAACATGGTTCTGATCCCAAAGCCAGGCAGGTCAAAAACAGAGAAAGAAAACTATAGACCAATCTCCCTAATGAATATAGATGCAAAAATCTTAAATAGGATACTAGCAAAAAGACTCCAGCAAGTGATCAGAAGGATCATCCACCATAATCAAGTAGGATTTATAGCAGGGATGCAGGGCTGGTTCAATAATAGGAAAACCATCCACATAATTGACCACATCAACAAGCAAAACAACAAGAACCACATGATTATCTCAATAGATGCAGAAAAGCATTTGATAAAATACAACACCCATTCCTATTAAAAAACACTAGAAAGCATAGGAATAGAAGGGTCGTTCCTAAAAATAATAAGCAGTATATATCTAAAACCATCAGCTAATATCATCTGCAATGGGGATAAACTAGATGCATTCCCAATAAGATCAGGAGTGAAACAAGGATGTCCATTATCACCTCTACTATTTGACATTGTACTAGAAACACTAGCAGTAGCAATTGGAGAAGAAAAAGAAATTGAAGGCATCAAAATAGGCAAGGAGGAGACCAAGTTATCATTCTTTGCGGATGACATGATGGTCTACTTAAAGAATCCTAGAGATTCAACCAAAAAGCTAATTGAAATAATCAACAACTTTAGCAAAGTTGCAGGATACAAAACAAACCCACATAAATCATCAGCTTTTCTATATATCTCCAACACAGCTCAGCAGCAAGAACTAGAAAGAGAAATCCCATTCAAAATCACCTTAGACAAAATAAAATACCTAGGAATCTACCTCCTGAGACAAACACAGGAACTATATGAACACAACTACAAAACACTCTCCACACAACTAAAACTAGACTTGAGCAATTGGAAAAATATTAACTGCTCATGGATAGGATGAGCCAATATATTAAAAATGACCATCCTACCCAAACTTATTTATCTATTTAGTGCCATACCCATTCAACTACCAAAATACTTCTTCACTGATTTAGAAAAAAACATAACAAAATTCATTTGGAACAACAAAAGATCAAGGATATCCAGGGATATAATGAAAAAAAAACCACATATGATGGGGGCCTTGCAGTCCCTGACCTTAAACTATATTACAAAGCAGCAGTCATCAAAACAATTTGGTACTGGCTAAGAAACAGAAAGGAAGATCAGTGGAATAGACTGGGGGAAAGTGACCTCAGCAAGACAGTATACGATAAACCCAAAGATCCCAGCTTTTGGGACAAAAATCCACTATTCTATAAAAACTGCTGGGAAAATTGGAAAATAGTGTGGGAGAGACTAGGAATAGATCAACACCTCACACACTACACCTAGATAAATTCAAAATGGGTGAGTGACTTAAACATAAAGAAGGAAACCATAAGTAAATTGGGTAAACACAGAATAGTATACATGTCAGACCTTTGGGAGGGGAAAGACTTTAAAACCAAGCAAGACACAGAAAGAATCACAAAATGTAAAATAAATAATTTTGACTACATCAAATTAAAAAGCTTTTGCACAAACAAAACCAATGCAACTAAAATCAGAAGGGAAACAACAAACTGGGAAAAAATCTTCATAGAAACCTCTGACAAAGGCTTAATTACTCAAATTTATAAAGAGCTAAATCAACTACAAAAAATCAAGCCATTCTACAATTGATAAATGGGCAAGGGAAATGGATAGGCAGTTCTCAGATAAAGAAATCAAAACTATTAACAAGCACATGAAGAAGTGTTCTACATCTCTTATAATCAGAGAGATGCAAATCAAAACAACTCTGAGGTATCACCTCACACCTAGCAGATTGGCTAACATAACAGCAAAGGAAAGTAATGAATGCTGGAGGGGATGTGGCGAAGTAGGGACATTAATTCATTGCTGGTGGAGTTGTGAACTGATCCAACCATTCTGGAGGGCAATTTGGAACTATGCCCAAATGTCGACAAAAGAATATCTACCCTTTGATCCAGCCATAGCACTGTTCGGTCTGTACCCCAAAGAGATAATGGACAAAAAGACTTGTACAAAAATATTCATAGCTGTGCTCTTTGTGGTGGCCAAAAACTGGAAAAAGAGGGGATGCCCATCAATTGGGGAATGGCTGAGCAAATTGTGGTATATGTTGGTGATGGAATACTATTGTGCTAAAAGGAATAATAAAGTGGAGGAGTTCCATGGAGACTGGAACAACCTCCAGGAAATGATGCAGAGCGAGAGGAGCAGAACCAGGAGAACATTGTACACAGAGACTAATACACTGTGGTATAATCGAACGTAATGGACTTCTCCATTAGTGGCAGTGTAATGTCCCTGAACAATTTGCAGGGATCTAGGAGAAAAAACCACCATTCATAAGCAGAAGACAAACTGTGGGAGTAGAAACACCGAGGAAAAGCAACTGCCTGACTATAGCGGTTGAGGGGACATGACAGAGGAGAGACTCTAAATGAACACTCTAATGCAAATATTATCAACATAGCAATGGGTTCAAATCAAGAAAACATGTAATGCCCAGTGGATTTACGCGTCGGCTATGGGGGGTGGGAGGGAGGAAAAGAAAATTATCTATGTCTTTATTGAATAATGTTTGGAAATGATCAAATAAAATATAAAAAAAAAGAATGAGAGATAGAAAAAAATATGTTTCCAGAAAGCTTATTGAGATTCCAAATTTTTGTGCTAAACAAAGACCAAAGATAATAAAGGCAAAGGACTATTACCCCGTCTTCTTCCTTAGGTCTTTTGCTTTTGGCCAAGATTTATTTACCCATATGTTTGCATTATGGGAAATAAGGAAATCCTCACCAGTTCGATTGCATATAGTTTTTGTGGAATGTTGTTAGATGGAATTCCCAAAATGGATTATGGAGAAGCAGTTATTATCAAAGATTTGACAAGAATTTGAAGGAGTCTCCCAATTCCAAATGATCTTGGGTCAGGGAGCTTGAGTAGGAACTGCAGGAAAACAAATTGATGACTTTGGGTTATTGTCTGACTAGTGATATAGTCATGGCCTAGATTGTGTTCTAAAAAGGATTCTTGCTCTTTACTAGAAAGCAAGGAGTTTACCCTTAGGAGATGGTAGCAGAAAACAGTTAGTCCCAGAAAGTGTTCATTGCTGATAAATAGTAGGTGGTGGCAGAAAAAAGTTCAGTGAATACCTCAATTAGCAACTAGTAGAGATACCCACAAGTGCATGGAATAAAGATATACAGAAGTAGCAGGAGGGACACATTATGAGTATTTAAGTTTACTACTTCCCCCTCTGAAGAATGCAATAGAAAGCAGCACAATTGACATCACTGAGATACATTGGCAGCTCTGCACTATCAGAGATGGGAGTGGTCCCAGCAATACTTGGTCACACAAGAACCTGGCTATACCTGTTCTATGTGTGTTCCCTTGTAGGTATGTTCCTGCAAAACGTGTTCTTAGGTGACTTTCCTAGTCACGTGTCCTCTCCATTGGTGATATGGTGGCAAATTAGGGGAGGAAGTGGTTAGAAGCAAAATACTTGCTGAGGAGGGACAAGGTGACAGGAAAAAGAAGGAGAAATGGGAAAAATAAGACAAAAGAAAATACAAAGTAATCATAACTGTAAATGGGAAAATGTTAAACTCAGCCATAGAACAGAAATAGATAGTAGAATGGATTAAAAACCAGATTCCTACAATATGTTGTTTACAAGAAATGCTTTTGAAGCAGAAAGATACCGAGTAACGGTAAGGGGCTGGAGTAGAATCTTTTCTGCTTTAGCTTAAATTAAAAAGAAAAAGCAGGAATAGCAATCATGATCTCAGACAAAGCAAAAGAAAAAGCATATTTAAAGAAGGAAATTGTCTTGTGATAAAGGGTACCATGGACAATGAAATAATATCAATAGTAAACATATACACTAAATAATATAGCACCTGCATTTTAAAATAAGAAATTAAATCAGTTACAGAAGGAAAAAGACAATGAAACTATACAGGGGGTCCCCTCAACTTTCCTATCTCAGAACTGGATAAATAAAAATAAAAATAAGTTAAGGATATAAATTGAATTTGAGAAAATTCAGATATGATAGATATCTGGAGAGAATTGAAAAGGTATAGAAAGGAATATACATTTTCCTCAGTGGTTCATGGCACCTGCAAAAAAACCTGACCATGTATTAGGGCATAAAGGCCTCACAACCGAATGCAAAAATGCATACAAATTAA
Organism: Monodelphis domestica; assembly: GCF_027887165.1. Taxonomy (NCBI): domain Eukaryota; kingdom Metazoa; phylum Chordata; class Mammalia; order Didelphimorphia; family Didelphidae; genus Monodelphis; species Monodelphis domestica. The sequence continues at coordinate 255,972,311 of NC_077232.1, forward strand.
ATGCATCCTTTTGAGATTGTAATACTATAAAATTATTTTGAATAAAAGGCTACAGAAAGATAAATTAAAATTAATAGGAAACTAAACAATCTAATTCTTAAGAATGAGTGAGTCAGAGAAGAAATCATAGAAATAATCAACAACCTTATTAAATGCAATAATAACAATGAGACAATTCATCAAAATTTATGAGATGTAGCCAAAGCAGTACTTAGGGGAAATTTTATATCTTTAAACACTTACATTAATAAAACTGAGAAAGAGCAGATCAAAGAATTGAACACACAACTAAAAACACTAAAGAAGAAATAAAACATCTCCAATTAAACACAAAGTAGGAAGAAATGAAGAACAAGGGGGAAATGAATAAAATTGAAAGTATGAAAACCACTGAACTAATAAATAATACAAGGAGCTGGTTTTGTGAAAACCAACAAAATAAGTAAATAAACCATTGGTTAAATCAATTTTTAAAAAGAAGAAAACCAAATTACTGCTATCAAAAATGAAAAGGGTGAGGGAGCAGCTAAGTGTATCAGTGGTCTAAGAGTCAGAGCCAGAGATAGGAAGTCTTTGGTTAAAATTTAGCCTCAGACACTTGCACCTGTGTGATCCTGGGCAAGCTACTTAATCTCCATTGCCTAGCTTAGTTCTTACTACTCATCTGCCTTGGAATCAATACACAGTACTTAGTCTAAGATTAAAAGTAAGGGTTTTTTTTTATGAAGATGGTGAATTCAAAACCAACGAAGAGGAAAATAAAGTAATTATTAGGAGCTATTTTGCCGAATTGCACTCTAATAAATCTAACAATAGACTCAAAATGGATAATATTTACAAAAATGTAAATTTCCCAGATTAACAAAAGTGGAAATAGAATACTTAAATAACCTCATCATTAAGGACCAGCTGGATTCACAAGTGAATTTTACCAAACATTTAAAGAACAGTTAATTCCAAAATCTTTAAGGAACAACAGGAAAAGAAAGAGTCCTACCATATTCTTTTTATGAAATGAAGATGGTGCTGATATATAAAACAGCAAGAGCAAAAACAGAAAGAAAACTATAAACCCATTTCCCTAATACATATTGATGCAAAAAATTACATAAAATGTTATGTAATATTTATAGGGAAAATGTGTAGGAGATTGAAGAACTGGGGATACTGAAAGTTTTGTAACGGGATGGAGGAATTGAAGGGAGAGAGGGAATATGGCTGCCGGTGAGGTAAAAGGAGAGAGATGCCTCCTGCTGAGAGGCTATTTTTGAAAATTAGGGTTCCTGAGAATTGGACCACCTCTAACAGCCTGAGGGGATGTCTTCTCTATAGACTGATGTTTCAGATACAGCAAAGCAGGTAAGCACGGACCCCCCTGAGGGACAAGCCTCTCCCTGGACCAAGGTCACCCAGCAGGTGTCCAATAAAGACCATTATGTTTGAATGGCTGTCCTTGGGTTCAGCTCCCTCTATGTCCCCTGAAATGATAGTCCTCTTATCTGACTATGGTTATTTAAATAAAAATAAATTTTAATAACAAGTTTGCATTGGGGAGATATCAGGGAAGAGGGAATCAGGATTTTTCTAGATTGGGTTTGAGTCTCTCTCAGCTTTTGAGCTGAGATCAGGCCTCACAGGCTGGTGGAGGATTTCTTTTATTCCTGTCTATGCTAATCTGTGCTAGTTTTCTTAAATTCAAAGTCTTTAGCAGTAGACAGCAAGAGGAAAAAAAGATACTGACCTTCAGAGCTGATTGGACTTGTCTCTTCAGGCTGATGCTCCTAAAGACCAGTCTTACAGTTCAAACTGCTTCCCTTAAATCCTATTGTCCAATGACAGGATCACAGGAATTCAGGTAGAGAACACAACTGGTAAATTCAGGAATAGAGGCACTTCTATCCAGAGACAAGGAGAGAGGCTCCTTCCAGTTCGAGGGCAAGGAAGCCAGAGCCAGTCATAAGACCAACTGCCACTCCCAGTTGCCCCTCCCCCATCAACTGTCATTCTTGTCAATATCTCTCTAATATTCCAACTGCTGTTCGTTCCACCTGATTGGCAGAAAGTCCAAAACTTGATTTAGTTTTCCTTTCCACAGTTAGCAAGGAGATTTTATCACTATATCAAGAATCATATACTATGATGAAGTGAGAGTTATACCAGGAATATAGCACTTGTTCAATATTTAGAAAAGCATTGGCATAATTGACCATATCAATAAGAAAACCAACAGAAACTATATGATTACCTCAATAGATACTCAAAAGGCTTTTGACAAAATACAACACCTATCCATTCCTATTAAAAACACTAGAGACCATAGGAATAAATGCAGCTTTCCTTAAAACGATTACTAATATCTTTCCAAAACTATCAGCAAGCATTATTTACAATGAAAAACTAGAAACTTTCCCACTAAGATCAGGGGTAAGACAAGGATGCCTATTATTACCATTGCTACTCAATATTGTATTAGAAATTCTAGCTATACTGCACCCTTTGTGGTGGCAAAAAAAAAAAAGAAAATGAAGGGATTGGGGAATGACTCAACAAATTGTGGTATCTGTTGGTGATGGAATACTATTGTGATAAAAAGAATAATAAAGTGGAGGAATTCCATGGAGACTGGAATGACCTCCAGGAAGTGATGCAGAGTGAAAGGAGTAGAACTGGGAGAACCTTATACACAGAGACTTAGGTTTTGATGAACGACACATGTAAATTTCAGTGGAATTATGCATTGGCTATAGGAGGGGGATGGGAGAAGGGGAGGGAAAGAACATGAATCATGTAACCATAGAAAATTTTCTTAATTAATTAAATAAAAATTTTAAAAATTAAAAATTAAAAAAGAAAAAATGCTATCTATAGCAATAAGAGAAGGAAAAGAAATTGAAGGAATTAGAATTGGCAGTGAAGAAAGGAAACATTCATTCTTTAGAGATGGTATGATGGTATATGTAGAGAATCCTAGAGGAACAACTGAAAAATCTAGTGGAAATAGCGTTAGCAAAGTTGCAGCATATAAAATAAACACATAAATCATTAGCATTTTATAGATTACTAATAAAGCTTGGTATAATGAGAAATTCCACAGAAACTGTAGACAACATGAAATTCTTTGGGTATCTGCCTGCCAAGACAAACCCAGGAACTATGTGAACACAACAACAAAACACTTCACACAAGTAAAGTCAAATCTAAATAACTGGAAAATATTAATTGCTCATGGATAAACCAATCCAATATAATAAAAATGATAAATTTTCCTAAATTAATTTAGTCATTTAGTACTGTACCACACCAGTAGAAATTATTTCATAGAGCTAGGGAGAAAAGAAAAACAACAAAAAATGGAAAGGAATTAGTGTAGGAAAAATGTGAAGGAAGGTGGCCTTCTCATACCACATCTCAAATTATATTATAAAATGGTAATCATCAAAAGAGTTTGGTGCTGACTAGGAAATAGAGTGGAATAGATTAGGTATACAGTACACAGAAGTAAATGAATATTGAAATCTAGTGTGTAATGATTCCAAAGATACAAATTTTGGGGACAAGAACTTACTCTTTGACAAAATCTGCTGGGAAAACTGGAAAACAGTATGCCAGAAACTATATATAGACAAATATCTTACACTGAATGCCAAGATGAGGTAAAAATGGGTTATGATTTAGACATAAAGTGTGCTACCATAAGCAAATTTAGGGGAACATGGAATAGCTTATCTATCAGATCTATGTATACCATAGATTTCATGACCAAATAAGATAGAGCATTATGGGATGTAAAATGGATGATTTTTAGCATATTAAATTATAGTTTCTTCACAAACTAAACCATTGTAACCAAGGTGATAAGAAAAGCAAAAAATGGAAAATCTTTTTCTACCAAAAAAAGTCTCATTTCTTAAATATTCAGAGAATTGAGTCAAATTTATACAAATACAGATTCTCCCCCAATTAATAAATGATCAAACAATATGAAAAAGCAATTTTCAAATGAATAAATCAAAGCTCTCTATATGAAAAAAAATGTTTCAAATTGATTTTGGCTCAAAAATGCAAATCAGAACAACTCTGAGGAAACATCTAATACCTATCAATTTGGCTAATATGACAAAAAATAAAAATGATAAATGTTGGAGGGCATGTGGGGAAATTGAGACACTAATGAACATTAGTGGAGTTGTGAACTAATCCAACTATGCTGAAGAACAGTTTAGAACCATGCCTAAAGGGCTATAAAATTGTGCATACCCTTTGGTCTACCAATGCCACTATTAGGTCTGTATTTCAAGGATTTTTTTAAAGGAAAAAAGATCTATTTGTACAACAAATAGTTATAGCAGCTCTTTTTGTAGCAGCAAAAAATTGGAAACTGAGGGGATATCCTTCAAATGGGGGAATGGCTGACTAAGTTGTGTTATAATGATTTTAATGGAATACGAAGAAATGGTGAGTTGGAGAATTTCAGAAAAACCTAGAAAGACATGAACAGATGCAGAATGAGGTGAGCAGAACCTGGAGAACATTGTACTCAGTAGTAGCAATAATGTATGATGATCAACTGTGAATGCTTTCATTATTCTCAGGAATACCTTGATCCAAGACAACTCCAAAGGACTCATAATGAAAAATGTTATCCACATCCAGACAAAGAACTTATGGAGTCTGTTTGCAGATTGAAGCAATTATTTTCATTTTTAAAAATTTGTCTTTTTTTACATCACTAATAAGAAAATATTTTACAAAATTGCACATATATTTGTGTGAAATATAAAATTGCTTACTGTCTCACAGAATGGAGAGAAGAAAAAGAGAGGCAAGGAGAGAATTAGGCGCTCTCATTTTTAGAAAACAAATATGAAAAATAATTTTACATGTAATTGTTATAAAATCAAATATTTTTTGAAAGAGGGATTCTCTTTGACAAAGACCTTCAAATGGTCTTCTTTGCAGATGACCTGATTGTATTGGACTATAGAGTGTTACAGACTCTTAAAAGAGGCCTACAAATAGTCAGAAAAGTCCAGCCTAACTATACACAGGGGAAAACTAAGTGTATGAAAAATGCCTACTTGGATTATGATTTGCAGTGGGATAGATAATCTATAGAGGTCAGTCATCAGTACATAAAATTTGGACAGACTGCAGATAAAAAATAAATTAAGCAGGTATAAGTGATAACATTTGTATAATCCAGTGGAAATGCTCATTGATCTGGGAGCGAGGAGGAAAGAGGGAAGGGAAAGAAAGTGAAATATATAAACATGGAAAAATATTGAAAAATAAAATATTAAGAATAAGTTAAACTTGGAATTAAACAGGAAGAACAGAGCAGGCCTTGGGGAAATTAATACCCCTAAGCTTCTCCCTAAAACATTGGACTACCTTTGGAATATAGCTATTTTTCTTGTGATGTTGTGTGACTATGAGACATATTTATTGGAATATATTGGTCATTTAAGAATTAAAGTTGTTAGTTACCCAAAGGGATATGATGGGTATGAGTGTACTGCAACTCATTATGTAAAATTATGTCAGACAAGTGTCATAAAAGATTTTATCAATGAGATATTTAGCCAAATTAGGTGTGTGAGTCATGTACTGACATCAAGGGGTAACCCAAAACCAGCCTCTATGCTCCATTGATATCCAAGCAATGTTGAGAAATATGACCATCCTCTGGTCCCTGTCTATTGTGGGTAGAGGGCATGAGTATGTTATAATTAGTTATTGGGGGGATACCAATATCAATGAGATCATGGCCTATTGATTTAGTTTACTAAACACACATGCACAGCCTTAATTAGAAAAAACATTCTAATTTCACTATGTTGAGCTGACTATACCCCATTTCTTTGTTTTGATGTCTCTTGATGGCTATTACATTCCTGGAAGTTGTCAGTTGAGGATTTATTCCTGGAGGTGATCTGTGATTTCTTTCAATTTCAATTTTATTTTCTTGTTCAAGAATCTCTGGGCAGTTATCTTTGATAATTTCTTGTAATATGATATCCAAGGTTTTTCTAATTTTTCTCTGTCAGTTTTTGGTTTTCTTTTTTCAACTGGCCCATTTCTTCTTGCATCACTTTCCTTTCTTCTTGCATCACTTTCATTTCTCTTCCCCACTTTTCCTCTACCTCTCTTAATTGGTGTTTGAAGTCTTTTTTTGAGCTCTTCCAGACTCTGTATCCAACCCATATTTTAATTTTGGACTTTGCATGTGTTTTCTTTGTTTTCACTGTTCCCTTCTGTGCCTACAACTTGTTCTTTGGCTCCACAAAAATTCTTTAGTTAGGTGCTTTTTTTGTTGTTTGCTCATTTTTCCTATCTAATTATAGGTAGTTTCTGGTTTCTGGGAAGTTGAGGTACCCTCTTAAAATTTTGTCCTTCCTTGATGCAATTTTTGACACATTTTCTACATTGTTACTAGTTTACCAGATGGTCTGTGGACTGAGAGCTCTGAGAGCCCCCTCTCTGTGTTGATTCAATTGACCCTTGAAACACTGATAGTTTAAAAACTTTCCTCAGGGTTGGGTGTCAGCTTTTGATCTTAGTCTGAACTTGATCCATGGCTGATCAAATTCTAACACCAGGCTTAAGCTCAAGTTTTTGGTCTCAAGGTATTTTTGATTCAATCAGGCACATCCTTGATTGCCCTGTTCTGGACCTCCACCCTTAGTTGTGGGCAAAAAGGTCCTGGGGAGCCTCTTGCTGAGAACTGTGCCCTCATCCCAAACTGTGGATTATGTCCTCACTCTAAACCCAGACTGGGATTTTTTACTTCACTCAGGGCCCATAAGGATTGGCCCCCTTAAGCTCAGACTACCCTGGGCTGGGACTATGAACTTCTCCCCAGGTTTGAAATTTCAAGGGGTGTGAATTGTCTTGGACCACTATTTGCCCCAGCAGGATCTCAGGGTCTGATTTTTATATAAACTTAAGTCCAGAACCTGTGAGAGCAGATATGGGGTGGGGTGGTTGTGGTTTGCTCTTGGCTTACTCTTCACTCACTGTTATGTCTCCTGCTAGCTCTGCTCCCCTCTCACCTCAGTTCCCCAGATGGTCTATGCCTACCTTTTGGGTTTTTCTTTTTTTGAGGGTTGTTTCACTTTGTCTCCTTGGTGGTTATTCATTTTGTTTGGCGGCATTTTACTCTTGGTTGGAGAGGATTTTCGTGGTGAAAGGGTGATGCTATTCTATTTACTCTTCCATCTTGGCTCCACCCCTGTATATACTCCCCATTTCTAATATATTTCTTTCTTTGTTATCTTACCAGAAAATCTTATCTTTGATTTAACCTCATGATAACATAGGGATGTTTTTGAGGCCCATTTTCCATATGGTAAAATCATGGATAAAATGGGTAATATAGCCATCCTAAATCTATAAGTCAGTGACTGGAATCTCACTTTACTCTTTCTTCTTTCAAGAGTTCTAAATTTAAAGATTCATGAAAATATGACAACTGCAGAACTGAACAAGATGTCAAAGATTATTTACTTCAATTGACTCATTTTACAAATGAAAAGACTAAAGGCCAGGTCACATAATTTGGGGGAGATCTGGGATGAAAGTACCAAACTCCTGATTCCCAGTTCAACTACCTTCCTATTATATCATGAATAATAGAAGAGATAAATCAATCAAATGATATGATCAGGAGAGGGAAGAATAAGGGAGATATATTTGGTTTAATGACTAGAATATACTCCCTCCTCAGCTCTATTTATTTCTTACAGTTCCCAATTTCCTTCAATATGTCACTCACTGCTGTTCAACTCCTGCTAGCAATTTGGTACTCTTTCCTTCCTGAAATTATTATTTGGTAATTGGATATCTGTGTACATACTATATTTCATTCATTTTTCCTTCTACCTTTCTTCCTTCTTCCTTACCCAAGAAGACTGTAAGCTCCTAGAAGACAGGAGTTGTTTCATTTTTCTCTCTGATACACAAAGTATGTATGGTACCTGTCACATAGTAGATGCTTAATAAATATTTGCTTATGTTTGGAATGAATTTTATAAGTAGGTGATGGTTACTGATAGCACTTAAAAGTCTACTACAAGATAAAGTCTGGTTAATGAATGAAAATAGGCTTGGGGGAGAAAGAGGAAAGGCAAATCTCTCATTTTTTCTTTTACCTACTTTCATTAGCAGTAGGACCATGGAATTCCATTTGCTGTCATGTAGATGTGACAGCCTAATGCACAGCACTATTCGTATCTTCTAGTAATGCTCATCTGTGGGATTTTTGTGGACCATAATGAAGCATTTTATTGATCACATTATGTGAAATCAATTCAGAATTTGCCAGGGCCTTCAGCTCCAGGATGTCTTCTGTCTCTGCAGTGACAGCTTGGCTGTTTGTCATTGTGGCTGAGAACAGAATACCATGGGGTGCCCAATTACAGCCCTGGGGAGAGAAGCTTCAGGAAAGTAATTGTGCCTTCCTTCATTGACTTTATTCTGGCCTCTGGATGATCAGCCCTCTTTCCCCTCTTTTCACTCTCCATGACTGCCAGAGGACTAAAGGCAGTTCAGTGCAATTTTGACTTCTGTCTGCAAGACTGAATCAGGGTACTTCTTCTACCCCCAATCCTTCCCATTTAACAAAATCATTTCCCACAGATGTTGAGCAGCTATTCTTGTCAGAAGATGCTTTGAAAAATGGAGATGAAGCCTGGAAATCCTTATTTCCTCTGCTTACTAATAAGTCTCCTTGTTCATTAGAAACAAAGATCCCTCTTTGGGGAGAGGAAGTCAGGAGAAGGTAAGAGGGTATTCATAAGGGGGACAGAGGACAGCAGTAGGGAAGCTGTCCAGTGACACCACAGGAAAACAGGTATATTCTTGGAATAGAAAGGGACTCTAGCTCCCTGAAAAGGTCCTGTGCTATTGGCAATGACAAACAAGCTTCTTGGGGTCAAAGAGGGTGGCTGGTGTTGTTTTTCAAATGGAATTCCAGTCATCTTCCTTTTTCAGGATAGGATACATACTTATAATGGCTTTCCACTTTTGACTCATCAAAGAGAGTAATTACCAGGATTAGCAGAACTGCTTCAAATGTTTTGGCCAATGCCAGTGACAATGCTGAAAATAAACATCTTTCTGGATTCATATTCTCTGCATAGAGATTTTAATAATATAATTGTAGAGAAAGAGAAGGGTGAGAAAAGGAAAAAGAATGGGGAGAATGAAGGAGAAGAAAGGGAGGAGGGGAAAAGGGTCAAAGAAGGGAGACAGAGAGAGACAGGAGACAAAAGAGAAACAAGGGAGGCAGAAGATGAAGAGATAAAAAGAGACAGAAGGTGACAGAGAAACAAGACACAGACACAGTATAGAAGACAGACAGATGACTTAGAAGACAGACACCGATGGAGGCAGAAAGACAGCCAGGCAGACAGAAGACTTAGACACAGAAAACACCACAGGAAAGAGAAGACAGGAGATAAGGTCAAGCATAGATCAAGTTAACAAGAGCTGGGTAGACTGATTGGAGTACATGTAGTTGTGCCAGATCTAATTAATTGAGGGGTCCATCCTGCATGAGTAATCAGCTATGTGTTGATGGCAAACATTTTTCTGGCCAAGATTAGTTCTGTATCTTAGCTGGTATTATCTGAAAGAAAACCAGACTGGCACAGTGAATAGAACTCCAACTCTAGTATAAGACTGCTTAACTTCAAGCCTTGCCCCTGTCACTGATTAGCTCAGTGAGTTTGTGAAACCTCTTTGTGTTTCCATTCCTCATCTGTAAGATGTGGGGCTAAATGAAGAGGTCCAGATCTGTGATATTTATCTAATTTTCAGTAAAAAAATGACTAAAATCCAATGTAATGCACAATAGAGTTTGTTATCCTTCCAAATGGATAGAATATTTTAATGCAGCATCAAACTTTCATGGCATATGAACTCTTAATGACTTTGTCCAAAACAAATAAGATATTTCATACTTCCTAGGTGTTTAGAAAATGGCCTGTTTAAAATTAGTTTGTACAAAGAGATCAACACAGGTCTTTTAAATTAAACTAAAACATCAGCCAAATTGTCAACAGAAGACTTGGAATAAAAAGTCTCAGAAGTCAATACTAATGAAAAAAACATTGGATGTGCAAGTGAGGTTTATTGCATTATTTGGTTCAGTCATGTGCAATAGCAGTCATCTCTGCCTTCATTTATAATGATAACAAAGAATAAGGTTGTAGGGTAGAGGCCAACCCCCTGCAAAGTTGAAAGTATTTTTTTTAGTGACATCAACTCAGCTGGAGAGAATCTTAGTGATGACTGATGGAGGCAAAACTGTCAGCTGTGACTTTCTAAGAACAAATTGTCAATCTCATCTGAGAAGACAAAATTGTCAGCTATGTCTCTCGATGAGCAAAATTATTGGTTGCGTCCCTGGAAGGTGAAAGTCCTTGGGTGTAGGAGGAAATTGTCAGATGCATATTTTCAAGACAAGATTGTTGGCCATGTCAGCTAAATAACAGGGTACTATTATTTCACTGCTGAACTGTGAAATTTACTGTTTTTATCCCTTTTACCATTTGAATTGATGAAGTGAACTTCACCAAAATTGGCATGTGCGTTGGTACTTAGCAAGGACAGATGTACCAGATGTGCTCTTGTGTTATGGCTGGGAAGACAGATGCAGATGAGCAACCAACCAGATTGGACACAATAAAATGTTCCATGTGTTAATGGAAAAACAGCCTCTCTGGATTCCCCTAATACTCCCCTTCAATTCAAACTGAATGGCAGCCAGGTCAGCAGGAGACAGGATGTCAAAGAGAGTGGGATGATCATTACAGGAACACTATGTTTAATAATATGGATAGGTGATGGGTCTATTCCAAGCCAATCATTCATTTCTGGACCATTGACTGCACTTATTTGGTCTTCCCAGCACCTCCAGTCAGAGTGACCAATTGTTGAAAAGGGTGAGGAGTAACCAGATGATTACACCTTTTAAGAAGAGGGTTTTATGCTTTTTAATAATGAAATATTCTTATTCAAGTAAGGTCAACAAAATGGATGTGAATGGCTGACAGGGTTTAAACTTGCTTCTTAAATATTTAAATATACACAATAAGAAATAATGTCATTTAGAGGATAGAAGGACAAGATAGGTGGTGCCATAGTGCATAAAGTACTGGACCTAGAGACAGGAAGGCTCCTCTTCTTAAGTTCAAATTTGGCTTCAGATACTTCTTAGCTGGGTGACCCTGGGTAAGTCACTTAACCCTTTTCATCTCAGTTTTCTCACCAGTAAGATGAGTTGGAGAAGGAAATGATTATTTACCCCACTGTTTTTACCAAGAAAATTCCAAAAGGGGTTACTAGAAAATTGACCTTGAAGCCAAGAAGATATGAATATAAATCCCACTTCTGATACATGCTGGCTACATGACCCTGTGCAAGTTACTTAACCTTAATCTCTGGGTGACCCTTTAAGACAATAAGTTGCAAATGGTCATGATTCTGCATTGGCAGTTCAAGTTTCCTAACTTGGAAGTTCTCTCTGCTAACAAAATCACAGATCCGATCTCTAAACTTTCCTTTAATCTATAAATGTTAGAATCAAGGAAGTCTTGGCTTCAAATCCTGCCTTAGCCACTTATTACTGTGTTCACTTGGACAAGTCACCAAGCCTCTTAGAGCCTCAGTTTCTTCATCTGTTTGATGGGGACAATAATATTTGTATGGTCTACCTTACATATTTGTAACAAAGAAAGCACTTTGAAAACCTTCAAGAATAATAAAAATTAGCATAATTATTTTTTTCTATTATCATCTTACCAATGTTTACTGTATTAGCAATTAAAATTGATAAATATTTTAAAATATTTATTAAATAATTTAAAAGAGTAAACTCATCTCATGCTGACATAAGTAAAATATTTTTATGAAAAGTAACAATTTTCCAAAACAAAAATTTAGTCATAAGAATGGTATTGTTTTACATATATTTTTGTAAATCTCTTTTTTTAAATTAATTTATTTAGTCAATCACATAATTTCCCTCCCTCCCCTCCACCCACCCTTCCTGCAGCCAACATGCAATTGGGTATTACATGTGTCCTTGATCACAATCTATTTCAATGTTGTTGATGTTTCCATTAGGATGTTCATTTAGAGTCTACATCCCCAACCATATACCCTCAACCCATGTATTCCAGCAGTTGTTTTTCTTCGGTGTTTCTACTCCCACAGTTTGTCCTCTGAATGTGTATAATGTGTTTTTTTTTCTTGTAGATTCCTCCAAGTTGTTCAGTATCATTTCATTGCCAACAATGGAGTCCATTACATTCGATTGTACCACAGTGTATCGGTTTCTGTGTACAATGTTCTCCTGGTTCTGCTCCTCTCACTCTGCATCAATTCCTGGAGGTTGTTCCAGTTCCCATGGAATTCCTCCATTTTATAATTCCTTTGAGCACAATAGTATCCCATCACCAACATATACCACAATTTGTTCAGCCATTCCCAATTGAAAGGCATCCCCTCATTTTCCAATATTTTGCCACAACAAAGAGCACAGCTATGAATATTCTTGTACAAGTCATTTTCCTTATTATCTCTTTGGGGTACAAACCCAGCAGTGCTATGGCTGGATCAAAGGGCAGACAGTCTTTTAGCACCCTTTGTGCATAGTTCCAGATTGTCCTCCAGAATGGTTTGGATCAATTCACAACTCCACAGGCAATGAATTAATTTCTCCACTTTATCACATCCCCTCCAACATTCATTACTTTCCATTGCTGTCATGTTGGCCAATCTGCGAGGTGTGAGGTGATACCTCAGAGTTGTTTGGATTTGTCTTTCTCTGATTATAAGAGATTTAGAGCACTTTTTCATGTGCTTATTAATAGTTTTGATTTCTTTAGCTGAAAACTGCCTATTCATGTCCCTTGCCCATTTATAAATTGGAGAATGGCTTGATTTTTTGTAAAATTGGTTTAGCTCTTTATAAATTTGAGTAATTAGACTTTTGTTGGAGTTTTTTGTTATGAAGATAGTTTCCCAATTTGTTGCTTCCCTTCTAATTTTGATTGCATTGATTTGGTACAAAAATTTTTAATTTGATGTAATCAAAATTATTGATTTTACATTTTGTGATTTTTTTCTAGCTCTTGCTTGTTTTTAAAATCTTTCCTTTCCCAAAGATCAGACCTGTATACTATTCGGTGTTCACCTAATTTGCTTATAGCTTCCTTCTTTATATTCAAGTCATTCAACCATTCTGAGTTTATCTTGGTGTAAGGTGTGAGATGTTGATCCAAACCTAATCCCTCCAATACAGTTTTCCAATTTTGCCGGCAATTTTTATCAAATAGTGGATTTTGGTCCCCAAAACTGGGATCTTTGGGCTTATCATAGACTGTCTTGCTGAGGTCACTTATCCCAAGTCTGTTCCACTGATCCTCCTTTCTGTCTCTTAGCCAGTACCAAATTGTTTTGATGACCACTGCTTTATAGTATAGTTTGAGATCTGGGACTGCAAGGCCTCCTTCCTTCACATTTTTTTTTCATGATTTCCCTGGATATCCTTGATCTTTTGTTCTTCCAAATGAACTTCTTTATGATTTTTTCTAATTGAGTAAAAAAAGTTTTTTGGTAGTTTAATGGGTATGGCACAAAATAAGGAAATTAATTTGGATAGGATTGTCATTTTTACTATGTTAGCTCATCCTACCCATGAGCGATTAATTTTTTCCAATTGTTTAGGTCTAGTTTTAATTGTGTGGAGAGTGTTTTCTAGTTGTGTTCATATAGTACCTGTGTTTGTCTTGGCAGATAGATTCCTAAGTATTTTATATTGTCTACGGTGATTTTAAATGGAATTTCTCTTTCTAATTCTTGCTGCTGAGATGTGTTGGAGATATATAGAAATGCTGATGACTTATGTGGGTTTATTTTGTATCCTACAACTTTGCTGAAGTTGCTGATTATTTTGACTTGCTTTTTAGTTGATTCTATAGGATTCTTTAAGTAGACCATCATATCATCTGTAAAGAGTGATAGCTTGGTCGCCTATTTTAATACCTTCAATTTCTTTTTCTTCTCTAATTGCTACTGCTAGTGTTTCTAGTACAATGTTAAATAATAGAGGTGATAATGGGCATCCTTGTTTCACTCCTGATCTTATCGGGAAGGCTTCAAGTTTGTCCCCTTTGAAGATGATGTTTGATGGTGGTTTTAGACAGATACTGTTTATTATTTTTAGGAACGACACTTTTATTCCTATGCTTTCTAGTGTTTTCAATAGGAATGAGTGTTGTATTTTGTCAAACGCTTTTTCGGCATCTATTGAGATAACCGTGATTTTTGTCAGTATGGTTTTCCTAATATTGAACCATCCTTGCATTCCTGGTATGAATCCTACCTGGTCATAGTGAATAACCCTCGTGATCACTTTCTGGCATCTTTTTGCTAGTATCCTATTTAAGATTTTTGCATGTATATTTATTACAGAGATTGGTCTGTAGTTTTCTTTCTCTGTTTTTGACCTTCTTGGCTTTGGAATCAGTACCATATTTGTGTCATAAAAGGAATTTGGTAGTTTGTATAATATTGGGATTAGTTGTTCTTTGAATGTTTGATAGAATTCATTTGTGAATCCATCTGGACCTGGGGATTTTTTCTTAGGGAATTCTTTGATGGCTTTTTCAATTTCTTTTTCTGATATGGGGTTGTTTAGGTAATCTATTTCTTCCTCTGTTAGTCTAGGCAATTTATATCTTTGTAAATATTCGTCCGTATCTCCTAGATTGCTATATTTATTGCCATATCATTGTACATAATAATTTTTAATGATTGCCTTGATTTCCTCTTCATTAGAGTTGAGGTCTCCCTTTTCATCTTGGATACTATCAATTTGGTTTTCTTCTTTCCTTGTTTAAATTATATTGAACAGTACTTTGTCTATTTTATTTATTTTTTCAATGTACCAGCTTCTAGTCTTATTTATTAAATCAATAGTTCTTTGACTTTCAATTTTATTAATTTCTTCTTTGATTTTTAGGATCTCTAATTTAGTCTTCATCTGAGGATTTTTAATTTGTTCACTTTCTAGTTTTTTAATTTGAATGCCTAATTCATTGACCTCTGCCCTTCTTAATTTGTTTATATATGAACTCAAGGACATAATTTTTCCCCTGAGTACTGCTTTGGCTGCATCCCGTAGGTTTTGAAAGGATGTCTCATCATTGTCATTTTATTCAATGAAGTTATTGTTTCTATGATTTGTTCTTTAACTAACCAATTTTGGAGAATCATAGTGTTTAATTTCCAATTAATTTTTGATTTGCCTCTCCATGTAACCTTACTAAATATTATTTTCATTGCATTGTGATCTGAGAAGGTTGAATTTATTATTTCTGCTCTTTTGCACTTGTTTGCAATGTTTTATGCCCTAATACATGGTCAGTCTTTGTGAATGTACCATGTACTGCTGAAAAGAAGGTGTATTCCTTTTTGTCCCTATTTATTTTTTTCCACTTATCTACTAACTCTAATTTTTCTAATACTTAAGTCACTTCTCTTACCTCTTTCTTATTTATTTTTTGGTTTGATTTATCTAGTTCAGATAGAGGAAGGTTCAGGTATCCCACTAGTATAGTTTTTCTGTCTATTTCATCCTTGAGCTCCACTAGTTTCTCCTTCAGAAATCTGGATGCTATGCCATTTGGTTCATATATGTTGAGTCCTGATATTTCCTCAATGTCTATACTGCTTTTAATCAGGATATACTTATCTTCTCTATCTCTTTTAACTAGATCTATTTTTACTTTGGCTTTGTCAGATATCATGACTGGAACTCCTGCCTTCTTTTTTATCAGTTGATGTTCAATAGATTTGACTCCATCCTCTTACTTTTACCCTATGTGTATCTACCTTCCTCATGTATGTTTCTTGTAGACAGCATATGGTAGGGTTTTGGATTCTAATCCACTCTGCTTTTTGCTTGAGTTTTATGGTGAGTTCATTCCATTCACATTCAGAGTTATGATTATGAGCTGTGTATTTCCCAACAGTTTCATTTCTACTCCTTGTCCTGCCTTTTCTTCTTTCACTATTTCCTTCTACACCAATATTTTGTTTTTAATCAGTCCCCCTAATTCCCACCCTTATTTTACTTTCCTATCTACCCCCACCCTTCCTATTCTCCACTTATTTTATTTACAGTCTTTTTAAACTACCCCCCACTCTCTCCCTCTCTTGTACTGCTTCCCTCCCCACCAGTCCATTTGTTACCCTTCTACTTCCCTATAGTGCACAAATCAATTCTCTGCCCCAATGATTGGATTGTTCTTCCCCCTTTGAGTCAATTTCAATATTTCAATGCATGTAAGAATTGAGTATTTCCTATCTCCAACCTCTTTACCCTTCCGGTGTATTGATGTTTCACCCCTTCCTGCCATGAGCTTCTTTGTGACATATAAATTTACCCCCCTTTTATTTCTTTTCACCTTTCTTTTAGTATTAACCTCTTTTTTAGCTCTAGTTGTATACACACATATATATTTATTCATACATCTATCTATATACTTATTTATGTCTTGGTATTTCATCCTATACAGTTTGTCACTATTCCCTCTAAGTGTAATTCTTCTAGCTGCCCAGGTGATAATAACAATTTTTAAGAGTTACCAATTACTTCTTTTCTTATAGAGATAAATATAATTTTAACTTATTGGGTCACTTAAAAAAGTTTTGTTTTGTTTTTTGTTTTGTTTTGTTTTTCTTTTTTCCCTCTTTCTTATTACCTTTTGATGGTTCTCTTGAGTTCTGTGCTTGGACATCAAATTTTCTGTTCTGGTTTGGTCTTTTCTTTACAAATTCTTGGAATTCTTCTATTTTGTTAAATGATCATACTTTCCCTTGGAAGAATATAGTCAGTTTTCCAGGGTAGTTGATTCTTGTTTGCAAGGCACATACTCATGTAAAAGACAGAATATCCCTAGGGAATGACAGAGCAGACATAACATCAAAATACGCTGCAAGGTTCGGATCCCATCGTGTGCTGAATTTCTCTCTGATTGAAAGGCAGAATCTCACTGAAGCCTATGATGAAGAAGAAATACAGTCATGGAAAGAGCAGCTAGGAGCTAACCTAATCAAAGGCATCTTTATTGCTCAATGGGATAAATCTATTCTCCCTAAAAATCTGTGTCAACATCTATGAAACCTAATTCATTAAAAGGGACATTACAGAGTGCCAGGGATTCTGGATACCATACATAGGTTTTGGACAGCACCAGGAATAACAACAAATGACATTAGAACTTGACAGGCATGTGAACATGCAGAAGGTATAATTAAGGACATTTTAAGAGCATAGCATTGGGAGGCAGACCACTCAGCTATATGCCTTTCCAGTATATTCAAATTGATTATATCAACATGTCTAAAGACAAGGGATACAAATATGCATTGTTGATTGTGAATAGACTGATGAGATGGATTGATGTATGTCTAGCCAAGAAAAATGACACAGTGACAGTAGTGAGATTTCTATTAAAAGAGATTATACCTAGATATGGCATTCCTGATACCATAGATTTAGACAAGGGGTCCCATTTCACTTCCCAAGTTCTACAAGAAATCTACAAGAATTTGGGGATTAAGTGCAATTATCATTCAGTTTATGAGCCCCAAAGTTCCGGTCAGGTTGAACATATGAACAAAGAATTGAAGACACAAGTAGATAAACTCTGTTCAAAAATACATTTAAAATGGACAGATTTTATGCCTCTTGCTTTGATCAACATAAGAACTAGGCCTAAGACTGACTTGCATATATCACCATGTAAAGATTAAAATTTAAGGGAGACTGAGGCAAGATAGAAATTAGTTTCTCTCTGCAAGGAGTATTATATTTTTATGAGGTTTATTAAAGACAACCTCACCTACATTATGAAAAGAGCCGCGTCTGCTCCAAAACAAAAGTTCAAAAGAGCCTGACCCTATTCACAACCAGGTTTAAATACCCCATCTCGCTCTAGGCCCAGGTGAGAATTCAGTGATATTACAAAGCATTCTGGTGAAGTGGAGCAAGGAATTCTGGGGATTGAAGTCCTGGATTCGAGTCTGTTTTTTACATTTCTCCGTTTGATCATTTTTGGAAAAAATTAATTCCCCCCCCAAAGGATCATGAAAACATAATCAACTTAAAGATTATAATAATGTGAGGATAAGAGGGGAAAAAAACAAAACCAATCATTGCTGGTCACACTGACAAAAAGACAGTTAGGAGGCAGTCCCCTTTGGCATGAAAGTATACATACAAATAAATATTCAATCAACCAAACCCTAAGTTCATTTTTGTGCACTTGTGGTCTGGAGGCTTCTTCATGGTATCTCCAACAGTTCATTTTCTGGATTCAGAGAGGTAGTATCTTTCTTTAACAAAAATTCTTCTCAAAAAGAACTTTGCAATTTAAATAATAATATTTTTTTTTACATTTCCCTGTGTTGTGGATAATTGAAAAATACACAATCACTTAGGGATGCATGGCTGAGATATGAAGTATATGAATCAATTGACAAGAGATATTAAAAAAGATATCAGAAAATCCAAATAGAAAAGAAAAATTTCTGGATGAAAATATAGACTATCAAAGTCTTATGTGTAAAAATTCCAAGTAAATAGAAAAAATAAATCCATAATAGGTCCTTGAATCAGGGCCCAATCAAAATGATCTAAACAATGATGCATTTACCCAGTCAGTAGCCAGGACTACAGAAACGTACCACACTATGAAAGGCAGAAAACAGGACCAGATTATATGAGCCAAGGTTTCGGAGATACTCATCTGTGAGTATTTTCAGAGTGAGTGTGGACACGAGGAAAGCCTATGTCTAGCAATGATAAACACAGTAACCTTGAGTCTTCACACTAGGTTCAAGACCTTTGTATTTGCCTAGAAGTGCATCAATCCATCCTGGATTGGCTTTTCTTTGACTCTGTGTAATGACTCTTGTGTGTTTATCTTGTCCTGGAATCAGACAGAATCATTTTAAAAAGTCCCATAATTTTTAAAATAATTATGGCATCATTTTTATAGTCACAAGCTTTTTGGGCATGTATTGAGAAATGTATTTTAAATTTATAGTACTGAAAAATCAAAAAGTTAAAGAAAATCTTAATGCTGGTGACATGTGCTTCAAATATAAAAAGGAGAGAAAATTAAAAAAATACAAATAGTATATTGGACATGCAAGAAAAACATAATAATAAAAGAGCTTTAAAAATAAAAATGTAACTTATAATCATTGACACTCTGTGTCAGCTAAGAAAATACAGAATGCAAGGCTTTCACACAAAAAATGAGATCCATTTCCTCTTCATGTGCCCATGATCTGCTGTATGAGCAAATGAATGCTACAAGGTTTTTTTCATTTTTAAAGAACAGCAGTACAAATATATAGATATCAATATCCCCAAAATTCTCAATAGCCCAATTAATTACAATAGCAATCAAACACACTTTCATATTTCACATAAGTTGCTGTATGGCATTTTAAAATCTATGAAATGATGGGTATTTGTCACAAGTTTTTACAATCATAGCAATCTTTCAACCTTGGTAATAAACATATTTTTAAACAAAGTAAAACTCATTTTGGGTTTAGAACATCATGAAATCTATATATCATTCTGGTGGAAGTAGTGAGCTGAAGAGTATAAATAAAGGGGTACTCCTTTTTTTGAGGCTTTTTAGTGGTACAAATGCCCTGAGATTAACTGCCCCAACTTCTATTCACATATTTAGAAATGTGGGAAGGTTGGGGATTATAATATGTATTTCACTTCAGCTAGAATTGGCCTTACACCTCATGTTAGGGGCAGGCAAAAATAACCAGAGATTGTTAAAAAAAATCCAAAAATCATATTTAAAAAACCCTTAAAATCATTTGAGATATTTAGCATAGTAAATTTTCCAAAGGTTGTTATACAATTATAACCAGTTCTGAAGTCCATCTATCCTCTATGTGACAATTTACAAAGGCAAAAATTAGAAAAAAGCTGTTTTTTTTTCCTGTATGGGCTTAATTACAAAGATATTTGTTCAATATATGGTTATAGGGGAAAAGCAACAGAATATAACAGTAGTCAAAACTCAGTACATTAAACTGATTCAGTGTACAAAATAATATTGAAACTAGTAATATATGAACTTAAAATCACAAAGTTATATCTTAAACAAAACAATCAGGAAAATGCAATAGAAACATAGAGATTTTTATAACCATTGGAGTCTGAAATGCCTCAAAAATATAACCTTCAGTCTCTTTGAACTTGGGTTCTTATCCATTTAAATGTCTATTGTCGGAAGGCAGAGTGGTAAGGTCTAAGCAATGGAGAATAAGGGACCCATCCAGGGACCCACAGCCGGGAAGTATCTGAGGCCAGATTTTAACCCAGGACCACATGTCTTTAGGCTTGGCTCTCAGTTCTCTGAGAAGCAGAGTTTTTTTCCCCAAAGTTAGCTAAAAGGAACGCAGGTGAAGTCAATAAAAAGATCAATGCAATTAAAAGACATCTTTGTAAAATAGCCATTGCTTTTAAGTTCCTGCTTGAAAAAAACTTTCTTCTTTCCCTCTTATCTCTCCCTCCCATGCTCTGATCCACCCACGTGGAGCCAATACCCCCATTGTTTGTTACCAGCTGGTAGAATGAGTCTTGAGTGATCTGCTCCAAGGCTAGAGTTTGTTGGGCAGGCAGGTCACCAGGTGATTGCAATCTGGGTTAAACAGGGACCAGGTGTGCTAGAGACAGCACGGGGTAGGCCAGGTAAAGGGAGGAAGGATAAAGAGGTTGGAGATAGGAAATACTCAACTCTTATGTGCTTTGAAACTGACCCAAAAGAGGGAAGAACAATCCAATACATTGGGGCAGAGAATAGATTTGCACCCTATAGGGGAGTAGAAGGGTAAAAAATGGACTGGTGGGGAGGGAAGCAATACAAGGGAGTGAGAAGGTGGGGGGCAATTTTAAAAAGATTACAGGAGAAAATAAGGGGGGAGCAAGAAAGGAGGGGGATAGAAAGGGAAGTAAAATAAGGGTGGGAACTAGGGGGACTGATTATAAACAAACATTGGTGTAGAAGGAAGTAGTGAAAGAAGAAAAGGCAGGACAAGGAGTAGAAATCAAAATGCTGGGAAATACACAGCTAATAATAATAACTCTGAATTTTAATGGTATGAACTCACCCATAAAATGCAAGTGAATAGCAGAGTGGATTAGAATCCAAAACCCTACCATATGCTATCTACAAGAAACAGACATGAGGAAGATATATATGTATAGGGTTAAAGTAAGGGGACGGAGCCAATCTATTGGGCATCAACTGATAAAAAGAAGGCAGGAGTCGCAATCATGATATCTGACAAAGCCAAAGTAAAAATAGATCTAGTTTAAAGAGATAGGGAAGGTAATTACATCCTGATAAAAGGCCATATAGATAACGAGGAAATATCTGTACTCAATATGTATGCACCAAATGGCATAGCATCCAAATTTCTAAAGGAGAAACTAGAGGACATCAAGGATGAAATAGATAGAAAAAATATACTAGTGGGAGATCTGAACCTTTCTCTATCTGAACTAGATAAATCAAACTAAAAAATAAGTTAAAAAGAGGTGAGAGAAGTGAATGAAATCTTAGAAAAATTAGAGTTAGTAGACATGTAGAGAAAAATAAATAGGGACAAAAAAGAATACACCTTCTTTTCAGCAGCACATGGCACAATCACAAAAATTGACCATGTACTAGGGCACAAAAACATTGCAAACAAGTGCAAAAGTGCAGAAATAATAAATGCAACTTTCTCAGACCACAATGCAATGAAAATACTAATTAGTAAGGTTACATGGAGAGGCAAATCAAAAACTAATTGGAAATTAAACAATATGATTCTCCAAAACTGGCTAGTTAAAGAACAAATCATAGAAACAATTAGTAATTTCATTGAAGAAAATGACAATAGTGAGACATCCTTTCAAAACCTATTGGATACAGCCAAAGCAGTACTAAGGGGGAAATTTATATTATTGAGTTCATATATAAACAAATTAAGAAGGGCAGAGGTCAATGAATTGGGCATGCAAATTAAAAAACTAGAAAGTGAACAAATTAAAAATCCTCAGATGAAGACTAAATTAGAGATCCTAAAAATCAAAGGAGAAATCAATAAAATTGAAAGTCAAAGAACTATTGATTTAATAAATAAGACTAGAAGCTGGTACTTTGAAAAAAACAAATAAAATAGATAAAGTACTAGTCAGTCTAATTAAAAAAAGGAAAGAAAAAAACAAATTTACAGTATCCAAGATGAAAAGGGAGAACTCACCTCTAATGAAGAGGAAATTAAGGCAATCATTAAAAACTACTATGCCCAATTATATGGCAACAA
Organism: Monodelphis domestica; assembly: GCF_027887165.1. Taxonomy (NCBI): domain Eukaryota; kingdom Metazoa; phylum Chordata; class Mammalia; order Didelphimorphia; family Didelphidae; genus Monodelphis; species Monodelphis domestica. Next base: position 255,994,739 of record NC_077232.1, read on the forward strand.
ATATGGCAATCTAGGTGATATGGATGAATACTTACAACAATATAAATTGCCTAGATTAAAAGAAGAAGAAATAAATTACCTAAACAACCCCATATCAGAAAAAGAAATTGAACAAGCCATCAAAGAACTTTATAAGAAAAAATCCACAAGTCCAAATGGATTCACAAATTAATTCTATCAAACATTCAAAGAACAACTAATCCCAATATTATACAAACTATTTGACAGAATGTGCCCGGAAGGGGTTCTACCAAATTCTTTTTACGACACAAACGTGGTACTGATCACAAAGACAGGCAGGTTAAAAACAGAGAAAAAAAACTATAGGCCAATCTCCCTAATGTATATAGATGCAAAAATCTTAAATAGGATACTAGCAAAAAGACTCCAGCAAGTCATCACAAGGGTTATCCACTAGGATCAGGTAGGATTCATTCCAGGAATGGAAGGATGGTTCAATATTAAGAAAACCATACACATAATTGACCATATTAACAAGAAAACTGAAAAAAATCACATGATCATCTCAATAGATGCAGAAAAAGCCTTTGATAAAATAGAGCACCCATTCCCATTGAAGATACTTGAAAGTATAGGAATAGAAGGGCCTTTCCTAAAAATAATAAACAGTATATATCTAAAACCATCAGAAAACATCGTCTGCAATGGGGATAAACTCGAAGCCTTCCCAATAAGATCAGGAGTAAAACAAGGATGCCCATTATTACCTTTATTATTTAATATTGTACTAGAAACACTAGCAGTAACAATTAGAGAAGAAAGAGAAATAAAAGGTATTAAAATCGGCAATGAGGAGACCAAATTGTCACTCTTTGCAGATGATATGATGATTTACCTAAAGAATCATAGAGAATCAACCCAAAAGCTAGTGGAAATAATCAACAACTTTAGCAAAGTTGTAGGATACAACTGCCACTGGCAGTTGTAGTCACGATCCTGCACATAGGCGGCCCACGGACCAGTGGTCGCTAGGCCTTGTAGGGCAGCAAAGACGTTCGGCAGCATCCTGGGTGACTGAGCAGCCCTCTCTAGGACAGCACTGCTCACCCTAATCAAGGGAGGGGACTAGAAAAGGTGTTCCAAACATTGCCTGCCCTACAAACACCCGGTCAGCACACCGCGGCTGGCATCCCTTTAAGCAGTCGAAATCAAAAGAAACAAATTACAAAGAAACTCCTACTAGGAGCATGGAACATCAGGACATTACTTGACAGAGAGAATATTCCAAGACCTGAGAAAAGAACAGCTCTAATCGGTAAAGAACTGGCACGATATAACATAGACATCGCAGCCTTAAGCGAAACATGCTTACCAGAAGAGGGATCACTCAGTGAACCCACCACTGGATACACCTTCTTCTGGAAAGGTAGAGCCTCAAATGAAGACAGAATCCACGGTGTTGGCCTGGCCATCAAGACCAGTTTGCTCAAACAGCTGCCAGACTTGCCTGTGGGCATCAGCGAGAGGCTCATGAATATCCGTTTGCCTCTCAGCAAAGACGGGTATGCCACAATCATCAGCGCATATGCCCCAACCCTGACCAGCACAGAGGAGACCATCGAGCAGTTCTACTCTGACCTGAGTGTTATCCTGCACTCAGTGCCCACCAATGACAAGCTGATACTACTAGGAGACTTCAACGCCCACGTTGACCTGGACCATGAAAGATGGAAAGGAGTGCTCGGCAAACATGGCATGGGCAAAATGAACAACAATGGCCTACTGCTACTCAGCAAATGCTCAGAGTTCGAACTCACCATCACGAACACTGTGTTCAGAATGGCGAACAAATATAAAACAACGTGGATGCACTCAAGATCAAAACAGTGGCATCTCATTGACTACATCATTGTACGCCGGCGAGACATCCAGGATGTACAGATCACCAGAGCCATGAGAGGAGCTGAATGCTGGGCAGACCACCAATTGGTTAGAGAGACTCTTCAAATGCGCATTGTGCCTCACCATCCAAAATGCGCCCAGACAGTTCGCGCATTTTACAACGTGAGTCGTCTTAGAGATCCATCTTATTTGCAAACATTCCAGTCCTGCCTGGATGACAAGCTGTCTGCCAAGGGACCACTCACTGGAAGCTCAACTGAGAAATGGAACCAGTTCAGAGATGCAGTGAAGAAAACATCAAAGGCAGTCCTAGGCCCCAAACAATGCAACCACCAGGACTGGTTCGATGAGAACAATATTGCTATTGAAGACCTATTGAGCAAAAAGAACAAAGCCTTTATGGAGTGGCAAAATAATCCAAACTCTGCTCCTAAAAAGGACAGATTCAAGTCTCTCCAAGCCACGGCACAGCGTGAGATCAGGAAGATGCAAGACCAATGTTGGGAAAAAAAGGCAGAAGAAATCCAGCTGATACGAAAAAAGACAAACAATTTTTCAGTGCCCTCAAGACTGTCTATGGGCCGTTAAAACCCACCACCACTCCCTTGCTATCCTCTGATGGTGACACTCTCATAAAAGATAAAAAAGGCATCAGCAACAGGTGGAAAGAACACTTTAGTCAGCTTCTCAACCAACCCTCTTCAGTCGACCAAAGCACCCTTGACCAGATCCCCCAAAACCACACCATTGAACAACTTGACGTCCCTCCTTCAATAGAGGAAGTCCAAAAAGCCATTAAACAAATGAGTGCAGGCAAGGCACCCAGTAAAGATGGGATTCCAACCGAGGTGTACAAGGCCTTAAACGGAAAGGTGCTCCAGGCATTCCACATAGTGCTGACCAGCATACGGGAAGAGGAAGACATGCCCCTAGAACTCAGAGATGCCTCCATCGTAGCCCTATACAAGAACAAAGGCTCACGAGCAGCCTATGACAACTACAGAGACATCTCACTACTCTCCACTGCTGGAAAGATTCTCACCCATATTACACTCAACAGACTCCTGTCATCTGTTTCAGAGCAGAACCTGCCTGAGTCACAATGTGGCTTCCGACCAGATCGCAGCACCATTGACATGATCTTCATGGTGAGGCAAATGCAGGAAAAATGCCTTGAGCAGAATCTGAGTCTCTACATTGTCTTCATAGACCTGACAAAGGCATTCGACACAGTGAACAGGGATGCATTGTGGGTGATCCTCAGTAAGCTCGGCTGCCCAGCAAAATTCGTCAAACTGATCCAGCTTTCATGTCGACATGACAGGGGAAGTCCTATCTGGTGGAGAGACTTCTGATTGCTTCAACATCTCCAATGGCGTGAAACAAGGCTGTGCCCTTGCTTTGATACTATTCAACCTATCCTTCACCCAAGTATTAAGACATGCTGTGATGGATCTAGACTTGGGCGTCTATATCAAATATCAGCTGGATGGCTCACTATTTGACCTTTGCCGCCTGACTGCAAAAACAAAGACAACAGAGAGACTCATCCTGGAAGCTCTGTTTGCAGATGACTGTGCTCTCATGGCCTACCAAGAAAATCATCTCCAAACCATTGTGGACAGGTTCTCTACCTCAACAAAACTGTTTGGCCTGACTATCAGCCTCAGCAAAACAGAGGTGCTGTTCCAACCTGCACCAGGGAGTCCAACTAACCAGCCATGCATTACAATCGATGGCACTCAGCTGTCTAACATCAACACTTTCAAGTACCTGGGCAGTACCATCGCCAACGATGGGTCCCTAGACCATGAGATCAATGCCAGGATCCAAAAGGCCAGCCAGGCACTCGGGTGGCTGAGCTGCAAAGTCCTCTAACACAGTGCTGTAAGCACTGCGATGAAGCTCAAAGTGTATAATGCAGTGGTCCTCAGCTTGCTCTTGTATGCTTGTGAAACATGGACACTGTACCAGAAGCACATGAAACAGCTGGAGCAATTCCACCAACGCTCCCTCCGGTCAATCATGAGGATCCTATGGTAGAACTCACCAATCAGGTAGTCCTCAACAGAGCCAACTCCACCAGCAAAGAGGGATGATCCTTAAAACCCAGCTAACATGGTCTGGAGACGTCATCCACATGGACCCACAGCGAATACCAAGACAGGTATTCTATAGTGAACTGTCAGCTAGACTCAGGAAACAAGGTCAACCAAAGAAAAGATTCAAGGATCAGCTAAAGTCAAACTTGAAGTGGGCTGGCATTACACCAAAGCAACTAGAACTTGCTTCCTCTATCAGAAGTAGCTGGCAAACCCACATTAACCATGCTGCTACCATCTTTGAAGATGAGCGACGTCGACGTCTTGCCGCTGCGCGTGAACGCTGACACCAGGCCACAACCACACTTCCCGTAACAACTGGCGTCCCATGCCCCATATGCCACAAACTCTGCACCTCAGTCTTTGGACTTCAAAGCCACATGAGGGTACATCAATAGATGATAATGCACAAAGACAATAGTCATTCTCGGTCACCAAGAGACTACCATCACTAGGATACAAAATAAACCCACATAAGTCATCAGCATTTCTATATATCTCCAATCCATTTCAGCAGCAAGAATTCAAAAGAGAAATTCCATTTAAAATTACCCTAGACAATATAAAATACTTAAGAATCTATCTGCCGAGACAAACACAAGAACTATATGAACATAACTACAAAACACTCTCCACACAATTAAAACTAGATCTAAACAATTGGAAAAACATTGATTGCTCATGGGTGGGATGAGCTAACATAATAAAAATGATGATCCTACCCAAACTTATCTATCTATTTATTACCATACCCATTGAACTGCCAAAAAACTTTTTTACTGAATTAGAGAAAACCATAACAAAGTTCATTTAAAAGAACAAAGGATCAAGGACATCCAGGGAAATAATGAAAAAAAATACAAAGGAAGGTGGCCTTGCAGTCCCATATCTCAATCTGTATTACAAAGCAGTGGTCATCAAATCAATTTGGTACTGGCTAAGAGACAGAAAGGAGGATCAGTGGAATAGACTTGGGGTAAATGACCTCAGTAAGACATTCTATGACAAACCCAAAGACCCCAGCTTTTGGGACAAAAATCCAGTATTTGATAAAAACTGCTGGGAAAATTGGAAGACAGTGTGGGAGAGATTAGATTTGGATCAACACCTCACACCCTACACCATGATAAATTCAGAATGGGTGAATGACTTGAATATAAAGAAGGAAACTATAAGTAAATTAGGTGAACACAGAATAGTATACATGTCAGACATTTGGGAAGGGGAAGATTTTAAAACCAAGCAAGACTTAGAAAGAGTCACAAAATGTAAAATAAATAATTTTGACTACATCAAATTAAAAAGTTTTTCTACAAACAAAACCAATGTAACTAAAATTAGAAGGGAAGGAACAAATTGGGAAATAATCTTCATAACAAAAACCTCTGACAAAGGTCTAATTACTCAAATTTATAAATAGCTAAACCAGTTGTACAAAAAATCAAGCCATTCTCCAATTGAAAAATGGACAAGGGACATGAATAGGCATTTTTCAGTTAAAGAAATCAAAACTATTAAGAAGCACATGAAAAAGTGTTCTAAATCTCTTATAATCAGAGAGATGAAAATCAAAACAACTATGAGGTACCACCTCACACATAGCAGATTGGCCAACATTGCAGCAAAGGAAAGTAATGAATGCTGGAGGGGATGTGGCAAAGTAGGGACATTAATTCATTGCTGGTGGAGTTGTGAATTGATCCAACCATTCTGGAGGGCAATCTGAAACTATGCCCAAAGGGTGCTAAAAGACTGTCTGCCCTTTGATCCAGCCATAGCACTGCTGGGTTTGTACCCCAAAGAGATAATAAGGAAAAAGACTTGTACAAGAATATTCATAGCTGTGCTCTTTGTGGTGGCAAAAAATTGGAAAATGAGGGGATGCCCTTCAATTGGGGAATGGCTGAAGAAATTGTGGTATATATTGGTGATGGGATACTATTGTGCTAAAAAGAGTAATTAAGTGGAGGAATTCCATAGAGACTGGAACAACCTTCAGGAAGTGATTCAGAGTGAAAGGAGGAGAACCAGGAGAACATTGTACACAGAGCCTGAGACACTGTGGTACAATCGAACATAATGGACTTCTCCATTAGTGTCTATGCAATGTCCCTGAACAATCTGCAGGGATCTATGAGAAAAAACACTATCCTTAAGCAGAGGACAAACTGTGGGAGTAAAATTACCGAGGAAAGGCAACTTCTTGACTACAGGGGTTGAGGGGATATGATTGAGGAGAGACACTAAATGAGCACCCTAATGCAAATACCAACAAGCAAATAGGTTTGGATCAAGGACACATGTGATACATAGTGGAATCGTGTGTTGGCTAGGGGAGGGGTGGTTGGATGGGGTGGGGTGGGGGAAGAAAATGATCTGTTTCCAATGATTAATGTATGAAAATGACCAAATAAAATAATGTCTAAAAATTAAAAAAAAAAGAGTGGTATACTGATCAGATGGTGAAGGACACACAGAGTTTTTACAATCAATATCAAAGGAAATGGAAGGACTTTGAAAGTTTGGACTTGTGATCATGAGGTTATGTAACAATGCATTGTACATGTTAACATCACATATATGCATACATATGTTACACTAAAATATAATGTAGGAAGATATCTCATGGAATGGGTAAGTATAGAACATATGCTTAGTTGTAAAACACTAAAGTCACACTGATATATAAATTTCTGTGGAAAATTCAACCAGACAGAAATATTTCTTTGAGTTTTCACAGAAATCAAGAACAATGTATATGGATGTACATATGCAAAACTGTATAGGCATAACTTATATACACATGTAAATACTAATGTACTAACAAATTATATTAGAATAATTTATTAATGTTCTAATAACTAAACTTTAGGGACAGCTTAGAGAATTTGTTCAAAGTCTTAGGGAAGTAGGGACAGAAAAAAACTACTTAAGTATAGAAGTTAGATTACAATATAATTGTAGTCTAGTAATTGTTAGTAATAGAAATTTTACTTAGTTGAATTATAGACATTAGGAGATAAGACAGTTACATGTTCAAAAATGCTATTGAAATTGTTGGAATTGCTTAAAATTGTTACATGAGTTATTGTGTCAAAACCATGATCATATAAATCCCTATTACCTAAACGATTTTCCTATACCCAAACTTAGCATAGAACTAGATAGACAGAATAGTTAAGATAAGTTTAGGATTTGTTATTTTGGGAGGGTAATGGAATATTTAAGATAGTACAGGGTTAAGAATTAGATCGTTAGATGTATAACTAAAAGGTAAGTATCAATAAAAATTGCAGGGTGCAATTTTTAAGACAAAAAGGGAGGTAATGTGGAGAAGAGAGAAATTATAAGAAAATTCATGTAAAGGATAGAAGCTGGAGATGGGTCATATGTCAGTCAAATGAAGATTCCATTTGGAATGTGACTGGGAAGAAGTTGGAGGCAAGAGCCAACTGCTTGACTGAAGCATAAGGTCTTTGGAGGCTGGCTGACCTGAAGGAATAAGCTGGTTATTTATCTCTGGGACTTGAGATAATCAAGTTGGAGGTGACCTGCCTGATTTGAAGGAAGAAGAAGAAAGATATTAGTCCTCATATATCTCTCTTACTGATTCTGTTTCATGCTAGTTATTGAATTGCCATTTCTTTCAATATCCTCCAATCCAACACTCTCTGTAGAAAATAGTGATATCCCACCCCTCTTACCTTATCCTCCATCCTTGACCTGCCTTACCCAAATAAACCCCTTTTTTGACAAATAAGATTAAGAACTATTTCATTGAAACCTCACAGCTCACACTAAGTGACTTGAGGGAGACTGAAGAAGGGCGGAGAGGAGGCTGAAAGACTTCTGAAGAGGGAGGTACAAGGGGAGGAGGTTAGGCAAAAAGAAGATAACCATCTGATCCATTAGTTATCTAGTATCCATCAATATATATCCTCAAAATATTATCTATTACAAGACCTAGTTCCCTTGCTTTCTGGAATATCATATTCCATGCCTTTTGATCCTTCAGTGTAGATGCAGCCAGATCCTGAGTTATCCTTACTTTGGTTCCATGGTATCTGAATGACTTCTTCTTAGAAGCTTGTAATATTTTTTTCTTGGTCTGATAGTTCTTGAATTTGGCTATAACATTCCTGGGTGTTGTCAGTTGGGGAGTAAGGAGTACAGGAGATGATCTGTGGATTCTTTCAATCTCCACATTTCCCTCTTGTTCTAGAATATCAGAGCAGTTTTCTTGGATAATTTCCTGTAGTATGATGTTCAGGCTTTTTCTTTTGTCATGGTCTTCTGGTAGACCAATGATTCTTAAGTTGTCTCTCCTGGAACGATTTTCTAAATCTTCTCTTTTGTGAATGTGGTGCTTCATATTTTTCTCTATTTTTTTATTCTTTTGATTTTGTTTTATAGTTTCTTGCTGCCTTGTGAAGTCACTTGATTCTAGTTCTTGTATTCTGATTCTTAAAGACTGGATTTCACCCCTGGCTTTTTGGTCATCCTTCTCCTTCTGGTCTGATTTTCTTTGGAGGTCATATTTCATCCTTTTTGCCTCATCTTTCATTTTCTTTGCCTCATCTTTCATCTCTTTTGCCTCATTTTCAAGCTGGTTGATTTTGGCTTTCAAGACACTATTTTCTTGTTCAAGTTCCTCTGTTTCCAGATGACTTATCTTACTTTTTAAGTTCTTTTTCCAGTTGACTTCAGCCTCTCTTAATTGTGTTTTGAATTGTATTTTGAGTTCTTCCAAAGCCTGTATCCAATTCACTGGGTTTTCTGTTATTTTGCTTGGTGTTCCCTCATCCTTCTCTGTCCCATTTGCTCTTTGTTCATTGCCTGTATAGAAGCTGTTGATTGTAATTTATTTTTTCCTTTTCTTTTGTTTGCTCATATATATCCCTTCTTTACTCCCTGAAGTTGCCTGAGATCTTGCTCCTCTCATTTTTTTTGTGGTTTTGGCTGCTTTTCTTTCTGCCTTCACCCTTGGAGTTTTGTCAATAAATCTCTCAGTGCAGTCTGTGGGGGAGGGATGTTGGAGCTTGAGCTTACCTGCCCTCTGGAGGCTTTGATGGACTTAAGTCCAGCAGTATGTTGGGGAGGGGTTTTTGCCTGCCCTCTGAAGGTTTAGATGGGATTAAGTTGGATGGGTTGGTGGATATGCCCTGAGGCCAAAACCTTGGGGGTGGGGGGAATATGGAGTGTCTGCACTGTTGCAACTGATGTTCACTCTGTGCTCTGTGTTTCCGCACTGCCTGTGTTGGGTGCTCTGAGCCTAGTACAACTTTTCCTGCAAGGTACTCCCTCTAGACCAGGGCCTTTGCCCACCCAGAGGTTCCAGCTGCTGCTGGAGGCTTAGAGCTCTAGGTGGGGGAGGGGTCCTAGGACCTTCCTTCTTCTTTCTCCTTAAATAGGAGTGTTCTTGAATTCTGGCTTTGGAGAGCATACTTTTTAAGTTGAGTCCAGCAGGAGGGTTCCTTGACTCTTTCTTGTTGTTAGATTTGATTTTCAGTCCCCTGGGAGCATTTAGTTTGTAATTGGTAAGGAAGGGTTTTCAGAGGTCTGAACATTTGCTGCCTCTAAGCTGCCATCTTGACTCTGCCTCTCTAGTTAGTTGTAAATCTCTTTAATGTTTGGTATTATAGAAGATAACTAGGTTCATGAATCTCTACATTCAATTTTTGTGAATGTTTTAAGTTTATCAAGAGAATATGGCCTCAAACCAATATGTAACAGGAAAGAGAAGGAAGATTTTAAATGGTTTTCAAGGTCACTTCCAATTCAAATGAGAGGAGTTGTGAGGAAACAAGCTAATAAGCACATACAATGGTGCTAGGCATAATACTGGGTGTTTTACAGATATCTCATTGACCCTCACAAGTTTGTGAGAGAGATGCTATTATGATTCCCATTTATAATTGAAGAAGCTGAAGCAGATAGGAGTTGAATGACTTTCTGAGGGTCTCAAAGTGAATAAAACTCTGAATCTTGATTTGAACTCAGATCTTTCTAACTCCAGAGTCAGCAAGGTCTCCACTTTGCCAACCAGCTGCATCTAGATTTTAATAGGCAAATGGTGTTTTAGTATTGCTATGAAAACAATTTTGACTTCTGAAAATGCCTCGGAGAGAACTAGTATCTTTCCTCCAGACTAAACAGTCATAATCACATAACATGATTTTAAATTATTCGGTTTGCTTTCCTTTGGATGAGGTTCAGGTCCAGTTTGCTGATGTGCTGATGTGACATGTGATGCTCAAACCTGATGAGGCCTTAAAGAGTAGGTGCATGAGTAGTATTCCAGTCTAAAGAGTCCACCTCTTACAATTTTTCTTCCATGTTCTGGACATTGTATTTCTGTTAGGGCAGCCAAAGAGTGCATTAGAATTATGTTTGACTGCCATATAACACTATTGCTTCATATTGAGCTTTCAGGTCCCTACAATCTCCAAATCTTTTCTGTGTGAAATATTTTTGTGCCATGACATTCTTATGCTATACTTACATAGTTGATTTGTTTGACTTTCAGTTGACAGAAATCTATCATAGGATTTCAGATTAAGCACTGGAGATGGAAAGCTTAAGGGCCATTGAATCTAACTCCCTTGTTTTACAGAGGGGAAACCTGAGGTTTGTTTCAGCCCATCATTACATCTTCAAATACTTTTTCAAATCATGATTCTACTAGACATTCTAACACATTGGCTATCTTTCTTATTTTCAAATAAGTGTAAAATTTAGGCTAGTAAATTTAGAAAAATAAAATTGTGTGAATTTGCTATAATTTATCCTTAACTAATCCATGACAGCTATTTCTTACATACTCACAAATCACAGGATCTTGGAGTATTTTGTAGTTCACCAGGTATGTAAATTAATGTCTAATGTACTACATATTTGCTGTGGAGTTATCCAGCCTTTGCTCGAAGAGCATGGCAATACCATTCTCTCTGGAGGCAGTCCATTATGTTTTTGAAAAGCTTTTAATGGTTAGGAAGTTTTTCCTACATCTAGAAGGCGCATCTAAATGTACCTCTTCAAATTCTAGGAAGAGGAAAGGGAAATGGATGGGGAAGGAAACAGATGCAATTTGTTTCATCTTCTGTTTTAGAATGTTGTTCAGCTCAATGTCATACTTTTGACCATTTCTTTTGAAATCAATTTGCCTCTCTCTAGCCTTGGCACCTTTCACTTTCTTCATAATTCCCCCAAAATTATTGATCACATTTGAATGATTACAAGTGCAAGTTCTTCAGTCCCCTGGGATGTAAATTTATCTTGGCCAACTGATTTAACTATGAGTTCTCTTTCTGTCTCCTCACCAGCCCTATCTTCAGATTTCTCTTAATGATGTTTGTTCAACCTTGTACTGTTTTTTTAAAATAGTTTTTTCTGGATTGCAAGTTCTGAATATTCATCTTCTGATATTCTGCAATCCATATTCTCTGTCTCCCTCTAATCCTTGGTTCCTCTCCAAGATGGCAGGTAACACGATATAGGATGTACATATACCACCATATAATATAGTTCTCTATGTTCAGCATATTGTGAAAGAAGATATCTACCCTTCTGTCTGAAAATCATTCTTGATAAAGGGAAATATAGGAATTGAGATTATCCCTCTTTTCTTTGTCCTCCTCTGTATCAGGCAAGGTCTATCCCTTACTTGCTCTTGGAAATAGCTTGTAATTTTTATTGTCTTGGGATTTTTAACAAACGCTGGGTGGTGCAGTAGATAAGAGGGCTGGGCTTAGGGTCAGGAAGATCCATCTCCCCTGAATTCAAATCTGACTTCAGACTTACCAATTATGCTATTCTGGGCAAGTTACTTAACCCCATTTGCCTCAGTTTCCTCCTCTGTAAAATGAACTAGAAAAGGAAATGGCAGACCACTCTAGTATCACTGCCAAGAAAAACCTAAATGGGGTCAGAAGAGGCAGACACAACAGAAATCACTGAACAATAGAAACCCTTGACCACTGGTGATGTCATCCATTCTCATGATGACAACATTTATAACCAGAACTTGAGAAGGGAAAAGCCCCAAAGCTGTAAAATGTAACCTGTCACCAGTGACTGAAGAGATACTCAAGAACCAGTTGACTAAGATTAAATTAGATCTTTCAAAGCATTATCTGGAAAGGAATCCTCCTCTATGCTACTTTCCTGAGTTATCATTCATGGGCATGATCTGGTAATGGGAAGAATGTTATGAAATTGTGCCACTTGTCTGGAAAGTGGAACTACATTAAGGAGGCTTGCTTAGGTGGGGAGGAGAAGGGAATGGTGTTTTCTCAAAATTGATTTTCTTCTCATCAGGGAAGGAGATTCATAAATTCTCTCTTGAGCTGAAAACATATCAGTAGAGCTCTTTGTGGGATGAGTGCTCTGAAGTAGTTAAGCAATATCTAACCCAGAGTTTCAAAATTTAATCCACTGATGCAAAGAGATGCTATCTTATTCTAGGAGCTTAGGTTCAAGGAGTACCAGTGGCTATGTATGGGAATCATGGAGGTGAAAAACTAATTAAGTTAGGGGAAATTTGCCACCCCCTTTTCTCTTTCTGTCTTACTTTCATGGCCCAACTTTCTAGTATCATTGCAATTGTGAGGTTGACAGAGTGGAGGGAAATGGAAGAAGAATTTATTTCTCTCTCACCAAAGAAGGAGAGAAGGGAAAGAGAAGGGAGACACAGAGAGAACAACCACAAAAAACAGAGACCTAAAACAAGAACCCCAACCTTTTTGTTTGTAACATGAGGCAGTGAGGAGCTAGTTTGGTGGGTAAATATTTCCTAGTCTTGCTTGCCAGCAGCTGGATCTCCCCACTTTAATTCAGTTCAACTCCTGTTGTAAAGATGGAAATGGGGTTTCTCTTGGGACCCAGATGCCCATCTGGGTGGAAAAAAAACAGAGTTAAACTCTGTGAGAAAAATGTTAATGGGCTTTTACTGAAGTGAAAAGATCTACCATGTAAAATGAAATCATCTGTATCAAACAGAACATGTGGAACTAGAATTATACATTCCAACTTTATAGTACCAAGGGGTTTGGACTTTTTCAACAGGCAAAGAGGAACCATTAATAGTTTTTGAACAGGGAACTAATTACCAGAACTGTACATTAGAAAAGAATAATTGAGGGAAGTAATATACTATGGTGATAATAGTAATGATAATAATAATAGCTTGCATTTATATAGCACTTTAAGGTTTGCAAAATGTTTTACAAAAATCTCATTTAATCTTCACAACACTGGAAGGTTGGTACTACTATTATTTTCATTTTACAGATGAAGAAGCTGAGGAATAAAGAAGTTAAATGATTTATCCAGGCCCACACAGCTATTAAATGGATGAGGCAAGATTCAAATTTGTCTTCCTGACACCAGGTCTATTTGTTCTATCCACTTTACCACATAGCTGCCAAATGCCAACTGTCCCATGTACTACTCATGTAGCTTTGAGCATTCTATCTCTTTGGGCCTCAATTTTCTTCTCTTCAAAAGGATGTGGCTGGATATGATGATATTTTATGCCCTCTTTTGTTCTAAATGTTTGATGTTATGGTTATTTTGTGTGACAATAGCATATAGTATTCATTAGAGCAAAAAGCAGAGAGTTTTCTTTTGAGGTATATTATGTTATGAGACTATATGTTCTAGAATATTTATAACATCTCTCTTTGTGGTACCCAAGAACTGCAAATTGAGGGACTGCTCATCAACTGGGGAATGACTAAACAAGTTGTGGCATATCATTGGATGGAATACTACAGCACCCTAAGAAATGGTAGATTAATTTTTTAAAAACAAGGAAAAAACCTACATGAAATTATAAAAAGTAAAAGTAGAACTAAGAGAATATTATATGCAGTAACAGAAATATTGTTTGAAGTATGACTTGTCTATGTCTACCTCTAGAGAAAGAAATGATAGATACAAACAAGACAAAGTTTTGTACATAAATCTTTTTGTCAAATGAAATCTCTTATACAAGGCTAGAGGGAATTACCTGGGAATTTTATGTAACATTCAAATAAACAAATGAATTTAAAACAAAAAATGAAATTCCTTCATTAGTTTAGGTGAGAAATTATGAGAGACTGAACTCAGACACTGGCAGCAGGAGTGAAAAGTAGGACATGGATGCAGCAGATATTATGGTAGATTCTATGGAATTTGATAATTGATGGTGGAGTAGTGAAAGATCACTTTAGAATTTCAAGATTTTAAACATGCATAATTATGAGCCTGCTGTTTCTATAAAGAGAAGCAAGTAAGTCAAGAGGAGTAAGATTGGGACTGATAGTGTGACTAATTTTGGACATTTTGAATTGGAAGTATCATTAGAGCATTTGGATAGAGATGTCCTATCGGTATTTGATAATACAGAGCTGGAACTCAGGAAAGGATCAAGCAAGACTGGTGATATAGATTTGGGGATTTTCTGCAGAAAAATGATAGTTGAAACTGTGGAAATAGAGGAAAGGGAGATGAAATCAGAAGAAAGAGGAAAGGAGTAAGCTATCTTTCTTCGTAAAGGGGAAGGAGAACAATATGAAGACCAAGTTTCAGGAGATCCCTAAATATACAAGTTGGTTAAATAAAGAATTTGTTGAGGAGATTGGAAAAGAGCAACCAGAAAGATGGGAGAAAAAAGAGAATAGAGATCATATAAGCTGAGGAGGTATATCATAAATGGGAAATATGATGTTAAAGTCTGTTGTAAGTTCAAGGAAAATGAGTACTGAAAAAAATGTCACTGGATGAAAGATTAGAAAGTTATTTATGACATTTAGTAACCTAGTTTTTTTTGAGGAACAGAAAGCATAACAAAAAAATTGAGGAGCGCTCCACTCATAAGGAACACAAAGTAGTAGGCATAGGTTTACATTTTCTGAGAGTTTGTTAGTATGATGACAGATAAAATGATAAATTCAGTCAGTACCATCAAAGTTATAATTAGGAATCTTGGAACCTAAGACAAGTTCATTTGATCTGGGAAGGCAGCACTAGAGGAGGAATGTGACAACTGTGGGACCTGGTATATGAGTAGGAAGCCCAGGGATGGACAAAGAAGGAGTTGCACAGTGAATGCTCCTCCTGGAGCACCCAAGTGGGGGTGTTTGATCCAGATTTCAGTGCCTAGGGGAGCCCTAGTCAACCCATGCTAGTTTTAGCCTTAGGTGCTGTGGTCGAGTATTGAAGGGAAGACATGAGTTTTTGAGAGAAGGATGATCTTTGTAAAAATATAGATGGAAGTGAAATAAGGTATGACTGATGCAGCAAAATTGGTGGGAGGAGTTGGAATGATATCTTTATCTTTGGTGAGCAGATACATGTCTTCCTCTGAGAGAGGACAGAATCAATCTCAGAGACATTTTTGAAATATAGAAGAAATAGGGTTTTATGCAGGAATTTCATACAACTGGGGACAACAAAAAGCTTATCAAAAATATAAGAGTATGAAGGAAACCTCTTTCCTCCAGTATCATTGACTGACTGAATCATCAATTGGCACTAGTTCAAGAAGTGAAAGTTTAATTGACTATATCATATTGTCTGACTTAAAAGTAATAGACCAACCAGTTATCAACAGAAATCCTGGGAATACTGGGGGATGCAGGCTGTAGTCCTCTCTTTCTTTTCATTGGATCAAAGGAAGAAGGTTCTGGGCATTGGTTTGTGGAGTCTTGATTGTCTTTGGAATTTCTAGGGTTGTCCTCAAATTTCTGTTTCATATTTCCTTTCCCACTTGTAAATCAGTGGTAGAAGATGCATCCCACTTTGGCTCAGCTGACTCCTAAATGCCTCAGTGCAATAAATGTAGCATGATTTAGTGAAAACATAGTCCTTGCATTTGTGGTGGTTGTATTAAAAAGGAAGCATGTCTTCCATAAAGTTGCCATAGCCATTGCCATCAATTCCATTGGTTGCATTAATAGCTCTTCATCAAAATAGTTAACAGCAAGATAATTAAAAAATCCTAGCCTATATCCAAAGAAAAGATAAAAAACAAACATGCATCCTTTGATGATTTGCAAGTCTTTGGGTATGGAATATTGCATATTTTCACAGACATAGTAGTTGTGTTCTATTTGTTAAACATTTTTCTTTCTTTTTTCTTTTTGGCTCTAAGGAATGATACATCAGAAAAAGGAAGAAGGATATACTTGGAGATGGTGTTCTGAAAACACAAAATATTGATAAAAGGTATTGATAATAATGGTTAGCTTCAGGGTTACTATGTCAGGTTGTCTACTTGGGATGACTAGGAAGCTTACAGTGAATTGTTGAGGTTTTGTTTTTTTTTATTAAGCTTTGGTATAGCAAGAAGAGAACTGAATTTAGGCCAACAGATTTGGTTTGAGTCTTGAATTTGCCTTTTCATAACCATGTGACCTTGGGCAGGTTACTTAATTCCTTTTCAGCTTCATTTTCTCCACTTATACAATATACTAGCTAATATATATTTATATATATAATATATAAAACATATATTATTATATAAATATAATATACAATTATTATATATGAAATATATATTTCATACCTATTTGTGTACTATAAAGTATTATGAATAAAACAGCTATTGTGATGGATTAATTTTGAGTCCTGGGTCAACTTTTTTAGTGGAGTCTCATTTATTTTAGATGTGATTAGGGGAAAAGAATTATAATAATCAAATCTGGCCTCAGATACTTCCTAGCTCTGTGGCCCCAGACAAGACACAACTCAAATTTCCTAGTCCTTACCATTCTTCTGCCTTATCTTCTGCCAATCAATTCTAAGAGAGAAGGTAAAGGTTTAAAAAAATTATGATCATTCTTTCTCACCTGCTTCTATTTTTTGAATAGACAAAGGTGAAACATATAGCAAGCTAAGTAATCATATAGTCTAAAAGGCATGGTGTCCCAAATCCACCAATGCAGTCAGGAAGCTTCCAGGTTAGATAAAAGTGGGATTGTAAAATAAATATTTGAACTTGACTTGGATCTCCCAAGTGAGTGATTTCAAAATTGGTGTAGGATTTCTCTCACAGACCTATAATAGAACTGTATTGTTCATCCTATATGATAAGTTAGTTTAGAAGTCTGGGATGAGGCAGTTTTATTCATACTTCTAGCTTACCTCAACTTGACATCTTGATTATGAATTTATATAATCGTTCTTGGAAACAAAGTCTTAGAAACTCACTTTTGTTGTCTAGAGTGTGTAGGTATCCAGAGCTGATGAAAGGAGGGCAGATGCCAGATTTGGGCATCTAGAGAGTTATGACAACAGTAGCAAAAAAAGGGAGGAAGGGAATTAGATACAGAGGGCAGCAGATTTTCTAGCACAGGGGAGCAAATTGACTCAAAACCCCAAACTGCCTCAGTGCCTATATGAGAGTGCAGTGTTTAAGGAAGAACAGAAATTACCTAAAGGTGAATGTCTTCATTTCAAAGGCAAGCTTGCATGGAACAGTTTCATTTTGTCAGAAAGTTTAAGATCAGCAAGGTCTGTGACCTAGTGCTATATCCCTTACCATTATAAATACTGACTCCTTATTTTACTTTTAAATTTGAGGTAATACTTGTTGCTTTTGTGTCAGCTTTACTTCCAAATACATCACTCCTCTCTATATTACCCAAGGAGTTATTTCTTATAACTAAAAAAAATAAAAAGAAAGGAAATAGTTTAGCCAAGCAAACCCACATATTAATCAAGTCTGACAATATATCTGAAATCATAGTTCTCTATCTCACCAAGGAAGGGAGACGTGTGTACTTTCCCTCTTATTTAGGCATAGGCTTAAGCATTATCATTACATAGTGTTCTTTCCATTTATCTATTATAGGCATTGTGGACAGTTTTCCTGTTTCTACTTATTCTACTTTGTATCAGTTAATAAATAATTTCCCATGTTTCTCTGGATTCTTCATATTCATCAGAACTGATGACGCATATCACTTCATGACATTTTCAAAGCAAAATTCCACATACTGATCCTATTTGATCTCCGAAACAATCCTGTCATACAGGTATAGAATGAATATCCAAGCTCATTTCAGAGATCAGGAAACTTGGGCAAAGAGAGGTCGTGACATTCTCAGGGAGTTCATAGCTTACAAGTGGAAGAGCCAACTATAGAACCCAATTTTATTGACTTCACGGGAGTGCTTTTTCCACAAGGCCACATTCCTTCTCTCGTCTTCCTCTTTAAGTTCTGTGAAAAATAAATCTTCCTCCTCAGGCAGGTCAGATCTCAGGAGATTTGAGATAAGTAGGGGGAAGGATGACAGAGAGGGAGAGAAGAGGAGAGAGAGAATGAATATCCATTGACTTTGCTTTCAGATATTTCAGATCCTGGTTCACAGAATAAAAATTGTATCCCTCTTCTGCTTGGGCTCCCCTTCTCTGTGGCACAGAAACCATGGGTCAGCTGGACACAGACTGTTTACAATATGTTTTTAAATGGATCTCTCTATTTTGAGTTTCCCAAATTCCATTGTGAACTGGACTTTACACATTTTTTCCCTCCAGGATAAATTCTCCCACATGGACAGCCTGTTTCTAAGCTCTCTAACATATTCCCTTTGAAAACTTGAAAAATCCCTTTCTGTCCCAGTCTGCCTTTTCTTGAGCCAACTTTTAGAGTTCTTGCTATTTTAGCCTTATGCCACCTGGCAGGCTTTGGTGCCTGTTGGCATTTTCCTGAACATGTTTAAAGGATGTTGGCAAGACGAGAGATGTGAGCAGAGTCTGAGGAAGTCATTCATACCCATTGAAGGATTGGACCCCTGTTTTACTGCAGCCTTTTCTCTGACAAGTCATTATGGGTATATCCTGATTTATATTCTATTGTTAGGAATTTTAAAATATACATGTAACAGCACATGCAAAATCTTACTTTGCTACATTTTTTAAATAGTCAAAACATTTTTCTCCTTGATGAATTTTCTCCCCCCACCCCCATTCTCTAAAACATAGTAGCCTCTCTATTACCTCTTTCCCTACCACTCTTCTCTATTTCTGTATATCCTTGTGTTACATTTGCTTTCTAGGTTTCACTCATTTAATTGAATAGCAACAAGTCAGCTTTATGGTTCAGTTTTCCCTCCTTTCTTTCCCTATTGAATTTTACATAGGTATGATCTCCTCCCGTTGGTTTCACAACTTTGGCATTTATTTGCTTTCCTCAGCAAGTCTGACTTCTTCAGTGACTTAAACTATCTTTTGGCTTCCCTCCTCTCTTTTGTCCATGACAACTACAAACCTTTTTGGTTTGTTAAGGGTGGTAAAAGGGGAATCTGTCCTTGGTTCTGTGCTGTTCAACATTCTTTACTAATGACTTAGAAGAGGGCATAGATGACATACTTAACAAAAAACACAAGAAGCTAGGAGGAATGGTTATTAGTGGTTCAAATTACAGAATCAGAATCTATGACAGGCTGATGTGGGGTTGAATTTAATAAGATGGAGTTGACCAGAAATAAATATAAAGTCCTCTAGCACACTAGATGGGCCCCGTTATAGAGAATTTGTGGGAAGACATGAAAAAGGGGTGACCACAATGAGAAGGTATGGATGAGTTGTAATATGCCTTGTATAGACCAATATTGATAAATCTGGATCCATTGTAGAACCAAAGTATGAAGGTGTTTATATTTGGGTTAAATCATCCAATATGGAGGAAGATTTAATTTATGTAGAAAAGGACCTGGGAGTTTTAATAGGTAACAAGTTCAATTAAAGTAAAAATGTGACATGAAAACCAAAAACCACAAGTATCATCTTAGGCATCATTAGAAAATAACATGAATGCAAAATATGAGAGCTTCACTGTATTCTTTCCTTTTCAGAAAATATCTGAAGGATAATCCAGTTCTTTTTTTAAATTTGTTTTAACTTTTATTTTTCAGTTAGCAGGTATTTATTTTCCATATTGCCTCTGAATTATATTGTGTTCAATGCTAACCATCACAATTTGGTTGGGACATTGACAAGTTGTTTTTTTTTTTTAAGCTAGACATGCTAACAAGATGGTGAAGGACCTCAAGTCCATTCCATAAGAGATTGGTAGAAGGATGTAAGACATATTTAGTGAAGACAAAAGAAAGTTTAGAGGGAGGTCAGCACTGCTTTCAGATACTTATAAGGCTGTCTTGTTAAAAGGGAACAGATTTGTTTTTCTTAACTGTAGAACAGAACTAGCAATAATGAATAGAAATGACAGAGAAGCAATATCAGACTCATTTATTAGGAAAAATAATGCTAATAAGGAAAGCTTTAGCAGAGTAGTCTCAGTTAGTGGGCAGCAGTTCACTATTCCAATCCCCACTGCAGGGTTTTAAAAACTCAATGACTATATGTTGGTTGGTTGTAGAAGACATTCCTACTTATTTACAAATTAGACCCAATAATTTTCATGATTGCTTCTATTACATTTTGGAGAACAATTTGATACTTCTTTGTGCTCTGAAGGTCAGTCTCTAGACTCTCTAATTAGGAACTACTTTTTTCACAAGAGTTCTGACCTTAAAAATTTGTCTTAAAAAAAGAGGAGCCAAAACTTTTAATGTTTACATAATATTATTTTGGCGGTGTGGGGGATGTTGTCATACCTTGGAGGAAGGGAAAAAGGAAAAATTTGAGTTATGTAGTGGCTATAACATCAAATCTTAAGTCATGGAGCCAACTAGGAGCACAATGAGCCAAGACAGGTGATTCACCAGAGAACTACCCCCACAAACAGGAATTCTCCTATGTGAGTGTCTAACCACATAGTCTATACTATAGGACTTGTATATGGAGATTGTGGGCCTGAAATTCAGATTGCTTATGCTAAAGCATGAGACTTGCCCATAAGCCAATCATTTATTATGACAGTGATCTGATTGTTGCCCCTTTTTGATCCAGGTTTTATTCAATCCATTAGACAATATGTATTAATTAAACATCTTCTATGTGCCAGGCACTGGACTAAGCTATGATGAAGATGTGAAAAGAAGGGAAATATAGCTCCTGCCCTCAAGGACCTGACAGTCAATGGAAGTAAAAGTGTGGACTTAGGCTCCAATTATATACAAAGAAAATCTAATTCTGCCAAATTTAGTAGCATTCTATTAGAAAAAAATGACTTGATATTAATCCAGGTTAACATGATTCCTATAAAATTATATCAAAGTGATATTAAATAATTTTGCATTGTAGTGGCATTTTATGCTTGTTTGGGGACAAGTACTCAACATAGTTCTGCAGCTATTGAGGAAATGGTACTAAGCAAAGATTTTTGGTTATACATTACCTTGGGTTACCTACAGAGTGTGAAGAAGCCATAACTGAAAACATTTTGTTCCTTGCTATGAAATCTGAGAGAATGGCTATGTTACTGTGGAAGGCATACAGGTGGGAAGAAAACTCAATTTATACACTTTGAAGGCTCCTGGACACTGTTGAGCATCATCAGACCTCTGGAGAGATTTGTAAAAATGATATTTGAGAATTCTGCTCCTGACCCAAAATTGTTTAAGCAATTTTAAATCCTTCATGATTAGATCAGAATGGATTGTGGATGATGTCATCTGGAGAAAAGAACATTCTCTTCTGTGGCTAATGACCCAGTGCTAGCAGCTGCAGTGGCTATCATGGCTGTTGGTCAACTAGGTTTCAAGCCAGACTGGATATACTATGGACAGCTACAATCATGTTCAGGGAAGCATAATTTCTTTCTTGGATAGGAATGCATTGAACTTTGGTTAGGACACAACACAGAAGTGACGAGTGCAGAAATGGTAGCAGACCAATGGGGAAATAAAGTACTAGAGTCTCTAGATCACTGTCCTTAAATATTTACATGTTGAGGCAGCTGGGTAACTCTGTGGATTGAGAGCCAGGCCTTGAGATGGGAGGTCTTCAGTTCAAATCTGACCTCAGACACTTTCCAACTATGTGACCCTGGGCAAGTCACTTAACCCACATTGCCTAGCCCTTACCACTCTTCTGCCTTGGAACCAATACATAGTGTTGATACTACTGTGGAAGCGAAGGGTTTAAAAACATTTACATGCCTTGGAAAACCAATTTAATGATGATGAGATTATAGAGAACATATGCAGGTTTTCTTCAATTTACTTATCCACAGTTGTTAAGTTAAAGAGGTCTCTTCAAAGAACAAGAACAATGGAAGAGTGACTATAGAGTCATATCATGCATCTTTGGAGGCATAGGAGTGGAGTAGGGACTTAAGATTGGTCTTACATTGGTAATAGCCTGGGTAGGGTGATTACTCCACTTCACCTAATAACTAAGTAATTTTCTTTATTCCTTTTCATCCTGGGTTGTAAGTAATCAAAGAGAATAATCTGATATATATTTGCATTAATTGTTAAATTATAATTATATTATTTTATATATTATATATTGTCTCTCAATATTAGCCAGTTATCTATGGGCCTGCCATTCTATTTATGACATATAAATTTATAAATAGAAGAAACCTTTTTTCCAAAAACATTTGTCTTTCTATTTATCAAATCTTTAAATCCCCTAGGTTTAAATAAATATCAAATTTGCTGAATATGCTACTTATAAAGGTTTAAATGATAATGAAACAGACATAAGTAATAATTTATAATGTATCAGTTGTAAAAACACATGTATAGTATATATTATATAATATAAATATTATGCACAGTATATATTTATATGTATACATATGTGTGTATATTTATACATATATACAGACCTACTCAGTTCTAGAAACATAATCTTGGTATTTAGTTCTCTCTATTAAGGTCTCTTAAGAGTTTTCTTTATGTTTCTTTACAAGAGAAGAATGAAGTTCAGTTCTCTCAGGAAATAAGTTCTCAAAGTCCTTTTTTCTTTGTCTTCTCTCTAGCCATTGCAGTTAGCTAGTCTCTTCAGAATATTACTTTCAATATCATTATAGACTCCTCATAGCATGTAAAATTAAATTCTTACTCTCTAATATCCCGATATCTTTTAAAGTATAGGTAGTCTTCTGTATGAGAGGCTATTGAGGCTGGTACTATGCATAGGTGACCCAAATAAATGGGGATTCTGATACTGATAAAATGTTATAATGTCAAATAAATTAATTGTTATTGTTATTATTGTTATAATAAAATAAATAAATAAAATAATAATATTATTATATTATATTATATATTATAATAAAATAAACAAACAAATTAATTAATTAATTAATTAATTAAAAAAATAAATAAAAATAAATAAAATAATATTACTATAGTGGTAGGTAGGCAGTAGAGTGGTTAAGATACTGGAATTAAAGTCAGGAAGACCTGAGTCTGCATCCTACTACACATAGGTATTAGTATGAAATCCTGGGCAAGTTATTTCATTTGCTTAGTCTCTGTTTCTTCATCTATAAAATAATGGCAATAATAGTACCTATCTCCCAGCATTGTTATACAGATAAAATATGAAAAGTGCTTTAAATAAAGCCTGTAAGTTGCTTTATAAATTTAAAGAATAATAGAAAGGCTAGGTATAATAATAATAATTATTATTATTATGGTTCAATAAGGGGCAAGAGTCTCCACATTACTCAGGGTGTGGGAGATTAGGGAAGCAGAGATAAAGCTGCTGATGAGAAAGAGTAAGTATTACATTTTGGCCTAATCTGGCATCTGGAAATCTCAATAAATATGGGCCATTGAGACCAAAATGGAAACTGATTCAAATCAATCAAACTGGGCCAAAAAAACTCAGGCCAAGACAGCTGGATGGTAGACTAGTATGCATATTCACTCTTTCCAGAGGGATAAGGAAGTTTGGGAGCAGATGTTGAAGCTGAGCACATCAGGAACAAAACCAAGAGATTTCACACAAAGAAGCCAGCTGTGTTTTACTATAATTGTGTTGGTTGCATATGAGAGAGGGATGTGGGATTGGTTTATCAGAAACCAAATTCCACTGGATTGGCATTTTAATAGAGAATGGGGTAAGGAATGGGAATCACCATAGGTCCAAAAGGCCTTAGCTCTGGACCTATAAAAGATTTCTTGAGAATTTCCCCTGTGGACACATTATGTACCATACAGCAGTGACAATGAGAACTGAAAATGTAGTATTTTGTTATTCTGGACAATTAATTACAAGTGACATTTAGATTCTAATTATTTTTTGACAAACATCAGTACGCATCTCTACAGCATGTGCAGAAACTAGACTTCTATGGACTGACCAAGAAGGACAGTTTTTATCTCAGTTATGTCATGGTGAGTTTGAAATTCCTTAGATAAGGGCAAGATGGCAATGAGAAGGTTGGCACTTTGGCTCTATGTCTATACCTGGCAAAGGGTTCTGGGATTTGAAGAGTCAAGAGATGATCCCAAATACTAACAGAAGACTGAAGGTAGTCAGAACTTGCGGCCTAATGACTCTGATAATTCATACCTTCCATGAAAATCATTTTAGGAAGATTTTAGGAAGTCAGTCATAGTTGATGACTACAATGTTGCTATTATCGTGTATAATGATCTAGTCCTAAGGAACAGATTTTTTAATGGAGGAAGATATCATAAAAAGGGGGATGAAAAAGGAGGAAAGGGGGAAATTCTCATATGGGGGGAAGTCTGAAGAATAAGAAGCACAGCAAAGAGGCAAATAGAACATGATTGGCCTGGGCCCATTTCCAAAATGGAGGCTGTGGAAGGAAGGGCTTCACAGTAGAGCGTTATTCCAGCATTAGAAGCCTGCCCTGAAATAAGTTCCAGGGTGGGAAGGCAATTCAAGCATGATGACTAAGTTCAGAGAGTCAGAAGTACTTGTGTCAAAATATCAATCCATTCCTGCTGATTTTCCTGACAACTACTAAATCATAAAATCTTAGAATCAAAGATAGAGACCATCTAGTTTAATTCTCTCATTTTATACTCTACCCATGTTTCTAGTACACCTTCAAGAAAAAACTTTCTATGGGCTACCATCTGTTTCTAGCTGACTGGAAATATATTTTCTGAATGTTCTATCAAAAGGGACTTTTGGTTGACCATTATCTTGTCTAAGGGGATGATGTTGGGAATCGTAGGATTCTGAACCAAAAAGAGCCTTAGAAGTCATCTTAGATATGAAGAATCTGAGGTTCAAAGAGTTTAGGTGACTAACTTGAGGTCATAGAAGTAGTGGATAATAAAACTGGGATTTGGATCCATTCTATCCTACTTGGAAGTCAGTATTATTCTCACCATATCCAGAAAGTTGGTGACTATTTTGTCCCAGTGGTCAGAAAACTTTTTGATTCTCATCCTTTTTCTACAGCTCCATGAATTCTAATTATAGCCACTCCTCCTGATTAGATGGGATCTGAATTTGTCATGCATATTTTTCAATTATTAATACCCATAAATATTTAAAACAATCAAGGCAGATAATCAACAACTCCCATTAAGGTTTACAAAATACTTCATCACAAATCTATAGGGATACGGACTTGACCTATGATTTTATTGTTATCAAAACTCCCATGAAAGAAAACTTCATCTCTCATGGCAGATGGGAAACTTTTCTGCAAATTTTAATGTTAGAGAGTCCCCCCCAAAAAGTGAGAAGTTAATTGATTTGTACAATTACACAACTGGTACATATCAGAGGTAGGACTTGAACTCAGATCTTAGCTTTGAAGAAACACCATACCAGTGCCTCTCTAAGACAATCCTGTGAAGCAAATAATCCAAATAATGTCATCTTTTATAGATGAGTAAACAGGCTCACAGAAGATGTCACTTCAAGTCCATACACCAAAATCATGTCCAAGCTAAGGCTCAAACTCAGGTATTCTGACTCCAAGTTCAGTCTTCCTTCTATACTATTAGGTCAAATGCTCATTGAAAGCATTTCTGTGTGCATAGAATCATTTAAATCTGTGGTGGTTGCCATTTCCCCTCCTCATATTCTTTTTTCTTTTTAAACTTTCCTTTGCCCTGGAAGATCAGTGACTGATTTTTTTTTCTCACAGTGTAATCAGGGATCCCATGAGAAAATGTTAATGCTGGCAACATTTTCTTCTCTAAAATATTAAACACGAAATAATGTTAATATTTAAAATTTGATAATTTTGATATGAAAATTATTAACTTTACTTCAAAATATCTTTCACCCTGCTCATTTTCCTAGTGATATTACATATACCTGGGAATTCCTGAATCTTTATTCTTTGGAGCTCCATTTAAATATGTGTGTGTGTATATATATATACATATATATATATATATATATACACATAACTTTAAATAATCAAATTAGTGAATGATAAAGGAGATTTTCTGCCTTTAATGCTTATGATGTTCTCACTGGCTGGAATGTATAACCCAATTCCTCAAAGTTCAACTTTTGTTTCAAGGCCAAACTCAAATAATGATCTCTTCCATTTCACCCAAATCTCTAGCTAAGAATAAGTGTTCCCTCCTCTGAATTCTTGAGGTGCCATTGTTTGTACCACTCAGCTGCTACTAATTGAATCCAGGCCACTTTGTATTTTTTCTTATTACATATGTCATATTTCTGCAACTATGTTGCAAACTTATTAAAGGCAGAAGTGTTATATGTTTTGTATTTTCAATGGTTGCCACAGCTTTTATATATTATAATTATAGTAAATAAAGTAAAAT
Source organism: Monodelphis domestica (assembly GCF_027887165.1). NCBI lineage: Eukaryota > Metazoa > Chordata > Mammalia > Didelphimorphia > Didelphidae > Monodelphis > Monodelphis domestica. The sequence continues at coordinate 256,021,341 of NC_077232.1, forward strand.
TGGTAAGAGCGCCTACTGTGTGCCAGGTATATAATTCTATTTGTACTTGTGTAAATATAAAGTTGAAGAGGAAGTCAAAAAGAAAAAAGCAATCTCACCTTGGAATATGGATAGTGTCAGTCAGAACTGACCATACTTTTTCTCCTTCCATCAGGCAATTCCTTCACTCTAGTCACTGTCCCTGAATCCACCCTGGCAAAGAACTTTCATTATGTGAGGGTAAGAAAGATGAATAAATGAGGCCAAATTACACAATAGATTCCAAACAGCAAGGTGGTACCCTGACTCAGCTTTTTGTAGTTTGATGGACAGAAAGAAAGCCTTAGATCTAGCTTAGCTTCATCTTTTGGATTTTTTTCCCCAAAACAAACCAATCAAAGTTGTGACTGTCTCCTTAATTATTTATTTTACTTTTTACTTATTTAATTTGTTTGTTACATTAAAATATCTTCCATCATCCCCACCTTGGAGAAGGTGTTGGTGGACAAAAAGATATATGTGGATATAAAACTATGTCTTGCTTGTTTCTATTTATCTAGTTCATTCTCTGAATGTGGACATATACAAGACGTACTTCAAACAATATTTCTGTTGCTATATATAATATTCTCTTGATTCTTCTTGTTTCACTCTTCATAATTTCATGTCAGTCTTTTAGTTTTTTCCTAAAATTAATTTGCTTGTCATTTCTTAAGACGCAATAGAATTCCATCACAATCCTATGCAATTTGTTCAGTCATTCCCAACTGATGGATACACCACCCTCATTTCCAAATCTTTGCCACCACAAAAGAGCTGCTACAAATATTTTAGAATATATGGATTCTTTTCCTTTTTCTTTGATCTCCTTAGTAAGATAATTTCTGGGTCAAAAGACATACACAAATATCATAACTCTTTGGACAAAATTCCAGATTGCTCTTCAAAATGGTTGGATCAGTTGACAGTTCTTCCAACAGGATATTAGTGTCCTCATTTTTCCATATCCCCTGCAACATTTGTCATTTTGCCCTTTTACCATTTTAGCCAATCTGATAAGAGTGTGATGATGTCTCAGAGTTGCTTTGATTTGCATTTCTCTAATCAATGATTTAGAGCATTTTTTGTATATTTAACTTTGATTTTTTCATTCAAAATTACATAACTGTCTCAATTTGCTTCCACCCTCAGCCAGAAGGTAGTATGGCATTTTTAGACCAGGGCTGTCACCTTGATTCTCTGTGTATAATTATATACCAAGAGCAGCCAAATATAGTTCCCCCTTCTTGAAGTTCCTGTCTGCAATTAGAGACATACATGAATCAAAAGCAGTTAAAACAGGTCAGTTTGTGGTGAGCCAACTTTTAAAATCCACATTTAAAATAGCAAACAAAAAACTGAACTGTTAGATAGAAGTAGGGGGAACGAGAAGGGAGGAAATATAGTGACTTCTAGCTTCCTGGATTCTTGGATAGGTGAAAGTCCATCAGTGATAATTTTCCCCATACTCTGGCTACAGATGTCTTGTCTGCTATGGTCAATTAGTCAAAAAGCATTTAAGTGCCTATGATGTGCCAGGCACTGGTGCTAAGTGTCAGGCATCTAGTTGGCACAGTGGAAAGAGTACCAGACCTGGAGTCAGGAAAGACTCCTCTTCCTAAGTTCACATTTAATCTCAGTCACTTACTAGCTGTGTGAACTTAGGCAAGTCACTTAACCCTAATTGTCTCAGTTTTCTTATCTATAAAATGAGCTAGAGAAGGAAAGGACAAACCACTTTAGTATCTTTGCCCAAAACCAAACCAAATCAAACCAAACCAAAATGGTATCATGAAGAGTCAGACATGACTGAAACCAGTCAACAACTGTGCTAAGTGCTAAGAATATAAGGAAAGGTAGATAGTCCCTGCCTACTGAGATGCTCACAATCTATTGAAGGAGAGAACATGTAAACAATCATGTACAAACCAGATACGTCCAGGATCAATTGAGAGAGGGGGAGGAGACAGACAGACAGACAGACAGGGACAGAGAGAAACACACACAGAGAGACATAGAAAGACAGAAATAGAGGGGGTGGGGGGAGAAGGCACTAGAATGAAGAGAAATCTAAAGGCTTTTTCTAGAAGATGGGAGCAGAACCAGGAGAACATTATATACAAAAATAGGAGGTTTTGAAGAATGACTTGCATATATCCACCTCCAGAGAAAGTACTGATAAAGAGAAACAAGCAGGACATAGTTTTATATATACGTTTATCTTTTTAGTCAAATGATACCTTCTCTAAAATGGGAGAAGGGAGAAAGGGAAATACCTGAGAATTTTAATGGAACAAATTGATTGATGCTTCTATTTCACATAGCTCTTCTTTCCAAATGATAGCTGTCCCAGCTGTTTGCCCCTTCCTTTTTCTCTGCAGCCCCAGCCTCAGTTCAAAATCCCCATACTACTCCCTTGAGAATCCCCAATTTTTAGGGTTTCCTTTAAACTATATCTCACAGGATGTGCTGCAGGTAGGTTTTGTCTTAAAAACTGGTAAGCCCTGGTTCAGGTCCTTGCTCTGATGCCTACTTGGGTGAAACCTGTTCTGGTCTCTGTTTCTCTTACTCATTTATTTTTTCCTGCTGCTGCTCTGCCAAACTTATTTTTCTGTCATTCTGTTCTGACCACAGAACATGTTTGTTCTCAGAATCTGTGTTGTGCCTCTCTGGCTGCCTTGCCTTTTTCTTTTGGCATACGATTTAAAATCTGAGTATTTCAATAATTGAGCTCTATTCAGGCAGCATTGATTAAACAGTCTAGTATGCAAGGTCCTTTGCTGAGAACTCAGGAGATAAAAGGAAAACAAAAAATAGTTCCTGCCCTCAAGAAACTTACATTCTCCTAGAGTGACACTTGTATAAAAGCAGATGTTGCTGTAAGGAAGGCTTTGTTTATATAAGAAACCTGAAAAAGAAACAAACAAAAAATAATAATAAAATCCAGGCACTGGTTCTTGTTCTCTTTCTTTTTTAAGTAGTATTTTCTTTTCTCCCTTTTTACATATAAAAACAATTTTTAACACTTTTTTTAAGTTTTGAGTTTGAAATTCTCTCCCTTCTGATCTTCCCTTTCTTACTTCTTCCCTGCCTTACCCATTCCCTGAAATAGTAAGTAATTTGATATAGTTTGGGAAAGGATAATTTTCCAGACCATATCTTTCTTTTCTCAGTAGACATAGCTGGGGGGGGGGTTAATTTCTTGGGCTATGCCCCCCTCTCTGCCCTTTTCTATCAGAAGCTGAAGTTAAACATTTGCTGAATGAGTGACTGAGTTGTCCATATTCTAAGTCATCTGATTCTATTGTAATGGTGGCTCATTTTTTCAGTCTAGAGCAAAGGGAAAAAAACAACTTTGGATTGAATTTATTTCTCCCTTTTGGAAAGTTTATAATTTTTTAAAAAATGAAATGATAAACATAAAGTTCTCTCACAATTACAGCTAAGCTAGTTAGCAATCCCCCTAACTGTTTTGGGTTGAAATACAAACCTTCTGGCCTAGGTAATTTTGTTTATTCCTTTTTAGCCACTGGCATCCACCATTGACCACCCCTCAGACACAATATATAGATATGCGTTACAAAACCATAAACAATCACGGGTTGGGGTCAAGGGAAAAACAAAAGCTTTCAAACCCATAAATTAAATCAGAATTTATAAATATATTTGAAGAATAGAGAAACAAGTAAATTCATGTTGTCTATAGGAAGAGAGAGAAGGAAAAAGGTAGGGGCGGACTGAAGTAAAGAATAATGCCAGATTTGGGAAAGTGAATGTAAAGAGACAACCCAGAGATTTGCTTCTCTTCCCTTTTTAGCTTTGTCTGACCAAGCTCTAAGAACTCCCACAGTTCTTGTTTCAGCTGCTTGCATGGCTATTGGAACAAATTTTTCTCATCTACCCCGTTCAGCTGAAGGAACTCCTTGTGTGCTTGGGGTAGACATCCCTCTAACTCATTTATAGGTTTGAGGCTTCTTGATTCCTCTCAATTTACTTTAGCCAATCTGCCAAGATGCTTTTCCTGGGGTGTGGCCACTGATCATGGTATAGCTTCTTGGAGCCAGAGGTGAGAGTTGGATCACAGGTGGACACTAAAGGTAGATGATCATCCCTGGAAAGAGCTCATCAAGCCCTCACCCCAGAACTGCTGCTCCTCTCTGCACAGCTAGGTGGCTCCATAGTGCCCAGAACACCCTACTACCAGAGGTGCTGGTCCTCCCTGGGTTTCTGTCTAGGTGGTGCCATATTGCAAAGAACATTGACCCTCCCACCAGAGGAGGTATCCTCCTGGTGTGCCTAATACACCCCACTTGCATGTATACAGAGATAAGCGAATACAAACAAGATGAATAGAGGAGAAAGAAAACACTAAGAGATAGGAAAAACAGGAAAGGCTTCATGGAGGAGTTGGTACCTGACCTAAACCATAAGGATGAGGAAGACGTTCATTCTAGGCATGGAAGACAGACTCTACCAAAGCCCAAAAGTGGGAGATAGAAAGCTAATGTGCTGACCACCACATAGAACAGTTTGCCTGAAATGGATGATGCATGAAGGGAGTTTACATAAAACAAATCTGAAAAGTTCTCTATCTTCCAATGTTCCTTTCCTCCTATTTTTCCTTCTATACATTTACTCTGGTTCCCTTTGACTTAAATTTGTCCTCACCTGCCTCAGACCTGGAGAACTACCATTAGGAAGCATTCTTCTTCCTGACATAATGGCAAGAGTATTGAATTTACATGAGTCTTAGTCCTTCTTAGGACATTTCACAGATCTCTCCACTTTTCAGTGTTCAGTTACCTTATCTGTCTGACCAGATAATACTTCTTTTTGTCTTCATGGAATTGTTGAATTTTATAAAACTGAAAGCACTTTAGAAATAGACGTTTATTACTCTTCAAACCTGTCACCATCTGAACATCCATTAAAAATTCATTTTGTGAATATCAAGGGAACTAATAAAAAAAAAAAAACGTGATGTATGGAGGCCTACCAGTCCCAGATCTTAAACTGTGTTTTAAAGCAGTGCTTATCAAAACAATATGGTATAAGGTAAGAGACAGAAGAGTGGATCAATGGAATAGACTTCAGTAATCTAGTGTACAATAAACCCAAAGATCCCAGTTTTTGGGACAAGAACTCACTATTTGACAAAAACTGCTGGGAAAATTGGAAAACAAAATTAGGTTTAGATGAACATCTTATACTCTATACCAAGATAAATTCAAAATGGGTAAATGACTTAAATATAAAGAGTGAAATTATAAATAAATTAGGTGAACATAGAATAGTATATCTGTTAGATCTGTGGGAAAGGAAGGAATTTAAAACTGAGCAAGAGATAGAAAACATTGCAAAATATAAAATGAATGACTTTGGATATGTCAAATTAAAAAGGTTTTGTATAAACAAAACCAATGCAACCAAAATTAGAAGGAAAGCAACAAACTGAGGGAAAAACTTTACTGACAGAGGTTTAATTTCCCAAATATATGAGGAACTAAGTCAAATTTACAAAAAAAAAAAAATAAATAAAGCCATTCCCCAATCGACAAATAGCCAAGGGATTCAATAGGCAGTTTTCACATTAAAAAATAAAAACTATCAATAAGCATAAGAAAAAGGTGTTCTAAATCTCTCTTGATTAGAGAAATGCAAATTAAAAAAAAAAAACTCTGAGGTACCACCTCACACTTAGCAGATTGGTCAATATGGCAGCAAAAGAAAATAATAAGTGTTGGAGGGGATGTGGCAAAATCGGAACACTGCTGGTGGAGTTGTGAATTAATCCAACCATTCTGAAGGGCAATTTGGAATTATGCACAAAAGGCTTTAAAAGAATGTTTCCCCTTGGATCCAGTCATACCACTGCTGGGTTTGTACCCCAAAGAGATCATAAGAAAAAATACTTGTACAAAACTATTTCTTGCTGAGCCCTTTGTGGTGGCAAAAATTGGAAAATGAGGGTGTATCCAATGATTGGGGATTGGCTGAATAAATTGCGGTATCTGATGGTGATGAACTACTATTGTGCTGATAGGAATGATGAACTGGAGGAATTCCATGTGTGAAGAGTAAATCAAACTTTCTTTGTCTATCAATCAGCAATTTTTAGGTTAATCAATCAAAAACATAAACACTCCTACTTAACACTAAGTAGGAGAGTTTGCAAGTCAATTACTAAAGTGGGTGACAATTCCAGAGGCCACTGACCACCCCTTGGGCAGTGCTAAGCAAATTGAAAGACTGCAATTGGTTCCCATAAAGTGGAGAAAGGGACAGGAAGTGATATGAAAAAAGGATTACAAAAAGTCCTGAACTTCCTATACAGGGAGCTTCTCCTGGTGACTTGGCTTTTGGAGGTGGCTTTGGACTTGACCTTTGGCTTGGACCTTGACTTTGGATCTTAGACTGCTTCTTGGAGGACTGCTCCTGTATCTTCTCCTTTGGACCTTGTCTTGAGTGAGTGAGTAGATGGCCTTCCTTTCCTGGCTTCCGGAGAGATTAGTTCCAGAGAGGCTTTCCTTTCCAGGAAGAGGCTGTGTTGGTAGAACTCTTGCATGAGACACCAGGAACTCTTGTATGAGACATGACTGAGTCCTCTGGCTGAGTGTTATTGAGCCCTGCTGGGACTGAGCCAGATACTCGAGCAACATTTAGTGTGATAGGCTAGACATTTTCTCTCCCTTCTTCTTATATTTCTCTATTTTCACTCTTTCCACCTCTTTGTAAATAAAAGCTATTAAAAGTCATTTTGACTTGAGCTATAATATTTTTAAATCAGCGACCACAATATTACTTTAGAATTCTCATATTTAGTCAAAACTCCTAAATTTAATTTCTTACACATATGAATTAGAAAGACCTCCAGGAAATGATGCAGAGAGAAAGGAGCAGAACCAGGAGAACATTGTACACAGAGACTGATACACTGTGGTACAATCGAATGGAATGTAATGAGCTTCTCTACTAGTACCAATGCGATGACCCAGGACAATCCAAATGAATTTATGAGAAAGAACACTACCCACATCCAGAGAAAGAACTGTGGGAGTAAAAATGCAGAAGAAAAACATATGATTGATCACATGGTTTGAGGGGGATATGATTGGGGTTTTAATGTTAAAAGATCTCTTTATTGCAAACATGAGTAACATGGAAATAGGCTTTGAACAATGATACATGTATCACTCAGAGGAATTGCTTTTCAGCTCCAGGAGAGGTGAAGGAAGAGGGGAGGGAAAGAACATGAATTATGTAACCATGGAAAAATATTCTAAACAAATAAAATTAAAATAAATTCAGTTTTCTTTATCTTCTACAATTTCCTTTCTCATGGACTTATAGAACTTTAAAAACTGAAAATAATTTTAAGGTCATCTAATCCAAGTACCTTAGGGGCAAATAAGTGACACAGTGAATAGACCATCTGACCAGGATTCAGAAAGAACTGAATTCAAATTTGACCTCAAATATTTACTAGCTGTGACCAGAAGCAAGTCAGTTCAATGCTATTTGCCTCCATTTCCTCATCTGTAAAAGGAGCTTGAAAAGGAAATGACAAGCTACTCCTGGATTTTTGCTAAACCAAAAAAACCAGAAATGGGGTCATGAAGTATTAGACATAATTGAAAAATGACTGAACAACAAATCCAAGTATCTTATTTTAACAATGAAGAAATAGAGGGGGAGCAATAGAAGTTGGAATTCCATTACTGAAATTCAAATCCATTTCTGATACTAGGTAAATCAATTTCTCTGAGCCTCAGTTTTTTTCATCTGTATGTAGCCCAGTTCCCACTTCCAGTGGCAAGTCAAAAGGTAGCCGCCTTTCTTTCTCAGGGTTTTGGAGATTATTTTGAAGAGATGGATGTAACTCTTCTAATATTACTCCTAGTTTGCATGTGATTATTACCCACATATCATTTGCTAGTGACAGTGTCTCTTTAACATAATTCACAAGTTAATCATATAAATGAGCCTTTGAAAAGGAATATTTATTAAGAAGATATAAATGGGGCAGCTAGATGATTCAGTGGATTGAGAGTCAGCCCCTTGAGACAGGATTTCTTGGGTTCAAACCCTGCTTCAGATACTTCCTAGCTGTGTGACCCTGAGCAAATCACTTTTTTTAGATATTTGAAATACAATTTATTATATTCTAAATGAAGAAAAGGAATGAGAATAGAAACAAACAAGATTCACCACTGAATAATGTGATGAGATTGTAGCAGTCTTATATTTAAAACTTGAAGGGATGTAATTGTGGTCCAAAAAAGCTAAATAATGCAGGTCCAAAATAGGAATTATATATATTTTTAAATGGCCACATTCACTCTGAAGCCCATTCGTCTTCAGTATTTTGAAGATTAAGCACATGTTCTGCTCAGCTATTAAATAAAGTAGCAAATGCACTACACCACTGACATCACAGGGCAGTTGCCTCTAGCTTCATTCCCATACCGGTCATCATATTTAACTGGGAGCTCAGTTATCTGAGCAATCTGTAAGCCCTGCTCATACTGTGACAGGTCCATGGATCCATATCCAGGATAACCTCTGGCAAGGCAAAATCAGCATGGCAACCATTTCCAAATGAGGATCTGCCATAAGTTTTCCAGCAAGCTAAAGGAAGGCTTTCTCAAAATTGTAGTTACTTTTGACTGGAACTGCTCTTTCTCTGGAGACAAGAGACTTTGCCTTTACTCCTCTGTCCTTAATATCTACTTCGTGGCCACACAGTACTTATCCCATTGCCCACCCCTTACTGCTCCTCTGCCTTGAAACCAATGCACCGATTCATAGATGGAAGGTAAGAGTTTTGGGTTTTTTTTTAAAATATATAGCCAGAAGCACAAACACGTTCTCCTGAACTGGGGCAAACTCTCCTCTCTACCTCATAGGGCCATGGGGAGGGTATATTCAAAGTGAAAATGGTTGCTGCAAATATTCCTCCCACCAGTTTCACTTCTGGATGCAGCACAGTCAATAGAGAAGTCACTCCCTTGTTTACAGAACATTGTCTGTTTTTGGATTGATTTACTGCCTGGCTATATCTTTCTTTATGGCTAAGCTGGTTCATCCAAGGCTGCTTCCATAGTCTTTGCCGTGTTTGAATCTCTGGTCATTCTCCTCACCTTTTAAAGCCCACAAGGTTGTTCTGGGTCACATAATGTTTCACCGAAGACCAGGAAAGCATAAACACAACAGCTACAGAAGGAAGAGCAGGGACACACATTCACAGGCCACATCGTGGCCCTATGTGGGGTGACAGGGTGGCTACCAATTCCCCTCCCCTACCACGTGGTTTTCAACCATCCTTTGGGTCTCCCTTGAAAACCACCAGAGAGAGGGACAGTGCCTCTAGAGGTGGTTAATGTTTCCCCTCGTTTTCCTCTTTCTCAATTTGAAGAATATAATCAGACCTTCCTTTCCATCTTCTCAGAATTTTCCTACTACTAATCCTTGTCATGTGCCACACACACATCCTCTAAAGTTTTCCCCAGAATTCTATTGAATATACCTCTTGGGCTTGTTCTGCCTTGAGAAGCATTTTACATGTATAATGAGGAGTTGATTCTTTAAAACTAGCTAATTTTTTAAATTTAATTTTCTCTTTTTAAAAGTAATCAAAAATTTATTCCTTTCATGCCCACTGGAGAAAAAAAATGCCCTGAAACACACACTAGAAAAATGAGCAATGGCAAACAAAACAAATTTCCACATTGGACATGTCTAAAGACATGTTTCTTTTCACACCGGAAATGCACCTCCCCTCTGAAAGGTGGTTTGTCATCACTGGTCCTCTGGAATTGTGGTTGGTCACTGTATTCTTTCTCGAGCCTTTCAAAGTTGTTTTTCTCTCTCATGCTGTTATCATATAATTTGTTTTCCCGGTTCCGCACTTCACTCCACAAACATAGCTAATTTCTAAGCTGAGATTCTTCCAGGTCTATTTTAATGAATTGTAAAGACTCATTTGTAATTAGCAACATCTCTCTGTATATTGATAAGTAATGTGTTATATTTATAATAGCAAACAGGCTAACCATATCTTTTCCCCCAATCTTGTTTATGCTATCAACTAACTCATATTTGCATAATGCATTAGCACCATGCAAATGTGTGTTATTATTTACTAAATTAATCTCTCTTTTTGTCTAATGAGTAATTTGACAGACAAGGAAACTGAGATTTAGAGGCATGATGTGAACAGCTCAAAGACATACAGGCAGTAACTATCAGTCTATCATGCTATCCAGTACATTATGCCATCTTAACAAAAAGGTAAACTAAAACCTTGCCTATGTTTCATTGTTGTTTAGCTGTTTTCAGTTATGTCTGACTCTTTCATGACCCCAGTTGAGGTTTTCTTGGCAGAGATACTGGAGTAGTTTTCCATTTCCATCTCCAGCTCATTTTACAAGTGAGGAAACCAAGGCAAACAGGATTAAGAGACTTGCCTATGGGTCACACAGCTATTAAGTGTCTGAGACCAAATTTGAACTCAGCAAAATGAGTCTTCTTAACTTCAGGTCCAGAGCCACTTTGCTACCCAGGGTTAGATGATATTAAAGACAGAATTCTTCTATTCCCAATGGCCAGAACTTTTCTGTATTACTTTATTTTGTCTTTGATTTTGTAGGAGAGGCCACTACTCTAAAAGAAAGATTCCAGAACTGAGAGTTAAGCAATGAGAATAAAAGCCTCCTGCAGCTAACTGTGTGACTTTGGACAAGTCAGCTCACTTCATTTTCTTCCTCTTTAAAATAAGTATATGGAGGGGTTTGACCAGAAGACCTCTACAGCCCTTTCCAGAGGCTGTAGCTATTCAGTCCTCTCAGTTTTTCTCTGTCCCGCCCCTTCTCTCAATCTCCTCTCTCTGTCTCTCTCCATCTCTGTTTCTGTCTCTTTTCTTTCTTGCCTCTGTCTCTGTTTCTATTTCTGTCTCTCTTTCTGTCTTTCTCCTCTTGACAACATATAAAGAAAAAGTCTGTGGGTGAGAGAAGAGAATCTCAGCTGTTTGAATAACTCCAGTTCAGCTGTCAGCTTACAAAACTGGAACCTATGGACCACACTCATGAAATCGGCTTTGAAAACAATGAATAACTATGCTGTCTGCCATCCCCAAGAAAGCACCTTCCTGCTCAACGTAGACAGCCTGCAAACACTTTCTATGTCTGATTATAGCTTGGCCCTCAATCAAAATGATCACTTGTACACAACTGCACATCTAAACATACAGATGAGCTCACCCTGAATTTCTGAGAATAAAAACTTAATGATTTCCCCGCACTTGCCACATGTTTCCCTTCTACTCTTAGCTGTTCTGGGGCTTTGTTCTGCTTTTAGCCCTCTAGTCTCAGTTTTTATCAGCCCTGAGATGCATTCAATACTATGGAAACAATGACGTCATGGCAACAGCAGGGTGCTTAGCAACAGTCACTAGACGCAGAGAGTGGCCTGAGCAGCGGTTTGGAACACTGGGGACTTGGAGAAAGTTGGTTCAGCCCTTTGCCGGGGCTCACCTTCTCCTTTCTCCTTGGGAAGGGCTTCACTAGCTTCTGGGAGCACTATTTAGGCTCTTACAACAGGCAGGTCTCATCAGAGACAAATGGGAGGATGCCTTCCTGGGGACACCTGGGAGTAAGTTGAGCAAAGTTGCAAGATCTCACCAGTAGGAGGAGCCTGAATACCCTTTTCTGTCCTCCAATGTATGGGCAAGCCTAGGAGAGAAGAGTCTATGGGACCATGGCCCTTACAATAGGGGGATAAAATGAGTCTGAGAGCTGGATGGACCTCACAGGTCAAAAAATCCTCAGCTACAGATTTAGCACTTGAAGGATCTTAGGTGCATTCTAGTCTAACCCTCCCTTTTAAGGTTCAGAAATCCAAAACTCAGAGAGATTAAACAATTTGTCCTAAGGTACAGTGAGGGAGCAGCCAGGTCATCCAGTGGATAGTGCTAAGCCTGTAGTCAGGAAGACTCCTCTTAATCTGACCCTGGACATTTACTAGCTGGGTGACTCTGTTTATCTCAGTTTCTTCATTTGTAAAGTAAGCTGGAGAGGGAAAGGGATAACTACTCTAGTAGTTCTGCTAAGAAACCCCAAAATTGGGTCAGGAAGAATCACACATGACTGAAAATAAGTAATAGCACTACAATTTAAATACAGCCCTGGAATTTTAAGTTGGCTCTCTCTCCACTGTACCCTACTAAAAAGAAAAGCATTCTCCATGGTCCCACATGCAAGATATCCCAGCTAATAGCTTAGATATCCTAGTGCTGGGGATAGGAGGGCATATGAGATAGAATAAAAAATGGAGTAAAGTAGACTGTGAATCTCAGTAATAATTGATTTTCAGGCATCAATACCTGACTTTTCAATGGGACTATATTCAAAAATGAAACAACTGAATTATCTTTTAATTAGAGCAGGGCACAAGAGTATGGATGGAGTCACAAAGGGGGAGATCATCCAAAGGTTATTTTGTCTGATCCCCTCAATGTACAATATAACACCAACAATAATACAATAGTAAACCAACCCACAAAGCAAAGTCATTTCCCCAAAGTCACAAAGGTAGTTAAGTATCAAGGTGGGATTGGAACTCAAGTCCTGGCTTTCAAAGTTCATTTCACTGGACCACACCATGAGCCCTAGTTATCCAAAGATGCTATTATTCTGCAGTGTGAATATGTACTAATAAATAGCCTTTTATAATGAGAGGGAAACATTGTTGCTGTAAGAATTATGAGAACACAGAAGAAGAAGCTTTTCCTCACTCAGTATGTTGGTAGATCAATGATTTACTTGGGTAGGTGCCTTAAGCAGGGTACTTGGAGTCAAAGAAGCAATTCTATTGATAGTCAACAATGATTTTGAGGGGTGATGGTGGCTTCAAATCAACTTTTTTAGAATTATGACACAAAGTTCAATGAGGTGGAGACAGAGACTCTCTTGTTCAGAAGTTTGGAGTGTGTTGTTCAGTCTTTTTCTACTCACTATACATTTTTTCCTCTGCTCTTTGTGTAATTTGTAATTCCATTCTTCTGGAATTAAACTGTAATTTGCAGGCTGCAATATCAGTATAGAGGGAAACAGTGTGGGGTAGTTAATAGAGTCACTCTTCCAAGCCCAGAAGACCTCAGACACTGACTGCATGATCTTGGACCAATTATCAATCTCTGTTTTAGATAATTCTTTAAGACATGAAGTTTACATATTAAAGAACTTGGAGTTAGGGAGTAGGAAGATATGAGTTCAAATCCTGATTAGACACCCCCTAGCTATGTAATCCTGGAGAAAACACTTAAACTCTGCCTCTGCTTTTTTCATCTGTAAAATAAAAATGGAGGCATCTAGAAGGCTCAATGGATAGAACACTGCTGGCCTTAGAGAACAAGAAATATCTGAGTTCAAAATTGGTCTCTGTCACTTACTAGCTGTGTGACCTAGGGCAATTCACTTAACTTCTGTTTGCCTTAATTCTCTGGAGAAGAAAAAGACAAAAACCTAGGGCAATTCACTTAACTTCTGTTTGCCTTAATCCTCTGGAGAAGAAAAAGACAAAAAAAGAGTGTGTCACAACTGAACAATAACATACTAGTACCTCCCAGGATTGTTGTGAGAATCAAATAAGATAATAATTGTAAACTGCTTTAGCATAGTGCCAGGCACATCATAAGTGCTATGGAAGTTTGAGCTATTATTATTATTATAGAGGGAGTTCCCTAAACCACTGGGGTCACCTCTCTAGATCAGGTGAATGATGCTGTTAAAGAGATGGACTTTTGCCATGGATGGCAGTTTGGGATTATTGAAAGATTTCTTCTGATTTCCTTTTACTCCGTCCTTGCACAAAAAAAGAAAGAAAGAAAAAAGGAAAACAAAAAGAAATCAATATTCTTGGTGAATTGACAAGGCATGAGTCCCTACATAATTGGGTTAGTAGTGGGTCAGATTTACACAGCAAACTATTGGTGGTTCACAAATGAATATTATATCAGTAAACCTCACACCTCAATAGGGTGGGGAATGAAAAATTTTAATGGAAGACAACAGGAGTAACTCTAGTCATTGAGGGATGAAGTGATCAACTCAAGCCTTATCCAAGTACCAAGTATGTTTCAGACATTGTGCTGGGTTCAGGAGAAGAGGACAAAGCCTAGGCTAATAGATTGTGGTTTTGTTGTCGTTGTTATTCAATCATTTTCAGTCGAATCTGACTCATTGTGACCACATTTGGAGTTTTCTTGGCAAGAGATACTGGAGCTATTTGCTTACTTCTTCCTAAAGAGGTAGTGAAAAGAGTCATAGGCTATGACATCAGGAGGCCTGGGTTCAAATCCTGCCACTGAACTGTAACCATCTTTGACAATCACAGCCTCCAGAGACCTCATCTGAAGACTGGATGCCATCTCTGACCTCTTCTGACTGAATCTATGATCTTTGTGTCTTATATCATTTTAAATTCTCTTAATCTCAATTTCCTCACCTGTTAAATGAAGAGGTTCCATTAGATTACCTCCAAGGAATCTTCCGTCTTGCTCTACTCTCCAACGGCCTATAAAACTGGTTTTAGTCAGTCAGACAATAAACACTTAAGTGTTTACTATGTACTAATTCTTAATAACTGCATTCATAGTGCTAAGGATTTTACCAATGGGGCAGCTAAGTTGGCTCAGTGGATAGAGCTCCAAGCCTGAAGACAGAACATCTTGGGTTCAAATTTGGCCTCAGATACTTCCTAGCTGTGTGACTGTGAACAAGTCACATCACCCCCCCCCCCATTGTCTAGCCCTTACCCTTCTGTCTTAGAGTTGTTTCTAGAACAGAGAGTAAAGGTTTAAAAATAAAAAAAGAATGGAAGTTCCAGTGTGCACCTAACTTCAAATGATGCAATGGAGAGGATTAGGAAGAAACAAACAGAAGGAAAAACTTGCAATGAGCAGGCAGAAGATGGGTCTTCCCAGAAAGCAGTGAGGAGACATCTGTGCGCAGGCGTGCCTGTGTGAATAGGTTCATTCTTGGCAATTATTTCCAGAAAAGCCAAGGGACCAATAAAGCTTTGCTCATGCTGGCTCATCTGTTATTTCCAGCTGTCTCTTGCATTCAAGTCCACCTGCACTCTCTCAGGCAGGAGGGCTGTACCTCTGCTCCCAATAAGATGGCATCCCCAGCCTTCCCCATCAGGGAACATGAAGAGGGGGCCAGGCGGGCACAGGGCAGAGCTGGGAGAGTCTTAAATCTCCCAGCACTGGGCACCTGAGGCATATGAATGTGGAGAGAGGGACAGCTCCAAAGGTGCAGACAGATGATGGATGCTATAACGAGATTTGACAGTGTGCCCAGAGGGTTGAAGAAGGAAAAAAAAGGGTATGTGTGGATAATTAGATCCTTGCTTTTTAACGGCTGTTGAAGAAAATGCCTGGACTCTTGATGCTGCCAGCTTAAAGTGGGGTCCTAGGAGCAGCCCTCCTGAGTCTGCCTACAAGTCCAAGAGGCTTTGGGGTATTTGAATGGAAGTTTGTCCTAGTGAGGAAGCACTGGAAGGCTGTGGGAGGCCTGGGGGAAAGGAGGCTGGGGAATTCTCTTTTCACAAAGGAACCATTTCTCAGCCAAAGAGAGGGGTGGGAAACTCCCAGAAACAATAGTCACTCTTAATGACTCTGGGGTACTTTTGAGGAACCTTTCTGTGGGAGACAGTTCTGTGTACTAGAAACTAGGGAGAGAGTCCCAGAGAGGAGGCAGTAAGGAGGGGAGGGAGTGGGGAAGGACCAAGGAGCATATTTAACCTCCTGTTCTAGGAAATCATAGGTAAAAGGAGAATGACATCCAAGTTGGTGTTCTCTTTTCTAAGAAGGTTCCCTCCACCCCCATATCCCCTTGCTAAGCATTATTAGCAAGGGATGAGAAACCAGTGCATGTAGAGACATGATGTGGAGGGAGAGGCTATTTGTGTGTGGTGTGTGGAAATGCAGAGAACAGAAGGGCTGAAGAGGATTAGGCAAAGAAATAGACATTTTAAATACCAGGAAACCAAACCCTTTGTTTAAGGGACATGTTCTGTCCTAGCAGACCTGCCTAATTCCAAATGAGAGCTCACTAGCTGCAGCTTCTTATATTGTCTACACACACACACACACACACACACACACACACACACACACACAATCATTCCAATACTCACAGTTCTTAGATAATTTATTCAGAGAAAAGTTTTGGCCTCATTTATTTGAACATTTAGTTGCAAGGTATTTTTTTTTTTCGTGGAGTGATAGGAGGGAATGTCAGGAAGAGCCTGAAGTATCTTGGTTATTATTCGGATTCTCTACTTAAAATCTAACTAGCCAAAGGGGTTAGAGGATGATTTCTATCTTCACCCACTGAGTTATCAAACAGGAAACAGGCTTGCACAAGACATAGTTAGAGTGCATTAAATAAATATAAATTTTATTAAAAACACCCACATAGCGTTATCAGGAATGATATAATAATAAACAGCTTTCAAATAACCTGCATTCATTACATTACAATACTTACAGTATTTATAACCATCTTCAGATTTTTTTTAGACAAATCAAACATTTCATGAAAATGAAATGAAACCAAAGTGGGGAGGGAATAGAACATAAAGCATAGAAAATGCACACAGAAGTTCATTTGCTTAGTGTCAAACTGCAAAAATTTCCTACACAAGTTAACCACTAGCTTTAGAAGTGACTCAAAGTCACTGTGCGTCAATCAAGATGAAAAAAATCATTCAAGTAGAGTTGACACCTCTTGGAAGCATTTTCAAGTATGGCTATAGTCAACCTGATAATCCTATACAAGCAATTTCTGTCTGCTTTCCATTCATTCTAACTGAGGCAGGGTGCTGTACATCAAAATTACAGGTCTATATTTACAGTAAAAATGGAATCCCACCTTCCCTCACCCCCCACCCCCCAACTAAGCTTACTGCTGTCATCCATCAGCAGTTTGGCAAATGATGATGGGTAGCATAAAAACCAAGTATTCGCCATGGATGACATGGCAACCCAAGACCCCAAACCAATGATTTTTTTGTTGTTGTTGTTTTTAGCGAATCAGGTTAATACTACCATGATCGGTTAAAACCTAAAACCAAACAAACACAAAACTTTTGGTTTGATGTAAAAATGCAGATCCAACATTATAGTGGACAAAGCCACAAATGGGAGAATTTTCTTTAAAAGGCCAAAAGCCCTGTTATAAATATTCGACCACTAAAACCCAAAGGCTTCCTTGAAGAATTCATTGAAATCCTGCTGGTCAAACATTTCTTCAGTCCCAAACTGACTCATACAGTATATTGCACAACATATATCTAGGTGATGGTGGTTTGCATGTTTAGGGAAGCCCTCAAACTGTCCGTACCTTTGTTTATTACAGTATCATAAAAGCCTCATTTAGAGAGTTGCGAAACTCTGGTAAAATGGCCACTTGCCAAACCCCTGCATTACAGTTTTCTTTTTTCCCTTTATCAGCTCAGTGCATTCTACTTACATATATATTGTGTGTGTGTGTGTTTTTTTCCTGCTTGAAACAGTCAAAACACTCCCTAAACTGTAAAAAACACTTTTATTACAATAAAAAGTTAATAAATTTACAAAATTAGTTGTAGTTACCTCAATATATATATATATATATATATACAAGAAAAATTAGAGGAGGGATTTGAAATAGAAGGGTTAGATCCCTGAAAAAAAAAGAATATATTTATTACCTACAACAGCTTTACATAAACACAGGTGACATGTTGGTGTAAGGAGAACAAGCTGAAATATCCCTGAAGTTTTAGAATGGAAAAAGATTGAAATTTCAAGTGATACTTGCTAAGATATCAAGTATTGAGAAAAAGGTATGATTTTTAAAAATTATGAAACAAAGACTGTTAGAAACAAAACAAAACTAAAAAAAAAAAGAAAAGAGATGGTATACAATGTTATAAACTTTCACTCAGTTCAATTTCCTATTGCCAAACTAGTGTTGAGGTATATGACAAGTAGGAACATCACTCAAACCTTTAATGTACTCTTAGCTCACATTATGATTTATTTGTAGCAGGCTGAGTAGCACCATCATGATGTGAATTCACTTTCAAACCCAAATATATATAATATATATTTAATATATTTTAATTTTTACAGTACTAAAATACTAAAGCATTGTGTTAAAAAAGTTTTGTTTACAATTTAATTTACTATACAACTCTTTTGTTTTTTTTTTTAATACAAATTATTGACTTAAAACCACCATAGCAAACCAGCTGCCTGTTTTTTGTTTTTTGTGTTTTTTTTGTTTATTTGTAATTGACAGAATCACACGGAACTAACCCTGTTTAATTCATCTCGTGTAGGCATCAGTCTGCTTAGTCTTCCTGATTGAAGAGGACATTTCATGCCAGAAAATGTCATATATCACAATGTATGTAATTATTGGCACGAAACAAGTTGTCCTTCCTGTCCTCTAGGAACTTGGGGAGCCACGGAATGGCCTCGGTCCAAGCTAACTACAGCCGTCGAATCTGCAGTTTGTGGCTAATTGTTACCTGTGGTTAATAGAAAATCTGTGTCTTTGAACTGTATACATTTGAGCAATGAACTTGTCATAACAATAGTAAAAAACGGGTTTACAGAATAGCAGTGAGATGAGCACCAGAAAACATGTGTTTTGTGTACTAAAGAATTCCCTTGAATCCAGTAAGCCCCGTTTCTGTTGTAACTGGCTGCATTAAAATGGATATGTAGCCCACCAGCAGATGTATGGCTAAAAACGAAAAAATATATATATTTAAAAGCTTTTTTTTCTTTAAAAATCATTTTACATTTTAAAATTAAAGTAAACGTTTTCATTTCAAATGTCTTAGTACCTTAGCATTGTTCAAGTTGTCAAAGCTTAGGTAGACAAAGTGCTTCTAAAACACCATTAAAAGTATTTATGCTTATACATGGATGTGCATGTCTATGTGCACGTATACATAGTATGTAAATATATATATATATATACATATATATATATATGTACATCGATATGCTTATTGTCCTAATGAGGACTTCACTGGATGAGCAAAATCCAGAGGCCTTTCAAATTTCCACTTTTTTTAAAAGCTTGTGTAAGAGTACATGAACTTGGATAAAAACTTGGATGAAAAGATGCCCGTGTTATTCAGAGGCATTTGAGTACACTGTTAACATTTGGACTATTAGGAAGGCATTAAATGTTCAACTTCTCTATTAAAGACACCATTTTCTTAGCACCATATTTTAGGATTTCCACACAAATTCAGTGTTTGCCGTCTAGTTGTTTTCTTGTTCTATGTTATCTGTTTTGATAAATAAAAGTTAATATTAAGATTACAGTAAAAACTGCATGTTAAGAACCCATAATTCCAGTATTTCAGTACATCATATATTCAGCACCAGATGGTATTTTATGATTACTACTGTAACACTATAGTACTTGTTTGACTCCTGTTCCATGACTATGCAATCTAGATATTATTAAAAGTGGTCACAGATGTGCAGACTTGTAAGGAAAATTCACATTTACATATTATCTCATCCAATAATAGAACCTGTGTTTTCAAAATGTAAATTACAAAACACTTCCGCCCACCCCCCTCATCTTTTTTGCATAGAATGCTTTGGTCTCATTTCCTACCTGCCATCTGTGACCACTTATTACTAGTTGGTGGAAATTCAGTACCATGGTAAGATTACCTCCTTTTTTTTTTTTGCTGGTGTGCTGAGGTCATTCCACCATGTAGAACATAAATACGGTATTTGTTCCCCCTTTCCCCTCCCCCCCCACCTCCCGCCAAAATGAGAACTCTCCCACTGACCAGTAGGCGGTCATCTTTATGAATGAGGTAACCAACAGAGGGTGTGACGTCATATATATCTGTTATAAGGCCCTGTGACCCGTGTAAAGGCATATGGAGATGTAGTTACTGTGGAGTTTGTGGTGATGGACATTGTCCTTTGGGTAAGAGACTTGATGAAGCGCAAATAAGTTGGTTCTGAAGGTTCATGAGGCTCGACAGGCTCCCGTTTTGTTTTTTTACCATAGGTTTTCTGAGGCACGTAGTCTGGCCCATACTTTTCACACTCTTCCTCCTTCTCCCGGGCTTTCTCCGCCATTTTGGCTTCCCATAGAGCCAGGCCATGTTTGGGTTCATTCATGCTTTTATGCTGGTAGAACACAAGGGATATCCTGGTGGGGTGGTTTCTGTTGGGATTTTTTAAAGGGGTGGTGGCATGGAGCTCACGCTTTGCACACTCAATGAGAATGGACCCATGAGTTGGAGCCACCGCCACTCCACCGATATCGGGATCCAGAAAGCTGTGCTCACTGTCTGACCAGACGTCATCATTGTCCTCTGTGGCAGGGGCTGCCAGACCCTGGCTGGGTGCGTTTAGCTGCTTTTCCAAGTGATTAGCATCATTTAATTTGCTTAAGCCACCTTGAGCAGGAGTAGTCCTATCATGATTAAAACCTGAAAGCATCTTTGACAACCCGTTTGCTGTGTGGGAAAGCATCTCCCGTTCTTTGTTTGGGAGATGGAAGGAGTGAGGAGGGCTACTGAATATACCCGAAGCAGCAGCATGGTAGTCAGGAACCAAGTGGGGGGGTGGATGATGTTCCCCATTCTTATTCCTAGATGTATAATCTAAGTTTGGATTGTTCAGATTGGGTGGCAATCTTGAGGCAGATTCCATGAAGTGGCCATCTATATCGTGCATGGAGTAAGTAGGAAAAGACCCTACGTGGTGTACATTGGGTCTAATGGCACAGCTGTTATAAGGATCCACCTGCATATTCTGGTTTCCATAATTTAAGTACTTGGGGCCAAAACTCTGACTATTTCCAAACCTCTGCTGGTATAGTGTATGAATAGGTGGGAGATTGAGCTTTGATAGAGGGTCCTGGCTCTGATACCTGTAGAGATCCATTGTTTGGGATTGGGAAGGGTAGGAACCCAAATAGGCAGAGCAATTGTCCAGAGGCATGTTTCCATTGCATTGGTAAGGTGGATATTGATTATTCTGATTTAGAGCCCCTGCATAGGGGTTCATGGGATTGGAAGGATTCAAATAAGAGCCTGCAGCCTGGGATGAGGTGGTATAGAGATTCATAGGGTTGGCCCCACTATATAGGTCTGAAGGGTGGGAAGCGCTGGAATAAGGATTGACGGGGTTGGGTCGCCTCATATACAGATTTGGGGGACCTGAAGTAGCATAAGCATTCACAGAAGATGACTGAGGGGTATTCGTCAGGGGATGCTGCTGTTGTGGCTGCTGTTGCTGTTGTTGCATTGATGGTCCTGAAAGTCGTAAAAGCTCTGTAAGTAGGAGAGAGGGGACAAAAAGGGATGATGTACTTAAATGAAAACTTCAGTCTGTGTAAGATCCCCAATTTATACCAGTAGTGTCAAACTCAGATAGAAAGAGAATCTCCTAAATTAGTGATGGCGAACCTTTTGGAGACTGAGTGCCCAAAGTGCAACCCTCATGCTGCATGTGAGCCCTCCACTTTAGCACAGACAGGGGAGGAGGAAGCACTCCCATTGGGCTGCTGGGCAGAATGGTGGGTGATGGGAGAAATGTCCTCAGGTGTACATGGAGAGGGGAAGGGGAGCAGCCCCTTCTGGCATGCTCCAGCATATGTACCATAGATTCACCAACATGTAAGATTCCCAAAGGCCACATATTATTGTTCTTCAGCCAATTCAGTCATGTCTGACCCTTAGCAACTTGATTTGGGGTTTCCCTAGCAAAGATCCTGGAGTGGTGTACCATTTCCTCTTCCAATTCATTTTACAGATGAGGAAATTGAGGCAAACAGGGTTAAATGACTTGCCCAGGGTCACATAGCTAGTAAGTGTCTGAGACTCAGATCTTTCTGACTCCAGGCCTGGCATGCTATCCATTGTGCCATCAAGTTGCCTACAGGTCACATGTTGTCTTAATTTTAAAGTCTAATATCATCAATGTTTTATTATCTTTTTATTTATTTTGTTAAATGTTTCCCAATTATGTTTTAACTTGTTTTTCACCACATTTGGGATGGTTGTAGCTGCATGCCACCTGGGGACCACCTCTTTGACACTTCTGTTCTAGACCAATAAATCATATGACAAGGATTGTGTTTAAAGTAGGAGTTCTTAATCTGAGGTTTGTGGACTCATATTTCAGGGGAGTCAGTGAACTTGGATAGAAAAAAATCAGCACTATTTTCATTGTAATTGGTTTCCTCTGTCATCCTCTTCTTTGTATTTTATTTTATACATTTAAAAACATTATCCTGAGGGGGATCCATAGATTTCATCAGCCTGCAGAAGGAGACCAATACCGCCCCCCCCCCCAAAGATTGAGAACTTCTTATTTAAGGTCATGTTTTTGTGATCATACCAGTGGCCAAATAATTAGAAATAAGAATAACAAATCTGTAGGGTCTGGAAAATGGATCAGAAGGGGAATTTTGAAAACAACATAGATTAAAAATGGAACCTCAATTGCATCTCATTGATATTTAGCATCTTTATTAATAGTTAATGGTCAATAACCCAACCCTGAAGAAAATTTTTTACCCATAACTAATTCTCACAAATTTTAGCAGGAATTTTATCTATAACTAGATTTTCAGCTAGAAGAGCATGTTTATAAAATTTAATTGGGAGGAGGGATGCTAAGACAATGACACATTGTACTCTGGAGAAAAAACAAACTCCTTTAAAGCCACAGGATCCTAAGTGATCTCTGTAAGTTTATTGTTGTTGCTATTATTTTTATTGTTGTTGCTTTTTCTTTAGAATTTGGGGTCCAAAAACAGTAAATCAGAGGAGTGATTATATAATAATGAGACTGATGATGGCTTGTGAAATCAGTGTCATTACTTTATATAATCATATTTCATACTTTTCATTCAAGAATATTTAAAAATATTTAAAGCTTTAATTAGTCTTTATTGTGGCCTCCCCTCCTCCCAGTTTAATACTTTTGTTGTATGATGTTTGGTGTAGTGGATAGAAAAAAGCTATATCTGTGAGTCAGAAGACCTGAAAGAAGCCCTAAATGCTACCACTTGTGAAATCTCCATTTCCTAAGGTGGAAGACATGGATATCTATGCTCTGCCTCAACTCATAGAGTTCTGTAATCCTCAAATGACCTTAGGTACATGAAGTCACTTTGTAAATTTTAAATCTTTATCCAGATATCAAGGATTGTTAAACAAAACTAATAAGAAGGTTGGTCAGCATCTACAGAGAAGAAAAAAGATCCAGTTTTGTGCTACAAATACAAGTGCCTTCAATTTTTTCAATGAAGGCTAATGTCATTTTTTATTTGAAGAAATTAGACTATAAGAAAATAAAACAACATAGAACTGGACATTTGGTATTTGAGGGATGCTAGAAGGAGGAAAATGTCACATTTATTTTGGAGGGCACATCAGGTGATCTTATTTCCAGTGGCCTAATCTCTGTGGCTATAGTAGAGGAATTTTTTTTTTTTATTGAAAGTGATAATGATTGGCATCCCACCATCTACAACCTCTTAATGGCCTTCTCTAATAGGGTCATAGATTTGGAGCTGAAAGGGACAACAGAGAAAGTTTCTTACACTAAAAAGGCAAATCTTACTCATTAATGGGTTTTTGGGGAAAGGAAAATAGGCTGAGCTGACGTATAAACTGTCAATATTATAAATGAAACTTTCAAAAACCCTTACTTCCTTTTCATGACCTAACATAAATTGAATACAAGTGAAGAGGGGAATTTTGGCAGCCCTGGGGATTGTGATCTAGGGGAAAAAAATTAAAACAGTTGCTGTGAAAAGAAAGTATCTTACCCTTCTTCCTCACAACTCAGCCAAGGGAGGTAAAGGAAGAATACTGTGTCCTCAAGTTAAAATAATGAGTCAAAAACATTTATTAAATTCTTTTATGGTAATAAAAGACATCTGATCTCCTTTTCTCTACAAAGCCTAAGAGAAAGATCAGGTATGCTTATGGTATCTATCTATCTATCTATCTATCTATCCATCCACCACCACACATATGCAGGCATATACATATATGTGAATTGTGTGTCTGGCTCTGAAAACAAAGGCCAATTCATCTATAATTGGGTTTTAAGAAATGGGGTCAAATTAATTCACACACTTAATTTTTTTCTAATAGATTGACAACAATGGCAACACTTTGGCTGTAAGACCCAAAAGTGATAACACATATAAGCTTTGTAGCCCTTAAAGTGCTCTACAAAATGACAGCTAAGAGTGTGACAATGGACTACTTCTAAGTAAGGGCAAATATCACACTGAGACTTTGCCAAATTGGGGGATGACCAAGCCCTCAAACATAGAGATGTCTTGCACTGGCACTTATCTACAAGGTGTTTTGGTGAGAAGTTAAGCAACAGCCTAAAGACTTGGTATCAACTGGTATTCCAGGATTTCAAGAACAGAAGCAAATACGTTGTACCCTACAGCTTCTCAGACCTTCTGGTATCGAACCAGCAAATGGAAGGGACAAGAAGGGGAGCATCCATCACTTTCTATTATTCCTGTGTCTTTTGGCTGTCTGAGATATCAGTCAGCCAGAATGATATAATAATTAAAACTGATGGTGACATGTCAAGGAGAAAGGTATAAGGTCTCCTCTTACTATATTTTTGTGTTCCCCATGAACAAAATTCACGCCTAAAATTCTGCTTCCAACTATGAAAAATAGTAAATATCATCCAAGAAATCTCTAAATTTGAAAAGACAAAACCAAAATGAGTTAAATCCAATAATATTTTTTGTTACAAATAAGCATTAAGGATTCACAGAGTCATAAACTAACAAAAAAATCACAAATTTACCTAGAGACAGGAAGGCATCTTGGATTTGGAGTCAGAGACAACTATGTGGTATAATAGATAAGAATCTCAGTCTTGGAGTCAGGAAGATCTGAGTTTAAATACAATTTCAGAGACCTTCAGTAGGCATATGATCCTGGAAAAGTCATTTAACTTCTGTTTACCTCAGTTTCTTCAACTGTAAAGTATGGATAATAACAGTATCTATACTGTAAGTTTATTATATTTGTAAAGCATCTTGCAAATGTTAAAGCACTATTGTTGTTTATTAAGTGTTTGGGCTCCATCATTTGCCTCTTGTGTAATCTAGAGTAAATCTCTTCCTTTTACCTCAATTTCTATTTCTCTAAAACAAGGAAGTTGAAGGAGATGTTCTCCAAGGTCCCTTCCTTTGATCTTTCAGACATAATGATCAAACACAAGGACAAATTCTACCCATTCCACCTGCTCACACTACTTCTAAATAGCCACTACCAAGGCAAATAAGAACATTGAAAAATTTTTTTTAAATGTTCATATACTTAGTTCTATGTTTGTCAGGTTCAGGAATTAATAGAAGAATACTTGTTCTCAAAGCAATGGAAGGTATCATTCCAAAAATAATGGCCTTGGTCAGAAGTTGTGGTCAAGGGGCTTCACATACACTGATCTGGTCCAGAATACAGACTCAGGTTATAGCTGTGGTTTCCCATCACTCATAGGTTCAGGATTACTTTTACAGCCATATTTAAAGAGAGAAGATGCTGAATAATGGACAATTTTCTGACTAACTAAACACTCGTTGGTTGAACTTTCTTCCATACGGTAGGCATTCCCTAAAGTTCAAATCTTGGTTCTCTGCTTTGTTCTTCTAGCTTCAATTATCTTCTCATCATCCAAACTCTAGTCCCCATCTCTCCAAGTGCTTCGCAACTATCTATAGCTAGATATCCTTGAATCTCCTTAAACTCAGGACATCCAAAATCAAAATTGTTGCTGTTTTCCCTCCACCCTCAATTTACTTGTTTCCATAAGTAATGACATTATTTTTTTTTCTTGGTTAGATGTTATTCTTACAGTTAACTAGGCTCAAAACCTTAGTACAAGTTTTAACTCTTTCTACCTCCAGGCCTGGCACTCTACTGTGCCTCTTAACTGCCCTACATGATTAAACTGGATAGCCTGGATGGGCCCTCTCAGTTCTAAATATCTAACCCTTTAGTAAAGGTCAGGAAGAGGGTATAGATGTGATGCAAACAATTGCTCCCTCCATTAATAGTCCTAATTCTCCCTCTTTCTTATCAGAACTTTTCAGATCAGTGTATATATTTATTGATTACTTAATCATCCTCTGCAACCTATTTTGGTCTTCATAACTACTGGAAAAATGCTCTTTAAGGTCACTGATGATTTTCTAATGGCCAACTCCAGTGGCCTTTTCTCATTTTTCCATCTGTGACATTAACTTTTATGTAAACCATATTCAGGTCTTTATGAAAGGCCATCCAAATGGAAATTCCCAGTGACCCAAACCCTATTCTACTTTTAGGGATTATGCTATGGGAAAGAAGATCACAAGGTGTGCCATTCAATATAAATGATTCTGTATTCTTTCCCTGTGTCCACTCCACACAACATATACGCTTGTAATACCCCAAAATGAGCTCACCTGCCAACTGTTTAGCATGGTTTGTGGTCTCCGAGCTAGCCTGCTTTTGACGTCCAGAAGCTGACTTCTCTTTTTCATTCTTATTCGAACTGGTCTCCAAGGAGGAGAGCCTTTCAGCTATAGCTTTCTTGGCTTCCAGTTTCCTCTGCCGGCATGTCTTAGCAGGTTCTGCCAACATTCTGACTTTGCGGCGAAAGGAGCTAAGCACCTGAATGGCCCCATTCCTCTTTTTTTCCTCTTGGGCTTCCACACTTCCAAATTCATCCATGCTGGAGACTTTGTACAAGGGCAGAACATGGAGCTGCTCATCCTCAGGGGTTCTACCAACCTCCCGATTGTCTTCTCTGGTGAGCGTGCATACCTAATAGTGCAAAAAGAAATGACAGCTTCAGTTTCTGATCAAAAAAGTGAGAAAAAAATAATAGTTGTCCACTTAATGCTGGCTGGTATAATACCACTTACCAAGGGACTCCAGAATCATTCTTGACTGTTTTATTAAGCACAAGGTTGAAATGAACAATAAACTTACTCTCTTTGGAGGAAAGTGGGTAAATGGGTAAATTGGACCCGTTTACACCTTCCAAGGCAGTGATCATGGTATATATATAATCTGTGATTATTCTGTGCAAGATCTATACTTATCCTGCCAGAAGCCTTGCTCACTTTTCTCACCCTAAACATTGAACTCTAAAATATTTAAAAAGCAAAGCAATCTCTTCAAAACACTTTTTTATCAAATAATCTTCTCAATTCCTTTTCAGTTGCAAGATGTCTGTACACAAACAAATACTGCAATATTGGCTGCCCCTCTCTAACTTCGCTTTCTAACTTTCCTTGTTTCCTTGTTTAAGGAAAGTCCAGAAGATTCTCCAGTGAAGATTTATTTGAGGAAGTGCCAGGAGAAGATAACTTGACCCATGCTAGTGATATATTCCATGGTATCATTTCAATCCTTCATTTTTCATTTTTTTCTCCTGTGCTGTTTTAAATCAAATTTACAGATTACTTTTCTTCTCCTTTTCTTCCTAAGACTAGTAGGACTTAAATAACTGAGGCTTCTGTCAAAATCACCATTCTGACAAATTAGTTTTGTATTTCAAAGGTGGAACACTGGATGGAGGGCTGAACTTGGAAGAGAAGAGTTCAAATTCTGCCTTGGACACTAGATTGTTTAAACCTCTGCAAGTCACTTAATCCCTTAGTATTTCCTCATTTGTAAAATGGGACCAATAATAGCACCTACCTGGCAGGGTTTTTGGGGAAGATCAATTAAGATAATTTATGTAAAAATGTTTTGCAAATAATAAAGAGCTATATAATACTAGTTGTTATTTATTAATCAGTTAATTAATAGAAAGTGTATAAAACAGAATGATAAAATCATCTAAAGTGGGTCTTGGAATGAAACTGTTAAATCAAGATATATTTTTACAATTGCATTATACTTGGGCAGACATTAGAATTGCTTACATCTCAATCAAACTTTAGTAACATCTTCATAGGGGATGATTCAGAATTCTTAAAGGATAAGGTACAGAATATAAGCAGATCTTGCAGGTATTACCAAGTGGGACAGCTTTAGATAAAGGTAAATAGGGCTGAGTGTAGATATTTTCTGAGGATCAACCATGTTAAGACTAGAGAGGATTAAACCAGAATGGAGACCATTTGGCAATGAAAGTTGTTGACCATGACAATTCATGGTAAGGAAAGGGAAGAACTTACACCCGGACTCTTTTGAAGTATTAAAACTATTATAATGATCTTACAATGTACTTTCCTTTCTGAGGTATATAACACCCCCTCCAAACCTTTTGTTCCAAGAACTATATAACATCTATTTTCATCTCACCTACACCATGCCACTCCTGTCTTCCCTCTAACCCCTTACCTACTTTCTCCTTCCACTGCTGTGCCTACTAAGCATTTCTGTGCCCTTTGCTTGAACTAAAAATGTGACCTTTATCTTGATTCCCATGCAATAGTTTCTCGTAAAGCATAAAATTCAATAAATGTTCGTAATAATGAATAGGAAGTGGGGAGATTTGGCCTTCTCTTTAATCCATTGTAAAATGTAAAACTTCTCCACTGTTCTCTGTCTCTGTCTGTCTTTCTCTTCCTCTCCCTCTTCTCTTCCCCTCCCCTCCTCTCACTCTCTCTCACATCTTGAGAGAACCTCACCATCTGCTTGAGTGATCTCATTGAAAATCTGAAAATCCTTGCTGTTACTGACAATTGCTTCCATGAAACCATTTCCTTTATCTCAACTGAACTTAGCACCTCACTCATAATCTTCCCCTACACTTGGTTTTCTACCATCATCCTCTACATTTCTTTACTTCCAAATCCATATTAATCATGTCTCTATCATAATCTCTAGCTTCATAATTCCTCAGTTTCTTAGACTCCAAAAACTCAATCAATCTCTACTCATCATCCGCTTTGCAACAAGATAATGCAGTACTACTGAGATTCATGATCTGACACTTCACTCCCTCTTTTTCTTGGCAGATGACTCTGTCATCTACTTCACAGAGGAAATGAAAACCACAAAGTACAAACTTCCTAATATTCTTGCCTTACCATATGGCTCTTTCTGTTCTTTCACCATTCTAATCCATCTACATGAGCCCTTAAGCCCTTCCCTTTGGGAATTTGCCTCCTTCAATTAATTCTTTCCCTTCACTTTCCCCTTCTTTTCTGGCTCCAAATACACATAGATCTTCCTCTATAGCTTGAAAACTTCACCCAGCACTCTCTCCTTCCTTTGTTAGCCAAACTTTTCTAATGAATATTATACATTTACACTCATTCCTCAGAGAAAGAGGAAGAGCACCTCTATGATCCAAAATATTAACAGCAGCTCTCTTTGTGGTGGCAAAGAATAGGAAACTGAGGGGACTCCCATCAATTGGGGAATGACTGAACAAACTGTGGTCTATGATTGTGATGGAATACTACTGGGCCATAAGAAAAGATGAACAGACTGACCTTAAAAAAACAAAAACTTGCGAAGAGTTATATGAGATAATGAACAGCAAACTGAAACCAGGAGAACATTACACACAGCTGCAGAATTAATCCTGGAAGAATAAACTGTGAATGCCACCTCCGGGAAGTGAGCAGAAAGGTGAAGTATGAGAAAGATTTATTTTATCTATACATGTTAGCTGCCTTGACAATATCTTTTGTGATGTGAGGAAGGGGAGAAGGGACTAATGGATGAGATTTATTATGTACATATGAAGAAAAATAAACTAAACATATAGGAGACTTGTGATTTCATGTGTGGGCTATTTTTTTTTCTTTGTATATGGAAATGCTTGTTTGGTTTTGCAAAATTTGGAATTATAGAGGGCAGCTGGGTGGCTCAGTGGATTGAGAGCCAGGTCTAGAAACAGGAGGTTCTGGTTTCAAATTTGCCCTCAGACACTTCCCAGCTATTTGACCCTGGGCAAGTCACTTGACCCCCATTGCCTAGCCCTTACCACTCTTCTGCCTTGGAACCAACACCCAGTATTGATTCTAAGATGGAAGGTAAGGGTTTAAAAAAATTGGAATTATAAAAAGAACAACAAAACAAAACTACTTCTTCCTTACTCCTGTAATCTGAATTTGGGGGGGCATAATTATTGAACCAATGCTGTTGATGACCACTTGTAACTTAAAAACATTTTTTTAAACCCTTACCTTCCATCTTAGAATCAATACTGTGGGTTGGTTCCAAGGCAGAAGAGTGGTAAGGGCTGGGCAATGAGGGTTAAGTGACTTGCCCAGGGATACACAGCTAGGAGCGTCTGAGGTTGAGGGATTTGAATGCAGGGCTTCCTGTCTCTAGGGCTGGCTATCTAAGAGGCCACACTCCCCCGAAATCAAGGCCAGGAGGGTCCTCTTCATGCCCCAGAGAGAGCCAACTTCCGATGTACACAGTAGTTTCGGCGTTTCCGGCAAGACCTCTACTCCCCACCCGCGAGAAGCCAGGCAGCTGGTGTACCGGCTTGGGCTCTGCTGCCGCCAAGGCCAAAGAGAAGGGGGCCAAAAAGGTGGATGCGGCTGCAGTGGGGGCGGCTCCGGAAAAGGAGGACTCGGAGCTGCAGCGCACCTGGGGCGCCCTCATTGAGGAGAAGGAGCAGCTCCACCAGAAGAGGTGCCGCCTGAAGCACCTGTCAGCCCTGCAGACCCACTGAGCCATCTAGCTGCCGCTTCTTGACTTCTTAACTGTTAAATCCAATGATCTTTCCCTAGTTCACCGTCTGTGAAGCAGTACATGATTCTCTCAACTTTTTTTTACACTTTCTTTAAACTCTTCTCCTGTTTTTCATGAGACTGGATGATCTTGGTTCTGTGGTTTGGGGAACTATTTTCTTTGGCTTCTTCATTGGCCCCTTTTCCTTTTTCTTCCTTCATAGGGGACACTCATTAGGGTTCTTATTCTACCTTTACATTTGCTTCCTCAAAGATACAGTCCCATAATTTAGATTATATTATGCCTAAATGACTCCCAACTAGATATGTCCAGCTCTGATTTCTCTTTCAAACTCCTTTTTCCTTCTCAACGTTTCCATTTGAATATCCTTTCATCTCCTCAAATGGAATATCCCTATATCAGAACTTATTTGCCATCTCCCGTTTAAATAAGCTTCTTCTGATTTTTCTAAATTGTGTCTTGATGTTGCCACCATTGTCCAAATCATGGAGGCCCAAAATGTCAATGTCTTCTTTGATTCCTCCTTTACTCTTCTCTGTCACATCCAACTAGTCATCAAATTCAGTCTATTTCTTCCTGGGCTTCTGTCATTTGCTTCCTGTTATTCTCTAATGACAGAACCTTGACAGTAAATTCTGAAATGATCCTCTTGCCTCTAAAACAGCATGCCAGATGCCTAGAATATCCCTTTCACAGCATTACTGCACTGGTAAAGATTCCCCATTGTCTACAGGTTAGAGGCCAGCCTTCTGTAGCCAGCCCTGGTGCCATACAGCCCTAACATTCCTTTACCAAATGAATGTCACCACCTCTAGGTGTCTGTTGCTGCTATTTCCCTCACTTGGGATATCCTGATTCAGTTTTGCCTTTATAGTTGCTGGGAGACCTAAACTAAACTTACCAATTATATGGTTCTAGGCAAAATCTCTGTGCCCTGTCTACCGGGAAGGAAGTGCTTTGTAAATTTTTTTTTCTTTTAAACATTATTTTATTTGGTCATTTTCAAACAATATTCATTAGAGACAAAGATCATTTTCTTTTCCTCCCCCCCCCCCCATTGGCGATGCGTGGTTCCTCTGGGTATCACATATGTCCTTGATCCGAACTCGCTTTGTAAATTTTAAAGCACTGTAGAATGAAGAATTAGGAGTGACAGCAAATCAGACTCCTCCTTCAAAGTTCACTGGTTACTGCCTCTAGAAAGCAGATAGGTGCTGAGCTGCACTGTGGAGCCACCCCCGATGGATGGGCACATTATGTCTCCTCTGAAATCCCCAAACACTTTGTTTGCTTGTGATATAGTTCTTAGGTCTAAACGGTGGTGTTGGGAGAGTTAGAAACCATCTAGTCTAAATACTTCATCATAAAGATGAGATCCCATAGCCCAGGGATGTTAAACAACTTAAAAACAAGGTTTCACAACTCCCAATCCAGAAATAACATTCATTTTTTTTTTAAATTTTGAGTCCCAAATTCTCCCTGTCCCATATCCATTAAGAAGGCAAGCAATATGGTATGGATTATAGACATGAAGCTAATCAAAACATTTCCCACTCTTTCTACCACATCTCATTATGTCCTAGTTGTCTGAAAGCATAGGAGTAAGAACTGGATTTGTCATCTAGCCACATGGAATTTTCAGCGAGGAAATTCCCACTAACAATATAGCTCTTTGGGGCACCTAGATGTCACAGTGGATAGAGCACGACCTGGAATTGTAGGACCTGAGTTCAAACCAACTGTTTGACCCTGGGAAAATCACTTATTTGCCTAGCCCTTGCCCTTCTGTCTTTGAGTTATTACTAAGAGAAAGTAAGGGCTTAAAAAAGCACAGTATAGATCTTCATCTTCTTTGCAACTTACAGACTTCAAGGGGTACCCAGAGCATCAAGAGATTAAGTCACTTGGCTCAGGGTCGCACAGCATGTCTCCTAGACTGAATTCAAACCTCAAACTTCCTAGTTCTGAGGCCAGCCCTATTTCTACCCTATATCTCTGTCTTCCCCAGAGTCTAAGATAAGGCTAGTGATTTCATCAATATGGGGTTGTAAATGGCCACCTGTTCTGCAAGGTATAGTCTTGCGGGATTGCCTGGAGCTCCAAGATATTAAATAATTTGCCCAGAGTCACACAACAAATATTCATGAGGGTCTAGTCTGCCTTTGCTCCTCTTTACATAATAAGCCTCAAATTAATGGCAGTGGGAGGGATTAGTTCAAGAAGTGGGGGATATTTTGTTCCTGGTAAAAGCCATTTTATGAAAAATCCCCAAAGTGAACAATTGAGAATTTTCGGTATTGTCATTTAGAGTAAAAGGTACAGCTGATGACAGTGAACTAAACAAATAAACAAAAACACCACCTGCCACCTGTCACTTCATCTACTGATGTGATTTAGATATAGAAGCAGAAATTGAAAGTCAAGAATGGCAGAGAACTGTGGATACTCATAGACAGATATAGAGGCGATTAACTTTTTCTATCAATGGACAAAGAAAGCCCTGGGCCTGGGAAAAGGACCAGTGGGGAAGTGCACACAATTAGAGTACCACAGACGTTGTACCATTCCAAATTTATTCTTTGGCACTTTCTTCCTCCAATAGTGGGGTGAAGGTAGTCCAGGAACCTAGGGGTTCAGTTGGATGCTCATCCCTCTCTTTTTCCTCTTAATCCCAATCCAGATATCCATCTAGGCACATAATTCCCTTTTGTAATGCAGACCACACAGATATCTTGGCAAGTGAATGATTCTATGATCAGTGAATTGTGAAATGCCAGACGTACAACACTCTGGCATTGCGAGTGTTCCTTGGCGGCAGGCTGCAGCTGGCAATGTGCTCTCCCTGCTGTAGGTTCATCCTCAGAATTTCCATGAAATTCTCATGTGCTTGTCACAGGGTTTGGCTTTAATGTGCCAGCTTGTTCTGGGGGCAATAGCAATGCCAATCAGGGTCACCACACAACAGCAACCCATTCATAAAAAATACTGCTTCACATGGCTTCTGAAGAGAAAATATTTTTTTCTTAATGAGGTATAACAAATAAAAGAACCCTCTGACACATGGAATGGAACTGTCCCCAGTGGGAACCACCACCACTTACCAGTGTACTGCCATTTTGCATGTTGTGCAAGTCTCTGTGGGCGTGGGCACAGAAATCCAGGCAAGCAGTGACGCCAGAGAATGGGCGACCTTCCTTTAAACCCAAACGACATTCTGGGGCTCTATGTTCATACTCAATCTGGAACAAGACAAAGGAGTCAAGAGCATAACTCTGATCAACACAAACTTAGTACATAGGCCATTCAAAGCATTATCATTTCTGTACTCCTGCCCTACAGAAGAAAAAATAGAATTATATAATATAAAGCAAATACATCGTCACAACAACATTGTAAAAACCCATCCATTTTCTTTGCTTCTTGAATTTTTTTGCCTGTACTTCTGCATCCAGGATATCAAAATCAGAGTTCCTTAATCTGAAGTCTATGAACTTATTAAAAAAAAATATTTTGACAATTGTATTTAACTAGAGTTTTTCCCTTTGTGTATTTTTATTTCCTATGTATTTTATGTATTCAAAAACATTATTATAAAAAAGGATCTTTAGACTTTGCCTGACTGATAAGAACCTGGTGTATTTGAGATGGAGAAATAAGAACGAATACAAATGAAAGAGTCAAATTCATGGTACTGACCAAACTCCTATATATATCTGTAGACTATGGCTGATTAGGACAGTTGATTACTCAGTCAATAAACATTTATTAAGTGCTAAGCTCTGTGGATAAAGGGAAGTAGAAGACAGCCTCTGCTCTTGATTAACTTACAGTCTAATAGTGTAGACAACACACAAACAACTTTGTACAAATGTGATATATATGATAAGCTGGAAATAATAAATTAATAACTGGAAATAATAAAAATAAATTCCTAGAGTTAAGGATGATTGGGAAAGACTTTCTGCAGAAGATGAAGTTTTGATGATGATTTTTGAAGGGAGCCAGGAGGCAGAGATGAGTAGAGAGAGCATTCCAAATATGGGGACAGCCACTGACAATGCCCAGAATCAGGACATATTCAAATCAGCATTATGGGATCAAGGAGTACCTAGTGGGGTATAAGTTGAAGGAAGATTGGAAAGATCAGGTATGGAACAGGAACATAATGAGGCCAAGATCAAAGGGCCATTCACAAGTGCTCTCATTAGTTTCACTATGTTCTGTGGTCACAGAATGCAACCCTACCTCCAAATAATCACTCAGAAACTACACGCTACATTACTACAAGCAAACCTATGTAAATGTGGATTGATTAGTAGTTTTCTATGCTTTGTGGGGGTAAAGGGGGAAGAATAACATGCATGCCTTCCTGATTATAAATCAAATCATCATGTTCATATTCTAAAGAAAACCATGCCCACACAAATCATTCCGGGTCTAATAATATATCCTATTCATGAATAGTTATAGCAAATAAATTTAACAAAATGTTATTAGGTTCTCATGCTAGGCACTGGACATACAAAGAAAGACTAAAAGGAAACCGTTCTTTACTGGAGAGGTCTCACTTATACACATGTAGATAAATAGGTATTGGACCTGTGATCTTAATATTTTAAGGAAGTTCTAGGAGAAGAAATTCCCTCTATCAATGAAGGTTGCTACTTTCTCTACATTCTCTAGTTTTTTAGAGCAGAGGTATCAAATGCTCCCACCATTGAAGTGTACCCAGAATAGATTAAAATGTAATTGGGAAGCATTTAATAAAATAAATAAAAATAGGACATCAATCATAGAAATGTATTATATATATATATAATATATGAATAATTCTAAGTTAATGGGTGGCAGCAGGGGTCCTTATGTATGCTCCATTGCCATCCCCCATCCCTTTTATTCGAGTTTATACCAATAAGAGGCAATTTGCCCAGGATCACATAGCTATTATGGCATAGAGACAGGACCTGAATTTGGCCATGTATTTCTGGTTGGGGGCTAACTCTGGAGCCCCTTCACCATACTGCCTCTTAGTAAGTGTCTTATTTGAGGGGAGAACACTAATAGCTGGGGAGTATGGGCATTAAAGAAGACTTTTCAGAGAAGGTTGTGCTTGAGTTGAATCTTGAAAGAAGCTCGAGATTCTTAGAGGCAGAGATATGGAGGGAGTACATTCTGGACTCTAGAAATACATTCATTTTGTAAATGCACAGAAGTGGGAGATGGGTTGGCCAGCTCAGGAATAGTTGTTTCTAGTTTGATTGGAATGTAGAATATGAGCAATGGAAGAAGACTGGAAAGGTAGATTAGAGCCAGATTGTAAAGGGCTTTAAATGTCAGGCTGAGTTTTTATTTTATCTTAGAGAGAATAAAGAACCACTGACAGCTTTGCAGAGGGGTATGATATGGTCAATGCTGTTCCACAGGTAGCTGTGGTTTGGAGAAAAGAGATTATGGGAGCATATGATGGATTAAATTAGGGTAGAGTACTGTTAATGGAAAGAGGGGGAATGGATGAGAAATATGTTATGGTGGGATAAACTTTTTTACCTTAACTCCATCAAATAAGAAAAGAATAATTAAAAACCAGTGATGATGATGATATGTAACTTTAATAGGGGATTTCACATTTGATCATCATAGCAACCTTTTGAAGAACGTAAGTGCTAGTAACAACAAGGCAGCTAGCAGAACAAAATTCATTATGAGGACATAGTAAAGCCTAACTCCAAGAAAGATGAGGCTGTGAGATGACTGGAAAGAAAAGCAGTGAATGGATTAGGTAAGCAGATAACAAAAAGAAAGAGAAGGTCTATTCATGTGGAACAAAAGCACTGTGCTACTTGGGAACAAATGCAAACTAAAGAAGAACCTTTATAGGTGTCAAAAGGAGTTAATAATATTTACAAATACCACTGTTGCCTAGATTCTTTCAGTCACAATTATAAACACCTTCAATGCTTCATAGCTAGGCAGCATTTCAAAGTGGTATTAATACACATATGAACGGAGGCTGACAAAATAAGTTTTAAACATCAACCTATCAATAAGTATTTATTAAGTGCCTTCTTTGTGCCAGACAGTGTGCTAAGTACTAGGGATATGAAGTAATGAAAAAGAAATTAATGACAGTAAAAAACCCAGGACCCTCTAAAGGAGCACATAGTCTAATGGGGGAAGACAACATGTAAACAAATATGCACCAATAAGATACCAACAGGTTAAATTGAAGATATTCAATAGAGATTGAAAAAGGTTGAACTCAGGATAAAGCTGCCCTTTGAAAGGCTAGCAAAAAGGATGCTTCCATAAGACTTCACCCCACAGACCTCTAATCCAATCAGTTTATTCCAATGAGATCCATCCTCAAGTTTCTACAGTGGCAGGGAAGAACACGATATAAACTTAGAAGAAAACAATAATGTGAAAGCAACTACATGCAAAACCTCAATGAAAAATGCTAATTAAACCTAAACATAATAAAAATTCCTGGAAGAAGTATCATCTGCATTGGACGATGATATGGTGGTATACTTAGAGAATCCCAGAGAATCAACTAAAAAAACGAGTTGAAATAATTAATAACTTTGGCAGGATACAAAATAAATCCACATAAATTCTTATCATTTCTATATGTT
Source organism: Monodelphis domestica (assembly GCF_027887165.1). Classification (NCBI taxonomy): domain Eukaryota; kingdom Metazoa; phylum Chordata; class Mammalia; order Didelphimorphia; family Didelphidae; genus Monodelphis; species Monodelphis domestica. The sequence goes on from NC_077232.1 coordinate 256,058,741, forward strand.
ACCAACAAAGTCCAGCAGCAAGCATTAGAAAGAGAAATTCCATTTAAATTCACTCTAGGCAATATAAGATACTTAGGATTCTATCTGCCAAGACAAACACAGGAATTATATGACCACAATTACAAACCAATTGTCACCAAATAAAGTTAGAACTAAATAATTGGAAAAACCATTAATTGCTCATGGTTAGGCCAAACTAATATAATAAAAATGACAATCCTACCTAATTTAATTTACTTATTCAGTGCCATATCTATCAAACTACCAAAAAACTATTTTATAGAACTACAAAAATAATAACAGTATTCATCTGGTAGAACCAAAGGTTGAGAATATCAAAGAAATGAATGGAAAAAAATGTGAAGGAAGGTGGCCTAACAGTACCAGATCTTAAACTGTACTATAAAGCAGCAAACATCAAAAAAATCTGGTACTGGCTAAGAAATAAAAAGGTGGCTCAACGGAATAGAATAGCGGTAAATGACCTCATCAATCTAGTGTTTGCTAAATCCAAAGATCCTAGCTTTTGAGATTTTTTTTGTATTTATAAATAAAGGGTAATATTATAAGTAAGTTAGGGGAACATAGAATAGTTTACCTGTTAGATCTATGGAGAAGGGAAGAATTTATGGCAAAATAAGAGAGAAAATATTATAATATGCAAAATAAATAATTTTGATTATATTAAATTTAAAAGTTTTTGTACAAATAAAACCAATGTAACCAAAATTAGAAGGGAAACGACAAACTGGGAAAAAATAATTTAGAACAAATTTCTCTGACAAAAGTCCCATTTCGTAAACATTTAAAGATCTAAATCAAATTAAAAAGAATACAAGTTATTCCCCAATTGACAAATTTTCATAGGATATGAATAAGCAGTTTTTAGATGAATAAATCAAAGCTATCAATAATCATATGAAAAAATATATTAAATTCTTCTTGATTAGAGAAATGCAAATTAAAACGACTCTGAGTTAATGCCTTTGTAATGTTTGACATCTGGTCAGAAAGAGATTATAGGGGACTCTTTGGTGGAACTAGGCACAGCAAGTGCTGATTGATGTGAAGATTGGATTTGGCTATCTCCTGATTGTAACAATGAAGGTACTTAGCTCTTCCTTGACAGTGAAGATAAAATTGTAATCCCTTGTCTATTTTTAGATTTTAATCCCCAAAGTGTTAACTCAGTATTTAAATTAGATCTACCCATTTTAACTACAAAAAAGGTGTTAACTAACCAAAAAGGTGTTAAATAACTACAAAAAGGTGTTAACTACAAAAGGTGTGACACCCATTTCATACATTGAGTAAGCAGTCCCGGAGAGGAGAGTCTGCTGTGTTTGGTAAATGTAAAATTTAGGGGAGGTTACACAAGAGAAAAAGGCCTTTAAATAGAGGAAATAGAAACACACAAGGGGATATAGATCTTCAGTCACTCGGAGTTGGACTGGATAGAAGAGTCACTCGGGATTGGAATCAAGGATTCAGTCACATTGGAGGAGAGACTAGAAGATCAGGCACTCAGAGTTGGCCTGGAAGACAGACACTTGAGGAGAGACTGGAAGACAGACACTCAGACTTGGAGTGAAGAGACTTGGCTATGAACCTGGACCCCTGGAGGAGCTCATGCAGGAGATCCCAGACTGCTTTCCTTTTAGATGGTCACTGAGGTGAGTGTAAAAGCTGACTTAGTTCCTAGCCCTTTCTGGAGGTGTGAACCTCTGAAAAAGGCCCATCGTCTTGAGACTCCTTTCCCCTGGCTGAGGCTTAGAATTTCTACCTGGCTCTGAGGAAGCCAGGGCTCTCTCTCTCCCTCTCTCTCTCCCCTTTTCTCTCTTCTTAATATCTTCCCTCTATTGTAAAAATGAACTACCATAATTCCATTTACTTTAGTAATTCATTTTGGGATTTAGAAATAAAATCCCCGGCAACCACAAATTTAATTAAAAATTTAACATTGGTAACTATTGCTCTACATAGTTCTGGGTTTTCGTTCTTGGGGAGAAAGGAGCACTTGTGGACCAGAGGACCTGATCACCATTCCAGGGCCAAGAGAAGCACTAGAATTTGTGATTTTAAGTGAGTAGGGGCCTTTCTTTGGTAAAGATCACAACATAAACCAGGATAGGTCATACCTCTCCCTGTATCATACTATCTTGAAAGTACCTAAAACTTGCAGACCCTCAGAAATAGCTCTGAAAACAACAACATAAAAAGCTAGAAGGTTGGGACAATGCCTTCTCAACCCTAGATAAGCAGTCTCCAACTTTAACATAAAGTCAAAAGTAAGGAGGGAAAATGAGCAAACAACAACAACAATGACAACAACAAAAAGAACTTGTTGATAAAAAAGCTTCTATGGTGACAGGAAAGACCACCAGACATAAACTTAGAAGACAACAATGTAAAAACAACTATACCAAAATCTCAAACAAAAATTCTAATTGGATCCAAAGCCAATAATAATTTCTGGAAGGGTTAAAGAAAGAGAGTAAAGTGGTAGAAGAAAAATTGGGAAAAGAAATGAGATTGATGCAATAAAATAATGAAAATAAATTATCAGTTGTAAAAAGCATACACACACAAATAGTGAAGAAAATAACACTTTTAAAAACAGAATTTTAAAAAATAGGAGGCATCGAAATTCACTGAAGAAAAGAACTTCTTAAAAAGACAGAATTGGCCAAATGGAAAAAAAGTAGAAATGCTCACTGAAGAAAATAATTCTTTACCAATTAGAATTGAGCAAGTGGAAGCTAATGATTTCATCAGATTTTGACAAACAATAAAACAAAGAAAAAAAGAATGAAAAATAGAAGAAAATGTGAAATAGCTTACTGGAAACCAACTGACCTGGAAAATGAATTGAGGAGTATATTTTAGGAATTACTAAACTACATGAATGATAAGATTAAAAAAAAAACCTAGGTATCACATTTTTAAGAAATTATCAAGGAAAACTGCCCCAAAATCTTAAACCCCAAAGGTAAAATACAAATTGGAATACTACAACAATCACCTCCAGAAAGAGATTTGAAAATGGAAACTCCCAGGAATATTATAGCAAAATTCTAGTGTTTCCAAGTCAAAGAGAAAATATTTCAAGTGGCTAGAAAGAAACTCTTCAAGTTTCATGGAACCACAAAAAGGATCACCCAAGATTTAGTGGCTTTCATATTAAAGGAACAGAGAACTTGGAATATGATATTGTACACAGATGAAGAAATATGACCAGTTTTGGACACTGTACTTTAAGTTATCAATAGTGTAAACAGCATCCAGAAAAGGGCAACTAGGATGTTAAAAGTCAACTAACTATGCCAAGTGAAGGAAAAGAAGATCTTTAGCCTGTAAAAGCCCAAACTTGCATTGGAAGTGAGGAAGGGAAGTGAGATATAACATGATAGCTAACTTTAATTATCTAAAGAAATAGCATGTGGATGAGAAATTAAAAACTATTTTTCCATCTTGAATGAAAAGTTTACTCATGAGGAGTTTCTCTATACAGATGAAATAATGGGAATGAACAAAAAAATAGATCTATTATACTAGTTTGGGCATCCTGAAATTACCCAATGTACAGGTACCCTGAGGGATCCTTGGACCATAAGCAGATCACTCCTACATGGAGGCTCTTTGTGTCCCCTGCCATATGGATATTTGTGACCTCATTTGATTGGCCATGCAGACAGAAAAGGTCTAAAGTTACGTCTTTTTTACATTTCTATTTGTACACACCTAAATATAAAGTTTTTGTAAATTGGCTACCACTGCTTATGTAAACTCATATATTTATGCAAACATACCACACCTTAACTTTTATATTTATAATGCACATATAAAATGAGGGGTAGAGCTGTAAATAAAAGCAATGTGAATCATTAAGTAAAACAGAAGCTTGTATTAAATGTCAGTCTTCAAGGGATCAACTTGAAAAACAAAATGCACGTAAGAGACTGGTACAGAAGATGAAGTTACCATTAATAATAGGAAACTTATCATCATGTTGGAAAAACAACAGCAACTTCCCCCTCCCTTTTCTTATCTCTCCTCCATCACCTGCCTTCAGGTTGTCAGGCTTTAGTTTTTGTCTACAAGGAAAGCATATTATGACATTGAAAAAACCCCACCCTCTTTTAAAGTAAAGAAACCACAAATCAAATAAATGACAAAATAAGAAGTAAATTAATCCAGTGATATCACCATTTGCTTTAAACTTACCTGATTATTATATGCATCAGGTGCAAGTTTCTTATATGTAGGTGCCATAAGAGTGGATAGGTTTTGCAAATGGGATTCCAATTTCTCTTCCTGTATAAAATTAAATATTATACAAATTAATCATATATTTACTTTCTCTCCATTTGTAGACAATTAACTTTGAATTGTCTACATCTTTGATTCAAATAAAAATGTACTCCTTTACTTATCAAATCTTATACTTTAAAATATAGGATTTTTTGGCATGGAACTATAATATTTAAATACAAAATAAACTAATATTGTCATCTAAATGTTTTATCCATGAGCCACCAAATATCTTTAGAAATGTCTGTTGCATTGATTTCTATGTCCAACAACATACCTGATACTATAGAAACACAACTCACATTTGGAAAGAAAAAAGTTTCATCATTCTCTCACTTTCCCATTAGCACCCAAAGCACATAATGAACCATGTGACAAATGTTTTTAAGATAATTTGAAAGAAAACAAAGAGGCAGACTCCAAGCCAATCACAGGTTTATTTAGTGAAAATGGTATCTCTCATCAAAGCTTGGTGATTAGGTTACCTCCCACCTAAGACAATTGAATAAAAGTTTCTCATCCTTTATATACACCAACATTACATCATACAAGATCTCAAGAGGCCACTCTGAATAGCTCAAACATTTTAGTCATCCATTCTGGCCTGCAATCCTGGAACAGTTCACCTCTTGTACTTGGGTTGGTGTTCTACCTTCATGAAGAGATGCCTCAGCTTCTTATTGAGTCCTGGTTGGTTAGCATGGTCCTTAAGATGATATGATAGATCACAACTTCATAATTAGGAAAGGTCCAAGGCCACCAACACTCCTCCAGATATGCCCTGTATGGCATCATAAGGTGGAAGACCATCACCTTAGAGGGCATCACATGCTCCACAAATGAGAAACACCCTATTGCAAAATATTGACTTCTAGAGAGTTGCAGTATAAAGAGAAAAACAGCTAAATCTATTGCACTAGTTTAGCTTAATAATGCATTGGTTTTACTTAATAACTCTACAAAATATATTTCTATAATTCTATTAATCACTAATCAATCGTTAACTTGGATTAATACCTTCCTTTGGCTAAGCACTTTTTATTTCTAATATCTAGGATCTTATTTAAAGAGCTTCTCATTCTCTTCAGTACCTCCCCTGACCTGAAGAAAAATGCCTACATTTTCCTGTGGATCATCACAATCTATGTTTAAAATAGTTGCCATAGAGGACAGTTATCTAATTTCAATGCAAAATCCATAGGGGGTAGTCCCCTACTGAGATGCACCTATACAATTATTCATCTAAGACTGAACGAATGGGTACAATTTATAGGGAATTAATTACAGTTACATGATTATAATACATACTTAGCAAAAGAGCAATATACTGATTGAAGCAGAAAGAGAAAACACAAGACATTAAACTGAATAACGTGGAGGTGCTTTCACAGGATCAACAATGGATTCTACCTCTTCCTCTTCCTCCTCAGTAGACTCAAAAGAACAAATGAGGCACAAAACCAGAAAATCAATGTCAACAAAAACATGATTTCCACACATAAACTATAAGAAGAGTTCTTATGAAATGTCTTTAAAGTTCTGGTAGCTTCAGGGGACAAGATGGGTTCAGTGTCGAATTAACATGCATTTTGTTCTTGATTTGCATTATAAAGACTGGTTTTTAGGATATCTTTAAAAACACTGTCACTTCTATTAGAATTACTTCCAAAAGAGTGGTAAGAAGCCAAAAAGAAATGGAAGCATTTTTATTTCCTAATGGACAGTGAGAGTAAGGAACTTGCTTATAATTAGGACAGTGTAGTATGGTCCCCATAAAAGATTCATTAAATGCAATGGGGCAATAGGGTTAATCAAGAGCTAATTCAACATGGTAAAATTCATGAGTTCAGTGTCTAAATTCATGAGGTCTGAGATAGTCTTCACTAACACTAAGGAAGAGGCCCCAATAATTAGTGGAGTTTTTATTAGAGAATTCACTGGACCCATCCTCTGAGATTAGTTCCCACCAAATAATCAGTAACCATTTTGACAGTGTTGAAGAAAGAGGTTGAATTTGTAATTTCCTGCATGAACTCCTTAACAGTAAAATTGTTTTTGTTTAGGCTTTGTATGCTGATATTATTCTCCAAAAAGTTTGTGAAAGTGACATCAGGATCTAGTGTGATAATCTCTTTGACTACAGTGGATTTAGCATACAATGTAGACCCATTGAGCTGGTGGTTTCAGTATATACTTTTTACTCAGGGGGTACTATCAATTCAGGGAGTAATGTAGACTGATTATACCCTGTGAAATTAGGGAGCTTCTTAGACTCACTGAGTGCTGTAGGTTCAAATGTAATTTCCACAGGACTTACTGAGATGGCATCACCAGAACCAGTAATATTTCAGGTGAAACATGCAAACAAACATTTTCTGTTGTTGTTGTTAAAGAGTGTAGCATGACCACAACAGGAGTAGTGATTTCATGTGATTGTTTTGAGATAATCATTTCCCTAACACGTGCAATTGTATAAGACCCCAAAACTTGAATTTTAAGAGTACACATAAAATCAGTACCATTAATAAAACAACTTTTCACCAATAGTTATAAGATATCTCTGAAAAAAGGATGTTGGTCCTTTCAATACAATAAAGGAATTCTGTTTTGTGCCACCAACATTCCATAAAGGATGGACAGGAATAAGTATCTCTAGGGGCACATAAAAGGAGAAAGCATTTATATTTCTTATTAAGCATCAAATTATACATGATACTGGCTATTGTTTTGATATCTGAAGTCCCAACAAGAAAAGGACATATTATCAGAACATAAGCCATTAACAAAATCTAATGTCTAAATGGGCATGTATCCGAGAATCTTTGGAACAGATGAACCACTATCTTAGGCCAGACTAAAATTAGTGCTATTAAGAGAATTAATTAAATTCCTACTCAAAGTATATTAGACGTTTACAAAGACTGCCAGAATACTTTAGGTCTTCAGGAACATCATAGGATGCCATTATAAGTGAACAAAAGGTGCAGGTTTCATGTGAGAACAATGAAACCAGAAGTTTTCTTAACTAATCTTAATAACAGTTGGAGTGGTCAGGGGATTTTGGAAGGGGCTTTCCAAGGCAGGTTATAATTCACTAGAATTTTGAAAATTCTTAATATAAATGTAATTACCTGATTGAAAATTATGCAGTGAGGAATCAATAGGCTCAGTCTGTACCATGGCTCTGATTGATTGCGATTCTTTTAGCTTGTTGTGTAATTCTCTTATATATGTGGAAAGTCAAATCCCTTCCCACCATGGTAGTATATATTGGTGACAAGGTTTTTAATTTTAAAGGAGGATGGCCAAACAACATTTCATAAGGGAATATGGGGCATCATCCCGTAGATCTGCTCCTCAAATAGAAAAGAGCTAAAGGCAAAAACATCAGGCTACTTCAAATGAGTTTCATTGCATAGTTTTCCAGCCAATCCCTTTAACTTTTTATTTATATACTCTAGTCCTGATGACTAAGGATGGTAGGGAATATGAAACCTTCAATTAATTCCCACATTTAGCATATCAAACCAGGACAATATCAATAAAATGAGAGTCACAGATTAGAGTCTGTTAGAGCAGGGGGCCTATGACTTGGAACAATTTTTTAAAATTAATTTTGACACAAAGGCTACATCTGCTTTTAAACTTGGGAATGCATCTATTCATCTAGTTAGCTGATCAACTATTATAGGACAATGTTTTAAATGTCCCATATTAGGCATACTAATGAAATAAAATTTTCAATTCAAAGGGTTGATAAGCCAGAGGGTGACCACCATATGCCTCCTTTTTTGAAAGCATGTTGATTAAAAGTCAAACATATAGGACAATCAATAGTTATATAAGAAGCAATAGAAGTGATGCCAGGAGCTATCCATTACCTCCTAATTGTGTCTAATATACCTTGTGTGCCTTAATATCAACCAGCATGAACTGCTAGATAGGCCTGACAGTAACATTTCTTAGGAAGGAAAGGTTTACCATCAGATTCATCCATATCCCAGATACCTGTTTTGCACTATATTGTTGTTCCCTAGTCTTCACTTCAGGGTCATTATATGTGGGTGAGGGCCATTGAGTTTTGCTGCTTGCATCTCCAATTTCATCTTTGTCAGTAGAGGTGTCATCTTACAGGAGCATTAGGATAGAAGGACCTTCTATGACTGCTTTTTTTTTTTTGTAGCAGCATCAGCCAGCGCATTTCCCTTGATATAGAATTAGTTCCTCTTGCATGAGCAGAGCAATGGATTACCTTGAGCTTCTTTGGTAATTGTATGGCTTCTAATAAATCCTTAAGTCAAAATATGCAATTATTTTTCTTGATGATGTAAGAAACTCTTTCCACTTCCAAATCATTCCAATGGTGTGGCATACTCCAAAAGCATACTGGGAGCCAGTAAAAATATTTGTACTTTCTCTTGATGCAATTTGACAGGCTTTAATCAATGCTATAAGTTCAGCAGCTTGAGCATTGAGACTAGGAGGAAAGGAGGCTGTCCATATAACTCTGTATTTTTAAACCACAGTAGGTCCCATAAACCACTCCCCTTCTTTCATGTAAGAAAAACAATATAATTGCAACTCTGAAATTTCTAAGGAAATATCATTGATCATCATCACAGAGCTTCTCAGCTAGATATACTGTCTGGTTTCAATCATGGAGTGGCTCCCCTGAAACTGAGAGGTCAGGTAACAATGTAGAAGGATTTAAGGTGGCACACCTTTTTATGGCAATGTTCTCTTTTCCCAATAGAGTCACTTCATATCTAGCCAGCTGCTGATTGGAAAACTCTTAGGACCTTTGTCTTAATAGCAAAGCCTGCATATCATGAGCACATATCCCCCTTCTCTCATGCACAAAGAGGATAAAAGGCTTACTGTAGTCAGTAAGTTCAAGAGCTGGAGCTTTCCTGATAGCTTTACTAAGATCTCCCAGGACTATCAGGTGTTCTGTATTCATCTGCAAGTATTCTATAATGGAGTTTCTGGTCAAAGCAATTAAAGATTTTGCAATTTCTACAAAAGCCGGGATCCATCCTGCAATATCCAACAGCTCCTAATATTGCCCACACCTATTTCTTAGTCCATGGCACTGAGAGATGTTGTAGAACCTGCATCCTTTTTGTTGATAATAGTTCTTTTCTGGAGAAAGAATAAAACTTAGATACTCTAGCTCAGGTTGGTACAATTGCACTTTAGATTAAGAGGTATTATGTCCTCATTGGTGCAGCTACAGAACTATCTGATAGCTGTTTTGATTGCATATTTCTTCATTTGGTGAAGCTAGGAGAAGATCATCAACATATAGATCAAAACTGAATCCTTAAATTTAATAGTGAAAAGATATCTTTGAAGAATTTGAGAAAATATTGTTGGGGAATTAACAAAAGCCCGAGGCAATCTGGCCCACATATTTTATTGATTAAACCGGTAAAACTAAACAGGTACTGTGATTCTGGACTTATAAGAATGGAATGGAAGGCAGCGCATAAAAACAAGAAATGGTACAAGGTATGGCAGACACCATTGTACTTGGATTTGGCACTAAAGAATGTAAAGGTATAACATAAGCATTAACAGTACAAAGATCCTGGACATAGCAATACATAGGCTTACCGTTAGGACCAGGTTTTAGCTTCTTCACTGGAAGAATAGGACTATTGACAGGAGATCTGCATGGAACAATAATTCCCTTTTCAATAAGAGAATTTATAATTGGGGTTTTGCCTTTAATAACCTCTTTAGAGAGAGGATACTGAGGTACAAATGGTTGTTTCCCTCCTCTCACAGCAATAGAATCTGGGCAGCTGACTTAAGAAATACCACATCAGTTGGAGAATTTGTCCAAACATCACTAGGTAAATTATCTGGTATTGTTAGAATCTAATATATCACTAGCAATGAAGTAGTAGACTCTTCAATCAAAGACTGATTCAGAATAGTCATAAACAGAGGTATCAGAAGGTTTACATCAGGTATTTGTATTAACATAGTATTATCAGGTTGACAATAGATAACAGATTTAAGTTTGCACAAGAAATCTCTTCTCAAAAGATTAGTAGGTGATTATGGTATCAATAAAAATGAATGCATAACAGTTAAGTGGCCAATTAAAATTTCAAGTGGGGAGAGTACTGGAATGTTTTTGCTATTTTCCTCTCCCTCTACTACTTTTTTTCTTTTACTATTTTTTTTTACTAATTTATTTTACTATTTTACTATTTTCTTAATAATACTGTTTTTACCCCTAGGTATGAAATTTAAAACAGATATAGAAGATATATCAAACAATTGCAATCAACTTCTTCAATGCACAAGGTAGGTGACACTAGGTAGGGGAGAGGCATGGACAGAGATAACAGGGGCAAGGTATACAAAAATAAAGGCTTCTGTGTTTTCTATCTCTCTCCTGTACCGTCAGGGAGAGGAATTTCTAAAACTTCTCTATATCTGAGCCCTGCTTCCTGGCTGCTGTTCCCCATGACTAGAAACTCCCTCAAAGAGTATTGAAGGCAGATCCTGAATTTCCCTTCTCATTGGATCTTATTTACAGGTCTCTTACTCATATCTTGTTACCTTTTATAACAATCATGGGCAAAATGCCCTACTTTGTTGCAGTAATAACACATATGAATATTTCTTTGATTCAGTTTTATAGATTGAACTGTGGCTAGGACAGATTTAATATTTTGCTTTGACCTCAGATATTTCCTATTTTTGAGTTTCTTCCTACCTCCATTCACATATTGGGCTATTGCTTTTAGTTCTCTAATGTTTTTCTTATGCCAGCCTAGACAATATTTCAAGAAATATTCTTTAGTATTTGTAGAACCTGATTAATAAAAGCTACATTTATTATTCTAGCATCTTTAGGACTTATTGCATCTAGTCTAGAAAATCAGCTGCCATTTTTGCACAATCTATTATAAAACCTTGTTGGATTTTTGCTTAGTTCCCATACCATTTCCTGAAATTTGCTGTATTTCTCTGTTTTTTCTTCAAAGAGCTCCATTATCCTTACTACATTGTCTCCTGCATCTTTTAGCTCACTGATGGTAAAACTTTTAGAGATGCTGTACCATGCCCTGCTTCCCCCCAACCAAGTGCCCCTTGCCCACTTTAACCTATACAATGGGCTGCTGGACAGAGGGATGGATAAAGTAAGAAAGGTCTTCAGCATGTCTAGAGAGGGGGAAGTGAGTGGCCATAGTGCTCCCCTCCCCTCATGCTCTGTCACCTGTGAGCCACAAACCTTACCCACTGTATTCTCCCATTGTGCTACTTCTCAGGGTGTGGGTGCTGTGAAAAAATGTCATGAGGCAAGGTGTAGAGAGGAAGGGAGAAGCTCCTCCCAAGTTCCTCTGCCTTTTTAGTAACAAACTCTGTCTTGGGGCAGCATGTGTGCCCACAGAGAGCATTTTGTGTGCCTTCTCTGGCCCCCATGCCATAGGTTTGCCATCATGGTTTTAGCAGATTCATTTGTCCTGTTACTTTAGGGTACCACTCTGGGTCTCACAAGGGCCATGTACCTCCTATACCTGGGCCAACTATTACTCTACTGGTAGTTTCAATTATCCCATTTCTTTCTCCCTCAGAAAAAAGAATTTCCATTAGTAATTATTATTAATATATATATATATATATACATATAGAATCTATGTTATATATTATACACAACATACATTAACTGTAATTATTATTTATATCTATAACATATAATGTATATATAAATTATAATAACAACTAATGGAAATTCTTTTATATATTTATATAATTTATAATATTTAAATATTATAATATATAGCATATATTATTATTATACTAATTAGTAATATCAGATTAAGTTGGGTTATAATCCCTGATGACTGCTTTGAACAGACCTATGACAGTTAAAGGGTTTTCATCAAAGTGGGGTGCATCCTTTTACTATAGAGAAAGATCCAAAAGGTGAAAAAGGTGATGTTCCCTAATATAGACTAGAGCTCCTGCTGCATTTAGCTAAACCTTGTGCACAAAGGAAATATGGGTGCTGCTTTTAGCTCAGGCTCTTTATATTTTAACTTCTCTTCTAGCTGTGAATAGACAGGAGGGGCCATAGGAAGATTTGAAAGGGTAAAACAAGATTCATACTTAATAGCTTCTCCATGTTTACTTTCTTCAGGATTTAAGGTTACTAATGCTCTCCAACATTCTCGACATCTAATCTGCTCCCAATTTGTGATATAATCTTGTTCTAGAAAATTCTCCAATTTATCCAGAGTATAAGGATCAAGAGTCCCAAATTTTGACCCAATCCAATTATAGAATTTGGTAATATCTTTAAAACTTTTTTGTCAATTATAACAATTTTTAATAACCTTTTCTTTAGTCACTCCTCTTGGTAGTTCTCCTTTCTACCAACTACCTTAAATTGTTCTAATGGAGAGTCAATAGGTATACTTGAAGATAACTTGGAACCCATCTTTGAGGTGTCCCTCTTAATGGGAACAAGCACCTAAACTTTACACTAAGAAATTCCCGATCAACCTTAAATCTGTACGTCAAACTTGCCAGGTTTCAAGAAAAGACCCGAGAGAATTCTAACAAACTAGAAGTTGGAAAATTTTTCTTGGGATATAAACTTGAAGTCACCGCTCAGAAGATACATCGTGGGCATCAAATCCAGAAGGTAGCTTGCCTAGAGCATCATATGCTCTAGATTATCTGTGTCCACAATTCTAAGCTTACGAATGATTCTTACATTATTTGTGGCAAAGGTTCCTATATTGGAAAGGAGGATCCCAGCTAAGTTCAGGAATAGGCATGTGAGAAAGTGGAGGCAGGATCTGGGGGTTAGCCAAGGTGAGCTTCTGTAGTCTACTGCTCCCTAGGTAGCAAATGTACACCTCCATCCCTCCTTTCTCTTACCACTTAAATCTCCCTCCAGTGCAAAGAATTATTAAAATAGTCATTACTTCCTGTTTTTAGCAAATTTTATTAATAGATGTTAAGCAATACTTAAAAAATACTAGAACTAATCTCCCTAATTCCTTCCTTTAAATTTTTTATAATCTTTATATAATAAAAATGTCATTATTTATTTAATCATTAATTAATATTATTAATAACTAGTAAATGACTTAAATTGTAATATTAACTAACTGACAGTATTGAGAGCTTTGGTTTTTTGTATTAAACAGGAGACAAACACACATAGATAACACTTACATGACAGAAATACATAGAACATACAAATAAATAGATGGAGTAGAGCTTCCCAATCTGGAGTTTAGGGAAGACTTCTGCTGGCTTCGATTATTTGGTTTGAGGACAGGGGCTGAGTCCACCTCCCTGGATTACCTCACCTGAAGGAGTCTATAGGAAGAAGTAATTCTTGGTTCTCCTCAAAAAGAGGATCCAGGGAGGTAGAGTCAGTAGGGCACCTGCCCACCCAGGGATGTCAAAATGTGACAGATAGTTCTTCAGCTAATTTGAAAGAAAAACAGAGGCAAACTCTATGCCAATCCCAGGTTTAATGAGAGAAACTAGTGTCTCTCAGCAACTGGGTCATTCATTAGTTACCTCTCATCTAAGACAAGATGGTGCCTTGAGGAAGTGCCTCAGCTTCTTATTGAGTCCTGATTGGTTAGCATGGTCCTTAAGATGATATGATAGATCACAATCTCATAGTCATGAAAGGTCCAAGGCCACCAACACTCCTCCAGATAAGCCCTGTATGGCATTCCAACTTGGTAGGCCTTCACCTTAGAGGGCATCACATGCTCCACAAATGAGAAACACCCTATTGCAAAATATTGACTTCTGGAGAGTTGTAGTATAAAGAGAAAAAAAAGCTAATCTATTGCACTAGTTTAGCTTAATAATGCATTGGTTTTACTTAAATAACCCTATAAAATATATTACCTATAATTCTATTAATCTATTAAACCAATCATTATCTCAGATTAATAACTTCCTTTGACTAAATACTGGTTAATTCTAACATCTGGGGTCTTATTTAAAGGAGTCAGGGATTCTCATTCTCTTCAACTAAAAAAAAATATCCTTAGCTTGTTGTCTATTTATGAACTTCATGTTTCAGTGGACTTATAAAATCTATTTCAATAAGTCAAAACGAGTTTTCCATGTATCAGTAAAAAATGGCTGAAATTTTTTCAATATGGATAAAACCTTGGAACAATACTTCAAGTCTATTTAACATAAATAATAAATGCCCATTTACATTTTCAGTGGAAGAAAAATAAGCTTTTTAAGTGGAATATTTTGGTTTTTGTTGTTGTTGTTGTTTCTTATTTATTTTTGGTCTGTGTTCATCATTCCATCAATGCAGGTAGTTCCCCAGTGAGGAAATTCATTCTATCAAAGCAGATAAGTAAGTTTTGTGCAACATTCTGGGAAAAATGAGAGGTTAAATCATTTGCCAGGGGTCACTCAACCAGTATATGTGTCATAGGTGGGACTTAAGCTTGGACCTCCTGACTCAGAAGTTGCCTTTCTACTGCCATATTATCTTACCTTTATATATATATATGTGAAATTATCTCCCAATATTAAGTGATTCTATTCTTGGCTACTGTTTAGAGTTCTAATTTTAACTATAAATACATTATTAAATAAAAGATAAACCTGTCACCAACTGTAAAATGTATGACTATAACAGTCTCCAGTGATCTGATTTTAGATGGTACCTCAGATTTGCATCTTCTGTGACTCAAAGTAATTTTGCTCAGAATTGAAACTATGTCCTATCTTTTCTCAGGGAAGAGATTACTGGTCACCCCTTCCATTTAGGGTTCATGAATCCCTGTTTCAGGAGATAAGGATTTATAGAATGGATGTGAAATTACTTTCTAGTGGGTAAAATAAAACTGGTTGTCATCACAAAAAACTGCCACCATCCATTTGGTCTATGAAATCACAGTGCCTTCTATATATTAAAAAGGACATTTTGTGCATTTAAGTAATATTATTTAAAAAATGGAAACATTCTGAATGGCCTTTTAGGAAGTTTTATGTTAATAATCCTTGATGACTTGGACTTTAATTTTTGTACTCATCACTAGCAAATTATTAGAGCAACAAATAGAATAAGGCTCAGTTTTCAAAAGGCAGAAGGAAGTATCAATGGCATTATGTCTTCCATTTGTATGCATACATTGACTGCAATTCAAATTCACTTAGCAACATAAAATAATGCTTTCAGATTTTCCCTGGCTTCCTGGAAGATTGATCATAGCTTAAATGCAGAACCTTTCAAGATTTCCCATCAACCAATAATTGATCCTATTGTCCATCTGACAGACTGCAGGCCACATCATGCCCAAAAAGTCATTTGAAAGAAAAAGAGAGTGGGAAGAAAGCTCACTGTACTTTGACAAGAAATGTCCCATGAAGAAAAAAAAATTGATGACAAAATTTTGGTAAATTTATTACCAAGTTTGTTTAGTCCTAATACCTCATTTGCATTATATTTGCATTATACAGTTTTGTTAAAACTCAAGAGCAACATTTTCATGATGTCATCCAACTATACATGTATATTTCATATATATAACATATATGTAAATAAATATATATATATACACACACACATAATCCATGAAATAAATAAGAAAAAAAGTGTGGCTTGTTTTGAACTGGAAAGTCTAAAAATCAGGCCTCCATAGCTCTATAAGATTAGAATTATAGAGAACATATCTTCATTTAACTTTAACACTATCTTGACAATTCTCTAAAACACCAGGATTTCATGTCAAGATAAAGTATAAGGGGAATAATATGTTTTGCCTATCCATTGCTATGATAATGATATCCTTCCACTATGAATACCACCACCATCTTCCTTCATTCACACAGTACTTTACAGTTTTCTGTGATCTCATGGACCTTAGCTCACTGGGTTCCTACATCAATCCTGTGGGGTAAGTGGGAACAGGTTTAATTACCCCCATTTTATATGTCAAAAAGATAAGAGCACGAATTTGTAGTTTTATTTTCTTTTTATCCCTAAAGCTTAGCAAAGTGCCTGACACATGGATGCTCAATAAATAAATGCTATTTGAATGACTGAAAGAACCAGAATTCAAACCTACATCACTAGACTTCAAATTCATTGATTTATAGAATCATGAACAAGTCCTGGACTTGTCCTCAGATGTCACAGAGTGCGAGCCACTACTTTTTTTATATGAGGAAAGTGAGGCTCAGAGAGGGTAAGGAATTTGTCCAGTTATATAGCTCATGGCACTGCTTCTTCACTCATATTATGCCCAATTCCTCTGACAATTCATGTATTATTTATTTGAGATTTTCTTTATTTTTGTTACCTCTAGTGTGTTGTGATAGAAATACAATGGTATTGAGAGTGAAAAGCCCTAGGCATGAATTTACTACCTGAATAACTCTCACCAGGCTTCCAAGATTGATCTGAATGTTCTCTAAGGTCCCTTCCAGCTCTCAGTCCCAAGAGCTCTTATCTATTGACCAGTTCCTCAAAGAATAGGTCTTATTACTAAATTTGTCTGTGCTCCAGTGACCCAACATAAGACAAAAGACAAAAGACATTAGACAGAAGAAAGTAAACAGGTGGAAATGGAAAACCAACCTCTTTTGGATCATCCCCAAGCAGCTTAAATTTCCTTGGAATCTTGCTTCTGGCAAACTTACATCCATTGTAGTACATACTCCATGAGCAGCCAAAAGAAAAAGAAGCACCACAGGTTTCCGGATCGAGCCCCTGACATGCACAGGTTCGTCTGAGGAATCAAAGAACCACTAATGTTGCTAGATGTGTAGTTAGACAGACTATCCCCTTTGCATATCAAGTGTCTTTTTGCATCAAAAACATAAGTCTCATTTAATATTGTATCACCGGCAGTACAAACTGGGGTCTAAATATAAGATGAGTTCTACTTTATCCCACATAACAGAAAATTATTTGTGGCACCAGGGGCCACTGTAATGGCAGACCCACCATTC
Source organism: Monodelphis domestica (assembly GCF_027887165.1). Taxonomy (NCBI): domain Eukaryota; kingdom Metazoa; phylum Chordata; class Mammalia; order Didelphimorphia; family Didelphidae; genus Monodelphis; species Monodelphis domestica. The sequence continues at coordinate 256,076,030 of NC_077232.1, forward strand.
AACTTACCCAAACTGAACACATGGCTAACACCACCTAGTCACAAAAAGAAATGCCTAGGGAAGCTCATTTGTTGGAAGAAAACCGTTGGGCTTTGTTTGGAGAAAAACACCAGAATCAATTTTCAAATCTCACAATGATGGGTTCTTTTGGAGGGCTTTTCTGGGAAATGTATGCAATGTAAGACACAGGATATTAGCAGATTCAAAAGCAATGCCTAATTAGCTTTGAATATTTCAATCTGAGTTAGCAGTCCCAGATGTGGAATTATTCCTTCTTTTGGGAAGAAAACCTCAACCTTGACTTCTACCATAAGAATATATGAAGGACTCCAAAAAGAGCTATGAGAAGACATGCTCCATTCCCTGACTCCTTTGCAGAAATAGATGATCCACAAGTGTGGTTTATTGTATATATTTTCAGATTGTTTGATGTACTCATCAGTTTTGTGGTTTTTTCTTTTTTTATATTAAAATATTATTTGTGATTTCTTGCGAGGGGGAAATGTAGAAATACTGAAAGAAATGTTGGTAATGCAAAAATATGAGGAATTTTGAATAAGAACTTAAATGTATTACATATTTATATGTATACACATGCATATTCTTACTTTAAAATTTAAAATTATCATCTCTAATATGTTTATATCTATATATATATATACATATATATATATACACACACACATGTTATTTCTGAAGTTATGGGTTTAACACAGACACATATATAGGAGGAAACAGATGATAGAGGCAGGTATCCAGGAAAGATAGTTTTTCTTGTGTATTCTTCTATTCATATCTTTCATCTACTTAAACATCTTCAGTGGATCCCTATTGAATACTAATTAAAGTTCAAACTCCTTTGCCTAGGATTCAAAGCTCTCTATATTTTGGCCCCACCCAATCTTTCCAGCCTTATGCTCTCATATAACTCACTAAAACCCCATAAAATCAATACCCTGTCATAGCTCTGTTGCCCATTTCCACCCTCAAACAATTCCTGTCCTTTCTTGACTGTATGTTGCTCACATTATTTCCTCTGTTTCTCTCCCTCTTTATATGGTTAATTTCTATCTGTTTTTTTTTAGTTCAATTCAAATAGTACCTTCTTTATAAACCTTCCTGTGATGTTACTAATTCAGAATGATCTTCTCTCTTAGGCTTCGCATAATATTTTTTCTTGTAATTCTCTAATGAACTTAGGGAATCCTCTTAGACATTTTTAATATCTGGAATGAAATTCCCTGCCTCCCTTCTACTACTGGAGTCCCTAGATCCCTTTAAAGCTCAGCTCAAGTATCCCCTTCTTTTTTTTTAAACCTTTGCCTTCTGTCTCCGAATCAATACTAAATATTGATCCAAAGGTAGAAAAGTGGTAAGGCTAGGTAACTGGGGTTAAATGACTTCCCTAGGGTCCCCCAGATTTGAACCCAGATCCTCCAAATTCCAGGCCTTCTATCTATTGTGGTACCTAGATACCCCTAAGTATCTCTTTCTAAATGAAATCTTCCCTGGTCCTTTTGGTTGCTACTATCCTATCAGATTACTTTTTCTTTATTTTGAATATAGTAGTGTCTGTATTTGTCTTCTCCTATGGAATGGGAAGGGCTTTAAGCACAGGAATGGTTCCATTTTTTGACTGTGAGTCCCCAGCACGAAGCACAGAGCCTACTATATACTGGGGCCTTAACAAATGCTTGATGATTCGTATTTTAATTAAAGGACATAACTCACTTTGTCCAATAAAAATGGAAGATGAAAGGCTGGGTTGGGTTCTCCCTTTGCTCATAAAGAACATGCTCTTCTTCACACTTAGGCATGCTATTTCCTGTGTCATTATGACCTGGTGGCCAATGCCCAGGAGATGAATAAGCTTCCCTGAGCTTAGCTAGAATGGTCCTTGGGCATCAGACATGTAATCCATTGCCAGGTATGTATTCCAAACTTTTCTAGTTTGGGAGAACATGCCAAACATTGCATTGTTTCAACATAGCCTTTAAGATTCCAAGGAGATTCCCTACCCCCAAATGAGAAGGAAGCATCAGAAGATGATTTTAGTGGAGGAAGGCTGAATTAATTCCTCAAATATCAATGAGACATCTTTAGGAAAGTTCCTAACAAAAATACTTCTTCCCATAAGCCATAGGCTTTGTTTCTGGGGATGTTACAGGAAATTAGAGGAAAGCCTGCAGGGAAAAAGACCATAGATATGTGACATTAAAGAAAATTAATTCTATTACAATTAGTGAGAAGTACAATTTGAATGAAACTATAAAAAAGATCCTATAAAATGAATACCTTTGGTTTTTTTTTGCAAGTTCACCAGTAACTCAACAGGCCAAAAACAAACAAACAAACAAAAAAAAAACACGTTAGAGCCACTGTAATTCCTTGCTTGAGTTCAGAATGAAAGATCATCACCAGAAATGAAGGCACCAATGCAAAACATGAAGGTTTTTTGTCCCTTGAACTAGATTTTTTTTAAAGGACTGGAAGATGACATGAACTATGAAAGGTTCTCATTATAAATCAATGCCACCAGCCAAACACATAGCCAGTCCCTTTTTCTTTAGGCCAAAAGCATTTTCCATTTTAGAATGCAAAATTTCAAGATATGTACATGAAAATCACTCTTTGAAAGCTACAGACTCTATCACTGAAAGCCAAGCTAGAATTCTGATTCAAAGAAAAAGGGATTTCTCTCTCATCTCATGAACTGTCATTCAAGTTATATATGGTGCCCAACTTTCAAACAAACAAATAAACATAGATAGAGAACCATTCTTTTGAGAAGATATGAAAATTACTAAAACCCAATAGTGACAAACAGTTGAAGCTAACAAAGTTGTGAGATTTCTTTATGGGTTTTGTGGGTTCTTGCATCCTGGGGTGACACTACTAAGTATGTAAAGCCAGGTGTGTGTATGTATGTAGGGGAATATTCATAGCTATTGAATATAATATATATAATAATATAATATAAGGTAGCATATAATCCCTGAAATCTATTTCTTATATTCTGGGAAAAGAGAAGAAACAAGAAGAAGAAAAGAAGGGAAAACTTAAGGATTGTGAAATTGAATATAAGTGCAATATCTACTTTGGGCCTGTCAATGTATCATGACAAAATTGCATGATATATGTCCTCTCTAATGGTGATCAGAATAATAGTACTAATGTTTTATGAAGTGAAATGAAAATGACTTCTGCTTTGAGCACATCTGGGGAAAGAGTTTAATTTCTTATACAATTTTTTACATTATAGATATGTTTTTATATAAATAATTTAATCATATCAATTATATATACTTTTATTATATTATTTTTCTATAAGTGGAGGAAAATACTGGATCTATAGTCTTTGTACCTGTGTTCAAATCCTAACTCAAATTTACTGCCTGCAAGAGCTTGCATTAACCCCTCTAGATCTCTGGGGTATTCATATGTAAACTGAAGGGGTAGGGCTAGGGAGCCTATGAAATTTCATCTAACTTTAGTTCTTTGATCCTGTATACTTTTCTTCATAAAAATGGAAGAGATAGAGAGAACCAATATTCAGACAATTGAACATATGTAAAAGGTGGATTTATTCTATAAGCAAATTTGGGGCCAGAATTATAATCCTGAAGACCTTGAATCAAAGGGAGAGGTAAATATCTTAATTATTTTACAGCTATTATTTTTATTATGTTTAATTTGGCTGTCAAATAGTAACAGTTTTGATCACAGTTGTTTCAAGCCAGCTATGAATGTCCCTAATAATTTATTCCTTATTCATCCAACTCTTGGGAATCATCACTGTTTAAAAAATATAATTCTCTGAGACTTTGGTGCTCCAATTCTTCACTGTGGATTACTATATATATTTTTTCTATATATGTAGTAATGTTGTCCATTTGTTTCAGTTGAGTCTGATTCTTCATTAATATATTTGGGGGTTTGCTTCGCAAAAACACTAGAGTGGCTTGTCCTTCTCCAACTCACTTTATTGATGAGGGAAGCTGAGGCAAATGGAGTTAAGTTATGTCACAGCTAATTTGAACTCAAGAAGATCAATGTTCCTGACTTCAGCCCTGGCGCTCTATAGATTGCTCCACCTAGCTGCCCTATGCTGCCCTAGCTGCGATACCTATTGCTACACTTGCCCAAAGAATGCACTTCTTCATTGTCCTCTGTTTCAGAAACTTAAGGGAATTTATTGTGGGGGTGACTCCAATGCTGAGTCACTCAGGAGCCTTGGGACACAGCAAAAAGATATCATGGCTCTTGGTTTCCAATCACCTTCACTTAATTCTTGGTAATACTTCTTATAACCCCTATTCAACACCAATAATGCCCCCTTTTTTTTTTAAGGTAAATGCCAACAAAGCCCTTGAATGATGTCAGACTATTACTATAGAGCATGCTTGAGCATTCCAATTCTCATATAAAAAATGTAGAAATGGGGGCTCTCTTAAGTCACCACTAATGGAACAGGGACCAGGGCTCAGGTCTCATGATTCTCCAGGAATACTTAAGGACTAATTCATTTAGGACAAGAGTTGTTCCAATAGACCATGGGGATTTCTGGTTGTGTTTCAATGGTATCACTGAAGAAAGGAATGCAACGGGCTTCACTTACTCTTCATTGAGTGCACAGCGCCGATTGGTGAGAGTGCCGTATTTCCTTAGCGTTTCGGTGAGTTCAGAGTACAGTCTGTCGGCGAGGGAAAGGGGGATTCCCTCCCAGACCAGGATGAGGATCACAATAACAGCCGCTTCACAGGTATGGCCAGCTCGCTCCCGCACCAAACACAGTAGCTTTTCTTCATTGCAACTTCTACGAACTACCTGCATAGACCACGGTTTCACCCCAAACACAAAGAAAGGCCACCCCAGACAACAAAAGAAACAAACAAAAAATAATGTTACTCAGAGCATATAAAAGCATGGATGCAAGTCCAGATATATTTCAAAATTAGAACTATGTTCATCAGGGGCCAGAAGACCTCTTTTGCCTTTTATGTATAATCGGGGGCGTACTAGTCTATTGACTACGAGAAACTGAGAGACACCAACTCTTCATTGAGCAGTCAGGTAGTGCAGACAACTTGATTTCTACTATGGGACTTATGATTCAGATCTGGCCTTAGACTAGCTGTATGAGCCTGGCAAGTCACTTACTCCTGTTTGCTTCCTCATCTGAAATGAGCTGAAGAAAGAAATGACAAACCCCTCTAGTATCTTTGCCAAGAAAACCCCCAAAAGTGATCAAAAAGAGTTCATTGACTAGCACAATGTATCAGGGAATTGTTATTAGATTCTATTTTCAATATATAGAGTACTGGTTGACAGGGACATTTGCCTTCTTTGTCAAATGGTCCTCTAGATAGAGCACTAGACTTGGAATCAGGAAAGCCAGTGTTCAAATCCAGCATCTGACAATTGTTAGCTCTCTGCCCCTAGGGAAGTCAACTAATCTCTATTTTAGCTTCCTGATCTATAAATGGGAATAACAATAGCTCCGACCTCACAGAGTTGTGGTGAGGAGAAAGTGAGATAATAGTTGGGGAAAAAAAAAAAAACTTGTGCAAATCTTAAAGTGCACAAATGTTAGCTTTGTTATTATTATGCAATGTAATGATGTCACTATGGACTTACATTCTCAGAAGGATTATTCTTTGAGCACTTAATAGCAGGTGCATTTTCTTTTACTTTTATAATATTCTATTAAGCTCTAATTACTAACCAGCTCATATTTTTCAAACAATAAGAATTTATTAAATGATTACTACATGTAAGGCACTGTAATAAACTCTGGGGAATACAAAGAAAAAGGAAAAACAGTCCCTCAAGAAGCTGAGATTGGCGATGGATTTAAAATGTAGAATATGGCACATATTTTGGATGTCACTAATGTGGGAACTTGTTTTGCTTGACTACACATATTTGTGGCAGGGTTTTTGTTTATTTTTTTCCTTTTTCTTTTTAATTGAGGGGAAGAGAAAATGAGAGCAAAAAATAAATGCTTGTTAATTTAAAGAAAATAAAATCGAATTAAAAAAACTCAGGCCATAAATATTTTTAAATTGCCTGCTTTCCTCATAGGAGATACACAGCTATAAAATATTATATATTTTACACATTATCTACAGATATAAATATTGTATATGCATATATGTGTACATATAGTATTGTATATTATTGAAAGGATACCAGTTTTCAAATAATTTCTTGGACTAGATAATGTGATTTATAATAATAATTCAGAGAATTCTGACATTATATCTTATTTTACTTACCCATTTGGCAATAGGGCATCCCTGAGAACTCTTGCCTTCTTTACCAGTATAGATGACTCTTTCAATCCTAATAGCTTTACCCTTTTGTCCAAACCTTAAAAAACACACCCACACACACAGAGTCAGTAGATTTACTTGGTAATGTGGTCAACAAAAAGCATGTAATTCAAAAGTACATACAATTCAATGACCAAAACATTAAAAAAAAGATTCTGCAATTTATTTATTTTTAATTAACTAATTATTTAAAATTTTAGTTGCCTTTTATTCATTTATTTGTTTGTTTAAGTATTTTGCCATATTTACATGATTCATTTTCTTTCTTTCCTCTCCTCTTACCTCCCCCTTCCTGGAGCTGACAAGCAATTCCAGTGGGTTATACAAGTGTATATATATGTATATACTTGATACCTATTTCCATATTATTCATTTTTGTAATAGAGTATAATCTTTTAAAACCCAAACCCCAAATCATATACCCATATAAGCAAGTGATAAGTCATAAGTTTTTCTTCTATGGTTCTGTTCCCACAGTTCTTTCTTTGGATGTGGATAGTGTTCCTTCTCATAAGTCCCTTTGGGATTGTCCGGGATCAATCGGCGATTTATTTTTAAAAGTAAGGTCTGGTCCATTGAAAATGAGTAAAAATAAGTTGTTTCAATCTTGTTTCTCTCAATAGAAGAACATATTGATAAATTGTAATGGACTATTTTAGAAATGGTACTAATTAGGCAAAAACCATCAAAAACTGTCATTCTAACACAAAATCTCCTAAGCCATAAAGCTTCCTTTCAATTTGCTAAATGTAGTCATCTGAACCATACACTTAATTAATTTTCATCCACCACTCATTGTAGTCATTCTGAAGTTTTACAGAATCCACAAAAGATTTGAGATGGAATAGTGCCTTTGTTTCCACTACTTTCCTTCAAGGGTTTAGTTTATTAAAGAATTCTTAGGCAAGCATTTTGGAAGTCAAGATAATCTTCAACAGTGGGTTCTGTTTCTCCCTTCTGCCTAGGGCATTCCCTTACTAATCAGTCAGGCACTTAGAAAGGCATTCTATTACCACCAGGCCACTAGGGGATGGGTCATTAGTGCATTTAAGTACGTTTAAGTGCCTAACTTGCTAGCATGGATGACTTAGGAATGAGGAAGGACTCAAGCTAAGCAGTTCTCCATTTGAAGCATCTTATTGTATTTTAATGTTTAGATAAAATATTAACAAAGAAAAGGCATCCTGGGTGTAGAATCATGCAGGAACTCAACCACCCTCATAGATGCCTATGACATGGAGGCCACGGGATCTTACATTCATGGGTCACTCTCATAATGGGCTGCTTACACCCAGATAGTTTTTACAGATGGTGGGAAACTGTTCCACATGCAAAGCTAACAGCTAAAGAAGTTCAATTTATCAATAGATTCTCTGTCATATTCCATGAATCACACTTTCCTCTCTGTTCATAATGGGCAACTGTCTTAGGAAGTCTCTAATTGGCAACTGTAGGTATATTTGTATCCACTTCACTTCTCCATCCACATTTTATGTCTTTCCTCTTTCAGGTTTTATTATCAGCAGGGAAAAAGCTAGATCTGGGTCTGTCTTTGCAGCCCCTGCCAATACTCCTGTGCCTCGCAGGTTGGCTAATTCTTGTTCTTGCCCGGGTTTCCTGGCATCCACCTCAAAGTGGGCAGCCTCTGCCAGCCAGCAGACTATTAGTCCTGTCAAATATTGTGACTCTCTGGTGAATAGCGCAGTGTGTAATGTTGGCAACACTGGGGTGGCTAAGCCTACGAGTAATTACTTGATTTACAATTGTTTACTTCTTTGTATGTGAAGGCTGGAAAAATTCTGACATACACAAAAGGATAAACGTTAATCTGCCCTGGGCCTTTGCGTTAATTACCTTTCTTCCATGATTTCTCTAATAGCTGCCACATTAGGACCTGCTCCTAGATGGGTATAAAAAGGACCTTCATCTTTTTCAATAATTTGCTCTGTTGAAATAATAGAAGATTATTATTTTAGACCTCAATTATACTAAGTATAAAGACTACATTTACAAAGATTATCCCCCAACTGCACATTAAGAGCCCTAAATGTGACTTGTTATGTAGGGGAAAAAAATTGCGGGATGAGCAAATTAGTTGTCTGCATTTTCTACCAGAAATTATGACAAATGATTAATAAGGAGGGCAGCTGGATAAAATGTATATTTAAATGTGCATTTCAAAGATGGGGAAGAGAGACACTGACCCCTTTTTTGGTAGTGGTAGAGGAATCAAGTAAGTAGAATTGAATTACAATATGAGTCACAATCGCCACAAGCTCCAATTTTAAATGAAAAAAAAAAGTTATTTTAAAAGTTAATGAGAATTTTCTGTTACCTGGCTTATTTGACATTAACAAAATTTATCTTCAAGGATGCAGTTAATTGTATTCTCTTCCTCCCTCTGCTTTGCCACAATATCAAAGTTAGATTATTTGTTTCCTCAAATTATTCAAGGGATTCTTTTAAATTAAGAATACTTAACTGAACCTCATTGTTTAGACTCTCCTACTTTGTCATGGAATAATTTGTAGGAAAAACAAAACAAAATGATTTGCAGGAAAAGCAAACAAAAATTGGAACAATAATTCATGTAAACAAAACAGCCAATTTGTCCCCTTGTTTTTCTTAGCCAACTCTGTGTGTGTATATTGTATATTTTGCTAAATATAAATATATACTGACATGTATAAATATTTTATATTTAGATAAGTATTATAAATATAATATATAAATACAATATTATAACTATAATATCTACATATAAATATATACATACATGTATATTTGTATATACACACAACCATACTTTGGGGATTTGGGGAGTTGGAGGACAAGAGAAGTGAATAAAGGATCCTAGGCTACAATTTATTTGGCATCAGTCATAAAAGACTGCCCTGAGTTATGTAGACTAGTTAGCATTGGCCACACAGAGAAAAGAACAAGCAATCCTGGTCTTCATTTAGCTCATCCCCCTTACAAAATATCTTTTGGTACCATTGTCAGAAAGAGAATGTTGGTCTAGGTGGACTATTAGTCTTACCCATATGCTATTTCTTAATTTTCTTTCCAATAGCATAATTTTTAATATCAGCAAAGGGGGGAAATTTGGAATTTGATTCTTTTTCACAACCACAAATCCCATATTGAAAGATACAAAGACCTTCTTCCTTCCCTAGGATGTATTAAAATAACTTGAATTTTAACCAAAAAATCTTTTAAAAATACCATCTTGGTTATTGGATACATGGTACTCTAAGGATAAAATGGAGAGAAAAATAAAAAAAATCACATTTAGGATGTTATTACCTAAAAAAGACACTTCCAAAGTTTATTATTTTTCACAATTAGAGATTTTCACAGTCGAGATTTATTTTCTTCTCAATAAAAAGTACCAAAAAATGCTAACCACGAAAATCAGCATTGATTAAAAAATAAACTTAACTCTTCTAAGATACTATCTTCTGATTAGATAACATATCTGATTGGATAACATTTGTTTGCATAGTCTTCCTCACAAAGAAATGGGATGCAAAAGGCTAAAAAATTGAATAATCCCAAACAGATACATATATATTTTTAAAAGGCTTTGAACATAAGATAAATGAATATGCCCAACTGGTTTGGAAAAATTCATATAGCCCTGATGTTCTTTATGTATAGCATTAGCATCTTTAATTGAAAGGACAAAAATGCAAGCATCAGATTTTTATGATCTTCTACAAACTACTGGTAGACTTGGTTTAAAAAAAAAAAACCAACAGTCTTGCAACTGAAGGCAAGCTCTAGATGAATGCATGTGTTTCACTTTTATTTCTGGCACTTACCTACACAACTGCATGATGGGAAATCATATTGGGTCTTGACAGGTGTATCCAATAAATTTTTTATAGGTGTATCTAGTAACTTGGAAGGAGACTCTAAAAAATGATTGAGAACAGAACCAGCTGTTCTTTTTGTGGGTGTTTTTTCTGAGGAAGAAGTTGCCTGCTGCTCTGATGTTGGGGTATGCCCATCAAGTTCTGAAGCACTGGTATTTCTCGTTAACACAGTAATGGGTCCTGCCATTTCAACCTTCACATGCTTCTGTGACCTGATAGTAAGGGCCTTGTGATCAAACAAGGACTTAACCTGAATCTGTTTCAGCTGTTGTTCCATGGTCTCAATGATGCTCTTTTGATGGGACTGATCACATGCTGAGTGTTGAACTTCCTGCTTCGAAGTTTTCTTCCACCCTCTGTTCTCTGGTAATCCTGCCAAGGAGCGCATACAGGCATTAGGCTTAACTCCAGTTTCTACCTTAATTGACTTGAGCATTTGCCTGTGGCAAGCCTCAGCCTTGGCTTGCTGGGTTTGTTGCTGTTCTTGCCTTTGCAGGAGATGCCACCGAAGGGCTGCATGCTTTTGGAAGTCCTTCTGGGGAGGTGACTGAATGTGGCTTCCCCTCTGTTCTGGTACCAATGGGGCAGCAGGTTGGTGATGCAACGAGTACCTTTGTGGAAGGTCCCGGGTTGCTTGCTTATTAGGTAAGTCTTGGTTCTTACTGTGATATCCCTGTGATGGTTGGAGTGGTAACTGTTGATGGGGAGATACTTGCTGTATGTTATGTCCCTGTTCTTGAAAGCACCCATGAGATGTACTTGGCTTTGGAGTTGCATTATTTGGAAAGTATTGCATATGTTGCAAGTCTTGTGTTTCGTTTCCTATGAAAAATTCAGAATTGATGGCATTTTCCTTCCTCTCTGAAGCCAAGTGCACATTGTTTTGGCATGAAAGCTGCATATTATTTATGTTGGATTTCAGCATCTGGCTGCAAGAAGGGTTTCTGCTATTGCTATTGTTAACCTGCTCTAGCCTCACATGTGTATTATGAGGCATGAATTCAGTTGACTTGCTATACCGACTTTCAGAATGAAGGCATTCCTCCCTTTTTATCTGGCCAAAGGAGGACCTCTCTCTGTGTTGTTCATTGCTGCCATGTGAATGAGGAAAAGTCTGGGGCCCTGGTTCTTTATTCTTCCCGGCTAGTTTTTGCTGCTGATGGTTTAGAGGGAGAGGCATGTTCAGAGGCAATTGTGTTTGTGCTGCCTGTTTCTGCAAGGAAGGCTGCGGGATGGGTGAGGGTAAGAATGGCTCAGTCTCTGCAGCCTGAGGGTTCAAGTGCTGCTGTTTCAGTGGTGGGCCCAAGGGTTTCTCAGCTTGGTGATCTGGTTTTGTCTGAAAATGAAATTTTGGCATGCAGTGTGCCTGCATATGGGCTTGGTGTGGTGATTCTCTCTTGGGGAGGGGCATTTGGGGAGAAGGCTTTTGGAACTGGAACTGCTGGTCCACAGGGGTCTGAGATTGTCCCTGTGCATTATCCATTTGGTACATCTGGGGCATCTGATCCTGTTGCACCATTTTCTGGATATAAGTTTGCCCTGGGTTTCCTTTGGATATATTGGGGGCCCTGGCATATTGTTTTAAGGTCATCTGATCAACCTTGTTGGACTGATATTGAAGCATCATTCTCAGTAATTCCTCTTTGGACTTTGAGTGAGATTCTCCTTGATGAAAATGGGAGGAAGTCAACTCAATCCAGCCTGGCTTCAGGTATGGCTGAGTTTGTAGTACATGCTCTCTTGTCTCTTTCCTTTCCTTCTCACTTGGTACTTTCTGATCTTTCTGTCCAGCTGGCTTCTGATAGTGTTGCTGGAGATCTCTACCACTTCCAATGACTTCTGGTTGCTGGTTAAGCTGTTCAGATATTGGTTTTCTTTCCTCAGAGCATGAGAGAACTGCCAATGCCATCATGGAAGTTGGCATTTCATTTCTGTGGACACAATTAGTCTGAGGTTTCTCTGGAAACACCAAAGATTTGGTAGTACATGTGGATAGGTCAGGATTCTGGGATATAGGACCCTCTGACAGCTCCCCATTCTTCATTTCCCTTAGAAGACTTTCTTCACTTTGGCTGGGGTAGTGATGGGGTTCTTCTGTCACCTCTTCAGGCAGAGTGCCTTCCATTTCTGAGGGAGGTTGAGGAACTGGAGGGAGAGGGGGAGGAGGAGGAGGAGGAAGAAGAAAGGGAAGAGGAGATGATTGGGGTGGTGGTGGAGGAGGAGTAGCAATGAAGGAATCCTTTGCAAACACAGAGTTTGGCTTTGGGTAAGCTGCACTCACTTCAGTCTGCTTTGAATATCCATCAGGAGCACCACTAGAAATTTGCATCTTGTTGCTGGAACCCAGGCTGAATTCTTCACCAGCTATCAGCTCTGTGTTTCCTTGGGGGTTACTGTTCTCTACCATAGAGGGGCCTATCTCAAAAATGGATTGCTGTTGCTGCACCTGTTGTTCTGGCTTCTGAAGGGGATAACTACCTGGCGTTGTGGCTGGTATACTGGAGTCATCAGCATTGCAGCCCTCAGGCACCACTGAAGCTGGCACTAGAGGCAGCTCTGAGTTTGAGGTCTGCGGGGAGTTGATCTGCCCTGAGGTATGGGATGAATGAGTGACCTCATAGGACAACTCATTAGTAGCCTGACTATTAATGGCATTTATGTGAGATGTGGTGTTCTGCGTTGCAATGGAAACACGGTCTGGATAATAAGGAGACAGTGTTTTTTCCAGGAGTTCATCATGTGTGTTTTCCATTGAAGAGGCAGAAACTGTAGCACCGTTAGGCATTGGCACTGCCTTGTTTTGAAGATATGATACAACGTTCCTGCTTGAGTAACTAGCATGTTTCTTCTCTTGCTCTTTTTGCTTTTGAAGTTCCGGGTTTTCAGACCCACTGCAGTTATTCCCGGCAGAGCAGGGAAAATCTGAGGCTGATTCTTCCTGAACTGCAAAGTTCACCGGCACCTTGTTCCATGAATTGGAGACATTTGGTTGGCTGTTGCTTTCACCTTCATTATTTCCTTCTTGGTTTCCCCTGAAGTCATCTCTTTGTCCATTAACATCTTGATCTTGTTTCACTTTCTTGTGCTGATGGAATCCGGAGAGAGAAGGTTCACTAGAAGTCCGTTTTATTCCCCCATTTTGCATACATTTGGGATACTCTCTATCTTCATGCTTGAAATTGGGACTGATGCAATTGTTCTGACTTCCCTTTGTTGGGGGCGTTCCATAATTGCTCTTCAGTGACAGCCACTTATTTTCACCATTTACTTCTGGATGAGGTCTCTCTGTTAATGGACTTCCATTCTGTAGCTTCACTGCCAATGACTCTGTCTGGCAAATGTGAGAAGGAGGTGGTATCAGGAATGGACTTAGTCTGTTCCCCTCAACATGGTCAGTTCTGTCCTGTTCCATCTGGCTTGCTTCGGGGCCATCCACAAGGCTGCCCTGTAAAGGTATCTTAAAGGAGAAAATGGGAGGAGAAAGAGAAAAAATACTTTAAATTTGTGAATATATTTTAAGTGCTAATAATTACTTATACAGAATAACAGTGATGCAGAGTTCTTACAGTAGTATAATCTATACTTCTTTTTTTCTCAATGAGTTACCAAACTTACTGAACTTTGCAAACTATCAACAACTACTCACAAAGGAATATCCTTTATCTTCTTTTTAATCTCTTGCAGTCAATTCTTAGTTATTCATGGTAGAGGAGCGGAGGATGCAAAGACAGTAAATAAAGCATTATGGCAAATGCTGGTAGTTTTTATCCATCAGCAGTTTCAGATTATTTCATTACTAATATTAGAAACATTGATGAGTAGAAACAACAACAAAGGAGGGTCACTTCTTTATCTTTGCTCACCTGTTAGCAACATACGCAAGGATTGATGATAGAGGTGTTAATTAGTAATTCAGAGTTTAAGAGGTTTAAGAAAAGGAGGGAATTGAGAAGTATGTGAAAGAAGTGAGAAGTATAGCTCACAAAATCTGTCTCGGAATAATGGAATATTACTCATACATTCTATTTTATTCAGTCATTCTTTCCTGTAACTAGTTTTTGCTTAATCTATTCATGTTTAAGGTTATAAACCAAAAAATCCATAGACATGTATTTTAGGTCTGTTCTTTTGTCCATCTATTTCTTTTTTCTTGACTTTTGCCTTCTTCCACTTTTTAGTTAGCACTATGACCCTTGCTATTTTCTTCAAAATTTCTCCTCATTCTCAAAACATTTGGTTTTGGTACATGAATAGGAATAATACAAAATGACGAATTTTATTTATTTGACAACAAAAGGTTCTAACAAAACCATTACTGTTATTGGGCAGAGAAACTAAACCATTGGGAAAGAGGTGGAACAAGGAGAATTGTTGATTTCTACAACTTCATCTTTTACTTCACATTTGGTAGGGAGACCTCAGTCTATTTAGTTAGCTTACAAAGTTTATATGTAGGAAGAGCCTCATTTCTAAGAAAGTCAACTGTCTCATATTCAAGAAAATCTATGATTTGGAGAATTGAAACAACCTTTAAATAATTTAGGCATGAAGAGGCAATGCAGAGGTGTTAGGGATATGGAATCTTAGAGCTGGATCACACCTCTAAGTAAGAAACTGTAAAAATACATGAACAGAAATCCACTGGCCAACTTTGTGCCTATAAACACACAAATATAGAAGTAGGCATAAGATATGTGCTTGTTTCTCAAACATATACCATTTTGCACACAAAGAATTAACATTTAGCATAAATATTCTCTAATCCATATATTGGGGACATGCATTAAACTATCAAAAACTGAATTCTAAAAGAGATTAACATTTAATATATGCATAAGAAACAAAGGTCAGAAGCTTTATTTTAATACATTCCTTAGGACAGTGGTAATTTCAACAACTCATTTAACTAATCAACAGTGATTCTCTTTGTAGAGATAAACACTGTCAAGAAACATTAATCCCATTTTTGGTAGTTAATGCAAGCATTTTCCTTTTACCAATTACTCACATAAACTCTTGTGGTTAGCTTTTCCAAGGGAGGGTGGGAAACTTATACAAAAATCTTAGTTTCCAGGCTAAGGGCTAAGACTGTTATTTTATTAGTGTGCCAAGACTCTGACTTAGAAGATTACATCAAGTAAGCTTGCCAATTCAAAGTAAGAAAAAGATACCTCTCTTCAACTCTCCCTTTCATTCCTTTCTCCACTGCTACCCTTAATTCCCCTGCCCCTCCCTCCTCTTGTCTTCTGCCTGACATCATGTTCTTGGGTTCTATTTCTGAGTCATTATTCACTGTATATTACACATATAACAAAGCAAAATCTTGGCTCTTTCTCACCTATTGCTTTTTATGGTGGCATTTAGCCACAAGAGAAAGAAATCCCAAAGTTTGACTTATTTGTTTTCTCATTGTAGGAATGCTTAATGATCATTGATCATATATTTTAAAATTGTTATTTGTTCAATATTAAAAACAAAACAGAAATGCTCCATATTTTACATGTAAGCTGTATTTAAATACAGAGATTCAAAAGTTTTCTTCTCATATGAACTGAAATATTGGGGTATTTATTAGGCCCATATTCCATTCAGTAGCAGTCAAATTCTACTTAAAATAGCATTTAAAAAATTCATAATTCTAGCAAGCTGAAAGCTATTCCCTAAATAGTACCAAATTCTGCTTTTGATTTTCTAAATCTTTACCAATGGCACACATACCCAATAAGAGACTGATAAATTATCATATAAAATGAAGCTTTAATACTACCAACAGAAGAATTGGAATTAATAAGTCATTTATAAATGCAAATAAATTATAAAAAGGGAACAAATTAAAATAGTTAAACTAAGGGGGCTAGATTAGATGACCTAAAAGGTTCTTTCCAGTTCCAATACTACTCTATAATCCTTCTGGGCAAGTACCTTTTTCATATAATTTACTTTGAATAGACCCTAATTCCAACATAGGTAAGCTAGCTAGTCTTGGATAGATCCTAATACTAGGAGATATATATATATATATCCTTGTATTATATATATATATATATATATATATATATATATATATATATATTGATACTAATGCCACCTAGCTTCAAAGGGCTTATATTTTATAGGGAGAGTTGTGTCTACACACAAACAATCAATTAGGTGGCATAGTAGATTAAGTGCTAGCCTTGAAGTCAAGAAGAGTTTATATGCCTTTGACACTTACTAGTTCCCTGACTCAGGGAAAGTCAATCAACCTCTCTCAGGAAAGACCTTCTTTCGGTAATTTCTTTGGATAGACCTGAAATGTGATCTTCCTAGCCCAATGATTCCTTCTTTTCTCAGACCATTACTCCTGTCTCCTCCCCAAATGTAACCTAAGTTCAACCTCTGCGTTCCTCAGCTCTGATAGGTGAGTTTTTGCCTTAGTTTGCATGGTTCTGGGCTTCTCCATGACTTCCTGACCTGCTTGAAGCCACACTTTCAAGTGTACTTCCATCCTTTTTCAGCTCTCCTTTATGTATTGTCTTCTTCCATTAATATGGAAGCTTGGTGAAGAGCAGAAAACATCTTACTTGCTTATGTTTGTGTCCCTACTTACACAATGATTAACTAAAAACATTTATTAAATTCTCTGTCTATCCATCTAGAATTAGGAATTTAAATCTGCTATGTGAGAAGAAAGATAGAACTATGCTTATAATATGCTGGAATAGTGAAATATTATATCAACATACAAATTCTACCACCTAGTTTACTTATCCCTTTACTATATATTATGCTTTTGATTTTTTGTTTAAATTTAAACTGGAAGACTATGGAAAGGATCCATATTAATTCGTGGCTCTTGAAAAGCTAGAGGACTTAGGCTCAAATTTATCATTATAGTAATATGGTAAGTGTTATTCAGGAGTGGAAGGAAAACCAGAAAGAATAGCATGTCTCCTATGATGACATACATGCAATATAGCTTTTTAATTCCCATGTTTCTCATTGAATCAAATTTTTAATCTGGTGGTCCAACAAAAAAATTATGAGACATTTACCAAAGAAACAGTAATGGCATTTCTTATGTTGAGGAACCAGGATGACTTGAGGAAATGAAGAATTAGTGCTATGGAAGAGTCTATTTTTTATTTAAAATCATATTTTGCTGTTCCCTAAATATTTTTAAGTATGAGATTTTCTTATTTTAGACCCTATACCTAATAGGCCTGTGATCATTAGGATGACAATATAAAGAACGTGTCAATTCACATATCTTTTATATAATCTTTATTTCCATCCTAATCTGATGGATTGTTGCCTGATTTTTCACTATGTATATGAATTGAACTGGAAAGTTCCTAAGGAAAAAGTAAATAAGGAAATGACTTAAAGAGATCCTAATGCAGGGGTTCTTAATTGGGGGGGGGTCTATGAACTTGCTTTAAACTAAAATGCTTTAAAAACTATATTCCAACATATTATTTTTCTTTATAATTCTGTGCAATTTATTTTATGTACTTAAAAACATGATAATGATGAGAGGGCTCTAGGCTTTGCCAGAATGCCAATGACAGACAACAAAGTAATTGGCCCTTATTTTAAAAGATTATCCAGTATACATATCTCTTCTAGACAATACTGTGCTTTGGGCCAGAGAAGTAGTTGTCTAAGCCTTCTCCAAACTTATAGGGATGATAATTTCTATACATTCTCTAGTACAGCATTCTAGGTTGTCAGCCCTTTATCCCCAAAGCTATCTTCCTAATATTAGTTCATTCGACAAATATTTACTAAGAAATTTTTATGGACCTACTATTAGGCACCAAAGGCTAGGAAGAAGAAATGTCTTCTGCACTATAACACACACACAAACTCACATATACATACCCATATATATATAAACAAATACACATATGTGTTTTGAAAATGTAAATTTGTCCCAATGTGTTTGATATATAAGGGAACAATTTGAGGATAACATGAATTTCACGTTTGCTTATGTGTAATTTCATCCCAAAGAAACTTTCAGGTTTATGAAGCTGAATAGGAAGGAACAAAATGCACTTTGGAACACACCTCTAATATCTACCAGCTGCCCCAGTTCAACATGTGCATAATCCCACAAAGTTTTGAATTTGTGAACTTTACTGTATTAAAAAAAAAAACAAAAAACACTTAACATCTTAAAAATGTCTAAGTGCTATATTATCAACTGTCTTCTCCTGCAGAAGGAACCATGGATGTAGGAGGGATTGGTCCAAACTCACGCACTCCATTCCATCCACCAAACCCTGACCTTTCTCCATAATTGAGGACTCCCCCCTCATCCCCTTGCTCCATAGTCTCAGTCTTTGTCAGGCTGGTTCTATGAGGACAAAGTGTGGGATCAGCAGCAGCCCAAGGCCACAGACTTTTACACCATTTATTGTAGTACTTATGTATTTCTTAATCATTTCACATGTATAAAAAATATGCTATCATTTTTATTACATTCATATCTTTCTTTTAGTTGTCACTAGCAGAGTTCTTGAGTATTGTTTCTTAAACCTCATTTTCCCCATGTGCCCAGTGGTTTTTGTTGAACAATTTGGGAATGCATCTACCATGTGAAAGTAGACCTGACTTGTGTGCATATGTGTGTACATGTATATATGTGTATAAATGTATACATACACTCACATAAATATGTATCTACTAGGCTTTTGGATTTCCGTGGAAGAAAAGATCAAAATTTTGCCTTTCTGAGATCCAATCTGAATTTCTCAAGTGAAATGTAGTCCAAAAACATATGTCTAAATGAAAATTACTTTTCTAGCAATTATAAAATAGGGAACAAGAAATAAAATTATTATTTAATTCCATTAGACATATCCATCAGTTATCAATAGATAAACATCTATTAAAGGACCAATATGTATCAGGCATTAAGCTAGGTATTAAAAATACAAAGAAAAATATAACAGTATCTACACATAGTAAGACATATTTGATATATACATATAAAGACAGGTAGAGTGGATTAAGTCCCGGGTCTGGAGTCAGGAAAATGAGTTTAAATACAGTCTCAGATACTTATCTATGTGACCATGGACAAATCACTTAATCCTGTTTGCCTTGGTTTTCTTATCTAAAAAATGGAGATAATAATAATAGCACTAATTTCCCAGAGTTTTGAGAAAATGAGATAATATATCTAAAACACTGAAAAATTTTAAAGTGCTATATAAATGTCAGCATTACGATTATAGAGAGATTTGTATATCTATCTGTAAGAGGCAGCAATGTAGCTCAGTGGATATAGCAAAAGACTGAAATTAGGAAGACCTAAAATCAAATCTGGCTTTAGATACTTGTTTTTTGTATGACCCTAGAAAGTACTTTAATCCTGTTGGCTTTAGTTTCCCCATTTGTCAAATGAGCTGAAGAAGGAAATGGCAAACTACTCCAGTATCTTTGATAAGAGGAACCTCAAATACGGTCATGAAGAGTGAGACACAACTGAAAAACAATATCTATTTGTATATTGTAACACACATAAGGTCCTGGGAGGATGGTTCTAGAAAACTGAAGAAATAGCATCATAGTTAAATGTTTATGTGAATGTTATTCTACTCTAGGAAAATCTAGATAATAGAATCATAATTATCACATTCTTAAATAGCAGCAATATAGTTTTGACCAGTGATGTTGAGAGTATTTCGGATATTTCACTCATTACTGAGCTACTTCCTTGGTGAAATGATGTTTTCTCCATGAAAATCATGAAGAAATGTATGGTCAAAATTGAAGATTTAGCAAGAGTGATAAATAAATGAATAGTTCAAGTTCTATACTGATACTATGAAATATAAAGCAACTTATACTATCTCTTGCCCCATTTGTTGAGTTGCTTTACAAACCACACACATGTATGCATGGATACACACACAAAACAAGCCATCATTGAAGAAGCATAAAGAACTACATGGGAAAAGAAAGTATGCTGTGGTTGAGTTGTTCAGCTGTGTCTAAATCTTAGGGAACCTTTTTGGTTTTTTTTTGGCAAAGTAGTTTTCTATTTCCTTCTCCAGTTTATTTTACCAATGAGGAAACTGAGGCAATTAGGGTTAATTGACTTGCCCAGGGTCATACAGCTAAGAGTATCTGAGGCCAGATTCGAAATCAGGAAGATGAGTCTTCTTCACTTCATGCCTGATGCTCTTTCCATTGTGTCACCTAGTTGCCTAAGAAGGCATGGATAGGTGATAATTTACTCAGATTGAGAGAATGTTCCCAGAAATGAAATCACAGAATCACTGGAACATTGGATTACTGGACTATTATCACTACTTGGGAAAATACCAGCAAGTATATATAATTGCTTCACTATAATACTTAAGGCTATCTTTGCAAAATACCAGAAATTTCAAAAATTAAGGGTTTGGATTTTTATATGGCAGGCAGCTAGTTCTTTTTTAAAAACAAGAAAGAAACAATCATCTCCAGAAGTAAGAAATTGAGCAGTTAGGTGTGAGG
This sequence comes from Monodelphis domestica, assembly GCF_027887165.1. NCBI lineage: Eukaryota > Metazoa > Chordata > Mammalia > Didelphimorphia > Didelphidae > Monodelphis > Monodelphis domestica. Next base: position 256,096,734 of record NC_077232.1, read on the forward strand.
AGTGTTAGTTTAATTAAGCAAATCCACATTTTAGAGACAAAGTAGCCCAGAAATGATCTTGCACATAATTTTGATTCCTGGATCTATCATCCTTGCTAATGATGCTCTAATGTCTGGTTTTACAAGAAGTCACTTCACTGCTTCTGTTTCCAACAAATATGAATACAATCAATTATTTAGGAGGCAATAAAATCATTATTGTAACCATGTAATGTAATTTAAATATGGAAGAAGCAAAATTAGCCTTCTGATCACTAGCTTCTGAATTCCAATAGTTCTCTAGCATCATTTTCACAAAGCATATATCATATACAGAAGTGCCAAGCACCTGAAGCTTGTGTTTTCAATGTCAGAAACACAATTACAAAGCATTCTCATTTCATTTCAAAGCAGGAACATTGTATCTTTGACCAGGGGATAACACTTGGATCTGAGAAAGCCAAGCCAGGTTTTAGAGATACAGCACTATCGACTCTGCATTGGATAATTGTAAACCTCAATCCCCCCCCCCCACCTCAAGCAATAATTTATTATAAATTCAAGTCACATCAGCAGCATCTGTGAAACAATTACTCCATCTAGGACTGGCTCTGCAGTCTAATCCATCATAATTATGACTGGCCTCTTTGAAGATGCTATGATGCATGACTTAAAAATAGCACATTACTGTGCAAATGGGTCGGCATCTCATTCCACCAATATGCATTTAGGGTTGTAATTCAACTCAACACCATTTGACTTCTGAGGAATCAAGAAGGAATGTAGATGCATCTCTTGCCACAAAAAACTGTAGATGGTACTTAGTAATTATGTAAAAGGATTTAGGGGGAAAAGGGGAGGTGTGCTGTTCTGAGAAATAACTGACATCCTGTAAACATCTTTCTTTTGTCTATTCATGGCTATGCTGATAAGACACCACGTTTTCCCTCTCCCCCACTTCTTACAATTCAATTCCATAAGCATTTATTAAATGCCTAATATACTAATATTAATTGCTTAATATTAAATGAGTTGCTGAGCATTTTAGCAGTGTGATTTTTTTCCTAAACAAATAGACAAAAGCTTCTATGACCACCAACTCCCAAAGCCCTCAAATGGCAACATGTTGCTCATTAATTTAGCTTATCTATGGAACCATTTAACACCAATTACTTGATGTGAATGGTTCTCTTGTAGGCAATGTGTGCCTCAACAACAGCCTGAGGTGCCATTCTGAATTCATATCCCCAAACAGCTCCAACTGCAGGTCTTGTCAGATGTCATTAGTCCAGAGCAGGAGGATACAATTAGCATTTGGTTTGGGAAAAGGTTGAGAGAAATGGATGTTTTGGAAAACACCTGAGGTTAACACAGGAAGTGGCACCCTTCTCCTTTGGCGTTGTTTTCTAGGCTTGTCCTAGAAAGGCACAAGAGTACCTTCCCAATTATTTCTGATAGGGACCCAGAACAACACATTCTATTACTGTCTATCGCCAGACACTATGGAGGAAGCTCTTGATCTTCTCTCTCTGAATTCATCAAACTATCACTCAGGAGTTTCATTTTATACCTTAAACCATTAGGTAATGTGACTGTTAAACAGTTGCCATGTTCAGTCCCAGTGGTGAAGTGATTTGAGACCCTGCAATAAACTTATGAAACTTAAAAATTAAATTTAAAAAACTATATCAAAGCAACTTTAAGGTAACAAAGTAAAACCATAAAGAATCAAAATTCAGGTTCCTGAAGGAAAATTAGCCTACCCAACCTACATGGAGATTGCAGTTTGGATTCCATACTTAATAGTTAACACATGTCCTAAGCATGGAGAATGTGGGCTGTCATAATATTATGGCAATCTTGACTTTTTGAACTCCTCATCTTATAAGGGAATTTAAGATCAAGAGTTTGGAATTTTTTAAGGTCCTTAATAAAAAGGGCAGCTAACCCTTTCCTTTCAAAGAAAATAGAAGGAAAAAAATCAGCTTGGTCCTTGATTCCAGACATCTGCAAATACTAAACAGATATGTTTATAAGGTTATTTATAAACAATACATTTTTTTTTGCTCTGGGACATGCACAGAACGACCTCACTTAGGATGATTACATTTCTAGGTTTGTAGATTTAAATAGGGTCTCCTTATTTTAGGCAACAGACTGGACCTGGGATTTCAATGAAACTGGAAGTTTCCTGGTGAGGAAACCCCTCTGTTACCATTCAAGCCAATACCTTATCTTTAACTTATAGTCTCAGAGAGTTGTCTGAAGCACAGATAGGTTGAATGATTTACCAAGAGTCCCACAATAGGTATGTGTCAGGGTTGGAATTTAGATCCAGTCTTGTTCTCAAATCTAGCTCTCTATCCACTCTGCTTTCTGCTTCCTTTTTCCTTATTTAAAAAAAAAAAAGATTAGAGATAGAGCTAATTAACTTTAGGTGATTCGATCAAGAAGGATGGGGAGGCATCATACACAGAGGAATGAAGTTAGAATTTGAGCATTTATGTAGGGCAAAAGGGAAATAGAATAAGTTCTGATTCACAATGGGAACCAGTGGAAAATCAGTTAATGCCAATTTTCCCACTAGTAAAATGGAGATCACCTTTTGGTCAGCTCTTAATTATAATTGATTAAAACTGGGCTAGTTTCTTGATTAATAGTTTGTTACTTGGACCCTAAAGAGGGAGATGTGTTTTTGTTTAAAGAAAACATAACGAAATGGTAAATTACCACAAAACAAGATATAATGTTTCTCAATACAAAATACAAATGATTGGGCAATATTGTTTTAGATCACTTAAACACTGGCTCTCCTCTATTCATTTAAAAAATCATGAATTGATTGTACCTGTTAAGGTACAATGAGAATCACACTCACAATATCAATTTTGTACTTGTAAACTCTTAGGTAAAAAAGGCAATTGAAATCAGGTAAAAAGAAACCAACAAAAATCATTAATTAGTTTCCTTTTAATACTTCATTTGTTTGAATGAAATTTAGATCTGTCTTCCCTGAAGTCATCAAATATACATGTTTAATTTCAAGAATAAGCAGAGAAACTAATTCTCCAGACATCATTATATAATGATAGCTGTTTAAGGTGGCTCCCATTATTTAACAAATAAATAGTTTTTGAAAAAAAAAAAACTAGAAAGAGGATCCAAATGAATAAATATGTTAATTGTTCTTCCCTTTTAGAGACATTTCTAATACATGGAGAAATGCCATTTTTAAGACAGAAATTAATTACATTAATGTCCAATGAAGTGCAACATACCCAGCAGACTCTCAAAAAATTAATGGGTAGAGGAACAGCTAGGAGGTTCAGTGGATTGAAACCCAGGCTCAGATAGGTGGTCCTGGGTTTAAATCTGGCCTCAGACACTTCCTGTGTGACCCTGGGCAAGTCACTTAGCCCCCATTGTCTAGCCCTTACCACTCTTTTGCCTTAAAAGCTAATGGATAATAAATAGAAGATGAAAGCAACTAGGGAGTACAGTTCATAGAGTGTTGGACTTAGAATTAGGAAGACTAGCATTCAAATTCTGCTTTGGATGCTTACTAGCTATGGACCCTGGGGAAATCACCTAACTCAATTTCCTCATCTACAAATTGGGAATAATAATAGTACCTTCACCCCAGAGTAGTTGCAAGGATAGAATGAGATAATACATGGAAAGTATTTTGCAAACCTTAAGGCACTATAAAACACTAACTATTATTATCATTGACATCATCATCATCATTAAATAATTAATTGAATTAAATAATTCCTTCCTGGAAAATTTCATAGTAAGGCTTCTTTGTCATATTAAAAAAGTTGGTGGTGAATGGTTTGCCCAGTGGTTTTGTTCTCCCATCTATTTCCTAAAACAAACAAAATAATTGTGGCCCTGTGAAGTTCTAAAGAAACTTAAATAGGTCTAACTCTGCAGCAATAGAACTGTTATCTGCTACAGTTGCCATGACAACCCAGATATTAGTTTTTTTTTTCATTTTGCTTATTTTTGAGCAACTAGTGATTATCATGCTTTTGGTTTAACTTACAAGCAAGCTGCAAAGTTACCCCTGGGAGATGAGATAGGCACTCCACTTGGAGCTCAAGAATGAGTAATTCCATGCATCCACTGCTATTCAATGTGATATCATTTTTATTTTCTGTTATATGTGCCAGTCCTAAAGGCACCTGACTTCATTATTTTATGATATAAAATATAAGAATTTTATTCTATCTAGAAGAGGGAAAATGTAGGAAATTGTCTCGTGGGTAAAGTATTAGGCAAATGAGAAATACTTGAGATATGTGAAAGACTTTTATGTAACTCATATATTTTTCTAGGCATTCTATCAAGAAGTTATGTGATCACTAGAGGCACTTTAGGAGTCAAAATTTAAATAAATAAACAGAAAAAAACTGAAGAGAGAAATATTCATTACGGTGGGATTAAATTTAAGTGTACTATATTCCATTATGATGTTCACCCTTGACTTGATTTAACCCAGATAGTTGCAACCATCTTAGAGAGATTTAAACAATTAATTGTGGTTAAGAGTCATAGTGGAAGACTAAGGAGTCCCCCCACCCCCAATCAGGTTCATTTTTTTTATTTGAAATTTTCGATATTTTAAATTATTTTTCTCCCATCAGGATCTGATCCATGTAATCTGGAAGTAAAGGAAGACATGTGCCCTGCCCTACTGGAGAAATAAAAAAAAATACCCAGAATGAGCTTTGAAACAAGTAAGGATGACTTTTCTCAGATAAATATACAACTTCCCTTCATATAGTCTACATTCTGATCTTCTTATTCCTTGTACACAACATCCTATCCCTGGGCCTCTGCCTAGGCTATCTTCCATCCTTGTAAATGACTGCCTCCTTATATTCATCTTATATACTTCTTGCAAGGCATTATTTTTTGACTTTTGTCTAAAAGATAATGACACCCTTGACCTTTGAAATTATTTTGTGTATATATTTACTTACATGTTTTAATGTTATTTTCTCCAATAGGCTATATAAACTCCTTGAGGTCAAATATATTTCTGTTGTGTCTTTTTGTCCCTAGTGCCTAGCAAAGTTCTTGGCAAATAGTAGGTACTTAATGAATGCCTGAAAAATTGATTGATTAGAGATTTAGATTATAGTCCCAGATCTAGTGCTAACTGGAAAAAAGTCAAGTGACTTTGGGTTCCTCACTCTTTGTGCCTACTTCTTTATCTATGGAAAAAGAAGATTGGACTAGGTGACCTCAGAGATACTTTGCAGGTTTAATATTATGTAACATTGCTGAGTTGGACTAAAACATAAAATATTAAAATATAAATTATTATAATGTACCTGTGCTTTTTAATGCATTCATATTTGCATACATTTTGGTGTATCCGCATCATGAAAACCTGCTTGCTAAGAAAATTAATTTATCTTGTCATCCACATTTTGAGAAGACGTGGAATGAGAAGACATTCTACCCATAGTTCCACACACATACACACTTATTTCTGCCCATTAAACAACAGGTGATTGTCTTATCATCCAGTCAAATGACATCGTGTCCCAACATGAACTGTTTGTTCTTCGACTCCTCTACTTCTGCCAATGACATTACCATTCTCCTAATGACTTGGACTAAAAAGCTCTGAAACCCTCTTTGATTCTTTCCTCTAGCCTAGCTGGTATATCCAGTCACACACCATTAAAGGTCCATAAATCTCATCTTTGAAATGGCTCTTGTAACCTCCCTTTCTCTCCATTGTTATTGCTCCTTCCTTAGCTCAAGTGCTCATCCCTCCACCTTAGGAGTTCTGTTGCAGAATCTCGGGTCCCTGCCTTCTACCATTCCCCACTCTAATCTATTCCACGCAAAGTCACATTCCTACAATTCTCATTGAATTTTGTCACTGGACTGCTCACAAAGCTTCAGGAGTTCACCACTGCTTGTTCAGAACAATGTCTATCCCACAGCCTGGTTCTCTATAAATTGACACCACTTGACATAAACAGCTTCATTTCCCACTCTCTTACTCTCTCTTTCTCTTTCTGTCTTTCTCTATCTTTCTCTTCCTCCCTCCTCTCTTTGTCTCTCTCTCTGTCTCTGTCTGTTTGTCTGTCTGTCTCTCTCTCACACATACACACACACACACCTCCTGATCTCATTCAAGATGGAAGTACTGTGGCCACTCTTAGAATCCATACTACTGCTAAATGCCATGGAAGCTATGACTTGCTCTATTTCTGACTTGGGCCCCTTCTTAGGTGCCATATAGAGTATGGGCACCTTCACGACTTTAATCCAGTACAACTCAAAACTAATAAGCTCAAAGTCTTCCCAGTGAGACTTTCTGCTCACCACACCCAGCTTATAAATTTATACAAAACTGTTATTCCAGCTGCATAAATAAGAAGTAAATAACTTTTGCTTTAGGTCTCAGTGCCTAACATATTATAAACATTTAATATATGCTTGTTACTAATTATTTGTGTTCGTAGGGGATGTAACAACAGTAGAACTTTATACTATTTGAAGATGACCACTGGCATCATGATTGAGATAGGTGGCCCAGTTGCCATGACAAGCTATTTTTATTGCACAAATAAGTTTTTGGTTTAATTTCAGAGGTTAAGTTGGAAAAGATTTTAAGAATTCAAATATGGTGTATTTATTATTTTGTAGGCTTTCCAGTCCCTCCAAATTCATCAAATAAATTCACTTTCAGACTGCAATGAATGTAGTTGGATTGTTAGATATTTTCATACCAGATACCAAAAGAAAAAGTTAAATATCTAGGAGAGATTAAGTTGAATGACATATATAGGCAGTCAGGATAAAAATGGATAAGAATGAATATACAATACTAATATGAAAAGATGACTTCAACTTGGTATTATTCCATGGGTTAAAACCATATCACGTAATATAACCTTTCATTATACATTTTTAATATGCTTGAACATTGTTGGGAGTAGTGCATTCAGAAAAATGAAATAGAAATATCACAATAGCGTGTATAAAAAGGAATAGAATTTATCTATCAGAGATTTAATTCAATATATTTAATTAAAAATATTGATTTATTAATATGTAAGACATTAGGGCATAAAATAGATACAACAGAATTCAAATCAAAGAGGAAAATACATACAAAAATAAATATGATACAAGAAAAAGTGAGGAATACAAAAGAGAAGTCTAGGAAGTCCAGGTAAAATGACTTGAGAAATTTGAGAATGAAATCTTTTCCACTTATGAGAAAGAGGAAGATAAGGAAAGGCTCCTTAAAAGAGTGAGTAACAGAGATGGACCTTGAATGAAGGGAAGGAATTCAATCCAGGTATGGGGTATGGTTTGAGAAAAGCCAAAGTGACAGGAGAAGCAGGATAAAAATAAGGATAGAGAATAGTCTCATTAGGAGGAACATAAATAAGGTGTCATAAGACTGGAAAATTATATTAGAAAGAGAGTTTGTACTTTATTTAGTAGGCCATGGCAAACCATTCAGAGTATTTGGGAATTGGAGAAAGTCTTTGAGAATTGTGGTTATGTCATCACAGTGTTGCATTAGGAAGATTACCCAGCTTACATTATGAAGGATCAGGTAATAGAGTGGTAGATAGAAGACCAATGAGGAAGCTATTGTGGCTTTCAAGAAAAGTATAGATGAAGACGAAGGTATGATTGCATTAGGCACATAAAAGAAAGAATCAATAGTAGTGTTTGTAAATTGACAGGACATGACAAATTATTGTATATATGGAAGAAGGGAGAAGGAAAAATGAAAGAAGAAAAATTATAGGCCTGAGTGATTAAAAAGATCATAGACACATTGATGGAAATAGAGATGGTAAGGAATGGAAAATTTGGCAGGGGTGATAAGATCAGTTTTGAATATGCTGATTTTGAGAAGCCAGCAGGCTATCGAATAAATTATATACAATCCTGGATATATTTCCAATACTGTAAATAAGGGGTTAACGTCTCAAAGAGCAGCTAAAAATGAAGGTATGGATTTAGGACCATCTATTCAGAAGTGGTTATTGAAGCAATTTAGTTTGGAAATCAATCATATCATTTAGTGTTAGGAAAGATAAAGAGGGAAAACCATAGTCCATGAAGTTCCAGGAATGCCCTGCTTAACTTCTAGGTTTTGAGGCATAATAGTATCTCTTTATGAAATCATTGTGGGTGTTGGAGAGGAGAATAATGATCTAAGGAGGCAGAGGGGAATTCTGGTATGGGTTGAGAGGATGGAGGATAGAAAAATGTCATACACAGAGAAGAAAAGGAAGAAGAAACACTGAATATTTGAGCCAAGAGAAAAATTTTGAGACTTCATAAAGAGGAGAGGACTGGATGCTTTGGGGAATCAGAGCTGCTTGTCCTATAAAGAATAACAGTGTGGATTTATAGAAAGAAACTAATTCAGACTCTTCACTGGAAGGTCAAATATTAAAGATAAAGCTTAATCCTTTGATCACATAATGAGAAGACAGGACTCATTGGAAAAGACCCCGATGTTGGGAAAGACTGAAGGCAAAAGGGAGATGGCTGAGGAGGAGGTAGATAGAGTCATGGAAATGATGACCATGAACTTGGATAGACTTTGAGAGATAGCAGAGAGTAGAAGGACCTGGTGTATTATGGTCCATGAAGTCTTGAAGAGTCAAATAAGACTGAACAACTGAATGATAACAAATAAGATGGAAAGTCATGCAGCAAAGGACTGAAGATGAAATGGGAAAGTAATTGTTAGTGACTTGCTGCTAGCAGTTAAGAAGGAAGTGATCAGTATAGCTCAGAAAAATGGCCCATCTCCAAGAAATAATACAGAAGCTACAAAGTCTTGTCAAAATGAATGCCCGGACACTTCTGGTGCTTTATATGGGGGCACATATGATGCTGTCAGAAGGAACATACAAAGTCTACAAGAAGAAAATTAAAACCATAGAAATACAGGTGATGTTTTCATAATTGCTGCCTTATCAAAGGCAAGAAATTTGTAAGGAAAAAAAGCAGATTTCGGAGGTAAACTTTTAGTGAAGATGACAGTATCTGAGAATGGAATTTGGATTTCTGGATTATAGCTTAAAATTTGGGAATAGCATGATCTTGGCTAGTGACAAAGAACATAAAAAATGAAGTCAATAAAAATGTCCTTTTTTTCGAGTCTTACAGATTTAATCAAAGGGCATCTACGTAGCTCAATGGCTAACACACTAGACATGGGGTCAGGAAGACCAGCATTCAAATCTGACCTCAAATATTTATTAGCTCTGTGACTGTGAGCAAGTCACTTAACCCTGTTAGCCCCAGCTTCCTCATCTGTAAAATGAATTTGAGAAGGAAATGGCAAACCACTCCAGTATCTTTGCCAAGAAAACCCCAAATTGGGTTGCAAAGAGTCCTATAGGACTGAAAAGCAACTGAGCAAGAACAAAATCTAGTTTAAGAGGACTTAAACAGAAAGGGAAGGAAAAGGAAAAATGTGCACATATGAATATTAAGCTGGTTAAATAATAACAATAAATAGCATTTACATAGCACTTAGTATGTGCTAGGCACTGTGCTAAACACCTTACAACTACTATCATATTTGATCCTCACAACAATGCTGGAAGGTAGTTGCTACTGTGATCCTCATTTTACAGATGAGGAAACTGAAGAAAACAGAGGTTAAGTAACTTGCCCAGAGGCTAGTAAGTATCTAAAGCCAAATTTCAACTCATGTCTTCCTGACTCCAAGTCTGGTACTCTATCCATCTATCTACCCCTAAGAAGACATATCCAAAAGTGCTAGATGTCATAAAGAAGAATATCAGTAGAGATCCTTAGAAATTTACAAGGTAAAACAAAACAAAACAAAACAAACAAACAAACAAAAAAAAACCAAACACTTTTTTAGAAAGGAGCACATGGTTCTAGATGATTATATACAAATGTACAAACAAGAACAATTTGTGAGTATTGAATTTAACTGCAATATATAATCTCCAGATTTTCTGCCTTGAGTTGGAGTTGTGTTCTATGGTTAGCTTTGGTCATTTTCTTCATATACTTTATAAGTTTTCTCTGAGCTATTTTGAATTTCGTTTAAATAGTTGAAATAAATAAAAGGCAACTAGACAATTGAAAAAAACTAAAATCTTTAACCCTTAATCTTTAATAAAGGCAGCAAATTTGACCTCTTTATTAAGATGACATCTATGCTTCAAATATGACTAAGATAGGATAGCCCAGCAGAGAAAGTCTTCCCAACAGCTTAAAAAACTAGATGTTGTGATCTCAACATTTCTACCATTCTACAAGTTTAACATCTAGAGTATCATCAATCAATCCATATATACCACTGAACCGAAAGTAGTGCACTATCTAGTTGCTCTCCTTGGTCTATCAATGTCTTTAAAATGTGGTGTCCAACACTGACATATGTTGTCTAATAAAGACAGAGCCCTCAAAGAGTATTGACTGCTTATTCTTGAATGTCATTCCTCTCTTTAATGCACACTAGTTTTCTCACTGGTCATATGCCATGATGAAACACCGAGATCATTTTCAGATTATAGTCACATTTCCTCTATTACATACTTTTGTCACTGATTTTTAATGCAAGTATAAAACTACATTTCTTTCCATACCTCAGTGGATTTGTGATCTCATCAATGTAGCCATTCTTCCAATTAAATTGGAATTGCTACCTTATCAAAGGCAAGCTTTAGACTTGTAGACTTTATCCATTTTTTCCTATCATGCATGATTTTTGTCCAGTTTCTTCCCTATGAATTATTTATCCAATGTGTTAAGTTGTTTCTTTAGGTCTTTTTATATTTCCTGGGTACTTTTCAATGGTGTTTTCTGGCTCATGTTATCCATTGCTCTTGCCATGTGACTGATCCATTTTCCTTTATGATCATATATTTCCTGAACAATATCCAAATGCCACTTTTTGAGCACAGATAACCACTAGAAATCTTAGGACTTCCTCCAAATAAATATCTTCCTCCCAATTTAGCAGATGTTGTTAATATGGGCACACACACACATACACACCAACCAAAAAAAAAAAGAGTCACTGCTTTATGGTCAATGTTGATTCTGTCCTAATTTAGCTAGGCTAGTCCTTAGACAATAGACAGAATTCATTTGCCCAGACTACATCTAAAACCTTTCCATTTTCTTAGGACCGGCCAGAAATTATGCTCTACAGGTTAATATCACCTTTATATTTGAAAAGACATCACAGAATTAAAGTTATTAGATCTAGAATTTCATTTAGTTACATTTATTAGACTTGTACTCAAAAATTAATTAGTGTACAAAGCTAAACCTTCTTAGTACTTAAAAATAAAGCCAATGTAATGATTACAAGAGCATTACAAGCTTAACTTTCCAAAAAGTTTGTTTCATCATCTGCCATGTGATGAAAGATGGTCCTACAGAAACCAATTAGTGTCTCCTCCCTAACAAACCTCCTTTGGTTCCAAAAAGATTAGCAGTATAAAAATTAAGAATTCAGTCATTTCAGATTGATAATACCAATTGGTTGAAAAAAACAAGGGTCAAGAAGTCATTTTTACTTGATTTCTCAAGGTCCAAGAAAAAGGTAAGAATTACAGCTTTCATTACATGAAATCCCTTGACAGGAGGACAAATGGGGAAACAATTTTTAAGTCGATCAAAGTTGTAATGACCAAGAGTATATCTACAAAAGGAAAGGTTGGGCAGTATTCTTGGCAAGATTAAATTAAACTAGCTAAAAATCTTGAGCTTCAAAAAAAATAGATAATCCCTCTAAAATGCAAAATTAAATAATACTAAACCATTTAGTATGTTTTCTTTTGGTTGTTCAGTTGTGTCTGATTTGTCATGATCCTACTTAGTGTTTTCTTGGCAGAGATATTGGAATGGTTTGCCATTTCATTCTCTAGCTATTTTATAGATGAAAAACCAAGGCAAACAGGGTTAAGTGACTTGCCTAGGGTCACACAACTAGTAAGTGTCTGAGGACAGATTTGAACTCAGGAGGATGAGTCTTCCTGACTGTAGGCCTAGAGCTTTAATAACTGAACCACCTTGTTAGCCATTTAGTACATCTTCTTTAGCTTCTCATAAAAGATTAGTAGATAGTCTTTGTAATGATTAATTACTCCCCAAAGAATCTTCATTTCTTCTAAATATGCTGGATGGTCCTCTAAACTTCAAGTAAGCAGTTACATTTTTTTTCATGTTCTCGTCACACTTCAGCTGCCTGTTTCTGTGTGTTTACAACTATTGGGTTGCAGGCCTGAAAGAAACTATAATTACCAGCTGTTTCACACCATGGCTGCTCCTTATCACCTGAGGAACAATCTGTAGGAGAGTGGCTAATGGGGACGGGAAGAACTCTTTCAGGGTCCTATGTGAAGCATCATGTAACTGGCAGCAAACAGACCAAAAGACCTTAAAAACTTCAGTACAATATAATTTCTATGAAGACCCTGAGAGGAAAATGAATGACTCTTTAAAAAAGCAAATGGATGGAACTATGCCCAAAGGGCGACAAAAGAATATCTACCCTTTGATCCAGCCATAGCACTGCTGGGTCTGTACCCCAAAGAGATAATGGACAAAAAGACTTGTACAAGAATATTCATAGCTGAGCTCTTTGTGGTGGCCAAAAATTGGAAAATGAGGGGATGCCCATCAATTGGGGAATGGCTGAACAAACTGTGGTATATGTTGGTGATGGAATATTATTGTGCAAAAAGGAATAATAAAGTGGAGGAATTCCATGGAGACTGGAACAACCTCCAGGAAGTGATGCAGAGCGAGAGGAGCAGAACCAGGAGCACATTGTGCACAGAGACTGATACACTGTGGTATAATCGAACGTAATGGACTTCTCCATTAGTGGCGGTGTAATGTCCCTGAACAACTTTCAGGGATCCAGGAGAAAAAAAACACCATTCATAAGCAAAGGATAAACTATGGGAGTAGAAACACCGAGGAAAAGCAACTGTCTGAATACAGAGGTTGAGGGGACATGACAGAGGAGAGACTCTAAATGAACACTCTAATGCAAATATTATCAACAAAGCAATGGGTTCAAATCAAGAAAACATGTAATGCCCAGTGGATTTACGCATCGGCTATGAGGGGTGGGGGGGAGGAAAAGAAAATGATCTATGTCTTTAATGAATAATGCTTGGAAATGATCAAATAAAATATATATAAAAAAGCAAATGGAAAGGGAATTCAGAATCCTTATCACTAGCTACAACTAAAAATTTAAATTGGTCATGTAGGCTGCAAGACATATCTCAGGACATGTGTATCCTCCATAAACATTTGTTGATTTATAAAATTTGAGATCTAGTTAACCTTTATTTAGATAGTGCAAGCTAATAATTTTACTATAAAGAGGGGGAATTAACAAGGAGATAACTCATTACATACCCTAGTAAACAAATCACCTCTAAGCCCTATCTAACTTAACAAACTTTGAATAATTAACTTTTGGTCATGATGTTTTCCTTATTGAGTAAACTCCTATGGATCACTATTTCCTCTAGGAGCAAAGACAAAATACTCTGTTTGGCATTCAATGCCCTTCATAATCCAAGCCCCTCTGACCCTTTCAGTATTTTTACACCTTATTTCCCAATTCATATTCTGTGATCTAGTGACACTAGCCTCCTGGATATCCCACAAACAGACACTCTTTTAGTTTTTAGCTCTGGGAATTATTATTATTATTTTTTGGCTATCCTCTATGTCTGGAGCACTCTACCTCTCATGCTCCAAATAATGACCTCACTGGCTTCCTTTAAGTCCCTACAAAAATCTTACCTTCTGTAGGAAGTCTTCCTTAATTAATCTTAATTCCAGTGCTTTCCCCCTTTTAAGTTACTTCTGTTTATGCTGTATATAGCTTGTTTGGAATATGTTTGTTTGCATGTGGTTCCCTTCTGTCTACCCCCATTAAATTTAAGGTCCTTAAGAACAGGGATTATCTTTAAAAAACAATAATTTTATTTAATCAATTAATTTAGAATATTTCCCCATCATTACATGATTCATGTCCTTTCCCTCCCCTTCTTTGCCCCCCTCCCATAGTCAACAAGCAACCTGGGATTATTTTTTGCCTTTTTTATATCTCCAATACTTTGCACAATTCCTAGAACATAGTAGGCACTTAATAAATGCCTATTGATTAGAACATAATTAAACTCCTCAAACCAGTATATACTCTTCAAAGTCCATGGCTAGGGACAGCTATATGACTCCATGGATTGAGATCCAGGGCTATAGATGGGAAGTTCTGGGTTATAATCTGCCTTTATACACTGAGCAAATCACTTAACCTCCATTGCCTAGCCCTTATCACTCTTTTCCCTTGGATCTGATACACAGTATTGATTCTCAGATGGAAGGTAAGGGTTTAAAAAAATCATGGCTATATTTGTTCTTTTTAACTGTATTTTTGAAAGCTAACCATACCTCAAAATTAAATGGTTAGTACTAAATGAGCCACTCCTTTGATAAAAGAATGAAAGGCAGGTACCAAGAAAGGAAGCAATCTTAATAAGAACTCTTTGGGGAAACGACATTTACACAGCAGAGCTCTATCCTGTTGTTGTCTGCTTCTAATCTTTATGTTGTTGGAAATATCTAGAATGGAGTACCTATCTGTTAAAATCTACTCTTTTCCATCAAGGCTCAACTCAAATCCCATCTCCTCCATGCAGCCTTCCTTTTCCAGCCTCCACAAAAGTGGAGAAGTGCCTGAACTTCTCCTATGTACTTTCCCACTCTCTCTTGCACATAAAACTAAAGGCAGAGCCTGTGACCTAGTTGTCTGAGTAGTCTCAGAACCTAGCAAAATGCCCTAGACATAGTAGATACTCTTAATAAATGTTTTATGATGGGTACTGGTATTTTTATTAGAGGAAATAAAGTTGAAAAAGGAAAAGGATGAGAGCAGAAGGACACGAGGAGGCAATGTAGTGGATTGGGTTGCCAATGCTGAGTAAAGTGACTGCTTTATATTAGAGTTTGTTGTAAAGGAAAAAAAAAACAGAAGTAAATGCATTATAGTTTCAGGGAAATTTCACAAATGTTCAAAGGATCATCAAGTTTTAAAATACTAAAACTGTACAAAGCCTATCTTCCCATCACAGATGGTCAGCTTTTATGAATTTAAGTTTGAAGACACAAGAAAACAATTCTGATAAGGAAAAGAGGAAGCTAACTAAGGGTCCAGAATGGATGTACAAAAGATGAAAGCCAGAGCAAGTAATAGAGACATTTTACAAAAGGATGTGAGAATCCTCCAAGAATAGCATTATTTGTGCTAACGTTCAGAATGAGTCAAGGAAAGCAAAGTACAACAAGTGAATTTTAGAGTTATAGTGGGTGGGAGAATGGATAGAAGAAAAAATGAGGCTGCAGTTCAGAGTGGACAGAATAATAAGTAATAACAGAGAGAAGACAGAGTTGATTAAATCTTATTTTGCTTCTCTAATCTCTATCAAAGAAAATGATCTTTCAACTGGAAAAGCCAGAACCAAAATAGCTAAGAGGGAATTAATATCCAAGGGAAACAAGGCAATAGTAGAAATCACTCAGCTGCCCTTGACCACTTCAAGTCTCCTTGACCAGATGAACTAAGACAAGCACATGGTAACTGTGATTGTTGAATCATGGTAAAAGAAGATCTTTCAAAGATTGGAGAACTATTAAGGTACATTAAGTGATTTGCCCAGGGTTACATAGCTAGGAAGTATTTGGGGACAGAATTCAATTTCAGGTTTCCCTGACTCCCAAGCCCAACATTCTATCCCCTATGCCCCCTAAATATCTTTTTTGACAAGCTTATTAAACTTTAAGAAAAAGAGAATACTATAGTTAAAGTTTACCTAGATTTTAGCAAAATGTTTGACAATCTCTCATTTTATTCTTGTGAAAAGTATGAGAGATGGGATGGATGATAGTACAAATAGGTGGGTTTAGATCTCATCAAATGGCCAGACCCAAATATTAAATTAGATTCAAGATCAACCTAGAAGGAGATTTTTGGCAGAAAATCTCAGGGTTGTGTGCTTAAAGCATGGACTAACATTTTTTTAAACCCTTACCTTCTGTCTTAGAATTGATACTAAGAAGACCAGCAAGGGCTAAGCAATTGGAGTTAAGTGATTTGCCCAGGGTCACATAGAGCTAGGAAGTATCTGAGGCCAGATATGAAGTCAGGACGTCCCATCTCTAGGGCTGGCTTTCAATACCCCAAGTCACTAGGAGTTGTTATTCAGTCATGTCTGACTTTCCATGATCTCATTTGGTGCTTTCTTGCCAAAGCTATTAGACTGGTTTGCCATTTCCTCCAGCTCATTTTACAGACGAGGAAATTGAAGCTAACAGGAATAAGTGACTTGCTCAGGGTCACAGAGCTAAAAAGTATCTGAGGCAAAATTTGAATTCAGGAAGATGAATCTTCCTGACTCTATATCCAGTGCTCTATCCACTATACCACCTAACTGTCTAGTGAATTTATTCTTAAAATGTTTTGAATAAATTTTATTGATGCCTTTTTTTACATCACCAAAACCCCAGCATCCTCTCTTTTCCCCCTCACATGGGCTCATTCCATATAACAAATAATATTTTAAAGACAAAAAAAGAAAAAGTCAATAAAACTGAAAACCACATTGTAAAAGTCTGAACATTTGTGCAAAGCATTACAATCATGAAGTAAATTCATTCTTTCATAAGTTACTTTTTAAAATATAGATTTAAAATTTATTTTCAACTCTAAATCACCCCTTTCCCCCACTACATTTAATGAGAAAGTAAGGAAAAATAAATAGGTGCAGACTTGCAAAACAAGTTTCTGCATTTGCTGTGTACAAAAAAAGGTTAGAAAAATATGCTTAATCTGTGCCTTCCATCGATCAGTTCTCTATGTGGATGTGAATGGCTTGTTTTATCGTGACATCATGAGTTCTTAGGAAGTATAGTGGGTCAGTATGATAAGAACTTAGAAGTAGAATATCTTTAAAGTATTATTATTACTCTGTAGATTGTTCTTTTAGGTCTGCTCATTTTGTTTTTATATCAATTTATACAAGTCTTCTT
This sequence comes from Monodelphis domestica, assembly GCF_027887165.1. NCBI lineage: Eukaryota > Metazoa > Chordata > Mammalia > Didelphimorphia > Didelphidae > Monodelphis > Monodelphis domestica. The sequence goes on from NC_077232.1 coordinate 256,113,822, forward strand.
GGGCTTTTCTGAAATCTCCACAATTTTTGATATGTTGCAGTAGATAGAGTGCTGCACCTGGAGTCAAGAAAATCTGAGTTCAAATCTGATCTAAAAAAACTTACTAGCTCCATTACCTTGGGTAAGTAATTTAATATCAAATTCATTTTTCTTACCTTTAATAAGAAAAATCAAAGCACCTACAGCCTAGGGTGGTAGGAATGAGATATATGGAAAGCACTTGACATAGTAGGCTGGCACATAGTGGATGCTTATTAAATCAATCCTTCCTTTCTTTTTCCCTCCCTCCCTCCCTTTCTCCCATCCTTCCTTCCCTCCTTCAAAATGCTTCAAAAGCATTTTATATACCAAATATAAATTTTAAATAAGAATTATGATATATTTTCCATATCACAGATACTTTCCTTTAGCACAGATAATTGATTGTTGATTCTGTTTAAACTTGAAGGCTTATGAAATGAAGGGAAGAAAGATTATGATAGAAAACTAAAGTAAAAGACATAATCTGGAGGCCAATTCCATGGTTTAAGAGCAGATAATATATTTATTGGTATAACCATTTTCCAAACCTCACAGAGGCAGAAGAAACAAGGAGATCAAATGATAGAAAATCAAATACCTGGACTCATAATTTCATTTTGCAGTCATGTATTTTGAATAATATTTATTAATATAATCATTTCTCTTACATGAAAGTTTAATCCCTTTTTGGAGTTGGGGTGGCAAGAATTAGAATTAAAGTATAACTGACAAGAATAAGAGCAATTAATTCTACTTAAATTCTATGAAAGGTATCTTCAGATCTTTAAAGGACAGTGTAAGAGGAATAGACTTTCTTTTTTTGATGCTATGAAGAATAATGGGCAGAAGTTGAAGAGAGGCAGATTTCAACTTGACATGAGAAAAAAAATGGCCTCCATTTAATGGAATGGCAGTCCAAAGAAGAATGGGTCACCCTAGTAAATGGCAAAGTCCTATTTTTGAAATTCTTCAATCAGGCTGGATCAGCACTTATCAGGAGTATTACTTAGTGGTTTCCTGCAAGGCATCTCTCAGGTCTATGACCTTTTAAGATTTTTGTGAGTAGATAGAAGTAATAGCATAAACACTATGATTGATATCTAAATGTAATATGATTAAGTTTCTGTTATCTGTACTACCAAAAGGGCACATAAAGTAGAGTAAACCAATACTAAAGCACAATATACCTTGTTTCTCTATTTGGTAAGCAGGGCCACTGGTCTAACCTGTTTGATTAGTGAAACAATTGGTTGCCAGAAATAACATCTAACACATGAGAATAATCCTTATTCTTTTAACCTAAAGGTGAGTGTAGTCACTTTCTGAACACGAGAGAGCACACTGCTTTAGTTTTCATGTTATATATTCCAGTGCTCATAATCAGCATTTGCAAAAGGATCACCTTGAAAATAATAGCATTGTCTATTGCAAAGGATGAGGAGGGTATAGCCAACATCTCACACTGGGTACAAAGATAAGGTCAAAATAAGTACATGATTTAGACCTAAAGGGTGATAGCATAAACAAATTAGGGAAGCATGGAACAGTTTATCTGTCAGATCTGTGGATGAGGAAAGAATTTATAACCAAACAGGAGATAGGGAATATTAAAAGATATAAAATGAAATATATTTTCTACAAGTTTTTGCACAAACAAGACCAATGTAACCATATGCTTATAGTCAAATAACTAATTTTCAAGGAGAAAGATCAATATCTATATCACATTATAGAAAATAATGAGAAGACTAGATGGTAACCAATTGATATAACTTTAACCTGACCTATTTAGACAAAATGTTGGGCAAAAAATAAAAAAGATAGGAGGATAAAAGTACAGATATCTTCAGAGACTTTTACCATTTTATAAGGAAGTTTAATCATTGAAAATAAATTGCAAGAGGACTACAAGAGTTTTGAAACCTTCTCAGACAGCAAAGATTTGATCTCCTAGCCAAACCAAGAAAGATGGCAGCCATGGGTAAAACCACTTTAGACTACAAATGTGTTTATAAAATCACTGGGCAAAGGATGGAAGAAGATTATGAGAACAATTATCTTGTAAAATAGCAAGAAGCAGAGGAAGGGGAAAGAAGTTTATAGTCAGTTTAGAGAGATAATCTACTAGGCCAAATCACCCTGAAGGCATTTGAGGGTCAAATTGGATGGAGAACAATGAACAAGTTACTTAAAGGAAAAGATCAGCAAAGATTTCTATTATAAAATCTCTTCTCCATCAATGATAATGGAACCATTAGGGTTTGCATTCTGACATCACAATCACCGAAATACAGGATGAGGAAGTCTTAAGTATCAGTAAAGATGGAAAAAATAGCCAGGCTAGACCAATTATATACAGAAAAAAAGGATGTGCTAGGTGAAGGCAACACAGTTTTGAGGGCATGAAAGGATTGATTCTCAAGGTAGATATCTGTAAAAGATGCTAACCAAATGCTTAGGAAAAAATTCTAGACTTTATATCAATAAAGCAAATGAGAAAAAAAAAAGCTGCCAACCTACATTCCTTTTATGTGAAGTCTCTGCAAAATCTCCCACTTAGAAGCCATCCTTGAAGGGATGAGAAAGAAACAAGCACTTTTGCCAATGATATTCTATAAATTTCACATATTTACAGTCATCTTTAGAACCAGTTTAGGAGTTCAGAGGACACAGAACCCATGTGTGCTTGTTTGAAGATTATAAAACAATTTTATTTAGCAAAGTAAAGCATCACCTTAGAAGTTCTTCCTTAATAAAATATTTTAAATGCACATGCCAAAATTACCTAAGAGGTCTTGAAACATGTGAGACAACTTTCTCCTGTTCACCAATATCAATGGAAGCATAAAATAAGTAGACATATATTAGTCAAAAGTGTTTGCCACTAGAATGCAGGCAATTCATTACTAAGTCAAAATGGGAGGATCCTTTAGTCCTCTAGTTCAAGGCTTTTAAGTTACTCCTTCATGTAGATGGTGTCCTGCTGACTGCAGAAAGATCAGGATCACTCCTTGATATTTGCAATAAAATGAATAATTATTCAGAAGAATCCATCTAACTCTCCACACAGTAAAAACCAAATGGATGAAAAATACCTACTTCCCAGACTATGAAATGTAGTCGAACTGACAGCTTAGTTGGTCTATTTACCCACCTACTTGCCTATCTTTCTCCCTATCTATTTGTGTTTTTGCATATTCTTCTTCCATTGCTGATGTATAGCTGAGAACTACAAATACAGAATAAATACTACAATCTGCAATGTTGTAAGTTGCCAAGAGGGCAATGAGGAGGTATATGGATGCTACACCTAGAGTACAACATCAATTTCACAAGGGGACAGGCTTAAAGGAGGTCATTAGAAAGATGTATGGTCAGAGAAAAGATCTGGTTATGTAGCAAAAACAAGAACACCTAAAAGAGTGCCAGTAAATTTTGTGCTATACAGGTGTCCATGCAGTGCTCACAGATTAAGAAGATCATGGCACACTGGATGTACTCTTTATAGAAAATTTATGGGAGGAAATGGATAAGAGTGGTGCAGGGTGAGAAGGACTTGGAGAAGTAGTGATCTTTACTACTGGAGGTCACGTCCACATTGGTGAGATGAATGAGTAGGAAAGAGATTCAATGTATCTTTCTGTTCATATTAATGCCTAGTTCTGCTCCCCAACACTTAAAAAGAAGGAAAAAACAGCTTTTATTACAACATTTCATTTGTTTACATTCCATGTATATTCTTAATTTTATTATGTGAAAATTATCTTTAAGAGGACTAAAAACCTCTCAGTTTGTTTTCTGATTCTCTTGGAGCTTTTTCAGGTGACCTTTGACTGTTTTTGCTTCTTCAAATCAGTTCTTTTTGTAAAGGTGGGATGATTGTGCTTGACATTCTCACTTGAAAATGTTGAAACTGCTAAAACATGGAGGAATTAAAGAACATACACTGTAGTAAAATTTTATCATAAGCAAAACTATAGTCTAACAATTTAAAAACGAAAATATTTTGTTTACTAGATTATTTAGGCATTCTGGAATTCTGAACTATTTCTATGACCGTTATTTTTAGAATACATTAACATATTTCAGAAAAAAAGACTTTTAATTCTATTTTCAAAAGCTAGTAAGTCACATGAAAATAATTAACTCTATTTTGAGAGAAAATTATCTCCCCTTTCTTCTCTAGCTAAATCTTAGATGTTGATTCAAACACCTGGAGGCAAACATTACATGTGATAAGTTTAGTGAAGGGTTCTTAAATATTCCTGTGTACCAAGAACCCTTTAGGCACTGTGGTGAACCTTGCAACCCATCCAATAATCATATTTTTTAAGTCATAGAATAAAATGAGTACAAAAGGAAATCAATTATATTGGAATAAAGTTATCAACATTTAAAAAAACCATGGAACCCAGGCTACAAACCCTGATCTGGCATGAAGATATTTACATATTTCTCTTTACTCCTTCAAGGAAGTCCAGCTTCAGTTAAGTCTTTAGGGTACAGGTATGTAGGGAGGAAGGTCTTGGATCAGTGCACAGAGGGCCCCAGAGAAGTTGTGGGAAGTTAGGGGACAGTCTCAAGGGCAGATATATCAATTACCAGGACAAAGTCAGAGATCCTTCAGAATACCGAGACTTCATCTGACTCTCCTCTAAGATCCATAACCTTCAAGTGGAATTATTGTTTAGAGCAGAGGAACCATGCATACACCTGCAGCCATATATATGCTGTCCACAACATTCTCCAGTGTAACCCAAACTAGATTAAAACATAGTTGAGAACTATTTAATAAAATAAAGAAAAATACAGTAAGGCATAGATAATGTTAATATGTGATTTTCTAAGTCAGACTGCATCCACAGGGATCCTTATCTATGGTCTAGTGGTCCCTTTCTTAAACTGAGTTTGACAGCAGTGATCTAGCATTAGTATCCCTCAAGATCAAATGTAACCTTTACTTAGATTGGCTTGGTTTGATCCCTGTGACCCTGGTCTAAATAATTCATATCTAGGATTGAATCAGAGGGTAAGTAGGGGGTGCAGTAGAAAGAATGCCAGTTCTAGAATTAGGAAGACCTGAGTTCAAATCCAGCCCCACATACTTCCTTGCTGAGTGACCCTGGTCAAGTCATTCAACCCTGTTTGCTTTAGTTTTCCTCATCTATAAAAAATGAGCTCAATATGGAAATGGCAAACCAGTATCTTTGCCAAGAAAGCCCCATATGGGGTCACAAAGAATCTAACACACATGAAATAGCTGAATAAGTCCTAACTCATTAAATACCAAACTTGATTATACTATACTTGATATATATATATATATATATCTTGATATATACAAACTTGATATACAAAATATATATTTTGCTTCAATTATCATCTGGTAGATGTTATAAATTTATAGTTTTTCCCTTTCTCCATTATTCATGCTCTCTCTCTACAAATGAAATTGCTGTGTGTTTTGAGTAACAAGTCTGATCTACAGTGGGAAGAAAATGGTTTGAGTTTGTAAACCGAGCCTTGCTCTATTTCTTATGACAGAACACCATGTGGAAAGTACAACATAATTTTTAGAATAAAAGCCAAAATGCTTCTGAACTTCTTGAATTGACAGAGAATACTCCTCCCACCCTCCCTCTGTATCTCCTCTCTCCAGTCTTCCTCTCCTCCTCTTCCTCCTCCTCTCTTTATCTGCTTTCAAAATAAGTTGAACAAACTTAGCCTTGGAAAGATAAACTGAAAAGAAAACCCCAAATACAAAAAAAAAAAGCCAAGTGATGAAAATACTTCAATCTAACTCATTTTTTTATTCTTCCTCTAGTATACATAAAAACAAAACAAGGATCTCCTGAACTTAAGGTAAAACCAAAAAGAAAACAATGTAAAAATAATTGAGGGGATCTGCATTTTTAAAAGGGAGGAACATAATACAATGATAAGAAGAACAAAATGTGTGTTCCTTCTAATACCACAAATAACTGGATTCTTCATCACACTCCACCCTCACTCGATGAATGAATGAATAAACAAAGAAAACTATGAAAATGTTTGGAAGTTTCACAATAGTTAGCAAAGCAGACAAAAACCTTCCTGACCTGAACCAAAGAGTGTTATTTACTCAGCTAACATTTAAGAGTAAAATAAAGGTACTCACTCACACTGACCCCAATGGCAGCACAGGCTCACTTCAAACAATTCATGAACTCCTTGGCCAGGAACCTTGAGGGGCACAAATATTCTTGCTACTACCACCAATCATTTCAGCTCTCCTATGTGTTCTCCTCTCCTCACCTATACTCACCCCTCTCCTATGCCCCAAATCAAATTGCAGAAATTTTAACGAGAGCCAAAATAAACAAAATCCTACTTTCCATTTGTCTTTCAAATCTCCCTGTCTCTTCCTCCTTCAGCATACCAGGGCAACTAGGCAATACAGGATCCTGTTTCAAACGTGTTTGCTAGTTATATTGGGTGTGTTTCAAAACCTCAGCACCTCCGAGCCATTCCAAGGCTCAACAGTCTTCTGCATTTCCATGCTCCCATCTGTGGAGAACAGACCACATTAAAGGAAATTGGCTTCTTCTACCTGTCGCTAAACAACCAACTTTGTTTCTGATTCCTAAATGGTATACTGAAGGAATGTGCTGTGGGATGGAAGGTTAAATCAAAAATTGGACACCAGAGAGGACTTCCTTCTTCGATGTATTACTAAAATCAACAAATACTTGCTAGATGGTTTTCTCTGTAGAGGTCAACCTGAATTAGAAATGATCAAAGTTTCATTCTAGCTGCTTGCCTAAAAAGTTTGTTCTCTTTCATATATTTGCATATTCTCTAATCAAGAAGTAGGTATAGGAAAATGTTTGGCACAATTCCACTTGCTTGAGGAGTAGATGTACTATGAGGCTAGACTTGGAATCAAAAGACGAGGGTTCAAATCCCAACCCTGATGTTTGCTAGCCATGAGACAATGGGCAGATCATTTTACCTTTCTTAGTGTCAGTTACCTCATCTGTAAAATGGGGCTGGTGTAGTGACTTTCTCATAGGGTAGCTAAGAGGCTTTAATGAAGTAATATATGTAAAGTGTTTCCAAAATGGAGGGGAGGGGAAGGGAATAAGAATGTATATAGTACCTAGTATAATGCCAAGCATTGTACTAAGTGCTTTCCTTAACTCTTATTTTCTATTTGTACTGATTTTAATGCAGAAGACCAATAAGGGCTCAGCAGTTGGGGGTAAATGACTTACTCAAGAGTCAAACAGCTAGGAAGTATCTGAGGCCAGATCTCAATACACTGAGAGCCACCTAGCTGCCCAATCCTAAATGCTTTTTACAAATTTCTCATTTGATCCTAACATGCATCTGTGAGAGAGGTGCTATTATCATTTATATTCTACAGTTGAAGAAACTGAGGCAACTAGGTAAGCAACTTGCCCTAGCACACAAGTAAGAAGTGTTTTAGTCTAGATTTGAACTCAGATCTTCCTGTTTCCAGGTCCTCTGCTTTATCTACTCTGCCACCAGCTGCCTCTTTAAAACTTTAAAAAGTGCTAAGTAAATGTCAATTAACATTTCATCTTGTCAATCCTGCTTTATATTACTTGTCTTCTTTTGATCTTGTGTCCATAAGCTCTCTTTTCTCTATCTGAAAGATAATTTTCTATTCAATATTTTTTCCATTCTTTTAAAACTCTTGTCTTCTGTCTTAGAATCAATACTGTGTATTGGTTCCAAGGCAGCAGAGGAATGGTAAGTGCTACGCAATGGAGATTAATTAAGGAACTTGCTCAAAATTACACATTGAAGAAGAGTCGGAGGTCAGATTTGAACCTACAACCTATTTTGAAATCTTTTAATCAGTATAGAGCTTTTATATTTATGAAAAGCCGTGTAACCAGTGGATGTCCACTGCCTAGAAACTGGTGAAAGAAGTTGTACTACATGAATGTAATGGATACTATGTATACTATTATATATATATATATACATATATATATATATGTATTATATAAGAAATAAAGACCATGAAGGATACATAGAAATATAGGAAGACATAAACTCAGCAGACTGAAGGAAGCAGAAATGGGAAAACAATACAATATAATAGATGAGTATTACCACAAATATGTAAAGAACTAAAAAAAATTTGAAAGTGGATGCTGTAAAATTATCATGGCTAACCTAAGATATTAAAAAAAAATGTTTTTTTTTTTTTCCTGGAGTATAGAACACTGCCGATAACTGCTTTACTACTTTTTTATTCTGTTTTACTAAATTATTTCCCCCATTTATATTAAAAAAAAAAGAAATATTGGTTACATGGGAAGGCTCACGGATGTTAGGAAGAGCATATTTATATTTATAGATGAAGTAAAAACAACAAATGCCAATAATTTTAAAAGCTAAAGAACTGCCATATTGGAAAATGACTTGATGTAGCTGAAACTTTCAACATCAGCAAACCCTGCTCTTTCTTGGAATTACTGTATTTCAGATTTAGAACATGACAATGTGTCTCATCTTAATTTTTCCAAGTTCTATCAGATTGTCTTAACTGCTATTACGTAAACAGCATTAATTCTGATTATGATTCTTCCTAATGTTTCTTCTATTAGTCAATGTGTAATAATTAAAAGTATTTAGAAGGCAGATGTGGTCTCCCCAGACCCTGATACTCCCTATTTCCTTCCATGTAATGTAATGCATTGGGTAAGCAAAGCACCCTTCCTTTGGCACAAAACATTCAATGCATATTTTAGTTCAGAATTTTTCTTGTTAGTAACTGTCTCCAGGTAAGCCCTTATCCTCTTGGCTTTTCTTTTGCTCTATAGTTTCCCTTATCAATATCCAAACATTTGATTTTGTGTGTATATGCCCATGATCTCTCTAGACTTTCTCACATTAATTTCTTTGCTCTAGGTAGTGTTGGCAACACTTCACAACTTAGTATCATCTCCATGTTTCATTCATGTGTCACTGATTTTCTCTTCCCAATCTTAAATAAAAATGGAAAGACAAACAAACAAAATACTATAGCAAGGACTGAGCTTGATACTGAATAAGTAGCTCCTTCCAAATCATGTTTCTAATTCAACAAATGAGATAATGTTAACCAGCCTTCCTTTCTTAGTTTTCAATCTACATTCCAAATAGTCTGGAGTAAGAAATTTTCAGATGTAACATCTCAAAACAGGTTCTAATGTTTCACCATTTTTCTCATTATATGTACATTTCTTTTGCTCATATGTTTAACTATTATTCTGAGCCATACAAGTTTTGTCATCAGTAGTACTTCTCAATTGAGATGAGTTCTGTTGTGAAGCCAAAGAAGCAAATAGCTTTTATTCTTTATTTCAGAATTAAAAAAAAAAAAAAGCTCATCACAACTTGGCTAAGGAAATCCAAATGAAGTATCAAGAAAAAAAATAGTATAACAAGACTACAGTTTAAAGTGATTACTTTACCCAAAATGCTACCTTCCACCTTCAAATGCAAATGTCCATTGTGCTATCCTGCTATTCCCCCATAACTACTGTAGAAAATACCAGTTCAGAGAAGAAAAGTACTACCAGCTGTTCTTCAGTGTCTCACTTGGAGAAAATTTAATCTTGTTTGAAGAAATTCATGTATAAAAACATGAATTTATTAAATACTAAAATCAATTGTGATGGAATACTACTGGGTTATAAGAAATAATAAGCAGCTTAATTAAAAAACATGGAAAGATCTATATGAAATTATGAAGAATGAAACAAACAGAACCAAAAGAACATCACATATAGCTACAGAAATATTGTTTAAAGAATGTATGTATGTCCCTCTCCAGAGAAAGAACTGATAAATACAAATAAACAAGATATAGTTTTACATATATATATATATATCTATATATATATATATCTTTTCGTCAAATGATGTCTTCTCTAGTGGGGGAGGAGAGAGGAAAGGGGGGAGTTAACTGAGTATTTTAATGTGACAAACAAATAAATTTAAATAAAAGTAATATTATAAAACCTTAAAAAGAAGAAAATAATTAGATCGTATGCTATAATGGAAAGCACATTAGATAATGGAATTGAAGAAATGCATTCTAGTCCCAGCTCTGCAGCTAAAATAGCCATGGGGTCATAGTCGAGGTACAATAGGCTTAGGACCTCTAAGACTCAATTTTATCAACAATCAATTTGGAAGGGGTGGATTCATTTTTTTTTAAGGTTCAGTGTTTTATGATTCCTTTATTAATGGAATTTTCCAGATTACCAGTAGAATTATTCCAGTTTCCCTTTAGAAGTCATATAACATAGCATATTTGAAATGATTGGGATTTCTATTTTTTTTTCAGAAACACATTAAACAAAGGGTGTACATCTTTGGAGGTCCTTCATGCATATCACAAGAAGGGATCAATGTGTGTACATAAAGAGATGCCTTTATATACAATTATAGCTGACTGAAATAGGTTCATGTTCCTAGTTATAATAAAAGCCAATGACTTTCTCAAATAGAAAGCCCAGTGCTCCTGGACCTCATTCCTTTTATGCAATTTTATCCTAGATTAGGGATGATAATCCAATAGGGTTTGCAGTATGAAGTTCAAGTTTAAAAAATCAACAAATACTTATTAAGTTCAAGTTATTACTATGCTGGATAATACTGTGCTGGATACTAGAGATGCAAAGGGGAAAAATGATACTCAAGAAGTTTAGCTTACACTCAATGTTTGCTCAGAGGAATAAATACAAAATGATAGTGTTCTTGTATCCCAAGGTTTACAACCCCTATTCTATAGGCAATAGGGAGCCATTCGTTTTTCTTTTAGTAGAGGAAATAAAGTTGAATTAGGAGCAACAGATTCCACTTGGCTCACTGATAAACAAGAGAGCTTTAAAGATCAGAAAGTAGAAGAAAAAAATGTAGTAAGAAGGTAGGTAGAAATGAGAGTACAGTTATTGGGTGACCATCTAGTACATAAGTAATGTCAATGAGGGGAACTGGAATAGAAATTTGTGAAAGAAAACTACTTTCCTAGGTTGGAAAAACAAATAACCTTGTGGTACTATTGGGGCTTTCCCACAAAAGAAATACCTTGTACTGACACTGTGGGAAATGATAAAGAAATTTACATTTTTTCTCTGCCTGATACCATACTGGAAACTAATAATATCTCAGGCTTTTGTACTATTTGTAGTTCATACAGTAAGTTCAGGAGCCATAAGTAGTCTTTGAGATCATATTACTGTCACTTGTGTCCAATTCTTCATATTTCTAAGCATTTCTTGGCTTAGTTTGATCTAGTATTAAATACTCTACATCTACCATATATCCTAAGATGAAAATATATTTCCTTTCCCCAAAAGACAGAAAATATACCCTAAAAATCAGGACTGGGACAAGTAATGCCACAGGTCTGAGTTCATTTAATGTTTGACCATGACTCCTAATAATATTTGAATACAAATTTCGTCCATTGACGAGGATTCATGGTTTTGTTATTTTTATGAAGACTTGTCTCATCTAACATGATAACTTGGTCATTATAAACATATTTGTTCAAAGTTGTGTGCCCTTTGTGCCTTTAAGAGGCTTAGAAATGAGGTAAGAATGTCTGACACATAATTATTTTCTGAAAACTATGGTTAATTTCTCCATTCTCATCCCTGAGAATAAAATACACAGAGAGAAAGCATAACAGAAACTTACCTATTTAGTACAGGAATCTTTCTATATTTCTGAATCTCCTCCTTTCCCCCCAAAATGATTGGTTCTGAACATTTCTCCAGGGCCAAAAGCATGGCTAATTGTGCTAATTGTATATGTCCTCCAGAGATGCCATTTTGATCTCATTATTAAAAAAAATACATCACTAGGCAATGATTCTGTGGAAATCAGAGTACTGGAAAATTAGAAAATTAGACTCAGGTAAAGCTTTCCAAAATACTCAGGACATTTATAACCAATTTATTTTGGATAGTGTATCCAAAATAGGAAAGTATCAAGTAGTGCTTAAAATGAGTATATATTTCAAATACTGGCAACAATTAAATGTCTCTAAAAGCCATAAGTTTAAAATAACTTGACTTTGTACTTGGAATCTCCAGGCTTCAAAGTCTATTGCTTGAGTTCTACAACCTTCCCATGAGGTAGTTATTTGATCAGTTTTGAGAAAGAGTAAGTTGAAGGAGAAAATGGCATTCTAAAGACAAAATAAAGGTAATTGACTGAATCACTGAATTGAAAACAGAACTCAGGGATCTGAAATCTGAGCATCTTGCTCTAACCTCATTAGCACGGGTCCCTTGGAAAACCTGATTGGTCCCTCTGCTCTCCATATTTAAAGGGCTAAACATGTAAGTCATCTCACATACTTTCCACATTTATATAAAGTAGATATCAAGAAAGACCAACAAATGTATCTTAACATGAGGAAAATACTATAGAGACTCCTCTTAAAATAACACAATTTATACCTGTATGTATATATATATATATATATATATATATTCATACAGAACCTTCAGATTCCCCTACCCCATCTTGCAAGGTAGTTTCACTTGCTCTCATTTGTTCCAAAAATTTCCATGAAACAGCATGATCAAGAGTCTTTTTTTAATTTTAGGTGAGAGAAGGAAACAGACATAGCAAGATTAAAATTCACCTTTATATCATTAAAATTTTAGCAGAGATCAGAATCCAGACTATCTAACTTCCAATATTGGTGACATAATGTCACTTTATTCCCTTTGGCTACTGATTAGATTTATTTTTGCATGATTTTACCCCCAAATCTTTAACATTTAATGCAACTACATTAATTTGTATTAGACATACAAAGAGAGAGCTAGAGAGACAGATACTAAACAGAAATAAAAACAGAGAGAAAATATGAGTAAAAACAAGTCCATAGAGCTCTCCTAAAACAGTAGAAAGTTAGAACTGAGTATGACTAAGTAATTTCAGAAAGATGAATTTCCATTATTAAAATGCTAAATCACAATGCCTAGAAAGTCATGGGAGATCTAGAATATAATGACACTAATGTGCTGATTCTGTCTTTGACATTGTGTGACTACAGGTAAGTCATTTAAACTTGTTGAGCCTAAGCTTCCCCATCTGTAAACTGGAGATGAGAGATAATCTAGTATTGTAAACAGATAGGGATCCAGGTCTGCCTCAGACTCCTATTAGCTATATAATCACTTAACCTCTTTGTTCCCCAAGCAGCTAAGAGAGTCAGGGCTCATCTGTATTGAGAAAGGAAATTTCCACATCAAGAATTTCCTGCAGAGATGAAATTTCAAGTCCTGATAGATGGACAGATAGATAGGTAGAGAAACCAAGAAATAAACAAACAAAAAAAGCAATCAACCAATAAAGGCACAATACCTGTGGTATTCCCCTCACAGGCTTGTTTCAGAGATCCAATGAGGTTACTTATGTAAAATTCTTTGGAACTGTTACAGTTATACACCCATGCACATATCCATATATATCATAACTCTCTGGACAAAGAGACACAATGAAAGCACTAGATAGAGAAAGAAGGCTTATTTGCATTAATTTTCTCCAGTAGAGGAAGTACTCTGTAAAGTCACCAACTCTAGGTGGGGCTTTTTTTTTAATGCCCTTTTTAAAGGGTTAAGCTAAATGATGATGGTTCCTTTGAGTTCTGCCATTTTATGATTCCTAAAGCTGGAATTCATAGAAAGCTTTTAGGTCTCCAGAAAAGAACAATTGCTTAATTACTTATTCCTCTAATTTAGAGAGTTCATTATAAATGGTTCTATTATTGTGAATATCCAACAAAACATTTATAATGGCAATAGATAAGATGGAAGAAAGAATTCAGAACTTATTGTAAACATGGTACCAGCCTGGGGTGGGGTGGGGTGGGGGAAACACCACCTAAGAAACTTTCTTTTTCAAATGTCTTTCCAGTTCCATTAAAATATGCTAGATTGCTATTTACAATCAGGAGATTTTGAACAATAAATGGGAAGGTAGGATAAGAATTGATGATGCTTCAGCTGCATTATTGAGATCCCAACCATAGGTCCCAAAGAGCAGACCAAATATCAAGATGCACAATGCATTAAAGGAAAGTCAAAATATTTACTGAATATTGACATCTGGGCTCTTAATAGGAATGCTTGTCCCTAGGGTTTTACTCTTTTATAATCAGCCAGAAATCTATCTAGTGTTAAAGTGGAACAATCAGCCAAAAGAATTAAGTCTGAGGATTTCAAGCTAATCAGTTATGATCCCATTTGATCCTTTGTTGTTTTAAAGGAAAAGACCATTTTCCATACTAATTTGTAATATTGCCATATTATCATGATCAAATAGTTACATTCTACCATTTTTATTACTTTAAATCAAGGAATAAATAACAATTAGTCTTTTGATAATAATACCAGAATTGAACTCGAATACCTTAAAACAAAATTAGAGGACAAATTGCCATTATTTAGGGGGAAAAAAAAACATAGGTTGGCCTGCTAAGAATTATGTGTCCAAACAGAAGGAAAATTGTAAAAGCTCTTTACCAAATAAATAAATCAATAATGAAGACTCCACTCCCCAGACTGAAACTTCTTTCTCTCTCTCCTTCTGCCTGTGCAAAATTCAAGTAATTATTTGATTTAAGAATTACAAAAGCATAAAATATCAGATTTGAAAGGGACCTTAGAGATCACCTAGTCCAATTGCCTTATTTTACAGATGAGTAAACTAAGCCAAGAGAAAGGAAATGACTTCTCTGAGGTCAATGAGAGAAAATTTCATTAGTTTTCCTTAGATAATGTACTTAGTTTTAAGGACAAATCCTCCTTCTCTGTGAAGATCCTTGAGGGCAAGACCTGATTCTTGCAATTTTTCCTAACTTCAGCACTTAGCACAGTTCCTGAAACACACTGGAGGGTTACTATATGTTTACTGAATGACTGATGAAAACAGACAAGACTATTATTATAAGCCAATATCTCTATTTAAAAAACAACAACTAAAACGCCTTGAATAAAAATTACACCTAAGGATTATTTCTACTCTTCTTAATTCTGTTCTCTTTCTGCATATGCTGCCCAGCAAATCTCACTTCATGCTCCTCTCTTTTTATTGAAAATTAAGATTCAATGGGTCATTGAAAAATAGTTACATGAGCAGTTGTACTCAAAGGTATTTCTTTTAAGGGCATTAACATGAATATGAAGTCAACTGATCAATGACATTTACTGGTTGCCCACAAAGTACAGACACATGGGCAGATATTATGGGAGAGTTACAAAGGCAACAGAGTTTTTAAGGAGGAAGAGAGGGAAATATACTGTATATAAATGACAGCTATAAACAGCTATAAATTCTTTGAGGAGAGGAAACATAACTGCCTTTTATTTTCTCATTCTATGTATCTGGGCATCCTAAATGTTATGAAATGAATGACTATCCATGCAGGATCTATGAATGAGAGATTGCTGGTAGTTTTCCCATTAAAATGTCCACCTTTTGCAAAATAAACAAACAAACCCCAGAAGCTTACCTACAGTTGGCTTTTCACAGCTGGTTGGGGACCCCCCAAGCTCCAGTAGGAGCCAGCTGAATATGCTTTACTGGCTAGCTAATTATTTATTTTCATTAAGTTGCATCATTTCTTTCTCCAACCCCTTCCTTTTCCTTGTAAATGGGAGGAAAACAGTATGGAGACCGATATGGTTATAAGCTAGAAAGCTCATTACATGCAAGCTACTCTTGGATCTCCCATCCCCAGCTCACTCACAGACATTCATCTGCATGAAAGGAAAAACAAAACAAAACAAAACTCTTCTTTTACAAAGCAGGCACCTTGGGGAGGATTTAACCACCTTAGTGTGAATTGCTTTAACCAGACAATCTTCTAACACTTAGCTGAGCAATACTTAGCATCTAGAGAATGGGCATTTAATTGGCCTCATAGGAAGGAGTGATAGCCAAGGGGAGGGTAACAAGCTGAAAAAATTTAGGAGGGAGGCAAGAGAATGCAAGTTGAGAGTATTGAATATTGGGTTTTTGGGAGATTGAAGGTAAGATGTGTTGTCCCTACCTGATTTGAGGGAGTACTAGTTTGGAAGGATGCAGGTAGTCAGTATTATCATCTTCCCCACTGGAGAAATGGAAAAGGGGAGGGGGGGTAAAGGTGATAGGGAGCTAGTGGGCCATAGGAATAGTGAAAAGAGCATTGGTTCTGGAATTGGAAGACTTGGTTTCAAACCCTGTCTTGGAAGCTTACTAGCTAGATGATCTTAAGGCAATTCACAACCCATTTCCCTTTGGAGTCAGTTTCTTCAACTGTAAAATCAGGACTATAGTAAATGACCTCCAAGATTCCTTTTAATTCTAAATCTATGATCCTATGTAAGTACTAAGAGAGCAAAGGTCACTTATATGAACTATATCATACCTTCAATATTTCTCTGGATGTAGTAGATGGTTAGTGTTCACTTATTGAACTGAAATAACATTTCCCTCTCTGTCTGCTCCTTCCCCTATATCAAGATGGTAGAGTTTAGGATATCAGATTCCTAAACTGTCTCATTTATAAACTAGAATCCATGGAATCATAATGCCAAGAAAGCAATAATTGCTCCCCAAATGAAGGAAATGACCAGTTTCCCACTGTTTGGGCACATATCAAAGGGAGGGAGAGACATAATTGTTGATTCCAGTGTTTTATGGATCAGGGCTAATTTCTGTATTTAGAGAGGCAATGGTTCTGAATGGAAGAATTGGGGTGGGGGGAAAGTCAAAGTCTCTCTCTTTATGGAATTTCTCCAATTTGAAGCCTTTGGAACACGTGTTCTAAATGTGAAAATATGAAAAACCTCAAAGGGATTTTCCTAAAGCAAAGTCATGTTACTTTCTCCTCCTCACACATACTCATGCAAAATCCACTGGCTCCCTATTATCTCCAGAATAAATTATAAAGTAGAGTTTGCCACTGAAGGCTTTTTACAACCTAACCTCTTTCTACCTCTGCTTTTCTTACAGCTGATTCCCCTCTACTTACTCTCTGATTTGGCTGTTCTCATCTACCCGCTGTTTCTCACACCCAGCACTCCATATCTCAATCTGGGCTTTTGCATCATGGGCCATTCCCCACAAATAGGCTGCTCAACCTACTTGTCTCTTCCTCCTGCCTTCCCTGACAGTCACAGAAACACAGTTCAAGCCTTACATTCTACAGAACGCCTTTCCAGGATCCTCTGGTTACGTGTGTCTTCCCTATAGAGATCACCTCAGATATATTCTGTCTCAGTTTTCTAGTTATTTGCATATTGCTTCCTCCATTAGAACAGGAGCTCCTTGAGAGAAGAGACCAAGACCATTCTTTTCTTAGAATCCTCAGAATTTAGTCCAAGTAAATACTTAATAAATGCTTGTTGGCTACTTGCAATAGCCTAAGGGACTCTGAGGTGTAACTGAAAATAGTGAGTGGAAAGAAACCAAAGATAATTTGGAAGTTTAGGGCTCTACACAAAAAGAGAAGTAGGCAGAGTTGGGGGCTTTGAAGAACAGAAAGGAGTAAGGGATGTGGGAGGGAACCACTGATGAGTAGATAAACCCTATTTTGACAACTTTGTATAGAGCCCACTTTCTTCTCTCCTTCCCATCTCCCCCAAGACTGAGTCCTTTATCCAAATCTACACTAAATACTCCACCTCCCTCTGAAATTCTCTGAATTAAAGTTATCTAGGAGCTAAGCAATAAAAACCCTAGGCAGAGCTAAGGTTTAGGAGGCATTGGATTTCATCCATTTATTCACAGCTCAGTTCTAAATTTAGAAAAGCAATCTGATTAATCTTCCTCAATGAAACTGTAGCTTTGAAGGAGTGAAAAGACTTAGATCTGCCTAGATTAGAAATCCAGAGGTTGTTAGAGAGAAATTAGGATAGTTTCCTGCCCAAATCAGTTCCTTGCCTCAGTTATCCATAATAGTTCCCAGAAATGCCTGGTTCTTTGCAGTATTGATTACAGCCAATTACATGAATTGCTCTCCAATTAAGCCTGATTAGGAAGCAGCATTATAAAGGATTGTGCCTATCATTAAGGGTCAGACAAAATCTGTTGCACATTTTCCTGTTCATATATACCCAACCCTTACAATTTGTTCCTTCTTTTGTATGGGCCTCCATGAATAACATTAAAACCAATAATTAAAACAAAAGGAAATGCTGGTTGTTGGATAATTGAAGAGATTAACTTGGCAGGGTTGGACTAGAAGGACCTCATGGAGGAGATGAATTTTGAGTGGAACTTTGAAGAAACAAAGTGTATGGATGGGGATGAACTTTACACATAGTTTAAAGGTGGAAGAGGCCTGAAGAGTAGAAGGGACCCAGTGCTTTTTCCTTGACACTGAATTAGGACATTGTAATTCTAGTTGCAGTTCTGATATCAACTAGTTATATGAATTTAGTTAAATGACTTAATACTTGTGAGCTTCACTTTCCTCATCTATAAGATAAGGAAACTGGACTAGAAAACCACTAAGAATTCTTGTAAATGTAAAGGGCTATGTGTGATTCCACAAACAAAATGGCAGTTTGTATGGCTTCAATGGAGGATGTGAATTAAAGTTCAGCAGGAATAGAGTTAGTGACAAGGAAAAGTTGTTGCAGCATCAAAGAAGTATATGTTGAGAATTTTATAGTCAAAGTGTTGACATTTTTGAGGAAAAAAAATATATATTTTCCCAGAGATCAATGGTGTGGGGTTGGGGCTTTAGGACAGCAGGGTCTATTGTTTTCAATGTACTGAGTGATCAGAAGATTTGAGGTCTCTTTCAAATAGGATAGCTCTGAAAACTGATCACAAATGAAGAAAATTCTTAGTCAAGTTAAGTTTGGAATCTAACCCTATAACATTAGTGAAATCCACTTGGAGACTTCTAAGGAAATAGGATCTTTGGGAGTCTTATGGCATGAAAAAAAAAAAAGCAAGAAATCTCCACACTGAAAGAAAAGGATAAATTCAGATGCTATTGAGTTCAGATTTCTATCTGATTCAGTTAGCTTTACTCTAAAAGGCAAAGACTCCATCCCAGTCAATTGCTAATCATCTAGTAAAATGGATGTTAATGGGAGGTTTACAATAGCAACCTGGTAAGTAGAAAAAGGATCCACCAGGAGTAATTCTATTTGGGTTTGAATCCCAGCTTTCCCCACAAATTCATTATATGACCTTTAATCAAGTCTCTCTGGGTTTCAGTTTCTTCATCTATAAAATAAAGGGTTGGAGATGAGCTCTATGGTCCTTTCTAGCCCTGAAGTATTAGGATTCAAATGAACATAAATTTCTTTTTCACTTGTTTCAGTTGCATTTGACTCTTTGCGATCATTTGGGGTTTTCTTGGCAAAGATACTGGAGTGATTTGCTTTTTTCCTTTTCCAGCTCATTTTACAGAAGAGGAAACTGAGACAAACAGGGTTAAGGGACTTGCCCAGGATCACAAAGCTTGTAACTATCTGAGGCTCTATCCATCCACCTAGCTGCCCCTGAACATAAATACATGCATGTTTTTAACGAATTTACTGAGGAAACATGTTCATGTGTAGATTTCAGATATCTATCATTTTGTTGATGGGCTGCTCCTTACATTGGGCACATTGGGATCTCTGTAGTTTAGTAGATGTACTTTGAGAGTTTTTTGGTCATGGCCAGGTAGAATCAGGCCTGGAGTCAGGAAGAAATAAGTTCAAATCCAGGCTCAGACACTAGTCCTGTGACCCTGTCAATTCACTTAACCTTGTTTGCCTCAGTTTCTTTATCTATAAGATGAGCTGGAGAAGGAAATGGTAAACCACTCTAGTGTCTTTGCTAAGAAAACCCCAAATGGGGTCACACAGTGTCAGACATGATTAAAACAACTGAATAAAACAACATGACCTTAAAACCAGCCTAATGATGAAATTATACACAATCACTCAGAATTACATATACAATACATATATGTGATTTCATATTTCAGTAGTATTTACCAGGGTATATTATAGAGGGAAAACTGCTTGGAGATGCTTAATTCATAAAATAGCATTCATACTTTCTATGTAAGATGCTCCAGGTATGTACCTCTTCTTGTTTACAGTATAGTCTTGAATACTCCTCTTTCCTTAAATTCAATATGTCCAAACCTAGCCCTATTTTTCCCAGTTTACCTTTTAACCTCAATGACACCTCATTTTCTTCTTTGGTTTTTCCCTTTCCTTCATTCATCACATCCACCAAGTTCTGTTGACTCTGCCTTTGAAATGGCTTTTGTGCCCATGCCTTCCTTGTCCTATTATTGCCTCCAACTTAGTCCAAGTGTTCATTGCCTCATGCCTGGACTATTGTAGCTGCTACCTGTCTTTCTTCAGTCTCTCTACATATCTTCACCAGGTTCTTTCCAAAACAGCTGCTTTCATTATGTAATTCCTTGACTCAAAAATAGCAAATGACTATCTGTTATCCATAGAGTCCTGTCCAATCCTCAGTCACATGGCTTTCAAGATGCCACCATATATAAAATATGTGACTCTTCCCCATGTAGTTAGCCTCTTTTCCCATTTCCCATTTTAGGAACATTTTTCATCAAGACAAGTCCTCACTATTCTCTTCTGCTGACATTATTTCTTTCAGATTCCAAGTCTTAGCACATACTTGTATTCCACTGTTTGAAATACCCAATCCATTTTCTCGTTAGCTAACAACAACAAAAAAAAAACCCAACAACCTATCCACAGTCATACAACAAGGTGTAGAAGTAAGAAGAGAAAGAAGGAGAAAATTTTTTTCAGACATCTTCCCTAGGAGTACATATGATATAATCAGTTAGATATGTAGTATAACAATCAAGAGTATATGGTATAGCAAAATAAACCAAAACCAAAACCTATATACCTTTCAAAGTCCAACTTCAATGCTACCTCTACCTGTGACTACTTCAAGCACCATTTAACTCTCTTTTCTTTAAACTTGCATTGCACTAATTGGTTATCTTTTGGCACTTGATCATTATTTAATTATTCTGGGATTTTTTGTTCTGTGAGCAGTAAAATCCACCCTCAGTGTTGGGAAAAACCTTAAAGTACACATCATTTTTTCACTTAAAGGCAGGTAGATGACACAGTAATTGGAGTTTGGAATCAGGATGACATAAATTCAAATGTGATCTTGCATACTTTCTATCTGTGTAACTTGCCCAACCAATTCCCATAACCTCTTTTTGCCTCAGTTTCCTCAACTATAAAATGGAGACAAAAATAGCACCTACTTCATAGGATCAAATGAGATGATATTTGTAAAGTGCCTGGTAGACCGTAGGCACATAATAAATGTTTGTTCCCCTCCCCTTCTAATAATGCAGATTTGCAATCTGTACATCATTTTTGTCTCATCCTTGTTTCAAAGTAGGGAAATGGCGTGATGAAATGATACAATATTTCTATCAAATGAGATGATATTTTTAAAGTCCTTAGCACAATTCCTAGCACATAGAAGGCACTTAATAAATGGTTATTCTCTTCCCTCTTCTCTTTCACCCTTCCCAACTGATCAGTTTCCAAGTCTTGTTAATTATACCTCCAAAACATGCATTTCACATATAATCTCTTTTCTCATAGTCACTACCCTAGTTCAATCTCAAATAATCTCTCACTTTCAGCATTTCAGTAGCCTTCTCAATTGATCTTCTCACCTCTAGTTCAGGGGTTCTTGATTATTTTTATGCCATTGACTCCCTTTGGTAGTCTGGTAGAGTCTAAGTACTCCTCAGAATCATATTTTAAATGTATAAAATAAAATACATAAAATTATAAAGGAATGCAATTATAATGAAATAGTTTTCAAATTAATCTTTTTTAAAATAGCTCATATATATACCAGGATAATAAATCCTGCTCTATTCTCTCCTTATTTAATCTAGCCTCCAAATAGCTGTCAAACATAAATAACTAATACATAGGTCTTCCAGTTTCATCCCCCACTTGAGAAATTCCATGGGTTCTCTCTAGCCTTTAAAATAATTTACAATGCCTCAGTTTAATTTTTGAAGTTATTCACCATCTGGCTCCAGTTTACCTTTCTAGTATGACTGCACATTACTACATTATTGTCCCTTGAACAATCTATGTTCCAACCAAATTGTCTGGCTTACTGTTTCTCAGACAAGATAGCTGACCTTTTGTTTTTGAGCCTTTGCACAGATTGTCCCCCTATACCTAGGACACTCCCACCTCATCTCTGTCTCTTGGCTTCCTTCACATCTCAGCTCAAGTCCTACCTTCTACAAGAAGTCTTTCTCAGTCATCCTTCATCTTTGTGCCTTCCCTCTGAGATTATCTACAAGTTATCCTATACGTGGCATGTTTGTGCATAGTTGTTTCTAGATTGTCTCTTCTATCAGACTTTGAGCTCCTTGAGGCTCGATTCTCTTACCATTCCTTATATCTCCAGTGCTTAGTATAATCCCTGGCACATAGTAGGTACTTTATAAATATTTGTTGCCTAATTGGCCTGCTATTGGAAATCTCTTCTGATGCCTCTGATTAATTGCTAGTGCTCTTCCCAATCAGAAATTATTTTGTGGATATTTTACATTTAATTTTCATTTACATATTTTCTTCACCATAGAACATAACTTCCTTGGGAACAGAACTAGCTGTTAGTGCTTACTACATTTGTTTAATAAATGATTTTTAAAAATTATTTTGCATTTCACTGAAATATTCAGGAGTATCATATTCCAATATGAAGGCACTTAAGAAGGCAAACCAAAGGATGGCCTTATCCAGCTGTAGAAAATTCATTCTAAAATAAAATTCCTTTGGGATAGAAGAATGAAAATTCCTGGTAACTTACTTGTAAAAATCTTCTTTTACTTGGCTGGTAATAATGTTTCTCCTATTTTTTAGATCTTGGAATTTCTCCCCAAGGGGTATAGAAAATCATTGAGCTGACCTTAGGGCTTCATACCTCTGTAAAAATCTACATCCCAAGAAAAGCTCTCCCTAGTCCTTGTTTAAAGAGTAAGTCCAGAGTTTGCTTTGTCCCAAAACTTGTTCAAATAATTAAATTCATCATGGTAAGGGGAAAAAAAGAAAAATAATATTTATATATAATTGCCTAAGATTTTCCAGCATGAGAAGGGAAAGAGGAAGTCTATTTTCAGTGACAATAATTACTCTGACAAAATTAACTTGAAAGGGGAAAAAGAAGTTTCATTCTGAAACTCACTACTGTTCTTCTTACTTACAATGATTTGCAATTCCCTGATGAAAGAGAGGTGATCTAGGCAAATGCAACTCCAGTCACTCTTGAAAATAATAATGTTCCCAGACCAGGAATTATGGGAGTTTAACTAAGGATAACCTCAGCATGTATGTCTCACTGCCAAGATAGTCCCTTAGAAATATCAAGTAACAGACTAACTACTTATAGGCTCAAACTTCTCAGTAAGGGGATAATTCTGCTGTCCAGTGCTTCATTTGTAGTTGCAACCTGATAAATACTTAAATAGGATTCAATGAAATTTAACAGTGTAATTGATTAAAAGAATCAATGAAATTGAAATTATATAATTTACTAAAAGAATCCTAGAAGATTGGAAACACCAACTTTATTCTCTTTACCTTTTCCTGCCTGACATAATTTTTTGCTTATCCACAATTTTGTTGGTTTGTGGTACATCTACAATAAAGTTTGTAAAAATCACTCTGGCACCAATGTAAAATATCCTATGAAAAATACTGTGGT
This sequence comes from Monodelphis domestica, assembly GCF_027887165.1. Lineage (NCBI taxonomy): Eukaryota > Metazoa > Chordata > Mammalia > Didelphimorphia > Didelphidae > Monodelphis > Monodelphis domestica. Next base: position 256,137,609 of record NC_077232.1, read on the forward strand.
TCTCATCATCTATGATCTTTTATAAACCACAATGGTTTGACAGGGGGCCCATTTTCTAGCTTCCAAATCAATTTTATCTGCAAGATAATGTTATTTTCATAGCAAGGCACAAGACAACTTATTATGGAAAAAGAAGACAGGATGGGAAGATGAGGAAGCAAATATCAAGAAGAAATATTAAAAATAACTTTAAACTTTTATCAAAATTTTCCTCTAGTGAAATAATAATGAAAAAAAAAAACCTTTGGCTTCTCCTTTTGTTTCCTCTACCTTATCTTTCTATCTTATACTAACAAGCCTTGTGGAAATTCAGACCATCTTCTGAAAATGTACCACTCGGAGGTCAATTTGAGTTCAAAGCTGATTCCATATGATAATCATATGGATATTCAAGAAATGTAGTATCAGATCCCCCAAACCATCCTTACAATCCATTGGACCCAGTTTCTTAAACCTGGAGGGTCTCAGTCCAATGACTCTCTACTCAGTCTCCTGAAGAAGATGAAGTAGTTATACATAAGAATGGAAATTATGTGAGGGGAAAAGTGATAATAAAGATTCATCACATAACACATGCAAAGATTTATCATTTTTGCAAATTGAAAGGAAAGAACTTAGACGTGAATGACTTGCACACAGAGAAAGGGCTTAAATATTTATCACTGAAGCAGAATCACCTTAAGATCCTCCTTCCAAAGCAATCTCTTTCTTAATAGCTTGTTCACCACTATTGGCTTACCAGCGGGTCTATCCTTCACAGTCCTCTCTGGATCATGACTGGCTGATTACTGCTGAACCCATCTCCTGCTTCTGTGGCTGGTAACTCAACAGGCCACCATGAGGATCCAATGCAAACAGGTGATGTAAAGGTGATTTGCAGTGTGATTCTTGGTAGCCTGAAAGAGACACAGTGTTTGAAAGTGTATGGAAGCAAAAGAAAAAGAAAAAATAAAGAAAGAAAACCCTATATCAAGTTCACTCTTTCCTGGATTTATTAGGGAGTTGTATATTTTAAATGGGGCAGAACGGATTAGGAATAGATATCTGTGTCACATTTTAGAAATTCTACTTTGTAGGATCCACATCAAAGCATATTCACCATGATCATACATACTGAGCCAATGAATTTTAATTTTGTACTTAGATCAGTTATGATTTAGGAAGACCTGTGTCTGAGCCCTACCTCTGACACATACTGACTGGATGACCCTAGACAAGTCACTTCATTTCTCAGTGATCTAGGCAGCTCTCTAATTTTTAAATTGCAGAGAAATTGCCAATCTGTAATGGTATAGGATTTCCCAATACAAATAAAATCAAAAGTTCAATCTCTCTATTCTTACTTATCAATCAATGAACTTTTATTAGCACTAGAGGGTAAGGTAAGGCATAATGAAAATCTAGGGTCTAAAATTCAGCTCTTAGAGGACATATATATATATACATATATGTGTGTGTGTATATATTTATATGTACACAATACAAAGTGACGTCTCATTTGTACTCTAAAAATGGGAGTAGGAAGCATTTCATGGAAACATTAAAATTTGAACTCATTTTTGAAGGGAAGTAGGACTCATATAAGGAAAAAAGAGGAGAGGGGTGGAGAAAGCAATCCAGGAATGAGGAAATGAAGGGAGCAAAGATACAGAGGCAAGATATGTATAACTTAATTAGGCAACAAGGAATAGATCAATCTGGCTGAAAGGTTTTTCTTAGAAGAAAAGTCAGAGATACTACTGGAGATATGGGTTGGTTTGGAGTAGGAGGGACCTTCCACACTAGGCTAAGGAGTTTAAACCTGATTCTGAAGGTTGGAGGTTGAAGGTCTTGATCTTATATGAAACAGGAACCCAATTTGGAATGGAGAAATGAATCTGGATGCAATGTACTGCACAGCTAGGAGAGAGTCAGGGAAACAACTAGTCTAGGCATAAGGTATGTACAATGTAGTACTAATCAAAATGGAATTGTGGGGATAGATTAGAAATTCATTACAGAGAAATAGAATTGAGAATTAGGGAAGAAAGAGAAATCAAAGACCCCCAAGTCCCATATCTGAGTGAGAGAAAGCATAATAGAAATACATAAAAGACTGGAGGTTGAACCAGTTATAGAAAATGGTGAGAGGAAAGAAAATTCACCTTTAAATACTGTTGAGTTTGAAGTGATGGTAAAACATCTAAGTAGACATTTCCAGCCAATAGCAGGAGATGTGGGGGACTGAAGCACCAGAGGGAGGTCAAGACTGGATTTGACAAATAGCACCTTGGGAGTTTGCCTTCCTGAAAGAACAAAATTTGAGAAGTGCTGTTGAGAATGGGAAGATTATTTTGCTTCTTCACTAGGTTTCTAAAACCTGTTTTGGTCAACTTGTTCAGCAGTTTTTTAGAAGACAGTAGAAGAGCTTTCTTGTTTCTTTAGTCTATTGGCAACACCTTTAAAAAGTTAAAATTTCACACTCATTTACATTAAATGTTTAACTACCAATTGAGAAAAATTACTATGAACAATTCAATAGTTGATTTCAAGGAATGATTTTTAGGGGGTTAATTAAGGACAAGCCTTGATCAACTTGATAAATAAACAGGCTAGTGGATCCTTCTTTGAGATTTTTATATCTTCCTAAAGAAAGGGTGAGCATGATGTGTGACTCCCCTTGGAGTATGAGCCTCAATGATTGGAGAATGAATTAATCGGGACTTTTTAAAAAGAATCAGTCCTTTGTGTATCCCCCAAATTTCACTTTGATTCCCATTTATCTTCCTTGAATCCATACTAAACATTTACGGACATTTCAAAACCCATACCTCTTCCTCTTCACTATTTGTTCCCAAAATCTGGAACATGTCATGGAACGTAGTGACCTCATGTTATATCAGGAAGTAAGCAATGTCAAGAAGCCATGAACCAAGCTGGCCAAGTATCAGAAGAGGGGTGGAATGGGGAAAGGCTGTCAAAAGAGAAAATCTGGGCTCCTTTTTTCTATGCCTGGAATCATAGGATTTTAAAAAAAGTGCCAACATCAGGCAAGTGCATATACCCTTAAGAACTATTAAGCACAGCTCACAGCCATATTTTAAAGCCCACTTTAGAAGGTGGCGCCTTCCACGGGCCATCTGATGGATGGGAGGGGAGGTGGCATCGGTCAGTCTGTCTCCTGGAGCTGTGAAGACTTTATTGGGCTCTACTGGAAGTAAAACTACTGAACACATTTGCACTTAGAATCATTTTGCACACATTTGTACTCAGATCCTTGGTTCCCCCATGCCGCCATCTTCCCAGCCACACAGGACAGATGGACGCCCCGCCCTTCCAATGACAACTATTAGGAATCCACTCTGATGCAAATAAACTTTTCACAGTATTAAAAAAAATGAGAACACCTTAGTGGCCTTTAGTTACTTTTTATTTATAACAGAGTTGAGGAGTCTCCAATATCTGAGCAGCCAGGAATAAATACAGTAATAACTTACTTTATGGGGCCCTAGAAAAGAAAAAATTTGGTAATACTTTTAGGGATGCTAGGATAAAAAGTTCAAAGCAGGCACAAAACTGTTAGTTTGCGATTTAAGCTCTCACATTTACCTGACACATGTATTTTTTATGATAACAGACCATGGAATGGAGAGTACATGTAGGTGAAATTGATGAAGGTGGAGGAATGAGCAACTAATGGGATGGGAAATGGAACAAGAAAAAACACATTTGGTTCTGGAAACAATAAAAATGACATTTATCTAGTGCTGTATAGTTTTACAAAGTGTTTTACATATGTTCATTCACTTGATTCTAATAACAACTTTATGTGAGGAATATTGTTGATATTATTATCATCTCAGTACTTGAACCCAATGACCTTCTCTAAATCTGTATCCTTGACTTTCCTACAGCATTGAACATTACTATTTTCCTTCTCCTCTTGAATATTCTGTGTGTGTGTGTGTGTGTGTGTGATATTGTTCATTCTTAATTCCCCTGCAATATCTGATCTCTCTTCAGTTTCCTTTGCTAGCTTTTCATCTATGTCATACCCACTAGCCATAAGTTTTCCTCAAGACTCTATCTTGGATGTTCTTTTCTTTTCTCTTGATAGTCTTACCCATGCATGTCAACACCTTTCATTAGTTCAATTATTATTATATCATGCAAATGATTACAACATCTATATATCTAGTCCTAGACTTTCTCCTGAGCTCCAGGCTCACATCATCAACTTCCTTCTGAACATTTCAAAATGAATATCCCAGAGGCATCTCAAAATCAACATATCCAAAAGAGAACTCATTTTCTCTACTCCCTATCCCTAATTCTCTCTTCTTACAGTCAAGTCCACTATTCTCTTTCCAGTCATACAGGATTACAATTCATGTCATCCTTGATTCTCACTTTCACTCAATCCACTACCAAATCTTGTCATTTCTACCTTCACAATATATTTCATATATGTTCCTTTCTTTCCATTCACATAGCTACCACCTAGTTCAGGCTTTTCTCACCTCTTGCCTGAATTCCTGTAATACTTTCCATACTGAAAAGAGTGAGTCGCTCCTTCTTGTAACAAGTCATTCCGCAACCTGATCTATTCCCAAGGTGCATGGCACTCTATACGCTAGATAAACTCCAGTCTTCATATGACCCTCAGATTCACCTATAACAGTTAATAGTAGTTTTTGTTCAGTTGTTTTCCAGTCATTTTTAACTCTTTGTAACCTCCATTTGGGAGTTCCTTGGCAAAAATACTGGAGTGGTTTGCCATTTCCTTCTCTAGTTGATTTTACAGATAGAGAAACTGAGGCAAACGGGATTCAGTGACTTGCCAAGGGGCATGCAACTAGTGTCTTAGGACAGATTTGAACTCAGAAAGATGGATTTACCTGACTCTAGACTTGATACTTTCTCCACTGTGCCACCTAGCTGGTCTAAATGGTAGTAGTAATGTCTAACATTTTTGTAGTACCAACTATGAGCCAGGCACTGTACTAAATGCTTTACAAATATCTGAAATGATTCTGACAATAACCACAGATGAACTCCTCTGGTTGATATTTAAAGATCTTTCACAACCTGGACCCTTCCTAATTCTCCAATACTCTTAACTTTACTCTCCATGTACTCTACATGTGTTACTCTGTCCTTACTTGCTGGTCCTCAGCTGTGAAATTCCATTTCCTGTTTTCATGTCTTTTAATGGGTTATTTCCCATGATTGTACTCCCTTCTTACTTCTAACTAGTTTCCCTGATTTCCATTAAGACTCAAATCAAATCTTACTCACTGCAGGAGGCTTTTCCCACTCATTTCCTTCTCCCCAGTTACTAGTGCCTTTCCTTCTAAGATTAGCTTCAATATACTCTTGGTACCTTGTATGGGCCCAAGTTTCTACATATTTCCCCTATGAGAATGTAAGTTCTTTGAGGGCTTATTTTTTTTTTTGCCTTTCTTTGAAACTCTAACACTTAGCACAGTGCCTGGCACATAAGCACTTAATAAACATGTATTGCCCAATCACTTTGAATCCATTTTTTCCATTATGCCTTTGTTTCTCATTAAAATCAGAAAATCATATGTTGATGTTGAAGGGAAGCATGGCATAATGGATAAAGAACTGGTAACCTCTGACATGTACTTAGTTACTGTGCAACCTTGAGCCAATCCTTTAATCTTGCAGGGCTCCAGATCAGTAGTATCAAAATCAAATAAATTCTGTCAGCTTTGTATTGACTTAGACAACTACAAATTAGCATTATTTATGATTGTCTATTTCTATTTATTAAATTTTCCCAATTACATTTTAATCTGGTACAGGGTATACTTGAGAGCCTTATAAGTTGCTTGAGGTCCATGGAACAGAAACTTTGATAACTCTATTCTAAGCAAGTAAGAGTATAAATTGCAAAGAAGATGCTGACCTATTGGCAGAGGGAGTTCTCTAACCAAGTAGTTCTCTATTCCAATTAAATCACAGATTTAATTCCTATTCCCTATTTATTATTCTTAATCCAAACCAATTTACCTAGAAATTATTCAAAATTTACTTTAGACAGACATGTTTCAAGTCAGAGAAATGACCTTTCTCAACTTTCTGTTAATTCTTTATTTACTAAAATTCCTAATTTTGTAGAAAGGAAAGGGATAGTATCTACCATCTGAAAAAGAATTGCAATTAGCAAAATGAGAAAATAACAATATTTCTGAAAGGACATCCACTGAGGCAAATATGTCACTGAGAGTTCAAAAAGATCCTGTGGTCTGTAGTCTTGCAGAAGATATTTTAATAAATATATTCTCTCCCATTTCCTTCCTTTCACTCCTTCTATCTCTTCTGCCCTTCTTCCTCTATCTCTTCCCCAGTCCTATCCCCCTTTTCTCTCTCTCCATTCCTCTCATACAATATATGACTAAATATAAAAACGCAGCAGGTGCATATATCTCTTCACCCTCTGAGACTTCTAGGAACATATCCTTAGAGCAGAAACATCAATCATCCCCCAAATGCATCCACCATTTCAGCTATCATACTAGAAGGCATTTACCATATCAGCATAAGCCTTTCCTCTTCTCTTCATGGCCCAAGCTTGTCCTTATTTCATCCTGCTTTAAAGCTACATAGCAACAAGAATTTCCTTCCTGTCTTAAGGCCACTGCTACTCTCATTACACTCTTTAAGCATGAATGAGCCATCACAAAAAATTACTGGCCTTAGCTGGTATGCCTTTCTCTCTTTTCTACCTTGCTGAGAGAATACTCTCTCTCTCTCTCTCTCTCTCTCTCTCTCTCTCTCTCTCTCTCTCTCTCTCTCTCTCTCTCTCTCTCTCTCTCTCTCTCTCTCTCTCTCTCTCTCTCTCTCTCATTTTCATCAAGTAGATAAATAATGGAAATGCTACTGGCAGAAACCCATTACCAAAAATCAACTAATTGGCAATAATTATTACCCTTAAAGTAGTTTAAAAAATAACCTAACCACCTAAGAGAATACAATTAAGTAGGAGGTTGTGGGAGAGATCCCTGATTAACTTGATGAACATATAAGGGGGTGGATTTTTGTTGAGGACTTTGATATCTCACTAAAAAGACTATAGTCATGACCCTTGTTCTATCATGAAAGATAAGTCTCAGTGAATGGGACTAAATTGGTTGGGACATCTAAGACAGCCATCCCTTTGTACAGGTCTAAAAAAGGGAATCTTTATATCAGTATTTCTCCATTTTTGCCCCATTCATCTCCATCCCTTCCATTCCTTTTCCTCTTCTTTCAAAAGATACTAAAAAAGTAACAAATTTAGGAATGGACTCATGCCGTGGGGATGGGTTATCTTTCTATGGAGTCTAATATGGAAATTGTATGTGTCCTCTCAAAGTTCTTGGGCTACCTTTTCCTGATCCTTGGCGGAGCAGTGGTATAAACTTTCAGCTCCAAAGATGGCAAGTTAACACAATAAGAAAACCCAATAGTCTTATTGGTGGCAATTCCTGAGGTGCAACTTCCTGGAAGAATTTAGAGATATTCTGACCCCTAGCCTTCTGTAAAATGAAGGGGGGAAGTTTCTGGGCAGCAGTAGCCCTTTATAGAGAAGAAAACATATAAATTTCATTTGCCTTTCTCTTCTACTCTTTCTCTCTTCTTTAACTGACATATAGTAGGTTCCATAACTAGTGATCCCACAAAGGACAAAGGCTATCATATGGAAGACAAAAAATCAGGACTTTGTTCCCTTACTATTATGGTTAGTTATTTGGACAAAATACATACAATGGGAAAAGGCTGCCTCTTCTTGATCTAGGCAAGTCTAAATCTTCAAAGTGATGAAATAAGGCTGGATATCAGTATCTCTTTTTGGTGAAAGCAGGACTCAGTATATTGACTTCTTGCCTACAGTAGCTCCAATTTTACCATCCTTCCATCAGAATGGAAGCCACAGGGTGGTGCTATGAGTCTAGAAGACTATATAGGAAACTGGGGAAACTTGGGATCCACTAAAGGAGAAGAATTAATTGTATATTTCTGAGTTAGGCTACTGTGAGTCCTTTACATGTTTACTACATTTTCTTTGGTGTAATTTGACAAAGAGCTACCCAAAAATTCTAATGGAATAAATCATTATAATGGGGAGGGGATCCTAGAATATTAAAGACTGATGGAATGACTTGAAATATGATACTGGCAACAGGATGGTTCCACTTTCCAGGGACCAACCTAGTTTAATGTGGAGCAGTTAGTTCATCATCATTACTCTAGACATGCCAACCCATTGAAAAATATCAAATGGCGCTTAGTGTTGTGTAACTCTATTAAGCTTCTACAGAGGTAGAGTCAGAATAGCAGAAGAAGGGATGGAGAATGCTAAGAATTATTTATATATTGATTATTATTATTAATTATTTATATTTTTTAGCTTTCTATAAACTGTAGCAGAGATATTGGCTTTCAATATGTGCACTTCTAGATTAAAGGTCAATGAGTATAACTATTACTAGAGGAAGTGAATTATTCTAACCTTTATATCTCTTTAGAGATGAAACCAGACAATAAAAATAAGCTTCAGCTAAATAGGATGGCTCATGGGGAATTTTTGGGCAGGTTAACTGAAGGCATTGGTTTATTGCATTATCCAAAGTCATTAATCATTTCATGGAGCATTTGGTTATCTCTAGTCGCAATGTTCATGATAAATATTTGCAAAAAGACCACCAATAAAACAAATGACTTATACACCAATAATGTTCCTGAAGATAAAGAGGGAAATTCTACAAAGCAGTTAGTTAAATAAACACATACTTTCATTATCTGTGACTTCAATGTAAAAGAAGGAATATATATGGATCATGAAAAATGTTGGAAAACATTGAGATCAAAGGCTTAAAAAGGACAATGATTTTCAGAGTACATATACGTTTCATGTTTATATATCATTGGATAATTTTTTGTGAAAATATTTGGAAAGTTCTAAACATAGCAAGTAAAAAATAATATCATTGAAAATTAAGTTGATATTGACTTCACATGTATAATTGCTAGCACAGGACTTGCCATCTCAATGGGTTGAGGAGGGGCTGAAGAAAAGGAGAGAATTTGGAACTTGAAATTTTACAAAATGATTGTTAAAATAAAGTGTAAAAAAAAGAAAATTAAATTGATTATCTTTTAACAAAAAAAGGAATCTCATTACTGATTTGAAAGCTATTCTTGAATTAACTCTATGTATATTTAGGATCACTATGTTTTTAAAGTAAAGACAAAGACACAAAACTAGAAGATGGAATAAAACTTAACAAAGAAAAGATATGGCTAGTAATGAAACTCCAACCTGAGATATTTAAATAGATTACTGATGCAATAATGGGGAACAGATGGGTGAGGGAATATTGATACCGATGAAAAGAATTTCATATTCAAGTTTAACTATTAAAAATCTATTGCAGAAATGGACCATTGGCCAAAATAGACATAGCAAACATTTGGTGTGCCCCCAAAGGAGAGAGATAGGGAAGCCAGAAGCAACATTGGTTTAGAATGTAAACTCATTTGTAAACTATGGAGGGGATGGCAAAAAATTGTGACCATCATTGACTCATAAAAGATGAAGAATAATTAAGGAGAATACTAGCTAAAACAAAATAAGGCAAAAATGCATGAAACTATGAAAAGTCATATTGAATACATTTGATGATGAAACTGCAAGGAGTAAAACAGGCAGAACAAAATTGAAAATATTAGTCAAAACCCCTAAATTTACCCCTCACATTCCTACTGTCTCCCCAAAAAGCAATAAAGAAAGCCAATCACATTTATTCCTATTTTTTAATCTCCACATTTAGTATTTTGAGAATATACACCTTACATTAAGGTTATACTTGATGAAGTTACCTGAAGGGAAGACACATGCTTTCATAAATTATATTAAATACCAGATCTCAAACTATATTACAAAGCAGTGGTCATCAAAACAATTTGATACTGGCTAAGAGACAGAAAGGAGGATCAGTGGAATAGACTTGGGGCAAGTGACCTCAGCAAGACAGTATATGAAAAACCCAAAGATCCCAGCTTTTGGGACAAAAATCCACTATTTGATAAAAACTGCTGGGAAAATTGGAAGACAGTGTGGGAGATCAACACCTCATACCCTACACCAAGATAAATTCAAAATGGGTGAATGACTTGAACATAAAGAAGGAAACTATAAGTAAATTAGGCAAACACAGAATAGTATACATGTCAGACCTTTGGGAAGGGAAATATTTTAAAACCAAGCAAGACTTAGAAAGAGTCACAAAATGTAAAATAAATAATTTTGATTACATCAAATTAAAATGTTTTTGTACAAACAAAACCAATATAACTAAAATCAGAAGGGAAGCAACAAATTGGGAAACAATCTTCATAAAAACCTCTGACAAAAGTTTAATTACTCAAATTTACAAAGAGCTAAATGAATTGTACAAAAAATCAAGCCATTCTCCAATTGATAAATGGGCAAGGGACATGAATAGGCAGTTCTCAGCCAAAAAAATCAAAACTATTAATAAGTACATAAAAAAGTGTTCTAAATCTCTTATAATCATAGAGATGCAAATCAAAACAACTCTGAGGTATCGTCTTACACCTAGCAGATTGGCTAACATGACAGCAAAGGAAAGTAATGAATACTGGAGGGGATGTGGCAAAGTAGGGACATTAATTCACTGCTGGTGTGGTTATGAACTGATCCAACCATTCTGGAGGGCAATTTGGAACTATGCCCAAAGGGTGCTAAAAGACTGTCTGCCCTTTGTTCCAACCTCGGCACTGCTGGGTTTGTACCCCAAAGAGATAATAAGGAAAAAGACTTGTACAAGAATATTCTTAGCTGCACTCTTTATGCTGGTCAAAAATTGGAAAATGAGGGGATGCCCTCCAATTGGAGAATGGCTGAACAAATTGTGGTATATGTTGGTGATGGAATACTATTATGCTAAAAGGAATAATAAAGTAGAGGAATTCCATGGAGACTGGAACAACCTTCAGGAAGTGATGCAGAGCGAAAGGAGCAGAACCAGGAAAATGTACACAGAGACTGATACAATGTGGTACAATCGACGGTAATGGTCTTCTCCATTAGTGTCAATGCAATGTCCCTGAACAATCTGCAGAGATCTAGGAGAAAAAACACTATCCACAAGCAGAGGACAAACTGTGGGAGTAAGAACATCAAGGAAAAGCAACTGCTTGACTACAGGGGTTAAGGGGACATGTCTGAGGAGAGACTCTAAATGAACACTCTAATGCAAATACCAACAACTTGAAAATGGGTTCGAATCAAGAACACATGTGATGCCCAATGGAATCGCACGTTGGCTATGGGATAGGTCCGGGGGCGGGGGGGAGGAGGAAAAGAAAATTATCTTTGTCTCCAATGAATAATGTTCGGAAATGACCAAATAAAATAATGTTTAAAAAATAAATTATATTAAACAGAAGACCATATCTTAACACCCAACCATTGACTGAAATACATAGAGAACACAAAACACCACTGTGCTGATGGTTAATTAATGATTTTTTAAAACATGTGATTTGGTAGATCAAAGTACTGCCTAAAGATTCCTAAGCATATGACAAAAGATATAACAATACTCAAAAGATTTATCAATAATAGCTCATATTTACATAGCACTTTAGGATGTATAAAGTACTTCATATACAATATTTCCCTTAATCTTCACAAGTCTGTAAAATAGCTGTTATTATCTCCATTATATATATATGATGAAACTGAGGCTCTAAGAAATGAGGTGCTTTCCATGATCACATGGCTAATATGATTATGAAGGACTTAAACTGAGACTTTCTTGACTTTAAAGCTCACAAGCCATCCTCAACAATAAATGTCAGGATCTAACAGAGATAACTCTGTTGGATGGCCTTCTCAAACATTAAGTCTACAAAGCATACACATACTTGACATGGATGTTCATTTCTAACATAGAGAAGATCCAATATAGAGAGATTCCAGGTTGGAGACATTGTGTTATTGTAACAAGCTCTGAAACACGGGACCAACTTTTGGATGAGTTCCATAATTATTCAAAAGATTTTGACCTAATTCTTCACTAAGAAAAGATCGAGAATGGATGACATTTCTTTCTAAACTATGAAATGCAAAACTCATCTGGCTATATGTCTATCTGGAAAAGATCCTCCAAATGGACAAAAGTTTTTATCTCTACTTGAGCAGAAGGAGGAAAGTGAGCTGCTTTGCTTTTGGAACATCACAAAGTTGGGTTTTTTTTTTTTTAATCTCCAAACTTTTCCTTGAAACACAGGTCAATCATTTAAATATTCCTCCAGTCATAAGATGTGGCTGTCAGTCTTGGAACACTACCAGTTCAGAGCTAAAGTTGAAGGTCAACCAAAAAGGTACATAGTGAATGAGCAGGTTGTAACATAATACAAAGAAAGTTTGAAGGAGGACACTTGTATAAAGATTTCTAAGTACACCACTAAAAAGAAAGATGAGTTGGTTGAGTGACAAAAGCATAAATGCTGCACAGTCTACATGCTGTGTTGATAACTCTTAGGTATCTCAGAGAAGTGTAAGGAAGGTCTCAAATGGTTATCCTAAGGAAGGATGTGACAAGAACCATATAGGATAAGCATGAAAAGGGGATTCTGCATCATTGGAGGCAATGCCTACTTTTATGAAATAATTCCACTTGAATATTTGAATCTTATACATTTTAATATATGTTATCCCATACATGATAGATGTGGTATTTACTGGTTCTACAGTTTCCAGAGGGCCACCTAGGTGACACAATGGATATAGTGCCTGGAGTCAGGAAGACTCATCTTCATGAAATGGGGTTGCAAAGAGTTGTATATAACTGAAAAAATGACTGAACAACAACAGGCTTTGGGGTTCTTTTATTAACTTACATTTGTTGAGATCTAGGCCTGAAATATAATCTGAGATGTTGATAGCCACCAGGATTAGGTTTAGGTCCAGGTTAAAAAAAATGGTGTAGTAGTATAGCAAGAGTAGAAAAAAGGAGAAAAGAGAAGAATGAAGTAGAGAAGGCCAAAGAAGAGGTTTGGGAAGGGACTGAGGGCACTAGCTAAAATTTTAGATAGAAGATGTCTTGATAGTTGGTAAACATTTATTTAGCACATGCTGGAGGCAGCTTGGTAGCTCAGTGGATAGAGCTCTGAGCATGGAGTTAGGAACACCTGAGTTCAAATCCAGCTTCTGATACTTGCTAATTGTGTGACCCTGAGCAAGCCACTCAACCCTTGTTTGTCTTAATCCACTAGAGAAATAAATAGCAAATCACTCCAGTTTTTTTGCTGAGAAAACCACAGCCATGGTATTTGTGCACTACCATCCATAAGGTCATGAAGAGTCAGGAGTCAGATATGAATGAACAACTCAACAACAGTATTGTTGGCACTGTGTTAAGTCTTGGAAATACCAAAAAAAAAAAGTCAAAAGCCAGCCTTTGGGCTTAAGAAATTAATTCTAATGGAGGAGACAACATTCAAAGAACTACATACAAATTATACCCATGATAAATTAGAGATAATTATGGAAGAAGGTATTTGAAGTATTCTAGTATAAAAAAGAAATAAAAATGTAAATAAGCCATACCCAGTATTAAAAAAATAGAATAGGAAAAGAAGACATTTATTCTTTTTATTTTTTATATCATTCAACTCAATTCAAATCTTAACATTTATTCTTAAAGAAAAAAATAAAAACATAAACATTTTAAAATTATATATGTCACATTATTATAATTAAAAATACAGTAAATATTTCCAAAATGCAAGCTTGCAAATTGCAACTTTTTACTAACTGCAACACTGTTATAACAGAATATACTTAAAAATTAACTACTTGAATAATGGGACAACTTTTTAATTTTAGCATGTTATAATTTTTAAAATATTCTTAATTTTGACATAACATCATGCTTATTTGAAAAGAGAAAAAATTAAATATATTTAAGTAAAATTTTTTGTTACATAAGCAAACCACTTAACCTTTCATAAATGACTTAAATATATATGTATATACTATATAATAAAATCAGAATCTTTAATTCTAACTTTACTCATAAAATCCACACATCTTCAAAAATAATTAAGAAAAATTGTGATTGTTCATAGTAAGATCAGACAACTGTGTCATATGGTTAAAGTATGGAAGCAAATATTTGAATGGTATCAGAAATATTTGGAAATGATCAGTTCTTGCCATGAATTTGCAAGCAATTATTCAAGACTTTGTATTCATTAAATATGATATATGTGAATTACTTTTACATATAATTATATGATAACTGATAGAATTTTTGTGTATCAGAATTATTCCCTTTGAATTTCATTGGCTTTCCAAAAGATGTCAAAAATCATTAACAAATAATGATTCTATTAAGAAAAGTATAAGCAAGTTAACCAGTTTCTAGCCTCTCTCTCCCTTATGTATTATCAGGCTCTGGGAATTCATACTCATTTTCCCACCTTCTTTCTTTGGTCTTGGTGATATGCTAGAGTCAATATGGGGAAAGGACAAAATGACTCAAAAAGAAGTATGAATTTGTGAGCCACCAACCACCTCCAAATTGGCTATGGTCCACATCAGCCCATAGTTTGAGGCAATTGGCATTGGATTACACATTAAATGACTGTAGGTACAACATTTACTTTCCCCAGTTTGGACAAAGAATACCACTCCCAACTCCTTTTGTGAACAAAAAGGGCTATCATGATGAACAGTCCTAGAAGAGATTACAGAACAAGTTCTACCTAGTTAAAAACAAATAAGTCCTTCACATGCTCCTTCCCTCCCCACAAACACTCACATTTACTATTTATAATCAATGACCTTTTTAGAAATGAATCTTCCAAAGAGAACTAGGCTAATGGACAATAACTTATAGGATCATTGATTTAGAAATGGAAGGGACTAGAGAACCAAACCCCTTATCTTAACACATGAGGAAACTGAGTCTCAAAGAGGAATGATGACAAACTTAAAAAAAAGAAAAGGGCTATATATTGACTTGTAAAGCCACAAATTAATGTTATCTTTGTGTTGTATTTTTTATTTTCTTAAACATTTTTCAATTATGTTTTGATCTGGTTCAAGATGCTGGTGAATTTGACACTTCTATGACATAGGGAATGACTTGCCCAAGGACAAACAAGAAGACCAAAATATAAATGGCAACCACAATTCCTTCACCATCACCTCACTCTTTCTCTCATCTATCTATGTAGTCTCAGAGGCATGGGGGAAATATGACCTTTCTCTTAGCTGATAATTCCAAAGAACAGGTTGTGGTCCTGTAACTCTCCTTGTGAAGAAGCTCCCAGGGCTCTGTAATACTTCGAGGATGAAATTAAAAAAGGTTCCATTTGACATTCATAATCTGATTCCATCCTATCTTTCAAAACTAATTTCAAACTGTTTCTTCTTAAACATGCTGTCTTTTAGCCAAAGTAGTCAACTTACTGTTCACCTTACATTTTCCATCCCCAAACACTTGTGTCTTTACATTAACTGTCCTCCAAACTAGGAATTTTGTGCTCCTTATGTCTTATATTTCTTGGAATTCCTACCTCCCTTCTAGATTCCATTTCAGAGCAACTGCTGGAATTTAGGTCTTTCTAGATTCCCATAATTATTAGTGAAACTCTCTTTCTCCTGAAATGATTGTTTATATTTTGTAAGTATTTATCTCAATATATATTATTTGTCTTCAGAAAATTAGAAGTTCCTTAAGGACAGAAACTACATTTATTTTGCATTTGTATTCCTTGTACCATGAATGGTTCCTGGCAAATTGGAAGCTTTCAATTAATGTTCAATTTAATTCAATATTGGAGGTTGTTTTTAGGTAGGGGTTAGACTAGACAACTTCTAAAGTTTCCTTTAATTCCAATTATCTGTAAGGATTTCCTTGTATCTGTCTTTTAATCTAAAAAAGAAGCATCTTTAATTTAGATCAGATAATTTATGAACATACACACACATCTATGTGTTATATGTAAATATGCATAGATGTAAATAAGTATTCATATACCTTTATACATATACTAAAAGGAAATGTGGTATAATGGCTAGAATAATAGCTGTGGTACAAGGATGCATTTCAACATAGATTAGGTATGTGACCCTGGACAAATCACTTAATTTTTCAGTGCTTTAAGTAACTCTGTAAGACTATATAAGTTGCAGCAACTGTGCTGAGTGTTTTTGTTGGAGTGGACTCCCTATATAGCTAAAGTAATAGATGCCAACCAAAAAATTTTATAAAAGGAAATAGATTTTCTTCTCATATGCAAGTTAAATGCATGATTACTCATCCTCCAATCATTCTTGTATTGCTAAGGATGTGATCTGGCAGACCAGAGCCTGGAATGGCATAATGCCACGAAGGACAATCCTTGTAGACCTTTAACAGTTGGACTATGTGAGAACGTTGCCATGCCTTTAGGAAGGAACAATATGGCTCTCTATGGGGATGCTATTTCCATTTACCTGGGTTGGGGAAGGGGTGAAAGTCTCCACGGATGTTATACCTAACTCAGTCTTTGTAATTTTTTTTCTTCTTTCCACATGAGGAATTCTAGGAGTTGGCAGTTGTAAATAAGCTGTCAACTGTAGAACTCCAAGTTTGCCTGACAGCTAAAGAGAAGTTTGGCTTCAGAGGAGGTGCAAAAAGTCTTCTCCCATTGGGTCACTAACAAACTAAGCAGATGGAGACAAAAGGTTAGCAAGACCATGAATCAGCAACTCTCTTTAAATCTCATCAGACTCATAACTTCTCAACAAAAGAATTATGAATAAACTAAAAAGATAAAAATATGTATTTTAGATAAGACAAAACATCTCTGATCAATTAGGAATCTTATGTATTCATACCTGAGAATACTTTAATATTCACTTAATTCCTCTTCTTCTCTACCTCCCTACCTCTAGCCATAGACCTAGAAGTGTGCATAAGCTAAGTCCCAGTACTGTGTAGGGCCAAGGACACTTACGGTAAGGACACCTATGACCATGATAATTGTGTTTCTTTTAAAAAATTTTTTATTTAATTAAATCAGAATATTTTTCCATGGTTATATGATTTTTCATGTTCTTTCTCTCCCCTCCTCCCACCCTACTCCCACAGCCCATTGCAATTCCATGATAATTCTGGTCAAACACCTCAGCTCTCTACTCTTTTGAAAGTAGTGGCAGATATTATCTCTGCTCAGCTAATAAATATAACACTAGGTCAGTGTAAAACAGAATAATATGCAGCAAACAGTTATAAAAGATTATAACAACCTGATATTTGACAAAGATAAAGATCCAGATTTTTGGAATAAGAATTCACTATTTGTTAAAAATTGTTGGGAAAACTGAAAATCAATTTGGCAAAAACTAGACATAGAAAAATGTCAAACAGGATTTACTAAGGTAATATCAAAATGGATACATCACCTAGGAATAAAGGGAGATACTGTAAACAAATCAGGAGAACAAGGAACATATTACCTAAGATTTATAGATAGATATAGATAGAAGAATAATTTATGAATACATAAGAAAGAATTGTGAAATAAAAATGAATAATTTTGAATACATTAAATTAAAAAGGTTTTGTACAAATAAAACGAATGTAGCCAAGGTTAGTAGGAAACCAATACATTGGGAAAACATAATCAGTTTTCCAGATAGTAGTCTCATATCTAAATATACAGAGAACTTTGTCAAATATATAAGAATATGAGCCATTCCCCAACTGATAAATGATCAAAAGATATAAACTGACAGTTTAGATGAAGAAATCAAAGCTATTTATAATGATGTGAAAAAAATACACTAAATCATTATTAATTAGAGAAAAGCAAAACAAAACTCAGAGATATCTTTTTTTTAAACCCTTACATCTTGGAGTCAATACTGTATATTGGCTCCAAGGCAGAAGAGTGGTAAGGGCCAGGCAACGGAGGTTAAGTGACTTGCCCAGGGAATATGTGACTTGCCCAGGGTCACACAGCTGGGAAGTGTCAGAATCCAGATTTGAACCTAGGGCCTCCTGTCTCTAGGCCTGGCTCTCAATCCACTGAGCTACCCAGCTGCCCCCTCAGACATATCTTTTTATCTCTATCAGATTGACTAAAATTATAAAAGGAAAAAATGTCAAATGTTAGAGGTAATGTGGAAAAATAGGCACTAATACATTATTGGGACATGAATTTTTCCCTATAAGCAATATGTATCTTGTTTCACAACATGACAAACAGGAAAATATATATTATATGACAATATGTATACAATCTGTAGCATATTATCTGCCTCTGGGGGAGCTAAGAAAAGTGGGGAAAGAGAAAGAATGTGGATTACAAAATGTCTAAGAAATACTATTAAAAGCATATCTAAAATTGTATATTAAGATGGAATCTGAAAAAAAAATTAAAAACAACTCAGAATTGTTAAAATGGAAAAGGAGGTAGAAAAGCACATTGAAGAAAATAATTTCCTAAAAATTAGAATTGGGCAATTAGAAATTAGTGATTCCATGAGACATCAAGAAACAATAAAATAAAGTTTTAAAAAATGAACAAAGTAATATAAATATCTTTTTAGAAAAACAGAAATCCATCAAAAAACCTGGAAAACAAATTGAGGATAATTTAATAATTATTGAACTACCAGAAGGTCTTGATCAATGAGAAGAGCCTAGACATCATCTTTCAAGACATTATCAAAGAAATTCCCCCTTTACACCCAGAGGGTATAATAAAAATTGAAAGAATCCACCAATTGTCCCCTGAAAGATCTCCAAAAGAAAACACCCAGGAACATTTTAGCTAAATTCCAGAGCTCTCAAATCAAAGAGAAAACACTTCAAGAAACCAAAAAGAAAATATCAAAGTTTTTGAAGCCACAGTCAGCATCACACAAGATTTAGTGGCTTCCACATTAAAGGAATGGAGAGCTTAGGATATGATATTCTGGAAGGTAAAGGAGCTAGGATTATAATTAAGAATCATCTACACATTCTTTTCATATCTCTGCCTGCTGAAGCCTTTCTTTTCCTTCAAAGGTCAGATCAATGTTACTATTGCCATGAATTCTATATAGCTCTAAGATTTTCTAAGTGTTTTGGAAATATTATCTCATGTTATCCTCATAACAACCCTGGAAGGTAGTTATTATTATCTTCCACTTTACAGATAAAGAACTCAGGCATACTTGTCTAGAGTTACATAGCCTGAGGTCAGACTTGGATTCAGGTCTGTCTTATTCCAGGTCCAGTGCTCTAACCACTATATAAACTGGCTGTCTCTACTAGTTATAGGCTCTGTTATTTCTTTATTAATAGATTTTAAACTTTAAAACAGGGCAGTTACAGTATACCAACACTTTTCATTGTTACTTTATTTTCGTCAAAAACAACATTTTGTAGTTTGCCACAAGATTTTTCTGAGCTTTTAACTCTATGATGCAAAAGGTCAAACACATATTTTATTTCTCCTAATCTACATACCTCAGGTTTCACTTTGTTATCTCTAAAGCATATGTGATATAAGTAAATTTTTGCATTTGCTTGAACAGATGGAAATGAAAGTTGTAGAACCAAAATGACTTTGGGCAGAGCAGGATCAAATAAAAAGAAATCCCCTAGAGTCTTTCTAAACATTGAGTATGGTTGGTAATCTGGTTGTACCATCATTGTCTCATGCTGCATGCTGAAATTGGTTATCATTTAACTGTCAAATGTTTTTTTTTTTTAAGTAGGGAAATATTTTACTCAAATTTACTTTTTTTAAAAATTTGGTCTATTTCAAACATTATTCCTTGATTACAAAAATCCTATTCTATTCCTCTGTCCCCTGCCCCCTACCCTTCCCATAGCAACACGCAATTCCACTGGGTATTACATGTATCCTTGATCAGAACCTATTTATATATGGTTGATGGTTGCAATAGGATGTTCATTTAAGGTCTACATCCCCATTTATATCCCCTTTGACCCATGTAATCAAGCAGTTGTATTTCTTCTGTGTTTCTACTCCCACAGTTTCTCCTCTGAATGTGGATAGTGTTTTTTCTCATAGATGCCTCCGGGTTGTTCATGATCACTGCATTGCCACTAATGGAGAAGTCCATTACATTCGTTTGTACCATAGTGTATCAGTCTCTGTGTACAATGTTCTCCTGGTTCTGCTCCTTTCACTCTACATCACTTCCTGGAGATTGTTCCAGTCCCCATGGAATTCCTCCACTTTATTATTCCTCTGAGCACAATAGTATTCCATCACCAACATACACCACAATCTGTTCAGTCATTCCCCAATTGAAAGGCATCCCCTCATTTTCCAATTTTTTGCCACCACAAAGAGCACAGCAATGAATATTCTTGTACGAGTCTTTTTCCTTATTATCTCTTTGGGGTATAAACCCAGCAGTGCCGAGGTTGGAACAAAGGGCAGACATTCTTTTATTGCCCTTTGGGTATAGTTCCAAATTGCCCTCTAGAATGGTTGGATCAATTCACAACTCTACCAGCAATGAATTAATGTCCTGATTTTGCCATATCCCCTTCAGCATTCATTATTTTCAATTGCTATCATGTTAGCCAATCTGCTAAGTGTGAGGTGATACTTCAGAATTGTATTGATTTGTATCACTCTGATTATAAAAGATTTAGAACACTTTTTTTCATGTGCTTATCAATAGTTTTGATTTCTTTGACTGAAAATTGTCTATTTGTGTCCCTTGCCAATTTATGAATTGGAGAATGACATGATTTTTTGTATAATTGATTTAGCTCTTTGTAAATTTGAGTAATTAGGCCTTTGTCAGAGGTTTTGTTATGAAGATTGTTTTCCAATTTGTTGCTTCCCTTTTCATTTTGGTTATATTGGTTTTGGTTGTACAAAAGCTTTTTAATTTGATGTAATCAAAATCATTTATTTTACATTTTGTGATTTTTTTTCTACATCTTGCTTGGTTTTAAAATCTTTCCCTTCCCAAAGGTCTGACATGTATACTATTTATGTGTTCACATAATTTACTCATAGTTTCCTTCTTTATGTTCAAGTCATTCACCCATTTTGAATTTATTTTGGTTTGGGTGTGAGGTGTTTATCCAAACCTAATCTCTCCCACACTGTCTTCCAATTTTCCCAACAGTTTTTGTCAAATAGGGGATTTTTGACTCAAAAGCTGGGATATTTGGGCTTATCATAGACTGTCTTGCTGAGGTCACTTACCCCAAGTCTATTCTACTGATCCTCCTTTCTGTCTCTTAGCCAGTACCATATTGTTTTGATGACCACTGCTTAATAGTATAGTTTGAAATCTGGTACTCCTCCTTCCTTCACATTCTTTTTCATTATTACCCAGGATATCCTTGATCTTTTGTTCTTCCAAATGAACTTTGTTGTTTTTTTCTAATTCAGTAAAAATGTTTTTGGTAGTTCAATGAGTATGGCACTAAATAAGTAAATAAGTTTGGGTAGAATGGTCATTTTTAATATGTTAGCTCATCTTATCCATGAGCAGTTAATGTTTTTCCAATTGTTTGGATCTAGTTTTAATTGTGTGGAAAGTGTTTTGTAGTTGTGTTCATATGGTTCCTGTGTTTGTCATGGCAGATAGATTCCTAAGTATTTTATGTTGTCTAGGGTGAAGATTTTAAATGGAATTTCTCTTTCTAATTCTTGCTGCTGAGATGTGTTGGAGACATATAGAAATGCTGATGACTTATGTCAGTTTAGTTTGTATCCTGCAACATCGCTAAAGTTGTTTATTATTTCCATTAGCTTTTTAGTTGATTCTCTAGGATTCTTTAAGTAGACCGTCATATATGCAAAGAGTGATAGCTTGGTCTCCTCGTTGCCTATTTTAATACCTTTAATTTATTTTTCCTCTCTAATTGCTACTGCTAGTGTTTCTAATACAATGTCAAATAATAGTGGTGATAATGGGCATCCTTGTTTCACTCCTGATCTTATTCAGAAGGCTTCTAGTTTATCGCCATTGCAGATGATATTGGCTGATGATTTTAGATAGATACTGTTTATTATTTTTAGGAAAGACCCTTCTATTCCTATACTTTCTAGTGTTTTCAATAGGAATGAGTGTTGTATTTTGTCAAAAGTTTTTTCTGCATCTATTGAGATAATCGTGTGATTTTTGTTGGTTTGCTTGTTGATATGGTCAATTATGTGGATGGTTTTCCTGATATTGAACCATCCTTGCATTCCTGGTATAAATCCCACCTTATCATAGTGAATAACCCTCAAAATGACTTGCTGGAGTCATTTGGCTAGTATCCTATTTAAGATTTTTGCATCTATGTGCATTAAGGAGATTGGTGTATAGTTTTCTTTCTGTTTTTTTACCTTCCTGGCTTTGGAATCAGTACCATATTTGTGTCATAAAAGGAATCTGGTAGAACTTGCTCTTTGCTTATTATATCAAATAGTTTGTATATCAGAATTAGCTGTTCTTTGAATGTTTGATAGAATTCACTTGTGAATTCATCAGGCTCTGGAAATTTTTTCTTAGGGAGTTCTTTGATGGCTTGTTCAATTTCTTTTTCTGATATGGGATTATTTAAGAATTCTATTTCTTTTTCTGTTTATCTAGGCAGTTTATATTTTTGTAAATATTCATCCATATCACCTAGATTGCCATATTTTTTTGCCATATAATGGGGCAAAATAGATTTTAATGATTTCCTTAATTTCCTCTTCATTGGAGGTGAGGGAGGTGAGCCTCCCTTTTCATCTATGATACTGTTAATTTTGTTTTCTTCTTTCATTTTTTATTAGACTGTCCAGTACTTTGTCTATTTTGTTTGTTTTTTAAAAATATTAGTTTCTAGTCTTATTTATTAGTTCAATAGTACTTTCATTCTCTTTGAATTTAATTAATTTCTCCCTTACATTTTAGGATCTCTAATTTAGTTTTCTTCTGGGGATTTTTAATTTGTTTGCTTTCAAGTTTTTTGATTTGTATGTCCAATTCATTGACCTCTGCCCTCTCTAATTTGTTAATATATTAACTTGAGGATATAAATTTTCCTCTGAGTACTGCATTCCATAGATTTTGAAAAGATATCTTATCATTGTCATTTTCTTCAATGAAATTATTAATTGTTTCTATGATTTGTTCTCTAACTGATTTTGAAGAATCATATTTTTTAAATTTCTAATTAATTTTTGATTTGTCTCTCCATGTACCCTTACTGATTATTTTTATTGCCTTATGATCTGAAAAGTTTGCATTTATTATTTATGCTTTTCTGCATTTGTTTGCCATATTTTTATGACCTAGTATGTGGTCAATCTTTGTGAATGTACCATGTGCTCTTGAAAAGAAGGTGTATTCCTTTTTGTCCCTATTTATTTTCTCCATTTATCTATTAACTAATTTTTCTAAGATTTCATTCACCTCTTTTACCTCTTTCTTATTTATTTTTTGATTTGACTCATCTAAATTTGATAGTGGTAGGTTCAGGTCTCCCATAGCATAGTTTTACTATCTATTTCCTCCTTCAATTCCACTAGTTTCTCCTTTAGAAATTTGGATGCTATCCCATTTGGTTCATACATGTTGATTACTGATATTTCCTCATTGTCGTTGTCTATACTCCCTTTTATCAGTTGGATTCTACTACGTTTTAGGGGTGAGTTCATCCCATTCTTGTTCAAAGTTATGATTGTCACTTATGTATTCCCCAGCATTTTGATATCCTCTCCTAGTTCTGTCCTTTCTTCTTTTGCTATATCCTTTTAAACCAGTGGTTTGCTTTTAATCAATCCCCCTAATCCCTTCCCTTGATATGCTTCCCTTTCTGCCCCCTCCATTTTTGTTCCCTTCTTATTTTTTTAGGGTCTGTTAAGTTCCCTCCCCTCTCTCTTTCCCTCCCTTTTTGTACTTCCTTCCCCCCTACCCACCTAAGTATTACCTTCTCACTTTCCCTGTACGATAAGCTAGAATTCAAGACCCTAATGGATCTAAATGCTCTTCCCTCTCAGAACTGATTTCACTGAGAGTAAAGTTTGGTCTATCCTGCCTATTTGCACTCTCTTCCTCTCCTTCTTATAAGAGTATTTTCCCCCACTCCTTTCCGTGTGTATCTTTGTTCATAAAGATTATCCTATTTATTTTATTTTATTTCTTCAAGTATCTCTTGGTGCCATATTTGATCCCCCCTCCCTTTTTCTTTTTTTGCATATCATCCTATAGCACTTATTACCCCCAATATCTTCCTGTGAATAATTCTTCTAATTACTATAATAGTGAATATAATTTTTGAGAATAATATCTCCCCATATATAAATATATATTATTTGATATTATTGTAGCCCTTAAAAAAGAAAGTTTGAATAAAAAAAACATTTTCCCATTTACCTTCTCTTTCTTATTTACCTTTTTAGGTTTCTCTTGATCTTTGTGTTTGGATATCAAACTTTCCACTTAGTTCTGGTCTTTTTGTTACAAATACTCGGAAATTTTCTATTTTGTTGAATGTCCATACTTTCCCCTGGAAGTATATAGTCAGTTTTGATGGATAGGTGATCCTTGGTTGAAGGCCCAATTCTCTTGCCTTTCTGAATATCATATTCTAAGCCTTGTGGTCCCTTAGTGTGAAAGTTGCCAGGTCTTATATGGTCCTGATTGATGCTCCTTGGTATCTGAATTGTCTCTTTTTGGCTTCTTGTACAATTTTCTCCTTAGGTTGAAAGCTATGGAATTTGGCAATTACATTTCTTCGAGTTGTCTTTTGAGGATTTAGTGTAGGGGGTGTTCTATGAACTCTTTCAATGTCTATTTTGACCCCTTGTTCAAGAACATCAGGGCAGTTTCCTTGGATGATTTCTTGTAGTATGATGTCAAGATTTCTATTTATTTCTGGCTTTTCAGGTAGACCAATGATTCTCAAATTGCCTCTCCTTTCTCTGTTTTCCTGATCTGTCATCTCCTCATTGAGGTATTTTATGTTTTCTTCTAGTTTGTCAGTCCTTTGACTTTGCTTTATTAATTCTTGTTGTTCTGCAAGATCATTATCTTCCAATTGCCTAATTCTGGATTGTAAAGACTGGTTTTCCTTTTTCAGTTTAGTCTATCCTGCTTTTTGTGACTTCCAGCCTATTTCTCCAATTGGGAGTTATTGTTCTTTAAACTGTTATTTTTCTCTTTGAACTGTTTCCCACTTTTCTTGCCAGAATGCTTCCATATTTTTGATAAGCTCCAATTCAAATTCTTCAAGAGCTTGTGGATAATTTCCATTTTAGGGGGAAGGTTTTGGTCCATTTATTTGAATTTCCTCTTCTATTTCCTCTGTAGCCCAGGTTTTTCCTCCATAAAAAATTTCCAGGTTTAATCCCTTCTTCTTGTTTTTCTTGGAGGGTGATTGTTGTTCCTGGGCACAATTTGCCATCACTGTGGAGGTTTTTCCTTCCCTTTTTAGTCAGAAATTTGAGTGAGATGGGCAGGCCCTCTGTCTATGGAGTTAAGGAGAAAGGATTTTGCATGAGGCAAGCTCTCAAATCTCCACAGCTTCTGCTGTTTGCTGCCCTTCTCTGTGCTATCTTCCCACAAACTCTCACGGTCTGTGCTCTTCAGCCCGCTGGGGTTTTAGGTGTAGCTGCTCTCAGGGATAGGTCTTTGGTGGTCTTAGTCAGCTCCCAAGGACCTAGAGGTGCCCTTTACTCACTTGCTGATTCTGGTGCATGCTGGCTGTGATTCTGGCTTCATAGGTGGGGTGGAGGAGGGTAGATCAGCTCACATTTTGGTGGTAGTTTTTTCACCCCCTTATAGTGTGGAAATGCCCAAATCCCAAGTACCTTCAATTCTGTGCCCTACTGTAGAGTCCCTTCATTCTTATGAATTTGGTTTTTTTGTCTTTTGAGGTAGTCTGTATTGGTGGGTGCTGAGGAGAGGAAGAGTCTTAGGTCTAGACCACCACCATGTTTACCCAGAAGTTCCTCACTGTCATATGTTTGATATTGCATTGGCCTGTACATTTCTGCCTAGGTAGCTGTTATTTTTAATTGTATCTTTGCTGAGTGGATGACCTTTGCAAATTTATCACAGTTATTCAGTGTGATAAAATGCTCTCTGGGACCCCTACATATCTACAGATCTATTGGCTTAGACTGTGATATATTAGTCTATAATCGGATCTTTAACACATTGGGGTGGTGTATGTCAGGAAATATAGCAGAATACAATTCATGACCAAGTTGGCTTTGCTGACTAGTAAATAACATATGAGACACTCTTGACAAGCTGAGAATAATCTCTATAATCATCATATTGTCATAATTCATTATCACATTGTGGCCATTTAAATTATTAAATATCATGATTAAGTCAGACAATGTTATACAATAGAAGGAACACAAATTCTATAGTCAAAAGGTGACACCATAGCCAATTTTAGATGTTTACTAACCTATGTGATTTTGAATAAGTCATCTAGCCTCCCTGGCCTTCAATTTTCCTACCTATAAAAGGAAGTGTTTGAATTGGTTACTTCAAAGAACTCTTCCTCCTCTTAGATCTTTGATCCCAAGACTTGAGATTATTTATATTTGCATCTTTTTATCACTGAATTCTACTGTAAATTCTTTAAATTTAGAATCATTTTCCCCTCATCTACACATAGTGACTAGCACAGTATCTTGCATATGGGAGGTACTTAATGAATTTTTTAATGAAAACAGATTAAAATTAATCATTTGGCAATTATTTTTCACTCTATTAGCAGTAGTATATGAAACTTTGTTAAAAACTCACTGATGTTGCTTTTGAAGAAAAAAAAAACACCTTACATGACTTTCCTCTTGCCTTTCACATCCATATTTGGTGAGATAAATAACTGGCACAAATAAATGAAATCTTTTATTCCTGTTCGTATGACAGGAATTGCTAATCATCCTAAATTAGTGGTTATTTGCAAGCCTGTGTGCACCTGTATCATATATCAAATTATAGCTTTTGGAGTTGAACAATGATTATAAGAATTAGAGAATGCATGAGAAGAAATTTGAATATATTTAGGGAAATGGAAAGGTGCATATAAAAAGTTTGTTTTGCAGGTCATTGGTTTGTCAATGCAAAACTGTCATTTTTTAAAAATAATGTTGAACACGTACCGCATGAGTTTCCATTACTCCAGCATAAATACTGGCTTACATTTCCCATTCCAGATGTATCTACAAAGCAGTTCACCAAATTTATTTTTCATAAAAGAAAAATCAAAGAAATTTAAAGGAAAAAGAAACTTTGATCTAACTTGCTATAATTTTAATCTAGTTACAAGAAAATAAAGAAGTTCTAGGAAGAAATTAATAGGATCTTCCAAACAAGTCAATCTTTCCTGAACATTTGGGGACTTCACACTAATACACTGCTGGTGGAGTTGCAACGTGATCTAACTATGTGCATCTATGTGAACTATGCCCAATGGACTTGAAGACTCTGCATAGTCCATGGTCCAGCAATACCACTTTACTCAGTTTTTAACCCAAAGAGAATTTTTAAGATAAAAGCACTTGTTTGTATAAAAATATTTGTAGTAATTTTTTGTGTGTGTTAGCAAAAAATTGGAAACTGAGGGAATGTCCATCAATTGGGGGAATATCCTAACAAGTTGTGATATTATCATTGTAAAGGAATACTACTGGATTATAAGAAATGATGAGAACGATAATTTAAGAAAAACCTGGAAAGACGACATGAAGTGAAGCAAAGTGAAGTGAGAAAAACAAGAACCCTGTAGATAGTAACAGCAGTATTGTATGATGAACATTTATGAATGAGTTATCTATTCATAGCAATACAGTAATTCAAGAAAATACTTAAAGACTCACGATGGAAAATGCCATCCAACTCCAGAGAGAGAACTAATGGAATCTTAATGCAGACTGAGACATAGATTTCACTATTTCTTTACGTTTGTTTTGTTTGTTTGAGTTCTCGATTACAAAAGGTATAATATGGAAAGATGTTTTACACTATTACACATGTAAAATCTTAATCAGATTGTTTTCCATCTCAGGGAGGTAGTAGTAGAAGGGAGGACTTGGATCAAACTCTAAAAGATGAAGATTGAAATAATTTTTCATATAATTGAGGACAAAATAAAGTATTTTTTAAAAAAGATACTTGGTGACTTCACTGTGAAAAAAGGACAGGAAATATGGGCCAGGGTTAAGAAAGCTTGTCGCTAAAAACTTTTAGACTACTCAGAGGATTTATGCTGATATTTTATGAATATGTTTAATATTTTCAAGGACAGAATCATATGGTGATGGATATGACAAAAGCTGAATCCCCCCCCCCACACACACACACATTAATTTGGCTGTCTTAACTGACTGCTGTCCTGGGACTCATTTCAGAATAAGCTTTGTATATGAAATCCAAAGGTTGATTGGATAATGAAGAAGACACTGTGGTCATTCTCATACTTCTATTTTGTCCTTTTTAAGAAGCTGATGAATCTGAAAAATGGGAAATAGTTAAAAGTAAAGCAATTGACTGAAAATGTGATTTCTCAGATAAGTTTAATTGATACAAAAGAACCTCGACAGGTAGAAAGTCAGAAATCATCTCAGCCAGCAAACATGATCTTCCAGCCAAAAGACAGGCATCATAATGACCAATAGCAAGACTTGTTTGCAAAAGTTGAAGTTATAGAAGTTGAGGATATAAAATTGTGAGCACCTACTATCTTCCAAAGCAGAGAAAAATAGTGGAGGAAAAACAAACCATTACTTCAGAATCCGTGCTGGTCAGATAAAACTGCAAAAAGGAAAAGAGATGTGAAGAAAAAAGAACTACCAAAATAATTTCTGTAATAATTTATTCCATCATCAAGGAAATTTCATTTCTACCCTAACATCTCTTTCCCCAAGGTGCTGTAGAAGGAAATGGCACTAAAAACCATGGAAGAGTGACTGAGGGAGCAGTATAAGACATATGCTTCCAGAGAGGTCCATGGTAGAAGTGATGACACAAATGTACAATATTTTAAGCAGTATTTTTTTTTTGGTAACAAACAATTGGAAACAAAGTTAATGGTCATAAAATAGCTGAATAAATTATGGGATACATATATAATGAAATACTATTGCCCACAAATGTTTCTTTTAACTGATGCAGAATGAAGTGAACACAACCAAAATAATTTCTACAATGAACACAGTAACACAAAGGAAAGCAGCTTTGAAAGACTTCAGATCTCTTATAGGTACAAATCCTAAACATGACTTTAGGAGACCGAAGGAAAAATATGCTTTTTACCTTTGAAAAGAGAATTATAGGACTAAAGCAGGATGAACCTGATTATATTCAGGTATAGCCTACATGTTGATTGTTTTGTTTGGTTATACTTATTAATTACTAGAGAAAATTTCAGTTGTGCATAGGAGTGGGGTGGGTATTAGTGAGTAGTGATGGTGATATAAAAGAAGATAGAAAAGAAAAGTGTCAATGAAATGTTTTAAAAATATACACAAGGTATTTATTGTTTTATTTTGGGGTTTGGATTTTCCATGAGTGTGCTCTTTCAACAATGACACCTATGAAAATGTGTTTTGCATGATAATAAAAATAAAATTAAAAAATTAAAGATATATAAGAGTATTGAAAGAAGACAGAGACAAGCAAGGCAATGTTGTTACTCTGTTAAATCCAATAAATATGTAAATATTTTAAGAGAAGTTCAGTTCAATATTCAATGGTCTATTCAATTCTTTTTATATGAAATTTGTCATGTCTGTTATGTCCATAATAAAAAAAAACCTGGAAATAAAAATAAAAGAGTAAGCTACATCTGACCAAGTACATACAGAGAAATTATGAAGTTACTCGAATTTTTCAAAGCACGTACAGATTGAATTTTCATTACATTTAAAAGTGAGAAAAGTTCAAAAGATCATAGTCACATATTAGTACAAAAATATAATCAAAGAAAAATTAAAAATTATTGACCTATTTGCCTTTCTCATATCTATAACATCTTTAGAAAAATAATGAACAGTATACATTTATTCAATGTACTTTTATAGGAAATGTAAGAAAAAATTTCAGGTGATGCAGCTCTCAATCCTTCATAGTTATATGATTGCCTAAGAGTTGTATTATTATTATTATTGTTGTTTTTTTCAAAAAGCATTTCATTTAGTAGAGAAAAAAATTACCTCAAAGATTCACTTCCAATAAAGTTTGTACCTTAAATGTAATAAGATAAGAAAATATTTCTTAGTAGTTGCAAATAAGGAAGACTTTGTCCAACAATAACTAAATCAATAATATAAAGGAGACTTTAAAAAGGGAAATGTATACTCACTAAAGGGCAGTTCTAAGGAGCATTCTATGAAGGCTAAATGGAAAAGATTAGATTATACTATATGTAGTATATATATATATATATATATATATATTTAAAATAAATGTGTGTATTTACATATGCACACAGAATAGACATACACACAGCAGATTCTTATTTTATGTGAACTCAACTCATAAGAATTCAGGTATGTATGATTGGCAATCAAAAAAAGGCAACAAAATACATAAAATTTAAAAATCAATTACATGCTAAATCCATGCCATTTCCCCAAGTTGCATAAAGGTTTATAGCAGTTGACTCAGCCTCCCTCATTCTTACTCTGAGAAGCATTAGTGTGCGTCATTATATTGGTTTGTATCAAACATAAGCTCCTACATCAGTCTTTGTCAGGAATTCTTGCTTGTAACAAGCAGTGCTTCTCTTTGTTCTATTAATGCTATTTAATTACTAATAATGGCCCCAAAGTGCAAGAGTAGTCATGCTGGTAGCTCTGATAGGCCTATGAAAAGCCATAAAGTATCTAGTCTTAAAGTATATGGTCTTAAAAATGCTTATTAAATAATGAGCTTTGAACACTGTGCACAATTTTCAACTTACATGAAGGGTCTTAGAATGTATCAGTCACAAAAAATGAGGTCCTACAGAATATATAAACAAATACAAATATACACAAGCAGATACATATGTGATATATACACACATACTCATATAATATGCACAAAATGATGTATTCATATTGGTAAGCAAATATCTATATGTGTATATATATAATTATGTTTTAATAAAATTGTTTTAGTAATCCTACAATTTTATTTTGTGCATTTAAAAACTTTATTCTGAGAAGGGATACATAGACTTCACCAGACTACCAATGGGGTACACTATATGAAAAACATTAAGAACCTTTGCTCTAGAGTTGGAAGTTTACCAACTGCATAATGAATGATACAGTGATTAGGTCCCTGGAATTGCAATCAGAACATTTGAATTCATATCCTGATTTACTAATCATTAATCATGTCACCTTTGATAACTCATTTAAATTCTCTGGACCTCAGTTTCTGCACATGAAAAATGACAGAATTGGACTAGTTGGCCTTTAAGACCCTTTCCAATCAAAACCAATGATCCTATGCTCTTGTTAGTGTTCATTGCACTGAGCCTCAGGATACCATAAAGTGGTATCCTGAGGTACCCAGTGTGGTTCATACACTGAAAAGATATTGCCCTACAAATCTACAAGGGAAAAGATAATCAAATGAAAGAAAGATATATTTGGCTCATAAACAATTCATGCAGTTAGATGGACAACCCATTGATTTAGTTCACCAGATCTTATCTCTTGGATAGGCACTGATGAAAATTAATGAGTTTTTCTCAGAATTGAATGTGAAGGGGCATAAATAACCTGGTCTTTAGCAGAAGGTCCTGGGTTCAAATCTAGACTCAGACACTTCCTAACTGTGTGACCTTTGGCAAGTCACTTAGACCTCATGGCCTAGCCCTTACTGCTCTTCTGCCTTAGAACTGATACTTAGTATCAATTGTAAGACAAAAGATAAGGGTTTAAAAGAAAAGAATTTAGTGGGAGGAACGAGCAGGGAAACTATGTAGTATTTTGAATGATTCAAGAAGCACCTTCCTGCTAAAGTACACATTTTTAGCATCAACACTCTTCTATGTGTGTGGGTATCAGTATATGGCTATAAATTACAGAATGACACAATTTTCCTTCTGGCCCAAACTCTGAAGTAACACATCAAAAACAAACAAAACTGAATTAACTCCCTCCCAAATCATGACATTTAACTTGCATATTCCATAATCAAGACTTCCCCCCTTAATTAAGAATAAAGCAAATTCATGAAGATTTATTATAATGAATAGAATGGACATATTCCTGTTAACATTGTCTGTAAACCCAATAATATTTTAAATAAATTGGAAGACTTTCTATAGAAGGAGACTCTTGGTGAATATCTTCTTTTTAAATAAAAATTATGAAATGAATCATTTGTTTTTTAATGGGGTTTTCACAGAGTAGATATGGAGTTATAGCTTGATTATCTTGGAGATGAGAACTTCAACACTTGCAGATAGACACAAACATAAAACATTATCAAAACACATGGATACAATCATCACAGTGGAATAATCCCTTTCAATAGGTAGGCCTAAGGACAAACAACCCAATTGCTTTTTTTCTAAGCCACTCATTTCAATTAAGTACCAACAGGAATCTGGAAAATTTTGGGGGGTGGTAAGTCAGGGTGAGGTCCCTTGCTGAGGATACCTAGAAAGAACTGTTGAAAAGGAGGGCAGCTGGGTGGTTCAGTGGATTGAGAGCCAGACCCAGAAATGGGATGTCCTGGGTTCAAATTTGACCTCAGATACTTCCTAGCTGTGTAACTCTGGGCAAGTCACTTAACCTCCATTGCCTAACACTTCCTTCACTTCTGCCTTAGAACCAATACCCAGTTTTGGTTCTAAGATAGCAGGTAAGAGTTTGTTTTTTGCACACCTAGCAGATTGGCTGACATGACAGCAAAGGAAAGTAATGAATGCTGGAGGGGATGTGGCAAAGTCGGACATTAATTCATTGCTGGTGGAGTTGTGAATTGAGCCAACCATTCTGGAGGGCAATTTGGAACTATGCCCAAAGGGCACTAAAAGACTGTCTGCCCTTTGATCCAGCCATAGCACTGCTGGATTTGTACCCCAAAGAGATAATAAGGAAAAAGACTTGTACAAGAATATTCATAGCTGCATTCTTTGTGGTGGCCAAAAATTGGAAAATGAGGGGATGCCCTTCAACTGGGGAATGGCTGAATAAATTGTGGTATATGTTCATGATGGAATACTATTGTGCTAAAAGGAATAACAAAGTGGAGGAATTCCATGTGAACTAGAATGACTTCCAGGAATTGATGCAGAGTGAGAGGAGCAGAACCAGGAAAACATTGTACACAGAGACTGTTACACTTTGGTACAATTGAACGTAATGGACCTCTCCATTAGTGTCAGTGCAATGTCCCTGAACAATCTGCAGGGATCTAGGAGAAAAAACACTATCCACAAGCAGAGGACAAACTGTGGGAGTAAAAACACTGAGAAAATGCAACAGCTTGACTACAGGGGTGGAGGGGATGTGATTGAGGAGAGACTCCAAATGAACACCCTACCTAGTGCAAACACCAACAACATGGAAATGGGTTCGGATCAAGGACACATGTGATACCCAGAAGAATCACAGGTCAGCTATGGGAGGGGTGGTGGGAGGGGGGGAGGAAAAGAAAATGATCTTTTTTTTTCCAATGAATAATGTTTGAAAATGAGCAAATAAAATAATATTTAAAAGGAAAAATAAATAAATAAAAAGAGTTTGTTTTTTTTTAAAGAACTGTTGAAAAGGGGGGGGAGGGGGAAACCATATGCTTTTCCCACTTCCTCTATGTGAGGTCACAGGCATCAGAGCTGAAATCCCGAGGAACCTAAATTGGAGAGATTTCTACTAATTCTAAACTAAAGGTCTCTCCCCTGTCTGAAAGAACATTGTAGCACCCCAGCTCAGACTGAGACTAAAGGTGGTAGAAATTGTTGTTATTCGTTTTTAGTTTTTTGAAGAGGACCGCAGGGTGATATGTTGACTTGCAAGTGAATTGAATTTAAGTGAAGCAGGACTGCACAAAGTTATCAGTCTTACTCTCTCCTCCAGAATCAGCTAAATCCAGTGACAAGACAAAAGTCAGGATGACTGGTGATGGTGTGGGATGCAGTGGATGATCTTGAGTCTTCCATGTTTGACCAATGTGTAAATACTTGCTTCATAGTTCCTGCTTTAGCTACTTTCATGGACATTAGAACAAATTTTTCTCATCCATTGATTCCACTCAGGGAAGTCTTCATGTGCTTAGAGTAAACATCCTCCTAAATTGCCAACATATTTAAAGCCTGTTGGCTATTCTCAACTTGGTTTGTCTCTTCTGCCTAGATGGTTTTACCTGGAAGTGACTCCTGTAGGGGACTCTGAGTAAAGGGCCCAAGGAGATTAATAGTAATTTCCCAGAAATCTATCTCAGGATTTGGGCCCCATTATATATGGAATGATCAGGGAGGACTAGCATCACTTATTGACCCCTTTTTAGGGATGCATAGCCACTTTTGGTTTCTATCTGTTGCCTACCTCTTCTTATTTATACCTCCATGAAGCTGGTAGAATTTTAACTGCCCATTGAAGTGTAAGTCCACAGAACAGAGGATCTAGCAGATGGACCCATGTGGCACAGGCACCATGTCTTGTGACCAGGCAACTTACTCAACCCAACATGCTGTGCCTGGTGAGTACTAGACCAGCAGCCAAGCCACCTGTTTGGCCCAGCGCAGCAAAAGATCAACACCACTCATTTAGCTGAAATACTATACAGTATAAGGAGCCAGCCCAATGTAGGAGTGGAGAGACTCATCCATCACAAACACAAATATGCAGCCCTGAAGTGAGGACTACTAGAGAAAGGAAGGACATCATGGTCCTACACTTCCTGAGCAAGGAGTTGTCTTGGACACATATGTTCTCCACACATGTGCCCCACTAACACTGGGCTTCATGTTGTTCCCTATTCTCTACCCTTAAGATTCCGCATATTTGTGACAGAGTACTCCCTAGTTTTTTTTTGGTGGGGAGGGGAGGGCTTAAAGGTGGTTTGTAACTGTTATTGTTGAGGTAGCTATGTGGCTCAGTGGATAGAGCACTGAGCCTGGAGTCAGAAAGATCTCAGATGCTCACTAGCTATGTGATCCCAGGCAAGTCACTTAACCTCTGTTTCCCTTAAATCCACTGAAGAAGGAAATGTCAAACCACTCTAGGCCTTTCTTAAGAAATGGACAAATATGATCCACAGGGCAATAAAGAGTTGGACACAACTGAACAACAATAGCAACTGCTATGTCATTTGACTAAACTCTGTTTTTAAAGAGCTGAATCTACTGACATTGTTAATGGAAAGTACAAGCACACCAATGGAGGCTCATCAACTGTAGTGTTGACAAATAGTTACCCGCAGAGTTACCTTTGGAACTAAGTATTAGTTACTCCTTTGGGGACCCAACTTGCTAGTGCCTGTGTGTATTAGAGGAATGTTACCTAGGTATCCTGGTTTAAGTATGCCTAGTTGAGTAGGATCCTCTTAAACACTATGTTTTCAATTTGCAGCTCTATTATGGAGAAATAATAAAGTATTTTAAGAGGATTTTTTTTATTAAAGGAAAAAAAAAGATGCTTAGCAACTTGCCTTGTAAAAACCCAAAGAATAGAACTATTTTCTTGTATATTCCTATTCTACTGTACTTTACTATTTTATACTATACTATATATAGGTAT
Organism: Monodelphis domestica; assembly: GCF_027887165.1. Taxonomy (NCBI): domain Eukaryota; kingdom Metazoa; phylum Chordata; class Mammalia; order Didelphimorphia; family Didelphidae; genus Monodelphis; species Monodelphis domestica. The sequence continues at coordinate 256,173,348 of NC_077232.1, forward strand.
CTCTCCCACATCAGGACATTCCTCATAGTGGGTCAGCATAAAACATGAAATGGGAATTTGGGGGAGAGTTTTGAGAAGTGCAGACGATATATGAAGGTCAACAGGTGACACAAAGGAAAAGTTTAGAAACCCATAAAATGTGAGTAGAGTATTGCATGATAGCTATATATTTTATTTTAATACCATAAATACATACAATTTCTTTTTTAAAGTTAAAACATAAAAATTAAAGTTTATGGAAAGAATGCAAATATCAGCTGATGTCCCACAAAGACTAGAAATATAGAGCTATCTTTAAAAGTTCAGTATTTCATAAATGCATAAAATGTATATATTATTATGTATAATATTACCTGTACAATCTGCATTTTACTATTTCATTACAGAAATAAATAACTACACAATCCCCCCCCCCCTTAAAATTCAATTTGTAGTAACAGGACTATGATTCTACACATAAATTTGGAGATGTCAAGTGTGTTCACAGCAATCTCTTATGTGATGTCTCAGGGTAATCTGGCAATAATCTTTGCATCCTGGGTTTCTCATATCTTGTGTCATTTAAATGCCATAAAATCTATTAAAGCCATGGGTCCCAAGCATAGTGTTCCTAGTGGTTTGGAAAGTGCTCCCAAGAAACAGAGGAAAGTGAGGAACTGGAAGGAAAAAGTAGAATTGTTAGATATGATTCTTTCAGACAAAACGGTTGCTGTGGTTGGCTGCCATTTTGGCTTTAATGAGTCAAACATAAGGCATATCATGAAAAAAAGAGAAGGAAATCTGAGAAGTTGTTGCTACAGTTACACCAACAACTGCAACACATTTGCATAAACCATGAGAGCCATCTCTCTAGGAGAAAGTGAAACAAACATTATTTTGGGTGCAGGATTATAATAAAAAAAGACATTCTAGTAGACTCTGGCATTATAACAGAAAGGACTACGTCCTTATATGATTCTCTAAAGGAAAACAAAGGCAAAGAGTCCACCCCTAAAGATTTTCAGACCAGCAAAGAGTTTGAAATTTAAAAAAGTATATAGAGAGGTTTAGCCTAAGCAATATAAAAGTAACAAGAGAGGCAGCATCTGCCAATCAAAAAGCTCCTAGGAAGTTTCCTGAAACTTGGAAGAAACTGACAGAAGAGAAAGGCTAAAACCAGAGCAGATATTCAGTGTTGATGAAACTGCCCTATTTGAGGGGAGCGGAATGCCTCGGGGGACAAACATCAGTTAGGAAAAGAAAAAAGTCCCCAGTGTTAAAGGCACAAGAGATAGGATAACCCTGTTATTTTGTGTCAGTGTTGCAGGGTTCATAATAAAAAGAGCTCTGATATATAAAACTGCTAACCCTTTAGCTTTGAAAGGAAAGAACAAGTGCCAGTTGCCTACCTTTTGGGTGTTTCATAAGAAAGCTTGGATGGCCAAAGTACTTTTCCTCATCTCTTTCCATCAGTATTTTGTGCCAGAGGTTAGAAAATATCTTGCCAACTAGGAATTATGCTTTAAGGTGTTTTTGTTTTGGGGCAATGCCCTTGGCTTCTCAGAACCCCATGAATTCCATACTAAAAATGATAAGGTCAACCTGCCAATTACACAACTTCTCTAATGTAGTCATTTGTCCAGGGAGGTTAGTATGGACATTTAGAGCACACTACAAACACTATTCAATGAAGAGGATCATAGAGACTATTGAAAAAACTCTTCCAGATTGCAGGGGTACCATGCCCCTAAGCCCTGTGAGGTGGAAGGGATACCTGTAATGGTCTATAAGGAACAATGAGGATAAAGTGACACTAGTATATACTAAATATAGGTGTTTTGCTTCTCATGTACCATCAAATGAAAATATAGCAACAGTTTTAAGTTTCCTAGAAAGAAGAGATCACACTAAAAAGCATTTAATATAAGCAAAAAGAAAACTCTGAATGTTGTCAAACTACAATACAAAAGACTCGAGAACCTGTAAAATCATATTTTCAGTTAAAAGAAAAAAACTGAAGGATTTATGAATGTAGAGCTAAAAGTTTTAAAATAGCACATATTAGAAGTATTGTGGATCATTAAAAAAAAACTATTAATCCCCCCTCCGCCCCCCCACTGCTGTGCATACACACATACAGGCAAATACTAGGGAAGGGGATAGTGATCTAGCCAAGAAATCTGTAAATGGGAGAAATAAATATAAGGATTTGAAAAAAGCTGAGAGACCAAAAATTGAATGTTATGCAAGGGTAGGTGAGAAAAGGAAAAAGTAGATTTTAAAAAATTAAACATTTACAAAAAAGAAGGAAAGGAAACAAGGAATATCTTACAGAGTCTGTAATTCAAGGCAGGCAAATCAATCGATATGTTTCCCTCCTTTTGATTTTTAAAAAAAGGAGGGATTAAGAGTATGGAACATGGCATATTTATTGTCAGTTGTCAATTATAGAATTTGACTTGCCTGTTTTATTTTTATTTTTTCTTTTTTAGAAAAGTTAGTTCAAATGTTCAAATGTGAGTAGTTAGGGGGAATAGTGTAGAATGACTAGTATGAAAAAATAAAAGCATCAATGAAATACTTTTTTTTCTCCTTAAAGGGTAATAAATTCCAAGGAGGAAAATTATGAAGTCAATAATCATACTTAGTTCCCTGGAAGAAGAGAGAGACCAAAAACCTCAGAACCAAAGCAAGTGAACAATAGCCATAGTAACACAGAGTAAGCACTAATGGGCAAATTCTTTGAAGTTGAAGAAGAATTTACAATTGTGGTGTATTGGAAGAAGACAAGAAAAGAGAAGAGCATAATTAACTGATCACTGAACAAGAATTCCTGAATAGGGAGCTATTCTTGACTCTGTGCCATAGTATAAGGTCATTGTTCATCATCTGGGCAAACCCTAAATGGAGAGTTGACTCAGAGTTACAGGCTATGGTCCAGTGGTTGTTGAATACATTACAGAGGTGATCATTTTCACTTTTTGAAATAAAAAGTAGTGAAGGAAAAACTGGGGTGAATGCCAACACACTCCTGGCTGCTATTGCTATTTTAAAACATTTAACCAAATTTTTGCAACCTTCTGTCCTTCACTCATCTTTACTTCTAAAAGCACATGTCTCTCTCCCATGCTCCTAAATCTTTTATACTATGTAGTTTTTATGTAGGAGAGATATAGGTTTTCCCCCACATTTAGTTAATTCAGTCAATGCCATTGTTGCCATTTCTGAGGGAAGCCCCATTGCCTGCTGTCTAAGATAGGCACAGATCCAAGAAACGACTAGCAGAGGAAACAGAGGGAAGATAGCAGATCAGCTAATGACTAAAGTGACCCAGGCTCTTGGTGTTGGAACTAAGTTCTTTGAAAAATTCAAAGTATCACAGAAGACTTTTGCTTGACAAATTAAATGACCAAATGGATTACAATGTATTTATTAGGAATTACTATGTGCAGGCTTTGTGCTAAATGCTGGGCTTACAAATGCAAGTGAACAAGAAAACCTCTGCCTTCAAAAACCTTATATTCTAATGAGGTTGGGCAAGCCAAAATGGCAGGAGGTCTGTGTGGGGGCCAGGGTTTGATATGCTTTCTAGTAAACTCTTATTAGAAATGTTACTAATATGCAGGAGCTGGCAATCTTCCATTTCAAGAGCAATGTTTCCAAAGTGTCACAGAGACAGCTTCCGAACATGGCCTTCTGGGTTGAAGTGAGGACAAGGCATGCTGGTCAGATTCAGAGCTATATATGAGGTAATGTCTTATCAGCAAACTTGGGAGAGGCAATATAAATCACCTCACTGTGGAGGTGGATAAAAATAACTATTACAAACAGGGTAACTTTCTTTCTCGAAAAGAGGAAACTTCTTTTGTTTGAGAGGGCAGTCAGGGTGAAAGAAAAAGAAAGAGAATTACTTTGTATATTATTATGTTACTTTTTATCCCTAGAAAAGTAGATTCAGTCTCTAACTTGAGAATAGAGCAGTGATATAACCTTCTTGGCAACATTAGTGCTAAAGGGAAACTGATGAATTATTTTTAAAAATTCCTCCCTGTTCTTTCCAACATCTGATAAAACTTTATGAAGGCCAATATTAATTGTTTCACTCAAACAAGGCTTTGGAATAAGAACAGGTAAAAGAAAACAATTTCATTCTCAACCAGATTGGTCTGGAAAATTACAGATGTGGAGGGTCCAAATAATGAGTATAAACAGAGCAAGCAGCATTAGTTATAAGTGAGAAACAAGGGGAAGGAACTTTTTAATTTCTATTTTGATTATCATTCCAATCAAGTTACATAGGGGCTGTTTTTTTTTTTCTTTTGAAAAATCAGATATGGTAATGTAATGAATGCTATCCATTCTCAAGCACATTTTGTTACTGATATGTAAGACCTATTCATTTTCCTTATAGTAATTTGGCATCTGGTGTCATGGTGACTTGTTTAATAAAAGATGTATTTACAATGTAGAAATTAATTTTCACTAGAAATGGAATTCTATTGCAGGATCCTTTAATGTTTATCTGATAATACAGTAGGAGGGCCAATGTCCCTGAGCTTTTTTTTCCCCTTGTGCTTTTTTTTTAGTGAAATTATTTAGAATTTATATACATTTAGTTAGTCGCCTATTTCATCACATCCTCAGATAAGACATACAGAAAATATTCAACAAATATCAATTCTCTCTGGAAAGTATTTTGAAAGGCTTAAAACATATCATACTGAATAAGATTCTTTACTTTAAAGGAAACTTATTACTTAGGCAACTTTACTACTTAGTAATAAACTGGCTTTGGAAGTAGCTAGGTGGCTTACTCGATCAAGTGCTGGGCCTGGGGTTAGGAAGACCTGAATTTGAATTTGGTCTCAGACTAGTGGTGTGTTCCTGGGCAAGTCATTCAACTTCTGTTTGCCTCAATCACTGGGGAAGGAAATTGCAAACTACTTTAGTTTCTTTGCCAAGAAAACCCCATCAACATTATTGGTGTGTCATTGTCCACAGGGTCATGAAGAGTAAAACATGACTGAATGACAACAATAACAAATACTTGACTTTCCCAAAATGTTTCCATATATTTTTTTATCCACTATTTATAACCACCCTGTGAATGCTAGTAGGATTATCCCCATTTTGCAGATATGGAAACTGACAGGCAACATATCATAAAAAAGAATATTAGGTAGTAAACCGAGGATTGAACTCCAGCTCTCCTACCTATTCCCTATGTGAAGCTGAATAAGCCACTTAAACCCATTTTGACCTCAGTTCCTCATTTCTAAAATGTGAAAGCAGGTGAGGTTGAATAGATGACTCTGAAGGTCTCTTCCAGCCTTAAATCTATAGTCTTATAAGGCAAACTGATGCTAAATGACTGATCCACAGATACAGAATTAGAGTAGAAAAGAAGCAGGGTTCTAGCATCTATAGCAGCAGTACAAACCAATTCCTATTTTTTAATGTATTTCTTTAAATGTATATATGAAATATTTATCAGTTCAAAATTATGGAGAAGAAATGTTAATTATTTTCTACTTTAGGTTTAATCCTCACATGGTTGGTAGTAGTCATTTTTCTGCTTTGGTACAAATTCTAATACTCTGTGCATTATACATTTACTCTACAATTACCTAATTTTAGTATGACATTCAGACCAAATTTCGGGCACTCTTGGTTAGAAAGAGTCAACTATTAACAAATTCATTTTTTCAATATTCTATTTACACTTAAAATTTTAATCTAAACCATGTTCATTAGCTAAAGTTTCCTTAGTTTATTATAGTGGTTACTGTGTACAGTTGAAATATGATTACATTTTACAAGTATTTGTATTTCTTAGCAGGGATATAACCTCTAGTCAATATATCTTGAGGAAGTTATACCTTAGCTAATTTTATCTTTCATAATAAGACCCCAACTGATCCATTTGTTCATAGCTATAGAGACACTAATCCAATTACATAGCCACATTCACATTTAATGTATAGAATCCAATTACATAGCCACATTCACATTTAATGTAATTAGCATATAGATACACAGTCTTTTAGCATGCATTCCTTGGATTTTTAGGACAAAAAAACAACAACTATAGAGCCTTCCAAATTCTTCTTTCTTAAGTACTTGTGTTATTATTATTGCCATATGTCATTATAAGGAGTGACATATATGTCATTTACTGAAATAATTTTTCTGTCTCTTACTTCATTTATATTTCCTAGAAAGGTTTATCCAGGAAATCTTCGTTAAATAGGCTGCAAATGGCAATCATCTTTTTCTGTTTTCTATAAATGTTAAAAGAGAGGTAACTGTTTTATATTCTGTTCTGGGTGATTTACATCCAAGAAGCAAATTTCCTATCTGCACAAAGTTAGTTTTCATTTATTGATCTGTGAGGTGAGCTTCTTATTGCTATCACCATTTTCTCATTAAGTACCAAGGGATATAGGTGCTTGTAGTTTGGCTTACAGAAGTCAACCCCAAAACATTTTGACTTTGAGTTTTATCAGATCATTCAAAGAATATTGTATATAGTATATTTATTTTGTAGTAAGAATATAGAAAGAGAAAAGAAAATAATTTCATGTCATTAAAAAAGATTATCAGGCATGGTGGCAAGGTTCTACTCTCTAGTGTTGAGGAAGGTCAAGGCTGGTGGTTCCCTTGAATTCAGGAGTTCTGAAGAACAGTAGGATTAATCCAATTAGGTGCCTGCATTAATTTCAGCAATAATATAATGATACTTTGTCCCTCTGTCTCAGCTGGAGTCTAAGCTGGCCACTAAGCTGCGAAAGAAAGGGTAAACCAGCCTTGGTTGGAGAAGATGGATCTGGATAAAGCATTTGTGCTCATCACCTTAAGGAATGAACCTATAACAGAGTACTGGGAGAATCAGGGAGGCTCAATTTTAGAAGAAGAAAAAAGAAAGTAGGAAAGGCAGAAGGGAGAAGGGGCAAAGGCAAGGGCAAAAGGAGAAAGAAAAAAGGAAAGGGAAAAGAATAAAAGGGGAAAAGAGAATGGAGAGGAAAGATTCTGGGTTGGTCAGAGGAAGAGAAAGAAATCCTGGCCAGTTTCCTTAAAAATAAAATACAAACACTAAAAGCATTGTGTATTGTTCTTTGTTAATAAACTTTTCAAAAAGCAATTTCTAATGAGTTCATACACTATCAGGCTTTAGCCTCCAAAAACTTTTTCCCCCTGGGGTGGGGGTGGGGAGTCTCAAAACAATTACCCAACTGAACTTGAAGGTTAAACCCAGAAGATTTCCCAGGAGTTCCCAAAAGGTCATTATGATACCCATTCTTTTAAAATAATAACCCTGTTTTGGTCTGAGAAAACTGTAGTAGACTTAACATATATGCCTATTATGAAAACCACAAATTGGAAGAAGTCAGACCTGGAAGTGGAGAGTATAGGCTCATTTTTATTTAAGAAAACAGGCCCATGCCCCAGGCAGAGACACCCACAATATTCCACTCCAAACACTTTTGAGATTGCTAGTAGTCTGTATCAAATAGTTACAAAGCAAGTACAACTATGTATCTAAAGCCCTAGCTCAGAGGGGGTTAAATGAAGTAACAATAACTAACCACATTTACAACGTGAGCCACCTAGTTTCATTAAAAGTTGAACATTTAGCACTCGTGTTATTATTAATGCCATGCCATTTTAAGGAGTGGCATATATGTTGTTGACTTTTTTTTTAACTGAAATAATTGTTCTTTCTAAAGTTACCTACACAAGTAGCTAACTGGTAGTTTCAAAGTTTCTTCTGGTTTCACTGGTAGCTAGTGAAACTTTGTTTCTGTCCCTTCATTTTTGCTATTATTGCAAAAATCTTCCTCATCTTTCCAAATGTGGAATTCTGCTTTTCAGACCTCAGCACACAAAAGGCCTTGAATAGGGGCAGCTAGAAGGCTCAGGGGATAAGAGAGTGGAGATGGGGTCCTGGGTTCAGATTTGACCTCAGATATTTCCTAACTATGTTTACCTCAGTTATCTGGCCCTTATCATTATTCTGCCTTTAAAACAAAAGGCAAGGGTTTTTAAAAAACATAAAAAAATATTTTCTTGTTTAATTGAAGGTAGGAACCTATGCACAATCATGTTTTATGTTGAAGTTATTTCACAGAATCACAAATATTCCTGTTCAGCTAACAGTTGAATCAGGTCTTTGACATCACTACCAGTTCAGTAATTCCCTAATTTCTAGGGAAAAATGAATTCTACATTTCATAGCTTGTTATAATTCCACCAAAAATTGCCAACAATTGCAAAATTAAGCAAGATAAATGATGCTCCAATTTCTAGCACTTTTCAAACAAATAAGAATAACTTTCCACTGGGTACCATCATCATCATCATCATCATCATCATCTGTAGGTGGTTCCCCATCTTAGGAACATGTTATTTTTGAAAAAGCCATAGAATGTGAAATTGTAGGTAGAGATTGGTAGGGATATCAGAAGCCATCTAGTTCAGTTCTTAGCTGACCAGGAATGCTTATTATTCTGTGAAAGTAACTTGAATATAAACATTATCATCTATATATAGCTTTACACACACACACACACACATTTACATACCAATTAACATGAGGATACCAACATTGAAATATTTGTCTGTGTTCTCTTTATTCTGCTCTCTTTTGCCTATTGTTTATAAAAATAAAAATCAACAATGCCTCTTTGTTTCATTTTTTCTTTATTGTACCATTATTCTTCCCTTACTACTTCTACTCCTCCCTCAAGAAAATACCTCCCTTGAAATAAAGACGCATAATCAAACAAAATATATTTGTGTTATATTGATCAAATGTGGAAAAAATACAGATCTAATTCTGCACTTAAAAGTTCATCATCACTCCACCAATCATTGTGAATCTTCCCAAAATATGGTTGATCATTGCATTGTTCAGAGCTATTAAGTCTGTCAAAGTTGTTTCTCCTTATAATGTTGTAGTAATTGTATAATTTCTTTCCTGGTCTGCTTACTTCCCTCTGCATCAGTTCATATAAGTCTTCTCTGAAATGATTCTTTTTACTTCTTCTGACATAGTAACATTCCTTCATACTCATATGCCATAATTTGTTCATCCATCTCTCAGTTGATGGGCATCTACTTTTCACCCATTTTTTTTGTATAACAAAAATTACTGAATTACACACACACACACACACACACACACACACACACACACACACACATACACACACACAGATTCTTTCTATTTCCTTTCAGGTGTATGCATAGTAGTATTGCTAGGTTAAAAAGTAATTTGGAAGTAATTTGGTGACTTTGAGAGTATAATCCCACATTACTTTCTAGAGTGGACATTAGTGTGTCCACTCTCTCATAGCCTTTCCCACAATTATTATCCCTCCACCCCTGCTTATTTTCTGCCAACTTTGCCCATCTGAATATTATAAGGAAGATCATCATGGTGCTTTAATTTGCAATTCTCTTATTGGTGATTTGGAACATTTATTCTAGATGCTTTTTGATAACTTGGATTTCTTCCTACAGGAACAGTCTGTTCATAACATATGATCATTTTATCTATTTCAGAATAGCTTTTATTTTTATATATTAAATATCTCACCTGAATTGGAGAAATGCAAAGCGAAGGTTTCCTGTCCAGGAAACCATTTTGTTTTTTACATTGCTTTTTAAATGTAAAACTTGCTTAATTTTATGTAATAAAAATTGCTCATTTAATGTCCTGTGAGACACTCTATGCCTTGTGTGATTAAAGAACACTGGCCCTAACCATGGTTGTAAATGGTATCGCCTTCCATTCTTTCTAATTTTATTCATGATGTGACCATTTATATTCAGGACATGTATCCAATTAGAGTAGCTAGGCATTTGGACAGCTAGATGGCACAGTGAATAGAGTGCTAGGCCTGGAGTCAGAAGGACCAAAGTTCAAATTCAGCCTCAGATACTTTAAAACTATGTGGCCCTGGGCAAGTCATTTAGCCCTGTTTGCCTCAGTTTCCTAATCTGTTAAATGAACTACAGAAGAAAATGGCAAACCACTCCACTATGTTTGCCATGAAAACCCCCAAAAGGGGTCACAAAGATATGGAAATGACTAATCAACTAAATAATCTATTTAGAGCACATTGTGGTATGTAATAAGTGATGCAGATATAAGCCTGATTTCTCCCAGGTTGCTTTCCAATTTTCCCAGTTTGGGTTAAATAATGAATCCTTATCCCAGTACTTTGTGTTCTCGGGTTTATCAAACTCTAAACTAATATATTCAATTGCATTTTGGATCTTGTGAGCCTAATATGTTTCCCTGATGAACTTTTCTATTTTAAAAATAACACCAAATAGTTTTTTGATGAGTACTACTTTGTAGTCTAGTTTGAGACAATTCTACTAGGTCCTCTTTTCTGTTCTGATTCCAGTCTCTTTTTTCCTCCAGATGAATCTTCTTTTTTCAATTTCTCAAAAAATTTTGGGGGTACTTTAGCTGGTATGGCACTGAATCTGTAAATGAATTAATGTTTGTTGCATTAAATCAGTATTACCATAGACAATTTATCTCTCTCCAATTATCTTAAATTTCCCTCGTTTAGTAAAGATTTTCATTTTGTTGTGAAGAATACATATTTCTATAAAGTGTTAAGAGTTACATTCATAGAACTACTGTGTAACTCTATGTGTGCTTGTAATACTGTGTGTCGGTAAGTAGATTCCTAAATATTTAATATATTCTTTCATAATTTTGAAGCATCTAAGTGATACAGTAGATAGAATACCAGGCCTGGAATGAAAAAAGATTCAGCTTTCCTAAATTCAAATGTAGCCTCAGGAAGGTGAGTCCATCTGACTCCAGACCTTTCTGTCCACTGCAATGCTTAGATGGCCCAAGATTATGATAGCCTTTTCTAAGTACAATGATACAATCAGGATTTTTAGCAAGAGAGTAATCTTTCAAACTTTAATGCAAAAAGATGGAACAATGTGTTATCAAAGAAGCTTCGATAACATATCAAATGGATTATACTCTAGGAAAGTGATGACGAACCTTTTGGAGACCAAGTGCCCAAACATGTAGCCTCATGCTGCTACATGTGAGCCCCCTGCCTAATCCCAGACAGGGGAGGGAGGAAGCTCTCCCATTGGGCTGCTGGGTAGAGGGACAGGTGATATGAGAAATGACCTCAGGCACATGTGGAGAGGGAGAAGGGATCAGTCCCCTCCAGCATGCATGCCATAGGTTTTCCAACAGGGCTCTAAGACCAGGTTGGACTTGTATCAGGAATACAGGGTTATTTCCCATTTTAGTAAAACTGAAAGCATAAGAAGTTATGTTAACAATAAAAATTCTACTCTCTTGCTTTCTCTGATTTATCCTTCCTAGTTTTAGGTATCAGGACTATAATTTATTCATAGAAGGAATTTTGTAGGTTGCCATCTTTCCTAATTTTCCAAACATATTTATGAAAAAATCATATATTTAGTTATTATTTCAGTATTTTATAAAATCCATCTGTAAATCTAACCATAGTTGGGATTTTTTTTTTAACATTTTGTGGATTTTTTGTTTTTTTGGATTGTATGATTTCTTCTGTTGTGATTAGGTCACAGATTCTCTACTTTTAATACGAATGATTTATATTTGGGGTAAATATTTGTCCATTAAACTTTAATATTTTTGTTACATAAGTGGGACAAATAATTTTCTTTGTTATCTCATTTTTGTGAGTTCTTTTTTTAACTTTTTTAGTATTAATAGTTTGCTATCCCTCTCTTCTTTTTCTTTTTGGATCAGATTAGTCAAGAGTTTAGTACTTCTTTGATTTTAAAATTTTCTATTTTTGTTTGGTTTTCTGACTTGCTATTTTTCTTTTTCTTTTTTTATTGCAGATCCATTCCAAGATAGGATGTTCCTCTACTTTATTGTTCAAGTTGTTTAGAGGTCCACATTTTTTGCCTAAGGACTGCTTTCTTTGCACACCAAATGTTGTATTTTTCTGATTATTCTCTGATTTGTTCTTTTAACCATCAAATTTTCAGAATAAGGGATTTTTGGGGAGGGCCTCTAATTTTTAATCCTTGTTGAATGCTTTCCATTGATTTTAGTTTTATTGTGCTATGGTCAGTAATGTTTATGTTTAATTTTCTACATTTATCCATGAGATATTTATGCCCAATTTTTATAAAAGTTCCTGTTATAACTAAAATATGCACAAATCTTTCTCTTACCTTTCTGTAATGACTCAAGAACTATCATGTCATACATAAGTCTTCTAAAATTCTATCAACCCTTCTTTATTATATATAATTTTGTTAGATTTAGGTCTGAAAGAGATATGTTGAAATCCCTATTGTAGTTTTGTTGTCTACTTTTCCTTTAATTCAATGAACTTTTCCTTTAAAAAAAGTCAGATACCAGGCCAAGTTTCAACATTATTTCATTAGTTATGGTACATTTAGGCATAATGTAGTCCTTTATCTCTTTTAACCATCTCTATTTTTACTGTTGCCATGTCTAAGATCATTATTATTACTACTACTTTAAAAATATTCACCTGAAACACAATAAATTCTTTACAAATTGCTTTTAATTATGAGAGAACCTTTGCTTTAAATGTGTTTGTTGTAAATAGCATATTGTATTCTGATTTTTAATTTATTTGGCTACTCTCTTCTCTATTATGGGTGAATTCATCCAATTTACATTCACTATTATGACTGTTAATTCTGTATTTTTCTCTACCATATTATCTTATACATATCCTATTTTCCTCCTAGCATCTTCTTTATAAAGAATATGGGGTTAGAGTATAGGTATTTGATCAACACCTGTAATCTGCATTTGAATTGGCCTATTATTGCACTCAGAGTTTTTTAATTATATGAAATGTTTCCTGTGCTGTCAGTTTTCTTAATACATTACCATTGTCCAACTAAAACATATAGCTGGAGGATTTAAACTATATCCATAACTTCATCTTAATTGAAAATAGAAGAACTTAAAATTAGTTACTGCTTAGTGGAAAGTTTACTGCTTCTCCTTGGGGAAGTATATAAAGAATGGGCTGATTTGCTTCATAATCATAAATTCAAGGGCAACAAGAAACATAATTTCATGGGGATTTGTGGTTATTTCACCTCTAGTGTTGCAATGAGGATAAGCAAACACACAATCATGAATTTATTTGCAATGCTTTCACCAACCAATCTTGCAGAACATGAAGTGAGGGAAATCAAGTAGAATGCCAAACTAAATAAATATATATCATGATCATCAGTAACTTCAAGGTAATACTTTATTCAGCATAAGGAAGATGATAGAGAAAGCAGAATATGATGTAGAAGAAAGGAAAGAGTTTAGCTGTTTGTAAACATTTTCTTTAATAAGTATTCTGTTAAATTGAAAATTAAAGCACAGTATTCCTTGTGTCATTCCCCTAGTCATAGAACTTTTATTGACTCTTTATTGCCTCCAGGAAAAATACAAATTCCTCTCTTTGGCTTTGAAGACTCTTTGTAAACTGTCTTAAGGTTTGTGTTGTTTTTTTTTCCCCACGCTGTTTTGACTTTATACCTGTTCATACATGCTGTTCCAGCTAACATGGATTAATTGCCATTCTATTTATGTCATTCTATCTCTACTTTTCATACAGACTCATCCCTGGAACATTCTTCCTCTTCAACTTTTGCTTCTTCAAATTTCTTGTTCTATTCATCTCCGGTACTACATCTTATATCCAGCCTTTCCTTATGCACTCAACTATAAGTGTTCTTCCTCCTCCAGAAATTCCTTTGTATATATTTTGTGCATGTATGTATCCCTTCCATAACATAAGAGTAAGCAGGGGGGGGGGAGGTGTCCATGAGATTTAGAAAATCCATGGAAAATGTTTTGGGTTTTGTGGTCTTTTTGTAAACTTTAGCTTATTTTGTTATAAAAGAGATTATATATATTTATGGTATTAAAATAAAATATGTTGATATTGAATAATACTATATGTCTTTTTGTATTTATGAGTTTCTAAAGTTTTTTGGGGTCATCTGCTAGCCTTCATGTATCATCTGCAGCTTCCACAAAACTCTTCCAAATTCCCACTTAATTTCTTATGCCAATCTGCCATATAATGAAAACATGATGGGGAAAGTTGAGATGTGGCAGGGGTCCCTGTACAATATTTATTTTTCTGGTTTCTTATGGTTTCCCCCAGTAAAATGTAAGCTCTTAGAGAGCAGAGACTATTTTGTTTTTGCCTTTCTATCCAATGGATGTGCATATTTGCAGGAACATAATGGGATGTTAATGAGTGAATTCAAGAAGAGAATAAGAAGCCTTTAGATCTTATAAGTAGAATCTCATACAGAAATTAAAAATATCTTAATATGAAAAAGACCAACATTTAATTATTTCAGAAATAAGCTCTCTGTGGACAGTTAAAAACAGACATTAATTTGAACAAAGGCCAATATGAAAATTTGAAGAAAGTTTTTATGAAGTAAAAAAGGACACAAAATCTTAACTTAAGCCATCTGCATGCATTTTCTAAAATGTGCTTGAAGATAAATCCAACTTAACTTGAATAAAGAAAATTTAATTATATAAGTAAAATAAAAATGGGAATTTATAAGGAAATTAATCCAAATTTTCTTTTCTCCTTTTACTTAGCTATGACTTTCAAATATTTGAAAATATGAATTTGAAAGTCTATTTACTTATTTGGGATAGAGGACTACACAGATGTTTGTTACCTGATACTAATCAAAAGAACTGCAAACATGTTAACTACAACGATCACTTAAAATAATCTATAGTTCAAAGACATATTTTACACAAGGACATTACCTCCTTACATTATTTTTCCATGTGCTTATTCCATGAAACTAAAGAATATTTAAATTGTTTATTGAGAAAACTACATATTGCAGAAACAATGCTTTCACAGACTTGTTTCTATGGCAACTCTCTTATTAAAGCGCCCAAACCATCTGCTTTAAATATTAACTTCATAAGACCATCAGTACCAGCTTTAAAACAATATCACATGTTCATTAAATATTAAAACTCAAAACAAAAGAATACAAAGGAGAGAAACCTCCATGTTTTATGTATATGGTCCTTAAAATGTCTGAACTTTTCATAAATAAAGCTGTTTAACCATGTTTATTTAGGAAAAACTTCTTATTTAGAAATAAATGCATGCAGGTCACTCAGGTGATTAATAACAACAACAACAACAAAGATTCTCTTGTTGTCCATTATCTCAACTCTTTAATTTCAAATGTGACTTTCTAAAGGATTAGATTCCGTTATAATAATTTGGTCTGAATTCTCTCTTTTGACTTGTAAAAGTAAAGTAAGTGTACCTCTGAGAAGACATTTCCTCTTCTCCATCATAAAGGAATTAAACTAGACATTGTCAAAAGTTTCAGTAGTTCCAAAATGCTATAATTCTCACATTATTATTTGAAACAGAGGAATCCATTTTCTTAGTAACTTACTACATGATCTTGGGCATGTCATTTAAACCCCACAGATCTCAACTACCTTCTCAGTATAATCAGGCTTAAACTAGATGATATGTAATATATTTTCTTTTATAATACACCATGATTCAAAGAATGTATCATTTGCTTTTTAATATAATGTCCCAAATCTGGTCCTATGCTTATGTTTGAAATATATGTGTGTCTTTGTAGTTTAGGGATATTAAAGAACTTTAATTCCATCACTTTTTATTCTTCAATTTTCCTAATTTCTTATTTTCTTCATCTTTTCAAAAACAAAATAAGAATCATTTTGAGGAATAAAATACTATGGAATTTGGTGAATTGTGATGAACTTTTTGAAAGACAACAATAGAACAAACACAAGTCCCATTTTATCTTTCAGTTTCCAAAATACAAAGATTATCCTATTCAAACAACTCTTCTTCAGACTTCACAAATTGATGGTACACCTTTGATTAAAAGTTGTCTGATAGGATTTCTCTACTTTTCTCTAAATGAGAGGCCTATGCCAAGTCATGGTGAATGAATTTTGAAGTATTTAGTAAGAAACCGTGACTACATTTACAAAAAAATTGACTTTATTACTGGAAAGACAAAATTTAGAATAGAGAATAGACCTCAGGCAGTCAAGCACAGAAAGCAGTATTTGATTATAACTGTGTTTTCCCTACTGGTCATTCACCAAAGCTACTTATAATGCTACAGCTCTGTAGAAGTTTCCTATAGGTCAACCCGATTTTTGTAATTATTATTTTTGCCTGATTCTTCTACAGATCATTCATTTGCAATAGTAAAAATGTTTTAGACTGGTCAAAATAAAATAAACGAGCCCCACCATCTACAGAAAGACCTCAACTTAGAAGCCAATCATTTTAAGGTCTTGAAAAAAATGGAAATATGGCAAGTTTGAGGCTTATGGAAATAATTCTCAGTTGTGCTGCAGAGAACAACATATTTAGGGGATATAACAAATTGAACTGTGATAGGAAGGCCCTTCCAGGATCAACTAAGAAGTGATCCATTTGAATTGTGTGTTGGCTATGGGAAAGGGTGAGGAGAGGGGAGGGAGGGAAAGTATATGCTTCTAGTAACCAAGGAATAATGTTCTAAATTGACTAAATAGAATTTTCAAAAAAAAGGTGATCCACTTGTCTGTTACACTGTATATAACTGTAATTTTAAAAGGATTCAGGATGATGCATCAGAATGTTGCTAACATTTTGTTGTTAGCTAGAGATAATTTCTATTTGCTATGTAACATTCTGGGCAAAATTATAGAAAAAAAAATTTCAATAAGTGCAGATTTAGATTTGAGGAAAGAAAAGTTTTCTAATAATTATAGCTATTCCAATATGGAAATGTATGCTACATAAAAACACTTGTATAACCAATTTCAGATTATTTACCTCCTGGGGGGGGGAGGATGAGAGAAATAATCTAAATTGTAAAATATCAGAAAACAATTGTCAAAAAAGCCTTTCTACAAGCAATCCAAAAAAAAACTTTAAAAATAAAGCCTACACACACACACACACACACACACACACACACACACACACACACACACACACACACACACACTATTAGAGCTTTCCAAAAGTAGATTTAGAAGGTAATAGAATCTTTGTCTCTGGAAATTTCCTCGGGTAAAATTCAATGACCATTTGTTGGGTTATGCTGTAAATGACATTTTTGTTAAAGTGGGAGTATGTCTAGATGGTCTCTAGGTGTCCTATCCAACTTGGATTTTGATGGAGTTGGGTTATTTCCCCCATATTTTACAATGTAATGGAAAATAAAAACTTTAAACAAAAACATGAGAGTTGCCTTTAGGATAGGAAGAGCTGGGCTCAAGGCCTCTTTTTGACAAATACTACCTGTCACCCTGGGCAAGACAAAATTTTTTTCAGTTCCACCCCAATGCCCACTCTTGAAGACTTACAAATTTCACAACCCTAGCTGATCTGATTTTTTTCCTCACTGCAAGTTTCCTACACAAAGGAAATTCCAGGTTGAGACTAAATTCACACACACACACACACACACACACACACACACACCTGTCACACATTTGCCTTTAAGATTGGCACAAGTTGTAGTGAAAGACTAAACTTCAGCTTACATTACAATTAGACAAGCTAATATTGACACCACCAGCTGTGTGTTTTTAATTTTTTTTTGGGGGGGGGGAGGTTAAACATTGAACATGCATTTGTGAAGTAAGCAGTTTCATGTTTAGCTGGCTGCTGTGAACAACAGCTGCTTTGCTGAAAATAACAGCATCCAGCAATTGTCCAGAAGATCTCTTCCTATTTAAAATTCCAGTAGAATAGAAACTCTTTAAGGGCAAGGACAGTTTTGTGTTTGTTTTTTGCATGACCAGCACCTTGGACAGGGTCTTGAAAATAGCAGACACTATAAAATTGTTAAACTGAACTAAGCCAGATGTCAGTCAATACCATGAAAAGAATAATGAGTTAGATATTGTCCAACTTGGGGATTTTTTTATAATTTATCCTATCAATAAATCCCTTGTGAAATTCTTGCTGCATGTCAAGCAATTTACTAAATATAGTGAGCAAACACACACACACACACACACACACACACACACACACACACAATACTTGTTTCTTTCTTATTTAAAAAAGAAAACACCCTTAACTTCTGTCTTAGAATTGATACTATTAGTTTCAAGTCAGAAGAGAAGTTAGGGCTAGGCAACTGGTGTTAAGTGGTTTACCCAAGGTCACACAGCTGGGAAGTGTCTAGATTTGAACCCAGGAACTCCAGTCTCTGGGCCTAGCTCTCTACCCACTGAGTCACCTAGCCACCCCATAATACCTGTTTCAAAGTTAAGGTTTTGCTGAGAGAAAACAGGTCCATCATTTGAAAAAAAAATAAGTATTGTAATGGAGGGGTTGGTTGGTGGTAAAAAGAAAACAGGATCCAGGAGAGACAGCTGATGGTCTAAGGCTGGTTCAGAGAGAGGAAAGGGGATTTTGATTAATTTTCCCCCTTTATCCTTCCCTCCTTAGCTATGGTTGCTCTCACAGATTGGTTCTTGTCCCCCTACACTACTAGAGCCTAAAAGGTTTCTTCTCAGGAAGATGTCTCTTCCCATTCAAGCTGTCCCACATATACTTGAGTCAATTTGGAAAAGGATAACCACTTTAATATAAATTAAGTCAACTAGGGTAACACAAAGAAAATGGCTGGCTGGCAGGGAAAGAATGGATGAGGAAAATGGGAAAGGTGTTCCTTCTCCAACTATCCTTTTCCCTCCCTCCTCAAGTTTTGGGGGAACTCAGGCCTTGGTCCCCCTGAGAGATAAGTTGACTGACCCTGGTCTTTGGCCCCCTGGCAACAGTTAAGACCCAGGGCACCAGGAGCTGTGAGATAAAGCTTTAACAAAGGCTAAAATGTTTTCTTCAGAAGTTCTTCAGTTGGAAATTGGGGGGAAGATTGACCAGTCACCAGGAGATAGAAAGATGGGTATACCCCAAGAGAAAGGCTTGGCCAGACCTCTCCTCCTAGGCTTCTCAAGATTGAGCTAGATCTCAACTGAAATCCCAGCCAGAATCTTCTGGCCTCTCAACATTCCAGACCTCCTGGGACCCCTCCCCTATCGAGGTGATCAGATCCACAAGCTCTTCAGCCTGGTACTCTTCCCAGAGTGCAGACCCTCTGTCACAGTATACAAAGTAGGGTGGTCCAAAAGTCTTAGTGTGTTTTAAAGCTTTAATAACTTAAGCAAGTTTTAAAAGATTAAAACCACACAGATTTTTGACCATCCTCTGTTGCTGTTTGAAGTTGTTTCATGTAGACAAGCTCTCCTGAATTCACCATATTCCTCCTGATCTCCCTACAGTCTCCATGTTTTCCCTAACTGTTTACCCAAATCCTACCTATCCTTCAAGGTCTTCTTCCAATTTTCTGTCCTCTACTGCAGAAGTGCCAAACACACTGTCTGCCAAGAGCATGTGACCCAAAACACTCTGGAGTATAATCCAAACCAGATTAAGACATAATTAGGAAATATTTAATAAAATAAACAAAATTGCAATAAAGCATAGTAATATTAATACAGAATGTTCTAAATTAATATTTGGCCCATAGGAATATTGTTCATTGGCCTCTGTTTCTGAGTTTGACACCATTATTTTAGATTAATCTTTCTGGCCTCATCTTCAAAATAAGGGGTTGAACTCAATCTGGCTGAGGACTCTTCCAACTCTAAAACCATTGTTTCTTTTATAACTGTTTTAATAATACTTTAGTGATTCTTCTGTTCCTGGAATATCTCTTACTATTTGGGGGGGGGGGGTGTTTCTAAGCTAATTTGATTAGGAAAGAGAGTAACAGTGTTGAGAATTTTCTCATTATTTTATAGCCTGGTTATAAAAGTATATTTGTCAGGATTAATACTTTCTTTTTTAAATTTGAAGTAGAAAACTTTCTTTAGGCGATAACAGTTGTTTAAAAAAACTGAGAAATCTATCTGCTTGTGGCTTCTGCCATATTTCTTCTCAGGCTCCCTTACCCCATCCCTTATGTACAAACACAACCTGCTTATATAGAATCAATATTCATGATCCAGGTCTAGAAAACAGGTTGTAAAATACTGCCCCAATATAAGCATTCTTCAGAATTCTGCCACCTTATTTATAAATACTGGGGCCATGTGGGAAGGCATTAGGAGGGTCTAGAACACCTACTGGAAAGGGAACCAAGTGGCACCAGTATTAATCTCACTAATCCAAATAGTCATTATATGTATCTGTTTGCTTGTTGTGTGTTTCATTTCTCAGTGTGACTCATCCAGGAGTCATATGTGTGAAAGAGAGGTTTTGGGGAAGAAGAAGAAGAAGAAGGAGGAGGAGGAGGAGGAGGAGGAGGAGGAGGAGGAGGAGGAGGAGGAAGAAGAAGAAGGAAAAAAGAAGGCATAGGATTTCTTCAGCATGTGTGTGCTATTTAGAAAAGCATAGCTCAATAGGTTGGTATCTCACACTTGTGAAAATAGGCCTGCAGCACTATCTACTTGATTAGGCCCTTTTTTCCCCTTTAAAAACAAAATTCGATTTCGTACATATAAAGCACACATGCATTTGTGGAAAGAAGCAGCCAAAGTTTTCATATTTGGCAATGAAAAGAGTCCCAAGGCATGCTCAATGATATTGCCCCCCCCCCATGCTAATGAAATTAAAACAATATCTATAGTCATGAGGGAATTGCTTTAACTGAAGGCTGTTCTGTTGGTTGTCAGTATATCTGTCAATGAATCAGCAGTTATTGGGCACATTCTCATATGATTAATTCTGTACAGTAAAATGGAGCATTTATATATGGCCATCAGAAAGAGAAGAGAGGGCCTTTCTTCTAAAATCAAGATCAGAATGGAAACTATCCATCCCTTACCAAATGCTGAATGTTTGGGGCCCTTAAACATGTCTTATTTATTTTCAACAGAAGCTACAAGAGGAAGCAAAGTATTAAATGTTCTTAATGGAATGGTTAATGGAGCTCCAGTAAAATCACACAAGTCAGTTTTGTTGTTTTGGGTTTTTTTGTTTGTTTCAGAACTATGACAGGACAGAGTTTGCCTGTTAGCAATTCTAGATGAGTTTGCACTGCTTGGGCCAATTTTCAACCAGAGTGGGTGGGATGAAGAAAGATAAATATATTTTACCTGGGCCAAAGCAAAGAAAAAGCTAATCTCCAAAGCCTAGGACTCATATATTCTTCACTTCTGCTGAGTAATGTTGAGATTAGCTCTATGGTCTCTTCTAGCCTTAAATACACTTTGAGTGCATTGTAATGTATGGTAAATTTAAAATACTTTTAAATGGGTCAGGATAGCAGCAACATTTAAGTAAAAATATGATTTAGTCCATCCTTAGTTTGTTCTCTGACTCAGTTAAAAAAATCTTGTTCCAATATAGTGAGTCATGCTCATGCTCCTAACAGCCCATTGATTGGTCAACGAGAGACCCCTTTAGTAGTTTTCTCCAATAGACAGTAAACTCACATGTTGAATGGATACAATTTCTCTTCCCTTAAAGTTTCTTGCCCTCCAACATTCTTTATTATAATTGTGTTTCAGAAAGGGGATGGGTAAAAGAAGTGGAAAATTTGGTGCCCTCAATCTTATTATTAAAAATTCTCTAATTTGTTGAATATTTTAATTGTTTATACCAACACATTTAAAAGCTTTTGATTATACACGATTTTTAGAAAGCTAATGCAATTACCAAAGTTCTACAAAATATGGGGTTAAGGGGAGGCACTAAACCTTGCTACTCATGAACTAGCAAACCTAATTATTGCTATTAATTCCCTTTTGTGGGGTGTGAAGTAATAACTCTTCTGTTGCTAATTTCTTTCAAGATTCACCCAGAGTTTTCTGTAGCCATCACACAAAAGATATTAAATGAGACTTTCTCGTGTTTCTGACATATTAGAACAAGCAACCATAAACTAGGTTAATAGAACCAGGAATTGGAAATCTTGGCTACAGTGGTGTCAGACTTTTGAAAGTTGTACTCTCCCAGCTGTTACATAAGAGCTCACATGGGAATTGTAGGATAGTGTTTATAAACAGTGTAGCCACGTGTATCCTAGCCACGTGCCAAATGGGGCAAGAGAAGAATAAAAAAAGTCCAAACAGCAGTAAGAAGAACCTATTTTTCCATCAATTAACAGAATAAATTTTCTTAAGAGAAAAAGATTAAAGAAAAGGTGTATAAATATAGAGGTTTTTTTTCTTATTTGGAAAGCATTAATGAATGAAATAAGTGGATTCATAAGCATCCTTTATTGCCTTTCTTTTTTTTTAATCTTTTTAAACCAGTGAACCAGTGAATGTGTTATAGGTTATCACCTACCTCAATTTAAAACTAAATTATGCAAGCCTTATAATAATGACTTCCATTTTAATAGTCTTTCTCCCATAGTTTACTTCTTATGTTCTCTTGCTTATTATTATTATTGTTGTTGTTGTTCATTATTTTGACTATGAACTTAAAATACTAGGTAAAGGTGTCAAGAATTAATTGTCATTTGTTTGCTGATTAATCAAAGTGGGACAAAATAAGTTCACATTGAAATAATAGGTTTGTAGAAAATTCAGCAAAAATAAATTTCTAATGATTTTGGTGGTGGTGAGGGGATGCCACTTTCTCATGAGTGCTGCAAGTATTTTGTTACATTCTTCATATTCTAAATTTCATTTCTTCCCACTGTATGCTTACCTTTCAAAAATGGAGACTGTCTGAGGGGCAACAAATGAGACCTGCTTTTATTAAGACTGCTAACATTTGTGTTTTTGCCCATAATGTTGAAAAATGATGTAAATGAAGTTTTCCCATTTAGATGAAAATTCTGATTACTGGTAAGAGACATTTTTTGAAAAAGACATTAATGAACACGCTATAAATTGTAACTATAGTGTAGCGAGTAAAAACAAAGCTCACAGCAGTAGTATGATAAATTCACCTCTGAGGAGTCCACAAAACCAAGGCCATGCTTTCTTGGCTAACCTTAAATTGTATAATTATATATTATTAGATGTGAGAGTCCGGGAATAGAAGGGAGAAGACAGGGATCACACTTTACAGAGTAAATGCTATCAGTCCCCTAAATAACAAAAGTCTAATTTGTAAAAGTCAGGCTTCTCAAATACACACGCATGCCCCTTGACTATTAAAAACATGTTATTAGCAAAATGCTTATCAGTTATGACTCTTTTAAAACTATTATCTCCACCCCAGTAAGTCTATAAGGTAGGCTGAAGAAAAGTCTTCATCACTGAGGGAGTCTATTTGGGTGTAAACAGAAAAGATCAAACATAGCTAGGAATCACATCATTGGTTTTATCACAACATTCAGCAAAACCTCTAAGAAGTTTTTATTTCCATGAAACTCACAATTCAGAGAAAAGAGAGAGGGGAAGTGGTTCTTCTTCCCACCCCCTTTTAAATAATATCCATTTGACTTAATAATTCCCTTTTCCATATTTTTATCTGTGGTCATTTGGGGTCATCTAAAGGTAGAATTTGTTCTAAAATTTATTGCTATTGAATTTCATCTTTGGAGTAGTTCCTTCCCATTCTACAAACTAGCCAAAGATTCTATAAATACTATTTTCAGAAATTGACAAACTGTATTTGCTTTGATATGTACAACAAATTAAAAAGTCATTTATTATGAAATTGTAGTAAATTTTTCCTTTTTAGTATAGTAACTTTTTTGGCTTACATAACACATGAGAAAATTGTATGTCCATTGTCAAGTGTAAGACGTGTATAACTTCAAAGTCAGAGACTTCAAACAAGAATAAAATAATACTGAAAGCACATTTATTGGGGGGAAACACTGAATAGGAAGAGTAAAACTAGGGGATGGGATAAGGGTGTGGTAGTGTCTTTGCAGTCTCTAGTACTTTTCATCAGAAGAATTATTAGCAATAATTCATTGTGTACTGTGTATTTCTGACCTTAATGCAGGCAGAAAAGAAAAACAGGAAGAATGAAAGAGTAATGTAGATTTTGATTTCTATATTCTATCATGGGCCTCTCACTTTTATCTTCATATCTTCCTGCCTTCCTTTTCTAATGAGATTCTGGGAGGCAAGAAAGGAGGAAAGAAAATACTGTAACAAAAAGCACCTTTTAAGATTTGAATATATAGCTTTGAACAAGGCTTAATACAGTTGTAAATAATAAACTGGCAATTTTGTCAATGGAAAAATAAAAAGGAATGATGAAGCAGTTTTAAGAAATTTCTCATGGGGCATGGTAATAATAAAGGTTTTGCAAAGAAATGCTACAGGCAAAATTGTGACAAATTTGAAAATGGCAGAAGATGTGATCTTCAAACATGAAAATCTTTGTCTCTCAGTCTCTGTCTTCTGCCTGAGACACAGTGTCTTATGACTATAAACTCTAGGTCCATAAGCATAAAGTAGATAATTCTGTTCCATAATGGCTTTAGGCACAAATTCTCTACCCAAGAAAGGGACACACCTGATTTTTTTTTCTTCCCTTGAATATGCCAAACCACATATTTCATTCATTTTTAGAAAGTGAATGTAAGAATATCAGCTGACATCAAAGATTCCTAATTTACTTGAAACTAGTATGCATCTAGGTGGGATTAATAGTTCAAGAAGTCAAGACAATGAGATTAAAATTCCTGGCATGGCAGAGAAGAGTCTAAAGGTACTTTTCACTCAAACCTGCTGGACAACTTTTTGAAAATCCCATAGACCAAGGCATAACTAATTTCATACAGATGCATTTGCCATTTTATTTCCTATAAAGATTATGTAAAAACCTAATTAATAAAACTTAAGGTTTCAAAAGAGAAAATAGAAGGGAGAAAAGTATAACCATACAACTACTTCTCTGACAGGAAATGCTAAAACTTTCTGGATTTTTTCCTTAAAATTCATGTTAAAATCATGTTCCTTAAAACAAGATGCTATTTAAGGTTTTCAGATATGCCACAGGACATTATTAAGTGGGTAATATAATTGAAAAAACCTTGTATTTGTACCCATTCGCTGCAGTCAAGTGCTTCCAGATCAGACATTTAGAAACATTTTTCAAAGGATTTAAAAAAAAATAAAACAAAACTTTGAGACTTTTCTTTTAATTCCACTGCATTGTGATTACTAAACATGGTCTTAATTTATATTTGCATATTGACATGAATGCAGACTTTCATTATATAATACATATTATTACACAAAAGAAGATTGTTCACTAGCATAAAACAAAGCTATATGTTGTAGCTAAAACCCAACACAAAATTTCTCTTTATGCTATCAAAATTCAAAATCCCTCACATCCCCAAAGATACCTAAGATTCATATACATTTGACAGTCAAGTGCTCATCAGAACTCTGGTCTAGTGTTTGTGAACACTTTGCTATGTGTTTGCAACCACAGGAAAAGCCAATAGCATCCTGACCCAAACTTCTATAGGCTCAGTAAGTACTGGTATCACAAAGACCACTATGAAGCAAAATCTTTTTTCAATATTATTTCTATCTTTCCCCTAGAAGTTCCATAGTTCAAGACAGAATTCCATTTGGTCAAGTTCTCTGAAGATAATTTATAACTTTTTGATTTTAAGAAGACTCAATAATATCAGGTGAAAGTATAAATATGTAATCAAATCAAGCAAGTACTTGGGACTACTCTATGTTGTCATGTGACTGTTTCTTTTCTTTTTGAGTATAAAATCGATTTTAGTGGAAAAAAACCTAGGAATCTTGAGGGTTTGTTGCTATGAAATTTCTTAGACTCAATATAATTTTTTTTCAGAGGTTAAAGTAAAAATCTAATTTTGTAAAGATATTGCTTTGAACGTGGGTTATATCACTTGGATTCATTAGAAAAGGTAAAAGTTTTTGACTATGCATTGAAAGCTTCCCAACAGTTACATATTTCTTTTCTCGGTTGTCTAACCCCACATCTACTTAGCCCCACATCTACTAAAAGCAGTATCCAGTGCTGTTACATAAGGCTCTTTTCACTCCCAAACATGGTAAACATTTTTGTGATTAAATAACTCTTTTTTTTTCCCCAATAAACTGAGGCCATTTTAACTACCTATAACATTAATAATCTGTAGCTAAGTATTTCTTCTTAACTATACTCATTCCAAACAACACCTACAGCTTTCTCATATGGTACATGAGGTACTTTCTGCAAACTAAACATCTTGATTTAATTAGGTCTTCATCTTTCTTGTCTTTCTTTAATATTCCATTTATCTTGTAAAATCCTCATGAAGATCAAAACCAGAATAATTATTTTACTAACCCTAATCCTAACCCTACACAGTCAATTTACCTACATTGTTATAAATTTGCCGTTATCATTTTGGGCATTATTAAATTTTTTAAACTAAATAGGTTACCTATGTACAAAGAACTTTTTTAACCAAATATCACACACACACACACACACACATGAAGGAATGAAATCACAGTCATATAGCTAAATTTCAATAGAGAGAAAGAAGCTACTCCCCCACCCAAAAAAGGAGCAAACAAAACAACAACCTGATAACAGATATTAAAATTTTGGAAGATTTAAATTTAAAGGAATTTTTTAAAACTAGATTTCCTACATAATTTCTCCTCCCTAGACAGGAAATTGATTAAAATTCACTTAAATTTAAGTGATTTTACTCAGTTCTCAAATTCAGTCAATTTTTTGATTTGTTGACATCTAATCTGCAGAACACTGGACTCTCCACAGTGAAAAAATTTTAATTAATGCTCCCTGAGGGCAGACACCTTGTCATCTAAAAAAAAAATCTTTTGACAACTAGCAATTTCTAAAATGTTAAGCATTTTCAAGCAAATGATTTTGTGACCAATTATGTTCATGCTAGTTTATTTTCCAGCTTTTCTCTTGAGTCATTTCAGGCCTGCTTGCAATGATCCCTTTTTTGGAACTGTCAGTGAAACACTGGGCTTGTAACTTTCAAAAATGTAGCATGCCATTACAAAACCTTAAAAAAACTGAGATAATTAAAAATTCCTGATGTTTAAATGTTTCTTTTTTGAAAGCATTTAAATACTCCCTGCTGGGCTTGTAGAAACATACTCTAGCTGAGAAAATTTACCCTTTGGGCTTTGGTCACCAAAACTTACTTAATTTGGAGAGGAACCTACCCACCTTCCTCAAGCCAGGAATTAACTTCAATATGGAACAGAATCAGAATCACCCCAGAAGTGTGAATTCTGAATTTGGCTTTCAAAGAAACTGCATTCTTGTGCATTCATTCTCCTTTAAAGTAAGACCTTGTTTTCTCTTTTTCTAAACTTTCTCCACACACCACATGCAGACTGAGCAGCCATACATACTGTACCACACTTTAAAATGATGTCAGGCCTCACTGAGTGCTGGCAGCAAGCCAAAAGAGCAATCAGAGATCTGGACCAAGTAAATACTGTATATTTGGTGAAATCATTTGTGGTTGTGTTCTTCAGCACAGCTTCCAAGATAACTACCAGCTCTACTTGAAACTTGGCAAATTGACTTTACCACTGTTAAGGCTCCAATTGTAAAAGTTGGCCTGAAGATAGTTTGCTGCTTCTGGCTTTAGTGTAGCTACTACATTTAAAAGCTACTGTGCAGCTGCAGAATAGTTGGAAAAGGGGTTATTTTGATAAACCAACATTTTACAGCTTGATCTAAAGTTTTAGCATGCTCCCAGGACAAGAGGCTATTTAACATGTTTTTGTGCTTCCTAACAAAATGAAGACATGTATTACTGAAGATGTAGATGGCTGAATAAGTTTTAGTTAAAGAAATTACCACTGAATAACACTTAAAAATGAAACAAAACTCAAGAAAAGGATCACTCAACCTTACCCCATCCAAAAAAAAAAAAAGGTTTGTGAAACTATCAGTTTCACCACTCCAATGAACTTACTTTTAAATGTCATGCTGGGTGACATGTATGGTGGGAAGAGGCCTGGGTTTGGCATGAGGCAATCTGGGTTTCAGTACCAGTCTTACAGGTGATGGGCTATGTGACCCTTGAACTGAGTAGCAGTGTAGGACTTCATATCTCTGGGTCTCATTTGCAAATTGGAGGGGGTTTGGTGGAGAAATAGTCCTTCCTTAAAGTTCCTTCCAGCTCAAAGCTTCTACAGTTCTTTGTAGTATATGTATTTTATGTCAAGTTGTGTTGTCTCAGCTTCTTCTATAGAGTAGAAACACTGACACCAGCCTCACCTTAAGATCAAATGCAATAATGTGCGTACAGTGAAGAGCTTTATTAACTATGATTGCCACATTTCAAGAGGTGGCATTTCTTGGAAATTTGGAGATTTCACTGTTAGAAATACTCAGAATCCAAAATTGCTCAGTTATTTTTGTAATGAAGAAAGACAAAAAAGGAAGAGGAGGTGGAGTTCCTATAATACTGACATGTGGATTACAACATGGAAATGGGGTTTGGCAGGAAAGGTAGAGGAATTCTACCATGGACAACTGAAACCAAAACATTTATGTGACCTATTTCTTTCATAATGCAGTTCCAGTGCCAACAAAGGACCTTGGAAATCTGTCATAAAAACTCCTCAGCAGGTGCATGTTCCTAGTTCTTTAAGCAATGTTGACATAATATTTAGGACCATGCTTTTACCCCCATCAAAATAACACAGTTCCCTCTGGCTCTAGGATAGGTGACAACACAATGCCAGAAACAGCTAAAGTGGCCAAACAAATTTGGTCAGTTTGCAAAAAGAGAGTAAATGTCACTTCTTTTATCACAGTTTGTTGTTATTACATATTAGCAATTAGATCAACAAAAATACACAGAGTAAAGTTCTAATTACAAAGTAGCCATCTTGTTAACTGCTTCTCTCTTGTTAGAAAAACAAATTTTCTCTATAGTTTTTCATATTGACTAACACTATTTAACTCTAACTTACATTTTATATAACTTAATAGCAACTGTTCTGACTACATCTTGAAAGGGGGGAAACTGAGGTAATGTTTCCTCTTGATAGGTTTTTTTTGTCTATACTGATTTGAATAATTTACTAATTCTTTCCATACAAAATATAGCGTGCCTATTTTGTCTAAATCTGTTAATCTGTCTCTGTTTCTCTCTGTCTCACAACCCCACCCCCATATGTAAGGGACACCTTATCTAGGATCAATTAGTGAATGCTTTCAGCATAGAATGAACTATATAAAATAACAAGAAAATCTGAGTTTGATGACAGGACAGGAACAAATCCAGATGTCCAGATCCGAATTTATCCAAACCAGATGGTTGTACATTTATCCTTTTCATTTCAGAATAAAGAATCTATTATTAATAAGCCAAGTGGAGGGAAAGTCCCACAACAATTGAAAAGTTCTCCAAGAAAATCGAAGATATATCTTAAGACTAAAAGAACCATCAAGTTTTAGGAATTTAGGGCTTATAAATCCATTATAGTAATTAGCCACAGTTTTCCCTCTACAAAGGGGATGTTACTAATAGTCATGTTAAAACCAAAGAATGTTTCTTTACTTCCCCTAAACCCTTATGTTTTTGTATCAGTTTTTGAAGCCTTAAATTACAATTATATTCTACTGGGTTTTTTAAAGTTTATATATATATATATATATATATATATATATATATATATATATATATATATATATATAAATTGTGTTTATCTTCTGTAGATATGAGCAATTGCATTGATCCCTTTAATCTGAGAAAATCTGTACATATAGCAGTCACTGTTTCAACAGAATTTACCCATTTCCCGGAGATCATAATAGAATGACTTACAAGTGAAATTACATGGACAAATATCTTAGAGTATTTAAGATTGTGTGTGTGTGAATTACTTCACCTTCCCATGTATACTTGAGCAATATCTTTCAAACTTAAAGTTTAACACTCACTCTGACCCATAATCATTAACACCTCTAGTCTGAAAGACTTTTGCCAACCCTCTTCCTGGTTTTATACTTCTCTGCCCCAGTGAAAGTGGCCTCCAGAAATACACAAGCAAATCCATGATGAACCCACCCCACCCCCCATCCTTTGCCGTATTTCAACCTGCCATTAAAATGTAAATGTAATGGCCTCATTAGCCAGTAAACAATACCCACTGGTCCCCCCCACCCCCTTTTCTTTTAAGCTAAAGACAATGTCTCTTCTTCTAGGCAATTCCCAATGTACAGGAGAAAAAAGAACACACTGGGACAGATCTTCCTAGCTTCTATTCTAGACCATTCATTGTTTAGTATTACTGGATTCTGTCATTTACATGCTATCCATGATGGGAAGGAAATGGGACCGTGGGTTTTAAATCTGTAGGTACATGTTGGAGTCTCCTGCTAATATATTAGTCTAGACAACATTTGACTTACACAGGGACACATGTGAAAATGACTAAATTTTAATCAAGTAATTGGGGGACTGGGGAGGAGGTCACTTTTTACTAAGTCTAATGCACTGACTGAGGAAGGAGAGCACTGAAATATTAATGAAAACAAATCCTTACAGTCAAATAATTTTTTAAAATAGCTAAGTAGGTTTTGAACCTTTTGCACCCAGCACACATTTTCCCCCCTTATTAGAGGCTTCAAACTCTATAATCAAATCAACACAATTGTCTTAGTGATACCGGGAGAATGGCTTCTGTGAAAAGATTCAGCTAGATGACCATTTAAATGTGTTGCAGATTGGAAAGTTGTGTGTGTGTGTGTGTGTTGGGGAGGGGGAGATAAAAGGAAGGGCCTGCAGTAAATCTCCTTTCCACTTCTCTCTTTCTCCCTTAGGATTGGGTTTCATTTCCTTCAGTGCCCCTGACCTTGCAGTTTCAAACTCTACAATCTTCTTCTGCCTCCCCCTTCCCCCTAGCTCTCTCTGTCTCCCCCTCCCCCCCCCCTTCCCCTTTGACTGCGCCTGCCTTTGTGTCTGCCTGTCACTTACCGGTGAACCAAATGAAAGCTGATTCAGGAGCAGCACAAAGCCAGCAAAACAGACTTTCACACACAAATTCTCTCACACAGATTCTCCAAAAGCTGGACGGCGCAGCCGGGGAGCAATGCTAATATATCTATCTGGGGCTGAGAAGGGTGGCTTTTGTTGATGCTGGTGGTGGTGTCGGTGGTGGTGGGAGTCAAAGAAACTCCGGTCTGATATCTCACTCAGCACCTCCACAAAACCCCCTCAGACTTGAAAAATCCAACCAACATCTCGAAAGATCTCCTGATCCCACTACCTCCAATGTGCTTTTTAAGAAAATCCACTGTGAGGGAGGGAGCGAGGGGAAGGTGGAAGCCGCCAAATGCAAACCACCCACCAAAGAGAGAAGAAAAAACACCACTATCAGTAGTGCTGGAGTGTGAAGATTTCAAGAGAGGCGAGTTTACACGCTTACACTTACATAATGGAGGGGGGTATTTAAGGAAAAAGTAGCATGCTTCCCCCTCCCCCTGAACTTTTTTTCCCTTTTTTTGGAAAGAAACAAAGGGAAAGAAAACACACACACATACACACTTTCCTGTAGCTAAAAAAAGCCAGGGGACTCTGCTCCTGGGAAACAGGACAGTAAGTTAGTTTTCTAGGGGGGCGACACAGGCAGGCAGGAGGGGGATAGGTGGCATGAGACTGCAGGTTTGGGAGGGGCGAGGAAATTTTTGTAAAACTCTATTTGTCAGCCATGTTGAAGAGGCTTCAGTAAATTCTGAAGCTTCCCTCTTCCCTCTTTACGTTTGGAGGCTGCCACTGCGGGCTTTGATCGCCAGCACCCCGAAGAAGCCGACAGACACGGAGGGGAGGAGGAGGAGGAGGAAAGGGAGAATTTCGCGGCAGAAAGAGAAGCGCTCTGACCTCTTTTTCTCTGTCCCCTCAGCCTTGCAGAAATCCAGCAGATGCAGCCGGGGATCCTTTCTAACAAATCCTAAAGGGCAGCCATCTTGCTTCCTTCTGCTTCTCTACGAAAGCAGCCTAGCCTCCCCTCCCGCATCAATATTCATAAGGTAGTTTGACGTCTGTTCTCATCACTTGCAGAAGCCCCCGTATTGCTGGTCGGCAGGCAGCGCCGAGGGAGCCGACGTGACTCGCATGCGAAACAACGGTTCTTTAAGCGCGCCCTAGATGCTGCTGCTGCTGCTGCTGTCTCTGCTGAGGCTGCCTTCTGTGCTGCTGCTGCTGCTCATATCTGTCTCTTTCTCTGTCCTCTGCTGCTGCTTCTGCTTGATCGCCGCCTGCCTTCTCCTCCTCCTCCTCCTCCTCCTCCTCCTCTTCCTCCTCCTCCTCTGTAGACGCAGCGGCTGCAAAAGAACGCTCAGTCCTGCTGCGTCTCTGCTGGCCGGCTTGGGGCGCCGTAAATCAGTTCCCCACCAAGGGGTTTCCTACACAAAGACTCGCAATATTTTTGGGGGCTGTACAATAGGGCGAAGAAGTACAGGAGAGGGTTGCCCTAAAGCTATGGAGTGGAGTAGGAAAAAGTAATGGGCATGGATGGCATATGTGTGTGTATGTGTGTTTGTGTGTGTGTGTGTGTGTGCGCGCGCGCTTCTGTGTGTTGTGTGTGTGTGTGTGTGTGTGTGTGTGTGTGTGTGTGTGTGTGTGTGTGTAACTTTCTGGACGCACTGTGCTGAGCTTTCAGAGAATATACCTTTGTGCCTGTACTGCCCGGCTCCAGCAGCAAAGAGGAGGAGGAGGAAGAGAATTGAGAGAAAGGAAGGGCGGAGGGATGGCGGAGGCATGTGTCAAAGGAAATATTAATGCACTTTTTCTTTAACTATGGACTTCCACTCCTACTTGGTAGCAACTTCTCTCATTTACACATGGACACATACCTTCCCTTCCCTCACCCTCCCCTCCCCTCCCGTTTCCTCCCCTCCTCTCCTCTCCTCTCCTCTCCTCTCCTCTCCTCTCCTCTCCTCTCCTCTCCTCTCCCTCTCCTCTCCTCTCCTCTCCTCTCCTCTCCCCTCCCCCTCCCCTCCCCTCCTCTCCCCTCCTCTCCTCTCCCCTCCTCTCCCCTCCTCTCCTCTCCCTCTCTCCTCTCCTCTCCTCTCCTCTCCTCTCCTCTCCTCTCCTCTCCTCTCCTCTCCTCTCCTCTCCTCTCCTCTCCTCTCCTCTCCTCTCTCTTCTCTCTCTTCTCTTCTCTTCTCTTCTCTTCTCTTCTCTTCTCTCACTATTTCACCAAAAGCCACTATTTCTCCAAAAGCCTCCCCCCCCCCCTCCATCACCACCCTTTCAACTGCAGATTTTTTTTTTTAACGTAGGCTTTAAAGTAATCAAAATTGTGAAATAGTAGCCATTTCCCCCTTAAACTGACAAGGCTCACCTTCTGTTTACTCTAACCACGTGAGCTACGAAGGTGAATGCAAGAGTTCTCTTAGGAAAGAAAGGTTTAACTTTTCCCCCTAGTGTTTTTGCTCCACATCTACCTTTAAACCTCCAGGGGACATTTTGTGAACTAGCCTTATTCTTAAAATACACCTGTCCTTTTAAAAGAAAACCTTCTTACCTTCCCCCACCCTAAACTAGAATTTTGCAAATATTTCCACCAAAGCATTTAAGTAATGGAGAATCTACAGCAGAGAAACTGATTGTCTGCTGAAGCAAATTAATGAACAGTCACTTCTGCCTAGCTTTTTGAAACCTAGATCTAGATTTCTCCCCCATACACATGTGAATTTTCCTTCTCTATTCAGTAGTCAGTATTCTCAGTTTTGACCTTTAGTTGTTTTATTTTTGGTAGAAAAAAGGGCCTTTTCATGAATGTTAAGGCTTTTGAATATTCCATTTTAAGGTGACATGGAAAACATTCTAATGTATGTATAAATCATTATGCCACATTTAAAAATACTTACTTTTTGAAAAAGTAATACACTTGGTGCTTTTATCACTGAAGTTCCCTTTTAAAATAATGAGTATTCATTTTGTAAGATTGATAGATTTTCTAGATTTTCATGATAGTCTTGGCATAGAAATTATTCTGATATGTCTTCTTCCACCCCTTTCTACTTAGAGAATTAGGGAAGTATTTACCCAATTTCATAAAATCTTAAGGAAAATTTCCATTTTGAGAGTGAGTGGGAGATGCCTAGAAATTTTAGTGG
The DNA here is from genome assembly GCF_027887165.1 of Monodelphis domestica. Classification (NCBI taxonomy): domain Eukaryota; kingdom Metazoa; phylum Chordata; class Mammalia; order Didelphimorphia; family Didelphidae; genus Monodelphis; species Monodelphis domestica. Next base: position 256,207,436 of record NC_077232.1, read on the forward strand.
AAAGAAAGAAAGGAAGGAAGAAGAAGGAAGGAAGGAAGGAAGGAAGGAAGGAAGGAAGGAAGGAAGGAAGAAGAAAGAAAGAAAGAAAGAAGGAAAGAAGAAAGAAAGAAAGAAAGAAAGAAAGAAAGAAAGAAAGAAAGAAAGAAAGAAAGAAAAGAAAGAAAGAAAGAAAGAAAGAAAGAAAGAAAAAAAAAGAAGGAAAGAAGGAAGGAAGGAAAGAAGGAAGGAAGGAAGGAAGAAGGAAGGAAGGAAGGAAGGAAGGAAGGAAGGAAGGAAGGAAGGAAGGAAGGAAGGAAGGAAGGAAGGAAGGAAGGAAGGAAGGAAGGAAGGAAGGAAGGAAGGAAAAGAAAGGCCAATAGTGGCCCTGGCTAACTTTAAAGACTTCGGAATTTTTATTTTATTTACTTGAGGAATGGAACAAGTCTGTAAAGAAACATGAGACACATGAGACTGAGTTGTTTAAAATGACTGAAATCCTTATATTTCCCCCTGAAAATTCATATTTTCTCCAAATGGTTATTCCACGACTATTCTTTCAGGCACTCAGGCTCAAAACTTGGTGTCATCTTGGCCTCTTCCTTCTTCCTTTACTATCGAAACCATTGTTATTAAGAGTTTTTTTCCTCATCCAACTTTCATGTCTCACATCTGTCTAACTCACCTTCCTTTAATAGGATACTTGTTACCTCTTGCCTAGCTTATTGCAACAGACTACTAATTGGTTTCCCTCTCTCTAGTCTCCCTCTTTTTTAATCTATCCTCCTCTAAACTGCCAATTGAAAAAAAAAAAAAGAGAGAGAGAGATGAATACATGACTCCTCCCCAACCCCTACAAAAAAAAAAAAACTCAAAAACTTAAATGGCCCCAATTTTCTTTAGATTAAAATACAGTCTGGCATTTAAAGTCTTTCATAATCTGGGGTTTTGTTTTTTTTTTTTACACGTGTGCTTGTTTGATATTACTTTGTATATTCTGCATTTACTTAGTTGCAAACTTGTATTCCTTATTTCTTGATTTTGTATCCTTAGCACACAGTGTGATACTTAATAAATGGTTGTTGGATTATATTTACTTGATCACCCTTAGTGACTCCCAAATATCTCGTTGTATTTTCTTTATATCCTATATGTAATAAGAAGCCCCTTGGGGTTTTGGAACCTCTACATTAAGAAAATGAGTGTGATAGCTATGCAAAAATTACATTGAAAGGGGAAGGGAATGAAGATGAGGATATAAATGAGCAAGTGGATAATATCTCTTCAGGAGAGAGGAGGAGCTGAAGAGCTGAAAGAAGGTAGGGGCAATATGAGTGAAGGACAGAATCAAACTGATAGACTTGATAATTGGCTTAATGTGAGAGCAGGCAATGGAGTAAAGAGGCTAATGAGTTTAGGTCATTGGCAGAATGTGGGTGTCATCAGTGCAATCAAGAGAAATGTGGAAATTGGGTGGAGTGGCAAATTCACTTTGGGGGCATATTGGGTTCAAGGTGCCCATGGGCAATTCAGGCATATAGCTGACATGAAATAGATATCTGGAGGTTCAGGACTAGATAGATCAGGCCAGGTTATATCAAATTTGGGTTTTTGTGCACGTGAATATTATCTCTGATTCTTGCTACCTTGTGACCTTGAGCAAGCTTAATCTCTCTGATAATCATTTTTTTTTCTCATCAGAAAAAGGAGGGGGTTGAACAATGTCTACTAAAGTGTCTTCCAGCTCCAGATCATGTACGGGGTTAGTCCTTCCACATATGATGAATATTTCTGGGAAATCTTGGGAGTAGAGAAGAACCTTAAGGTAGAAATTATAGAAAAAGGGTAAAAGAGTACCTTTAGGGACAAAGCCTTGAGAGTATGCCTCAAGAGAAAAGAAGGGGCAGAAGAGTGAGCAAACCAGAGAAATTACTTAACAATTGTTATCACCTAATTTATTTGCGGTGTACTTTAAGACTAAAATTTATGACTCACAAAGAAATTATTGATACTAACAAATCTATAATTTTCAAGTCAAAAGTATTTGCTATGTGCCTTTTTATACTAAAAAAAAAAGCAGAGGAAAGATTCTATATTTGTATATATATGATTTATTCTTTGCATTTTCCTTAACTACTTTCATCAAGACTGGTGTGTGTGTGAGGGGGAATTGGTAGAGATCCTTGAGGTTTCTTCTTTCTCATTTCATCTTTTAAATCACTCTCTTCTGTAATAACAGACATTTCTAGTCCATCTGGGATCTTATCTGGCTTGCAGTTAGGGTTTTGCAACAAGACCAGAACCCTTTCTTGACAATTTTTTTTCTTCTCTTTCCACTTCCTCACAAATCACTATGACAGTGTTAATTTAAAGGAACACAGAGTACTCCTAAATCACCTCTATGCTGACTCTCAACAGCTTGTTGTACACAGTAGGAACACAAATATTTGTTGAATGAATGAATAGGAAATAACTGAAATTTTGGATAATCATTTTTGCTCAGCAGTTTTACAGACTTTTTCTAAATTGCCTTGGGGGTAGGGGTGGTAGTAGAGTAAAAAGGCATGAATAAAATCATTGTTTAATGGATCATACTTTCCCATGTATTTTACTAAGTCCAAAACCCTCTCTAATTTAAAGTATGGATTCTTGGGATTCTTCCTTCTCTAGGTGTGGTTAGTCTATTTTAAAAGATAATTTGCTGTTTTAAGAACAGCCTACTATAATTAAGTTACTCACAGTCTTACTAAAAGTAGAGTGCTACTTCAGCAAAGGGGAAGCCCTTGATACTCATACACTTCCTTTAGTGAATACATTACTAACATGTCTCCTTCAGCAATGTATTACTTCTAGATTTGGTAACTGACATGATTGCCCTGGGAACATGCAACCTAAGCCAGTGACCCAATAATTACTGATGGAAGCCTGCTTAGACTAGTCTCCAAATCTGTTCTTGTTTTCATGTACACACGTCTAACCAGAGTACCTTGCTTTTATAATACAAATTTCTTGTGTTCCTTTTAATACTTTGTGGATGCAATCTTCCTCTTCCCAGACCTAAGAAACTAGAAAAATGTTGGTAAGTATTGTTTTCTTCTTTACTATAGCATTGTAAAAAGGAAGGGAAGTCAGAGTCCAAGTAGCTCTTAAATAATTATAGTATTTAGAGCAAAATAATAATAATAATTTCTGTACCACATGTTCAGGTCTCTCCAGTCTTCAAAAAGGCATTTCTGAAGTATGACATACTAAAGATGTTTAGAAGACATTTACCCTTCACAGGGGATGTCATCAGTTACTTTGAAGGATTTGTGGACTTGTTTCTTTTGTATGGTGGCAGCAGTGTGTACAGTATGAGAAGCATGCTTAGAATGGGGCTTCTGATTTTCTTTTTTAAACAGCTGAATCTTTTACAGATTTATTATTATGTAGATAAAAATAACCTGAGGCATTTAAGAGTATCATGATGTTGTCTTAATGCAACATTCCTTTTATTTCTTCTTATATGCTTTTACCTAGTGAGTTTGTCCTCAGTTCTGTATGCTTTAAGAAATTTGTAAACATCTAATAATTTGGAATCCTCTAAAGAAGAAAAAATTCTTAACTGTGATTCTTGGAAAGGGAACAAATTAGGATGCTATATGCTGAAATCCATTCCTTGGGAAAATGCTAAGTTTTTGTTGTCCTTTAGGTGTGGCTCATAGGTATTAGCTTATTATTTTTTAAACTCTTACCTTCTGTCTTAGAATTGATCATTTTCAAGGCAGAAGAGTAGTAAGGACTAGGCAAGGTAGTGTTAAGTGACTTGCCACAGCCAGGAAGTGTCTACAATGATATTTGAACCCAGGACCACACATATCCTGACTCTCTATCCACTGAGCCATCTATTTGTTCCTCCCCTGCCCCCCCCATTATCTTAAAGATGAAAGTGAAAGGTATAATGCAAGATAATGGCACATTATATATACTACGTTCATTCATTTATTTATTCAGTGTTAATAGCCTGCTGTATTCAAGGCATTGTAGCTAGCACTGAGGATACAAAGAAAAAATAAAGAACAATTTCATCTCAAGAGATTTACAGTCTCCAGACTTGAGATGGGGTGGAAGAATATGCAGGGGAATAAATACCAGATAATCTGAAGAGGAAGTGAGCATTAAAAACTGGGCATGGGGAAATTCAAGAAAGACCTTGTGACAGTTGGTGTCTAAGTTGAATTTTGAAGGAAATTTGGGATTCTAGAATGGAGGGCAGCTAGGTTGTTAAACAGATTGAGTGGTAGCCTTGGAGTTAGGCGGACCGGAGTTCAAATTTGGCCTCTGACTCTAGGTAGCTGTGTGACCTTGAGCAGCTCACTTAACCCTGTTTGCCTCAATTCCACATCTGTAAAATGAGCTGGAAAAGGAAATGACAAAGTATTTCTGCATCTCTGCCAAGAAAGCCCCAATTCGGGAGTCAGACATAAATGAATAACAATAACAACTAGAGGTGTAGATTGGGAGAGACTACATTCTTAGTGCATTGACAAAGAAGCAGAAGATAAAATGTCAAGCCTGTAAAATATCAAGACAATCAGTTGGGATGGAAATAGAGTGATTCAAAGAGAATAATGCCAAAGAAGTATGGAAAGGGACACTGGAGACTTACTTGGAAGGGCCTTAATCACCAACTTAATGAGTTTGTTAAAATTATTATATTATACTGGAGGTCACTGAAAATTTGGGAGTATGAAAATGACATGGTCATTCCAGTGCTTTAGGAAGATTATATTTCAGGAGAAGGCAACTTTGTGGAATATGAATGGGTGAAGGAAAAGACTGAAAATAAAAAGATCAATTAAGAAGCAAATAACTGTTGTTGTTTAGTAGTTTCAGACATGTCTGACTGTGGCCCCATTTGGGGTTTTCTTGACAAAGATATTGGAGTTATTTGCCATGTCCTTCTGCAGCTCATTTTATAGATGAGGATCTGAGGCAAACCGGGTTAAATGACTTGCCCAGGGCTAAACAGCTAATATAGCTTTAAGCCTAGATTTGAACACAAAAAGATAAAAGTCTTGTTGACTTCAGCTCTAGCACTCTATCTACTCTATAAGCTAGCCATCTCAATAATAACAGATAGCATTAATTTTGTATTTTCAGGTTTTCAAATCACTTTACAAATATAATCTCATTTTATCCCCACAATAACACTTGGGTATTATTATTATCATCACCAGCTTAAAGATGAAGAAACTGAGATAAAGTGAGTTACCCAAGGTCACACAGCTAAATAAATGTTTGAGGCAGGATATGAACTCAGATTTTCCTGATGTTAACTCTTTTATTTACTATATTTCCTACATGGTTTTTTATTTAGTTCAGATGACAAGCTGAGAACTTGAACTAGTATGGCAAGCCATGTAATTTTTACAACAAATTTCTCTGACAAAGACCTCATTTCTCAAATATATAGGTAACTGAATCAAATTTGTAAAAAGTAAAAGCCATTTTCATATTAACAAATGATCAAAGGATAGAAAGATGCAGTTTTCAGAAGAAGAAATTTAAAAAACTATCTATAATTACATAACAAAATGCTCTAAATCACAACTGATTAGGGAGAGGCAAATTGAAACAATTCTGAAATAGCACCTCACACTTTTAAACAATCTCAAACACTGGAGATGATGAAGGAAAAATAGAGACACTGATGAATTATTGGTGGAGTTGTGAACTGATCCAAGAAAAATGTGTAACTATGCCCAAAGGACTATCAGACTATGCCTATTCTTTAACCTAGCAATACCATTACTATGTTGGTACCACAAAGATATCAAAGAAAATGGAAAACAATTTACATGTATAAAGTATTTATAGTCATTTTTTTGTGGTGGAAAAATTAATGGCTGAACAAATTGTAATGTATAATTTTAATGGAGTACTATTATGCTATAAGGAATGATGAAAGGGATAGTTTAAGAAAAACCCCACAAAGAAGCATGAGAATATCTATATGAACTAATTCAAAAAGATGTGAGCAAAACCAGGAGACCATTTTACACAATAAGAACAATCTTTTAATGATGATCAACTGTGAAAGACTTAGCTGCTCTAATCCAAAATACTACAAAGGACACAAGATGAAAAATGCCACACAATTCCAGAGAGAGAACTGATGAACTTTAAGTGCAAATTGAAGAATTATTCTCTCTCTTTATTTTTCTTACTTTTTTTTTGTGATATAGGTAATATATTTTTGCATGATTTTATATGACATTGTTTGCTTTCTTGGTAGATGGGGAAGGTTGGAGATAAGGAGAAAATTTGGAATTCAAATATAAACTAATATATGAAAATAAATATATTTGGAACTCAATAATAAATTAAATTAAAAATAAATAAAAAATTTAAAACTTCTATAGAACATGAAGACAGTTTGGTTTTTGTATCTATTTGTTTATCCATTTCTCTGTTTCTCTCCATCTGTCTCTTTTAATGGCCCATTTTTAAAGATGAGAGTGTAACTTTGTGTAATAGCATGTCAAAAGGTATCTTTTTCTTTTCTTCTATTTTGGTATTGGTTTTGGTTAGTCTTGCATTTATAATGATAATAATAAAATTTTACTTTGAGATACATTTTCCAAAATACTGTGTTTCTACCATTTATCCTATGCCTTATTTTTTCCATTGAAGTCACTGAGCATTAAAACATGTTGATTTAATTTAGAGAATATTATCAACTTCTTCATATAATTTCCTCTATTTCCTGATCCTCTGCAATAGATGTTGGCATATTAGCTGCAATCATCTTCATGGTAGTCCTTTTACTCATGTTTTTTGTAAGCTTCCTAATATTAGATGTGCAAGTGTACCATTATGCTTCTTGTTGCCAACTCCATTCTGGAAGGTAAAGAAAGGGAATATTGAAGGAAGCAGGGCCTTGAATTCCCAAACGGACATAGAGTTGTTCTTGAATCATGAACCATTGACCTTTTCCTGATGAAGAATCTTTAAAAGTTATTATTCAGTTTATTTCCTTAAAATAATTTGATTGATGTATTGATGTAAGCATGAGAGAAGGGAAATATAGGGAGAGAATGGTAATGATTGATAGACATGCTCATCTTCCCACAAACCAAAAAGAAGGAGGTATGATGACAGCAACCACCATAGAGGTCAACCAAAAAGTTTCAATATCTATTAGTAGAATTGTGTGGAGATTAGCTCTCTGGTTTTGAGTCACATGGAAGGACAGAGCAATATAGATGCTAGTCTAATAAAAGAGGTAAGGACACAAAATTACCTGAAAGGGTAGAGATCTTTAAGATAATAAAATAAAACAAAAACTATGTTGTTGTTGTTTTTTCAAAATCATAATAGAACTATGAAGAACTGTTGAATGGCAGTATTTTTTTAAACCCTTATCTTCCATCTTAGAATCAATACTGGAGATTGGTTCTAAGGCAGAAGAGTGGTAAGGGTTAGGCAATGGGGGTTGTGACTTGCCCAGGGTCACACAGCTAGGAAGTATCTGATTCCAGATTTGAACCCAGGACCTCCCATCTCTAGGACTGACTCTCAATCCACTGAACCACCCAGCTGCACCCCAGAAATATTCTTACAAGAGTGGCAGAGTGATGTTTTCACTCTGTGCTCCAATAAAGGCAAACTAGGAAGCTGTAGTGAAGTAAAACTTAATGGAAAAAAATAATCTAGGTTTAATATCTTTACTGTTTAGCTGGAGCCACCAAAGCCAGTCAGCTTTGTTTTCAATACCATTGATGATTTAGGATGAGAGATGGAGGATAAAAGTTTTATTTTTTTCCTTGGGTGGGGTTTTTAATATTTTTTGTATGTATCATAAGCCCTTCCATAAGTCCAGAGGAACCTTAAGGATAGACTCTTCCCAGAACAAAATATAAAGAATTACAAAGGAAATACTAAAATAGTATTTAAATATTTTTAAAATCCCCCAAGTTCATGGATCTCAGGTTAGGAATGCATTTCTAGAGGAAGAACATGATCAATGACCTATTCTAGCATTTCAAAAGCACTGACTATAACTTTATAAAGAGGAATGTGTAAACTTTTTTGAACGAAGCAAACAGTCTAAGGTCTGGAGAACATAGGCTAAATTTTTGAAGAAGAAAATAGAATAATGAAAAATTTGATATTAATTGAAAAAATTTCCCTCTCCCCTGTCTCTGATTGGGAAAATCTAATTAAAATCACAGTTTCAAGCACACAGAGTTTGTAGTGAAATTGAAAATCAAAATGAAGGACTTCCGGTCAAGATGGAGGCTTAGAGAAAGCTAAAGTTCAGATCTCCTGAAACTCTTCCCTACCGAACTCAAACTCTTTGCTCCTAAGGCACCGAAATTCAAAACAAACAACAGCATAGACCCCGGGAATCCTCCTCCTGGACCTGGACCAAAAGGTACGCTCCCCCCAAAAGCCAGAACACGAGATCACTCAGACCTAAGGGGTAGGCAGAAGGAAGGTCCCAGGACCCATCCCCCAACCCAGAGCGCTGAGTCTGAGGTAGCAGAGGGAACCTCAGAGCCTCAGGGCCGGCTATCCTAAAGGCAGCTTCCTGAAAACAACCTGACCCAGTCGTGGGGGCACCCAGACAGCAGGGAAACAGAGAGACGGGGGAGCCTGTAGCCCTCTGACTGGATCCTTCCATTTGAGTCTCACGGAAGGTCCCTGCCTCAGGGCATACTCAGTCTGAGGTTAATCCTATCACCAGCCCTCAGAGCTCCAGGAAGCCACGGCCCCTCCCCCCTCAGAGAGCAGGGTCATTTGAACCAACAGTAACCCTCAGGGTTGGCAAAAGGGCCTCAGGAGCCGGCTATTCTGAAGGCCGCTTCCTGAAAACAACCTGACCCAGTCCCGGGGGGGACCCAGACAGCAGGGAAACAGAGAGAGATGGGGGGGGAGCTGTGCAGCCCCCTGGCTGGATCTTTCTATCTGAGTCTCACGGAAGGTCCCTGCCTCAAAGCATACTCAGTTCAACCCAGAGAAAGTTAATCTTATCAGGAGCCCTCCACTTTGGACACATTTTATGGAGCAAAAATACAAAATACAGAGGAGATAGAAGAGGAAACACAAGCAAATGCTCTGAAACCTTCCAAATGAAATGGAAACTCTCCACAAACCCATGAAGAATTTGAATTGGAAAGGACCAAAAAGATGGAAGCCCTCTGGGAGGAAAAGTGGGAAATAATGCAAAAGAAATTCACACATCTACAAAACCAGTTTGACCAAAGTGAAAAGGAAAACCAGGCTTTAAAAGTCAGAATCAGGCAACTCGAAGACAATGAGCAAGAATTAATAAAGCAAAGTCAAAAGACCAAGAAATTAGAAGAGAACATAAAATATCTCACTGACAAGGTGACAGACTTGGAAAATAGAGGAAGAAGAGATAATTTAAGAATAATTGGACTTCCAGAAAAGCCAGAAATAAACAGCAAACTCGACATCGTAATACAAGATAAAATCAAAGAAAATTGCCCAGAGATTCTAGAACAAGGGGGCAATACAGCCACTGACAGAGCTCACAGAACACCCTCTACACTAAATCCCGAAAAGACAACTCCCAGGAATGTAATGGCCAAATTCCAAAGCTTTTAAACAAAAGAAAAAATCCTACAAGAAGCCAGAAAAAGACAATTTAGATATAAAGGAATGCCAATCAGGGTCACACAAGACCTTGCAAGTTCCACTCTGAATGATCTTAAGGCATGGAACATGATTTTCAGAAAGGCAAGAGAGCTGGGTCTTCAACCAAGAATCAGCTATCCAGCAAAACTGACTATATACTTCCAAAGGAAAGTATGGGCATTCAAGAACATAGAAGATTTCCAAGTTTTTGCAAAGAAAAGACCAGAGCTCTGTGGAAAGTTTGATATCGAAAAACAAAGAGCATGGAATACCTGAAAAAGGTAAATATGAAGGAAAGGGAAAAGGAGAAAAATGTTATCTTATTCTTTTACTCAAATTCTCTTCTATAAGGACTACATTTATATCAATCTATGTATACTAACATGTGGGGAAAATGTAATGTGTAAATAGGGGGAAAAGAAAGACCAAATAGAATAATCTTTCTCACACAATGATTCACACGGGAAGGGGAGGGGAAGAAAACTCCTATAAGAAGGAGAAGAAGAGAGTTTTTACTTAAACCTTACTCTCAGGGAAATCAACTCTGAGAGGGAAGAACATCCAGATCCATTGGGATCTTGAATTCTCTCTTACCCAACAAGGGAAGGGAGAAGGGAAAACCAAGGGGGATAGGGGGAAGGGAACACAAAAAAGGGAGGGAAGAAGCAGGGGGAGGGGGAGGGAACAAAAAGGGAGGGACTAGAAAGGGAAACATATCAAGGGAGGGGACAAGGGGGACTGATTTAAAGTAAATCACTGGACTAAAAAGGAAGAAAGGTTAGAATTAGGGAAGGACAAGTGACAGTCATAACTTTGAACATGAATGGGATGAACTCAACCATAAAACACAGACGAATAGCAGAATGGATTAGAATCCAAAACCCTACCATATGTTGTCTTCAAGAAACACACACGAGGGGGGGTAGACACCCACAAGGTCAGAATTAAAGGATGGAGTAAGACATTCTGGGCCTCAACTGACAGAAAGAAGGCAGGAGTGGTAATCATGATATCTGATAAAGCCAAAGCAAAAATAGACCTGATCAAAAGGAATAGGGAAGGTAATTATATTTTGTTAAAAGGGACTTTAGATAATGAGGACATATCACTAATCAACATGTATGCACCAAATAATATAGCACCCAAATTTCTAATAGAGAAACTAGGAGAATTGAAGGAAGAAATAGACAGTAAAAACATATTAGTGGGAGACTTAAACCAACCATTATCAAATTTAGATAAATCAAATCAAAAAATAAATAAGAAAGAGGTAAAAGAAGTGAATGAAATCTTAGAAAAATTAGAATTAGTAGACATATGGAGAAAAATAAATAGGGATAAAGAGGAATACACCTTCTTCTCAGCACCACATGGCACATTCACAAAAATTGACCACACGTTAGGTCACAGAAACATGGCACACAAATGCAGAAAATCAGAAATAATAAATGCAGCCTTTTCAGATCACAAGGCAATAAAAATAATGATCAGTAATGGTACATGGAAAACCAAATCAAAAACTAATTGGAAATTAAACAATATGATACTCCAAAACCGTTTAGTTAGAGAAGAAATCATAGAAACAATTAATAATTTCATCAAGGAAAATGACAATGGCGAGACATCCTTTCAAACCTTTTGGGATGCAGCCAAAGTGGTAATCAGAGGTAAATTCATATCCCTGAGTGCATATATTAACAAACTAGGGAGAGCAGAGATCAATCAATTGGAAATGCAAATAAAAAAACTCAAAAGCGATCAAATTAAAAACCCCCAGCAGAAAACCAAACTAGAAATCCTAAAAATTAAGGGAGAAATTAATAAAATCAAAAGTGATAGAACTATTGATTTAATAAATAAGACAAGAAGCTGGTACTTTGAAAAAACAAACAAAATAGACAAAGTACTGGTCAATCTAATTTTAAAAAGGAAGGAAGAAAAGCAAATTAATAGCATCAAAGATGAAAAGGGGGACATCACCTCTGATGAAGAGGAAATTAAGGCAATCATTAAAAATTACTTTGCCCAATTATGTGGCAATAAATACACCAATTTAGGTGATATGGATGAATATATACAAAAATACAAACTGCCTAGACTAACAGAAGAAGAAAAAGAATTCTTAAATAATCCCATATCAGAAAATGAAATCCAACAAGCCATCAAAGAACTTCCTAAGAAAAAATCCCCAGGGCCTGACGGATTCACCAGTGAATTCTATCAAACATTCAGAGAACAGTTTATCCCAATACTATACAAACTATTTGACATAATAAGCAAAGAAGGAGTTCTACCAAACTCCTTTTATGACACAAACATGGTACTGATTCCAAAACCAGGCAGGTCAAAAACAGAGAAAGAAAACTATAGACCAATCTTCCTAATGAATATAGATGCAAAAATCTTAAATAGGATACTAGCAAAAAGACTCCAGCAAATGATCAGAAGGGTTATCCACCAGGATCAAGTAGGATTTATACCAGGGATGCAGGGCTGGTTCAATATTAGGAAAACCATCCACATAATTGACCACATCAACAAGCAAACCAACAAGAACCACATGATTATCTCAATAGATGCAGAAAAAGCCTTTGATAAAATACAACACCCATTCCTATTAAAAACACTAGAAAGCATAGGAATAGAAGGGTCGTTCCTAAAAACAATAAACAGTATATATCTAAAACCATCAGCTAATATCATCTGCAATGGGGATAAACTAGATGCATTCCCAATAAGATCAAGAGTGAAACAAGGATGCCCATTATCACCTCTACTATTTGACATTGTACTAGAAATACTAGCAGTAGCAATTAGAGAAGAAAAAGAAATTGAAGGCATCAAAATAGTCAAGGAGGAGACCAAGTTATTGCTCTTTGCAGATGACATGATGTTCTACTTAAAGAATCCTACAGATTCAACCAAAAAGCTAATTGAAATAATCAACAACTTTAGCAAAGTTGCAGGATACAAAATAAACCCACATAAGTCATCAGCATTTCCCATTCAAAATCACCTTAGACAAAATAAAATACCTAGGAATCTATCTCCCGAGACAAACACAGGAACTATATGAATACAACTACAAAACACTCTCCACACAACTAAAACTAGACTTGAGCAATTGGAAAAACATTAACTGCTCATGGATAGGACAAGCCAATATAATAAAAATGACCATCCTAACCAAACTTATTTATCTATTTAGTGCCATACCCACTGAACTCCCAAAAAATTTCTTTACTGATTTAGAACCATAACAAAGTTCATTTGGAATAACAAAAAATCAAGGATATCCAGGGAAATAATGAAAAAAAAAACACAAATGATGGGGGCCTTGCAGTCCCAGACCTTAAATTATATTACAAAGCAGCAGTCATCAAAACAATTTGGTACTGGCTAAGAGACAGAAAGGAAGATCAGTGGAATAGACTGGGGGAAAGCGACCTCAGCAAGACAATATACGATAAACCCAAAGATCCCAGCTTTTGGGACAAAAATCCACTATTCGATAAAAACTGCTGGGAAAATTGGAAGACAGTGTTGGAGAAATTAGGAATAGATCAACACCTCACACCTTACACCAAGATAAATTCAAAATGGGTGAATGATTTAAACATAAAGAAGGAAACCATAAGTAAATTGGGTAAACACAGAATAGTATACATGTCTGACCTTTGGGAGGAGAAAGACTTTAAAACCAAACAAGACATAGAAATAATCACAAAATGTAAAATAAATAATTTGACTACATCAAATTAAAAAGCTTTTGTACAAACAAGACAAATGCAACTAAAATCAGAAGGGAAACAACAAATTGGGAAAAAATCTTCATAGAAACCTCTGACAAAGGTTTAATTACTCAAATTTATAAAGAGCTAAATCAATTGTACAAAAAATCAAGCCATTCTCCAATTGATAAATGGGCAAGGGACATGGATAGGCAGTTCTCAGATAAAAAAATCAAAACTATTAATAAGCACATGAAGAAATGTTCTAAATCTCTTATAATCAGAGAGATGCAAATCAAAACAACTCTGAGGTATCACCTCACACCTAGCAGATTGGCTAACATGATAGCGGAGGAAAGCACTGAATGCTGGAGGGGATGTGGCAAAGTAGGGACATTAATTCGACCATAATGGATTTCTCCATTAGTGGCGGTGTAATGTCCCTGAACAATCTGCAGGGATCTAGGAGAAAAAACACTATTCATAAGCAGAGGATAAACTGTGGGAGTAGAAACACCGAGGAAAAGCAACTGCCTGACTACAGCGGTTGAGGGGACATGACAGAGGAGAGACTCTAAATGAACACTCTAATGCAAATATTAACAACATGGCAATGGGTTCGAATCAAGAACACATGTGATACCCAGTGGATTTACGCGTTGGCTATGGGGGTGGGGGGAGGAAAAGAAAATGATCTTTGTCTTTAATGAATAATGCTTGGAAATGATCAAATAAAATATTATAAAAGTAAAAAAAAAAAAGAAAATCAAAATGAAACTTTATGGGTACAACCTGTTCTGGCTAAATCTTTTCCCCCCAATGAAATCACTTTGAGAGAAGAGTGCTGGGTTTTACACAAGAGCTCCAATAAATAGTAATTTAAACTATCATTGAGAATAACCAAGTTTTAACACGTTACATAATCTGTGTTATCCTTTAAAAAATCTGATATAAAATACATGTATTCTTTATCACAGTAATTTGTTGATGGAATGAATTATAGTTTTAAAAATTTGTTCTTCATTAATTTTTAGAATCTTCATGATTGATAATTCATGTTTTTAGCCATTTCCAATGAATAAGTGAGGTTCAAGAGTATAGTTTCAAAATGTTACAAGGATTTAACATGGGTCCTATTCTCTAACCCCTTTGTCTCACTGTAACTGGCAAAGGTTTTTCTTTGAAATCAGAGGGAATTTGACAAAATGGATATTAAGGTAAAACAAAATTAATCTGCTTGGATATTTTTATTTCTTGAATAAATTTTCAAGTTTTTTTTTTGAAACAAGAAATAGTATTGTCTAATATGTAATGTACTCAAATTAGGAATGTCAAATTTATCCTAGGCTCATTTAAATCTCTCAATCTTTGAGAGATCAACATGTCCACTTTATATATCAAAACAATATATGGGAAGTTCATTACATAAAGTAGGGATCACCAACTCATTAGAATGCTACTTATAACCAGTTTAATTATACGGTCTTTATATATAATAATTCATACAGCACATCAAGGTTTGCTAAGAGGACACTTTACAAAGAGGACAAATTTGAACTCGTTTCTTGCATCCAGATCCAGAATACTATCCACTTCACCACCTTGCTGCTTCTAAGAATGATCTATTTATTCTTTATCCTTGTATTGAATTGAATTGAATGTAAGATACTGTTACTGACAGGTAATGGTATTTCTAGGCTAAATGAGTCACTCCCTAGTCCAGTTTATTTTCCACTCAACCAACTATCAAAGTGATCTTCCTAAAACACAATTCTGACCATACTCCTCCACCTTTCACTTAATAAATTCCAGCGACTCTCTATTATCTCCAGGATCAAATATAATATCCTCTATTAAATGGGCAAAGTTATTCCTTTAAAAATATTTATTTGTTTAGAATATTTTTCCATGTTTACATGATTTGTGTTTCAAAGTTATTCTTATTGTACTCTCTTACTACCTTTCTAGTCTCCTTAAATGCTTCTCTTCCTCCCTCCAGTACTCTGTAGTCCAGGGACATTATCCTTGCCTTTCATCAAAATCAACACTCCATCTCCTCACTTGGGAATTTTCACCAGCCTTCTCCCAGGCTGGGAATATTTGCTTTATTTATCTCTACCTTCTGGCTTCCCTGCATCCTTTCAAGTCCCATTTAAAATTCTACCTTTTATACAAAACCTTTTTCAATTCTTCTTAATTCTAGTGCTTCTGTTATCATTTCCAATTTATTCTGTACAGTATATAGCTACTTTGTACATGGCTCTTTCCCCCTTTATACTGTGAACTCCTTGAAATCAGAGACTCTTTAACCTCCCTTTGTATCTTCAGCACTTAGTACCAATACTGGTATATAGTCTGTGTGATAAATGTTTATTGACTTACTGATTGGGCTTTTCCTGGTCTTCTAGTGTCACTGTCTCTTAGGTCTTTTAATTGAACTCTTCATTTGCCCAAATTGAGGCAATAGAGCAGAGAAGAAGTAGAATCATTTGCCCAAGGTCCATCAGATAGTTAATGACAAAGGTGGGGCTAAACCTCATATTTTCCCATATCTCTTGAGTCAAGTCCAGTGTTTTTTCTACCATATTATACTGCTGCTTTCAATTGTAATTGAATAGTTGCTTCTGCTATCTATTCCCCCTCCAAAAATTTCATATAGCAGCAAGGATAGTTTTCAGAAATTCAGAAATTAGGATAGCAGTCAGTATGTCAGACAGTAATCTATTGGGAGATGTGATAGTCTTCAATATTCTATCTTCCTTCTTCCCCAGCACACAACTCCTTACTGAGACTAATGACAGAATGGAAGGTACTTAGAGCCAGCCAGCAGGAGAATGGAGTAAGTAAGTCACTTCTGCCAAAGGAAGATACGATGAGTCAGAATCAGAGTTGCATGGCAGGTCATAGTGAGGCATGGGTAGTACGAGGATAAGGAGGAATGGGAGGCATAAATGGATTGCTTCATTCTTGAGCTTGACCTGGATATATTTTGTTTCTCCACCAGAAATGAACAGGAAGGGAAGAATGAAGAGGGGACTCATCCAACTCAGCTGATAATCTAGTTGTGTTAGAAAGCAGGATCAGAGTTCCCAGAGAGCACTGGAGCAGTGAGTGAGAAAATGCAGCTGGAGGAATCCATTTGTTGGCTCCCAAGTACCCACATTTACTGAACATTGACAGGAGACTGAGTGGAAAAGCAGCTGGAGGTGCTTGCTAAATCACAGTGGAAGCAGCTGCCAGGGAGATCTGAGTCCAAGCACCTTAGACACATGATTGGAATTCTTCATTTTGAGACATGCCTATAGATTGCTTAAATATTGTCTAGAATGGAGCAATGGAAATACTGGTAGTTGCTATAATATATTTGATTTTACTCTTTTTGTTTCCATAGTATGACTAAAAACCCACCTGCAGTTAAACCATGATTGTGTGATTGACTATATTATGCTGTGTTTATGTGGACTTCAATGAAATTAAGAGAAGAGAGTGAGATTGTCCCAATGAAAGTGGAGTCAAAGTTTTTCATGCAATAGCATTTATTAAGTATATCCTAAGTGTCAGGCACTGTGCCAAGGGCTGGGGCTACAAAAAAGAGGGAAACAATCCCTGTTCTTAAAGAGTTCACATTCTAATAGGGTAGACCAGGGATGGTGAACATTTTTGAGGAGCAGGTGATGTGAAAATTGTCCTTAGGCACGCATTGAGTGAGGGAAGGGAGCAGCCCAGCCTTGAGTCCCTCTGGCTTTCTAGTAATAAGCTCTGGTGAACTCTGTGCTGTGGTGATGGTGTCTGTGCCCACAGAGAGGAAGGACTCTGAGTGACCTCACTGGCACATATGTATTTCATAATTAGATAAATTCACACAGACATCATTGCCAGTCTTATGAGATAGATACTGACATACACAAAAGGCATGTGCCAGGGATTACAGATAGCCAGCTCTCTGAGGAACAGAGAGAACTTAGATTCTCCCCCCCCCCACACAGAATAAGTGTTTTCATATTAAACAACATATGAAATATATGTGAACAATGAATATCCATTGTCTGATTATTATTTATTTGCTATTGTTTATATGATGCTTTAAGGTTTATTTACAAAGTTCTTCACAAATATTATTTCATTTTAATCCTCTCAGTAATCCTGGAAAGCAGGTGCTATTATGATCTCCCCTTTATAGATGAAGAAACTGAGACAGAATGCGGTTAAGGGACTTTCCCAAAATCATGTAGCTAGTAAGTGTCTGAAGTTGGATTTGAACTCATCTCTCTGGCTCCAAGTTCCTGTGCTTTATTCACCTTGCCACACTTGTTATTGAATAGGCTCAGGTAAGTGGTTGGTTTTGTTCACATCTCCATGTGTATGATGTGTATTATACACAAGTGATATATACTTAGGCACACGTATATATGTACATATATATATGATTGTGTGTGGACATTTACTATGCATATATGTGTATATATATACACTTGCCAAAGATGGTGAAAACAGGTAATAATCTGGGATCAGAATGGAATATTGGATGCATTAATGTAATGTTTGAAGGGATGTGGTGCTAGATTTGGAAATCAAGATATTTAAGTTCTAATCCTTCCTCAGACACTTAAAGTTGTGAGTACCAGCTGTACTTTCTCAGCCAGAAAATGCAAGTTATAGGATCCAGCTCACAGGGTTGTTGACACTCAAATGAGTAGTGTCTAGAAAATGCTGTGCAAATGCCACAACCTTATGTTAATGCCAGCTGTTCTTTCCTTGGGAACTTGAACAGCACTTTCAATCATCCCAAGTTGTCCATGGTCATAAAATCTTGTCTTTTTAGCACCCTTTGATATAGCATCATGTAGCATCAAAATTGCAAGAGGTATAAAGGGTAGACTAACAACCAGGCAGTGAAATTCTGTTTTCCCCTCCTGAGAAAAGTACCAGGAAAATCTTCAAGAAGTTCTATTATTATAGAAAATGTAGAATGGCTGAACATGTTCTGGTATATGATTGTAATGGAATACTATTGTGCCATAAGAATTTATGAATAAGATGATCACAGAAAAATTTGGAAGGAGCTATATGAACTGATGCAAAGCAGAGTGAGCAAAACCAGGAGAACATTGTTTACAGTAACAGCAATAATGTATGATGATCAACTATAAATGACTTAACTATATTCAACAAGGCAAGGATCCAGGACAATTCCAAGGGCCACATGACAAAAAAAGGTTTTCCACCACTTTAGAAGGAGCAAATAGGGTACAAATGCAGAAAAAAAACCATATAATTCTTCACTTTACTTCCTCCGTGAATTTTTCTCTAGTGTATATGTCACTTATTTTCAATATGAACATGGAAATACATGTTAGATGATAATATGTGTAAAATCTATATCATATTACCTGCCTTTTTAGGAAGGGGGAGCAGTGAGAAGGAGAGAAAAAAAAAAGAATGAGACCTAGATTTTTGAACACAACTAATGTGAGGATTTGTTTCTCTTGGATATGTATATTTAACATAATTTATTATATACTTATAATAAACCATGTGTTATCTTATATATGATTTTGTTATATATAAAAATAAAAATTAATGGACACTTAAAATGGGGAAAATGGTAAGAACTGTGATTTCACATGCACTAAAAAGCAGAATCTCAGAGATCAGCTGAGGTATCATGGCCTAGGAATGTAGTCTTTGATGGCTCATTATCATCACTCTCATTACATCTTTCCTGAACTATTCTAATAGCCTCCTAACTGTTCTCTGTGCCCTTACTCTCCCTTATTCTATCCATCCTTTTCAATGCTGTTTTCATTGTTGTTAATTTTTCTAATGCACAAATCTGGTCGTATCATTTCTTCCCCTCCCCCAAACCTCTCCTTTTTCTAAGTACCCTATTACTCTTGAAGGTATCACAATCTTCCTTATTAGCCAGGCGTAGGTTTCATCTTTGCCCTCTAACTCCCTTTCACCCTTTCTATCCCATATCAAATCCATTGCGAACACTCTTCTATTTTACCTTCATTGATATGTCTTAAATATGCCTTCATATTTTCTCTGATATGTCTACCATCCTAGTGCAGGCTCTTATCTCCTCATTACAGGTATATTGCAATGGCTTGCTTGATATTCTGCCTACCACAAGTCTCTCTACTCTTCAAATCTATCTTCCACTCAGCTGTCAAAGTGATTTTTCTAAAGTACAGGTCTCATCATGTCATCTCCACCCCCTGCTCCCACTCAATACATTCCAGTGGCTCCCTATCATCTTCAGGATAAAAAAACACATTAGACATTCAAAACTATAATCCACTCCCTACCCACCCCCTTTCCAATCTTATTACACCTTAGTTATACCCTTTGATCCAATGATACTGGCCTTATTATTCCTTGAGCAAAATATTTTATTTCCCAATTTCTAGCATTTCCATTTCTGGAATTCTCTCCCTCCTCAAATCTGCTTCCTGACTTCTCTGACTTCCTTCAAGTTCCAGCTAAAATTCTACCTGCTATGGGAAGCCTTTCCTGATTCTTCCTAATTCTAGTGCCTCCTCTCTTTATAATTTTCTATTTTTCCTGTAAATATTTTATTTTTATGTAGACTGTTACACATTCTATTGGCTTAAAATTCTGTAGGAGAAGGTATTCTTCATAGAAACGAGAAAGTCTCAAGGAAAGAATTCTGAAGACAAAAATACAAATACACATGATCACCATGATGAAGAAAAGGGGAATCTGTCTAAAAAAGACTGTGTGTGGATGTAGAGAGAACTCATCAACCATATGTGTGGGCACGCATGTACGTGTGTGTGTGTGTGTGTGTGTGTGTGTGTTGATTCTAAGGCAGAATAATGGCAAGGATTAGGCAATGTAATTTAAACAACTTGCCAAGGGTCACACAGCTAGTAACTGTCTGAGGCTAGACTTGAACCAAGGACCTGCCATCTCCAGGTCTGACTGTCTAGCCACTGAGCCACTTAGCTATCCCTTGTAACAACACTTTAAAATTAATCTATATTCAGGATAAGAGGAAGATCAAAGAAAGAGGAAGATTGCTGCTAGGGATGGATTAGAGAGAGCATAAAATGATAAGAAGACAAAATTATTCAACTCTTCTTTTGCTTCTTTTTTTTCTCTACCAGGAGGATTCATCTTAGTTTGGGACTGATAGAAACAAAATGGTTAAAAAGCTATTAAAATTGAGGCCAGTGAGAAGATACTAAGAGAGTATGGGCTGCTCTCAGTGAAATTAATTCATAAGGATCAAATGAACTCTATCTTAGGTATGAAGAAAGCTAACATTGCTGGGAGATGCTGAGAAGCTACAAATAACTTTGAAAAATTGTGAAAAGTACAAGAGATGGTAGAAAACTTCTCATCAACAAATATGGTCCTGATTTCCAAAATAGGGAGAACAGATTTGCTTTAATATTACATTTAACTATCCAACAAGTCATCAAGGCCCAGTTAGTGGGCACTTATCTATCTGTCTTGTCACCATCCTATAGTTCTCTCTGCCCCAATTTTTACCTCTTTCTCAGGGAACCATACTAAACGCAATATTATAATTGCATCTGGAAAGAAAATGCCAATCTAGTGTCCTGTGTCTGTACTCACAATGCATGTAACTACTTAGAACAAAGTTTCTTTCTGTGGATATCACTTTCTGATTTGCATTATATTTGTATTTCCTGGAGGAAAATAGCACAGATCGTTAAATTGTGGGACTGTGAACATTTAGATATGGCATCAGTGATGGATGACAGCATAAATTCGTTAAGAATAGGTCACACAAGGTTATCTTCATTTCTTTTTTTGACCATATTTCTAGACTGGCTACTACACTAGACCATGTTTGTAGACTAGGGTATGTTGTGGAACTATGTTGTCAACTATGCCGCCCAAATCCCAAATTAGATCAAAATCTAATTGGAAAATATTTAACAAAATAAATAAAAATGAAATCAAACACAGATACTGACCTCAGGCACTTTCTAGCTGTGTGACCCTGAGCAAGTCACTTGATTCAGTTGCCTAGCCTTTAATACTCTTTTGCTTTAGAAGCCAATACTTAGTATTGACTCTAAAATGAAAGGTAAGGGTTTTTTTTTAAGGGATCTATCCTTGGCCCTGAAATATTGAATATTTTAGTCTATGGATGAAACTAGAAACAGCAAATGTATCAACTTTTCAGATGATTAAAAGATAAAAGGGAAAATTGATATTGAATGACAGTGTCAGGATGTCAAAAATTCTCAACAAGCTAGAGTAATGGACCTTAATAGGGATAAATACAGAGTTGCACACAAATCCAAAGCAATCATTTACATAAGTATCTAACTGGGAAAGTATTACTAGATAAAAAGTCTGAGGTCTTAGTAGACTACAAGGTCATTGTGAGTCAATACTGTGCCACAGACAATAAAGGTAATGTGATCCTAGACTATACTTAAAACTACATGATACCCAGAATGAGGAAGGGATAGTACTGCTGTTCTCTGTCTTGCTCAGACCACATCTAGAGTAAAATGTTTGATTCTTGGCACTACATTGTAGGAAGAACACTGGCAAACTGGAGAGTATCCAGAAGACGGTGGTGAAGTGACTGGAGACCATGCCATATGTGGTTTGGCTTAAGGAACTGAGAATATGTAGATAGGAGAATAGGAGACTTATGGGAAACATGATAGTTGTCAACACATATTTGAAGGGGTGTCATGTGGAAGAAGTCTCAGACTTGTTTTTCTTGGCCCCATTGGACAGACCTGGGTGTAGTGTGTGAAAATTGCAGAAAGGCAGATTTGGCCTTGCTGTAAGGAAAAACTTCCAAACCATGAGAATTGTGTGAAAGTAGAATGCTCTGTTTGGTAAGGGGGAGTGATCCCTAACCCCAGAAGTCTTCCTGGTGAGGGTGGATGACCACTTGTTGTGGGAATATCTGTTCTGGTGTGGTTTCAGTCAAATGCTCTCTAAAGTCTTTGCCAACACTGAGATTCTGAGATTTTGTCACTGCTTGCTCTTGGTTTAGAAAGCTTTTTCCTTGAATCTCATGGAAATACCAAAGTGAAAACTAGGAAACAAAGGACAATGTGCCTAGCATAGTTTCTTAGAACAGCTTCTAGTTGCTGCCTCTGTTTCCAAGGTCCATGCCGTAATAGAATCTCTTTCATTTTCTAAACTGTATGCTTGAACTGGACCGAGATACATGATATAGTTGGATTTTTAGTATAAGTGGATTGCTAGAACATAGATTTACATAAACCAAAGGACTGAATTTTATCTGCAATAATATTATAATTACTTATAGTAAATGAATAATATTCAAAGGTTCACTCTCAGGGGATTAGAAAACTAAGGTGCCAAATAGTATCTTCTGATACCAGAATGTAGTAAAACCTGATGAACTAAATCTTAGAGTCCCCATGGGACCATTCTTCACAGTGTCAGAGATCTAGAGCTGGAAACAACAACAACAAAACCTCAGAAGTCACTTAATGGAAGCTCTTCATTTGACATATGAGGAGGTAGAAGCTCATGGAAATGAAATGACTTGCCAAGGTCACATAAGTGGTAAGAAACAGATTTAGAACTGGTTAGTTCTGTTTCTCCAGGACCAGTCTAATCAATGTGTTTGTACTCTGCTTCAGAATGTCCAACCAGCAGACACGGGAACTGACTCTAACACCAACTCTTTTATAAGCTTGCAATGTAAGCTTGACAACAAGGCTTACCCCTTTTAAGCCTCAGTTTCCTCATCTATAAAAAGAGAAGATTATGAGATTTTATGATCTACACTGTAAACCAGAACATACAAAACATATACATGCATGCATACACATTTATATACATATGTAAACATTAACATATTAAAATATTTTAGTGTGTGATATCTGTCCCCTGTTACTTTGGCAGGAATCACTAGTAATGTAGTACTCACATTACCAGGGAGCAAATAGGGGCAGCATGCTAACTGCCTTGAGTAATTAATATTTTATATAAACATATGAAATTTGAGATATAATGTGTTTGAATACCTATTTTCATTCTGTTCTTCATCATCTATTTATTCATTAAAACATTTATTCCTTTTAACCTCTTACTTGACCTTAAATCTTGTTACTCATATTTACCTATTGACCCTCATTCCTCCACATTGCCAAGCTCATTTCCTGTACATTATTCTCCTCAAAGTTGCTGGTGCATTCTGAATTGCCAGATTTCATGGATTTTTCTCAATCATCATCTTTCTTAACCTCTTTGCAGCGTTTGACCTTATCAACCACCATCTTCTTTTAGATAATCTCTGAGTTTTCGTTGCACTTCTTCTGTCTCTTTTGTTGGGTCATTATTCACATCATCCCCTCTAACTATGTGCACTCCCAAGGGTCTCTTGTTGGCCCTCTTATTTTATCAATTTTTCAGGTGATGAAAAGATAGAAAGGATAATTAACATTTATGGCAGTGCCAGGATCTAGAAAATTCTTGACAGACTGGAATAATAAGTTGAATTCAGTAGAATGGGCAATAAAAAAGGATTATTGTGTCTCTCTTGATAACCTTGTCAATCTCTACACAGACACAGATGCAGACACACACACACACACACACACACACACACACACACAAATTAAGAAAAGTAAGAGGTGTGGAAGTATTCTTCATCACTTACTCCTTTCCTCCAAATCATTGATTCTCTTCTCTTCCCCCAAATTTCCAGAAAGAACAAAAATACAAACACACTCATGAATGCATGCATGCAAATATGTCCTTAGACTCTCAAATTAATTCAAACATCAAATCAATTACCTATTGGAAATCTCAAAATGAATACCCCACAGGTATCTTAGATTCAACATATCTGAAATAGAACTCTTTCTTCCCAAATTCATCCCTTGCCCAAACAGCCCTATTTTTGTAAAGGTCATTATAATTCTGGCAGTCATTCAGTTTTATAACTTCAATATCATCCTTGACAGTTCGTTGTCATTCAGTTCAAGTGTCTAATCAGTTGCCAAATCATCTCATTTCTACCTTTATAACATGGCTTACAACTATCCCTTTATTTCTATTTACTCATCCATGACTCTAGTTCAGGCTCTCATCACTTCTTCCCTGAATTACTACAATATCCTTCTGAATGGTCTCCCTGATGGAAGTCTTTCCCCATCCTCCACACATCTGTCAAAGTGATTTACCCTAAAGTACTGATCTGGTCATGTTACTCCCATTCTCAGTGAATTTCAGTAACTCCCTATTACCTCTAAGATCAAACATAATTTGTTCTTTTTGGCATTTAAAACCCTTTGTAATCTGTCTTTTGACTTTCCAGCCTTATTACACATTATTCTCCTTCATGCACTAATGTCCAGCCAAACTGGTTTTCTTGTTTTTTATATATGGTACTCTTTTCTTTTCTTACCACTTTCTTAGAGTCTCTGCTTCCTTTAAGATTCAGCTCAAGCACTATGTTTTACATGATGGCTTTCTCAATCCCCTAGTTGCTAGCACTTTCGTGTACAGTTGAACCTTGTTTAACATGAGCAATATGTTTCAAGTTAAAAATAATGCATAATAGTGAACCCCATTATGGCACCATAGGAATATTCTTAGGCTTATCAGAGCTTCCAGCATCACTACTTTTGTTCTTTGGGGCCATTATTAATAATTAAGTCATTAAGGAAACAAGAAGCACTACTCTGATGTGGATATGACTTGTTATAAGCAAAAACACTACTCAAAAGATTGATGTAGAAGCTAATGTTTGGCAGAAAACAATGATTCACTCTAATCCTTGCCAGAGAGAGAATGAGTGTGATTGGGTACAACTGCTATGAGACTTTATGTGGCTTGGAAAAATGGCACAGATTTAGAATGTAATTAAAATTTTTTATTTTACATATTTTTCTGCCTTAATTTTTTGATTGCCAACAATGTATACCTGAATTTGCATGTGTTGAGTTCATATAAAATGAGGTACCACTAAATCTATTTTTTAGATTTATAAATGTACATTCTGTCCCTTTTAGTAGACTGGAAGCTCCTTGAGGGTAGGTATTGCTTCACTTTTGCCTTCATATTTAGTGTCTTGCTTATATTGGGCATTTAACAAATTCTTGTTGGTTGGTCAGTATGTCTTATTCTCCTAACATGTCCGCTTTCTCTGTTCCCTTTTCACTTTGTATCTCATAATCAGTAACTTCTTTACTCCGAATGACATACTTCTTGTTTCTGACCTTTTATTACCTGAGATACTACCACTACATATCCTTCAGCTCTAAATAGGTTAGCTTCTCTCTGCTATACACTCTGGACGTCTTTTAGTCATACTTATTTGGTGGGTTTCTGGTTGAACCTTTGCTTGGGGCCAAAAGAAATAGTACAGTCCCATTGTTTATACACTCTAATGTTGAGAACTACAAGAGACCTCAGAACTCAAGCTATCTTACAACAGTCCTATGAAGTAGATGCTATTCCCATTTTGCAGAGGTTAGTCTCACGTATATAAATGACTTGCCCAGAGCCACATTGCTAATATATAACATGTAATATATTATATAATATGTAATATAACATATACTATATTATATACTATACAAAATATAATTATGTAATAAATATATAAAATATGTGATGTATGCATTATATTTAATATTATAATATTTAATAATGATTTACTTTATAAATTATAAACATAAATATTAAATAGAAATATATAAACATTGAGATATAATTAACTATAATATAAATATAATAAATTAATATATAAAACATAAATATATAAGTAATATAAATATTATATCTAACAAACATATAAATATTTGAGGCTACATGCTCATTTTTTCTCAATTTATTTCTTCAGGACTATGGGCACTACTCTCCTGAAAACTTGTAAATAGATGTAACACTTGACAAATAGGCAAAACGATTTGTGTTTGCATAGGCTTCCAGGGGAATCCATTTATCTATCTGTATCCCAATCTCCTTTAGTAGAGGTTATTCTTTGATATGAGCTCACTCCACTGATGAAGTAATAGGTCTAGTATCCAACTATCTATTTAATCTATCTATGTATCTGTATTCTAATCTCCTTTAGTAGAGGTTATTCTTCAGTAGGAGCTCACTACACTGATGGAATCAGAGGACTAGTATGTACTCATCCATCCATCCATTTATCTATTCAGCTATCTACATATCTATCTATTTATCTATCTATCTATCTATCTATCTATCTATCTATCTATCTATCTGTCTGTCTGTCTGTCTGTCTGTCTGTCTGTCTGTCTGTCTGTCTGTTAATCTGTCCATCCATCTGTCAGTCTGTATATCTTGGGTATTAAACTCAGGGTCATCCTTTCCTCTATTCATCTGATTGTGTTTTTTTCCCTTTAAAACCTTTATACCTTCCATTTTAGAATCAATAGTGTATACTGGTTCCAAGGCAAAAGAGTGGTAAGGGCTAGGCAATGGGGATCAAGTGACTTGCCCAAGGTCACACAGCTAGGAAGTGTCTGAGGCCAGGTTTGAACCTAGGACCTCCCATCTCTAGGCCTGGCTCTCAATCCACTGAGCTACCCAGCTGCCCCCTATCTGATTGTTTTAATAAACAACAATCATAAATTTAGCTTGAACCTGAAAACCTTATACCTAGACTAATAATACTTAAGGATGTGTATAGAGTTAATTCTCATGCAGTACTCCTTTTTGAGGAGAGAAGAGTGATCAAGCTGCCCAATCTCTTTCTGACAAAAAGGTAAGGAGAGAAGAGGCTATAAATGACTATTCTGTCTCCCTTCAAGTCACGCAAGAACAGCTCTATTCTACATGTAAGGATACCGGCCTTTGCTATATATAAAAACAAATTTCTTTCAAAGATGATTATTCTTTTTATCAGATTAAAAATAAGATAATTGCTTTCTATATGATTGAATTGAAAGCAAAGACAAATCTGAAAGGAAAAAAGACAAAATTAAAAAACTACTCCATGCTCTCTCCTCCCCTTTACCCTTGGCAGAATTTTTTTTTCTCTGACATTTGATATCTTAATATTTTTGACGTTAAAAGGAAAGGCACATTTTTATTTTGAGTTAGGAACTGAGCTGGGAACCTAGCCCATTGCAAAAGCGGGGAAATCAGGACACAAACCAGATCTTGCTCCAAGGTAGCAACATTTAGTTTCATCCTGAGAAACAGTTTAATTAACTATGCCAGGGCTGCAACAGAACAGTATACTTATCTTCCAGTTATGGTGAAAAGCAAAGTGTCAGTTTAATCCAAAGGAAGTACCAAGTTGGAAGCCAAACTCGATGAAACTTAGCATTGAGCTAGGGAAACAAGCCACATATTGGACCCTTTGGTGTTTCAGATTATTAAGCATTTGAGGTTTAAACACAATATAAAACATGTGTTTAAAAAATGCTTCCCTTTAGCTTTTTATTCCAGAGAAAACAAAGCTCACATTTTTTTTTTACATTTGTACCTCTAAGTGCCCCTTTTATAAAGAATCACAACATTCTTTTTGATGTCCAGGAAGATTTAAGAATCATTCTGTATGAGCAGATTTCCTAGAACAATGTCTCATTCTCTCTCTGTCTCTGTCTTTGTCTCTGAGAATGACATACATATACATATGTACACATGCATGCATTGCATACCATATACATACATGTTCATACATGCATGCAGATATCCAGTGTGGGTTTGGAAGTTGGTATTTCAAAATTGACATTTTTTCCAAAGAAAAAATGTAAAAAATATATATTTTATCTAGGATGTTGTAATGGATATTATATAGCCAAGAGTCATGGTATAGTTCTAATAATTACATTAATATTGAAATGTAATTTAAAATCTTTAAAAGAAGGCATTTTGACGAGAATCAGAAAATAGCAGACTTTTTAATCAGTGTGTTTGTTCTGGTTTTCAGATGAATTCTATTCATAAAGATCCCACTTTATTTTGATAAGGGGAAAATGTATATTATCAGTTATTTATTACTATCACTTTCATTCCCACCTGCTTTTCCTTTGACCATCTTAAAAGTAGAAAAAAAGTTACCAAACTCACTAAAGATATTCACATAACTATTTTCTATTAAATAATCTTGAACTTTTAGGAAAAAAAAAAACTTGTCATAAAACTGACAAAGCAATTAAGAAAGAAACAGAATTCCCTCTTTAAACTGCTTTCTATGGATGGGAGGGTGGTACATGCTTGTAATCCTAGTTCCTGGAGAGGCTAAAATCAGATGGATCATTGAGTTCTGGAGTTTGTCTGCACTAAATTAGGTATTAGTATGGTGAGCTTCTTTCATTGGGGAGTTGTCTGAGGAAAGGTTAAGTGGGCCGGATTGGAAAGGGGCAGGCCAAAATTCTCAGGTCGATAAGTGGGGAGGCCAGGTCTGTGAGTGGCACCTGAGTGAGATAGGAAGATCCAATTTAAAACAAAACAAAACAACCCCCCCCCAAAAAAAACCCTAGTTCATAGAAGAGTTGACTTCTTTTTCAGTTAGTGAATATAAGCAAGGTTTCCTGTTCCAAATAATTATTAACTATTAACAATCAATTCAAAACCACATGGTTTACCACAAGGGTTTAGATTTAGATTTTCCAGAATTCACTTTGGTAAAATATTTATATTTTCATCTGAATCATTATTGGAAAAGTTTAGGAAACACTAATGTCAGTTTAAAACCTTCCTTCAGATCTTCCAGATACTCAGGAAATAGATTATATATTGATATTTATATATCTGTTACTGATTTTTCCATTAGTAAAAGTCCTGGGTCTCAGTTTTTTTTGTCACCATTTTCTTCTTCTGAAATATTTCACACATCTTGTTAAAGAACATTTGTCTTAAGATTCTAGGGTAAATTTTGCTTACCTAAAGGATTTTTATATAACCAGGTTTGAGAGTCTTCTGGGTAAGTCAGTAGGACACATTCCCAGAAAGAAAATGAAAATAATTGTTGAATAAAACCCGGAAGCATCCAAGGTGAGATTGTTTCTTTAAGCAGTTCTGCTTTTAAAGTACTTTTAAACATATTTATTTGTTGCTTTGAGCAGAAACAATTCCAGAGGATACAAAGTCCAATTTCTCTCAGAGTTGTTAGAAGTATGTTGCTCAAAACCAGTCTTATGTGGCTATCCCTAAGTGGCCAAGAAGTTTACAGTAACGCTTCTGTGGTTTTGCAAGTAATTGTCCTTGAAATTAGAGTCCCCTCAGACCAGCCCACATACACAACCATTGATACCACAGCTTAAAACATCCCCCTCCTTTTTTGACCCCAATTTATATGTGACTTCTGCCACATGAAAGTTGGTAGTGTCTGTGGATAAACTTACGGTGCTATGGATATCTGCTCATTGTTTTATGTTATGAGGGCATTGGTTGGTCTCAGGACATCTATCAGTTATTTTATATTATGGAAGGCATTGCCTGGCCTTAGGAATAGAACTCAAAGTTTGGCTCCAAAAACAGTTTTGACAAGTACTATTGTTTCTGCTACATGTCTATGGTTCTTATTGCAATGAATCAGTTTTGCAATATTTTAGCCATTATGACCTTGAACCTTGAAAGAAAAGTCATTTCTAGAACATTAGATTAAGGTCTCCTCTGAAATATGAAGTATTTCACTTTTCTGCACAGATCTGCCATCTGAGATCTCTTAAAAGAGTCATTTGCAGTTGTTTACAATTCTTGTGACCTCATTTGAGGTTTTTCAGCAAAGATACCAGAGTAGTTTGCCATTCCCTTCTCTGGATCATTTTGCAGATGAGAAAACGGAGACAAACAGGGTTAAAGTGACTTACCCAGGGACACATAGCTAGTAAGCATCTGTGATTGGAATTGAACTCAGGAAGACTAGTTTCCTGACTCCAGGCTCAGTGTTCTATCCACTGTGCAGCCTAGGTGCTCAGTCTCAATCTTAAAGAAGGTAAATCCCAAAGACTGATCAAATTACTGAACAATTGTGCTCATTTCAAAAACCAGTAAGATTATACTTTAAGATTTTATAAGTTAGGCTTCACCAATATATGAACTAAGAATTACTGGAAGTGAAGATTGTTTTTCAAAGAAGTAGAGGAACTAGAGACCAAATTGGCAACATTCTCTGCATTATGGAGAAAGCCAAGGAGTTCCAGAAAAAAATTGCTTCTGCTTTATTGACTACACTAAATCCTTTGACTGTGTGGATCACAACGCAATGTGACACGTCCTCGCATAGATGGGAATACCCAATTGGTCACCTTACTTGTCTACTGTGGAACCTGTATACAGGCTAAGAAGCAACAGTCAGAATTGACCATGGAATAGGGAATAGGAAAAGAGAATGGCAAGACTGTACATTATCACCTTATTTATTTAACTTATTATCTATGGAGGAAAAAGAGACTAGAGGCAAGGAGATGAGATTATTGTTGGAATGATTAAATCAAGTTTGTGTCAAGTGCTTTGAAATTTTTGAAACAATATCTAAATATTCGCTGTTAGAGAGTCCCTGTTATCAGAGTTAGAAGATAGGCCTGGGTTCTAGTCTTAGCACAGATTTTACTGCTGTGAGATCCTAGTCTTGACACTTGACAACTTTGAGCCCTAATTTCCTCATTGGTTAGACTACTTCCCCCATAGAAAATTTTTGTTTTAAGGAAATGTTTTCTAACTCTTAAAGCAAAACATGAGTTACTATATCAAATGTGGTTGGATTGTTGGGAAAATACATTTTAAAACTCCCATTGACATGATTGGCATTTTAATTTTCTTAAATGAATTGGGGTGTATGGGATGCTCAGGCAGGGGTAGTATCTCTGGTATGGAGGGCTTGTCGTGCCCTCTTAGGACACCCTCTCCAGCCTCTGACCCCCACCTGACACCCAGCTCTCACTTGTGGCTCCCAGTAGTTACTAGCATGTGGCAGTGGCCACACCCCGGTCAATGGCTTCGACAGGCTGGCTAAATCTTGTGAGGGTAGCCATTGGGTCGTAGACCCCTGGTGAACTAGGGCTTTGCTCACCCAGCATGCTTTGGCCGAACAGATGAAAGAAACCAATAAGAAGGTTCAATGGCTGAGAGGGCAACGCAGCAAAGCACTGTGGAGTGCTTAGGGCGTGTTGGAGCACAGAAGACAACATGTCCATGAGGAAGTCTCCAGGTGTAATGACTTTTCATGCCACTGGACCCAGGCTTCCAATGCCAAGAGAGTGGGACTGTCTCTGTGCATCGACTTTTCCACTTAAATCTCCTTCACGCCCAGGTGTCTTTGTGAACACTCATCTATCATAGATGAAAACACACAAAGACAATCGTCATGCTCAGTTACCGAGAGACTACTACTATTTAACTTATGGGTAGAGTATATCATTTGAAATACTAGGCTGGATAAATCAAAAGCCAGAATTAAAGTTTCTGAGAGAATACCAACAATCTCAGATGTGCAGGTGACACCAATCTGATGTCAGAAAGTGAAGAATTAAGAAGCTTCTTCATGAGGGGGGAAAAGGAGACAACAATAGAAGATGACATTTATATACTGCTTTACAAATATCCCGTTTTATTCTTGTAACAATGTTGGGAGTTTTTGTACTATTATTATTCCCATTTTGTAGATGAGGAAAGACAGAGATGAAGAGTGTTACACTACACAAAAATTTCTAACCTGGATTTGAACTCATCTTCCTGACTCCAAGTTTGGCACTATATCCACCATATCTTCTAATTAACTCTTACACTGTAGGCTACTTGAGTATCGGGAGCATATTTTATCACAACTTTTTATTCTCTATCCCTTCTGTCTAGAAGAGTGTCATGCAATAATAATGATTATGATGGTGCTTTAAAGTTATGAAGTGACATATGTATATATGTACACATATATGTGAATACATACATGTATATACACACCTATATGTGTGTCCATGTGTGTATAAATTACTTCATCTTATCCTCACAACAACTCTGGAAATTAGGTGCTATTATTTATCCATAGCTTACACAATAAGAAACTGAGGTGGAGAGAAATTAACTAATTGGTACAGGATCCCACAGCTAGTATATGCCAGAAGCAAGATTTGAATTCTTGTCTTCCCAACTCCAAGTTGAATGTACTCTCTGTTTTACCACCTAGCTATTCATAGTAGGCAATTAATGAATGTGTGTATATGGTTTGGTATCCACAGTTTCATAAGTCAAAAAGCATAGGAACTGAATACAAAATTACATATATTCTTTCATTCCATTGTCTGTGCTTCTCTAGAAAACATTTCCTTAAATGGCTCTTCCATGTACTACCATTGTCACTTTGGATAAATTTCTTAATTTTTTCTGGTGCTCAATTTCTTCATTTATAAATGAGAGGCTTAGGCTTAATGCTTTCTCAGAATATTTTAGCTCTAAATTTTGTCAAATAAATGGGCTTGTTGCCAATTGTTAGGCACATTTCTGCCTTTCACAGAGGGAAATGGATTTGGTTTTCAAAAAACTATGTGCCTCAATCGAATAGAATAGACTTCTCTACTTGTAGCAATGCAATGATTCAGGACAATTCTGAGTGACTTATGAGAAAGAACACTATCCACACTCAGAGAAAGAACTGTGGGAGTAGAAACACAGAGAAAAACAACTGTTTGATCACATGTTTCGATGGGGATATGATTGGGGATGTAGACTCTTAACGATCACCCTGGTACAAATGTTAATAATATGGAAATAGGTCTTGATCAATGACACATGTAAAACCCAGTGGAATTGCAGGAGGGAAAGAACATGATTCATGTAACCATGGAAAAATATTTTTAATTAGTTAATTAATTAAACTTAAATTCTTAAAAAAAAAAAACCAACTATGTACCTAAAACTTTCCTCTGAATCTATAGGTTTCCCCCTGCCTGCTATAAATATATATGTATGTATATACATATACATATTTCTATATATGTAATCTGTATGCCATTTGACTTTGAATTCATATGAATTAAGCAGTTCCATATGGGTATATTAGGAATTATTTGAATTTATCTCTTTTGGCACAAATCCTCACCCATTTTCCTGGGAACTTCTAAAAGTCATATGAATTCAGCTTGCACTTAAATAAGACTATGTAAAAATCATTTACTGAAATATTATAATATTTAATTATAGGTATATTTAAAATAAGTAAAAGTATATAAACTCAGTAATCACTCTACAAAAAGTATAACTTCATCCTTGATTCCTACCAGAGCAATCTCAGAAAATAACTTCTCAGCTAATTGATTCTGACTGAAATACAGGAAACATTCTCTCTCTACCTGTCTGCCTCTCTTTGTCTCTGTTTTGCTCTCTCTCTCTCTCTCTCTCTCTCTCTCTCTCTCTCTCTCTCTCTCTCTCTCAGCTCTATCTCTCTCTCTCTCTCAGCTCTATCTCTGTATTTTGTCTATCTCTCTATTTTTCTCTATCTCTGTATGTCTGTCTTTTCTCCTCTCTTTCTGTCTGTCTCTATCTCTATTTCATTCCTTATTCATCTATTTAATTCTGTCTGTCTCCACTTTGTCTCTGCCTTTGTCTTTGCTTCTCTCATTCTCCATCTCTGTTTTCTCTGTGTGCCTTTGTCTCTGTCTCTATCTCTGCCTCTGTCTCCATCTCTCTCTGTCTCTGTTTCTCTCAACAACTAGTGCCAAGTCAAGTTGACATTATAGCAATTTTTTTTTGTCTTCCTATGTTGCTATATATCATTGGAAACCATCTCTTCTTGCCCTATGATATCTCAGGTAGAGGCAAGACTGCTATATTCTTGGATTTCTCTTCTATAGTTTCAGAAGTCCTATCCTTCATTTCTTTCTTTGACCCTTCCTCCTCAAATCCAATTTCCATCTTTTTCCTCAACACTATGCCCCAGGGCTCTAAGCACATTGTCTGATGTAAATTGAGTGCTGCACATTTATCAAATGAATAATCATGCTTTGGACCCACATTCTTGGAAATACAATCTCTTCCCATTGAATGTGCCTCAATTAAATATATACCCATAAAATGTTGACAGTTTTCTAAATTCAATGAGATATTATAATCAGAGGTTATAATCTAGTCAATGTGCATGAATATATTCACATTTACAGTAAAATACATTTTCATAACAATATACTGCTCTTGGGGTAGCTAGTTTGCTCAGTGGATGGAGTGATGGGCCTGGAGTCAGAAAAAACTTGAGTTCAAATTCAGTCTCACATACTTACAAGCTGTTGTGTCCCTGGGCAAGACACTTAACCCTATTTGCCTCAGTTCCTCCCCATTAAAATGAGCTGGAAAAGGAAATGGAAAACCACTCCAATATTATTGCCAAGAAAACTCAAAATGAGGTCATGAAGAGTTGGACATGGTAGAAAACCATAATGATATTTGGTTTAATCACAGTTAAGTCTAACCTAAGATTATAGTTGTTTTCTTTTATTTTGTCAGAAAATATATTGCTGATCAACACAGGCAAATACTTCTCTGAAAGGCTTATGTATTTTTTTCAACTGTGTCATTTTATTTTCAATTTTACTTTCATATTGGAGCAAACATTACAGAATTTAGATCTGGATTGGACCTTAGGAATTATTGGCTAATTTGGTTTCCTTATTTTTGCAGCTGAAGAAAATGAAGTTCCAAAAGAATGTGTGATTTGATGTAGAATCCAAGTCTGGTAGGAGCTTACCATATCTAATCTACTCCTTGGTTGAATGTTGGGGGCCTTCTAAAGTTACACTTTATCAGTATTTACTGAATAACATATTCATTCATTCAGTTCACTTGGAGATGACTCAGGTCTTTAGGCCCTCTATTTCATAATGACATGCTCTCTAGATGGACCATATTTGGAAGACTATGTCCAAGAGAGGTATGTTCATGAAAATATTCTATATGTACATGAGAAAGATAATCTATTATAAGCAAGGCATATCATAATAACAGAACATTAAAAGCTGTAAGGATTTATGCTGAATAGCAGGGGAAATTTATTAACTTCATTGTTCTTAAATGATTGAATAACTTCCCAGAAAAATGTTAAAATGCATGGGGAAAATATTGCACAGAAAGGGTTCAGAATGTTAGAGTGAAAATTGATGCAAAGGCAGTTGGAGTGGGGAGGGGAGACTTGGAGAGTGATAGTTGCTCCCGAGTGATACTCTTTCCTGGACCTCTGATTAGAAGGAGCTCTCTCTGTCTCTCAGAATAGAAACCACCTCTATTCCTGGATTTTTCCCAACTGTTTGCTCTACCTGGATTCCTGTGGATCATGTCATTGAATGAAAGGATTTTAGGAGAGCAATTTGAACTGTAAGGCCTGTCTTTAGGGGCTTTAGCCCGAAGAGATAGGTCCAACCAGCTCTGAAGGTCAGATTCTCTTTTTCCTCTTGCTGTCTACTGCTAGAGACTTTGAATTTAAGAAAGCTAGCATAGATTATGCATAGCAAGGAATAAAAGAGACCCTCCATATGCCTGTGAGGCCTCGCCTCAAAAGCTGACAGAGACTCAAACCCAATCTGTGGCAAAGTATAGGGCAAATCCCTATTCCCTCTACCCTGATACCCTTTTGGTTTACATTTGTTGTTAAATTGTCTTTAGTTAATTAAGTCAGATCATCTTTGAAAGGGTGAGGGGAGTCTGAAGGGAGAAAGAGTTTCTAAGGGAAGAAGGTTCTCTGCAACCTCAAATATGCTAAATCTTGTGGTGCTCATCTGTGCCCTTTCACCCTGCAAGGAGAGTATTTTCTAAGATACATACATCCAGAGGTGGGATAGAGTCAGCTTGGAAAGGCTCAAAAAAGAAGGTTGTAAAATAATTTAAAGTGAGAACATTTACTCATTGGAAATGCAATCAGTGTTTAATTTATCATCTAAGTTTAAGGAAGTGATGAAGAAAATGTTAGTGATGCAAATTAAACTTAAAATGAGTTGTGTACTTTTTTTTGGAGGGCAGGTTATTAAACATTTACCAGCAATC
Organism: Monodelphis domestica; assembly: GCF_027887165.1. Lineage (NCBI taxonomy): Eukaryota > Metazoa > Chordata > Mammalia > Didelphimorphia > Didelphidae > Monodelphis > Monodelphis domestica. The sequence goes on from NC_077232.1 coordinate 256,243,738, forward strand.
CACTGAATATACTAGGCTGAAGCATGCATTAGAAAAATTTTTGAAGTAATGGCAAAGACAATATACACAGTGACTGCAAAAGTCTAATAAAAATAATATTAAATGGAATGCTTGATAATTATAATGACTGTTTCAGTCAGGGCTGGGGAAAATGCACCTCCCTCCCTCCATTGCAGAGGTGTGGAAGGGGTTTAGATAATTACATATACTCTTAGGTGAGTTTGATGTATGTATTTGTTTTGCTGAACTGCTTTTAAAATCATTTAATATTTATTACAAGGGAAAGCTTGCTTTTTTTGGGTAATGGAAGAGCTGTATTCAGAAATGAACATGATTTTATAGTAGAAGTCATCAATTTAAAAAGATGGAGGAGATAAAATGACCCATTCTCTAATTTCTAACAGCTAGCTATATATGCTCAAGTTTACCTAATCACAATGCAAATAGGTCTTGATAATATTCAGTGCATTCAAGAAACATGTATTAAGCACTTACTTTGTATGGAACATCATGCTAAGCATTAGAGGAACTACAAAGTTGAACTAGCAAGGTTTCTGCCCTCATGGAGTTTATAGGCTACCTGGGGGATACTGCACTTAAAAAAATGAAGAAGAAGAAGAAGAAGAAGAAGAAGAAGAAGAAGAAGAAGAAGAAGAAGAAGAAGAAGAAGAAGAAGAAGAAGAAGAAGAAGAAGAAGAAGAAGAAGAAGAAGAAGAAGAAGAAGAAGAAGAAGAAGAAGAAGAAGAAGAAGAAGAAGAAGAAGAAGAAGAAGAAGAAGAAGAAGAAGAAGAAGAAGAAGAAGAAGAAGAAGAAGAAGAAGAAGAAGAAGGAGGAGGAGGAGGAGGAGGAGGAGGAGGAGGAGGAGGAGGAGGAGGAGGAGGAAGAGGAGGAGGAAGAGGAGAAGAATTACAATACAAAATAATGTCATAAATTCATTAGACAGGTAGAGGAAAAACTTGTGAGATTATATGGAAGATATTCATCTTCCAAAGTGGAAGATTATAATATCTGAAAATAAATAGATGTATATTTCAAATGTTTTTTGGAAGATAATTCATGACATTTTACCAATAAAGATCTATGGCTAAAAACTTTTTTCCCCTTTTGGCAAGGGGTCTTTTGGGATCTTAAAACAGCTCTAAAAGGAGAAATTGTTTTTCCTGGGGTAACTGTAACTTCTGGAGATTTATCATATAGAAACTGGTCTCAGATTATTTTTGTATTGTGTTCCAGGCTTTTGTACAAAATCTTAGAACTCTATTTTGGGTTTGAGAAGTTACATAAATACTTTGGATAAGGAGATTTTCAAAATAGAATACAATTAACTGAATATTGCCAAGAGCACATTAAAATTAGAATCTTTTAGTTTCCCAATTTCTCCTATAATCTGAAATCAGACTGACAATTTTTCAAAAGGACCAGCAGGAAGGTTGTTCTTCCCAAGTTCCTATATAATAACATAATAACTTGTGGGAACTGATGAGATTTCTTGTTATATATGCCAATTTTTTTTTCTATTAGTACTCTGAATTGATACAGGTGGTCATTTTTTGACTGTCAAATAATTAAAATCTCTCATTCTTCCCTTCCCCAAATCCCAATTTGAACCAACATGCTGGTTCATTTACAATGCACAGAAGTAGTCCAGGCTTGCTGTAGGCATAAATGAAAGTTAAGTCCAATTGCCAGGAACTGAGGCAATGAATTCTTTCTCTCTAAATGTTGGCCATAATGCTATCTCATCAAAAAGAAAGAAAAAAAGAAAGAAAATTTAATTTTAGAAATGAGGAACTCTGAAAGCTTCCTGGAAACACTCAAACCATCAACACTGTGATAATAACCAGGCATCTAAATCTGATACACAAATCCACATAGCAGGGGTGTCAGAAAAGCACAAAAAGCATGGAATAGGCTGTTCAATATGCCATCAAGTTCATGCTACCTCCAACTTCCTGTCATGTTGCAGGGATAAGATTAAAAACAGGAATAAATGACTGGTTTGTGACTAAATGGGACACTTCACTCAAGAGAAATTAATATATTAATTGAGAGCAATCTTTTAATCCCAAGAACATAGTTTTAATGATAGACTTTCAGGATATAGGAGAAATGAGGTTGTAGTGTGATGAAGCTTTCCCAGGGTCCCTAAAATTATAGTGTTTAGACTTTTTTATTGTTTCTTTAAAAACCAACACAACCCTTACAAGATACAGGAAATATTTCTGCACTAGGTAGACTAAGGACTTTCATTTCCCTAAATTCTCTGCCCAAGAAATCCTTTATTCCCATAACCTATCTTAATATGCTAAACATTTTATTGACATCACTTAAAAACCCCAAAGTATATCTTAGAGAAAGAATAAAAATGTTTCATGATATTTAGTTATGAAGATGTGTGTAATCCAGAGAATATATGTATACCCATTTATTAATATATACATATGCACATATGTTATGCAAATACAGAGATACCTACACACTCCAAATGTTTATATAGACTATTTTTGCCTGATCTGTGGTAGAGCCTTTCAAACTCATATGGGTCCAATCAGCCACAGTGGGACACACTGTACATTGACCTTGTCATTGTGACATCATTTTGGTCCTTTTCAAGTATGAAGGACAATGAAGGGTGGTGACATATACATGCATATGTAAAAAATACAAAGCTTATATGAATGAGTGAGACCTTGGGGGGAAAGGGCAGTACTTCCATAAAACAATAAATAAAAACAATAATATGGTATATAAAAACCATACTCCCATGGAAGTATGTACTTTAGCCCATCTAGACCTTCCAAAATGTGACCCCCCCCCCAGAAAAAAAGACATATGTGTGTGACTATTTTGATGGTTGGTTAAACTTTTATTTTATCAGAATTATTCAATATGCATGATAAGATTGGAATATTATCTGGGTAGGTCAGTGCTGGACTTAGAGTTAATAAAGTTCAAAGTTTGCCTCAGATAGTAATTCAGTGATATTAAGGAATCCACAACCTTTTGTAGCCCCAGTGTCCTCATCTTAAAAATAAGGATAATAATAAGACCTGCTTTACAGGGTTATGATAATGATAAAATGATAAGCCTTAAAGCCCTAGCAAAAGATTAGATATCATCATCATCATCATCATCATCACTAGGCAAAGTCATGGAATTCAAGTGTTTCTCAGGTTCTCAGGGGTCCTCTAGCCTAACATGTATCCAACCAAGAATCCCCTGACAACATCCTTGACAAGAGGTCATTTAGCCTCTGCTGAAGGATATTCAATAAGTAGAAACTTATCTCTTGAGCAACACGTTCCACTTTGGACAGATTGTCAGTTAAGTTTGTCCTTACATCAAACTGATACTTACTGCATTTTCCTCCATTGGTTTGCAGCTCTGATCTCTTGAGCAAAGAAGTAGGATGCCTTTTCTTTGTAGGCTGAAGACAGTTATCATCTTATACCCTTTAAGTTTTCTCTTCTCCAGGTTAAACTTCCCAAATTCCTTTAGCCACCCTCAAATAACATATTCACTGCTCTCTCATTATTACCATAACAATCCTTTGGTAATATGTACTGTAGCCCATCTAGACCCTTCCCATAACGTGACTTCAGGAATAAACACAGTCCTCAAGATGTGGTCTAAAAAGTGCTCATGTAGTTCTCAAATGAATTTCCAGTATCATGGAATACTTCCAGTGATGTGGGCCAAATCTCCTCCATGCCTGCCCATCCTGTGCCATTTTTGTCCATGGCTTTTCATGAGTTGACCACAGAGAGTTCATCTAATGTACTATAGGTCATTTTTCCTTTCTCCTGATATACAAATGCCATCAATGGAACCATCAGGGAAAAGAATAGAATTAAGATACCACATCAGTGCAAGTCAGGAGTAGAGGAATACATGGAGCTGCCATGAAAGGTAGAAGTTTTGAGAATGAATCATTTATGCATCTCCTTTATAATTCTTAAAATTTGCCTATTGATTTGGTACTAAATTCCCTGACTGAATCTCTGGTGCTGAAGCTTTTTTTTCTGACTTTCATTTCAAACCCTTAGATTTTTATGTTTTGAATAGTTCTTGCACAGGCCTTTTGGTTTGTGTTCATTTGGACCCAGACCCCTCAATAGTGAACTGCCTCTTATCTGCCCAATGCTTTCTCTAATTAATGCAGCTAGAAAGTATTTCTTTTTTACACTGATTATGGTCTGTATTTTTTAAAATAAATCCTTACCTTCCATCTTGGAGTCAATACTGTGTATTGGTTCCAAGGCAGAAGAGCAGTAAGGGCTAGGCAATGGGGGTCAAGTGACTTGCCCAGGGTCATACAGCTAGGAAGTGTCTGAGGCCGGATTTGAACATAGGACTTGTCTCTAGGCCTGGTTCTCAACCCACTCAGCTACCCAGCAGCCCCCTATGGTCTGTATTACATTATACTTTCTCATACATACTTGAATCTCTGCTTTGATTGTAAATTTCATAACAATGAGGACTCTGTATTTTTCATGTTTGAATCCCCAGGTTCTTGCATAGCACCTTGCTTATGGTAAATCTTTAATAAATGTCACTGAATTGAATGACACTCTAATTTGTGCTACCATTGTCAAGTCAAGTCAGCATTTATTAAGAAATTACTATGTGATAAGCACTAGTAATACAAATAGAAGCGAAAAGAAAGTTTGTCCTTTTCCTCAAGGAGCTTATAGTCAAATGGGGGGAGATAATATATAAACAGAAGCCCAAAAGCAGAAGGAGGGCAGTATGGTTGGAAAAGGATCAGAGAGGGATGAAGGATTGAATATGCCTCACATGTGAACTTTTATTAAAGTGGAAATTCTTGGAGAAATTAACCAGTCAGAAGAAGGTTGGCAACAAGAATAGAAGCATCTTCCAAAGCAAGGAAACTTGAAGCATGAGGCTGGAGGAAACTTCCAAGGTGAAAAGGCTATTGGTGAACAAAGCCATTCAAAGAATTAAGTGCAGAGCTTGGAGAGGAATGAAGGAATCCATGTCTGTATCATTATATTTCCCTTAAAAGATTATAAGCTTCTTGAGAGCAGGGATAATGCCTTGCACAACATGAGTGCTAAATGAATGTTTAATAGATTAGTTTAATTTCACTTTACTTAGTTTTTACTTTTGTAAGAATGTGGGTTTCTCTGTGTGTTTGTGTTTATGTCTGTGTGTCCTATATAGAGGTAATTTTAATTTTTTGAATCAATGAACTCTTGGTCTTAAACCATCTGAGTATCACTGGGGATCTGATAATAGCAAAATGAAAAAGAATTAAATGAATTCTTTTCCAGGGCAGCTAAAGATGAACTTCTCTTTTTTAAAAAATCTATTTACCCACCATCTTATTTCTTAGAGGTTACTTCTGATCTATCCAAGCAGAAAAGTGTTTTTTCATGCATGTTGGAAATTTGGTAGTTCTATACTTGTAGAATTATGCAAATAATGGGGTTGTATGTTGATATATTTCAATAAGTCTTACTTTTTGGATTTATCATCAGACTGGTTAAATCCTTACTATTAGGAAATGTCCCAGGTCACTTCCACTGCCTCAAGATCAAATATTTTGCTGATTAAATGAATGCAAAAAACAAAACTATGTTTACTTTTTCACCTTTGTGACAAAACCTTTTTCTTGTTAAATATACAATCTTTCTTTCTCTCTCTCTGAAGATGGTTTTGTTAGTACAGCTATCCCCATTGCCCTTTGTGATATAACCTAAGTTACAATGACCTGCCAAGTAAGTAGCTATGCCAGTGTCAACCAGAGAGAATGAAGCACCCTGGACCTGCTCAACTTGCCCCAGGGAATGAATCACTCTGTACTCTGTTCCCTTGCTGGGAAGGGCAATAACTCTTTGGCATTTAGCAACCTGATGAGAAACCTCCACTTAGTATTAGCCCAGATGTAACATTAAAAACGACAACATTAAAAATGGCAAGAGAAAGAGTGATCTCTGATGAGCCTCAGACCTCTCTCATTTCATCTCTATCTAGGCACATCTTTACACATCTTCCTCCTGTAGTTATCTTGAGGTGGTTGTCAGGGTAAAATATAGTAATCATATTCTACAAATAGTGACAGCTCTCCTCAATCCACCTCTTTCAGTTAATGAAGTGTTGAAAGACCAAAACCCAAGAGATCTGGCAAAACTAACAAGAACCAAAAGCTTCTGGGAAAGAGTTTTAGGGTTGATGCAGCAATTTGACATTTTTGACTGAGACTTCAAAGATGAGGTCAAAGGAAGGAATGATTCCTGAAGATGAAGAGATGGTTTCTAGGTAAAAATATTTTAAACTTTTCCTATGCCAGCAATATGTATCTTTTTTTGCAAACCTTTTAAAATAGATGACCCATGATTTTCAGCCTGATGTAAGTCATCCAAAAATGCTTAATAATTTCACCCCAACAACAATCTCTTTGACATTGCTTAAAACAATGAGATATCCTAGATCATCTAGTCTGACTCTGGAGAAAAAATACAATGGCAAAATAGAAGCTGAATTGTTGGGTTTTTTCCTGTCATATTCTAACATTATACCATCTAGGCCTAGCTGTGGACCTATTCCTTCCTTGGTCTTGCTGCTCTGGGAATAGCTAAAATTGCCCCCTTTTTGTTAATTTTTGCCATTTTTTGCAAGCCTCAACTCCTTTTAGACTTTAGTTGTTTTTTTGGTCCATTCCATCTTTTTAATTTTCGTCTTTCATTATGTGCTTCTTCCTTGTTCTTATAGTGATTGTCAATCTTGCCCTCAAGGAGTTTCTAGGCTAATGGAGGAAGACAATGCAAAAGAAGGAAAAAGAGATGAGAAAGAAGTTCAGAGAGATATGAAGTAGTAAATATGGCCAGCCTGGGGACCTTCTTAAAATGGAAATTCAGTGAGGAACTTACCGATCGGTATAATATTCGTTATACTGAATGCAGTAGAGAACTCCCCCAGGAATTCAAATCTGTCATTTGGATATCTCTCCCTTACCCTCTTTTTTTATCCATCAGATACTTTCATGAGCATAAAAACAGAATTTCATTTTTTAAAGTCTCCTCTTTCCTGGGATGATTTGCCTTTTTTAGACTCAGGGCAAGGGATCCAACTATTTCTCTGATCTTTTAAAAATATGATTTCCTAGAATCTGGGTATGGTATATATCTGATAATGCTAAGAGTTTCTCTTTCCTAGGTTTTGACTATGATAATACAGTTATTTTTTCCCTCAGATTATCATTATTTTTCCTTTATTGTCTCACTCTTTCTTGCTGGTAAAACTCAGAGTAAAAATTTCCTTTGTTGTTTCTTCTAACTCCTGGAGATGAAATTGCTACCAAGGAAAACCAGGATTCTAGCAGATGATCTGCTTTATTTGAGCAAGACTTTTAGAAAATGAATGGAGATTTGAGGTGCCCTATAGATTAATATTTTTAAAAGCTTAATTTCACCCTGACAGTCTCTTTGACATTGCTTAGAATCATGAGATATTAGTTATGTAACTGCTCTGTCTTCTCTGTTGGTTTTGAGCACTATATCATTAATTCATCATCTATGTCTTTCTACTTGGTGGACTGAGGTATACCCCCATAACAATATCATTTCAGTTTCTCTCTTCTTTTATATATTTCCTTTCTGGCTCCACATGCTTATATGTGTCTGTTCAATCTCCAGTTTCCTTCTATCTTATTCTATTATTTTTGAATGAGAAATCTATTTTCATGGCCACCTTCCAAGCAAGAGTTTTATCATGACTAAAGACTTTATGCCAGGAGAGACAGGGTTAATTAGGAGAGTTGGAGACACAAAGAGACTACAGATTTCAGTAGGGCTATTAACAGAGGGCCGTGTCAGCTAATTCTATTATGCTGGTGAGCTCCCTGTTCTCAGCTGTGGCTTGAGAAAAGTAAGTTAAGAGTGGAAAAATAAATAGTCTAAAACCAAAAATCATAAACCATGGGCATGTAACTTAAAGGAGGTACAAAGAGACTGAAATTATAAGTCACTGGGATGGGTGATAGAGCATAGCTAGTTATATAAATCAGGAATCAGGGAACTAGGTAATTAGGCTGAAAGCAGAGTTAATTAAATCTGGTGAGCTTCAAGAAGAATGTAGAACTGAAAGCCAGCCAGGAATAGGAACAGGAAAGGATCAAGAAAACTAGACCAATACTGATTCAGCTGGACACATACATTATCCAATGATAATGCTCTATGAGAGCCTTTGAGCAAACTGGTATGTTCTGATGTTTCCTGATGATCTTAAGTTCTTAAAGGATTTTATAGCTCATTTTTCTTATTAACCTAATACTTTCTCCTAGGTTTCATAGAAAACTACAAACTTGTTTTTGTTCCTCTTGCTTAAAATCTCCAAATCATTTTACTAACATACTTTTTATCTATAAATACTTCTTTCCCTCTTTCTAACTCTTTCCTTTGGCATATACTGGGCATTTGAGTTGAGTCAGCTATTAATACAATGTCTGTGCACCAATATATGATACTGACCCCATGATTTATAATTAGGATGTGTTGTTTTGTGGCAGTAACACAATTAGTGTGGCACTTTCATAGCAAGTCTCAGAATAGTGGGTCACTTATAGCTATACCTCATGAACTTCTACACTTGACTTGGAGGAACTGGACCCAAAGAATGGACAAGGTGTCTGAAGAAGGGGTTCACCACAGAGTAAATTAAACATGTAGAGGCCATTCAAACTAAGGAGAGAAAGAGGGTGGGAACAATTCCCTTCCATAATGAAACCGATCTTTTTGGGAGCAACTTTCCTTCAAGGCTCCTACAACCTACGATTTGGTCAGTTGGTTACCTATGAGTGGCAAGAGAACTAGGGCTCTCAATCTGCTCGGTACTTGAAGACCAATGCTGGAGGACTTAAGAGTCTTTAAATATGTGATGACTCATAGGGAATGGGTCAACATCAAAATATGGATTAACATGCCCTTCTACACTCATACCCATGAAATCTATTCCCAAGCGGGTTCAGAAAGGGAATCATTGGGAAAGCTTTCCTTGGGTATTTGACAGATCCCTCTTAATTTGCATGGTACTGGGGATATGAGTGAAATATAATATAGAAGGACTTCTAGCTTGGCACAACCAGTGTCCAACCTTAGATCCAAATGTTGTGCTCAGCATTTCTAAAAGCTGATGCTCTGATTTTTCTGCAGTCACCAGGACTCTACTGCTAATTTAGGATTACCTGATCTCTACAACATTTGTTTAGCAAAAAGTTGCAATATTCCACAATAAAGATAATAACTTCAGCCTTGAATATAAGACATTCTGTTCCTGGACATCTCCAGAAGGGTTTATTCAACCATTCTCCCACCTCCTTTTCTTTTGTACTGTTTGCTTAAGAAAAGATAGGGAACTGAGATCATGCCATGATTGTATATCCCCAATTTTATCAAATCAATTCTTTTTGTTTCCAAATAGACCATATCCACTGGACCAGAGTATAATTTTTTAATAAAATTATATCTCATGATGAACACATTTCTGGCTCATTATGGCTAATATGAATCTTTTGGGTTATTTAGGATTACTTTCTTAATGGGAGAATGATAGCATATTTGGAAGATATATTTATAATGATAGTTCTAAAAATCCTTATCCTTTAATTGGCTACTTTGAGATTCATAAAATTGTGTATAAGTTTCCTCTTCTTTAAATATTCTTATCCCCACTATGCCTGACACCTCTTTCCTTTTCTGGAATCTTTTTTTTGCCTAGAATCTTCCTTGCTAGAAACTTCTAGCTCCATTGTAAATCCTGGGTATCTCTCTATACATGACATTGGATGTGAGAAGCCAATCAGAGCTATCTCCCTATATGACTCTTGGTTCGCATCTGGATTGGTGAGCTGTCAGCTGCTATTTTGGGTGAAATGGAACCTATATTTCTCTGCACTGAACTAGAAAGCAGGCTGAGAACCTGGCATAAACTAAGTGCCAAATTCAGAGGATGCTTCTTATAGACTCATTATAGGTCTCCCTCCTCCTCTTGATGTAGACTGAAGAGCATCTTCCTGAGATCTGTGGACCTCACTGCTGTCTTCATGATGGAATATATTGTCATTTCTTATTCTTGTTCTATCTTTGACTTCAGGGACTATGATTTTGTTTCATCCTTTGGCTAGATTGTCTTTTCCTTTGTTCTATTCCTTCCTTATTTATGCCTCCCCATTCCTTTAAAAAAATAGAAAATAGAACCAACATAAAGGCCTATTAATTTTAGCATTAGTGAAATGTCTGCCTATTTTGCGAATAAGTAACAATCCATAAACTGATTCACCATCTTACAGGGGCTCTAGACAATAAAATATATCCTCTTGCACAATAGGAGGACTAGACTTGTATACTTTCCTATCTAGTCTTTGATGAGGGCCAAAATTGGTAAGAGTGATCTTCTTTCATAATGAACAATTCAGCCAGAAACTCTAAGTACAACACTTAGGTCAGGTCTATAATTTAATTTGAATACATAAAGTTAGAGTTTCAGGAGAGAATTTGTGGGGCCATGTAATCAGTTGTCAGTGGGTAAAGGTTATGAGATTCTTCTCTCCTGAAACTGGAAAAGAACCTGGAATAATTTCCACCGAATATGTGTCCTTGGTATCATCTTATGGTCTATGATAGAGCAAGGTATCAGTTTCCAGAAAGTAAAAGTTAGTTGTCTGTTGGGATTCTTTCTTGGTTGAGGGAGGGGTCGTTGGTGTTTGAATGACTTCATCTACGTCAGCTTAGGGTTCTCCCTGGTGGAAATAGTTACACCACTAGGTGAGGGTTAGCTGCTATGGAATGCAATAGAATTATTTTTATGGAGAGCCTCTTGCTGGGAGTTAACTCATCTCATTTCTTAGGCAATGGTGGATAAGATTTGATAAGGTTCCAGGAATCCTCACTTTGAACTAATTCATCCAGAATTGGGTCATGGAGTTTCTGCTGAAACAGATTCATCAGAGTAATCTTGATTAATTCTATAAATTAGGTACTAATTTGGAACCCACTGGCATAATCCAACTGAATTGTAGCTATTAAAGATGGCACCCTGTAGCCTCCTTCAGTTATAGTTCTTTAGAGGCTTGTCAAAGATTTATGATAAACTAAATTCAATTCAACAAGTTATGAGATAACATTAAGCACCAACTGTGCGTAGGGACAGGGGAAACTAAAATAAAGTGTACAGTCTTTTTCTGGGGGAGGAGGAACTAGTCTTATGATTTCATTGGTAACTCCTTCTACTATTACAGGTTTGCCACTGTTCTGAAATGTACAGTCTTAGAGTTTGCCTAGGGTTCTAAAAGGTCAAATTACTTGCTATCATATAGCCAGGCTGCCAGAGGTGGGTCTTGAAACCAAGACTTCCTGACTCCTATATGTTGTGCCATGGTTGCTTTTCTGAGCTTACAATCTAATTTGGGTTGGAGAGAGAGTAAACAGCTGATGAGGAAATAAAGCATACTGGATTCAAATCAAATAAATTTTAAGTAGGGGTTGGGGGCAGAGAACACTAAGACCTGGCAGGATCAGGAAAGGCCTTGTGGTGGCACTTGAGCTGAGCCTTGAAAGGAGTGAAGTATTTCAAGAGTTGGAGGAGAGAAGGGTGTGAATTTCAGAAATGGAGAGACATAGAGGTGGGAAATGAAATATCATGTATGGGAAACAGAAATTAGACCTATTCAGCTGGCATATAGATGGAATGAAGGGCAGTAATGTGAAATCAAATTGGAAAGCTAGATTGGAGTCAGATTATAAGGTTCCAGCAAAAAGAGATGCACTGCTCAAGAATTTTTAGAAATTCTTTGTTGTTCTAAAATAAAAAACCCTCTCATTTTGTAATCTTGTAAAAATTTTTTGATTAGGGGGCAGCTAAGTAGCTCAGTGGATTGAGAGCCAGACCTAGAGAAGGGAGGTCCTGGGTTCTAATGTGGTTTTAGACACCTCCTAACTATGTGACCCTGGGCAAGTCACTTAACCCTAATTACCTAACCCTTACTACTCTTCTGCTATGGAACCAGTGCTTTGTATTGATTCTAAGATGGAAGGTAAGGGTTAAAACAAACAAACAAACAAACAACAGAATTAGACCACAAGACATTGTGTAGCTAATTGTCTGGACTACCCTTTTAACATTTACTCACCAAACATTTGGATTATTAGGAAGTATTAGGAAGGCTTCTTTCCAGAGTCCAAATAGAAGCATAGAATCTTTGAGTTGGAATAGACATCCAACCTCTTCATGAGTATTATGCAATCAGTCAACAAATGTTCATTGTCTACTATGTGTCAGACATTGTGCTAGGCGCAGGGGATACAAAGTCCAAAATGAAATGGCCTCTGTTTTCAAAGAGTTTCTCATTCTGTTAGAAGACACAACATTCACACATTTAATTTGAATATATACATATATATGCATACATATACTTCCATATTCAGAGAAAGAGCAAGGCAATTTAAGGGGAAAGAGTAGCAGCTGAGAGGGTCAGGAAAAGCTTCATGTATGAGGTTGGAATTAAGCAGGCTAGGAATTCTAAGATATGAAGGTGACGAGGGACTCTATTCTTGGCATGGGGATGGGAAATGCAATGTTCTGTGTAAGGGCCAGCAAGGAGGCCAGTTTGGCTGAATCATAGAGTGCATGAAGGGCTTTTTATGATAAATCTTAAAGGTTAGGCTGGAATCCACTTGCGAATGGGTCTGAATGACAGTTTTGAATAAGAGTTTTACTTGATCCAAGAGGAAATGAAAAACCACTGGAATTTCTTGAGCAGGAGAGTGATATGGTCAGATCTGTGCTTTAGGATCTCCCACTGGAAACTGTACTGAGTATGGATTGCAAAGAGAGAGAACCTGGAGCCAGAACCAGTTATAAGGCTATTTGAAATAATTGAGATGAGGTGATGAAGTAGGATAGGGGTCTTCAAGGTAGAGAGAAGGGTACAGACAGGAAAAATGTTAGAAAGACAGAATCAACATTATTTAGCAACTGACTAAATATTGGTATTTAGAAGAGTCAGGAGTCAAGGATGACTCTGGGGTGATGAGCCTGGGTGACTACAAAATCCCTGACATTTAGTCTTCTAGCCTCTGCTTGATCATTTCTAGTACAAGGAATTCACTAATGTAGTAAAGACTGTCACCTGAATGTAGCTTGGAGGTGTGGTATGGTTCAAAGAGAGACAGAATGGATATCTCTAGTCTCTGCTCTTCTACCCTTCTCTAAGGGAGACTTTACTTCCTGCCAGGAAGAGAAGCAGGAAGTTTGGCCCAAAGATCACTCTTCTGCTTTCCTCAGAGAGAGGGATAGTAGGCTAGAATTATATCCGTCTTATTTTTAAAATATGATTAGTCTAGGGGACAGTCTTCAGGTTCAAGCTAATTTTTAAAAAAATTTTTAAATTTATTTTTTCCAGGTTACATGTAGATAGAATTTTAACAATCATTTTTTGACACTTTATGATCCATGTTCTCTCCCTCCAACTTCTCCCTCATCCCAGAAATGGTAGTAATGCATTATAGGTTGCATATGTGCTATGATAAGATATAAGTCCATGTTTGTCATGATGTAAAAGAGGACACATGATGCTTATACTAGAGAAAAATTAATGAAAGAAATTAAAGGTAAACTTTTGATCATCATTCTTGGGAAAAGGGAAACTGTAAGCTTAATTTCAGAACTTGACTCCCTTCTCATGAAAGAGCAATTCCATAAAGAACATATAAAAATAGGGACTGCTAGATAGCACAGCAGATATAGGGCCAGCCTGACTCAGGAGGATCTCCATTCAAATCTGACCTCAGACACTTTTTAGCTGAGTGATGCTGGGCAAGCCACTTAACCTTGACTAGCTAGTCCTTGTTGCTTTTTTTTTTTACTCAGAATTGATTCTAAGATAGAAGGTAAGGTTTGTTTTTTTTCAGAACATGTAGCAAATAGCAAAGAACTCCATTTATCCAAGTTATCATCCAAACAGAAAGTATAGAATACATAAGAGAAAAGATATCAGATAATACAGAATGAAATTGCTCTACCATTGGGAGAAAGCTAACTTGGCTCAACCAAGAGTGAATCTCAGATCTTAAACTGGGGTAATGCTCACACAAACTCTACTGTAGCAAGGTAAGACTGGAGACATGATGGAGAATGCTTATTCCTCTCAAGTTAGTCCCCCCCCCCAAATGTCTTTTTCTCCTTTGTGGCATGGAGAGAGGATGTGTCATTGGATGTGTCTTGGAGCTGGAAACAACAGAACCCTAGGAGATCAGATCTCTCTTTTCTCTTACTCTTGCCAGTTCTGCCTTGCCACTTATGCAGGCACAGCCAATGAGGAGAGAGCCCAACACTCATGGGTTTTCAGGCTTGGTTTTCACCAAATTTTTAAAAACACTGTTAATTGTTAGAAAATTCTCCCCAATGGCTGACCAAACTGTGGTATATGAAGGTGATGGAATACTATTGTGCTGTAAGGAATGATGAATTGCTTGATTTCTATATGAACTGGAAAGACCTCCATGCACTGATGAGGAATGAAATGAGCAGAACCAGGAGAATATTGCACACAGAAAGTGAAACATTATGGCATGATTAAATGTAATCAATTTTGCTATTAATAGCATTGCAATGAAACAGGACAATCTTACATCGAGAGAAAGAATTGTGAGAGTACAAACACAGAAGAAAAACATATGATTCATCATTTGTTGATATGGATATAGGATGTGAGATTTTGGTTTTTAAGAGATATGAATAATATGGAAATAGGTATTGAGTGATAATTCATGTATAATTCAATGGAATTGCTTGTGGGCTCTGGGAGGGGGGAAGGAAAAGGGAAAGGAAAGGACATGAATCATGTAACCACAGGAAAATATTTTATAAGAAAAAAAAGAAAAGAAAATTCTCCCCAATATTACATCCATGTACCTTTTCCCTATAAACATCCTCAAGGTCTACAATATGTTAGAAAGACAAAATCAGAGGAAATAAGTTAGACTTACTAAAATAAACATTATTCTACAGGACAGCTTTTCAAGTATTTGAAGACAGTACTTATTCCTATCCTTCCTTCTTCCCCAGATTTTCCCTAGACTAAATATTTCTAGTTTCTAAAATTGTCTTACATGACAGAACTTCCTGACTCCATGCAACATATAGTTGAGCATGGAAAAAGAAGCTAACAATTCCAAGGTACAATCACACCTGACTTAGGAGCAGGTTAAAGCTTCTCTCTCTTCAAATAGGTAGCCTTGGAGCTTTGCAGTATATGTGGGAGTCTCAAGAGGATAACATTCTCTTTCTGTATTACCTGAAGAGTATTTGTAGAGTTCTCTATCCTGCCAGCTCAGGTGTCATATGGGGAAGTGGAGGTAACCTAAAATAAGAGAATATTGGGGAAGAGAGACTGGCACTGATTTAAAGCATAAAAAAGATCCATATATGAAGTGATAATTTTAATGCCATGCAAGGATCTAGTTTCAAAGAGGTTTTCAAGGGAGCATAAAAGATCATGGATGATATTATTACCAAAACAATTGGTAACTTTTACAAAATCTTCAGTAATGACCAATTGCTATATTGACTTTCAGTTGTCTATAAAATGGGTATTTTGTGTAACAAATGAATAAATAAATAAGACACTTTTCCATTGCAGTAAAAAAGAAAATACAATCCATGATGGTTTCTATATATGTTGAAGGTATCCTTGATGAAATCATGAGAAGGGAAGACTTGAACAGCCAATTTCTGATTACAGAGCATATTTTCACAGACAAACATCTCTTAAAAAAAGCACTTTAGTCTCTGTTTCTCATTAGTAAAATCATTTGGACTAGACAACTTTTATTGTTCCTTCCAGCTCAAAATCTATGATGACTACTTGGGGAGGTTAGAATAATGATTCCCGCTAACAGAGGGAAGGAGGAGCTCTTCAATATTTATTTTGCTTCCATTTTCTCTGCCAAGCAAGATGGTATGGGAACTGAAAAGACACTATAAAAATGGCTAGCAGGTAATTGATACCCAATATAAGTAAAGAAATAGTGAAAAGAATTTAAATGACCATAGTCAGTTCAAGACTCCTGTTGTAGACAAACTGTATAATCACTTACTGAAAAAAATACTTGTGTTACTGAACCACTTTTAGCTATATTTGAAAGATCATGGAGAACAGGAGAGGTAATATAGAACAATAGTAAATATTCTAAAGTTAAGAAAATAAATGAAGAGGATGGAGTTTGCAAACTATAGGCTAGTCCATTTCAATTCTTCAGATTATGAAGTACATGGAGAGATCATTAGTGAATTAGTAAAGAATGTTAGGGACATCTAAGTGGTTCAGTGGATAGAGTCAAGTGTAGAGAGGTCCTGGATTCAAATCTGATCTCAGTTGCTTCTTGGCTCTGTGATAATCCCTTAACTCCCAATGCCTAGTCCTTACTTATCTTCTGCCTTGAAGCCAATACACAGTATTTATTCTAAGATGGAAGGAAAGGGGGTTGAAAAAAGGAAGAAAAGTATGCAAGGTGACTTCATAAAAACCAAACCATGTCATATTATTCTTACTGCTTTTGGAGGGGGTGGTTTAGCAAACTGGTTGATTTGGAGATTACTGTTAGGCACAGTTCATGTGGACTTCAACAAAGCATTTAAAAATGTATCTCATTCTATTCTTAGGGCAAGATGGAGAGATTAGCACAGCTTTTGTCACACAGTGGGCACTTAATAAATGTTTATTGATTGAGAGGGGCTAAAAGATATTACAAAATTTCATTAAGTAAAATGACAGGGTATGAGTTGTCAGGAACTATATTTCTCAGGGGAAGATGATAAAGGAAGTTGTAATACTC
This sequence comes from Monodelphis domestica, assembly GCF_027887165.1. Classification (NCBI taxonomy): domain Eukaryota; kingdom Metazoa; phylum Chordata; class Mammalia; order Didelphimorphia; family Didelphidae; genus Monodelphis; species Monodelphis domestica. The sequence goes on from NC_077232.1 coordinate 256,260,591, forward strand.
TCTCTGAGAAAATGTACAGTGCCTAATGATTTCTTCTGTTTAAAGGACAATAAGGGTGGTATCTGGGGTCTAGGAAGTGGAATTTCTTAGTCATCAAGGAAAAGTACTAGTGGAGCTGTACAGTATTGTTTCAGAAAGGAATTAAGTTGAGTGGGGGTGAGGGAGAAATGACGAAATCCCAAAACCCAGAGGATTTTAAAAATATAACTGCCATATTTTAAAAATTCCTTTTAAATGCTGACCAGGATATTATTATTAACTGTATAATAGGTCTTATTCTACTCATTAAATAGCAGAGTAGGCTTTTTGTGTAGCACATAGATCATGTTATTAGCTGTTCCTGATCTATACTGCCAGACTCTCCTCTGTCAAAGGCTTGGAAACCAACCCTCATAGTGATTGCCAACTCCTTAATCTTTCCTGTTCTGACTTAAGTATTAAGAGAGCTTACGAACTCAGGGGGAGGGTTCAATTACTTTTTATTTTGCAGTTTTTTAGCTTAAATATATTTAATAAAAGGAATTTCAACTGTCTCAGATAGATTAAGTACATATGTGCTGCTTATATCTTTTGAAACCATGGAAATATGGTGGAGAGGGGCAGGGAGAAGGGGGTCTTAATGAACAAGCCAGAATTGAGAATAGATATTTCTGAGGTCCTTTATAGCTCTAAATTTCTAGGTCTGTAATTCTTTAGGTTTGTTAGCACCCTACATATTGTAATCTCCAGAAGAATAGAAGCTCCTTGATTCCAGGACTTGGATTTTGCTTTCTTATCTTGTATCTCAAGCCACTCCCATGGTGCTTAGAAACAGAAATCCTCCTTGAATGGAAATGAATTGGATTTGGCAAATGTAATGACAAGTAGTGGGTGATGGGCACTAAGTTTCCAAGTCTTCATATGCTCTAGATACCCTGATGGAGTATAAATTGTCTACTTGAAATGATTTAAAACTCAGCTCACCTCTGCTTCTTAGAATTTTTTTTCTTTCCTTGAAGGTTCCTGTAGGATGTCTTTTCTACTCTCCCTTCACCCTAAGAGCTAGGGAGTCCTAACAAAAATTACCTTGTATTCCAGTTTTAATATGCTCTCTCTCTCTCTCTCTCTCCATCCATTTATCCATCTATCCATCATCTATCCATCATCTATCCATCTATCTATCTATCTATCTATCTATCTATCTATCTATCTATCTATCTATCTATCTATCCATCCATCCATCCATCCATCTATCTATCTATCCATCCATCTATCTATCTATCTATCTATCTATCTATCTATCTATCTATCTATCTATCTATCTATCTATTTCTATATCTATCTATCTATCTATCTATCTATCTATCTATCTATCTATCTATCTATCTATCTATTTCTATATCTATCTATCTATCTATCTATCTATCTATTTCTATATCTATCTATCTATCTATCTATCTATCTATCTATCTATCTATCTATCTATCTATGTTATTTCTCCTATAGGATGTGAACTTCTTGAGAACAGGGATTGTTTCATTTATGGCTTTGTGAGCTTTGGAGACTAGATATAGTTTCATCCATAGAAATAACATTAAGGAAGACACATTACCATTTGCTTTGCTGCTAGACCTAAGAACCATTTGACCTTCCTATATGATACAAATGAAAACTGTTGCCTCCCCCCAGTAGAATGAGCTTCTTGAGAGTAGGGACTGTCTTAATTGTTGTTCAGTCATTTTCAGTTGCGTTTGATTCTTAATAATCTCATTTGGGGTTTTTGTGGCAAAGAAACTGGAGTGATTTCTCTCACCAGCTCATTTTACAGATGAGGAAACTAAGGCAAACACCGCTAAGTGACTTGCTCAGGGTGATACATCTAGTAAGTGTCTAAGACCATATTTGAACTCAGTAAAATGAATCTGATTCTAGGCCCAGCCTTCTATACCCTGTGCTACCTCGTTGCCTCAGAGACTGTCTTACTTTTCTGTTTGTATCTTCTGTGCTTGAAACAGAGCTTTGCATATATTGAGTATTTAATAAATGCTTTTTCATTCATTCATTTGTTCATTTATTCAAAGCTCAAGTGTGGTCTACTAAGGTAAAAAGACTTCATATACTGGACAGATGACAGTCTATGTATGTCTCCCAGAAAGCCAACCAGCAGATAGTAAATTTGTTCTGGCCACAGGACTGTGAAAGTACCGTTTATCGAACTTTGGAGGTGACATAATTTACAATGGAGGGAGTTCCCATAGCAAAGATATCAGGAATCTTTTGAAGTTTTAAAGTATACATGATGCTGTATAAAATAGTTGTGCCCTACCATGTAGAAATGTAATAGTTTCTTGTTCATAATTATGTCCCCATGGCCTCCAAGGTGAGTGATTTGAGGGCAGGCTGACAAACTGTGTATGGATGCTGATGTCACTTATTTAGTGGACTTTGCTGCATTCTTCAGCAACTTTTAACATGGACTTTACAGTAGAAGTAAAGAAGAATTAAAACTCAAAATAAGATAAAACAAAATTTAATGAGTTTCTTAGAAGTTTTGTGTGTGTCTGTAAATCACAATATAAAAATAGCAACTGACATTCATTACTTTTTTTTAACCCTTACCTTCTCTCTTGGAATCAATAATGTGTATTGGTTCCAAAACAGAAGAGTGGAAAGTTTTAGGTAGTAGGGTTAAGTGACTTTTCCAGGGTCACACAGCTAGGACAGATCTGAGGTGAGATTTGAACCCAGGACCTCTCATCGCTAGGCTTCACTCTCAGACCACTGAACAACCCAGCTGCCTCCCAATTCATTACTTTTTAAAAAATTTATTTTTTTAAATTTGGTCAATTTTGAACATTATTCCCTGGTTACAAAAATCATTTTCTGTTCCTCTTTCCCCTTCCCTCCTGTAGCCGACACACAATTCCACTGGGTATTACTTGTGTCCTTGACCAGAATTCATTTCCATATTGTTGGTATTTGCACTAGGATGTTCATTCAGAGTCTACATCCCCAATCTTATCCCCCTTGACCCAGGTAATCAAGCAATTGTTTTTTCTTTGGTGCTTTTACTCCCAGATTTTCATCTGAATGTGGATAGTGTTTTTTCTCATAGATGCCTCCAGGTTGTTCAGGATCACTGCATTGTCACTAAAGGAGAAGTCCATTATATTCGATTGTACCACAGTGTATCAGTCTCTGTGTACAATGTTTTCCTGGTTCTGCTCCTTTCGCTCTGCATCACTTCCTGGATCAATTTACAACTCCACCAGCAATGAATTAATGTCCCAACTTTGCCACATGCCCTCTAGCATTCATTACTTTCCTTTGCTGTCATGTTAGCCAATCTGCTAGGTGTGAGGTGATACCTCAGAGTTGCTTTGATTTGCATCTATCTGATTATAAGAGATGTAGAACACTTTTTCATGTGCTTATTAATAGTTTTGATTTCTTTGGCTGAGAACTGCATGTTCATGTCCCTTGCCCATTTATCAATTGGAGAATGGCTTGATTTTTTTGTACAATTGGTTTAGTTCTTTATAAATTTGAGTAATTAGACCTTTGTCAGAGGTTTTTGTTATGAAGATTGTTTCCCAGTTTATTATTTCCCTTCTGATTTTGGTTAGATTGGTTTTGTTTGTAAAAAAAACCTTTTTAATTTGATGTAGTCAAAATTATTTATCTTACAGTTTGTGACTCTAAGTCTTGCTTGGTTTTAAAATTATTCCCTTCCCAAAGGTCTGACATGTACACTATTCTGTGTTCACCTAATTTACTTATAGTTTTCTACTTTATGTTCAAGTCATTCACCCATTCTGAGTTTATCTTGGTTTAGGGTGTGAGGTGTTAATCCAAGCCTAATCTCTCCCACACTGTCTTCCAATTTTCCCAGCAGTTTTTATGAAATAATGGATTTTTGTCCCAGAAGCTGGGATATTTGGGCTTGTCATAGACTGTCTTGCTGAGGTCACTTACCCCAAGTCTATTCCACTGATCCTCCTTTCTGTCTCTTAGCCAGAACCAAATTGTTTTGATGACCACTGCTTTATAGCATAGTTTGAGAACTGGTACTGCAAAGCCACCTTCCTTTCTATTTTGTTTTTTCATTATTTCCCTGAGTATCCTTGATCTTTTGTTCTTCCAAATAAACTTTGTTTTTTTCTAATTCAACAAAAAAGTTTTATTGGAATATTGATGTGTATGGCACTAAATAAATAGATAAGTTTGGGTAGGATGGTCATTTTTATTATGTTAGCTCATCCTACCCATGAGCAGTTAATGTTTTTCCAATTGCTCAGATCTAGTTTTAGTTGTGTGGAGAATGTTTTGTAGTTGTGTTCATATAGCTCCTGTGTTTGTTTCAGCAGATAGATTCCTAAGTATTTTATATTGTCTAGGGTTATTTTGAATGAAATTTCTCTTTCAAATTCCTGCTGCTGAGATGTGTTGGAGATATAAAGAAATGCTGATGACTTATGTGGGTTTATTTTGTATCCTGCAACTTTGCTAAAGTTGTTGATTATTTCCACTAGCTTTTTAGTTGATTCTCTAGGATTCTTTAAGTAGACCATCATATCATCCTCAAAGAGTAATGCCTTGGTCTCTTCATTGCTAATTTTAATACCTTCAATTTCTTTTTCTTCTCTAATTGCTACTGCTAGTGTTTCTAGTACAATGTTAAATAATAGCAGTGATAATGGGCATTCTTGTTTCACTCCTGATCTCATTGGGAATGCATCTAGTTTATCCCCATTGCAGATTATGTTGGCTGATGGATTTAGACAGATACTGTTTATTATTTTTAGGAAAGACCCTTCTATTCCTATACTTTCTAGTGTTTTTAATAGGAATAACTTGTATTTTGTCAAAGGGTTTTTCTGTGTCTATTGAAATAATCATGTGATTTTTTTGGTTTGCTTGTTGATATGGTCAATTATGTGGATGGTTTTCCTGATATTGAACCATCCTTGCATTCCTGGCATAATTCCCACCTGATCATAGTGAATAACCCTCAAAATGATTTGCTGGAGTCTTTTTGCTAGTATCCTTTTTAAGATTTTTACATCTATGTTCATTAAGGAGATTGGTCTGTAGTTTTTTTTTTTCTGTTTTTGACCTGCCTGGCTTTGGAATCAGTACCATATTTTTGTCATAAAAGGAATTTGGTAGAACTCCCTCTTTGCTTATCATATTGAATAGTTTGTATAGTATTGGGATTAGCTGTTTTTTGAATGTTTGATAGAATTCACTGGTGAATCCATCAGGCCCTGGGGACTTTTTCTTAGGGAGTTCTTTGATGGCCTGTTCAATTTTATTTTCTGATATGGGATTATTTAAGAATTCTATTTCTTCTTCTGTTAATCTAGGTAATTTATATTTTTGTAAATATTCATCCATATCACCTAGATTGGCATGTATATTGCCATATAATCGGCCAAATATTTTTTAATGATTGCTTTAAGTTCTTTGTCATTGGAAGCGAGTTCTCCCTTTTCATCTATGATAAAGTTAATTTGATTTTCTTCTTTCTTTCTTTTTATTAGATTGACCAGTACTTTGTCTATTTTGTTTGTTTTTTCAAAATACCAGCTTCTCATCTTATTGATTAGTTCAATAGTTTTATCATTTTCAATTTTATTAATTTCTCCCTTAATTTTTAGGATCTCTAATTTGGTTTTCTTCTGGGGATTTTTAATTTGTTCGCTTTCAAGTTTTTGGATTTGCATGTCCAAATCATTGACCTCTTCCCTCCCTAATTTGTTAATATATGAACACACGGATATAAATTTTCCCCTGATTACTGCTTTGGCTGCATCCTATAGATTTTGGAAGGATGTCTCATCATTGTAATTTTCTTCAATGAAATTATTCTTTCTATGATTTGTTCTCTAACTAACAGATTTTGGAGAATCATATTGTTTAATTTCCAATTAATTTTTGATTTGGCTCTCCATGTACCCTTACTGATCACTATTTTTATTGCCTTATGGTCTGAAAAGGTTGAATTTATTATTTTTGCTTTTCTGCAGTTGTATGCCATGTTTTTATGACCTAGTATATGGTCAATCTTTGTGAATGTGCCACATGCTCTTGAAAAGAAGGTGTATTCCTTTTTGTCCCTATTTATTTTTCTCCATATATCTATTAACTCTAATTTTTCTAAGATTTCATTCACCTCTTTTACCTCTTTCTTATTTATTTTTGAATTTGATTTATCTAAATTTGATAGTGGTAGGTTCAGGTCTCCCACTACTATAGTTTTATTATCTATTTCCTCCTTCAATTCTACTAGTTTTTCCATTAGAAATTTGGGTGCTATACCATTTGGTGCATACATGTTGGTTAGTGATATTTCCTCATTGTCTATACTCCTTTTTATCAAGATGTATTTACCTTCCCTATCCCTTTTAATCAGGTTTATTTTTATTTTGGCTTTGTCAGATATCATGATTGCAACTCCTGCCTTCTTTCTATCAGTTGAGGCCCAATAGGTCTTGCTCCAACCTTTAATTCTGACCTTGTGAGTATATACTTGCTTCATGTGTGTTTCTTGTAGACAAGATATGGTAGGGTTTTGGATTCTAATCCACTCTCCTATTCATTTACGTTTTATGGGTGAGTTCATCCCATTCACATTTAAAGTTATGATTGTCACTTGTGAATTCCCTAGCATTGTGATATTCTCTCCTAGTTCTGTCCTTTCTTTTCTTTTTTCTTTTTTTTTTTGCTATATCCTTTAAACCAGTGGTTTGCTTTTAATCAACTCCCCCTAATCCCCTCCCTTGATATGCTTCCCTTTCTGGTCCCTACCTTTTTGTTCCCTTCTTGGGTTTTTTTTTTTTGGTATGTTCTATTAAGTTCTCTCCCCTCTCTTCTTCCCTCCCGTTTTGTACTCCCTTCCCCCCCAACCCCTTAGTTTTACCTTCTCCCTTACCCTATAGGATAAGATAGAATTCAACATCCCAATTGATCTAGAAGCTCTTCCCTCTCAGCATTGATTTCACTGAGAGTAAGCTTTAAGTATTATCTTTGTATCCTTCTTATAGAAGTATTCTTCCCCTCCCCTTCCCATGTGTATGCTTGTGTGAAAAAGATTATTCTATTTATTTTATTTCTTCAATTATCTCTTGGTACCCTCTTTGATCCCCCCCACACACACCCTTTTTCTTTTTTTGAATAACATCTTATATTCCTTAATGCCCCAATCTTTTCCTATGAGGGATTCTTATAATTACTATCATAATGAATACAGTTTTTGAGAGTTACAAATAATATTTTCCCCATATATTAATATATATTATTTGATCTAATTGTAGCCCTTAAAGAAGAGAGTTTGAATACAAAGAAAAAACATTTTTCTCACTTTCCCTCTTTTTCTTATTTACCTTTTCTTGTTTCTCTTGCTCTTTGTGTTTGGATATAAGACTTTCCACTTAGTTCTGGTCTTTTCTTTACAAATACTTGGAAATCTTCTATTTTGTTGAATGTCCATACTTTCCCTGGAAGTATATAGTCAGTTTTGATGGATACATGATTCTTGGTTGAAGACCCAGTTCTCTTGCCTTTATGGATATCATATTCCAGGCCTTGTGGTCCTTTAGTGTGGAAGCTGCCCAGTCTTGGGTGATCCTGATTGGTGCTCCTTGGTATTTGAATTGTCTTTTTTTTTTGGATTCTTGTAGAATTTTCTCCTTAGCTTGAATGCTCTGGAATTTGGCAATTACATTTCTGGGAGTTGTCCTTTGGGGATTTAGTATAGAGGGTGTTCTATGAACTCTTTCAATGTCTATTTTGCCCACTTGTTCAAGAACATTAGGACAGTTTTCTTGGATGATTACTTGTAGTATGATGTCAAGATTTCTGTTTATTTCTGGTTTTTTAGGTAGACCAATGATTTTCAAATTGTCTCTCCTTCCTCTGTTTTCCTGGTCTTGTCACCTTGTCATGAGATATTTTATGTTTTCTTCTATTTTGTCAGTCTTTTGACTTTGCTTTATTAATTCTTTTTTTTTAAACCCTTACCTTCCATCTTGGAGTCAATACTATGTATTGGCTCCAAGGCAGAAGAGTGGTAAGGGCTAGGTAATGGGGGTCAAGTGACTTGCCCAGGGTCACACAGCTTGGAAGTAGCTGAGGCCAGATTTGAACCTAGGACCTCCAGTCTCTAGGCCTGGTTCTCAATCCACTGAGCTACCAAGATGCCCCCTTCTTTTTTAATTCTTGCTGTTTTGCAAGATCATTGGTTTCCATTTGCTCAATTCTGGTCCTTGAGGCCTGGTTTTCTGCTTTAACCTTTTGATTTTAAGCTATAATTTTTTGGTTCTCTGCTATCATTTTTTTTTTCATTTTCTTTTTAAACCATTTCCCATTTATCTTGCCAGAAGGCTTCCATCTTTTTGATAAGCTCCAATTTAAATTCTTCCAGAGCTTGTGGACAATTTCCATTTCTTTTGGATGGTTTTGGAGCATTTATTTGGATTTCCTCTTCTGCTATTTCCTCTGTCATCTGTATTTTTCCTTCATAAAAATCATCCAAGGTCAACCCTTCTTGTTTTACTTGGTGTTGGGAGGTTTTTCCTCAGCAGTGTTTACCATTGTTTTTCCTTCCCTTTCCTGTCAGAAATCTGAGTAAGGACGGCAGGCTCTCTGTGTATGGAGCTAAGGAGCAAGGCTTTTGCCTGAGGCAAGCTCTTGAATCTCCGCAGCTGTGGGTGGGAGCTTTTTCACTCCCTTGTAGTGTGGAAATGCCCAAGTCCCATGTACTTTCAATGCTGCACTGTACTGTAGAGTCCCTTTGTTCTTATGAGGATGGTTTTGGGGGTCTTTTTAGGTTGTCTGTATTGGTGGGTCTGAGGAGGGGAAGCATCCTGCATCTAGACTGCCTCCATGCTTACCTGGAAGCCCCCCCCCCCCAATTCATTACTTTTTAAAGCATTTCTCCTAGGCATTGTACAATATTTAAGTACTCATAATGAAATATGGGTTTGGATCCCTAAGAGCTTACTATTCAAGAGAAATAATAACAGCAAGCCAGAACTATTTGGAAATGACTATATATATATATATATATATATATATAAGATATTATAAGCCATTATAACACATATAATAATATATATGCATACTAACATAAACATACATTCATATTTTGTCAAGAAGCTTAATTTTATAGACAACATTATACTCAGTGTAATCAATACTTCAGACTTTTAGTGGCATGTGCATTCCCTCCACTGATTAAGATTCCTCTACACCAGCGATTCTCAACCTCTCAATTTGTAGCAATGAGAATACATAGTGCATATCAAGTATTTACAGTCCGAATCATAACTGTAGCAAAATTACAGTTTTGAAGTAGCCACCAAAATACTTTTTTGGTTTGGGGTCACTGCAATATGAGGAACTGTATTGCAGGGTCACATCATTAAAAAGGTTGAGAACCACTGCTCTACACCATAATGGACCATTTCATGACAGACATCATGTATTTGCCATATAGATCCCAATTTATGCTTTTCCAGCTTGCTAAGATCCACCAAATATTTTGGCAGTGCCTTCGAGATCCCAATGTTACCTTCTTCTCACAGCAAAGACTTTAAGGAGGATGTATGAAAAGATGGGTATTAACAACTATCATCAAAAAGAGAGTTCCACCAAGGATACTTAAAGGCATGGTATTTCTACCAAAGTGCACCTTAGAGGAAACATATTTTCATATGTATTCACAGGTATTCATACACAAGTCTATCTGATTTTAAAATCTATTATCTATAAATCAGTCATCTATATCTGTTTATCATCTATTGCTTATCCTCTAACAATCATCTATCTGTTAGTCAGTGCTCTTTTTCTAGCATGTATACTTAAATTAGAGTGATCCTAAGAAGATTAGCTCGGCTCCTGAACAAAGATGACATGTGCATTTTGTGAAGCATCCCATATTTTTTAAATAAAAGATGATTATTAATTTTTAAAAATCTGTCATTTATCCATTTCTTTGTTCTAGCATACAAGTTTCTGTAAAGTCTGTTTTCTATAAATGTTGGGTCACTTATTTGTCTGTATATGACACTTGGTAGAGGCAGGGAAATTGGGTGCTGGGGACATTCTTGGGGATATAGGTGAAGGGTTGTGAACAGAGAAGAGAATGGAGAATGTCGTTTTGGATGTAGAGGGAGAATTGAGATCTCAAGAAAATATCTTAAAATAGAAGGTATTTTGTTTTTGATGTCCATTTTCTCTGCCAACCTAATTCTACTGACTGGTTCTTTATCTAGAGATTAGGTCATTTTTCCCCTTCCAGCACCCTTTGTGAGTTAAAATCTTGACTGCCTTAACATATCAATGTTTCCAGTATAGAATCAGTGGCAAGAATATTAGGGCTAGTTTTAGATGGCGAGAGTTCAAATCAAAGCTTTATTACTTATTATGTGTGTGTTGTTGGGCAAGTTATTTCTCTGAATCTTAGTTACCTCAATCATAAAATTAGGGAGTTGGGTTCAGTGTGGGGTTCTTATCTTGCTGTTCATAAACTTGATTATAAAGAAATATTTTTGATAATTGTAATCAGTTCCCTTTGTAATCCTGTATATTTATCATGCATTTAAAATATTATTCTGAAAAAAGAGTCTATAGGTTTCATTAAACTGCAAAAAAGGGCTCAGGAGACATAAAAAAAAGATTAAGGTACACCTTAGATAATGTTTAAGGTCCTTTCCATTTCTAAATCTTATGATTTCCCTCAATAATTTTCATTACAAAGGGATAGAAAGGTTGCCAGTTAATTGTATTATATTATAACCATCCAAGTTTTGGTGGGGACTGAGTCTGCTTACAGCCCGGAAACCAGAGGAAAAGCAATAAAAATAAACACAAAGCATGCTTACATATTCACAGGAAACTTTCCCTGACAGCCTGACTCGGACACAAAGAAACACAGTTCACAAAGAAAATGGAAAATATTGCATGGCTTTTAATTTGGGGGTGGCCCTGACAGAGAAAATCAGCCACATGCCCTACAGTTTCTGCTAGCTGCCTCCCATCTAGCATCTGGAGATACTATTGCACAGAACTCCGGGCTCCCTCCACCCCCTCCCCATTACAGGCAGGCAGTAGCTTGAAATCCCCTGCTCAAACACAAGTGTTCCATGCAGATGCATATCAGCCTGTGACTCACAGCAAAGTAAAGAGAGGGATCATGGGAGTTTAACTGAGGACAAAATGGGAAGGTTTTCCCTTGCCTACCACATTCCCTGAGAGGTGCTTAGAGAGGGCTGCTCCATCCACACCCAGATATCTAGGGGGTAAGAATACCATTTGGCTTCCTGTTAACTCACTCACAAAGATTATTGGGACTAGAGAAAGGTAGTGTAAGTTGTTTCTTGGCTCTTTTTCCTTGGCTCTCTTGCTTTACTACAGCATTTGAAAGGAGCTAGTGCCCCACCCTTTACCTACCACTTAGAGCTACATTTCTGAGGAGCACAGAAGCCAGGAGAAATGATAACAACCCCACTTGGGATTTTTCTCATGCCTTTCATTTATTTGGGGAGTCCAAAGGACTTATGGATACTAAGCCTTGGAGCCCCTATTAGGTCAGGAGTATAGAGAGCATGAGGGAAGAATGGCAAAAGATAGCCGGACTGGTTAGCAAGTAATAAGGAGAACTGGGAATGGAGCCCAGCTGCTACTAATGATTATGAGGATTTGGCTGGGCTCCAGCCCTCCCTTACCCCCCTCCCCCCACTCCTCACACATGAGGCCACTGATGTATGAAGGATGGATGGAACATGAATGGCCCATCATGCAAAATGCACATATGCAGGAATAATAGTCACGGGAGTGCTTGCTCCTTGGCTATCCTGACTCCCTTCTGTTATGGGCTTGTTCTCTGTATGTCGTCCCAAGAGTGATATTCAGAGTTCTTATCCCCAAAGAGGAATTGTCCATGATACATGAAGAATATTCAGAATCTCTTCAGATTCATGGTCTGCGCATAGCATTTCAGCAAAAAAGCTTCCTGACTGGGTTTGCTCCATAATAGGGCATAGCCATTTGATTGCTGTTTCTTTCTCTTTCCTGCCCCTATTTCTCTGTCTGTCCATGTCTGACTGTATCCCTCTGCCTCTGCCTATCTCACATGCACTTCCAGGCCTCCCTGTGCTCTGTCTGTCTATAGCATCTCAGAGTCATGCCAAATTGTTGCATTTTGCTCTTCTGTTGAAGTTTTCTTAAAATATTTTTTTGTGGTACCATATTTCAGACCATCAGTCATTCTGAAACATACAAAAAGAGATCCTGTAGTACTGCCCACTAACCAGGGGCTCTCCTGATAGTTCATGAATAAACATGAGGGCTCCCATGGCTTGTGACTTCATTGATGTAGGGAACTCCCAGATGAGGAAACTCCCTTTATCAGTGTGGTTTATCACCTTCTCTGCAACTTTATAGCCTTAAAGATTTGCCTTGGGCATTAAGAGGTTAAATTGACTCACTCTTAGTCACACAGCAAATATGTGTCAGACTCTAAGCTCCTTGAGAATAGGGACTCTTCACTTTAATTTTTTTTTTTTGCATTTTTATCCTCAGTTCTTGTCGGGCATGGACACATAGTAAATGCTTAATAAATCCCTATTAATGATTACCGACTCTCAAGATATCTCCCTAAGCTTTACATTAATTTGGAATGTTTGGGTTTTTTTTAATATTCAAATACTCAGTAGAATTTAAATAATACTGATGGAATTACTCACATGTAATATGTTTGGTAGATCCATGCCCCAGGTCAAAAAATATGATTGATACATTTTTATATACTCACAACATGATGGAAACTTTAACAATGATCATTGATAAATATTTATTAAGTGTAAAGTGATGAAGTAGATAAAGTGTTAGACATAGGACTAGGAAGATATGAGTTCAAATTTGACCACAGACTTTTATTAGCTGTGTGACCCTGGGCAAGTCATATCACCTTGTTTGGCTTATTTTCCTCATCCATAAAATAAGCTGTAGAAGAAAATGGTATTTTAGTATCTTTGCCAAGAAAATCCCAAGTGGAGTCATGAAGAATCAAACAAGACAACTGACAGAAGAACAAGAACAAATGTATCAGCTACCATGCTGAGCCTTAGGAATACAAAAAGATACAAAAGACAGGATAAATAGAAAATCAACAGAGAAGGCACCAGAATTAAGAAGATTTGGAGGGAGTTGTCCAGTTGGGTGGCTCAGTGGAGACAGGAGAGCCTGTGTTCAAATTTGGCCTTAGATACTTCCTACTTGTGTGACCCTGGGCAACTCACTTAATCTATATTGCCTACCCCTTTCCTCTCATGCCTAGGAACTAATGCTTAGTACCAATTCTAAGACAGAAGGTAAGGGGTTAAAAACAAAGAGGAGTAGAGGGAAACTTCTAATAAAAGGCATGAGTTTTGATTATGATTTAAAAGAAGCCAGGGAACTCAGTTGGGAGTTGAGGAGGGAGAATATTCTAGGCATGGAGAATCACCAAAGAAAATGTCTGGAAGCAAGTGGTAGGTTTCTTGTTTGTATTCAGGGTCACTTGATGTATGTGTATATGATTTGGGTAAGGTATAGAAAGACTGAAAAGGTAGGAGAAGGCTAGATTTTGAAGGGCTTGGAATGCTAAGCAGAGCTTTTTTTTTTTTTTAATTTGATCCTGGAGATGATGGGAAACAACTAAGGTTTACTAAATAGGAGAGTAATATGATTGGACCATTGCTTTAGGAAAATCACTTTGCCGGTTGAATGGAGGATGGATTAAAGTGAGAGAGACTTGAGGCATTCAGATCCACCAGTTGGCTATTTCAGTAGTCTAGGAATTTGGTGATGAGGCCCTTCACTAAAATGGTAGTAGTATCTGAGGAAAGAAAGAAATGTATTCAAGAGATGTTGCAAAGGTGATGTTGACAGGTCTTGCTAACAGGTTATGGGAGGTGACTTATAGGTAATGAGTAAGATTGGGAAGATAGTATTACCTTCTATAATAAAATGGAAGGGAGGGAGAAAGAGTTAAAGGGAAAAAATAATGTTTTGAACATGTTTAGTTTAAGATGTCTATTTGATATGCAGTTTGAGATATATGAAAGTTGGAGATGTGAGAATAAAAGTTAGTAAAGAGTTTGGGTTGGGATAGGTATATTTGTGAATCATCAACAAAGAGATGGTAATTACATCCATGACAGCTAATGAGATCACCAAGTGAGGGACCATAGAGGGAGAAGAGAAGCAGGTCCTGGTGAGAACCCCAAGGGACATCTGTGGTTAGTGGACATAATCTGGAGGAGGATTCCTGCAAAGGAGACCAAGATAAAGTGCTTATATAGGTAGGAGGAGAACTAGGAGAGAGTAATGTCCCAAAAACCTAGAGAGAAGAGTGTCTCAAGAAAGAAAAGGTGATCAACAGTGTTAAAGTCAAGAAGGATGAGGATTGAGAAAAGGCAATTGAATTTAACAGCTAAGGCAACTAAGACTGAAAATAAATACAGAGTGGGCAATATATAGAAGTAGGATAGAATGGGATTGTTTGAGCTGGGATAAGGTGTACAGCTATTTCATCATGTGAGACAGGAGTGAAGATGGAGATACTGGAAGAAGACATATGAGTGATAGGAGCTGAAGAAGAGGAGAGAAGGAGCCCATGATGAATAGCCTAATTTTGAACTATAGGATAGGAGTCAAGGTCCTTTATTGGGAGGATGAGGGTGGAAAGGAGAACCTTGGGAGGCTTGGGGGGGGTGAAAAAAATTGGAAAGATCTCTTATAGAGAGGAGGATAGTGAGCTGATAAGACATGTATAGAAATATTGTCTAGCAGCAGTGAGGGTCCAGTTGAGTTTGTGTAACATAAATTTGTCATAGACCTAATAAGTACAGTTATATGACTTTCTATACCTTCTTTCAGTAGTAATGTGTAAGAGCATATATAAGAGCAAAGGTGATAAATGTGGGAGTGAACTTGGGCTGAGACATGGCAGGCCATAACTGGTGAAATAATAAGGGGGTTAGGCATTCATGAGAGTAGGACAATGTAGAATTGAATTGGCTCACCAAGATGTCAAGATTATGAAAATAGGAGAAAATGGCTAGTACAAGGGAGATGACCTGGGACAAAACTGAGGGGTCAAAGAATGAGCAGTCATAGTGTGGATTGTGATATTTATATATGTATGTATATATATATGTATATAATATAATATAATATAATATAATATAATATAATATAATATAATATAATATAATATAATATAATATAATATAATATAATATAATATAATATAATATAATATAATATAATATAATATAATATAATATAGCCAGTTGCATTTCATTCAAGTCTGGAACTTGCTGTGAAGACTAACTTGCAATGTGAACAACAAGTGGACTTCTTGTACCTAGTTTGTGCATTTTGTTTGTCTTTGTTATTACTTTCATGTTTCTTCTTCAAAAAGCAGTTTCTAATCAAGTGACCTTTCCTGTGGCAAAAGAAACATTCCCTAGTTTCTCTTTGCACTGGTTTGTCCTTATAACTAAGTTTTTGGTAAGTAGGTTTCATGTAAGTCCTAACTGTGTTCAGATTTTTAATTTCATCAATTTCCTTTTGTTTAAGATCATTTTCAGTCCTCTCCAACTTATCTTTCAGATCTTGAACTTGCTTACTTTGTTCTAAATTATTTGCAAATAGGTAACTTGCAGCCTCTCTCAATTTTTTTCAGGGGAACTGAGTCATATTTAGGGAAATAGTTTTTTGAAAAAGGTTCTCAAATTAGGAGTGCATCCCCTTAGAAATTGTCTACGGACATGACTCAGTGTCTCTTCAGTATCGGCTTCTAGACCTAAGGTTGACTCTGCCATCTCTGACAGATGGTCTTTGTATATGGCAGGATGTTCCCTTTATCTTGCCTGATCTTGTCAAACTTAGCCCATGCATTTGGTTTAGAAAAGCATTGCTTAATGGCCTGCAGCAATACCTCCCTGCACCTTTTTAGATAGGACATGCAGGTGGGATTAGCAAAGTCCATGTCCACCCTTTGCTCTACAGTTGGCCAGCTAGTTAAATTGCTGTCAGATATAATTTTCTCCAAGAATTGCTTCTGTTCATGGGGGCTGAACAGTTCTGACAATAGGAACTTGACATCCTCAAAATCTGGATCAAAGATTCTGAATGCATGTTTCAGCTCCTTTTGGGATTTAAAAGGGTTGTCCACAAATTTTGGGAAATGGCGCTTTATGGATTCCAGTTCCTGTGGAGTGAATTGTCTATGGGCTTTTGAGTGTACTACACCAGCATTAGTAGTTAGCTTAGAGACCTCTTTTAAAGGACAAATTTTCTCAGGGTCACTAGCAGGTTCGTTCTCATTTTCATTGTCACCTTCAGTTTCCCGAGGTACATTCTCTGTTTGCCCGTTGTCCTTGCCCTTAATTAGATCTAGTCCTTCTTCCTTAATCAATTGTTCAAACACAGCCTTAATCATGCCTTTTAGGTTGTTATCCATGGCTATAATCTTCTCTGCCTTACATGGAACCATAAATCTAAATACTTTCTTTACTTGGGTTAGAGTCTGCAACACAGCCATAAAGATTACATACACTTGTGCCAGGACTTGCCAGCATACCAGTTCATATTGAAATGGCAGTTGCAAAATAGACATTGTAACATTGCCTATATAATCTATAGTATCCACTACCATATGGGTTAGTTTGCTATATATCCAAAAGTGGTATACCCCAAAACAGGCAATGGATGCGATGACCACCACACCAAAAACAATTTGTTTGAACATAATATATAGCTTCCTTTATTATCCTTCCTGAAGGATTGTTGAATTCAGTCAACTTTGAGGTGCCAATTCCCCTCCAGCTTCAACTGCCTCCTCCTCCTGGGAACATTCTGTTTGGAACCTTCTCCTTGATTGACAGACAGGTCCCCAGCCTTGTTTTTGCATGACCTGGCTTGCAAGTCCTTTCTCTCTTCATGCTTCTCTTCCACTGGCTGAAGAGATTGTGGTCATATAAAGGCCTTTCAGAATTCTTGAACATGGAGGTGATACATTTGTGTATGATAGCAATATCAAGGGTATGACTATCTTTACATGTGATTAGCTCATGAGTAGTTCATGGGAAGATAATAAGTTTAGAGTTAGGGTGTTTGAGGGAGAATCAATGTTTATATTGAAGTATCTGAGTATTAGGGCAAGAGTTAGGGAAGAATGACAAATTGTGAGTCTTATAAAACTCATTGAGGAAGGAAAGGCAATGACCTGGGTGTCTGTATATGGAAGTCTGTAGACATTATCTACCAGGATTTTGACTGGGTGATAGATATGAATAGTAGGAACAACAGAGGAGGAGAAGTTATTGAAATACAGCAGAACCTGGAATTATTAATGGCAAGCAAGGGGTATGCCAACTCTCTTGTCTTAACCAGTGTGCTGAGAAAAATGAGTAAAACTATAGCCAGCACTGGAAAGAGTGTGGGAGACTGTATAATAGAGGGGGAGCCAGGTTCAGTAATAGTGAGTATATGGGAAAATTGAGAGAGGAAAAGATTTAGAATGAAGAGAACATAGTTTGTTGCCTGTGGAATAGGCTTTCCAGAAAGTATGATGGAAGAACTCAATGGCATTTGGTTAGAACATTGGGGTGGGAGAATTAAGGGGGATGAGAATAAGGAATTGAGTGGTGGACAGCTGAGAATTAGTGTGGATGATGTCCTACAGAGGCTCAGAATAACTCAGATTTAAAGGTCAGGGTGAGGATAATCATCATTCATTGGAAGTCACCACTCTCTTTCCCAAAGGAGGCTGGAGATCAGGCTAGAGGCAAGTAAAGCATGATACAATTACAACAAAGAATTCTATAGCATTTTGAGTTTTTCCAAACACTTCATCACAACACTGTAGAAAAAGTAGTATTATCTCTAATTTTTAGATAGGAAAACTAAGGCTCAGAAAAGTTAAATAATGTTACCATTTTCTAGGAAGTATCAGAGTCAGGATTTAAACCCAGTTCTCATGACTCTATATCCAACCCATTTGCCATTATATCATCATGTTTTTTTAACTTACTGCCACATCCACATATTATCCAAAAAGATGTGGCTAGAATTCTTGATTCTTTTTCTAATTCTTTACTGGTGAGGATATTATTAGAAAACAAGCTATCAAAGTGACAGAATTCAGAAACAGCCCTTCAGCACTATATCACTTTTAACATTCACAACACTTGTCAGTATTTCTACACAGTACTGACAAAAACATGGAGCCAACCTTCAAAATAATTATGAAATTAGCAAAGAATTGGAAAGAAAGTAGAAACCATCAATTAAGAAATAGTTAAACATGTGGTATATAAATGGAATGAAAGACTCTAGCATATTAAGAACAAAAAAATGTGATGAATCAATCAAATTAACATGTGTTTAAATGCCTAGTATATGCCTAGCACCTAGGATTGTAAGTATAAAAGATGAAATCATCAATTTGTAGGAAGTTTAGATTGTATAAAGGGAGTCAATAAATAGGTAGGTAGATAGATAGCACACACAAATATAGCATAAATCTAAGGTTAATAAATATGTAGTCATTAAATACACTAAATACATTAAAATATACAGTCATTAAATACAAGGCAATAGAGGAGGGAGAATCCTAACAGTTGGAGATCAGGAAAGGATTTTTTTAATTGAAAATTTTTATTTAATTAAATAACTTGTAATATTTTTCCATGGTTACATGATTCATGTTCTTTCCTTTCCTTCCCCCCACCCCCGAAGTCAGAACACAATTCTGTTGAGTTTTACTTCTGTCATTGATCAAGGCCTATTTACATATTATTAATGTTTGCACTAGGGTGATCATTTAGAGTCTACATCCCCAGTCATATTCCCATAGACCCATGTGATCAAGCAGATGTTTTTCTTCTATGTTTCTATTCCCACAGTTGTTCTTCTGAATGTGGATAGCATTTTTTCTCATAAGTCCCTCAGACTTGTCCTGGATCATTACATTACTTCTAGTAGAGAAGTCCATTACATTTGATTGTACCACAGTGTATCAGTCTCTGTGTACAATGTTCTCCTGGCTCTGCTGCTTTCATTCTGCCTTAATTCCTGGAGGTCATTCCAGTTCACATGGAATTCCTCCACTTTATTATTCCTTTGAGCACAATAGTATTCCATCACCAACAGATACCACAATTTATTCAGCCATTCCCCAAATAAAGGGCATCCCCTCATTTTTCAATTTTTTGCCATCACAAAGAGTGAGGCTATAAATATTTTTGTACAAATTTTCCCCCTATTTTCTCTTTGGGGTACAAACCCAGAAGTGCTCTGGCTGGATCAAAAAGCAGGTAGTCTTTTAGTGCCCTTTGGGTATAGTTCCAAATTGCCATCCAGAATGGTTGGATCAATTCACAACTCTAACAGCAATGCATTAACTTTCTAATTTTGCCACTTCCTTCAACATTTATTGCTTTTTTGTGCTGCCATGTTAGCTAATCTGCTAGGTGTGATGTGGTACCTCAGGGTTGTTGTGATTTGCATTTCTCTAATAATAAGAGATTTAGAACACTTTTTATGTGCTTATTGATAGTTTTTATTTCTTTTCTGAAAATTGCCTATTCATGTCCCTTGTCCATTTATCATTTGGTGAATGGCTTGATTTTTTTTTTGTACAATTGATTTAGCTCTTTATATATTTGAGTAATTAGACCTTTGTCAGAGGTTTCTGTTATAAAGGTTTTCCCCCCAATTTGTTGCTTCCCTTCTAATTTTGGTTACATTGCTTTTGTTTGTACAAAAGCTTTTAAATTCAATGCAATCAAAATTATTTAATTTACATTTTGTATTTTTTTCTAATTCTCGTTGGGTTTTTAAATCTTTCCTTTCTTAAAGATCTGACAAGTATACTATTCTGTGTTCACCTACTTTACTTAAAGGTTTTTTCTTTATCTTCAAGTCATTCACCCATTCTGAGTTTATCATGGTGTAGGGTGTGAGGTGTTGATCTAAAGCTAATCTCTCCCCTACTCTTTTCAAAATTTCCCAGCAGTGTCTTTCTCTTGTTCTTCTTGGTGGTTGAAGGTTGTATTTCCTGTGCATTTCTATCCATCGCTATGCTGGTTTTTTATTCCCTTTCCAGTTAGAAGTCTCAGTGAGGAGGGCAGGCTCTCTGTGTATGGAACTAAAGAGAGAGGTTTTTGTCTGAGGCCACCTCTCAAGTCTCCACAGCTTCTACTGTGTGGTGCCCCTCTCTGCTCTATTTCAGGATCCAAGGTCCACACTCTTCAGCCTGCTGGGGTCTCAAGTTTAGCTGCTCTCAGGGGTAAATCCCTGGTGGTCTTACCTGCCAAGGAGCTAGATTTGCTCCTCACTCACTAGCTGATTCTAGTGCACTGGCTCTGACTCTGGCTCTGTAGGTGGGGTTGGAGAGAGTTGATCAGCTCTCATTTTGATAGATGCTATTTCACCCTCTTATAGTGAAGAAATGCCCAAATCCCATGTACCTTCAATGCTGCTTTCTACTGTGGAGTCCCTTTGTTCATCTGAACTTGTTTTTTTTTTTTTTCGCCTTGTGATGTAATTTATATTTGTCATTGGTGAGGAGAGGAAGAGTCCTGCTTCTACACAACAGCCATATAACCCAGAAGTCTCAAAAAAAGGCTTCTTGCAGAAGTGATGCTTAATCTGCATCTTACACTAAGAGAGAGAATATATGAAGTAGAGATAACAAGGGAGAGTATTCTAGGAATAGAAATGAGCCTGTAAAAAGGCTTGAAGATGGTTAAATGGATTATCCTGTGTGAGGAGTAAAAATTCTCAGACCCTGGGTTTTGGGTAAGAAAAATCTTCTAATTGATTTGTTAACAATAATCAACAAATTGATTTTTCTATTATCTTTTTCAGTAATAAAGATTTTATTTTGAGTCTTGAATCACTGAAGTACAATTTCTTCCCTCAGACAACTCAAGATATTTCTAAGTGTGGATACCTAATTAGGAGGTGGGACAATATTTTCCATTCCCTATCTTGTCACCTCATTTTGCTGGGTGAAGTCAGTTACCTGGTCACAGGACTCAAATATCCTTGCTGAGCTGGATTAAGAAATAAAGTTAAGTCCCATTGAAATTGACTTTCCATTGTTCATCTTAATTTGGACCAAGTACATAGCCCTGTTGCCTCCTGGATATATTTGGTTAAAATGAGTTTTGTTTACTTGACAGGATGCAATTTACATTCTCAATCTTAATAGATAACTGAGGGATAAAATAGGGATTTTATCTTAGAAGCTGCATTGGGGCAAGGAATATAAGATACATTCTTAGATATGTTGGGACAAAGGAATAAGGAAAAGGTTTGAACATAAATGTAATCTATAGATGAATAGTAGAAATGAAATTATACAATTTTTAGAATAAATATCACCTGTGTAAAGGGAACTAGGAGATGAAATGGGGAGAGTGCTGGAAATATAGTCAAGAAGACCTGAACTTAAATCCTGCTTCAAAGATAAATCAACTAACTATTGTTTGTCTCAGTTTCCTCACCTGTAAAATGTGGCCAATGGCACTGAATTCCCAGAGTTGTGAGACTAAAATGAGATAATGTTTTCAAAGAACTTCACAAATCCTAAAGTGCTTTATAAATGCTAGGCATCATTGAAGTATCAGTTCTGACTGACAACAACAAAAATTATTTATTATAAAAGTAAAGAGTTGGCCAGTTTGGCTAAAACACAGAGTTTAGCAAAGGAAATAATACCTAATGAAGTTGTAAAGATAAAATGAGTTCAGGTTGTATAGGCCTTTAAAAGGTAAACAAAGGAGTTTATATTTGCCTTGGAGGCAATAGGTTATTGCTGTGATTGATTATTGATGGGGTTAGAGCTTCTCTTAAAGGAAACCTACATTTGTAGCAAAACATAGCATGAAATGATAACATAATACAGGGAACACAGAGAAAAATGGGAAGATGTGATGAGAAATGAAATAAGCAGAACCATAAAAAGAATATATTTAATAACTACAATAATATAAATGATAAAGAATAATTTAAGAACTGAACACTGTAAAGTGATGATGATCTAGTTTGGCTTTTGAGAAGATATTCTTTTGTGGCCCACCAAAAGAACTTCTTCCATTGTAAAATATGTAAAAAGGTGAGACTGAGAGATCTCTTACTAAAGAGAACCAGCTTATACCAGATCTTCCTACATGTAGCAAAAAATGAGTCTTCGGATCTCTTATTAGGAATCATTGCAGAGATCAGTCTTAACCAGGTAGAATATGATCCCAAATTTCTAGTAGTTAGGGGACATGAGACTTGTAGAGGATCGCCTGCCTAGGGGATGGGGAAGAATTGAGTTTTTATGCCTTTTGGATTATTTGACAATTAGAGATATCTTGGGATGACCAAAGGAGGGACTGAATTGTGAGTTCCCCAAATTGTCTGTGAATCTACATGAGGGGCCTTTCTAGTCTTTGATCATTGGGAGAGATCGCTGATAAATTAATTTGTTGATTAATCCTAGCCTAATTAGCAAATTGATTTTCTTACCCAGAAGTCAATTTTTAACTTGTCTCAAATGTCTGAATTGTCTCAATATGCAGAACAGAGGTAAAGCTATCTTACTCCTGTGTGGTGATGGGTTTTGTGGTCCTGATTTTCTCATTTCTTTTTCTAAAATTCCTTAGTACACAGTGCTATTAAAAATTAATAGAAAACAATTTTATCTCCCTCCCTCAGAGGCAGCTAAGTAATGAAATGGATAAAAATGCGGGTTTTGAGCCCAAAATACATGAATTCAAATCCAACTTCAGAAACATAGTGACTGTGTAAATTGAGGCAAGCCACTTAATATCTGTTTGATTCAATTTCTTCATCTTTAAAATGGGGAAAAGATAACCTGTTTTCCCAGAGTTGTTGTGATGATCAAATGAAATGATATTTGTAAAACATTTCACACAGTTTTCTTGATACAACTGTAGTTCATTTTCTCCTTTCTTTTCCCCCATTACCATTGAGGGGGAAAAAAAGGAAAAAATTCCTATAACAAATATATATAGTCAGACACAACAAATTCCTTCAATAGCTATGTATTTGTATTTGTATTTGTATCATCATACAAATTTTTCTTCTGGTGCTGTTCACTCCACTCTGCATTAGTTCATATATATCCTTCCACATCTCTTTGAAATCACATTCATATACTCTAATTTATTTAGCCAATCCCCAATTGTTTGGCATCCTGCTAGTCTTTCTTTTTTGCCCAGAAAAGGGCTTCTATAAATATTTTTGAATGTAAAATTTCCTTTTTTTTCTCAGAGATATGGAGATAGGAGCATAATACAAATTAGAAATGATAAATGCAACTTTTAAATGAAATAATTTACAGTTAGTTTTATTTAACTGCCTTATGAGACCTTTCACTAAGTAGGAATATCCTATAAATATTTTGATGTAAGAACAAAGCTAAAGAATAGAATTCAAAGTTTAAAAAATGTGATAGTTTTGGGGAGGGAGATGGGTGGAAATGTAAAATAATGGTGACAAAAATGAAATGTCAGCTAAAATATTTTAAAAGTGAAATAATTACAAAATGAATAAAATACCTTGATATAACCTTGATATAAGTCATACTCAGAACTTATAGAAAAATAGTTACAAAATATTCTTTGGAAGAAATACAAAGAAGAGAACTGGAGAGGTCATTACGGTGTTTATGATTGATATGAGTCAATTTACTAGAAAGAATTATAGTTTTTAATTCATACATTTATTATTATATCAATTGAAATACCAAGAAGCTACTTTAGAGAACTTGAGAAATATTAATTTTAAGGAACAAAATATCTATAATCTCAAGAGAAATAATGAAACAGAAAATCTTATGAATTGACAGTCATTTAAATGAATTATTAAAGTAGAAAAGCAGATAAGTAGAAAAGACAAGATGAGGAAAACAGACATTTTTGCTCATTTCTCATATAGCTGCACTCATTTTATACTTCTTTGACTTATACCATGCTCTTATACTGGGTGTCTTTTCATTTTTTAACTTTTTTTTTTATGTGTAGACTTTACCCCATTTTAGTGTAAGCTCTGTGGACTCTGAGACTATCTTTCCTTTTTTATTTGTATGTCTAGCACTCAGCACAGTACTTGGTACAAAGTAAATGCTTAACCAATGCTTATTGACTATTGACTATCAAGGAGTAATTAAGCAGTACAGTCCGTGGTTCAGTGGATTGAGAATCCGGCCTAGAGATGGGAGATTGACTTCCAACACTTCCTGGCTCTGTGACCCTGGACAAGTCACTTGATCTCCATTTTCTAGCTCTTACTGCTCTTCTGCCTTGGATGTAATATACAGTAATGATTCTAAGGTGGGATTTAAGGGTTAAAAGAAGTAATTAAGTACTAAACAACTGGGAAAACATTAATTGCTCATGGGTAGGTTGAACCAATATAGTGAAAATTTCAATTCTACCTAAATCAATTTCAAATTTCAAATTCAATGCCATACCAATCAAACTACCCCCAAAAATGTTTCATAGAACTAGAAAAAAACCAACAACAAAGTTCATCTGGAAGAACAAAAGGCTAAAAATGTCAAGGGGATTGATGAAAAAAAAAATGAAAGAGTCCTAGTCTTATCAGATCTCAAACTATATTATAAAGTGGTAATTACTAAAATAATCTGGTACAGATTAAGAAATAGAGTAGCGAATCAATGGAATAGATTAAGAAATCAACACATGGATGTTAATTTCCATAGCAAATTAATATTTGGTGAACCCAAAGATCTAAGCTTTTGGAGAAAGAATTCATTACTTGACAAAAACTACTAGAAAAACAAGAAGGCAGGGATGCACAGGGACCTTACATTTTACCCTATACTCCAGGATAAAAAGTCAAAATGAATCTGAAATAAAGGGTGACACCATAAATTATTTAGGGAAAGGCAGAAAATTTACCTGTCAGACTTATGAAAAAGGGAAGAATTTATGGCTTAGAGAACAATATGAAAAATGAAATGGAAGGTTTTGATTGCATTAAATTAAAACATTTTTGTACAATTAAAAACAAGACAACCAAGATTAGAAGAAAGACAAAATATTTTGGGGACAAATCTTATAGCAAGTATCTCTGACAATAGACTTCTCTTTTGAATATATCAAAAACTGAATCAAATTTGTAAGAATATAAAACATTTGACCAGAAAATTGGTCAAAGGATATGAACAAGCAGTCCTCAGAAAAAAGATATTAAAAATATTCATAGTCATATGAAAATGCTCCAAATCACTATTGATTAGGGAAATGACAATTAAAACAACTCTGAGATACCACTTCACACCTACCAGTCTGATTAACATGACCAAAAAGGAAAATGATAAATACTGTAGGGTATGTGGGAAAACTGAGACACTAGTACACTATTGGTAGAATTATGAATTGATATAACCATTCTGGAGAGCAATATGAAACCAAACTCAAAGGGCCACAAAACTATGTATATCCTTTTAGCCAACATTTCCCTTATTTGGGTCTGTATTCCAAAGAGATGAGAAACAAAGTAAAGGGAAATACCAATACCAAAATATTTTAGCAACTCTTTTAATAGTGGCAAAGCATTGGTAATTGAGAGATTGTCTATCACTTGGGGAATTGATGAACAAATTGTGCTACATTGTTGTGGTGGGATACTATTGCACCATTATGAATGATGAACTGGGTGAATAAAAAAAAAACATGGAAAGACTTATATGACTTGATGCAATGTGAAGTGAGAAGAATCAGGAAAACAATGTATCCTGTAACAGAAATATTATACATTGATGAACTGTGAAGGACTAAATCATTATCAGTAAAGTACGTCTCCAAAACAACCACAAGGGACTAATGATAAAAATGCTATCCACAGTCAAAGAAGGAACTATTTGAATCTGAGTGAAGATCAAAGCATGCCATCTTCCACTATATTTTTCTTTATAAAATTACTATTGTATGTGTGATATGTATGTGTCTTCCATAATGACATGAGCAATATGGAAATATATATTACATGAAAATAAATGTTATAACTATTATTGAGTAAAGGGAGAAAACTTGAATTCTAAAATGTCAAAATAATTGTCAAAAATTGTTTCTACATGTAACTGAAAAAAAAAATTGGCAGGTCTCAAAAAATAAAGAATTAGGTACATAAGTGGTTGATAAGATCATGAAAATCCCATTGAAAAAAATGCTCTAATTAAAAGAAACTACAGAGAAAACTGGAGAAAACAACAAGTTGTTGTTGTTGGTGGTGGTGGGGGAAGCTAGGTGGCTCAGTGGATTGAGAGCCAGGACCAGAGATGGGAAGTCCTGGGTTCAAATCTGACCTCAGACACTTCGTAGCTCTGTGACCCTGGACAAGTCATTTGATCCCCATTGCCTAGCCCTTACCACTCTTCTGCCTTAGAACCAATACCCAGTATTGATTTTAAGACAGAAGGGAAGGGTTTAAAAACAAACAAAAAAAAACAAGTTTGACAGAACAAACAAACTATCAAGTTACACCACACAACAAACTCCAAATAGGCATGTAAGTTAAGTATAAAATATCACACAATTAAAAAATAGAGAAATAACTATGGCTGGGGGAGGTTATATTATAAGAGATAGACATACTTCTAAAACTTGAAATTGACAATAATAATATCAGATATAATAATAATAAAATGGACATAATTCTCTAGAACATTATATTAATAGTATATGCTATATTAATATAATAATATAGAAATTATAGTATATAATAATATAGTAATATATTGTGTGATGTAATAAATAATAAATAATAGACATAATAATTAAAGAAAAACTCTTTATGAACAAAATGAGTGGAGCTAGATTATAAAGAGAACCAATGAAATGGGAAAAAATATTAATAGCCTATATTTCTGAAAAAAGCCTGGCATACAACATATTTAGGAAATTCTCACCAATATATGCCTGAGTATATTTTTTATTAATTTTCAAACATTTTCCAATCACATTTTAATCTGGTTCAGTCCCTACACTGGTAAAAACTCCTACTTTGATCTGAACCAGATTAAAATGTGATTGAAAAATGTTTAAAATGAATAAAAATAAATTATAAATAAAGTTATATATTAAGTAATTTATTAAGTATTAAAATATAAATGAAAGTTATATACTGGGAAAATAGATAATCTTTATTGCGTGTAGTGTTGATCTGGAATGAGCTATCACATATGTCTAGTCTTATTCTGATTTGTTTTCAGGGTTCTGAAAAGTGGTTCAAAGTCACTTACTTTTATCTAGAGAGCATTATTTTCATCATCCAACAAGTATGATTGACTCACATCATGGCTTCCGATGATCTCAGCCTGTTTAGGTAGAAGAATCTTCTAAGTCCCCTGAATTTAATCAGAGATATGACTATAACAAGAATTTAATTGTTATTATATTCTCTGGGGAGGTGAAAGGGATTAAGTTCACAGCTTTGATCCATTCTTATAGAGTACAGTTGCAGTTCCAAGTCCAACCCACAACCCTGCCCATTTTCTAATCCCAAGCATTCTGGTTTCTTACAGTTTCTATGAGGATCACCTCTAGTTCTTGAAACTGAGGACAAATAAGACAGAACAGAAGCAAATGACACTAGGACAATTTCTTGGAGCAAAGGAAAAAGAGGGAGAGCTGGTCAAGACAAATCCCTCCCCTTTCATCAGTTCAGGCCATTATCTACATGCTGGATGCAATAGATCTCCAAAAAGATGGAGGTAAGAGAAACAAGTTCATTCTCAGAATATTTAAAATACCCAGGCAGACAATCAGGTGGATAACCTATTTACATGGTAGACAGTGCAGTGAGTTCCATATTAGCCAAACTGAGATTGCTCAAAAGGTCAGTTGCATGAAAACAAATCTGAAATATATAAACATAACTTTGCTTTATTTCACCAGTGAAAATGAATGGTTTAAATGGAGCATCATTTGTTCTCACATACCCATTGTGGAATAGTTATGAGATATTGTTGAAAGTTTTTGAGGGCAGACAAACTAAGTTAATAGTTGTCAGAGTTTAGGCCCCCTAAGGGTATTTAATGCTTTAGTGAAATCGAAGAATCATAATAATTTGACTGGACCCTTTCCACATCTAATAAAAAAAAAAGGATTATGGTTTTGTATTCATCATAGAAAGGTCCTGGGATGAAACTAATCTAGAGGATTTCCAGTAAGTTGGTTTGGTTTTCAAGATGTTTCAAGAAATATGTTTCCCATAGACATGAACCATACTGAAACTGAAGAGAACTTCTTATATTATTACCAAATAAAACCATAACTAGTAGTTCCAGAACTATGTGGATAAAGACCAGCATTATTCAAGATCATAGTGTGTCCTGAAGTGCTATAGTGAACAAACCACAATTGTTTAACATTTTCTTTACCCAAAGTACATTAGAAGATATGTGTTCATTAGAAAAGGAAAGCAACTAGATACCAAAGCAATACTTGCAAAGAACTGATTGTTATAGTTTTTTTTATATGTAACATGTTTATTGTCACATGTAAAATATAAGAATATGTGTTGTTTTCAAATATTTATTTTTATATCTGCTTTAAAGCCCTAGTAAATTTTTAAGTCTATTGATTAAATGCCAGAGCCCAAATATAAGCATGGTATCAAAGACTAAGTCTAAGATAATGAAGATGAGCCTTAATGACATTTTAAAGGCTTTTTCCTATAAAGGGTAGTTAGCTAAATAAATAAATAAATACTCATCTATTATCCATGCAAGTTGCATAAGTGTGAGCTTTCATTAAATAGCTCTGATTTCGACATTAATGGAAAATGTGATATGATATCCTTCCCCAAAAAATATTGGGGAAAAGAGCATAGATAGATTTGATTGTAACCATCAATATTAAGGTCACTGGCTCAAAAGGTTTTGTTTTGGACAAATAAATTTAATTTTAAAATATTCACTTTGATCATATTTTATTGTGTTTCTTTTCACTCAATGTAGACTATAAAGACAGATTGACAATCCCCATGGTAGTTTTATATGCTGATTCTCTCAGGAGCTATTGTTTGCCCTTCTCATACCCTACAGGAAACTAATCAACCAATCAGAAACAGTGACAGGAGATTTCAGACCTTTTTATTTGCTATCCACTTCCTTCAGCACAAGGTAGTACAATTAATCAAGTTACCACAATCTTACTTTGGAACCAGAATTATGAGTTTGACAGTTTCAGATTTGCATGTTTCAAATTAATTAATTGATGGCTAAGTATCTATTTTGTTCTTTGTAAACAGATGAATTCATATAATGTTTCCTAATATACATGTTGAAGCTTTTAATTAATAGATTTGAGTATATATACTATTTTAGAAAGAGCAAATGTAATCATGGGAAAATATTCTAAATAAAGACATTTTAAAATTTTTCTATAATACAAATTTGTTAATTAAAAAAGAAAGCAGATGAAAACATAAGAAGAATAAGAAATGATTGAAATTACATGTGGAAGGGGATAGGAGGGGAAATGTTAAGTCTGGACAACTTTTCATGTGTTTATAGGTGGCTGTTTGGTGTAATTAGATTAGTAGTCAAGAGATCTGAATTTGCCCCCTGACTGAGCTTTATGGCCTTAGGGAAAACTCTTTTCTTCATTTTAGTTACCTCATTGAAATAGAGATCTGGGGCTGAATTTGAACTCAAGGCTTCTTGACTCCAACATACTACCAATTAGGCTGCCTTTGGAACCCAGTGTCAGCCCTCTATCCCTTATGTCATTCTGATGCTTTTATGAAATGATACAGGTGAAAGTTCATTTGGAAGAATCTAAGTAGAAAAATAGAAAGACCAAAGGAGTGGGAGCTAAAAACTGAACTGGAGTTTGAGCTATATGGCCTTGGAAAAGACATTTAATCCTTCCAAGTTTCATGTTTCCCATTAGTGAATTACCTTACAGATCAAAATATGCTCTTTGAAATATTAAAATGCTATATAAATGTAAGCTAATTGTAAAGTAGGTGGCACAGTGCTAAGCCTGAAATTCAGGAAGACTCATCTTCCTAAGTTCAAATCTAGCCTCTGACATTTCCTAACTGTGTGACCCTGGACAAGTTACTTAACCCTGTTTACCTTAGTTTCCACATATGTAAAATGAGATAAAGAAGGAAGTGGCAAACCACTCCAGTACCTTTGCCAAGAAAACTCCAACATGACTGAAACAACTTAACAATAAAAATTGTCAATTGGGAAGTACTGTAGAAATGGTTATAACTATATATGGGTATCTATCTATATGTATTGTGTTTTTAGTTTACTAATTTTTCTTTCAAATTTAAACAATACAGGAAAGGTTATGGTGGTACTGGAGCTAGAGAGCTGATTGTGGAAGCAGGAAGATGGAGATTTTAGTCTAGCTTCCCATGCATGCTGGTGTTTGGTTTCTCAAATGGTTCCTTAATCTCCCAGTACCCCCAAACAACTCTCCTGGCCTGCAAAAATAGCCATGTTTCCTCACCAAGAGTGCCCTTTGTCAGTAAAACCATAGGTTCTAACAAAAACAATAATATACGAAACAGTGCATTTCTGCCACCCAAAGTCTTCTTCCCCCTCAAGATTCTTTGGCAAATCAGATGTTACACGATGATCTTGATTTTGAGACTAATGCGGCTTCCATGTTGCTAGACTGTTTATTCCTCTGGTCTCATGGCTGCATTTTACCAAGGGACTAAAATAGGAAAGAATTTTTTTAAAAATCACAAGCCCCAAACTGACCTGCTATTGGTGAAGCAAAATTTTATTCCTTCATCAATCAGGGATATTGAAGCAATTTCAAAAATGTAACAGATATTTGTTAAGGCTCTGCTCTGTTCATTATACTCTCCAAGCAGCTGAGGGTATGAATGTTAAAAAGATAAAGTCTCTGTTCTTGTGCTTCCAGTTTAGTTGCAGTACCAGCACAAGATCGAATGTGAGAGAAGGATGAAGTAAGCTGGCTAAAACGCTGAGTAAATGTGAATGGGGAACAATACACTTTCAGTTTTGGTATGAGGAAAGTATTTTATAAGTCTAGGGCACCTGAGCTGGGCTTTGGAAGAAGAGGAGCATTTCAACAAGTAGCCACAGGGAAAGAGTAGCTTTCTGGCATGGGGTAACTACAATGCAGGTGGGAGAGTTCAGGGCAGGTTTGGGGATCAGTAAATAAAGATTAGTGTGAAATGGGACTGGAAAGGGACATTGTATCCAGATTCTGGTAAACTGTAACTTCTAAATTAAGCAATTTGTATTTCATCCTACTGGTACTAGGGAGCCTTGGAAGATCTTGGAGTAGAGGGAGGATAGCTTCAGACTTGTGATTTAGGAGTGTATTGGGCTTTTCTCTTTTTCTCTCCACTAGCATTTCCTTTCAGATTTAATTGTAGGGAGGGGAACGAGTTATTTCTCCTTAGTTTTTGAAGGGGACAAATAAAATTATGAGAGTGGTGTCACTCTGACTGATGTTGTTTGACATGAGACAATGAGAGTGAAGTTCCTTGACTTGCTCATGAGTTGTATTTAAGAGAGGCACAGTTGCACAGGGTTTTTGCCCTTACACTTTTTCAGAGTCATCAAAGTCTAGTGGCAGGACAAAAGGCAAAATGACCAGAAATGGCTTAGAAATTGGTATCTGACATCTTATGAAGCTCTAAGCACTCTACAGTACCTGTTTCAGCAATCTTCAAGAATATGAAAACTTCCCCTAGCAGAACGGGCAGATGAGAACAAAGTTAAGGGAAATATTTTCAGAGCGAGCTCCCCTCCAGTGCAAACTGTACTTATAGACCTTGCAAACCACTAGAATAAAACAAAAAAAAATATTCACACTAATGGAGAAATTCATGGGAATCCTTTTAAAAAATCACTTAATAAGCCATCCCAACAGCCTTTCATGCCAATAAGAAAAATGAACTTATGCAGGTTTGAAAATAGACTCTGAAGATGAGAGTACTCATCCTGCTACTATTGAACATCTCTCTGGATAGCTCTTGAATCTTGATCCAAATGAAGGAAGGGTTGCTTTAAGATGCTGCTTGGACAGCTCTGGAAGCAGGCCCTTGCTCCTGTGCCACTCACTTCGGTGGGAGTAGGGCTGTGCTTCCACTGTTATGAATACCAAACAGCTCTGCCTCTATAGTGATTGCTCTGGCCCCAAACTTCTGCTATTGCTATCTCAGGCTTCTTTGCTAAGGAACAGAGAAACTTTGATCCAAATTTTTTCCCCCTTTTCCCCCCCTAGGTTAGTGCTCTTTTAACTTTTGCCCCTCTGGGCTACATGCCTGAGGGCGATTGTCATGGCTCGAGCCCTTTCAGGGCCAGTTCAGGTTGTAGTTTGAGTTCATCTTTTCTCATGCCTTGCTACTTCACCTAAGTGTCATCCAAAGAAGCTGCTCAAATCAGAAATCATCTTCTCCTCTTCTTTTCCTCTAACACCATTTTTGTTTTCATATCTTCTCTTTTTTTCATTTTGTTCTTTGTCTTTAATTTCATTTGGTTGGGACTCACTGGCCTTTACTCCCCACTGGACTAGGACAAATACTTTTTGTCCCCTTTTCTTTGTCTCAGTCTGCTACCAATACTACTCCTTATAGCATCTCTACCTCCTGCTTCTTCTCTATATCTGGGTACATCCTCCACTCATCCCTCTTGGTCTATTCCTTTCCCATTTCCACCATAACTAACTCAGAAACTAGTGGCCTAATCTGCCAATTTTCCTGATGCTTTGCTAAGCCTCAGGATGGCAGTAGTTAACTAGGGAGAGGACAAGGGGCACAACCTGGCATTCTTTGCCAGCATCCTTATGTGCAAGGAAGAAAACAAAACAAAACAAAATCCCGTCCCTTTACTGTATGATTAACTGTGTAGCTGAATAAAGGGGGAGGGGGGCCATTAGAAACAGGAATGTCACATAAGGGGCATTAGAGAAAACCAAATGACTGTGATAGCTTCCAGCTCTACATATCTCAACCTATCAATAGAATTTCCCCTTATTGGCAGCTTCACATTTTGAAAAAAAGGAAATAATTACTGCTCTGGTTTTAGGAGAAATAAGGAGCTTCAAATAGATATCAGGATACCTGAAGTGCCTCATAATTATTATATCATAACTGCATTATGATTTGTTTCTGGACATTCTCATCCCCTACTGTCCAAGTGGTTTGTAGTATACTCTGACAATAACAATGTCATTTTTATTTTAATCTCTAAAGTTCTTCCCCCAAATGCTCTCTACCATGCTTTCCTGTTTTCTTCTTGGATTTCCTAACCCAAGCGTACTTTTAAACATGTAATAGTTTTTTAGGTTTAACTTTAAATCAGAGATTCTGAATTTTTTTTTATCATATGTGTCCATGTCCTAGATTCCCATAGAAGTTTGGTAGTCAATAGATTCCTCTCTTCTCAGAAAAATATTGCAAAATATAAAATAAAATTCACAGATTATAAAGGAAACAGATTATGTTGAAATAAACATGTAATTTATCCAAGCTATTAGATTCACTGTAATCTATTCATTGTCCCTCATGTCTATGGACCTCAGGTTAAGAACCTTTATCTTGAGTAAGACTTTACTCAGACATATTCTCCCCTCTACATCTTTAGAAATTCTGGAATTTTGCTTATTAATATGTGATACTGTGGAAAATTAATATTGAATTGTGATATTTTTGTCCTTTGTCCTTTTCTTCTCCTAGGCTCCTAAACTTGGCTGAGTTGTCTTTTCTTTTGCATTGATCTTTGTTAGAGAGGACAGGATTAAGGGCAGGGCCAGCCAGCCAATCAATCCTTCATTAAAAGTATGCCTCCATTTTGGACTGCTTTGGCCCCACAAGTGGCAGAATGGGTTGTCATTTTCCTGATCTGTTGGTAACTTTAGGACACTTACCTCTTCCTGTGATGAAGCAATAAGGGAGAAGTTAAGGTCTCTGAGTACTACTTCTTGTATGGCTATTTTCCAATTAGAGATAGCCTGAGGAGGCACTGGATGATGATATCCAAAATACACACACTTCTTAAAAAACTACAAACAACCAAAAAGACTAAAGTATGAACACCTGAAATAAAAGAGGTAGGGACAGATATGAGACATATTGTGGAGGTAGAATCTATATTCACAGACAAACTCTATGGGGTTTTATATATGTGTGTGTGTGTGCATATGTATATCATATGTATGTATACATATATGTATGTGTATATCTTGGACAGTGTGCCAAGAGGATCTTATACCCTCCCTCTACTGATTAGCTTGACCTGTCTGTCAACATTCCTCACATAACACAGATTTATGTCCATTATGGGCTGTGCATCAATAAAAGGGAGTGGGCAGGTCCTTTTGGGGCTTTCAGCTTTTGAAGGATTGCTTGACAAGTCACTTGATCCCCATTGCCTAACCTTCACCACTCTTCTGCCTTGGAGACAATACACAGTTTTGACTCCAAGACAGAAGTTAAGTTAAAAAATGAAGAGATGCCCCCTTTTGTAGAAGGGGAGATGCATTAGTATAAAACATTGTATATAATGTTAAATTTTTTTCTATCATACTTTTTATGGTTTTGCTGAGTTTTCTTGGTTTCCTTTTTAAAAATATTTTTATTATATTGGATGATGTCCTGGGAAGGGGCAATATACAGGGGGAAATTCAGGTCATATAAGAACAAAACATATCAATAATTTATTTTATTAATGATGTATTTATTAATTTATTTTCTATAACAATTTTGATAAATTATTATATTATACACATAAAATTTATGATAAATTATTATATTATACACATGACTTATGGTAATTTATATGTATATGTAATTTAAAAATTATAAAATTCCTGTAATTTATTAATTAATAACTTTTTTTAAAGCAGTGGTGACCTTTGTGAAAACTATCCCAGTACATAGCAGAGAACCTGGTAGATTGTAATTGGTCTTTGAATTGAATTATAGTTGGAGGGAAGTAAGCTAGATTATCATAGTCTAATGAATGAAGGTACTGAGAAAATGTAGATATAAGTGGCATTTTTCCCTTGAAGTTACTTTTGGCATGAGGGAGATGAACATATTAGATGTTGAGACAAGAGCCAGAAGGAGGGACAGATTGGAAATGATAAGGAAGAGGAATGAATGGGGGAGTATGATCCTAGAGAAGACAGAGCGGGACTGGTCCAAGGCCACAGTTGGAGGTGTTCTCCTTGCTAAGAAGGACCACGTCAACCTCTACCCTGACACAGAAGATTAAAAAAGATACTGAGGCTGAAGAGAGACTTAGAGATGTGGAGGCAGGTGTTTCTAATGTCATTTGAATTCCATTGGTCTGAATTCTAAAGGATTCCACATTTGTTGGTTACCATAGTACCTTCAATGTAGCAAATATGGGAGCTTTTGTGTTAGTGGCATTCCTTCGAATAAGAAAATGGAGATGGAGAGATAGGCTTGCTTCTGATTAAATTTCCTGATTCAGTCATTCACTCAATCCAAAAACACTGATTAAACATCTACTTTGTGTCTGGAACTGGAGAAATAAAGACAAAATTAAGCTGTTCCTGTCCTCAAGGAACTTACATTCCCCTGGGGAAAAAACCAAATGTATACATGCAAGTTTGAATAAATAAATACATATATATGCACAAAAATATGAAATATCATAGAGTTAGTGCAGCATATTTTAGAGGGAATTAATTAACAGTTGGGTTGTTTCAGAAAAGGAATTGACTTCTGAGGTTAATTTTGAAGGAAAGGAAGGATTCTAATAATAACAGTAGCTGGTATTTGATAGTTTTATGGTTCGCAAAGCATTTCATATTTGGTTTCATTTAAATTTCACTACTAATGTTTAAAGTTGGTGTTCTAACCACCATTTTCTAAATGAGGAAACTCACTGAGAGAAATTAAATGAGGTCATTGAAGAGATCAAGGTCCAATAACTAAAAAGAACTGGAAACAGGATTTCTTTCATTTGGATGCTAACTCCAGCTTTCTGCATCCTGAGCCATCTAACTGCCTAGGAGGAAGAGGCAAAGGATGGTACTCTAGGCATGGGGGACCTGTGCAAAAGGCATAGAGTGTTAGCCAAGAACAGCTAAACGATCATTTTGGCTAAACTTAATCTGTGCAAAGGTGAGGGATGAATAATAAAATTTGAAGAGTAGGCTTGAGTCAGACTGTGAAGGCTTTTAATTGCCAAACAAAGGAGTTTGTATTTGATCCTAGAGGTAGTAGGGAGCCACTGCAGTTTATTGAGGAGAAAAACTGATATCATTTGACCTGAGCTTTAGTAATATCACTTTGGAAAGGAGACTAAGAATGAGATGATTTATATGAAGGTTTCCTGGAGAGAGTCTGAAGGCTTATTATAGAAGCAAGGTATTATTATTAAACTGGAACATCCCTACGACACTATTTGATCTAAGACTGCCTTGGGTCTAAGATGCCCCAAGGGACTCCAATGTCAGAGCAGTTGCCCACTGATTACCAACCTCAAAATAATACTTCATTCATGCCTCTCACTCTGTTCTAGACTGGCAATTGTTCAGAATAAAGCTTTAGAGCCAAAGACTTCATTACTGGGAGAGTGGCTACAGATGCTAATTTAGATTTACCCAGGAAGACAATGGGCAGCCTGAGGCCCCAGGCAAGCTAAGGAGAGCACCAGGGAGGGCATTGGTATTCTAGGAGGACATTTTCCTAATTAACTTGTGTCCCTCCTCCCTCCTCCTCAGGAGGCCCAGAGGCTGTCACTTATGACAGATTTATTACCATTTGTTATTGTTTTTGTTCTCTCTCTCTCCCCTTCTCTCTCTCTCTCTCTCTCTCTCTCTCTCTCTCTCTCTCTCTCTCTCTCTCTCTCTCTCTCTCTCTCTCCCCTTTTATTCTCCTCTCTCAAATTTTCTTTCCAAGTTCTTGGATATTATTTCTGCCAACAAAATTCTAAAATGATCTCATTTGCTGGACAGCCAGTTCCCCCAAAGGAAGAATAAGCTTGAATTAACAATTAACTCCTGTTCTTGAGCCAGAGAGAGAAGAAAGCCTTGATGATTTTCCTGCTGTTAGCAGACAGACAATAGGAGCCAACATGCCATTATTTACCTTGCTTGCTCTAATTACTCTCCCAAGCACACTCTAAGAGCTACACTGGGGGAGGATGGAAGGAAAGGAAACCTTTAAGGCACCTAGTGATTCTATCATTCAAATGGAACAAGGCAGGACCATGGCCAGAGTGTAAGCCTGGCCCCCTACAAGCCATTGCCCCCTTTTTGAGGGCTTTAATTCATCTTAATACTTTGTATCTCTCTGTCTGTCTTTCTGTGTCTCTGTCTCTGTTTCTCTATCTCTGTCTGTCTGTCTTTTCTTGTCATCCTCCTGTTATAGTTTTCCCAGGTGGTGTTTCAGAAATATTCCCTTAAGTCTCTGCCTGAGTCCTTGCAGCCTAACTGATTGGTTGGGCTTGGATAAATATAGGTTAACTGCCAAATGTGTGTCTTGCTGGGTAATTTCTTACTGGTCAGTGATTTTCAAGAACATTGCCAAGTTCCCCTCCAAATGAGGCTTGTTAAATTGTTCACCTATTCTGATTGTGTTGAAGGAAATGAGGCCAGGGTTTTAGCCAAGGGAGAGGAGGATGCCCCTGCCAACTTGATCCATGGACTTTTAGACTGAGTGGGAAACAATTTGTTTCCTTCATTTGTCTTGTTTCCTATTGGTTGGGCAGTCCCATTTCTTCACATCCTTAAGCTTTGCAGATCTAACTATCTGACACTGCACAATATGCACAAATTTTGCATAGGCTGTGTTAGGGGTTTAGGGCTTTGGGGAGGCAGTCTGTGTGCCATGGGGTTATTAAAGGAGCCCACCCAAGTGCATGGACGCTAAGTAATGCCATTTTTCTCTTTTAGCTTCCAAAACATGTGCAGCATGACTCACCGTGGCTGCAACCTTGGGCAACTTTCCCCCTTTCAGTTTCTTCGTTGGTAAATGGTCTCTAAGTGGTCTCTGAGGTCCTGTCTAGCTCTAGGTACATAATCCTTCAGCCAATAAGCTAATAGAACTCTGTAAACTGGTCACTTGATGTGACTAAAATAATCACATCGAGAACCTATGATTTCATTTGGTGGGGGGAACTCATTTTGTGAAAGCATGCTTCATTGCCTCCCATGATATGTGAATTAGGATTTTAAAAAGTTTGGCTAAGAAGTGGCAGGTAATAAAGTACAAATTCACAGAAATGTGTCATTGTGCTCATCATGAACTTTTTTGGGGGGAGGAGTTTCATGTATTTTTTTCAATCAGAGTATATCACACACAAACACACACACACACACACATAATTAAAAAGGAGCCCTCCTTCCTGAAGATATTGGGAGTTTTTTTTTAACATTTTAATTACTCAACAACACTGTTGCATTTGTTCCCACAACAATCCTGTGAAGTCAAGAAAGCTAGTTTTCCTGAACTCTCTCTATCCCCTTTTCATCTTCTTTTTTTTTTTTGCTTGCTGTCTTAAGCCATTAAAATGTAAGCTTCTTTCAGGTAAGGATTTAAATGTCTAGATTTGCAGAATAGTGTGTGAAAGGCAGTAATGAATAATACTTCTGAGAAAAGAGGGTGGATCCATAATGTGAAGGGTTTTTAATACCCATGGAAGGTCACAATTTTGCTTCCTCATACTCCCTTTGAAGATACACTTTCCAGGAATACTTTGTATTTGAGCATCAACCACTTGTAGTTTCCCTAGAGCTTCATTTGTGACCTTTGAAATGATAAATGATCCCTTTCAGTATTGCTATGTATCTGAGTTTTTAACTTCTGATATAATATCCATGAATAAGATGAGCCAGATTATGAGCTGCAAAAGTGATGGTGGGAAGTCCAAGTGGAAATGTCCAGAAGGGAGTTGAAAGATGGGTTAGGATACTGGGGGGAAAAGTCAGGGCTGGAGCTATTTCCTTTGTACATTTCAGGAAACAGGTAAGAGAATGTATAGAGGAACAAAGGGTTGAGTTCACAAGTGAGAGAAGTGAGGGGATACTTCAAAAGAGACTGGAAACTCTTAAGGAGAGTTCATCTGTTTCAAGAAGAATGTGACAAATTTTGTCAAATGTTTCAAGGGTTTAAGAGGATGAAAACTAAGAAAAAGGCAATTAGGTTTGGTAAGGTCATTCATAACATTTGGGAGAGCAATTTTAGTAGCATTTTGAAAACAGAAACCAGATTATTTAGAGTTAAGGAGAAAATTTCTGGTGAAGAAATGCCTTTTTCTACATAGTTTACAGAGATCAGTTGAATGGGCATTAACTGATTTTGTCCTTATACCTCATGAGCTACAAAATCATGTTTCTGACAAGAGAATGAAAAAATGAGGGCTTTCCTTCCATGTCTCCTATAGTTCAATTAAACACATATTTATTAAGATCCTATCAGTGCAAAACACAATACATAAATTAGAAATTCTAGTACTAAGGATCTTATATTTTACTAGGGACATATATGATGAGTAATGTGATTCAGGGGAGAGATCTCTGCATTTCTAGTTAGGGAATCTGGGATATTTGCTACCTGTAGTAGCATCATAGACTATCAACCAGCAGAGAATATGGAGATCATCTACTCTGATACCCTCATTTTATAGATTGAGTTTCAAAGAAATCAGACAACTTGCCTGAGGTTATGGAGGTATTAAAAGGAAAAACTAGAATTTGAAGACAGATAATTTTAATTTCATTTCTTCATCTGAGGAGGTTGAACTAGAACAGAACTTTCAAAGTCACCAAGGATGCATCTGTGACTGAGTCAGTGGAACAAAATTAAAATGCTGGTGGGAGATATTTTATAAAATAAAGGAAAAATACAATACAACACAGATAATTTTAACTTATAGTTTTCTAAATCAATGTGATGTCAGAAGGGATACCATTCTATTTGAGTTTGACACCACTGGACTGAAAGATTCTTTTCACCTAATATGAGATTCTATGATGTATACAAATAAGTTAATAGAAATTCCACATCTAAATGCTATGATCTCGGAGATCATCTTTCTCGGAAGCTTTTAGCCTGAGACCTATGAATTTGCATTTTAAAAAATGTTTTGTTGACTCAATTTTAATATAATTGGTTTTCTTTTCATTTGTCTTTTATTTTAGACATTTAAAGACATTCCAAGAAGGGCATCCATAGACTTCACCAAATTGTGAAAGGCGTACAGGACCTAAAAGAGGTTAATAATCCCTGTCTTTGAGCCACAGTTCTTCATTTAGAAATTCTTTTGAGTCTATTCAACTGTTCTCTGGAAAGTACCTAATTGAGGTACTGGGAAAATTCTGGAAAGGCTTTAAGGCAGTGCTTCACCCTACCTAATCAAATACATTTTTATAGTCAACTAGTAACAAGCACACTGAGTCTTATAATCACTATATGTTTCCAATTTATTCTATTGTGGAATATTGCTTTTTTAGGACTATCTTTTCTTATCTAATGCCCTTATCACAGATGGCCTTGAAGTGGGTACATTGTATTTATGATAATGTTAAGTAGATAGAAATGTAGGCATATGGGCCTATAGTCATTGATGTTTTCTTGGTTGTCTTCTTTTGACAATAATTAAGTCTCCGACTTTACTCAGGTTTTTGTCATCAGATCCCATTTTTAGGATACTTTAGAACCTATTTCTTAATGCAGAAGCCAAATATAGGGGATTCCCATTCTTAATGGTGAAAAGAATTTGTTTTTAAAATATTTGCATAGTTTTTGTTTGTTATCCTCCTTCATATTTGTTTTTAAATATCTTAGGGTTGATTTTAAACAAAGGCATCCAAAACTTGAACTTTTCTGTTTCATACAGTTCTGTCCTAGAGAATTGTTCATCATCTTTCATCATCCTTCTCTGTAAGATTTTATACAACAATTTTTTTTCCAAACTGCTGTTGGT
Source organism: Monodelphis domestica (assembly GCF_027887165.1). NCBI lineage: Eukaryota > Metazoa > Chordata > Mammalia > Didelphimorphia > Didelphidae > Monodelphis > Monodelphis domestica. The sequence continues at coordinate 256,301,578 of NC_077232.1, forward strand.
CCCTTGGATCCCATTAATGATTTGTATGCCAAATAGGCTAACTCTTTGCTGACTAAGACATTTTCTAGGCTTTTATGGTCTCATTTTGCCAGTGGCTTTACATTATTTAAACTTTTCTAAAAAATGTTCTATATCAATGTCTTTTCTTTTTTCTATTTCTTACTTTTTTACTTCAATAACTTATTTTAATAGGTCAGGTTGAAATTATTTTGATTGAATATCATATATATTTTCAATTTTTATTATTTTTGTTAGTTTAGTATTAATTTTATTCTCATGGGATCATTGATTTAGAAAGGAAAGGGTTCTTTAGAGACTTTCTATGTCAATCTATTCATTTTATAAATGAGGTAAAGGAGGCTGGAAAGGATAAGTGGCTTAGACGAAAGTCATGCAGTTCCAGAGATGGGATTTGAACCTTAGTCATCTTCTCTCTAAATCCCATGAACATTCTATTGTACCATGTTTCCTCTCAAAAAGTGAGAGGTTTCAATACACACAGATGATTGAGGAATAACTCCCAGATCAGGAGCACATTTTTTTTTCTTACAAAAATAGAATCAGTTTAATATTTATATTCTTGTTCAGAGTTTATCCACATCTTACCTTTTGATTCTTTTGTCAAGAGAAAATATTCTTGATTCAGGGGAAGCAAGCTTCTATATATTCTAAATGTTTTTCACATATCATTCCTTTTTTTATAACCCATATTCTCTTAAAAATTTAATTCTTACCTATGCCTAAACTAAATATATCCTGATTTAATTTGGAATGTTTTATCGAAATTGTCATAGAATTTTGCTATCTCTTCATCCTCTCCTACAAATATTGATGCATAATCTGAAGTTATTTTCATGGAAATCTTTTGGCAAATATTTATTATGAGCAATAAGAGCTGGTTAAATGGTCTGTTAGAGTGGCTAGGTGGTATGGTAGATAGAGTTCCAGGCTTGGAGACAGGAAGACTCATTTTCCTGAGTTCAAATCTGACCTCAGACACTTATTAGCTATGTGACCCTAAATAGTCGCTTAACCTTGTTTACCTAAATTTCCTCATCTGTAAAATGAGCTAAAGAAAAAAAAATGGTCATTTGTTCTACTATCTTACCGAGAAAAGCCAAAATGGGGTCATGGAGAGTCAGATACAAATGAAATAATTCAACAAAAAAAATGGTCCATTAAATGATTAGCTTGTTGTCTTTGCAAACATGTTAGATCCAACTCTGTCACCTTCTTTCTTTGCTCCTACAGAAAGAATCTGTGCATGATTTCCTAAATAATCAGCAATTTTCTTCTGTTTTCTTATTTCATTTATATGATAGTATCTATAGTGACAACTTCAGTTTCCTTGATAATTAGACAAGTAGCTCCCAGTTATTGTACCAATAACTTAATTAATAACATGTTCATGGATGGGCTCAATGCATGAAATCTTCACCCCTTCTCCCCGTCTCCTTCCTGCCACTTGGTCACCATTATCACAGAACTAGGCAATAGCTCTTAGGACAGGAGGTCATCTTTGTTTGTTTGTTTCATGAGTTGTTAGGGCCAAAGAATTCATTACCAAGTGGTCAGGCTACTCATCTCCAGGCTGAGCAAGGCTAGATCTTGGAAAGTGAACACAGTTGTCAGGATAGATTAATAGATCTTGCTAGTATAGGCTTTGGGAACCTGAGGTTACCTTCAGGCCATGAAGGGGTTTGGGAATATGACTTTAGGAAGGACCTTTATTTAGGATTCACGAAATAGATACCAAGACTTAGTTTTATGATTAAATAACCAAGCCTTCTTTAGCTTGAATTATATCTTGCATACATATTCCCATATTGTTTCTTCCCAGTGAAAAGTAAGCTACTAGAGAGAAAGAACACAGAGGTGTGCCAGAGAAAGCCAGGAAGGGTAGTGAGAGCCAATTGTTAAATATTCACTATGAGCATGTACACTTTAGGAAGAGGCAAATGCTACACAAAAGTCCTAAGTAAGAAAGAAAAGGAGCAAATGTTAATGATGTAGATTAAATTTAAAAGTGTATCATTTAATTCTCCTTTTCTTGAGGTAACACATTTACCAGCATACTCCTGAGTGTTTTATTTTTTGTCACAGTACCTGGAATGTAAGAGGGGCTTGCTGATTGATGGATATTTATTGCTAATTTTCAAGTGAGGGTTGATTCTAATTCAACAAATCAAATCTAAATTCATTTAAAAGTATCACTGGGTTTTGGATACCATTTTTTTTTACTGGAACTGTGATTTCAAGGACAAAGAATTCCTCTCACAATTCAGATTGGCTTATTACATATTCAATGAAACTCCAGCCCACTTGTAGAAAAAAATAAAAAGAAAACCTAAACCTGTGTCTTTGCAAAAAGGAACTATTTTTAAACTAGTGAAAATTGAGGGTGGGAAGGAATTCAGAGTCCTCAATTCTAAATTTAAGATGGCTGAAATTTACATCCCTCTCCCCCCTTTTTTCTATTGTTTTTGTCATTTACTGGGAATCCTAGATCTGGTGGCTTGGAAGGATTTACAGTAATTTAGACTCACAGAAATAACACTGGGGGGAGAGATTCTGGTACTTGAAAATGGTGGGAGCTAGAATTCTTCTTCCTAAGAAATGTAGGTTCTACTTTGTCTTCCATGACAAATACGAGACCTCCATATATATCTCAGACACATGCAGAGAGCGCAAATTCAGCAGCTCTGGCAAAGACATGTAGCTAAAAAAACACAAGACAGGTAATCAGGAAACCTGGGTTCCAGGCCCTGGTTATATCCAGAACAAATTGATGAGCTCGTCTCATTATCTGGCCCCACAGTCAGTGGTTTATCCCTTCAAAGTTTTTAGGATCAGTTTGCTCAGGCAATTTTGTGTTGCAAAGAAGCGGATTAAATATGGGAAGAGGGACTCTTAAAAATATGACCATACTGAAGAGATGGGTAGAGGTTGGATCTTTCCTTTTGCCCACACATAGCCGAATAAAAAAAAATGACTCGTCATGCACTGATAATTGCAGTACAAAAGAAATGGGACTATTTTTAAAGCACCATTTTCTCCCTAAGACCCACTGCTTCCCATCCTCTTAGACAAATCCATTCATTCACCTCCTATTAAAAGCTCCATTCCCTGCACCAAACCTCAATCTCTGACCTGAAGCATAATGACAAGTTCCAAGAAAACGATGCAGACGCTACCACAGAAGCAGCCTTTGTTGTTCCCACTTATCCTCTCACACAGGCATCTCTGAATAGAGAGGCAGGTGCTGCTTGATAAAAACCCTCGGCCCCCTCAGTAAATGGGAACAACAGCAGGAGCACATTTACATTTCGCATTCTCTGTAAGAAAGGTTAGATAAGTTGGACTTGCAATAACACTTCCTTCTGGAGTTCCACACAAGCCTCTCATCCTTGAAGGCCAAGCCCAAGATTTGCAGCAGCTTTTAGCTACAAATCCATCCAAGCCATCAAGATCTGGGCTTCTCACTAGATGACAAAACAATGGGCTGGGAAAATGTAAATTGCAGCCAGCCAGCATCTTCAGTTGAGAATTGAGGACTCTGTTTGGCTTCCCTCCCGCTCGGTCCCCATTTCATTAGTCTAAAAAAGGTTCTTTTGAGTTGCTCTTTGCAAAGACAGCAGATTCAGGCACAGGTTTGGCTTTATTTTTCATTTTTTTGTACATGTGGGCTGAATTTTAGCTGAACGTGTTGTTGTCTGCATATCAATGCCAGCTAGAAATCAGCACAAACAATTGTTAAGTCATTAGCAAAGACTGTGAACACCAGTAGTCCTAATATTAAGCCTTCTGCTGCTCTCATTGGAATTGTTTGACTTGATTGCATCCTGTTACATTTACAATCTGTTTTCTGTTATTGGCACTTAGACTGACAGACATTTAAATTCGCATTTAGAAAACCTCTGTGTATTAAAAACACACAGCTCTCCAAAGCTTAATGCATCAGAGTCATTGATCAACACTGTCAATAAATAATGCGGAGTCACTTGGGATAAGTTCTCTTATCTGATTTGAGAGGATACCTGGGAGTTGGGAGCATTGGATTCTGATGACAGCTCTATCTGTAATGGGGGTCTAGCTAGGATCTTGTGTTCTAATCTAACTTTTCTGGTAGTTAATTCCTTGTACTAAAGCTAGAACTTTAGTACATCACATATGAATTCTTACTACACATTTCCATTGGCAGAAACAAAAAATATCCTTTGCTTAATGCTGACTTTGAATAACGTGAATTCAAATATATGTGACTATTTCAGTCGATTTGTTATTCGTACTCATGATGGGTGGGTGGGGGGAGTGGCTCGCTCTTGTTACACTACTCAGAGGCAGTTGGCATCCTAGTATAGTGGATAATAGAGAATTGACCTTGAATCTTGACACAGTGACACATACTGACTCTGCCAAGCCATTTAATGTTACTTCCTCCTGAGGCAGGCAGCCTAGCTTGATGAAAAGAGCACTAGACTGGTAGTCTTAGTATCTAGCTTCTAGACCCAAGTAGGAAGTCAAGTGACTTGGTCTCCAGAAGCCTTTCCCAGTATATCACACCCTCCTTCCTAGGATCGAACTCAGGACCTTGGTTTGAGAAACTGATGCGCTGCCTATAGCGCCAGAGTCTTGGGCTTAGCTCCCACCTGAAGTGGATTGTCTATTCCCCTGAGGGTCCCCCACTCAGTTTGAAACTGCTAGCATGGGATTCCCTTCAGGGTAGATTCCCATGGGTACAGGGAATAAGTATAAACTTTGGGGCTTCCAACCTATAAGCTAGTCTGGAAACTTGGGGTTCATCAGATCCCATTAGGCCAGAAGTTTGTGGTTCCTAGATTCCATGTTGACACTTACTACCTCTGTAATGCTGGGCAAGTTATTTGACCTTTATAGGCTTATTTGTACAATTAAGGTATTCAACTATTATTATAAATATTAGCCATATAGAACACTATAAAATTAAGTTGTTTATAGTTTATATTTTTATAGTCTATATATGAATATACAAGTTGTAACTGACTTCATGACCCTATTTAGGGTTTTCTTGGTAAAGATACTGGAGTGACTTGCCATTTCCTTCTCTGGTTCATTTTATAGATGAAGAAACTGAGGCAAATAGGGTTAGATGACTTGCCCAGAGTCATACAGCTAGTATGTATCTGAGGGTAGATTTGAATTGAGGAAAATGAAGCCTCCCTGATTTCAGTCCTGGCACTCTAGCCACTATATCACCTGGTTGCCCTAGCTGTTGTAAGGGATTTTATCAGGAGCAAGCTGAAAGGAGGAGATCCTGCAGGCCAACATTCCAGAGCTCTCAGGAACTGAGGAACTGATCACACAGATAGTTGCTGGCAGCAGTTGGTTATCTTCTCTGGAGGAGAGAGGGAGACTTGAAGCTTCCAGGAGACTGGACATTCCTACAATCAAAATCATCTTAAGAAAGTGGTAGAGATAGTGGATAACATTGCACAGGTGGACAATGTGTGTTTATCCATCACTCCCCTTCTGATCCTGATTTCTGCAGTGCTATTCTTCATACTGGGACTTCTTCTTGACCCAAAGTGGACTCCAGTTGTGTGAGATTAACTTTGACCCTTGTTCTTGCTCCTACCAAACCCTCCCCAATATTAATTGGTAATTAAGGAATTAGTTTAGAATAGGTTTAAAAGGTTGTTAGGGTTTTAGTCTCTGATTTGGGTGTAAAGTTAGATATTCCCTTATCCCCTTTACCTTCTCCCTTTAGTTAAATAAATCTGTTCTTTTGTCAGATATATATATATATATATATATATATATATATATATATATATATATATATATATAGTTTTAACCCTTATTTAACCTACATATTTCATAGGGCAGTGATGGTGAACCTATGCTACAGGTGCCAAAAATGACTGGCAGCACCCTCCTGGTGGGCACTCCCCACCCCAGCCTGAGTTCATTACTAGAAAGACAGAGGGCCTTGGACTGAGTGGCTCCCTTCCCCCTCTAACATCTCCACACCTCTGCCTAGCAGCTCAATGTGCTTCTGTCATTCTCTTTCCTCTCTCTATACTCACTGAGGACATTCCTCACTTTAACCTGCCTTCTGCCTATCAGCCCAATGGGAATGCTTCTTTTTTCCCCTGTGTGGGATAAAGGGGGGTTGGACATACCTAGCATGTATGGGGGGAGAGGCAGTCTGGGGGTATGTGGTGGGCTTGGGGTTCAGCACTCTGTCTCTAAAAGGCTTGCCATCACTATAATAGACAGTAATCATACCAATACATTTTTTTTGTAAATATCTAATAATATACTAATTACTTTTTATATTATTTGATATACTATTATAATATATAAATGCATTATATTAATATAGTAATTGTAAAAATAACGACTACACTAATAACGGACTCATTTATCAAATTTATAGAGAAATGAGTTGAACTCAAAAGACTACAAGTTGATAAATGGTCAAAGGATGTGAACTGGCAGTTCTCAAACAAAATAATTAAAGTTTCCTATAGTCATGCAAAAAATGCTCTAAATCACTATTATTTAAAAGAAATGCCAATTAAAACAACTCTAAGGTATCACCCCACACCAATCAGATTGGTTATTATGGCAGAAAAGTAAAATAACAAAACTTGGAGAGGATATGGGAAAATGGAGACACTTTAATTTGGACTCTTGCCCAAAGGCCTATAATTAGTAAATATCCTTTGATCCAGCAAAACCATTACTAGGTTTATATCCCAAAGAAATTTTTAAAGGGGGGATCTATATATAAGACTTAAAGCAGCCCTTTTTATGGGGGCAAAGTTGGAAAGTGAGGGGATACCATCAACTGGGGAATGGCTAAGTAAGTTGTAGGATATGATTGTAATGGAATATTATTTCACTATAATAAATGACAAGCCAGAGGAGATCAGAAAAACTTGGAAAGACTTGCATGAACTGAAGCAGAGTGAAATAAGCAAAACCAGGAAAACATTGGACACAGTGACAAGAATAACTTTATAATGAACAACTGTGAAAAACAGATATCATCAGAAATACAATGATCTAAAACTATCCCAAAGGACTCATAATAAAAAATCTAATCTACTTCCAGAGAATAAGAATTGAGTCTGAATCTAGAGCAAAGCAGCTTTTTCACTTTCTTAATTTTTTCTATTTGAGTTTTCTCACGCAAAAATATTAATATTGAAAAGTTTTTACATGATTGCACATCAAATCTATATGAGATTGCTTACCATCTCAAAGGGGTTGGGAGGTTTAGGGGATGGAGGGAAAGAAGTTGAGACAACATTCTTTGAAAAATGTTGGAAATGTTTTACTTGTAACTGGGGAAAAATATAATTTAACACTTTAAAAAACTACATAAGAGAAGTTCACAGTTTCTTACTCAAACAAATTCTTTTTGTATGTTTCTTAAGTTCATAATAAAAAAGAAAATTTAATTTAAAAATGGAAAATATGTCACCAAATATGATAGTGCTACCAAAATAGCTTTTGTGATATTAGACCACCTGAATAGGATCTGAAGCGTAGTTGAAATGAGCCCATTGTACTCCATCTGGGTTGGGCCATAATAAAAGTGCCCTGTTCAGTGCTAGGCACTACATATTAGAATACAAAAAGGTTAATAGAAAGGATATTGACAGGGATATTGAAATCTAGGAAGATAAAAAGGAGGGCAAAAAATTAAAAACTAAAAGGATCATTTAAAGAGCTAGATAAGGCAAGGGCTAGGTGGGGGTGGGTTGCTGAGGTGGCTTAGTGGATTGAAAGCCAGGCCTAGAGATAGGAGGTCTTGCATTCAAATTTGACCTCAGACACTTGCTAGCTGTGTGACTCTGGGGAAGTCACTTAACCCCCATTGCCTAGCCCTTACTACTCTTCTGTCTGGGAACCAATATAAAGTCTTGATTTTAAGGTGGAAAGTAAGAGTTTTAAAAAGAAAGAATTTAGGAAAGAACATAAGTCTAAAGCCTGGAGAAGAAAAAATTTCAGGGGAAGATATAACTGAGTAATAGGTGGAGATTGCTTAGAAGTACATTTCAGCTTGGAAGGGGAAGCAATTTCCTAGCAATTAGATTTGTTGTAAAGCAGAATGGTTGAATCACTCATTTTCTTTAAGGCCCAGTTCTAATACTACCTTTTACAGGAAACCTTTTCTGATCCTCCCAACTGCTGGTGCCTCTCTTCCAAACTACCTTTTATTATTTTATATCTTTGTATTTTTTCTCTTTATATTTATTCTGACTATATATACACATACAAACATATTTGTGTGTATCACAAATATTTGTATGTGTATATATAAAATAAATAACTGTGTGTATATATATAATAAAGTATGTGTGCATTTTATATGTGTATATATATTATATATATATCTATATAATATATGTATTTATACTCACTTGTTTTCTCCCCATTTAGAATGTAAGCTCCTTGAGAGCAGGGATTTTTTCACTTGTTTTTGTATTCCCCAGGACATAGCACAGTACCTGACCCAAAGTTTTTGCTTAATAAATGCTTGGTGATTGACTGATCACTGTAGGTCTATAAGTAGATACTGAATGACCACTTATCAAAAATATAGCAGAGGGTATTCAATTAGATGACTTTTGAGAGAATAATTCTAGAAATTGTATCACATGATGAGGAAGGAGATAGGGATGGTGAAAGAACTCAACACCATTTGAATTGAATTTGATGGAAGGAATTTCTAGGAACACCTTTCCTACAGCCTACTTTCCCATTCTCTGTATTATTGTTAACAGAGAAAGGGAGGAAGGTTCAAAAAAGTCCAGATCTATAACATAGGTGGCTTTTAGTACGTCAATTTATCTCTATGTTCATTGGTTTCCTTTTCAATAAATTAGAGATTATACTCTACCTGTTATCAAAATGTGGTTTATAAATGGAAAATATTCTTAACAGTAACCATGAAGATGAGAATCCATAAAATCTCTGAGTCTGTCTGAGCAGGAGGGAGCTAGGTCCACAGGAGGTAGAATCCCAGGACTATGTGGAAATTCAGCATCATTTTAGAGATAGAACATGCAAGTCTCCTAAATATGAAGACCTAAGGCTCTGAAAGGAGCTCAAGTCAGGCAAAGAGGTAACTTGAAAGTATGTTCTGCAGTCTAGCTCCTAGATTTGGGATCATCCTTTCAACTTTGAACCAGAGTTACTAAACCTTACTAAAACCCTATGCATCTCCCCAGTAGAAGCTGATGACCTTCAGTCTCTCATGAAAATGAACTTTCCTGGCATTTATATTGTATCTGTTCTCCCATTTTCAGCCTCAGTGCTTCTCTTTGACATTGATAGGATGTCCTTTCATGCCTCTTGCCCCCTTCACCAACTGGTGATTCCCTAATGATTGTGGCATGTTTGTCCTATTTGGAGAGATATATGGCATGAGAATTCCATACAATATGAAATTTTCTAACCAATTTCCATTTTTTGCCTTCCTATGTATTACCGATGCTTAGCATAATCCCTGGACTCTCTTAGATATTTAAAATATATTTCTTAACTTGCCTAAGTTAGGGTCCCATTGAGCATATTTCATTAAGAGCTAGAAAGTGCCTAAAAAGATTATCTAGTCCTAAACCCTCATTTTATAGATAAGGAAACTGAGATTCAGAGAGGTTACTTTTTCAAGGTCTTAAGAGATAGCTAGTGGTTTCAGGATTAAAACTCAGATCCTTGGACTCCAGATTCTGTATTGTTTACATTAAAAAAAAACAAAACAACTGATCACACTGTCTTAAAGGCTAAAAATAAAGCTGAGAGACTTAGGGGATTGGAAGGAACAAAGGGAGGGAGGGAGAAAGAGAGAGAGAGAGAGAGAGAGAGAGAGAGAGAGAGAGAGTTACTAGCTAGATGTCATATCTAAAAAGAACAATGCAATCTCTTGCTTGCCAAGAGAGTGACAGGAATTCTTGTGTGCATCTTCCCTGAATTCTTCTCAGTATTTCCAGTCAAATCAAGTGTAATTGCCATCCTTCTTGCTGAAGTCTCTCTGTAACCTTATCCTCAGCTACCATTGATTTTCCTCTCCCCACTGACCAGAGTCAGAGGCAAAATATACTCTTTATCTTAACTTCTAAGCTTATCTAACTGGAGTGAGGAAAAACCTGAATTCAAAAATCAAATCCTGCCTCAGATGTTTACTAGCTGTCACTTATCTTTTCAGTCTCAAATCCTCATCTGTAAAATAGGAGAGTTGGGCTCAAAGACTTTCTAGCTCTATATCAATTACCTTATAATCCTATGAACTTATTATTAACAATAACAACAACAAAACCCAACTGCCTCTTCAATCTAGTCATTATGGCCCATTGCTAGCCTCTTCTCTAAGGCCTTTTTTTCTGGTTAGAACTAAATGAGGGGAAGATCCATGAGGAAGAGAGACAATTATTTCATTCACCCTCCCCAAAAGTTAGAACATTTGAGGCACTAGTTCATAATGACCATATTAGAATCCTCTTTTTTTAAACCCTTACCTTCCATCTTAGAATCAATACTGGGTATTGGTTCTAAGGCAGAAGAGCAGAAAGGACTAGGCAATGGTGGTTAAGTGACTTGCCCAGGGCCACATAGCTAGGAAGTATCTGAGGCCAGATTGGAATCCAGGACAACCCATCTTTTTACTTGATTCTCTATAAACTGAGCCTCCCAGCCATCCCTGATATTAGGGTTTTCTTAACAGAAATGACATTGGTCATCATAAAGAAGAGGTTTAAAATGGACATTGTAGCTACCTTCAAATATCTGAAGGTTTGTCATGTTGAAGAAGGTATAAATTTGTGTTGCATAGTTTCAGAATTTGACTTAATCTTCCAAATGAATTCTTTCTCAATGGAGGCATTCAAACAAAGGTTGCATGTTCATATTGTCAGCTTGTGGATCATAGGTTTGCAAAGAAGAGAATTTGGAATCCATCTACTCCAATGCCCTAGGGCAGTGATGGCAAACTTTTTGACAGAATGCCAGGCCCCACCCCCACCCCATTCCCTCCAATCAAGTCCCCCCCTTTACTCCATACAAGGGAGGGAGAAAGCACTCTCATTGGGCTGCTGGGCAGAGGCGTGGATAAAATGAGGAAGGTCTTCAGCTTGTCTAGAGAGGGGGAAAGGAGTGGCCATAGTGCTCTGCTCCCCTCCAGCTCTGCCACTTGTGTCACCCACCTTACCCACTGTGCACTCCCATTGGGCTACTGAAGCAGAGGGGTGGGGGATGTGAAAAAATGTCACCAGGCTTGGTGGAGACAGGGAGGGGAATAGCTCTGCCAAGTCCCTCTGCCTTTCTAGTAAGGAACTCTGGGAGGTAGTGGGGGGGGAGGGAGAGTGACTGAGTACCCAGGGAGAGAGTTTGTTTTAAAGAAACAAATACACATACATATATAATGTAATAGGTTCGTAACAAAACAGTTCTATTTATGTTCCCTTTGATACTTCTTTTTTTTCCTTCTCTGTGTTTAAAATATTTTATTTTTTTTTTACTGCTCACTAACCTTTATTCATCCTTTCCCCTTAGAAATCCTTTGTTGTAACACATATATAAAACAAATCAATTGATTGGATACAAGAATCCATATCTCATTAAAACCACACTGAGGGGGAAGTTAGGTGGTTCAGTGGATAAGAGTCAGGCCTAGAGGCAGAAGTACCACAGCTCAAATTTGGCCTGAGATACTTCCTAGCTTTGTGATCTGGGTAAGTCACTTGACCCTCATTGCCTAACCCTTACCACTCTTCTGCCTTGGAACCATCATTTAGTATAGATTCTAAGACATGAGGTAAGGGTTTAAAATACAAAAAAAAAAAAACCCCAAACCCCCAAACCATGCTGACTCCACCCCAACTTGGTATAACTCAACCCAACTCAATTCAACCCAATTTAATGCAATCTAACCCAAGTCAATGCAATCCAATCCAAACTGATCTAACCCAACATGTATTTATTAAGGATTGCTATGGGAAGGGCACTATGCAAGGACCTAGGGATACAACTAGACCAAACAAAAATAGGAGTGATCCTCAAAGAATATATGTCTAACAGTGGGGAAAATAACAAGTATATGGATAAGGATTTACAAAATAATGTGGGGAGAGAGATAGTATGATTAACTAGAATGAAAAGTAGGAATTCAAAAAGGTAAATAAATGTGAGGATAGAGGTGTAGTCTAGTTTTAAGGACCTGGGTACAGGCAGAGGAAAGAGAGAGAAATGTTGAGTACAGCAAATAGCAAACAGATTAGTTTTAATGTTCTATGTTGTTGTCCATTCCCAATGAGTATATTCCTCCTTCCCCCATAGTAGAAACTCCATTTTAGTATGGCTAAGAAAAATAAACCAACATACTGACCGTGTCTGACAACCTTTGCCTCATTATACCCTTATAATATATCATTTCTCTGATTAGAGGCAGGTTGTATGTTTCATAATTGCTCCTCTGATGATGGTCACTCCACTGTTCAGAATTCTTGTGTCTTTGAAGGTTATTTTCTATTATATTTTTACCAACTTGTAAAATGTTATCCTTGTTCTACTTATTTCAACAGCTCTTTCGAAGTCTCCCTGAATCCATACCCATTGTTTCTTGCAGTATATAGGAAGCCTTTATCAAGCACCTAGAAGCCCAATAATATTTATTTATACCCATATAGTGTAATTTGTCCATTAGTCATGTGATATATGCCCACTAGGTTTCCAGTTTCTTCATTACCACAAAAGTTCTGCTATTTAATTTTTTAAATTTTAATTTGTTTTGAAGTTAATTTATTCAATTTCCACAGATTATATGCCAATACCATTTTCAATAATCATTTTCTGAAATTTTGAGATCCTTCTTTTCTCCATCCCTTCTACTCCCTTCCCCAAGATGGCAGGTAATATTATATAAGTTGTATATGAATTATTATATAATACATATTTCCATCGTTATCATATTGTGAAAGAAGACACATACTGCTTATACTAGAGAAAAAACCATGGAGGAAATGAAGTCAAGAATTATACAGTTCAATTTGTATTAACACTTTGTCAGTTCCTTCTGTAGTACTGGATAGCCTTTTCTGTCACAGGTTCCTTAGAGTTGTCTTTGATACTTCCATTGTTGATAATAGTTGTCTTTCCCAGTTGATCATCCTATTTTTCTTTTTTTTTTTCACTTTAAATATTATATCTCCCATAGCCCACGCATGATTCCACTGGCTATCACATGTGTTCTTCGTTTGAACCCATTTCCATGTTGTTGGTATTTGCATTAGAGTGTTCATTTAGAGTCTCTCCTCAGTCGTATACCCTTCCCCCCTTTAGTCAAGCAGTTGCTTTTCCTCAGTGTTTTTACTCCCATTGTTTATCCTCTGCTTGTGGATAGTGTTTTTTAGATCCCTGCAGATTGTTCAGGGACATTGCATTGACACCAATGGAGAAGTCCGTTACCTTCTGATATACACAGTATATCAGTCTCTATGTATGATGTTTTCCTGGTTCTGCTCCTTTTGCTCTGCATCACTTCTTGGAGGTCGTCCCAGTCTCCATGGAATTCCTCTACTTTATTATTCCTTTTAGCACAATAGTATTCCATCACCAACATATACCACAATTTGTTCAGCCATTCCCCAATTGAAGGGCATCCCCTCATTTTCCAATTATTGGCCACAACAAAGAGCTCAGCTATGAATATTCTTGTACAAATCTTTTTACATATTGTCTCTTTGGGGTTCAAACCCATCAGTGCTATAGCTGGATCAAAGGGCAGACAGTCTTTTATCCCCCTTTGGGCATAGTTCCAAATTGCCCTCCAGAATGGTTGGATCAATTCACAACTCCACCAGCAATGAATTAATGTCCCTACTTTGCCACATCCCCTCCAGCATTTATTACTTTCCTTTGCTGTCATGTTAGCCATTCTGCTAGGTGTGATGTGGTACCTCAGGGTTGTTTTGATTTGCATCTCTCTGATTATAAGATATGTAAAGCACTTTTTCATGTGCTTATTGATAGTTTTGATTTCTTTGGCTGAGAACTGCCTGTTCATGCCCCTTGCCCATTTATCAATTGGAGAATGGCTTGACTTTTTGTAAAATTGATGTAGCTCTTTGTAAATTTGAGTAATTAAACCTTTGTCAGAGGTTTTTATGAAGATTGTTTCCCAATTTGTTGCTTCCCTTCTGATTTTAGTTACATTGGTTTTGTTTGTACAAAACTTTTTAATTTGATGTATTCCAGATTATTTATTTTGCATTTTGTGACTCTTTCTAAGTCTTGTTTGGTTTTAAAGTCTTTCCCTTCTCAAAGGTCTGACATGTATACTATTCTGTGTTCACCTAATTTTCTTACAGTTTCCTTCTTTATGTTCAAATCATTCACCCATTTTGAATTTATCTTGGTGTAGGGTGTGAGGTGTTGATCTAAACCTAATCTTTCCCACACTGTCCTCTAATTTTCCCAGCAGTTTTTATGAAATAGTGGGTTTTTGTCCCAAAAGCTGGGATCTTTGGGTTTGTCATATACTGTCTTGCTGAGTCTGATCCTCCTTTCTGTCTCTTAGCCAGTACCAAATTGTTTTGATGACCACTGCTTTATAGCATAGTTTGAGAACTGGTACTGCAAAGCCACTTTCCTTTCTATTTTGTTTTTTCACTCCTGATCTTAATAGGAATGCATCTAGTTTATCCCCATTGCAGATGATATTAGTTGATGGTTTTAGATATATACAGTTTATTATTTTTAGGAATGACCCTTCTATTCCTATGCTTTCCAGTATTTTTAATAGGAATGGGTGTTGTACTTTATCAAAGGCTTTTTCTGCGTCTATTGAGATAATCATGTTATTTTTGTTGTTTTGCTTGTTGGTGTGGTCAATTATGTGGATGGTTTTCCTAATATTGAACCAGCCCTGCATCCCTGGTATAAATCCTACTTGATCATGGTGAATGACTCTTCTGATCACTTGCTGGAGTCGTCTTTTTGCTAGTATCCTATTTAAGATTTTTGCATTTATATTCATTAGGGAGATTGGTCTATAATTTTCTTTCTCTGTGTTTGGCCTGCCTGGCTTTGGAATTAGTACCATGTTTGTGTCATGAAAGGAATTTGGTAGAACTCCCTCTTTGCTTATTATGTCAAA
This sequence comes from Monodelphis domestica, assembly GCF_027887165.1. Taxonomy (NCBI): domain Eukaryota; kingdom Metazoa; phylum Chordata; class Mammalia; order Didelphimorphia; family Didelphidae; genus Monodelphis; species Monodelphis domestica. Next base: position 256,316,723 of record NC_077232.1, read on the forward strand.
TAGTTTGTATAGTATTGGGGTTAGTTGTTCTTTGAATGTTTGATAGAATTCACTGGTGAATCCATCAGGCCCTGGGGATTTTTTCTTAGGAAGTTCTTTGATGGCCTGTTGGATTTCATTTTCTGATATGGGATTATTTAAGAAATCTATTTCTTCTTCTGTTAGTCTAGGCAATTTATATTTTTGTAGATAATCATCCATATCACCTAGGTTGGTATATTTATTGCCATATAGTTGGGCAAAGTAGTTTTTAATGATTGCCTTGATTTCCTCTTCGTTGGAGTGAGGTCCCCCTTTTCATCCTTGATGCTGTTAATTTGCCTTTCTTCTTTCCTTTTCTTATTTAGATTGACCAGTACTTTGTCTACTTTGTCTGTTTTTTCAATGTACCAGCTTCTAGTCTTATTTATTAGCTCAATAGTTCTATCACTTTCGATTTTATTAATTTCTCCTTTAATTTTTCGGATCTCTTGTTCGGTTTTCTTCTTGGGTTTTTTAATTTGTTTGTTCTCAAGTTTTTTGATTTGCATTTCCAATTCACTGATCTCTGCCCTCCCTAATTTGTTAATGTATGCACTCATGGATATGAATTTTCCTCTAAGTACTGCTTTGGCTGCTTCCCATAAGCTTTGAAAGGATGTCTCACCATTGTCATTTTCCTCAATGAAATTATTAATTGTTTTTATGATTTCTTCTCTAACTAACCGATTTTGGAGTATCATATTATTTAATTTCCAATTAATTTTTGATTTGGCTCTCCATGTACCCTTTCTGATCAATATTTTTATTGCTTTATGACTTGAAAAGGTTGCATTTATTATTTCTGCTTTTCTGCATTTGAGTGCCATGTTTCTGTGACCTAGTGTATGATCTATTTTTGTTAATGTGCCATGTGGTGCTGAGAAAAAGGTGTATTCCTATTTGTCCCTATTTATTTTTCTCCATATGTCTATTAACTGTAATTTTTCTAAGATTTCATTCACCTCTTTTACCTCTTTCTTATTTATTTTTTGGTTTGATTTATCTAAATTTGATAGTGGTTGAATGTTCAAGTCTCCCACTAATATGGTTTTACTGTCTATTTCCTCCTTCAATTCTCCTAGTTTCTCCATTAAAAATTTGTATGCTATACCATTTGGTGCATGCATGTTGATTAGTGATATTTCCTCATTGTCTATACTCTCTTTTAACAGAATATATTTACCTTCCCTATCCCTTTTGATCAGGTCTATTTTTGCTTTGGCTTTGTCAGATATCATGATTGCAACTCCTGCCTTCTTTCTATCAGTTGAAGCCCAAAAGGTCTTACTCCATCCTTTAATTCTAACCTTGTGAGTATCAACCCGCCTCATATGTGTTTCTTGAAGACAAAAATGGTAGGGTTTGGCATTCTAATCCAATCTGCTATTTGTCTACATTTTATGGGTGAGTTCATTCCATTCACATTCAAAGTTATGATTGTCACTTGTGGATTCCCTGGCATTTTGATATCTTCCCCTAGTTCTGACCTTTCTTCTTTAGCTATATCCTTTTGAACCAGTGATTTACTTTAGGTCAGTCCCCCTAGTCCCCTCCCTTGATATGCTTCCCTTTCTAGCCCCTCCATTTTTATGCTCCCTTCCCTCCCTTTTTATACTCCTTCCCCCCTCCCCATCCTTGATTTTCCTTTCTTTTTTACCCTGTTGGATAAGATAGAATTCAGGATCCCACTGGATCTAGATGTTCTTCCATCTCAGATTTGATTTCACTGAGAGTAAGGTTTAAGTAATTCCACTTCATGCTCTCTTCCTCACCTTCTAATATGAGAATTCTTCCCCTCCCCTTCCCACGTGTATCTTTGTATGGGAAAGATTATTCTATTTAGTCCCTCCTCCCATTTCTTGAAGTAAATGTTAGTATTATCGACGATTCCCCCCTCCCTTTTTCTTTCTTTGCCCCCCCTTTCACCAAATCTTCTTGATGCCCCAATCTTTCCCTATGCATGATTCTTCTAAATACTCTTATGATGCATACAATTTTTGAGAGTTACACAATACATTTTCCCCACATATTAATATATATAATTTGATGTAAATGTAGTCCTTATAGAAGAGAGTTTGACTTGAAGAAAAAGATAAGATTTATCTCCTTTTCCCTTTCTTTCATATTTACCTTTTCATGTTTCTCTTGCTTTCTGTGATTGGATGTCAAATTTTCCACTAAGTTCTGGTCTTTTCTTAGCAAATGCTAGGAAATCTTCTATTTTGTTGAATGCCCATACTTTTCCCTGGAAGTATATAGCCAGTTTTGCTGGGTTGTTGATTCTTGGTTGGAGACCCAGCTCTCTTGCCTTTCTAAATATCGCGTTCCATGCTTTGCGGACTCTTAGTGTGTTAGCCGCTAAGTCCTGTGTGATCCTTATGGAAGCCCCCCTATATCTGAAGCTCCTCTTCTTGGCTTCTTGTAGGATTTTCTCCTTTTCTTGGAAGCTCTTGAATTTGGCGATTACATTCCTGGGGGTCGTCTTTTGGGGATTTAGTATAAAGTTGTTCTATGAACCCTTTCTATTTCTCTTTTGCCCCCTTGCTCCAGAACATGTGGGCAATTTTCTTCTATAATCTCCTATAGAATAGCATGTAGGTTTTTGTTTATCTCTGTTTTTTTGGGGAGACCAATAATTCGGAGGTTGTCTCTTCTTCCTCTGTTTTCCAAGTCTGTGACCTTTTCAGTGAGATATTTCATGTTTTCTTCTAATTCATTAATTTTTTGGCTTTGCTTTATTGATTCTTGCTGTTTTGTAATCTCGCTTTCTTCCATTTGCTTAATTCTGGTCGTTAGGGACTGGTTTTGCTTTTCAGCTTTGTCTGCCCTCCTATTAGATGCTTCCAGCTCCTTCTCCAATTGTGAAGTCTTGTCTATCAGACTGCTGATCTCTTTCTCCCATTTTTCTTTCCAAAAGGTTTCCATCTTTTGGGTAAGCTCCAGTTTGAGATCTTCCAGAGCTTGTGGATAGTTTCCATTTTGGGAGGCATGTTCTGATTTTGTTTGGATTTCATCCTCATTCTCTTCTTTCCCTTGGGTACTCCCTCCATAAACATTTTCAATAGTCACCCCCCCCCCCTTTCTTCTTGGAGGCTTGATTTTGGGACATGTGAGCCATCGCTTTGGTGGTTTTATTCCACTTTCTTTTTTTGGTCTGGGGTCTGGGTGATATGGGTGGGTTTTCTGTGAATTTAGGTTGCCTCAGACTAATTCTTCCCAGCCTTTGAGGTTTCTTAGAGAGCGGGGCCCCTGTGTTCAGCCCAAACACCCAGGTGATCAGCGCAGCCCGCCCAGGTGTTCAGCTCCGCCCAGGTGCTCAGTGCAACCGCCCTGGAGTTCAGTTCCTCAGCCCCCTGTGCTCAGCACAGGATTCTCCCGTGAAACTGCCCTGAGAGGTCTTTTCCTTGTAGTCTTTAGATCCCAAGGACCCTGGTGTGCCCCCCCCCCCCAGACAGAGATGCTCCTCACTCACTTGCTGTCCCAGTGAGTGCTCTGATAGCTTACTCTGGTTTGGTGGGGGGGGAGGGAGGTACAGCTCAGTTTATGTTTTTGTGGGAGCTTTTCCTCCTTTTTATAGTGTGGAAATGTTCAAACCCCACGTACCTTCATTTCTGTGGGGTACTGGAGTGTCCCTCCTTTCTTCCAAAGGTGATTTTTATGCTCTTTTGAGGTAGTCTATTTCATTCGGTTCTGAGGAGGCGAAGAGAGTCGCGTCTAGATTGTAGCCATGTTTACCTGGAAGTCCCGATCATCCTAATTTCTTGCCAATACTCTGTACAGTTTTCCTGACTCTGCTCACTTCACATTGCAATATTTAAAAAATATATATACGGTGCTCTTTTTCCTCTGTCTCCAACATCTTTGGTGTATTTTGTCCAGCAAGAATAATTCTAGGTTAAAAGAATTTTCTAGTGTGATTATAGACTTTTTCCAGAATGGTTAGATAATTTCACATCATCATAAGTAGTGCATTAGTATCCCCTTTTTCCAAAGTTCTGCTAACATTTACCATTTTTACTTTTAATCATCTCTGTTGATTTAATGGGCATCAGCAAAATTTTTAGAATTTTAAAAATACATTTCTCCTATCATTAATGGTTTGGAGCATTCACATGATTGTTAATAGTTCCTTAAAAAAAACTGTTTATATCCATTGACCAATTTTCTAATAGAGAACGACTTTTGTTGAAATATATTTGTGGCAATTCTCCATATAGCTTGGATATCAGACCTTTATCAGAAGTATTTGTTGTGAATAATTTTCCCCAGTAGACAGCTGTGAAGCAGCATTGATTTTGTTCATACAAAACCTTTTAATTTCATATAATTGAAATTGTCTACTTTATCTCTTTAGATCCCCTGTATCCTTTGGATGGAATGTAGGATGCATGAAAGGGAGTTATGTGAAATTATCCTAGAATTTGGATGGGACCAGGTTATGAAGGATATTCAACATGAAACAGAAGTTTGCCCTTTTTTCCCCTTTTGAGGTCTTAGGGAGCCATTAAATGTATGGTCTGTCAGCAAATCAGTCAGTCAATAAGAGTGTATTAAGCCCCCATTATGTGTCAGGCACTGTGCTAAGTGATGGAGAAACAAAGACAGATCCAAGACAGTCCTTGCTTTCCAAGACCTCACATTTCTAATGGAGAAGACAGCATACCTATATACAAACAAATATCTTTAGGATATTTATTTCAGGATATTATGTTCAGGAGAAATTGCAAATAATCAACAGAAGGAAAGCCCTAAATTAAGCAGAATCAGGAAAAGCTTTTTGTAGAAAGGAAGATTTTAGCTGGGAGTAGAAGAAGGAAAACAAGGAAATAAAGAGGCACAAATGAAGTGTGAAAGCACTCCAGCATGGGGGACAAAGCAGTGAAAATGCTGGAGTTAGGAATTGGAATGTTTTGTCCAGGAAGGATGAGGAGGTCAGTATCATTATATTGGAGAGTTGGGTGGAGTGGGCTTTAAGGAGTAAGGATACTGGAAATGTGGCGTAGGGACAGATGGTGCTTTTGCTTTGAACATCTATGGGAGGGTTTTATATTTAATCTTGAGGGTGATAGGGGACCACTGGAGTATAATAAATTGGAGAGAGATTGTAACATGGTCAGGACTGTACTTTTAGAAGGACAATTTGATAGTTGATTAGAGGATGGTCTGGAATGAGGAGATACATGACTCAGGAAGATCAACCAGCAGATGATTGGAATAGTCCAGGCATTAAAGGGCTGTAGAGAAGTGTCAGTGTCAGAGGAGAGAAGTATGGGAGTGGCCGATGTATTTAGGATGATTGTTTTGTCAGGTGTTCGAAGAAGAGTTTTGAGAGGTCTTTTTCCCCCCTCAAAACTCCTGTCTCACCCAGTCCCACTCATGCTACATTTCTATAGCAGTTATGGGACCTATTTGGGATTTTGTATTTAGTCGGTTTAACTTTCATCTTAAATTCAGCCCAGTGTTTTGCATAATACAACACAAGTAAAACTTCTAAAAACTCCAGTGCCACATCTTTGTTTTGTGAAGTTGTTTTAAAAATTGTGCCCATGAAACTGAATTTTCTATTTTTGTCACATTAATGTCCTTAATTGGGAAACTATACCTGCAAATTGGGAAAGTTAGGGAGAAGGATATAAGGATTAGGTATTTAGTTCTTATTTTTATTCCTGCATTTGAATTCTTGCTATACTCTAGTGTGTTGTCTATAATAACATTATTTGCCACTCTAGGTGACCTCAGAGAAGTCAACTTTTCTGGGATTCTGTTTCTTAATTTGTAAAATTAAGGGGCCAGATTTAATTTCCTCTAAAGCCCCTCTGGCTTTTAATCTGTGATTCTAAGAAATTGGAGCTCTTAGGAAATGAAAAAAAAACTTTTGAGTTTGAGGGAGATTTCTTATAATGCTATGCCTTCTATGGCATAACCATGACCAGTGCCAAAATTACTCCTCTCTCTTATGTTCTAGTTTGGTTAGGCAAACTCTCTAGAAAGGGTATCTGCAATTAGCATGAACTCTGAGAAACTTGTCTAGCTTCCTATTTGGAATAACAAAGGTCATATTAGATGGAAAAATATATTAAAATAAGAAAGGGGAGAAATTTTCCTTGTTCATTGTCCATTTATTGCTCAAATTGTTTATGAATAATTTTATCACTATTCTAAGGACATTCTTTGGTGCTTGTTTTCAGGTTCCTTTGGCACTAAGTATATAGAATCCATATGAAGTCCTAAGCTTAAGCCTATTATTCCTATCATGACTGGTTTTACTAATATGCCAAATGTATTCATGACAAATTACAAAGAATTATACTTATAAATATGCAGACATTTGGCAATTTTCTTCTATCTATAGACAGTCAATGCATCCTGTTTCCTGGCCAAGATGCCTTTTAATCCTTCCTTAGCTTCATCATTTTCATCAAAAAATGAATTCAGTAAGAACACACCTAATTGTGGAACAAGCACATGGCAAGCATGAATCTATGGCATGTGTCCATTCAGGCGTCTCTGCTTGTGATATCCTACGATATACCTCTTCAAGACACTGTCTGGACAACTTGAAAAAGAAATATGATTGAGGTGTAGCATAGGATATGTCTCTGATGATATTAACTGGTGACAATTTTCTAATTCAAGTGGACTTATTCCCATACAACAAGAGAGTGAGGGAATATAGAATCACATAGTGCTATAGTCTTAGAGCTCATCTATTTCAACACTCCCATTTTATTGATGGTGAAAATAAGGCCCAGAAAAGTAGATGCTTGCCCAGCATCATTCAAGCAGTAATTAGAGGAACCACAGACTGGAACAGAGGTTTTCTGACTCCCAGTCCAAGGCTCTTTCCACTATGCACCAGTAAAGAATGGAGGAAGGCATTTCTCTTTTCCATATTTGCTTACTGAAAAAGAGTCTTTGGTATTCCTTTAGTAGCTGACATTTTGTTTATAAAGCGATTTCCTCACAATAATTCTCTGGGGGAAGCATTATTATTATTTTCATGTGATAAATTGAGAAACTAAAGCTCAGAGAAATAAATGACTGGTCTAGTATCACACAAATGTGAAGTCTAAAATCCTAAGCTTAAATCTGGGCATTTCCATTTTGTGTGTTTTACTCTTTCTATAATAGCAGCCTCTGTTCCTTAAGAGAACACATCCACTGGCCTACCTCATTTGACTTATTGGGTCTCCAACAATATTTTAGTAATAGTTTATATTTATGTAGCACTCTGTAGTTTTAAAAGAAGTTTACTTATCAAATAAAAGCATGGAAGAACTTGGTAATAGAGGAGAGTAGGGACAGTAATTGATAGTGTGTACTTATTCATTTTCTACAAAGTAACAATTGTTTTAGTTTGTCCTTGGTAAAAAAAAATGCCTTCATTTTGATGAAGGAAAAGTTGTTGTTGGAAAAAATGAAAATTTTAATTGATTTAACTGTTTTCATTATGGATAAGGTGGGAATGATTATATTTTCCAGGGTACTTGAGACCAGAGAATGAATACTCATCAAAATAGAAAAAAACTCCATTTCATATATTGCTAGTAGGTTTTGACAGCTTGGGAAATTGGTGTGGAGATACCTGGGGAGAAGAGCAGAATATTAAACTTCATATCCATTACCTCTTTATCAAGTCGAGGTCTATCACTTCTGCCTCTCCTTTACATAGCTGCCAAAATCATCTTCATAAAGAAGAAGTTTGATCATTCCATGCCCCACTCCTGCTTAAGAACCTTTATTGGTTTCATATTTTCTATTTTAAGAACTACAGGCAGGTGGAAAGACCACAGGTGTTACATATTACACGTATTTTTAGACTTTTTCAATATATTGATCAAATATACTGTCTTTTTTTTTCTTCTCCCAAAAGTAATAATTTTCATGTGGGATGCCTTTGCAGAGGGGGAAGAGGGAATGCATGGTATACTACAGTGATGTAAGGAAAAAATAGCAATAAAAACCTAAAAAAAGAATCATGGTGGCAGTACCAGGTTTTAGTTGGTATTATTGGGCTTCATGTCTTCCTTAGAATAGAGCAAGGAGGAGAGACATCTTAGTTGCCTCCAAGTTGGAAAATGGTGACTACAACCTGAAATGGCTTAGTGCCTCATGGTAATGCAAGTTAGCACTCTTCCTAGAGCATACTAATTTTTGATATAGAAAGATACCTTTCTGAGGTCTTTTATACTAAAGTTAAGAATTTGGAGAAGGTAATTTTCTAAACTAATCTGGAAAAATAGGGATTGAGTTGTCTTTATTTGTGGAATGTGTATTAAGTTTTCAGTTATCTTGCATTTCTGTCTCAGTTAAATGTCTTGCTGTTGAACTCGTTCTTTGTCTGAATTAATTAGTATGTAGAACAAAAGAATATCCAGACCTACATTAATTTTAGAAATTCCTAGTTCTCTATCTGGATAGTGGCAGTGAAGGTCAGAGAGGTGATTTGTCATTCTAACTCTCTTATGAATGGAACTCATTTCTAGGGCATTCAAGAACTGGTTAGACAAAACCTATGTATATATCTATATCTAATCTATATCATCTAGTTCTATATGTGTACAGATATATAGAGATAAATGGATACACCCCAGCATATATAGCATATCATCAGAATAATTAGGGAATAAAATGTTCTAGTTAATTGTTATTTTCCAGTTAATTACTATTGCTGAAATTCAATAATACATATTATTGTAATTTCTCCTTCAGTACATTGAGAACAAAGTGCATCATTTGTTGGTAACTGAAGATCCCTCAGTGCCTTGGGGTCATCTTTTTTGTACATTATTCTGAATCTGTAGTGAACTCAATAGATATTCTGAGAGTTTTATTTGAAAAAAATATCAGAATTTTATAATTGCTATTATTTTCTTATTTCTCTGTGGAATGGGAGAATATCCAGGTAACCTTATGAGGAGAAGCAGTGTATAATAAGAAATATACAGATGCACACATATAGTATATATGTGTGTATTAAATATGTAATAATATATAATAATAAAAGTATTGTATTTGAATCAAAGAACTGGAGTTTGAGTCCCTAGGTCTATGGGTAGGCAAGTTAGGTAAGTCCCTTAGCTATCACTTTCCTGACTTATCAGATAAGAAGCTTGGAAGGTTCTTGGATTCCTTCTAGTTCTAAATCCTATGATTCTATGAATGAGGTTGCACTATATAAAAATCTTTTGGTTAATTCAGTCCTGATGAATTGAGGCTTCTTTCTCAGTCTCAGAAATTTTCAGTTTCTGATTTTCTTTGTCTGTGTATCTCTTTGCCTGTCTCTGTTATCAATACGTCTGTAACTCTGTCTTGGTCTCCGGTTCTTTCTTTCTGTCTGTCTCTAATTCTGTCTATCTGCTTGGCTGTTTTACCTATCTGTTTGCCTCTGTCCTCAGTCCTCGTTTTCTCCCCAGGCATTAAGGAGCATAGGGGTAAGACTGCCTATCTATGCTTCTACGAGAATAGGGACCTTAGCCTGCTTTTTCAAACATTCCCATTGACCCATACAGTAACACTCATTTAGAACCATATCTCTTTATCATTGTTTAGGTCACTTAAGCTAGGACCATTCATCTGATTAGAAAATGGCAGCATTTCATAGGTTTCCCACATAGGGGTAAGTTAATTTGCACTGTGAAGTGAATAGAAAAGTTACTGGACCATACAGTTGAATGAAAGTCGAAAGAATTACACAGTTTGAATATTCTCTCCATGCTCTGGCTTTCTATATGGGATGGCCTCCTTTCTCAACTCCAAATATTTTTCCTATTCTCTTTACATCACTAGGTTGCTTTGTTGTGTAGGACTGGGTATCTACCCTTCTTCCACAGATTGTGACCCTTTGGTAAATTTGGCTCTGATTCCCTTCCAGATAGTTTCCAGATTGAAAAGCCACTATAGTGTCCTACAAATTCGTCATCAAACTTACCAAACATGTGTTGACTTTAAAACATGAGAATCAATATAACAATTTGCTTTGCTAAAAATCTCTCAGGTCAGAAAAAATATTTGCAAACAAAATGCCACAAAATTTTCAAACAAAATTGAAAGAAATCCATAATCATGTTTTTTTTTTCCAACAGTACTAACTTATTTGCCTTGTTCAGTTCAGATGCTTTAAAAGATGAATATGTATATTGTTGACTATTCCTAGGATTTCTCAGAAGATCTAGCTGAATTAACCAATGCACACATTTCAGTGACAACCATGAGTCTTGACTTGTTATACCATAGACAGAGTTGGTGAACCTTTTCCCAACTGGAGTGCCCAGAGGGCAAATTCAAGCTGTCTGTGAACCCCTGATTACTAGACAGAATTGAGGGAGAAAGTTCTAGCTTTGGTATCCAGAGAGAAGGGTGGGGCATGCAAAAAATGTCCTTGGGAGCTGGGAAGAGAGGGAACCCAGCAGCTCCCAGAGGGCGAGGGCAGGCTGTGCACAAGAGCATTATTGGTTTCATCCACAAGGCCATAGAAGATGAGAGGGAGAAAGTAGCAACCAGGGCAAGAAACCAGGGCAACCAGGTTATCATGCATACTTTTTTTTTTAATTTTTATTTGGTCATTTCCAAACATTATTCATTGGAAACAAAGATCATTTTCTTTTCTTCCCTCCCCCCCTCCTACCACTTCTCCCATAGCCCATGAGCAATTCCACTGGATATCATATGTGTTCTTGAGTCAAACCCATTTCCATGTTGTTGGTATTTGCACCAGAGTGTTCATTTAGTCTCTCCTCAGTCATATCCCCTCAACCCCTGTAGTCAAGCAGTTGCTTTTCCTCGGTGTTTTTACTCCCACAGTTTGTCCTATGCTTGTGGATAGTGCCTTTTCTCCTAGATCCCTGCAGATTGTTCAGGGACATTGCATTGACAGTAATGGAGAAGTCCATCACCTTCGATTGTACCACAGTATATCAGTCTCTATGTATAATGTTTTCCTGGTTCTGCTCCTTTCACTCTGCATCACTTCCTGGAGGTCGTTCCAGTCTCCATGGAACTCCTCCACTTTATTATTCCTTTGAGCACAATAATATTCCATCACCAACATATACCACAATTTGTTCAGCCATTCCCCAATTGAAGGGCATCCCCTCATTTTCCAATTTTTTGCCACCACAAAGAGCTCAGCTATGAATATTCTTGTACAAGTCTTTTTCCTTATTATCTCTTTGGGGTCCAAGCCTAGCAGTGCTATGGCTGGATCAAAGGGTAGACATTCTTTTATCGCCCTTTGGGCATAGTTCCATAATGCCCTCCAGAATGGTTGGATCAGTTCACAACTCCACCAGCAATAAATGTCCCAACTTTGCCACATCCCCTCCAGCATTCATTACTTTCCTTTGCTGTCATGTTAGCCAATCTGCTAGGTGTGAGGTGATACCTCAGAGTTGTTTTGATTTGCATCTCTCTGATTATAAGAGATGTAGAACACACGTACTTTTAAAAAAATGTGTTGTTATATAGCCTCTTTGTTATTCTTTTTCAATATTTTTGGACCAATATTCATTACAAATGTTATTGGTGTATGGTACCCTTTTGATTCTTTATCTCTTTATAGTTCAAATATCAAGATCATATTAATCTCATAGAAAATTTTTGGTAGTATTATATCTTCCATATTTTCAAAACTGTTTATATTATATTGGAAATAATGCTCTTTGATTATTGGATAGATTCATTTGTAATTGTATTTGGTTTTGGGATTTTCTCTTTGGGAATTAATTTGTGGTATGTTTAATTCAATTTTAATTAGATTGGAGTAATTCTCTATTTCTTCTTCCCTTAATTTAAGTATTTTGTATTTTTGAAAATTTTTGTCTATTTTCTATAACATTATTTTGGTTGAAACATTGTTGTATGAAATGGCATATGATGATTTCCTATAGTTCCTTTTCATCTAATATGAATTCTCTATTGTATTTTTTAATGGAAATTTGGTTTTCTTTTTCTTTGTGGATCAAATTACCAAGTGGATTCCCTATTTTATTATTATTATTATTATTATTTTTAATAAAACCCTTACCTTCCGTCTTGGAGTCAATACTGTGTATTGGCTCCAAGGCAGAAGCGTGGTAAGGGCTAGGCAATGGGGGTCAAGTGACTTGCCCAGGGTCACACAGCTGGGAAGTGTCTGAGGCCAAATTTGAACCTAGGACCTCCCGTCTCTAGGACTGGCTCTCAATCCACTGAGCTACCCAGCTGCCCCCTCCCTATTTTATTTTTAAAAAGAGTGAGATCCTAGATTTTATTGATCAGTTCAGTGTGTTAATGTATGTTTAAACTTTTTTTTGTCTTTGATTTTTCAAAATTTATAATTTTTGTTTTGTTGGTTTTTAGGTTTTTTAAAACTTGTGTATGCAAGTCACTTATTTTTTCCTTTTCTGCTTTGTTAATATAAGAGTTTAGAGATATAAATTTTCTTCTAATGACTCATTTGTATGTCATAAAAATTCTAGAATGCCAAATTTTTGCTGTAATTTTCTTTGACTTACTTATCTATTGCTCTAAGTCAATGATCATTTATTTCTGTTTTATTTTTTGACCCACATTTTCCATGGAGTAATATTACTTAGCATCCATTTAAATTCTGAATTCAATCCTTTCAATCCTTATTAATAATTATTTTATTGCTTTGTGGTCAGTAAAGGTTGTTTTTAAAAAAATTGCTTTTTTACATTTATTTATGCTTTAGCACATAACCAATCTATTAAAAATCACCATGTACAGATGGGAAATAAGCTTACTACTTTCAATTTTCAGGATTCACGAAAGACATATTTAACTTTTCAATTCAGAAACTTAAGTTCTTCATTACCTTTTTGCTAGATTTGTGTTGGTGTGAAAGGGGAATATTCAGTAACCAACTTAGTTTTACTCTTGATTTCTTCATGTAATTTGTTTAACTTTCCTTTTAAACACTTAGGTACTGTTATATTTTGTGCATATGCAAAGTATTGAAATTATTTTATCATCTATGTTACATTTAAGCATAATGTAGTGTGCTTGCTTATCTCTCTCAAGCATGTCTATTTTTACTTTGAACATGTATGAGATTGTGATTATGACTCTTGCTTTTTGAATTTGTCAGAGGCATGAGAAATTCTGCTGCAATCATTTTCATATTAACTGTTTTAACCTTTAAATTTGTATTGTGTATCTGTTAAAATTTTTTGTTTGTGCTTTATAATCTAAGACGGAGAATGCTTTCTCCTTCCATTTTATGTATGTGTTGATCTTTTTCAAATTCATAGTTATAATTGTTAACTTCATTTTTTATCATATTTTTCCTCTCTTTATCTGTTATGGAGGTGCAGATGTGTACCCCTGGGGTTTGGGATGGATACCTTTTGCAAGAATTCAAGACTCCAAAACTTAGCTTAAAAAGAAAAAGAGAAATTTATTAATTTAAGAGGTAATGTTGAGAATGGCCAGGAGGATAGCAAGGTGGAACAGCAAGATGGGGAGCAGTTCCTTGGGAGGACAGCATGAATGGAAAGGCTGTTACCCTCCACCCCATGACATCAGTTCTGGGGATTTTATACTTTTTACAACAGAGGGTGTTAGTCACTCAGGCATGAGGTGGGGTGATCATACTGGGGTCTGCCTGGGGGCATAAAGATTCCTTAATTTTAGGGAACAAACAGATGTCTGATAGTATCTAGTTGTAGCCTGGAGATGCATCTTTCTGTCCATCTTAAATCTAGAGGAAGATCAAAGGAAGATAGTCATCTCAGGACCCTAGAGGGGTCATTGGATGTTTTTAGGTTCAGAGTCACGAGGATGGAAGGGAGCAAGGAAGTTTCCCTGATAATAGTTTGCCTGGGTTTCTGGGGATACAGTGCCCATGTCCTATCCTCTACACAGTTTAAATGTTGCTCCAGATTTGAAATCAGGTTCCATGATTCTTTAAGTCCAACACTCTAACATTCATTCTTTTTCTATAACAACATTCTGCCTTATATATAAGAACATAAGGTTGACCATACTTCATTAGATTTAGATCCCAACCACCCTCCGATTCTATTGTTAATAGTAAGCTGCAAGGAACTGTGGGAAGACACAGACATCCTCTTTAACATACCCCTTGGTTAGGGATAGCTCATTTTTACTTAGAAGTGTAAGGACAGAAACTCTTGAGAGGCAATATTTCCTCATTTTAAGTTAATTTATTAATTGATCACTCAAATGGCAAATTTGACTCCCTTCATAATCTGAATTGGTTTTTACCAATGAGTGCAAGCCTGGCAAAAGAGTTGGGTCCAAGAAAGAGTGGGGCTAAAGAGCAAGAGCATCAGAAGACAGTGGGAACCTGTTGTACAAGCCAACACATACCTTGTGACCTTATCCTTCAGTCTTTCTATTGTACTTTCTAAGACATCTCTAATTTGTAAATAGCTACTGAGGAGGGAGACTTAGAGACCCCAACTCCTCCCTCATTACTTCATCACAGAAAGAGATGAGTCTTTAGGACACCAACATGCCCTCTCTGTCATGTCACATGCCTGGATCATGGCAGTTCAGCATGGCAATCAGAGCTTGCTGACCCCTCCCATCCAAGAAAATAAGGAGCAGGTTCCACCTGGCCTCAGACAAAAGCCTTCCCAATGAGATGCCTGGAGTTCTGAGAGCAAATTACTTTATCTTGGAATCTGATTGACCTTCAAAACCAAAGGATTTTTTTAAAGGTTTCATATAAAAATTATTACAATTCAATATTATTTTTCCACAGTAGCCATTTTTGACTATTTCACAAATTTATCCAAAGTTTATTTGAGAATCTGCCTGCCTTGACAGTGTTGCCTTTTAAGGCTAATGAGTTTCCATATCCATTAATTTTTCTCTTCACTATCCTCAGCTGACCTAACTTAAGTTTTCTCTTATCTTAGTATTTAAGGATTAGGCAAAGGGAAGCCCATACCCACTTAATGTTCATCTGGTCTATGCTGTTCATTTTTTGTTATTTTCACTTTCTTGTGTGTTAGGGATAAAATTCTCTATGATGCAATCACACAGTACAGAAAAGCTCAATATTGTAGAAAACCAGAAGGGCCATCTGAAAGATCTCAGAAGCAATGTGGGAAGCCTGCCTCAAATAAACATATTATAAATTCTATCAGCAGAGACTAGATATGACTACTTGGTCAGTAATTCCTCTTCTGAATCAGGAAGCAGTTGTTTTTTTTTCTTTCAAAGATCTTGCATAGTTTTAAACTGATAGTTGTAGCAATGCCACTCCCCAAATCAGGAGATTTTTATCATGCAAAACATATACATTGGATTAAGACCTATAGAAAACCTTTTTTTTTTGTCTTAGTTGAATGAGGTAGCAATAACTACAAAGGCAATCATTAATCCATATTGGGTGCTGACCACCTCATTCCCCATGTTACTCTCATTCCATTTTCCAAAGCATGCTATGGCATTCCTAATCTTGCCATTTGAGCAGAATGCTTCATTTGCTTTGATAATTTCACAGTTGAAACCATCTTTTGACTTCCTCTTTTCATAATTTGTCCACCAGTTAAGAGAAACCTGTGGTTTAAAGGCATATGTCAACCAAATAGGTACCCAGACATATATATATATATATATATATATATATATATATATATATATATATATATATATGCATCCAGAAACCCCTCTCTCAAAATCAACAAGACTGCACAAGGCAGGCACCTTGGATTGTATTGTGACAGAAGAGAATTGTCTTGAATTTCTCCATTCATTACAGTATCTGGGCTTAATAAAGCAAGTCTTATCTTCTTTGGCCAGTGGACATCTTCTAATTGGTCAGGTTCCAAGAAGAGATTCAGTGAGGCTAACAAATGAATAACCACCTATGTACATTGGCCAGATAGTCCTATCATCAATCAACAACAGATGTTATCATGTCAACAGCAGGAAAAATAATGTGACTCAGCCAGTGCAAAAGGGGAAGTCCCAGGCTTGGGCTCTAACAATAAGCTTTCCTATCATTAGACTTCTCTAGAGCTTCTGTTCACTTTTCAGAAGTAAAGCTGAGGACTGGAGTTCAGAACTCAGAATTTTCTCATGTATCTGGCACAAGGAAGCTTATTTATAAACTAGGGGAGAAAAAAATGAGTAAGAGTAGATGAGAAAGGAGAGTTATTAAAAAACAAAACAAAACACAACTCCTTAAGAAGGAAATTGTAGTATGTTGGATAGAAAGGTGACCTCAGAGAAAATAAGGCCTAGATACAAGTCCTCCCACTAATATATAATGGCTATGTTGCCCTAGAGAAGTCAATAAAACTCATTAATCCAAGTAGCTTATTGAGATCTTGCCCTGGCTGTGGCTCTTACCCTCCTCTATTTCTGTCAAAACTCAGCTCAAATACTAGATCCATCATGAAGCCTTTCCTGGCCCCCCTAACTGCCAATGTCCTTTTCCCCAAACCTTGTTTTTAATATTGACCGATTTTTCTTAGGCTTAAGGATATACAAGTTACTTTCCATTTTCCCCTACTGACTTTTAATCCCATTAATTTCAAATCATCCTCTCAGAAGTGAAAATTCTAGTCTTTTTTTCAGTAGACATTTTATTTTTACCAATTACATTTAATAACAAATTTCTACACAAGTTTTCTGAAGTTATATGATCCAAATTCTCACCCTCTCTTCCTTCCCCACTCCTGAAGCTGACAAGTAATTTGATCTGGGTAATACATATATTATCATACAAAACATATTTCCATATTGTTTATTTTTATAAGTGAATAATCCTATAAAACCCAAACCTCAAAACAAAAATCTAAATTAAAAAGTGAAAAATTCTGTGCTTTCATCTGCATTCTGACTCCAATCACTCTTTTTTGGTAAATTTTAATTTAAAATTGTTAATTAATTAATTAAGAATATTTTCCCATGGTTATTCTTTCTGTAGAGGTGGATAGTATTCTTTGACCTAAGTCCTTCAGAATTGACCTGGATCATTGTATTCCTGAGAAGTCTATTACAGTTGAGCATTCCACAATATTGTTATTACTGTGTTCAGTGCTCTGGTTCTGCTCATTTCACTTTGCATCAGTTCATGTAGGTCTTTCCTGTTCATCATTTCTTACAGCAAAATAGTATCCCATCAGCATGATATACCACAATTTGTTCAGCCATTCCCCAATTGATAGATATTCTGAAGATTCTAGTCTTGAAGTTGATACTCAATCTGTTCTTCTTTCCACATCTATCCTCACTTTTCCTCACAATTTGTGTCATTTGCCAATTTGATAAGCAGTTCTGTCTTTGCCATTGATAAACACGCGATCGAGGATTATATTGTCAATCAGTCTTCAATTGACATTTATTATAGATCAAGCACTGTGCTAAGTGTGGCACAGTCAGGTCCCAATGAGCATGAATAATGAATCCCTGAAAGGATCACATATTTTGGAATGTGCACTATTTGAAATTAAAATGATACAAAACAGGGTAAGTGGCTCTAGCCCAGTGCACATTGCAGTACTGTTTCAAATAATATGACTTCAGGGAATTCTTTGTTTTTTCATTAATTGGGACCTAGTTCTATTGAGGACCTAGACCTATGGCATAATAATAGCAAATACCTTCAATTTAAAGTCAACATGTTTAATCAGCAAGGTAGGGTGGAAGTATCCTTAAATAAAGAGCCAGGAGGTCTCCATTTTGGTCTTGGTCTTCCACTAGCCAGCGAGGTGAATGTTGGTAAATCACTTATTCTCTCTAAACTTCAGTTTTCCCAATTGCAAAATGCAGAGAATGGGTTAAGTGGGCAGAGTACTACATGGCTTCTTTCACTTGCAGGGTTATTGTAAGCAAAGTACTTTGTAAATGGCAACAGAAAAGTGAGTTATTATTGTTGTCAGCTGAGTGACCCAGTGGAGAATGTTACAGATCTGGAATTGGGAAGACTTGAATTCAAATTGTGATTCTAATGCATATTGCTTATATGGCCCTGAACAAGTCCCTTAACCTTTCTGTGACTTGGCCAACTCTTTTATTTATTTTTTAAGACCCTTAGAATACCCATCTTAGAATTAATACTAAACACCAGTTCAAAGGCAGAAGAGCAGTAAGGACTAGCCAATGGGGGTTACATGGCTTGTCCAGGGTCACAGAATGAGGAAGTATTTGAGGCCAGATGTAAAGCCAGGAACTCTCATTTCTAGGTCTGACTTTCAATCTACTGAACCACCTCTCTCATTCCACCCACTCTCTTTAGACTTTTAATTGCTGAAAACAAACTAGTCCTCCTCCATAGTGTTCTCACCAATAGCCTTCAAGTCACAGATCTAGTAAAAAGAAAAGTCATCTAGCTCAATTTTTTGGTCTTGTTCTTGAGTAGGTTTTCATGAGACACATCATTAAATTTCTTGTTGAAGTCCAAGTGCACCATGTCTGTTGCTTTTACCAACCTGCCGGTTGAATAGCAAGCCTTTGAAGAAGAGGAAATGCAATGATTTTTGTTTTCTTTTGTTTTAGTCACTGCTTCCAAGTGTTCAATCATTTGCACTAGAATATTGCTGAGATTGTTTACAAAGTAATTAATTTTCCTTTTGAAAATTGAGAAATTTGCTGGTCCACAAACGATACTCTCCCGTTCTCATAATTATTGATAACTATATTTCCCATAGGTACAATTCGGTATTGAAGGGTTCAAGGATTCCATAGGAAAGATACTAGCTAGATAAAGAAAACAATCAGTAGTTACGGCCCAAATGTCTCTACTGGGTTATATCTGTGACTCTTCAAACACATCATAAGAGATAGTCTTGCGCTGATCCAATAAATAGAAAAAAACAATTCCTCTTATTTGTTTGGAGGGAGCAGAAAACTCCATAGATTTTACACAAGGGGGTGTATATAGTAATGCCTCATTCATCCAACATTGATAAGGAACAAGCTACTTGATGGATAAGTTTCTGAGAAATATTTAAGTGCCAAATTTTTAAAAAGATTTAATGGCATTTTTGTTGGAGATGTTTCAAAGTACACTAATTCGTTAATTTAGTGCATGAAATGTAGTTTAACTTTTTCTTAACGATCTAATGCCATTATTATAATTATCTTTAAATGTACTATGATGTGACACAGCAATGCCCTAATTGAGCTAATCAAGGTTGTCTGACTCAAACTAAATAGTGACCCCTGCTATACTTTTTGAACTTTTGAGTCTGCTTAATAGTTGTCTGTCTCCTTAACTTCTAGCTGTCAATGACAGCCACATTTCTTAAGAAATGTGTGTAAACTAAGAGTTAATAGTCTCTAAGCAAGACCTAATTAAAAGTCTTTTGCTTCTTTCTGAGTTATCACTAGTAGAAATATTTGAAGATAGAAAAATGCTTGACGATTGGACATTTAAACTGAAATATTGAGGCCACGTATAGGAAATGATGACCCAAAGCATTTAGACTATTTGAAGCTGCAAGTCTAGATGAAACACTGAGTGTTTTTTGGAAGAAATGAACCAAGCTATTGACCTTGTCCTACCCACACTGTTCTCAGAATCTTCTGAGATACTGCTCTCAATCTTGATCTCAAGGCAAAAGACAAGCAGACAGTTTCCTGTTAAAGAGAACTGCATTCATCTGGCCTGATTTTTCTCTGTCTTTTCTGTTTCCTCCTTTTCCCTCACTCCTACTCCTACCCACCATGCTTCAGAATCTCATCTCTTCTCCTTTCTCTGTTCCTTTGCTCTGCTTTACAGAAGTAACAGAATGACTAAATCTTAGTCACTGGGCTTTGTTGCATGAACAAGATACAAATGTTTTAGTGGCACCACAAATTCAACACATTTTCCCTGTCCTAGAGTAGGACTAACATGACTTACCAGTCCTCTTCTGGTTTTGTTGTTCAATTATTTTAGTTGTGTCTGGCTCTTGGTGACCCCACCATTTGGGGTTTTCTTGGCAAAGATACTGAAGTGATTTGCTATTTCCTTCTGTAGCTCATTTTACAGATGACAAAACTGAGGAAAAGATTAAACGACTTGCCCAGGGTAACTCAGTTAGTAAGTGTCTGAGGCCACATTTGTACTCAGGAAGAGGAGTCTTGCTGACTCCAGGTCTGGCACTTTTTCCACTGAAGGGCTCTCTAACTGCCCCCCTCTACATATCTAGTTATCAGAGACAAAAGGATGACATAACAGTCCATCTTCCTTTTTTTAGCTAATTTTTGTGGGTGCTGAAAATAGGGCAAATGGAATTTACTGTAATTTTCAGTGTAAAGGTTACTTTCTTTTTTATTGTCACGCAAAGCACATTTCCATCTTGGTCATTGTTGTAAGAGCACACTCATACAGAACCAAAACACCAAAATAAAACCAAAAATACACTGATGTGAAAGATGACTCCAACAGTTCTTTTTTTTTTTTTAGATTTCATTTAATTGATTAAGTAAGAACATTTTCCATGGTTACATGATTCATGTTCTTTCCCTCCCTTCTTCCCACCCCATTCCCATAGCCTATGAGCAATTCCACTGGGTTTTACATGTGTTATTGATGAAGACCTATTTCCATGTTGTTGATGTTTGTACCAGGGTGATCATTTAGAGTCTACATCCTCAGTCATATCCCTTTGACCCATGTAGTCAAACAGTTATTTTTCTTCTGTGTTTCTACTCCCACAGTTCTTTCTCTGGATTCCAATACTTCTTTCTCTGGAAGACAACTTTCAACATAGTGGCAAAGGTAATAGATAAGGGATAAGGAAACCAGTATTTCATGCCTAACTCTACTACTAACTCAATGCATATTTAGTAACTCCATTCTCCTCTCTAAACCTCAGTTTCTTCATCTGTAAAAGGAAGGATTTGAATCAGGAAATTCCTAAGGTAATTAACATTCTGTGATTCTACTTACAGAAATCCTAATAATCCCCAGCAATGAACAGAGCTGTCAAGAAGAATATAGAAATAGCCTATTTAATCACATACAATTTAAATTCATATTGGAGTAGTTTGTTCATTTGGAAGGGAAGCAGAGTGATATATTTAACAGAAGTTCTCAAACATTTCAGTCTCAGGACCCTTTTACACTGTTAAAAATTACCATATTAAAAATTACTGAAGATTACACCTATCAATGTTTACCATATTAAAATCCCTGAAGATTGTGTCTATCAATGTTTATCATTAAAAATTAAAACTGATAAATTAAAAAAATTATCTTATAATTTGAAATATAAATAAACCGAACATACTAACATTAAATAGCACTTCTATATAACTCCCTCTTACATTTTTCCAAACAAAAAATATTAGTGAGAAGAGTAGCATTGTTTATATATTTTTGCCAATCTCTTTAATTTCTGGTTTAATAGAAGACAGCTGGATTCTTATATCGGCTTCTGCATTCAATCTGTTGTGACATGTTCTTTTGGTTAGAATTTGTAAGGAAATCCAACCTCACACAGATAATGTAGTTAGAAAAGAAAGGAGTTTATTTTAATAGGCAATTAAGTTAGTATTATTATGAAAATAACTTTTGACTCCAGGGACCCCTTGCGAAGGGGAGCCCCAGGGTCTTTGGAACATACCTTGAGTACTGTAGGGGTAGTTGTGTCCTAGAACTGGAGTAAGGAAGACTTGCCTAAGGTCCTTACAAAGAACATGATTTTTTTGCAAAGCACTTTACCTTTGGGAGCCTCAGTTTTCCTATTGATAAAATGGGAATAATAATAAATTAATAATAAATTTTAATTATTATGGCAAACTCAGAGTTGTTTTAAAAGACATATCACATGTAAAGTGCTGTGCAAAACTGAAAATGTTATTTGATCAATCAATAATTGGCAAGTATTTAGTATCTGCTAGGTGCCAGGTGTTGGGGATTTAGAAACAAAAATGAATAGTCTTTTCCTTAAAGTGAATTATTATCACCATAGTCTAAAATGACTAAATATGACTTCAAAGGTTTATAGGTCTTAATGGCAACTTCCTTATCCATTCATTTCCCTTCCTGATATAGGAATTTTATTGTTGGCCTACCCATTGATCTTGGCTTCTGTAATAAGGGATTATTTGAATGGTAAATGATAACTAAAGATCAGGGCTGTTAATCTTCTCCCTTCCTCCCTTCCTCCCTTCTTTCCTCCCCTTCTTGATGATCTCTCAAATAAAATAATCTTTCTTTTCTCTAAATTAAATAAGGGGTTTATTGGGAAGAAAGAAAAGATAAGAAATGGTGGGAAAGAGGGTTTGGGATTTCCCTTATATTAGAATAAATCTTAGGTTGGAGGATGGTGGAATATAGTTCAATTTGGGAAAATGGCCTGATAGGTCTGGAAGTTCAGTCACTATATCACAGCAGAGAAATCAGAGAGACCTGAACTTTTGTCCTTCTTTCTTTCTGTCTCCAAGCCAAGTGACCCTTCTCCTTTCTGTCTTCAAGGCTAAAGAAACAATAGACTTCTTTCTGTCTCCAAAGCCAAGAGAGTTCTGACATTTCTGTCTTCTAAGCCAAAGACTTCAGACTTCAGTTGGTCTGATCCCCTTTTTCCAACCATTTCTCCTAGTCAGATTCTGAACAGAGTGTTCTAGTTTGAATGACAGGTCATCAGTCCCAGCCACTCGGCTCCTGCTGCAAACCATTGCCAATTCCTCACTTCCACACGTCACCTCTACCATTTATAAATTTCACATTCTTTCACTCTAGGTTTTGATGCTTGGACTAGAAAGATAATTAAACACACCTTAAATTAGTATTGTGATTTTTTAGTATTATCATTTTAAAAACTTTTTATCTTTTAAAAATTGGTTTTAACATACCAACTTCCATATACACACACAGATATACACGTGTTAATCATTCTTTGTTTTGAAGATGACCAATGGCATCACCAGGTGATGACTTGACTTGTGTTTGAATTGGATTCAAGAGAAGCAGAAGCACATAAAGTCAGTAGTTTTAATCTCTCTTCCAGAGTCATCAAAGTCCAGTGGGAAGACAAAAGTCAAGACCAAAGGTGATGGTCTGGGGAGCAGTGGATGACCTTGGTGTCTTCCAGTTCTGACCAACCACTGGGCACTCTATATTACCTGCTTCTACCACCTTCATGGCCAGTGGAACAAATTGTTCTCAGATATGCCTGGGGTAGACATCATTGTCTTAGGGTCTGTCAGGTACCCTCAACCTGGTTTAGCCTGTCTGCTGAGCTGGTTCTGATGGGACATGACTGCTGTATATTCTATAGCTTCTTGGAGCCATTGGTGAGAGTTTGGTAAGAGGTGGACAGAAAGGGTGGATAAGAAGCCCTGAGAAGGTCTCAGCAAACCCTCACACCAGAGGTTCTAGTTACACATACACACATATAAGCACAAATAGTCTATATACCCACCCAAACTCTCAAAGTCTTTTTTTGAAACAAAGAAAGATAATTAAGTAAAACTAACAGCAAATCAACCATGGCTAGATTAATTTTCTGATATGAAGGTCAAAATTTGTTAGGATTTTGGAGGGCACAATAACCTATTATTTAGGGTAGCTTATTAAAGGTAAATCTTAAGGTTAATCTCTAGGCTCTAGGCTCTAATTTTCTTAAATAACCTTGGCCCCCACTTTAGGGACTAGAAACTACAGAGTGGAGACTTCAATACAGGTCTCTAGTTGACCAACTCAAAAATTTGCCTCTGTTATATATTCTTTTCTCTGCCTTTGTGCCCTCCCTTTGAATAATCTGAAAAGTGGCATCTAGAAGTGGGAAGACAAGGAGTGAGCTGTGAAAACTTCTCAAGACAACTGAAGAGACTGTGGTGGATCTTGGGGAATATAGTAGTGGTGGTAGAGTAAATAGAGGAATCAGACCTATGTCAGACATACTACTCTCTATGGTTGCTAGCCTCCTTATCAAGGTCTTTCTTGGTCCTAGCCTATGAAAGCCAGATCAGTTTATGGCATGACTGGGAGAATAAGGTAATGAACTTTCCGCACTTATGGATTATGTTATATTCAAGAAGCCAATGGTCTCTTCCTTCAGCTCTGGAGGTTATCCTTTCTCCCCTTTCCCTTTTCCTCCTCCTCCTCCTCCTCTCCCCTCAAACCTACATGTACTTGCTTTTATAGAGAACATTTGACTTAATGGCTTCCACCATCTCCATTTCCAGCCCTAGTTTTTTTAAAACTAGTAGAAGAATGACTGCTTTACTTTTTCCTGGTATTTTCAGGGCTTCTTATTATTAGTACTTTGACTTATCTTTTCTGAATGAGAAGCAGATGGCAGATGAGTCACCACTACAATCATTCTGACTTTCTCTGCCCCCCCCTCCTATTATCTCAGATTCCTAGCCTAGATGCTTCACTACTTCTGTTTCATATGAGTCATCTGACTTGAGCCCTTTTATCTGAATCACTATTTCTGTGCCCTACCTGAATCTAGGTGCCCTCTTTTAAATCCAGTGTGGTATACCTTTTGAAGTAAGGAGGGGAAATAAGGTAAGAGATGGAGAAGGGGGGTAAGAAGAGGAAGAAGGAAGTGAAGGGTAGGAGAAAAGAGGTGAAAAGAAGGTAGGACAGGAAGAGGTGGGAGAAGATGGGAGTTGGAGAGAAAGAGGCAGAAGATGGACAAAGATTCAGAGAAGGAAGGAGATGGAGAAAAGAGTAGAGAAGAGTAGGTAGAAAGAGGAATACATGGCTGGGACGAAGATGGGAAAGGAAAAGGGAAGATGAAAAGGAGAAACAAAAGAGAAATGGAGGGTAATCAGGAGAGAAAAATGAGGAGGAATAGACAAGAAGGGGAAAATATCCATTTTCGTTGTTACCATTTATGCAGGGTGGACAAAAGAAAACCAACTTAACAGTATAACACTCATCCGAGTACTGAATAGAGAAACCAAAGTTTTCAGAAGTAAAGGGCATAATTCCATTTTTGTCCCCCAATTTAATTTCCTTTATTTCTGCTAGGACTTGGGAATCAGAGGACATAGAGTCTAGTCGGAGTTGCACATTTTACTTGCTCTGTGGCCATAAAGACACTTTAACCCCCTAAGTAACCCTTTCATACCTTAGGTCCAAGAGAAGATTTAGTTTAGTTCTCTAGAAATGACGTTTCCTTCCAGAGAATGTAGTCTCCCTGGGGTCAGGGACAATTTTATTTTTGCATCCCCAATACCTAGCACAGCACCTGGAACATTGTAGGCACTTTGATAAATGCTTGTTTATTCTATGATACTGAGTTAGAAAGGAGGCCCTTTAGGGCTATAAAAAAGAGACCTGTAGTGGATGTGACTCCTCTCCTTAAACCACCACCACCACTCTCGTATTCCCCAAGATACACCACAGTCTCTTTGGTTATCTTGAGAAATTTTCACAACACTCATTAACCCACAAGAAATATTATCCAAAAAATGACTTGTGTATGTCTACTTCCAGAGAAAAACTAATAAATAGAAATATAGATGTCTCATTTTGGCAAATTACATCTTCTCTCAAGGAGGGGGAGAAGGAAGGGAGGGAGTTAATTGGGTTTCTTAAATTTGATGAACAAACAAATAATTTTTTTTTCCTAAAGGAGAGTCCTAGTCTCCTCGGAAGATAAGAAAGAAATATGTCCTTTATTTGTCCACCATTTCACTCCCTGCCTCCTGGACTGTCAGGCACAGGTTACAAAATTGGTTTTGAGATATTATATGCACCCATTTTT
The DNA here is from genome assembly GCF_027887165.1 of Monodelphis domestica. Lineage (NCBI taxonomy): Eukaryota > Metazoa > Chordata > Mammalia > Didelphimorphia > Didelphidae > Monodelphis > Monodelphis domestica. The sequence continues at coordinate 256,342,381 of NC_077232.1, forward strand.
CTCCCCTCCAAAATGCACCATATCACTGTCTTCTACATGGTGGTACAGCGGAATGGGAGTAAAAGAAACCAAAATGAATTCCATCTCTGATACTCCCTGTCTGACCTTGGGTAAGTGTCTTAAACTCCCTAAGACATATTTTCCTTATCTGAGAAATGAGGGTGAGGGTCTAGATGACATCTGAGGTTCTCTCCAGTTTTCAATTTATAATCCTAAAAACATAACCCATCCCATTCAAATAACTCCTTTGCAAAGAGGTAGGGGAATTCTCAATAGTATCATAGATCAAAAGGAACCTCAGGGGCCACATAGGTTGATCCCTTCATTTCACAGAAAAGGAAACTGAGCTTTTGGGTGTTTAGTGTGCATGTATATATACAGGCAGTGAGAACAGAGGCAAGATTTGATTACAGGTTAGAGACAACAGAGCTGGCATCCTCCAGATCACTGTTAAAAAGCACTTTTGTTACCCAGGGAAGCCTCAGGGATCCTCCTCTCAAACTAAGTGTGCTATCAGGAGGGCTCAGAGTGAAAGTCAGAAAGAGCCTGTGGCTATGGAGATCAATGGCAATGGAGGCGAGAATCAGGGTTCCTAAGAACCCCAGCCTGAGAGGGCTTGTTAAGGGAAGCCCTGAGTTTCCAGGGAGCACAGAGTAAGTGGATACAGGAAGGTTGGCCCTGGAAGATGCCCCAAGAACTAGAATGATGAAAGGTGATGGCTGGCCGCCCTCTGACATAGCTAGTGGTCTTTGGCAGTTGAGATTTTATAGCCACACCAAAAGCTGCAGTAGCTCCTCTACAATTAGGAGAACAGAAAGAAATTTATCAGTCAGTCAATCAATCAATTTAGAAACATTTATTAAGAATATATTATGTGTTATGCATTGTAAGTCACAGGGGATACAAGCCCAAAGAATAAAACCCTGCTGGCAATGTAATGGGAGACAATGTGTGCATACAACATGCCAGGAATATAAAGCAAATAAATGCAAAGTCTTTCAAGGCAAGAGAATGGGGAGGGAGGGCTCTAGGACTTGGGGGGAAGCAGGAAAGACATTAAGTCATGTCTTTCCATCTCTCCTTCCCACCTCTCTGAACTGGTACAATGAGGAAATGTTTTCTCCTCTTGGCATGGACCAGCTCAGCCTCCACAAGGATGACAATTCACTTCTCTAGAGTATTTTTAGTTCTTGGGAGGAGCTCAAACCCAAGGTATTTGGTTAAAAACGGGAAGGAGCTTTGCCAGAAAGGAACCCCAAAGAATCTGGAACCTGCTTATCCCCTGAAGGAAGCTGTCAGTCAGCTTCCTCTTACCTGAGCTCTCTGGGGCAGCCCAAACCTATCTCCTAGATGCGTTTTTGAATTTGTCATTTCATTTTGAATGACTCATTTTTAAGTTCTCTTCATCTTTTTTTAGTCCATTTATATCTCTATTAACTTGGAGACACCATTCATCCTGTGAGCAGAGCTTTAAACACATTTCATCCATCAGGATTAATATTGCTGAGCGTGCCACCGAATAAACACATTAAAAATAACTGTAACACTTCATTAATCAAAATATCGACTTTAGCAGATGTGACATGCTTCCCCCTTCCTCTTTCTTTCCAGTTACTAGTTCTTTCCTGGGGGGTGCCTTTTCCTGTTGGACTAAAAAAAATTTCAAGCATTACAAAAGCCTGCCATCTCTAATGGAAAATATGTGCAAAATGTGAAGGCACAATCCATTATAATTAATGCTAATTAATTGTTATATGGTCAAATGAGCAAGAAATGCACATGCAAAATCTAAAAAGTTAATTATTTTAAAAACTGGTTAATCAATTGTGCATTCAAACACACATTTGTTTGAGTATACAGTCATTGGGGCCTTTTCTAAGACTGTGTTATATAGTAAGCCATGAAAGCAAAATGTTTCTTAAATGTCTACTGCATGAAGGAAAAGCAGACTGTTCAAAGCAAATGGACCCGACGCTTAAAGATTAATCCTGAAAAGTTAAATATTGTGAGAATTAGTCATTTTGAGCAATGAAAAAAAGTCAGTGCAATCATCTTCCCTTCCTATAGGGAATTCAGCCTCAAAATTACTGAATGGATCTTGTTATCATGGAGGAACAGGGATCCTCTTTCATTCCTGCAATGCTTTGCTAGCTGACCTCTGCCTCTTAGTTTCCTGACTTCAGCTCAAATCTCACCTACTGCAAGAGAACGTCTCTGGTTTCTGCAGTTGCTAATGTCTTCCCTCTTAGATTACTTTCTGTCTCTCCCACAAATATCCTGTTTCCACTTAGCTTCTCTCCAGGAGAATGGAAGCTCCTTGAGAGTAAGGACTGCCCCCCCCTTTCTTTGAACCCCAGCATTGAACAGAGTGCCTGACAAATTGCAAGCACTTAAACTTCTTTTTTTTTTTTACTTTCCTGATACAAAAGGAAAAACAGCCAGCAATAGCAACAACTCAAACAAAATCCATGAAAGGGTCTTCTGAAAGAACAAGTAGAGGAGGATCATAGACAGGATGGGAAGACAGGCTTTCCATCCTATGGTACAGAAGGGAATTCAGAACCATGTTCCATCTGCAGCAGAGGTAAAAAGGTCTTGCTCACCCACTTGCACACTCACTGGTGTGCAGAATAGACTTCTTACTTACCTTGAAATAGCTTGGTATTATGCTTCCTATTCAGGATTGTCTAAGGGAGCTCCCAAAGCAAGAGATGGTTAGGACATTTGGATTAGAAATATAGAAATAGGGGGGCAGCTGGGTAGCTCAGTGGATTGAGAGCCAGGCGTAGAGACGGGAGGTCCTGGGTTCAAATCTGACCTCAGACACCTCCTAGCTGGGTGACCCTGGGCAAGTCACTTGACCCCCATTGCCTAGCCCTTACCACTCTTCTGCCTTGGAGCCAATAGACAGTATTGACTCCAAGACGGAAGGTAAGGGCTTTAAAAAAATATATATATATATATTAAAAATATATATATATATATATATGTATTAGGAGGCAGTGAGGTAGCTTAGTGAATTTAGAGATAGCAGATCATGAGTTCAAATCTGACCTCAGATACTTCTTAACTGTATGACCCTGGGAAAGACCCCATTACCTAGTTCTTATTGTTGTTCTACCTTGGAACAAATACACAGTATTGAGTCTAAGATGGAAGGCAAAGGTTTTCTTTTTTAAGAAATATAAAAAGCTTAAGTTCTGTATCTTAAATACATATGAAAAACTAAATAAAGCAACTTTGATTCTGTTAAGGCAACAGATAGTCACTGGAGGCAAACTGTTGGTGCTATGGGGATATAAATAAGTTTAGACCCATTCTGGCCACTAAGGAGTTTACAAGCTCTTTGGAAGGAGAAGAGAGCAAATATGTGATGAAGAAAACACAACTAAAAGTTCAAGTTAATGTTAGAAATAAAAACAGTGTGGTATAGTTCAAACAACTGTGAGTTTGGACAGTCAAACCTGGGTTCAAATTCCATTTCTGACAATTATTAGGTGTGAGACCTTAGGCACGTTCTGGGCCACAGTTTTCTCATTTTGTTCCTGCTTCTTGTTCAGTCATTTTCCTGTCATTCCCGACTCTTCGTGACCCCATTTGGGGCTTTCCTGGCAAAGATACTGTAGTAGTTTGACATTTCCTTCTCCAGGTGCCTGCCTAGTTTGTGCTTAATAAATGGTTTTTGTTTGATCTGTAGAAGGATGAAGTTGGATTGAATTATTTCTAAAGTTCCTACAAGCTCTGACATTCTAAGATTCAAGGGGATTTTTTTCCATGCAGAATATGATTAATTGGCAAATGTATTATGCAAATAGTAACAGCTATAAGAATTCAGAGCAGAGAGAAATCATTGCAGGCAAGAACAGTCAGAGCAGGCTTTATGAAGGAGAGCAAACTTGAGCTGCATCTTGAATGATTTGTATAGGAAGAGAAGGCAAGAGGATGAGGTGTGCCAAGCAAGTCATATGGTCCAGACATAAAAGCAAGGTGTTTTCTTTTTGGAGGTAAGGACAGCTGACACTGAGTTTAGCAGAAAGGAGGCTTTGGAAGGTAAATTAGCAAATGCACATCAGGAGAATCTAACAAGCTAAGTTTACACTTTTTCAAGAAGGTAATAACATGAGGTAGTTATGTGGTACAGTGGATAAAACCTTAGACCTGGAATCAGGAGGACCTGGCTTTAAATCTGACCTCAGACACTTCTTAGCTCTGTGACAGTTTAAGTGTAAATTTATTAGTATAAGCAAGTCTCTCATCTCCATTTACCCAGCCCTGCCTTCTGTCTTAGAGTTGTTATTAATACAGAAAGTTAAAGGTTGATTTTTAAAAAGGCAGCCACTGGTGGGTAATAAGCCAGGGAATGATATAATCAATAATTGCATATCTGGAAGATGAATTGCAGGGCTTGAGATCGAAGACTGAAAGACCAGCAAGATTGTTAATATGGTAAAGATATGATAGAAAAAAGGCTTGAAATAGAGTGGTGATGGTCTGAATTGAAGGGAAGGGAAGATATGATAGTGCAAGAGATGAACTAATAAGTAACACATGGAAAATAATTGATTCTCAGATTTAGATTTGGGTAGGAACCCCCAAAGACTGGCTGATCTAATGGCTATAAGGAAAAATGAATCTTGTCCACAGCAAGACAGGTGGTAAATCATGATACTTCCATTTGAAGACCTCCAGTGATGAGCAACTCACTCCCAAATCAGTTCATTCTATTTATTGATTATTCTAATCATTAGGAACTATTCCTTTTTATTAAGCTGAGATATGCCTTTGAGGAACCAGCACTTGGCTCAAATTCTGACCTCTTGGATCAAGTAAGAAAAGGTCTAATGACTTAATCTCATGGCAATCTTTTATTATTTTTCTTTTATTTAGAATATTTTCCCCATGATTACATGATTCATGATTCCTACCCAATTCCCTTTCCTTCCCAGGCTCCCCAAAGTTGAAAAACAGTTCCACTGGGTGATACATGTATCACTGTTCAAAACCTATTTCCATGTTATTCATATTTGCAGTAGAGTGATATTTTAACATCAAAACCCCAATCATATCCTCATCGAACCACATGTTCAATCAGATGTTTTTCTTCTGCATTTCTGTTCCCACAGTTCTTTCTCTAGATATGAAAAGCATTCTTTCTCATAAATTACCCTGGATTGTCCTGGATCATTGCATTGCTGCTGGTAGAAAAGACCATTATATTTAATTATGCCATAATGTATCAGTCTCTGTGCATAATGTTCTCCTGGTTCTGTTCCTTTCTCTCTGCATCAATTCTTTAAAAAAAATTATCTAATTAATTAATTCAGAATATTTTCCCATGCTTACATGATTCATTTTCTTTCAATTCCCTCCTCCAACTCCCCTCCTGTAGCCTACACACAATTCCATAGGGTTTTACATGTGTCATTGATCAAAACCCATTTCCATATTATTGATATTTGCACTAGAGTGATTGTTTAGAGTCTACATCCCCATTCATATCCCCATCGACTCATGTGATCAAGCAGTTGCTTTTTCTCTGTGTTTCTACTCCCACAGTTCTTTCTCTGAGTGTGGATAGTGTTCTTTCTCATAAGTCCCTCAGAATTGTCCTGGATCATTGCATTGCTGCTAGTAGAGAAGTCCATTACGTTCGATTGTACCAGTGTATCAGTCTCTCTGTACATAGTTCTCCTGGTTCTGCTCCTCTCACACTGCATCACTTCCTGGAGGCTGTTCCAGTTCACCTGGAATTCTTCCAGTTCATTATTCCTTTGAGCACAATAGTATTCCATCACCAACAGATGCCACAATTTATTCAGCCATTCCCCAATCAAAGGGCAGCCCCTCATTTTCCAGGTTTTACCACCTCAAAGAGTGAGGCAATGAGTATTTTTTGCACAAGTCTTTTTCCCTGTTATCTCTTTGGGGTACAAACCCAGCAGTGGTATGGCTGGATCAAAGGGCAGACAGTCTTTTAGCACCTTTGGGTATAGTTCCAAATTGCCCTCCAGAATGGTTGGATCAATTCACAATTATACCATCAATGCATCAATGGACTGATTTTGCCACATCCCCTCCTTTCCTTTTCTGTCATGTCAGCCAATCTGCTAGGTGTGAGGTGATACCTCAGAGTTGTTTTGATTTACATTTCTCTGATTATAAGAGATTTAGAACACTTTTTCATGTGTTTATTGTTAGTTTTTATTTCTTTATCTGAAAATTGTCTCTTCATGTCCCTTGCTCATTTATCATTTGGGGAATGGCTTGGTTTTTTTTTTTTTGTACAATTGATTTAGCTCCTTATAAATTTGAGTAATTAGACCTTTGTCAGAGGTTTTTGTTATATAAAGATTTCCCCCCAATTTGTTGCTTCCCTTCTAATTGTGGTTGCATTGGTTTTGTTTGTACAAAACCCTTTTAATTTAATGTAATCAAAATGATTAATTTTATTTTTGAAATTTTTTCCAACTCTTGCTTGGTCTTTAAATCTTTCCCAAAGATCTGACAGATAAACTATTCTTTATTCACCTAATTCTCTTATAGTTTCCTTCTTTATATTCAAATCATTCACCCATTATGAGTTTATCTTGGTGTAGGGTATGAGGTGAGGTCTAAAGCTAATCTCTCCCATACTCTTTTCCAATTTTCCCAGAAGTTTTTGTCAAATCCCTTCTTAATTCTAATAGCACAATAGTACAACATCACAATCATGTGCTAGAACTTGTGTAGTCATTCCCTGATGAACATATTCTTGTTTGATTTCCAATTTTTCGCCACCACAAAAAGTGCTTCTATAAATATGTTTCTACATTCAGGTCTTTTTCCTTTACCTTTGATCTCTTGGGAAACAGACCTAATAGTGGTATTTCCAAGTCAAAGAGTATGCACAATACTCTGTTTTATAGCCCTTTGGGTCTAGCTCAAATTATTCTACAGGATAGTTGAACCAGTTTACTACTCTACCAACTGTACATTGTGTACCTATTTTTCCTTCATACCTTCTAGCATTTGTCATTTCTGATAGGTGTGAGTTGGTACCATGGAGAAGTTTTAATTTGCTTTTTCTAATCAATAGTGATTAGAACATTGTTATATGACTATAGATAGCTTTGATTTCTTCTTCTGAAAACTGCCTGTTTTTATCCTTTGACTATTTATTAATTGGAAAATGACTCACATTTTTATAAATTTGATTCAGCTCTTTGTTAGGTATATATTTAAGAAATGAGGCCTTTTAACAGAAAAAAAAGTTGCCATAAAATTTTAAAATATTATTTCATTATTTATGGTACCTTTTAGCATAATATAGATTCCCTGACAAGAGAAGAGATATCTCTGTTATAATTAGGTCTATTTTTGTATTGGATTTGTCTGAGATTATGAAGGCAACCCCTGCCTTTTTACTTTAGCTGAAGCATATTGAGATTCTGCTCCAGCTTTTTATTCTAACTGTGTATATTCTTTTGTTTTAAGCATGTCTCTTATAGAGAACATGACCTTGAATTCTGGTTTCTAATCCATTCTACTATATCCTTCCATTTTATGGGTAAGCTCATCCTATTCACATTCATAGTTATATATTTCCCTGCCTCCCATTTTCTTCTATTTCTTCTTTTCTCATTTCAGCATTTTCCCCTCCTTAAAAGTCTGCCTTCTTTAATCTGTCTTCCCTTTTTAGTCCTCCTTCTCTTATCTTCTTCCTCTCCAATTGCCCTATTTGGTAAGAGATTTTTATACTCAACTGAGTGTATGTATCTATGTATGTATGTACATATGTATGTCTGAATATATACATATGCCTGTAAATAAACACATATATCTATATTCTTCCTTCTTTGAATAAATTCCAATAAGAGTGAGGTTCAAACATTGCCCTCTGTTCCCCTCCTTATATTCTCTTTCCCTGTAAAAGCACTTCTTTGTGTGCCTTCTTTATGTGAGAAAACATTTCTCATCTCCCTTCTTCCAGTGTATCCTGCTTTCCCACTCCATTTATTTTAAAGATCATTCCAACATAATCATCTCATACCCATGCCCTCTCTGTATGTAAACTCCTTTTAATTGCCCTAATGACACAATTATTAGGAGTTACAAGTATCATTTTCTCATATAAGATTAAGAGTTTAACCATATTAAGTGTCTTATGATTTCTCTTTCATGTTTATCTTGCTATATTTTGCTTGAGTCTTGTGTTAGAATGTAAAATTTTGTATTCAAATCCCATTTTCCATCAGGAATGCTTGAGCATTCTCTGTTTCATTCAATATCCATTTTCCCCCTGAAGGATTATACTTAGTTTTGCCACGTAGATGATTTTTGGTTGTAATCCAAGCTCTTTGCCTTCCAGAAGGATATTTTCCAAACCTTATACATCTTTAATGTGGAAACCACCAAATCGTATGCAATCCTGACTATGGATCCATGATATTTGATTTGTTACTTTCTGGTTGTTTGAAGTATTTGTTTTTTACCCAAGGGCTCTGGAATTTGGCTATTATATTTTGGGGAGTTTTTATTTGGTGATCTTGTTCAGAAAGTGATTAGTGAATTCTTTTAATTTCTAGTTTGCTCTCTGTATTTAAGATGTCAGATATATTCCTTGATAACTTTTTTTGCAATCTGATGATTAAGTTCTTGATTTAGTCAAGGCTTTTATGTAGTGCAATCATTCTTAAATGATCTTTCTCTGATATATTTCCAGGTCATTTGTTTTTCCCATATTTCATATTTTTATTCTATTTTATCATTATTTTGACTTTGTTTAATTTTTTTTTGATGTTGTCTTGTGGAGTTGTTTTACTTAATTCTAATTTTCAAGAAATTATTTTCTTCAGTGAGCTTTGGTAATCTTTTTCCATTTGGCTTTTTAAGGTATTATTTTCTTTAGTATTGTATGTATGCATCACTGAATTTCTTTTCCAAATTTTTCTTCTAACACTCCTTTCTTTCTTTAACTATTCTAGGAATTCTTGTTGGATTTGGGTTCAATTAGCATTTTTCTTTGATGTTTTATTTATGGTTGTTTTTATATTGTTTTCTATGTCTTGGTGTTCCCTGCCACTGTAGTGGATTTTTATAATCAAATGCTTTTTTGGTTATTGTTTGCTCATTTTCTCTGTTTAATGACTCTGAAGTTTATGGTATAGGTGAACTCTGCTCACCTGAGTGTGGGGAGGTACTGTCCCAATCTTCAGACATTTTTATACTGCTATTTTCATGGTTCTGGGGATTGGCAATTTTTTATTTGCTTCCAAGGCAGTATGATCCTATGAGAGATATGGTCACTGCTCTCCTGGTCTGCACTCTGGTCTTTACCCAGGAAAGTCCTTTGGTTCCCTGTAGGCATAAGCATTTATTCTCTTTGTTTGGGAACTGTGACCAGGACTTCTGCTCTTTTGTGAACAATCACCATCACTCATCTCCCTTGGAATCTCTTTCTGAGCCCCTGTCTTTGGGCTAAGAGTTGTTGATGCTACAGCTAAAGCTATTATCCCTGTTGCTGCATGTGTAAGCTCCATTCAGTCCTCCACCCCAGGGTCATAGACTTCTACTGACCTCTCAAGTTTCCTTGTACAGGAAAAATGTCTCTCTCTTAACCTTTGTTGGCTCTGCCATTCCAAAATCCCATTGGAAGAGTTATTTTAAAGCTGATTGGAGAGGAATATTGGGAGAGGTCAGGTAGGTGGCTGCCCCTAATATACAATCTTGGTTCTGCCCTCACATAGGCATATTGTAACTTGTTATGCTCAGGTAATCCTTTGGCGGATACGAGGTTCCATGATCCACTATAGGAGCGATCCAAAAAATATTAGCCAATCAAAGCTTCTGTCATGCCCTTTTGATACTCTCTCAGTTTTACATTTTTAAATGTTATCCCATGAGAGACAATGATATATCATGGCTTGAGCCATCTCCTCACTGAAGATAACAGATAATCTGTAAATATAGGTCTGTGTTCACTGCTTCCTTGAGTATTTTCAGTGAGTAGATTGGAGATTTCAATCTTATAATTTTTTTAATCTTATAAGTTTCAAAAGGACAGAAGAGCAACTACATGAGTCTAGAAATCAGAATCCATTCTGAGCTTTGTAGCAAGCCCAGCATCAGTGCCCTAAGTAGCAAGGAGTGGTATGAGGGAATGTTCATTGAGACCAAGCTCAATAACAGCTGAAACTAGGACTCATTCAGTAGCAGTGAAGCATTTGAGTATGAGCAGGGCAGGATACATATTTGGGAGACTCTAGTAAGACTGAGATGCCTCTCAGTGGTGATATAAGGGAGAGTGTTCCCATATGGTGTGTATATGAAGGCATGTTTATACTTTTATCATTGTTATATCTTAAAAGTAAATATCACTTTGTAAAATCTGGTTGATGTTAAATGGCACCAGGGCAAGAGTAAATGATTGGTGGCTTGAGTTAATAGTTAGATAATTAGGTTTGAACTTCTTTTTCTTTTAATTTATTTTCTTTCTACTTCAATTGATCATTAACAAACTTTACAAAATATAAAATTTTTAATATTATTTAAATCTTACAGCTCTTTTCCACTTTACCACACTGTTCCTTCAACTACTCTTGCAAGGTATGGTGTGAGTGCCCTCACCAAACTGGCCACTGTTTTCAATATGTGCCTCTTTTTGGCACAGAATGTGATGGTCAGATATGTAGTCAGAACTAAAAACAGCTTTACAGATGTGGCTTCTGAAAAACACAGCTGGTTTTCTGTGAGAACACAAGCTAGTTATGTCTTTATCGTATTCCTGTCTGAGATTCAAACAATTACCTCAAGAAATCATTTCTCCAGGCTGAGAATAAATCTGTGTCCTGAGTCCTACAAAAGGGGGGTAACCTGGTAAATCACAGAAATAGCCTAGGTAAAGTAATTCACATGAAAGAGGAAATCTCTTGGCTTCACAAAGTGGAATTAGCAGCAATCATGCAGAAATTGCAGAGACAAATTTAGTCTTGATATACCTAAAAAAACCAACCTCCAAACAAAACAGGTTCTCCCTGCCTAACAGGGTTACTGAAGAGTAGAATATGTTGTTCTGGGAGGTAATAAATTCCCTTTTCCTCCTATACCACGTTAAGGTTTGTAAGCAAATTCTGGATCATCATTTGTCATCATGCTGTGGAGAGAACTCTCACTCATACGAATTGATCTAGATGTTCTTTGAGGTCCTTTTAAATTCGGTGATTATGTGATCAGAGTGGAATGGACTAGAATAATTATATGTACACATATGTATTTATATGCATGCATACATGTACATATACATATATGTGTATGCATGCACATGTATTACATTTGTCTGTCTCTCTATCTCATACTTTGTTTTGGATCCTACAATTTTATGTACCCTAAATTTGTGTTACTTTCTTTGGCTGTCACAGTAGGCTACTGATCCATTGAATTTGCAATCCTCTAGAATCCCCCATTTTTTTCATATGAACTGCTGTCCAACTATGTGGTTTGTTTTTTAACCCAAGTGTAAGACATATTGCCTTTATTTCTATTGAATTTCATCTTGTTAAATTGACGGGCTGTCAAGGTTTTGGGGAGGGGGTTCCAATTCTGTCATCCAGTTGCAGAATCTATCCTTTCATCTTTGTGTCATTCACAAATTTGATAAGCATGCTATAAATTCTTCATTGAAATCATTGATGATGTTGTTTAATAAAATAGGATCAAAAGCATACTATTAGAGACCTCCCCACAACTTGGCATCATTCCACTAATTATCATTATTTCAATTTTGTTCTTCAAAAAGTTCTGATTCTACCTAACTATATTATTGTCCGGTTCACATCCTTCCACTTTATCCAAATCTAACATGAAGGATTTTTTTCAAATGCGTTACTAAAACTCAGGCAAATTATATTTGTGTCCTTCCTTTGATCTACCCACTATTTAATCATTAGAAAATTACTTCAGCATGGCATGACTTGTTCTTACTGGACCAATGCTAACTTTTGCAAAGGGAAGAGATGAAAAATTGATCCTATGAATCTTATGACTCAGAAAACACAAAGATTTGATGACTGATTATTCCACTCACTGGGTATATGCTACCTGCTGGTTAATGGTGTTATCTTTAGTAGGAAGAACGTCATAGTTGTGAGAGAGAGTGAAAGCAAAAGCAAGTAGAAGAGAAATGGAACATCCTGTGTGAAAAATAATTTTGTCTGGATTTTAGAGTGGGGAAAGATGAGTAATATATAGTAAAACTAGAATTGTTAGTTGGGACAAATTAAGAGTACTATGTAATGATAAAGATATGGTGTTCTTCCTCCTATAATATTCTTCAAAAATTCTCAATTAAAAAACAAAAACAAAAACAATAAGCTGAGCAAATGAGGATGTGCTCAAAAATGAGGATACAAGCACAAAAGTGAAAAAAAGGCCTTTGACTCAAGGAGTAACATGTTAATTTTAGTTATATTTCGGATAAAGTAGGCTTTTTCAGTAGTTGGAGTTCTGAACTTGGAGTCCAGAAGACCTGGCTTCAAATCTTGCTTCTGACTCCAAATGTATTGACCTTGGGCAAATCAATTCACCACACTAGGTCTGAGTTTCTTCATCTGCAAAATAAGGAACTACATTTTACCTTAGGTCCAATCCAGCTCTATCATGGTATGATTCTATGCCTTAAGGTATTGTTTATGCCTAAAAATGTATTCTGAGTTCCAAACTAATGAACATACATTTTATTTGTAATTTTAGGACTGGCTGGATATTAGAAATGTTGGGGAAGGAGCAAGAAGGGAAAGGAAGGGGATGACTGAGTAAACTGAAAGTGCTGCTTCAACTAAGATATTATATAGGGACCCTATTTAAGAACAAAAGCAATTTCTCAACTATAAATGGGGGAAAGATATGAATAGGTAGTTTTTAGAGGAAGAAATCTAAGCTATCAATAGCTATATAAAAAAGGAACTCTCAATCTAATTAAAAATTAAAGAAACTCTTAGGGAAAAATCTATTTTTCTTTTGAGTATCTACTTGCAATTATTATGGAGTTGTTTCTTCTTTTGGGAGATGTATCTACAATAATTTTATTCTAGTCAGTGTCGTCTTTAGTTTACTCATCTTTCCAGTTTTAATCCTTGAATTGAGAATTTGTGTTAGTGCCAGGTTCTGTCTCATGTTGAACTTTTGGGGTGGGATTATCTGTGCTTCTTACCTAACCCTGGTTCACCTTGGTTCCTACTCTGGTTTTTATACCTGCTAGAGTTCATAGTTGAATAAACAAGCCACCAAGCAGACAACTGGGGACAAACAAGGTATATACAGGGTGAAGGAAGTAGTCCCTGGAGAGCAGGTGAGGGAAGAACGAGGAGGGTATGTGAAAGAAGAGCAAGGCTTACCTAAATCCTGGAGGCTCAGAGTACTGTATCTTCAAGATCTTCTATGAATCTAAGAATACAGTGCTGGGGCTTCAGAACCCCTAGGTATCTGATATTTTGGCCTGAGGGCATTGCTCTGCTTTGATGTTCACATCCAAGAGCCCCACTGTGGGGTTCTTTATGGTTCCTCTTTGGATACTTTTGACCTATGTTGGAGATTGTTGATGGTTATGGGCATTTTTCAGGGGACCCCTCCACTCTCATTGCCTCCTAACACTGAGCCTTGCACCATGCAAATGTCCCTATTCATTCTCTGGATGCCATGAGAGGCTGCTGACTTGCTAGCTTACATTGGTTCCAACTTCTCAGGTGGTACTATTGCCAATGGGTTTCTAGCTAGTTTTTTTTTTAATGTGCAATTTTGAGATAGAAGTCACTGATATTTCCCCATCAGATTTCTTATGTGCTTTGGTATGAATTTCAGGTTTTCTTCTGGTGTATATATGTGGGAATTGGGAAGTCTGTACACATTCAAGCAGCCATATTAGCTGAATATCTCAGGCAAGTCTCCAAAACGGTTACAGATAACCTGACAGTTTGCCAGAAGATTGCTTTACAGGTTTAAAAAGGTAATATAAGAGAGAATAATCTTACCTGTATGTACTCACAGAGCTGTCATAAGGATCAAATGAAATAATGAATGCAAAGTACCATTTAAAAAAACAACAACAAACTGACCTGTAATTTCATTGGTATAGTTAACTCCTAAGAAAGAAACTTCCTTGACCAAGAAAATCCATAAATTTGGTCTATAAATTTTTGTTTTAGAGAGATGCCTGGCGCAGTGAGATATCACATGACTTTCCTAAGGTCACAGGCAGTCTGCATCAGAAGTGTATTTCTGGCTATAGTCAGCTATCAACTCACTGTGCCCATGCTCTTATAAAGCAACTTGTAAAACTCAGAGTGCTATGGAAGCACAGTCATTTATCCTGGGACAAATTCTAATGATATATTAGAAAAATAATGAAAAAACTCACCATAAAGATTAGTCAGTCAGATAACAGATTGAGTAAGATGGGAAAAGAGCTAACATGAATGCAGGTGACCTGAAGTACATTATGTATTTGTGATCTGATACATAACCCTTGCAACATTTCTGGAAGGTGTCATATATATATATATATGACAAAATAGGTGCAAAGAGAATGTGGTATGTCCAGTGACTCACAATTATAAAATAAAAATTATCCAGTGACAGACCTGGACCTCAAAAATAAATGATGCAATTCCAAGTTTCCTTAGTAAACTGTGCTCCCAAAGGAGGATGGATAAATCCAAATTAAGGTTTAAAAGTCTTGGCATTCAACCATTCATTTATTTAGCAACTATGCTCTTAAAAACATGTATGGCAGAAAAAGAAAGTTGGCCAGTTGTGTGTCAAGGGCAAGGGAGGTGAGCTGTCTTATTATAAAAGGTAACCTTAAAATGTCAGGAGAAAGGAAGAGAGGGAAGGAAGGAAAGAAGGAAAAAGGAAAAAGGGAGGGAAGGAAGGAAAAAGGAAAATTGGAAGGAAGGAAGGAAGGAAGGAAGGAAGGAAGGAAGGAAGGAAGGAAGGAAGGAAGGGAGGGAGGGAGCGAGGGAGGGAGGAAGGAAGGAAGAAAGGAAGGAAGGAAGAAAGGAAGGAAGGAAGGAAGGAAGGAAGGAAGGAAGGAAGGAAGGAGGGAAGGAAGGAGGGAAGGAAGGAAGGAAGGAAGGAAAGGGACCTAGGGGTAGTGGGTACTGAAGTCACATAGTTGTCTTTAAGTAAAGTGAGGTAGGTTGCCAACTAGGTGGTGCTGTGTATAGAGCAGGAAGACATCTTCCTGAGTTCAAATCTGGCCTTAGACACTTACTGGTTGTATGACCCTGGGCAGGTCACTTCACTTTGTTTGCCTCAGTTTCCTAATCTGTAAAGTGATCTGGAGAAGGAAATACCAAATCATTCCAGTATCTTTGCCAAGAAAACCCCAAGAAAAAAACTGGATCACCAAGAGTCAGACATGACTGAGACAACTGTCCAACAACAGCAGACATCTGAAAGATTGATAGAGAAGCCAATGAATAAAGCAATTCAGGTCTAAATGTTTAGCAGAGAGAACAGGAACCTCATGCCCTTGCCCATACTTCATACATGGTGTATCTGTGAAATGAAAAAAATAATCTTATTAGCAGACAATGAAGATTGTCTGCACACTGATCTAGCTCTGGGTGGATACACAGAGAGCAAAAGTGATTTATCTTTGTTTGTTTTTCTCTTCCAATTATTTAAACTACGACTATCAGGAATGTTCCACAGAAGGAAACTGAGCAGAAGGGAAAGTGAACATGTCCACAGCAGCATACTGACTGTTATGTTTGTTTTTCCCCTCTGGAACTTGTCACCTTGTCAGCATCAGGGTCTCGTGGTCCAGCGACCAAACTCAGGCTTCCCACCCAACCAGTCCAATGAAGCATTAGTCTTGACTCATTTTTGTCTTCACCAATTCCAGCATCCAAGACCACATGTGTTCATAGACAGAAACACAGCAAGCAAATACAAGACACATTTTCCCCCAATAAGCCTTTGGGATTGTGTTTTACATTACTTGTTCTTTGAGCCATCCTGCAAAATCTGCCTTTGGATTCCACTGGGACCTGAACTAGAGCCACAGACCTCCTGAATGATATGTATGGGTGGGCTGGAATGGGCACCGTGTGAATTCATAAATGGAAAAATAACTAATTAAGCTGATATCATTCCCCAATCATCCACAGAGAATAACCAATAATTGATTTGGGAGGATCTTGCTTAGGCTGCCGCTGATGTAAAAAAAAAAATTATTGAATCTGTCCCTTGATGATTAACAGAGTAATTCCTCTAGCAATTATGGACTCTCTTATAAATGATGGTCTCATAATTTCAAGCTTGCCAGAAGCAGCATTAATTCATATGTGTGTAATTCACTCTTCTGGCTCATTTCCATCATCTCTTCCCCATGGTGTAGACTCTCTAGGACACACAGAAAGCTTCTTGCTGAGGGGGCATATTCACTCCCTCTAAAACCATCACCAATGCATACATTATGGACTATCACATTCCTATGATTTATTCATAGCATTCCAGGACCAAAGGTTGGAGTTCAAAGGGCTTTAGAGGTCATCTAGGTGACACATTGGATAGAGTGATAGACCTGGAGGTAGGAAAACCTGAGTTCAAATCCAGTCTCAGATAATTACTAGCTATATGTCCCTCAGCAAGTCATGTAAGCTATCTGCCTTAGTTTTCTCATCTGTAAAATGAGTCTATAAAAGCAGTAGTATTGGAGGTAGCTAGGTGGTTCAGTGGATTAAGAGCTAGGCTTAAAGACTGGGTTCAAATCTGGCCTCAGACACTTCTAGCTAACCCTAAGTAAGTCACTTAACCCCTATTGCTTAGACCTTACTGCTCTTCTATCTTGGAACCAATCCATGATATTGATTCTAAGATGGAGGGTAAAGGGTTAAAAAAAGTAATCTCCCCCCCCCCCCAATTAATAATACCCACCTCCTAGAGTTGTTGTGAGGATAAATGAAATAATGCTTGTTAAGCATATTTCAATAAAACCTATTGTTGCTGTTGTCCTCCTCCTCCTGATTATTCTATCCTACTGGGGAGAAGTAGGTATTCAGGGAGGACTAGCACCTCTGATGTGAGGATTTGCCAAGTCATTTCAGGGCTGCTCATCAACCTTTGGTGTCCACCTGCCACTCAGCTCTCACCTGAGGCTCCAAAGAGCTGTCGCATGCTCAGTGGGCACACCTTGGTAAAAATCTGTCTTGAAATATGGGCTAAACCAAGTGGAAGCCACAAAGCTATTAGGAAATTAAGGAGAGGTCTACGCCACACATGCAAAGACCTCCCCTGGAAGATTGGACAGGGGAGCACAATTTATTCCAATAGCCATGAAGGCAGCTGAAATAGGCACTGTGGAGCACTTGGAGACATGGAAGATGGTGGTCACCCACCACATCTCAGTCCATCATCACCAGTCAAGCTGATGCTTTGTCTTGCCACTAGATTTCAATGCCTCTGGAAGAGAAACTGAATTGAAGACTTTGTGCTGCTTGGTCTCACTTAAATCCAATTCATGTACAAGTCAACATGGGAGAGAGGGGAAGCATATGCAAGAGATAATGTGAAAACACAGAAATAATAGCTAGCTAGAATTCTAAATGCTTTACAAATATCATGTCATTTTATTCTCACAGCTACCCTGGGAAAGAGGGGCTTTGTTATCCTAAGTTTATAGATGAGGAAATTAGGACATTGACTTGACCAGAGCCACCCAGTCAGTAATAAGCTGGTTTTGAACCGAGGTCTTCTAGGCTCCCAGTTCAGTGTAATGAATCAGATATATGGCACGAGTGAGAATGAGGAGCTGAGGATGGCACTGAGTTGGTGAGCATGTGGGACTAGGATGATGGAAGCTGGTAAGAGGGAACAATTTTAGAAGAAAGAAAATGAGTTTAATTCTCAACATACTGAGTTTGAGGAAGCAATACAGACAACTGATGTAAGATGTCCTTCCCTTCATAGAATCAATTAAAACCTGAAGGGGCTCTATAGAAATTCTTGAGCAGTTTAGCCTACTAGACTATAAATCCCAGGAGGGCAGGGGCCATACATTATTTAAATTATTTAAATTAAATTAAAATTATTTTAAAAATTAATTAAAATTAATTTAATAAAGTCACCCACAGACCCAGCATAGGGCTCTGGGCAAATATCAATACCAATATTTTTCTGCCTCTATTTCTTCATCTGTAAAATGACATGGATTGTACCTACACTGTCTCATGGTATTTGGAGGAAATTGCATGCGTGAAATGTGAATTATTATAATCATTCCATAAATGTATTTTGAATTGGCATTGTCTTCCTCTCATTTTCCAGATGAGAAAACGGAGACCTTGAGGGGTTCAAGTAACTCAGTTGATGTCACCCAGCTAGTTCTGGAGGGCTATAACTAAGCCCAGACCATGCTGGCCAGCTTTCTTTCCATTATGTCATGTTCAGATCAAGTAGCTACCGTGCCTTGTTTGACCAGCTCTGTGTCTTTATGCGCTTTCTTCTGAGGATCTGAGATGTGGGAACAGAAAGGCACCATCCATAAAACTAACCTATTTCTCATTTTACCTGTGACTCTTCTCCTCGGGCAGTTAAACAAAGGTGAAAATCATGCTGTCCTTATTAAATTCAAGCTCAGTCAGGCTGCCTGCCTCTGGCAGGTATTTACTGTGATCCTAATACAAACATATTGTGACCCTGATAGGATCAGAGACCCCTTCACGGGATGTGCTGTGTCTGGACATATCAGGGGCTGCCGAGGTCAGTGGCCAGTCACACGTTTTACTAAAGGACATCTGCCCTATTTCTTTCCACCTTTCAACTAAGCCTTTTGGTGTTTCCTTTGGATTTCAATCTTATTCAGAACTCAGAAGGAGGATGTTGAAAAATAGAATTTTTTCATCCTCTGCAGTTAGGAGGGAGTCTAAAGCACAGGGAGCTAATCTGAAAGGCTTCTACTTATCTATTTAGATGGCGCTGCTCGAGCCTTTGGAATCCATTGTGGCCACCCCTAGAGGATTAGAGCCTCCATTCTGATGTGCCTTCCTGTGAGGGCCTTTTTCCATATCCATCTCCCTGTGTGTCCCCTGCCCCCACATGTGGCTCACATAAATGAGTGCTGAGACCCCTACATAAGTCATTCTCTACAAGAATACTGATAGAAATGAGCGGTCCTCCTGAGTGCAATAACACAAAACTTTTGTGAGAATTGTGAGAGGACAAAGGTGCTCAGAAATGTGGAACTGGAAACCATGTGATTCCGCATTCTTACTTTACAAATGAGAAAACTGAGTTCCAGGTTATATCCCTATGGGCATGCGAAATGACTTCCCCATTTTCACCTTGGTGGTGACAAGATCCGACATGAACCCAGGACTCTAGAACCAGTGCTTTCCCCATTGAAGGAAGCTGCTTCCTTCGTGTGATATTGGTGAGTTATTTTTCAGTCCTGTCTGATTCTTTGGGACACCGTTCAGGGTTTTCTTGGCAAAAATATTAGAGTGGTTTGCCATTTCCTTCTAAATGAGGTAAACAGGTTAAGTGACTCGCTCAGCGTCACATATCTAGTAAGTGTCTGAGGTCAGATTTAAACCAGGGACTTTCTGGTTCCTGACAGCTAAGTGGTATGATGGATAGAATGCCAGACCTGAAGTGAGGAAGACTTATCTTCCTGAGTACAAATCTGGCGTCAGACATTTACTAGCTCTATGACCCTGAACAAGACACTTACTTAACTCTGGGTTGCCTCAGTTTCCTCATCTGTAAAATGAGCTGGAGAAGGAAATGGTGAACCACTCCAGGGACAAAAATCAAACACAACTGAAAAATGACTAAATAACAACTTCCTGATTTTAGGTATGGCACTCTGTCAACTGTGCCACCTAGCTGCCCTTCACATACCAGACCTTATTTGACTCACCCATCAGTGTCATAGCCTCAGGAGGCAGGTGTCTCAATATCTTAGTAAAGGCATTAAATAGCTGTTGTCAAAAAGAAAAGTATGTTCTCCTATATGCCTGGCCACTGCTATCCAACAAATATTTCCCCAACCACATATAACCGTCCCTTGTTTCTGAGAATGTTTCCCCTTTATTTGACAAAAGGGTAAGAAAAAGATTTTCTCTTGCAAATAAAAAGCTAGATGGGAACATGTGAACTGAAAGGAGTGGGAAGAAATAGCAAGATCTCATCTATCCCTAGTTTATTGCAAAGGATGCAGTGTTGGTGTTGGTGCCTCTCTGCCCCAGAGAAGTAGCTTTGTGGGTAATTAGAGTGAACTGCCTTTGTTTGATCTATAAAATAATTCATGCATTTGCCAGTAATTTGCCTGATGAATGCACAAACAGGTAGGAGGAGGTTTTCACATAAGCTGGCTTTGCAAGGTTAGATTATTTCCTGTCTTTTGAATTCCCTGCTGCAAAATGTATTGGCTCTTATTTTCTTACATGGACAGAAAGGAAGTATTTCTGATTCTCTAGCTTGTCCCCATCTTGTTTCTTTTCTCCTAAACTGCCTACTTAATCCTATTATAGACATGCCATTTTGTAAGCCCTTTCAATGCAAAAGATCATTTACCGGACCTGAGCTCTGATTGAAAGGCTAGATAATATTGTCTGAAAGCAACTTTCAACCATTCAACAGGTTGAATATGATTCTTTTGCTTCTTAAAGGAACCTATCTATCTATCCATCTATCTATTCATCTATGTATGTTAGCATATATCTATCCATCCACATATTCATTATCCATCTATGTATCTAAGTATCTATGTATGAATGCATCTGTCTACATATGTATATGTATGTATGTATATATTCATCCATCTTTCTAGTCATCTATCCATTCATCCCATCCATCCATCTCTCTCTATCTCTCTAGATATCTATTTGTCTATCTTTTTCTGTCTGTCTGTCTCTCTCTCTCTACATATATATATATATATATGCCTGTCTGTCTATCTATTTGTTTGTCTATTTATCTGTCTATCTATCTGTCTATCCATCTGACTATCTATCTATCTATCTATCTATCTATCTATCTATCTGTCTGTCTGTCTTTGTCTAGCTTCCATTGATCACTGAAAACAGTTGGTACATGTAGGAAACATACATGAAAAGATAAGCATGAAACATATGACTGGACTGCACATGCAGAAAGGAAATCCATTTCCAGTGTTGCTGAGCCAGTCACAAATGTTTTGTTCTGGTGAAGTCATTGCATCGTTCCCCCTAGACTTGGATCCTAATGCTGCTTTCCTGTGGGATGCTGTTTCTATGGAATGTTGCCCAGCTTGGCCTGTGATTGCTATTGGTTGCTACCTATTGTGACTCTACTGGCTATAAGGTTTTTTGAATTGTTTCTCTACTATTCTAAGCTCTGGAGTCCTCAGCTGAGGTGCTACCATCTTTCTCAAATTGATGAAAAGTGAAGTCTTAGATCACAGCACTTTTAGCACAGTGCCCAGAGGAGGGATTCTTAAAGTCCATAGACTTCCACTCAATACTATTTTTTAAAATGTATACAATAAAATAAATAGGATTACAAAGGAAATCAATTTTATGGAAATACAACTATTAAAATATTTTAAAAATTCTCAAACTCCAAATTAAGAGGTTTTTGCTGTAGCTTCCAGGAAAGTAAAACTCTCTCACATCTAATCATCAAACTAAAGGGGGGCAAATCTCAGTTGGTGCTTAACAGGCTGAGGCAGGTGCTATTATTAACCTAGTTTTGCAGAGGACAAAACATAAAGGTGAGAAGTTAAACAACTTTTCCAGGGTCATAAATTAGTGTCTCTGAAGCAAGATTCAAACGCAGGTCTTCCTGAGTCCCAGTCCAGTACCTATCATACGCATACACAACACAATGTATTAGGCACCAGGCTAAGACTAAAGACTCAATGAGATACAGTATCTGCGCAGATGGAGCTCACGATCTCGTCATTCAGAGTATGGTGGATACACAAATAGCCATGACACAATAAAAATATAAGGGAGCCATAAACTAGATCTTAAATGTGGTCTAATTAGGGAAAGATCATTATTCACTAGGAGATAGTGGAAAGCTTTTGAAGGATTAGATGGCATTTGAGTTTTGATTTCAATGATCTTCTGACATCTAATAGGTGGAGATGAAGAAGGGCTATCCCGCAGCATAGGGAACAACAGGAGCGGAAGGTGTAGAAGTGGGGCAGGTAGCAAGTGAGAGGAGATGGTGACTGGACTACTTCAGGACAAACTCAGCACATGTAGAAAGTGTTAAGAGTGAGGCAAAATAGAACTGTGGGGTTAACCAAAATTGTGGAGGGCCTTGAAAGCCAAACAGAGGAGCTTAACTTTATTCAGCAGGTGTTGGGGAGCCACTAAGGGGTTTGGAGTAGGGAAGCAACAGATCTGGATGAATGTTTTTTTTTTGTTTTTGTTTTTGTTTTTTTTACCAATGCCATGGTACTGGAGAGGAGAGGATGTAGAGCAATAGGGATGGGGCACAATCTACAGAATTTGGTAACTGACTGGATATATGATGAAAGTGAGGGAAAAATTAAAGTTTTGTGACACTGAGGTGTTAGACTTAAATTCCTGGGTGCAAATTGTAGAGCCATAAATGGAATCAGGGAAATAAAGAAGCAATAACTGTTTTTTTTTTTTTTCTGAGAGGAAAAGGGAAAAATTTGTTTAGTTTTGAATAGTAGGAAATCTCAGGAGAGGAAGTCAAGGCTTAAAAAAGTGATTTTTGTATTATCTGGGTTTAATCATTAAAGCCATTCAACTGCCAAAGGAGAAAGTATGTAGAGAGAAAGGGTTAGGGACAGAACATCTTGGCACCTCCACATCATTCTTACTGTACTACCATCGTCTTCATCTCCCCCACCCCTTCATTTTAGATTATACCCTTGGAAACACATTGGATTTTAATAGTTGAGTTTTTACATTTTCTTTTTTAAAATTAGCCCTTCTTCAGAACAACACACCTTGTTCTCTAACTTCCCGCTATTAGCTCTCCTTTATGTGGTATATTCCTCCTTTGGAAGGTAAGCTTCTTTAGGGTAGAATTTCTTTTGCTTACTTGTATTTGTATCCTCAGTTGTTAGTACATTGATTGGACTATAGTAATCACTTAATGAAAGCTTTATCTGTCTATCTATCAATTAATTTAACTATGTTTTGTATCCATCTCTACCCTATCTATTTATCTATCAACCTTCATTAAATGTTTGGAAAGTTAGAGAGAATCAGAGAAGGACTTAAAGAACAGTGGCTAGAGAAGTAAGAAAAGAAAAAAAGGAAGCACATGGTATTCTGGAAGCAAAGGAAAAATAATGGCAAAAACTGCTTCTAGTGAGATTGAGGGAGTAGAGAACTAAGAATTTCTTGATTTGTTAATGAAGTCATTCCTGACCCCTGTAGCCAGAATGTAAGAGATTAAAAAGAGTCAGTGGGCTGGAAGGAAGTAGGCAAGCCTTAGGTGAAGCTAATTTCCTCCTAGGCTAGCCCATATTCTTTGAAGTAATAGATCCCTCCTTCCATCTTCTCCAGCACGTAGATAACTGCCCTGTGTATAGTGTGAATGAATGACTACCAAATGAGAGAATTAGTGTGCCCTGTATATAGTAGGTGCTTAATAAATTGATTGTGAATGAATGACTACTAAATGAAAGAATTAGGATGAATTACCTCTTGGGTTGCTTCAAGCCATTTTATAACTTTCTGGATCCTGAGATCTTGCTCCATTTTGAGAGGTAAGTAAACTCCCTCCCTCATTACTCCACTAATTGCTTCTCTCTTTTAAAATTCAAATACTTTCTCTCTTAGTAACAACCCTAAGGCAGAAGGGCCAGGGCTAGTGAAAAAGGATTAAGTGACTTGCCCAGAGTCACACATCTAGGAAGTATCTAAAGCCAGATTTGAACCCTGGTCCTTTTAACTCTAGGTCTGATGCTTTATCCACTGACTCATCCTTCTACTCTTAATTGCCTTCTTCTTGAACTTCCTTCTATACCTTACATCCTGGGAGTTCGTTGGCCAAACTGAAGTAGCCAATGGAAGAGTTGAGTAGCTTAAATGAGCTAGGTCTGGGCAAAAATGCTTTCAGTTGTTGGCTGAATTTTGGGGAGAGAGTCAAAGTTTTGCTACTGGGTCAAACAACATTTGAAGGAGTGGAGGTGAGGGAGAAGTCAGAGGATGGATCAAGGAGGAGACCTGAATACATAGAGGGGGAAGGAATGGGATACAATTTAAGTGGAGATAATAATTCCTTAGCAGTGTCTAGTTTCTGTGACTTGTGGTTGACTTACAGAGATTTGACTCATACTTTGGTATTCTTACCCAGCCCGTTTCTTTCCACCTGCACCAACATCATGGATCCCCAGAAAGGTAAAACTTTGTCTTCAAGCAATGGCTAGGGAAATTGTAGCTCCTGGGGAGCTTCTGTTCCTTCTTCTCTATAACTTTGCTTTCCCCTCTCCATATCCTGGGTCATCTCCCTTTTTCCCCTAATGTGGGAACTGAAAGTGCTCCTTTATCCCCTCAGCATTGTACCCAACCTCCTCTGCCTAACTTAAATAAACAACAAGGATCCTTACCCTTTGTCTTAGAATCAATACTAAGAATTGGTTCCAAGGCATGAGTGCTAAGAGCTAGGCAATGGGGTTAAAGTACTTGTCCAGGCTTACACAGTTAGGAAGTGTGTGAAGGCTGATTTGAACCCAGGTCTTCCCAACTGTGGGTCAGGCTCTTGAGCCACTGAGCCACATAGGTAGCCCTTCTCTGCCTATCCTTGTTTATGATTCTCATCTTGTTTCCAAAGATACCTGGGCTTCCTTCACTGATTGTGCCAGGGGTTCTGTGGCACCTAATGCATATCTTTGGAATGCTTTGTCCTGGAAGCCAGAACTGGAATGGTATGACCTTTCTTTTTATGAGGTAAGGGGACTGATTGTGAGGGACTTCCCAGTGTTTTTTCTGTTGCTTGGTTACCCACTCACCCTCTTAAGGCTCGTATTGTGGGGGTCTGCTCATTCTAGCCATGAGGTTTCTTGCCTCAGAAGATTCCTCTATTACTCACTCTTGGACCCTCCCCTTGCTGGCCAAAAGGGAACCTCCTGGGACTCCCCCTTCTTTCCCAGACTATTTCAAAGCTCCATAAGGACCAGTTGAATCTCTATATGGAGAAAGAGAAGCTGAAGAGGGCTGGAGAATTGGATTCCCTTCGAGGGAGACAAAACCAACTCCAGGTAAGAAAGAGAGGGGGAAAGTGAGGCCCCTTGATCAGACTGCCCCTGGGATAATGAGCTCATGACAGGGAGATTTGGGGGCCCCAAAGAGAGATCCAGAGGAAGATGCTCTAGGCTTGCTTTGCGGGGGACACTGTCTCTGGAGTCAGAAGACTGTGGTTCAAATTTTGTCTCTGACACTGTGATTTTGGGTACATCATTTTCCTCCTTTATTCATAAAACGAGGGGTGTGGACTAGATAGTCTTTGAAGTCACCTTCAGTCCTATATCTAGAATCCTAGTTTGCTGGAGGGATAGATAGGTAGATAATGGTAGCATTTTTGAAAGGTCAAGTAACTAGACCAATGTAAAAAAAAAGTGCTATTTTTAACTCTAAATTTTAACAGGAATTAGACAAAAAATCAATACTTAGTAAAAAAAAAGGAATGCACCTGATAATTGTGTAAAGTACCATGCTGAGGGTCAGGGAGAAGGAAATAGAGGAATGAAGGAATGTTTTAGGATTGGCTGTGGGTCAAGTTTAGTCAGCTTTCTCCAATATAAGTGAAACTCTTTACCCTGGAAGAAGAGATAATGCCTGGGAAATACTAAGTTCTTGTTTACAAACTGAATTAGGGGCCCCGAAATCAATTGGGTAAGCAGTATATAAAATGCTGGACCTGAGGCCAATGATCAGGTTTCAAATCTGGTGTCCGACTTTTAGCCAAGTGACCTCTTTTGATGATAAGTCATCTCAGTTTCCTCATCTGTAAAATAGTGATAATCAAATCTTTCAGGACAGCTGAGGATAAAACAAGATACATTTGTAAAGTGTTTTGCAGTCCTTAAAAGCACTCTATAAATACTACTCCTACTCCTCTATCTGCCGTTCTCCCATGCTATGTGACTTTATCTAGGTTTTTATAGGATGGCTAAAGAGCTTCCAAACTTCAAGAATTTATACAAAAGAATCCAGGAAATGAGGACAATCTCAAAACTATTATTACAAGGAAAGGAAAAAGATTTTTTTTTCTTCTGGGCAAGAGAACATTCCAGGTGTGGAAAGTTTTAGACGTTCTCTATTCTATGGAGGTTAGACAAAAGTTGATTGGGCTTAAGGAAGGACTGAAGTGAACCTCTACTCCCCCCCCCCCCAAGCAAGAACTTCTTGTCATTTAAGTGTAGTGGGTAATTGGGGTGGTGGAGTTCCTCTGATCTCTGGTTACACCAAATTGCTGGGTGCTGCCTGTGATGGAGAATAGGAGACAGATCCTGTTCACCTGGGGTGGAGGAAAAAGAGCAGTCCCTTGTATGCCTGGCTCCAGGCCCAGGTGGAGATGTGTAAGGAGAAGATCACAGCTGTGGAAGCCAGAGAGCAAGAACTCCTGGAGCAGAATCAAAGACTGCAGAATGACCTGGGCATGGAACAGGAAGAGGTAGGAGGTCAGGACTTGATCTGAGATTGAGGGAAATGGAGAGAGGAGAAGACTTCAGCTCTTGTGCCTGAGGTCTGACCTCCCCCTTCATCTGGACCTGGAGGGAGGAAATAGCTTTTTCTTCGCCTCCAAGCTGTGGCTTGTCATGACCTCTGCTCTCCAGGTAAAGAGGTTACAGCTGTTGCTGACCAGTCAGGGAACACAGTATGGCCATGACCTGAAGAAGAAGGAGCAGGAGCTGGGGAAGCTCAAGGAGAAAGTTCACCAACTGCTTGCAGAGCGGAGAGAAAAAAGGGCCTGTAAGTTGGGGAAGAAGACAGAGGTGCTGGGATGGGGGTGGGATGCAGAGAAAGGGCACTAACACAGGTCCCATGGGCATGGCTGGAGATAAAGCAGAGACCTTTTTTGTTTCTTTAGAGAGGATCTTGGCCTTCTATCTACCTTCAGAGAATGGCAGAAACAGCATAGGGAATTCTCTCTACCTTCTCTGCAACTCATGATGGTAGAGTCGCTTAGGGGACTTAGAGGTTCTGTGACTTACCTAGGGTTAAACTGTCAATATGCCATTAGACTTGGGGGTCTACCTGCCAAACTGTCTGAGCAATTGCTGACCCTATATCTGGAAGAAAAAAATTTTCGGAGAAGGATATCATTTACCATTCTCATGTTCTCCTGGTACTTGTTACTTTAGCTATTGACATTCTCAATACCTTGAACCGGATGGATGGGAAACGGGCCACATGGACCAGGGCAGGCAAGCCTGACAACAAGTAAGCAATCCAGAAATAAGGGCTCTGAGCAGTTTTGACATGGTAAAATGACAGAGTGGGTGGCCCTTTCTGTTATAATCACCAGCATTCATATAACACTTTAAGCTTTGCAAAGCACTCACATTAATCATCTCATTTGATAATCATAACAATCCTGTAAGAAAAACGTACTTGTCCCTCCCTTCTCACCCCCTACATTTTATGGCTTACTCTTCTTTCATTCCATCTTGTAGGAAGGAAGGAGAGCTGTTCCGGACCATGGTAGCCAACCTAGAACATCAAGTGGCAGACATTACTCAGGAGAACAAAGAACTGAAACGTTTCTTGGGCCAGCTGGATAAGGATATGGTCAAGCTTCTGAGCTTACCCCAGAATAACCCTTCTGTGAGCATCCTTGAGGAAGGGAAGATGAGGGTGAAGGGCCAGGACTTTCCTAGACTGTTCAGATCATTCTCTCCCTTGGGCATTCATTTGTTGAGTCCTTTTAAAGACCCAAACACTCCTATAGATTACAAGGCAACTATTGGTTATGCTTTTAAAGGATTTCTGCCTAGGCAGGTCAAAGATATACCAGTTTTGGCATCCTTTAGGATGCAACCTGTTTCCCTTCTAGCTTTAATTTCCCTCCCTCTTCCCTTTTCTACTGTCCTAGGATGATGATGGAGAAGAAGTAGTTTCAGTTGACAATGGCGACATAATATTGGAGCACTGGAATTCCCTCAAGAAGGAGGTGGAAAGGTTGAAGGAACATGGTAGGCTCTTTGTGACTTGAAAGTCGAGATAGTTATGGGATAGGGGGTGTGATAGGGCTCATTTATTTGACATTTATAAGATTAAATAGCCTAACCCCCTCATAGCCCAATAGATAGCATCAGTGGTGCTGCTCAGAGGTTCTCCTATTGCTTCTGGTGTCTTCCTCTGAGCTTCTGTAATGCCTGAGGGTGACTCCTTTCCTCAGCCCCAGAAGAATGCCTCTGCAGGGACCGAATGAGTATCATCACTGATCAGGATAAAGAGCTAGCTCAGCTGCGCGAGGAGATCCAGCAGAGCCGAGACCTCATTGTCTGGCAACAGCAATGCTTTCAGGTGAGTTGAAAGTGGCTGGCCGGGGCAGCCAGAGCCTGTGTATGTGAGGAGTGATGGGTTGCTACCTTTTTTTCCCCTTCTCTATCTGCAGGAACAGCTAAACCAGGCAGAGGAACTTCCTCAGGACATCCAGGGCTCATATCTCTTGGAGGAACAGTTCCAGCTCCAGGAAGCCAAGACACTGTTCACTCAGCAGCAGGCTAACTTTGAGCTGGAACGGCATCGTTTTACTGAAGCTGCCATTCGTCTGGGTCATGAAGTAGGTATATTGAGGTTCTGTTTGTCTGGTTTATGAAAGGGATGAAGGAATCTGCCTGAGTTAGGTTGGGGTCAGAGGTATGAAGCTCATAGCAGACGATAAGGGCAGAAGGGGAAGGACTTCCCACCTAACTCACTATGATGCTTATGTTCCTTAGCGTCGGTGCTTTGAGCAGGAACGGGCTATGTTCCTGAAGGAACGCCTGCTTCAACAAGAGTCAAGTCTTTCCCTAGGAAGTCCACAATTCTGTCCAGATTTGTCATTGCCTCAAAGTGAGTATCCAAAGATGCCTCCCCTTGCCTACTGTGGATATGGATAATTTTTAAGGTTTAGACTTTTGTGTCTGTTCCTCTCCCATCCCCTTATCTGACAGACATCCTTTCATTTCTGCTCTGCCCCCCTTTACCCAACAAGCCCCAGAGCAGGAGCTATGTCCTAAGAGTCCCGGGATTACCCCCCTTTCTATGAGCAGCAAAAAGTTGGACAGAAACCCTCCTGGCAAAGAAGGTTTCCAGGACCCCCCAGCATATAGACTCCTTAAGAAGCATCCAGTTGGTAGGTAAGGATGAAGAATAGCTTGGAAGGCTGCTGGCTGTTTTATGTGTATGGGGGTGGTTATAATACAGTGGATTGGTAGCAAAAGAAGGGTGAATTCTTCCCCAGACTCCACTGGGATCTTTTACAGGAATGATGGACATAAATTTCACATTCTAGACCATTTTTTGGATGACTTTCTCCAGTAATCAATTCTGTTCATGCAAAAGTGGATGTGAAGATGGACAATGTCTTTATTTAATAAACTTTTTGTTTTTTGGGTGGGAATCTAAAGGAAATTTTAACCACCGTGTGTCTCAATAAAGAAATGTGAGATTCTATTTTTCTGTTGTGAAAACATAATCCTTGAAAAAGACATATAGTAGGATAGGTGCAATAAATAATTTACCTTAATTTTCTGGAGTGCCTGAGAAGAATAGGAATGACTACTAAAAAGTGTTAGGGATTTTTAAAAAAGGTTTCTTCCTGCCTTATCTGGATAAAATTACATATTTATGCAAGGGAATCCCATGGTACACAGAATGGTGGGATCAATTTGGATTAAGTAATAGTGACAAGGTTTTCCCAGGGCTGCTATAGCTTTGGGGAACAGGAAGAGGTGATGGACCGAAAAACTCTGCGTTGCTGTCCAGGGATTAGTTAGGTTCTTGATTATATAGAGGGAAGAAACACTGACCTCTACTCTGATTTTACTTGTTTCTTTAGACCTAGGTTTAGTGATTTGAACCCCATTTGGCAGATTTTTATCTCATTTACCTTATTACCCAACAGGAACATAGTCCCATAATAAGAAATTGCATATTATAAGAAAAAAAGAACATTGGACAAGAGATCTTGTTTCTAACCCTGCCCCTGATGTCCATACTATGACTTTAGGCACCTCATGGGTGAAACAGGTTAGATTAGAATTTTAGGCTTCCTTAAAGCTTTGTCTTCTCCTTGAATACAAAATAAAAGCACTATGACTTCATAAACTTTTATTTTTAAAAAATACATGTAAAAGCAGTAACAGCAATATTGTGATGATAATCAACTGTGAAAAATTAGCAACTTTGACAAATATCATGATCATCCCTTCTGGTTGCCAACTATAAAAATTAAAATTTAATCTCAAATAATAAAAATATGATATTTTAAGGAGATTTATTTAAATGATCATTAGAAATCAAGGAATAAAGAGGATACAAAATTAAAACCACATGCCCATGGCTGATTAGCCATTTTAAAATTCCCACCTTACCACCATCATTGCTGGCTGCATGCTAAAAAGAGCATCAGAGGAGTTATAGCCAAGAACATGATCTCACCAATGTGGAGATGCAGAAGAGATTATAGGGAATTTTGGGAAATACTAAGGACTTCTGTGGAATGAAGTATCTCCATTTATACAACCTCCAGATAGAGAACTAGTAGACTCTGAGAGAGAAATGAAGCATTTTTCTCCTTCCCTTCCTTCTTTCTTTAACATGACTAATGTAGAAATATATTTTATATGATTTCATCTGTATAATAGCTATTATCTTTCTTGCCTTCTTACTGGGTGGAGGAGGGAGAGAATTTAGAACTAAAAATTAAATTATTAAAATATATGTAACACTCCCACATAGGAGATATAGCCTTGTGCTACATATGTGAATGAAGATATGACTCCTGATTGGCTGAGAGAATGTTGAGCACAAAGCTTCTCTTTTAAGGGATTCAACTTGAATTGGTGCCATATATATTTTTAAAACCCTTACCTTCTGTCTTAGTTTGTTTCTAAAGCAGAAGAACAGTAAGGGCTAGACAATGGTGGCTAAGTAACTTGCCCAGCGTCACACAACTAAGAAATGTTTGAGGTCAGATCCGAAAACAGGTTCTCCCATTTCTGGGACTGACTTTTAATCCACTGAGCCATTTAACTGCCCTCTGGTTCCTTATATTCTTTGAAGATGCAGTTATTTCCAAGTGCAAATAGGACTGTCAATTTTCCACCTGACTCTACCCCCAACACCACTTAATGGAATGGATATTACACCTACCTAACTTTTCCTATAAATGGGAAGAAATTATACTGGTCAGAATAGAGATGAGCCACCTCCTGGGTCAATATGGACATTTATTTTTTACAAACTATATGTAGTAACAAATTTCCACATAAGTTTTTTGAAGTTATATGATCCATATTGTCTCCCTCCCTTCTTAACTCTCCCTTCCAGAGCTGGCAGGCAATTCAATCTGGGTTATACATATGTTTCCACGTAAAACCAACTTCTGTATTATTCTTTTTTGTAAGTGAATAATCTTGTAAAACTAAAACCCCAAACATATACCCAGAAGTGATCAATCATATGTTTTCATCTGCATTTCTACTCCCACAGTTCTTTCTCTGGATGTAGATAGTGCTCTTTATCACAAGTCTCTCAGAACTGTCCTGGGACATTGCATTGCTGCTAGTAACCAAGCCTATCACATTATTGTGTACAATGTTACTGTTACTGTGCACAATGTTCTCCTTGTTCTGCTCATTTAACCCTGTATCAGTTCGAGAAAGTCTTTCTAGTTCTTATAGAAATCAAGCAGCTTATATTCCTTATAGCTCAATAGTATTCCATCACCATTCAGTCATTCCCCCACTGATTGACATCCCTTAATTTCCAATTCTTTGCGATCACAAAAAGAGCAGCTATAAATACTTTTGTACAATCAGGTCCTTTCTCATTTTTTTAAATCTTTGGGATACAGATCTACTAGTAGTATTACTGGATCAAAGGGTATGCATTGTTTTATAGTCCTTTGGGCATAATTTATGGACATGTTTTTATAGATGTTTTTATTTCCTCTAATCTGCCAAGTTCAGTTCCAGCTTCCTCTGTTTATTCAAGGGTTTTTAACCTTCATTTGTGGATCTCCTCTCAAAACACTTTTGACAAATGTTTTATTTTTTTAAAAATTATTTTATAATTTTTATTTTATTTTTCATTAAATATTTCCTAATTATATATAATTTTAATACAATTTTTAAAATTTTGATTTCAAAATTTTATCCCTTCCTGCTACCCCTAACCTCTCCTTGAGAAGGCAAGTGATTTAGTATATATGATACATGTGATATCATGTAACAGATATTTCCATATTAGCTATGTTATAAAAGAAAACACAAAATAATAAAAATAAAGTCAATAAAAGCATGCTTCAATCTGCATTCAGAGTTTATCAACTCTCTCTCCAGAGGTAGATCACAGTTTTTATTATGGGTCTTTTGGAATTGTCTTGAATCATTGTTTTGATTAGAGTCACTGAGCCTTTCATAGGTGATCCTTACAATATTGCTGTTACTGAGTATAATGTTCTGCTCATTTTACTTTGCATGAGTTCTTATGTCTTCCCATGTTTTTCAGAACACTGCTTTTAAAAGCATAAAATAAATTGCATAGTATGACAAAGGAAGTCAAACTGAAATAAGGTTATGAAAGTTTTGTTTTGTTTTTTTTTAAAGAAAAGTTCATGGATCCCTGATTAGCACCCTTAGTAGTATATATCCTTTGTACCAGAATCAATACAGAGTAAGTCCTAGTTTGATAGACAGGTGCCCAGATCTCTTGACTTTTAAAGGAGCCTGAATGAAGAAGCAATGACTTCTGGGTAGAGCTAAAGAAAAGCTGGCAGTGAAGCACTGTATAAATTAGGAGAAATGAGACAGAAATTCTTTCTGGAAAATTCTGTTACTTTTCATGTGGCAGAAGCAGCCATGTTAAATCTCAACATGAGATACAGTGGCTAGGGAGTGCTGAGGAAGGACAACTGTAAGGAATATGAGTAGTAAATTACAATAAGATGAAAAAAAGAATATTTGATATTTTTTAAAGAATGCATTCAATTACAAATATCTAGAAGATAATTTCTTGTGAGTACTGTAGTAGATACTATAAATTTTGATCACAGCTGGCTTTTTAAATAGAGCATTTAAAGGTGTACAAAGACTATCAGTGAGGGTGCTATTATTGTTATCTCCATTTTATAGATGAGGAAATCGAGGCTGAGGGAAGTCAGATGACTTAGGCTCATAAAGCTCAGAAAGCATTTGAGGCAAAGTTGGAACTGAATTTCTTCTGTCTTTAAGTCCAGCATTCTTTCCATGAAACCACATGGCTTTTCATAGGAGGAAGAGAGCTTGGAGACCTTTGTTCCACAAAAGCCCAGTACTCGGGTACTGGGACACTAAAGACAGTACGTTTTCCACTATGTCACAATTTCCTCTCTCAACTTCCTGGCCTTATGGAGCATATATTTGGCTGAGGACTACATCTCCAGAAGGATGAGGGATATAACATGCACACAAACATAATATGAGATAGAGACAATGAAAACATCTGAACAGAGCTCCAGGAAAAATTGAAGTTATCAAGACACAATCCATGCAAGAGATGATGATTGAGGTTTTTTGTTTTTTTAAATACTTATTTTCTCTCTTGGTCTCAATTTTAAGACAGAAGAGCAGCAAGGGCTAAGTGACTTGCTCTGGATTGCACAGCTAGGAAAGTATCTGAGGCCAGGTTTGAACCCAGGACCTCTCATCTCCAGGCCTGGCTCCCTATCCACTGAGTCACCTAGTTGTCCCTGAAAACTGAGTTTTAAAGTAAGAAAAGGATCATAGAAGGTTGAGATGAGGACAGAATTTAAATGCAGAATGTGTGAAGGACAGAGGAACGGTAACATGAAATAAGAATGGAAATCTTCCATTCAGTTTTTAATAAGTGCTTTTTAATTGCTCTAAATTTATCTTAAATATCAAATACTAACACATTAGTTTTCCCCATGATTCTGTGATTTCTTGGAGGTGGGAATTCACAGACTCATTGAATCCTAGTCAGATGAATTCTAAAGTCATCTAGTTGAGTCCTAAAAGAGTAATAATCCCTTCTGCAACATCATGGTAGGTGTTTGAAAATATCCAGAAACTTTCCAAAGTAGACCTTTGGACTCTGAGATGGCTCCAGTTTTGAAGAAATTTTTCTTCTTTCATCAAGCCTAAAGTTGCCTCTTTCCAATGTGTTCCATTACGATTCCTCATTTGGACTTCTAGCCTGAAACACATTTTTATTCTCCCTTTTATCTGATAGCTCTTCAGATACTAGTGTTTCACCTAAGGTTTCTCTAGTCTAAATATCACCAGGAATAAGACTGATTCATAGAGTATGAATTTTAGGCCCTTTATGATTCCAATTTCCTTTTTATCTTTTACATATTCTCCAGGTTATCAGTTTTTTATCTTTTCTTTTTAATGTGGGGCCCAGAACTTAAAATAACAGTCCATCCATGGAATGATCAGAATAGAATAGAGTATTACCTCTTTACTTCTGGAAGCTTTCCTTTCACCAGAAGCATTGCAGACCCATAAAGATCTTTCAAGTCTCTTCATATAGCCATTAGTTTTCAGTAGTATTACTAAGTAGCCATTCTGCTTTCATGTAGTGTTTGTGAAGTTGATTTGTGAATTCAAGATTTACATACCATATTAATCCTGATTAAATTGAATTTTATTAGATTTGGTTCCAGTGTTATAAGCCTCCTTGTTTAGTTTAGTCATTTCAGTAAAATTTGACTGTTTATGACTCCATTTGGGGTTTTCTTCGTAAAGATAAATGGAATAGTTTGCCATTTCCTTCTCCAGACTATTTTATTGATAGGGAAACTGAAGTAAAGAGGGTTAAGTGACTTGCCTAGAGTCACCATCAGATAGTGTTTGAGTTGAATGAGTGGATGAGTCTTCCTGTCTCCAGTCCAAGAGTCTATCCACTGTTGATTTAACCTTTGTCTTAGAAATACCATTAGAACTCTACATCCCAAAAAGACCTAAAGGGAAAGATTCTGTTTTTACAAAAATATTTATAGCTTTTTTTGTTGTTGATGTGTGGTGGCAAAGAATTGGAAACTAAGAGGGTGCTCACCAATCGGGGAATGTTTGAATAAATGATGGTATATGAATGTAATGGAAGCCTTTTGGGCTATAAAAAAATGAAGAGTTTCAGAGTTACTCAGAAACACCTATATGAACTAATAGAGAGTGATGTGAGAAGACCATGAGAGCAATTTAAACCATACATTCAATACTACCAAAAAAGAGCAATTTTGAAATACATGACTCCCATTAATGAAATAATTAACCATGATTCTGGATGATTATTGATGAAAGACATTGCTTAGCTCTTGAAGGAGAGATAATGGACACCCATATGTATGTAGAATGAGTATCACATTTTGGGAAACAACTAACATGAAAATTTGTTTTGCTCAACTAATATATTAGGTTTCTTCCTTTTCCCTTCCTCCTTCCCTCTCTTCTTTCCTTCCTTGAGAGAGATTAGGGCAGAAAGAAAGAAATGCTTGAAAATTAAAATATATATATATATATATACATATAGAGAGAGAGTATGTAATCTAAGCTTTGATACAAATCATCGACAAAAATGTTAGCTATGACAGGACCACACATAATTACTTGCAACACTTAATTTTCTCGCCTCCTCTCCTCAACTCATATTGTAAGCTTTTATTAACTTAAATAGTATTTAAAAGTTATTATAGCCAATTTAGCCTCAATGGAAAGAAATAAAAAGATACTTTCCCCCAGTCCTTTCAAGAGTTACGTTTGAGTATGTGTGTGGGTCTGTACTGGTGAAATATTATTTATAACATCATATTTTAAAAATATATATTTATTATTTTTGCTAATATTGCTTTTAATCCTCTTTTTAAAACTTTGGAATAAAGGATGGCTCTCTGGAGGGTGAGAGGGAGATAGAAACAGAAAATGTAAATGATTACAGACAAAAGATATCAATGAAAATTTATTTTTTAAATGTTATTTTAGAAAAAAAAGTCAACCCCTTATAAATGATCTGTTGATGAGTTTAAGTTTAGTTAAGCTTATCTTTAAGCTAGAGAGTCTATTATGGGACCTTTACACAAAGCCTTTCTAGCTAGGTTATTATTACTGTGCATTTTGTTTTACTGGCATAGATTTCCAGAACTGAGTCATCTATGATCATACTATGATCAGCCATTAGAAGAGGCTTTTACTGGAGAAGTACAAGATTAAAGAATTTTTATATTTTATTTTATCCTGTAGGCAATAGGGAATGTCTGAATATTTCTGAGTAGTTGTAACTTGGCCAGACCAAACACTAGGGAGATTTATTTTGGCAAAATTGTGAAGGGTGGATTAGGGTGGGGAATAAACTAGAGGTTGTTATCACAGTCTAGGTGAGAGATGATGTGGTTCTGATTTGGGGAGGAGATTGTGGGAGTGTGAGTAAAGAAAAAGAGATGAATTCAATACAAGTTGTGGAGGCATACGTAACAGGACTTGGCAAGTGATTATGGATGATAAGATGGCATAGTACTCTAATTTTAAGAACCTGAGAGACTAAGTTTAAGAACCTGAGAGACATCTTTCAAGGAAAGAGGCAACTTTTATTTTAAAGAGGAGTGAGGGTGATGATTGAGGAGTTTTAGTTTGAGGTGCTGTCAGGGTGTCAGGCTATCCAGAGGGAGAGGCCTGGTGTTATGATATCCAGTACTTAAGGCCAAATTTATAACTATAATAATCTATATAAGAAGTGTATCACAGAGTCAAGAAGATTGCATGGAAGGGCAGAGAATTCAACTGGTCCTTGAAGGATTTCTAGGATTTAGATAAATAGCAGAGGTGTTTTTCAAGATTTGTGGCACTATTTATGCATAAACTTGGCATTTAAGCTTAACTGATATATATTCAACTTTGACTTAACAGAGAACATGTTGAATCTCCCAAAAAGAAGGTGAGATTTTTTTTTTAGCTAATGGATTATCTCACTTTAATATTTGTATTCTTGCAAACCTGGTGGGAGCCCCTAAATAAATCCTGGCTAATTAATTGTTATTTGATAGAGTTTTCAGGGAATAGTGAGAAAAAGAATGTCCTGGATTAAATGTTGGTCCATAATAATAATAATAATAATAATAATAATAATAATAATAATAATAATAATAATGATAAGTAATCATAGTAATTCAGGGTCTGCCATTTTGTTAAAGATCTATGAAGAATAGATTGTACTGATATCCTTTGACAATATCTTTTAATATTTCCTGCCAGCTTAACATGATGTGAAGTACAGACTCTTACTCTGTTGATATAGAAAAAGAATATGTAGTGAAATGAGTTCACAGATTTAGATAACAAAAGTAAAAAGTAACACATGTACCAGAATTAGTCTGTTTGGTTGTCCATCCCTTATGTTTGCTTTGCCTCCCCCAATTAGGATACAAACACCTTGAAGAGAGGGACTGTCTTAGCTTTTATTCCAGCATTAATAAGAGATTATCAAAATGCACGGTAAACAATAAGTATTAAATGCATACCATTCTTCAGATAGTGTGCAAGTACTGGGGATACCAGTACAAAGAATGAAATGATCCCTATTAACCATACTCTACATTTTAATGCATATAACGCATATAAAATAAACAGAGTAAAATCTTAATATGCTAAGTATATGCCACATATTCATGAATATAGGGGTCTTCTTTCCACAATGCTACTTTCCCCATTGTCATGCCACTCAATTTAAGGAATTAAATGGGTATTTTCAGGGAGTGTTGAGGAAGCTGCAGATAACATGCAAAGGCCAGCAGATGGCATGGAAAAAGTATAGAAAGTCATAAGATAAAATATGTCTATAATGTATAACATCAATAAATTTTATCTTTTAAAATGTACAAAATTTCTTTTTTAAAGTTAAAATAAATAAAAAGTTTTATTTGTAAAAAGAACATGATAGCCAGCAGACAACACACAAAGCCTAGAATTATAGAGATATCTTTAAGTTTAGCAACTCATAAATGCATAAAATGCATATCACCTATATAATATGTTCAGTGTTATTCTCCCCAAACTTTTCATTTTTAAAAATTTTCATATTTGTTTCATATTTTAAAATTTATTTTTGACACAGTATTTTATTTTATATTAACCTACATATAGCCTATGGCCAAATACTTAACCCAGATTTTACAAAATGGTACTGAACTCATTCCATAAAGAAAAAAAGAAAATAATCAGATTCCTTCTCTGATACAAAGGGAGGGCCAAAAATTTTATGTGGATTTTTCAGATTGCCAGGGTGGCATACCCCTAAACTAAACAAAGGAAGGGCAACCTCTGGGTGTGTATACATATTTATATTTATATATCTATATTTATATGTTTGTATATATATTATATGCATACATGAAAAGACAGATGAAGCTATATGTATAAGGATATAAGATAGATCTTATATCTATCAATCTATATAAATATGTATCTTAAAAATATTTATATCTGTATATATGTAGATAGATAAAATGTTTATTTACTTATATGTATATATACAGATATAGTAGATACAGTCATAAATAAGGCACCTAGATGGCACCATGGATAGGGCACTAGGTCTGTAGTCAGAAAGACTCATCTTATTGAATTCAAATCTGTCATCAGACACTTACTAGCTATATGACCCTGGACAAGTCACTTAACCTTGTTTACCTCTGCCAAGAAACCCCAGATAATGTTGTGAAGTGTTGAACATGACTTAAAATGAGTGAAAAAAAATAGATTCAAATTAATCTGAAAGAGAAGAGTATTAGAAGTTAGGGATCAAGAAAGGTTTCAAATAGAAAATAGTGTCTGAGCTGAATTTTAAAGGAAAGAGGGACACTTAAGGCAGAAGCATGGAGAACAGAGGGAAGTCACTAGATTTGATTAAGTAGGTGAATCACGTGGTCAGAACTGTTTTTCATTCATTCACATCTCTTGATTTTGTGCTAAATAGACATAGCATGAATTTTTGCCTCATGCATGCTCTTCTTTGTTTCACAGTAGGATTCTTTCAAAGTCCTCCAAGGAAGGAATTTGGTTGGAATGTGAAAGGAAATAAAAACACCTATCTTTTGGTAGGGGGAAAAAATAAAATTCCAAGGTTGTTTCAGTCTCATTTTGAAATAAACATTCTAAACTCAAGTTTTACCTCATCTTCATGTTTTAGAATTGCAAATGAAAAATCTTAAAATATTTAAATTTAGCTAGTTGCAAAAAAAAAATCAAATGTGAATTCTAGATCTTCAGCGATGTGGCAGCAAAGGTATAATTTCCTTGAGAAATTACATTTTCAGTAGGAATATTTGCATGCAAAGCATCTTATTTTTCTCTGAATGTCAGACTTTCTCCCAGCAACCAATCATTTCCTTTCCATATTTTAAATCAGTGTTTTTTTCTTCATTTTTCATAAACTGATGATAGTAGTAGAAAACAGCTTCAAGAGTTGGTGCAGTTGGACCTGAGCTATGCCAAAATAGTGTATTTCCTAAAATTTGCATGTCTTCCTCAATGGGCCATCATTTACACTGAAATCAAAGGGCTGCATCCCAGCCTGAAACTTATCACATGATCTGAGTTCATCATGCAGCATCATGAAAGATTCAATGTGAAACTTTGATGAAAAAGGCACAAGAGAGTGTGGTGAGGGAGAAAAGATACTTTTAAACCTTCCAAAAAAGTTAGAACCCACTAGTTTCTCCTCCTCCCAACTCTAGTAATGACTCACTAATGAGTTAAGTTTTCAACGGAAAACAGAATGTGATCATTTTTAAAATTCTCACTTCAGAGCAGAATCATTTCCTAGTGAGAGGCTAAAAAAAATGTCCCTGACTCTATAAAAAGCCATGACAAGTGGGCAAATGTTATAACCTGTGGTTTGGGGTCCCCTAGTCTCTAAGCTTACATGGATGTAAGGGACTGACCCCAAGAATTTCACTTCTCTTTTTGCCCTGAGAGATTTTAGAAGATGTCATTAAATATGTAGTTGATGAATATCTAATAATAATGTAATGGCTAGTATTTAAATAATACTTTAAGGTTTATGAAGCATTTTACAAATATTTCATTTGCCTGAAGGAAGAAGAAAGAAAACATAGTCTTATTCAGCATTGTTATGTGTCAGTTACTCTGCTAAGCACTTAAAAAATATTATCACATTTAATACTTGACAACAACCCTAGAAGAAAGCCAATGGCTCATTGGTTAGAGTACCAGACCAAGAATTAGGAAGACTCAATTTCAAATCCAATTTCAGCCACTTTCTAGATCTGAGACACTGGGTGAGTCATTCACCCCCTGTTTATCTCAGTTTCCTCACCTGCAAAATTGGGATGATGATAGTACCTCTTTCACAGAGGTGTGGGGACATCTAGATGGCTCCATGGATAAAGGACTTGGTCTAGAGTCAGTAAGACTTATCTTCCTGAGTTCAAATTTGGCCTCAGGCACTTATTAGCTTTGTGACCCTGGACAAGTCATTGAACCCTGTTTGCTTCAGTTTCTTCATCTGTAAAAATGAGATGGAGAAGGAAATTGCAAACCACTCCAGTATCTTTGCAAAAAAAAAATCCAAATGGGATCACAATGTGATCAATGGGATCAGATGTGCCTGATAATATTTATAAAAGCACCCAATAGAATACTTTCCTCATGATAGTCACCATATACATGCTTATTCTCTTTCCTCTGTTACAATCCCCATTTTACAGTTGAGGAAGTTGAATTGAGTTGATAACAACCCGTGCATTTGCTCAGGGTCATATGGCAACTAAGTGTTGGAGAACATATTTAAATTCAGATCTTCCTGTCTTAAGTACAGTGCTCTGTATATTGTAACATCGAGCTGCCTTTCTAGAAGTGGGAGCAATGTGCTTTATGGATGGAGAAGACATAATACCAGAAGAAGCTCATTTCCTTTTGGTGGGGGGAGGATTACTAAACTAATGCTATAGATATGTTTTACCCAGATTTCAGCAAATCATTTAATAGTTATGTCATACTTGTCTTTTTTTCTGGCAGGAATTATGTTTATTCATTATTTGTTCATTACATTAAAGTTCCCTTCTTGCCTCCCTTCCCTGTATATATATATATATATATATATATATATATATATATATATATATATATATAACTATTTCTTGCTTGTTTATTTTTATTGGGTCTTTCTCTTACTATTTTCATATTATTTTTGTGGAAAAGATAGAGTTAGAGAGAGGTGTCAGGACTCAGTAAACTACTGCCCATGGGGCCAAATTGAGTAGTCTCTATGTACAGACATAAAGTTTTATTGGATTTGAAAATGTAAAAAAAATATTCAGTTCACAGGCCATACAAAACTGGGGTGAACCCTGGATTTGGTTTACAGACAACTCTCATGGACCCATGAGTAGCCATTGTACTTCCAATTTGGGTAAAATATGGAGACTCAGTCTTAACAAAACAAAGAAACAAAAAAATGTTTAGATAAAGATACATATAGGACACTGCAGATGTCACAACTGGGAGAGATAGCTAGTAAAGATGAAGACCAGATATGAAAAGATCTTGATAGTTAGTGTTAAACTTTTAAGCAGCCCATAAAAATCCCAAGTGAAGCCTGAATCAAATTAAAATGTATTTGAGAAATGTTTTTTAAAAAAAGAAGAAAAATACAATTCAATATAGATAATGTTGTTTTGTGGTTTTCTAAGTGAATATTTGGCCTGCAGGGATCCATTTCTTTTCAAGCCCAACACCACCAACTTAGAGGATTGAACAAAATCTAATTGAATTAAATTTATAGGGTTAAATGTAACACCTTATACTTGGGTATGAAAAAAAAAAAGGTAATTCTTCAACTAGAGGATGGAATGGGGTAGTTTAGACAGAAGATTTCCTGAAAAAGATCAGAGAATTTAAATGATCTGTAAATTCAATCTGAATCAGCAGTACAAAGGAGTAGCCAAAACAAAAAGTTAATCAGATTTGGACCACATTAAGAAAGCAATTGCTTTTAAGACCAAGCAAGAGATAGAGAATATTACAAAATGTCAAATGAAAAATTCTGATTGCATTAAATTTAAAAGATTTTGTACAAACAAGATCAATAAAACCAAAATTAGAAGGGAAGCAACACATTGGGGAAAAAAATTCTTTAAACAAAAACCTCTGACAAAAAGTCTAATTACTCAAATTTATAAGAAGCTAAATCAATTGTACAAAAAATCAAGCAATATTCCCCAACTGATGCACTGGCAAAAGAAATCAAAACTATTAATAAGCATATGAAAATCTCTTTTGATCAGAGAAATGCAAATCAAAACAACTTTGAGGTATAACCTCACACCTAGCAGATTTGCTAACATTGACAGCAAATGAAAGTAATGAATGTTGGAGAGGATGTGGCAAAATTGGGACATTAATGCATTGCTGGTGGAGTTGTGAATTGATTCAACAATTCTAGAAGGTAATTTGGAACTATGCCCAAAGGGTGCTAAAATACTGCCTGCCCTTTGATGCAGCCATAGCATTGCTAGGTTTATACCCCAAAGAGATAATAAGGGAAAAGAGTTGTGTAAAAATATTCATAGCTGCGCTCTTTGTGGTGGCCAAAAATTGGAAAATGAGGGGATGCCCTTCAATTGGGGAATGGCTGAATAAATTGTGGTATATGTTGGTGATGGAATACTATTGTGCTAAAAGGAATAATAAACTGGAGGAATCCCATGGAGACTGGAACAAACTCCAGGAAGTGATGCAAAGTGAAAGGAGCAGAACTAGGAGAATGTTGTACACAGAGATTGATACACTCTGGTACAATTGAATGTAATGCAATTCTCTACTAGCAGCAATGCAATGACCCAGGACAATTCTGAGGGACTTATGGGAAAGAACTCTATCCACATTCAGAAGAAGAACTGTGGGAATAGAAACACAGAAGAAAAACAACTGCTTGATCACATGGTTCGATGGGGATATGTTTGGGGAAGTAGACTCTAAATGAACACCCTAGGGCAAATATTAATATGGAAAAAGGTATTCATCAATGACACATGTAAAATCCAGTGGAATTGCAATGTGAACAATTATTTGATAGTTTGGCAAATGCTCTTTATGCACAGAGAATTTTTTTTTAAACTGTCTTAGAACCAGTATTGAATACTGGTTCTAAGACAGAAGACCAATGAAAGTTAAACAGTAGGGGTCAGTCAAATGACTTGTCCAGGATCACATACCTAGGAGGTATCTAAGGTCAGATTTGAACCCAGGACCACCTATCTCCAGACCTGACTCTATCCACTGGGATACCTAATTCTCCCTATGCCACAAGTTTTGCACAGTTCCTCCTATATTCTTATAATCCAAAGTTTTCTATTATGAGTCCAAATATACTCTCTCTACCCAAAAGTCAAACAACCATTTTTTTTTTTGTTTAGGTGGCATGCTATTCAGGACCTCTCTTCTCTTTAAGAAATTAGAAATATCTGATCTCTCAAACTTGGGGTTACCCTCCAGGAATTCCACCCTCACTAAAGCTGGGGGGATTGATCCAGGGATTTGTTTCGATCAATAAAACTTGATGAGGTTGTAGAGAGTAGTAAGTCT
This sequence comes from Monodelphis domestica, assembly GCF_027887165.1. NCBI lineage: Eukaryota > Metazoa > Chordata > Mammalia > Didelphimorphia > Didelphidae > Monodelphis > Monodelphis domestica. Next base: position 256,386,146 of record NC_077232.1, read on the forward strand.
TTGGAATTTTTGAGAAACCTGGAGAATGTGAATTCTCTAGTGAAGACTAAGTTTGACTAAGTTTCCATAATTATTTGGTTGCCTGATACTAATAGACAGATGCGTTATTGTCTGAAGAGCCACCCCAGTGGGATAGTCTATAAAAGGTAGCTGACATCTTCTTGGCTCTTTCATCTATCTTTTTCTTCATGCAGTTGCTTGAGCCTAAGAGATGCTCCCAAAAAAGAATTTCTGGGTCTCAGTAACTATAAATGGAGGATTTGGGATAGATTTACTTGAAAATTACATGTGATTTTCCATGATTTTCTTGTACATGTAGCCCAAAAGATGAATTCATGGAGAGTGATCCTGAATTCCTACCCACTAGTTTGAGGGAAATTTTCTAGATGATGTGATCTAGGAACATAGCTTCCTAGCAAAGAAAGACTTCTTGGACAGTAATAACCTTGGGACTTGCCTCAAGAGAAACCCCAAGTCTGAGAAGTCAAAGAACCTTACCTTCAGAAGAGAAAAATGGATTTCCCAAGCAATGAACATCTTGGAAAAAAAAAAAAACAGATGATCAATGTGGCTCCTGAAGCTGAGAACAGTAAAGAACTAAAGCCATGAAAAACAAAACAAAAAAACAACCCTAAATTTTGGTTCCCACTTTCACTGAAGAATAATAGACTTTGATCTTCATTTAGATTCTTTCTGTTCCTTCTATGGCCAAGGATAGCCTTTTTCATCATGAATTCCTTGGCAATTGTCCTGGATCCTTGCATTGCTGATAATAGTTAAGCCGTTTACAGCTAATCATCATACTTTATTGCTTTTACTCTATACAATGTTCTACTGATTCTGCTCACTACGCTTTGCATCATATAAGCTCAGCATTTTTTGTGATCATCTTGCTCACCATATTTTATGGTACAATTGTGTTCCATTATAATCATATACCACAACTTGTTCAGCCATTTCCCAATTGATGGACATCCCTTTAATTTTCAGTTTTTGTCACCACAAAAAGAGCTGCTATAAATATTTTTGTACAAGTAAGTGCTGTAGCTAGCTATAGCAACAAGAGAAGAAGGAATTAGAGGAATTACAATAGGAAATGAGGAAATAAAGTTATTTTGCAGATATGACAGTATACTTATAGAATCCTAAAGAATCAACCCCAAACTGATCTAAATAACTAACAATTCAGCAAAGTTTCTCTGGTTCTTCTTTCTTTACTTTTACTAGTTCTTCCCACATTTTTCTAAAATTTTAATATCTAGCAATTCTTATGGTGTAATAATACAATTTGATCAATTATTTCCTAATAGATGGGCACATCCTTTGTTTCCAGGTTTTTGTGAGTACAAAAAGGGTTTCCATGAATATAGGTATTTATGGGACTGTTTCTTTCTCTTATTGATCTTTTTAGAGTAAATTCCGTAAAAGGATTACTAGGTCCCAAGGTAAGAATAATTTAATAATTTTTTCACATAGTTCCAATTTTTTAGAGAATCGTACCAATTTGAAACTCAACCAAATGTGTTTTATTATGTCTGATTTTTCTTATTAACTCTTTACCTTTTATCTTCTTTGACAATTTGGTAATGCAATCATAACTGGAATCTTTTGACATGTATTTCTCTTATTAGTGTTTTGGAGTAGGTTTTTTTTTTCTTTTAGTATGGTCATTATTAATTAGTAGTCCTACTTTAGAAAACTTCTAGATTTCTCTCAGACAGGCTTCAAGAAGCAAGTTAGAATAGGAGATAGTTTATCTCAAAGTCAGAAACACCTGGGTTCAAGTCCCACATATTTTGGACATACTACCCAGAGTAAGTCAATTAATCTCTTAGGACTCTAAGCACCTCACTAAGACTATAAGTTTCACAGAAAGTGCCTTTCCGTATGTGTCAAATTTCCTTCCTGGGAGTTCCCTGTATCCATGACATGATAGGTCCAATTCCTGTCTATATCTGGCCTCTCTAATTCATCACACAGTGAATAAATGGACTGAGGTGGTGGCATCCAGATATGGGGATTCTCCTACTATTGTTGATGAAAATCGACCACACTAACTTTCATTTTGCATCCCTTTATTATCTACCTTCTGGTTTCATCTCCAAGTGCTCTTGGGTTCATCTGGCATAGTTTGTTCTTAATGTCAAGTTCTCATCATTTTTCCCCCTTAACTATTTTTCAAGTTTTTTTTTTAATGCATGAACTTTCTTACTTTTTCATATTCTTTCATAATGTTTTGCAAATGAGATTGCATGCTAAACTACACTATTTTTCTTGAGAGCTACTAGCTAAATTAACTATTTTGTTTCTGGGTAGGGTGGTTTCAGGGCTCTTGGCTTTTTTCTTATGAATGTTTTGCGTTGGTTACATTTCTCTAGGAAATGGTGATAGTTAATGCCTCTTATCTTTTTTATTTTTTAGCAGATGGTTATTTAATGAGACTGAGTTGAGCTCTCCTATAAGGGTATTCATCTTTTTCATCTGTATCCCCTTAGCATGCTATTTACTTTGTGTTTCCAAGAATCCACTGGTGGCTGACAACAATCTGGGACTGCATCTACCTTACCCTCTTCCTTTGGGTCACTCTACTTCACACTCAGGAACATGGTTCATTCTGGTTTCATTCCTTGTCTCTAATGAGAAGGGAGTTAAGATTCTTTTTCTCATACTCTTTTACTCTTTAAACTTCTACCCTCACTCTCTGGGGGCAAAAAATTCACCCAGGGTTTACCCTGAAGGAGAAAACCCACTCACACTTCAGGCTTACCTGAAAGAAGAAGTTTAAAAAAAGGTACTCCATTTATAATGTGAATAGGTATAAGACAAATATTTATTTCCTATTCAGAAAAGGAATATTAAATGCTAATTCAGTCTTTAAACTGATTGTTATGTAGGTTAGATTACCATACTACTGGACTAGAGAAAGGCCAACCCTTCCTTATCCCTCAGTCTCAGAGTTACATGATGCCACCTGGAGAACTGAAAGAAGAGAAGGAGCCACAAGCTGTATTTTCTTTTAAAAGTTCCATTGAGGACACATGTAAAACCCAGTGGAATTGCACATCAGCTATTGGAGGGAGTTGGGGGGGAGGGGAGGGAAAGAACATGAATCTTGTAACCATACAAAAATATTCTAAAATAAAATTTTCAAAAAAACAGTTCTATTGAGTCACTGGCTCCTCTAACTTAATAATTAATAAGGGAATTGATTCATAATTTAAAAAGTGCTACTTTTTAATTTTATTTATTTATTTTTATTTATATTTATTATTTTTTTATTTTTTTTTATTCTTCAGTGCTGGGCCACTAGTGTTTGCCATCTCTAACATGCCCCAAAGCTTTCACTATATTCCTGGTGACCCTGGAAGTTTCTAGGCATTTTTCAGGCGAACACTTCTTTTAATAACCCCCATAGGCCAAGTCTACCTCTATTAAATGGTACTATACAAAGTGTGATCCATGGAAGTCCATATTATAATCTTTTTTATTAAGGAAGTAGAAAGTTAGTTCCAAGTCTGACAATTATTTTCTCTTTAAGAAGAGAGAAACGAATTGTAAAGTGGTACATTAAGAGTATTCTGATGAAGTTCAGAAGGTGAAAGAGAACCTTTTTAGTATGGCCTGTACATGACCAATATATCTGAAATTTCCCAGGGTGGTTTCCCTTATGTAATCTAGAAATGCCTTCTGGGTTGGACCTTGAGAATCAATGAGGAATGATGGAAAGAGCTTTAGACCTAGTATCAGAGATTAATTGATTTATAGCTGGGAGAAAGTTTTAATTTTCCATACTTAGTCTCCCCCCCACCCGCTTTCAACAGGGTATCTCTATTCTAGACATCATCCTTTTTGCCTGGCATTCTCTCATCTTTTCTGAAATTTTCTATGTCTCACAATAGGGCTGTTGTGGGTATCAATACTTACTGAAATAATATTCATAAAGTGATGAATATAATAAGTGCTTAATAAATACTCTCTCCTTTGCATATGAGAGACTTCCAACCTACTCCAAACACCCCTTCCCCTTTTTAGCATTCAGTTTGGAGTAGTAAGTCCCAAAGCATGGATTTATGATGGATGAAGGAGGGATGGTGAGAATCATCAGGGAAATGTCTCCCCGAAGTCGGAGGGGTGTATGATCCAGAGCAGGTATTCTAAGCTAGGACAGCAGGCCACCCCAGTAAAGATGGTAGGGAAGCCCCAGCCTTACCTTAGCCTACTCTGAGCCTTGCTCCCAGTGTAGGCTGCCATCAAGGCCCACCCAATATGAGAGCGGATAGCTGGGGCTCCACCCCCACAGAAGCAGGGCTTCAACCCTGAACAAGCTGTCATTGAGATACCATCCCCAGCTCAAGCCAGTGGTGAGATCCCACCACTTGGGCAAGCAGAAGAAAGACCTCCCCCTACACTATGTAAGCAAATGGTGAGTTACCCATGGTGTAAAGCAGCAGCTGAAGCTCCTTCCTGAACAAGCCAACATCAAAGATCCCCACTGGTATAATATGCACCCCAAATGTGTTAGTAAATAGTAAGGTCCCTCAGTATGCAAGTCAGCACTGAGGCCACTTCCATCAGTCAGTAAGCCAGCAAGTAGGCTCAAGATTTGTGCAAGCTAAGCAAAATCTTAAACCTCACAAAAAAAGAAGTTTGGGAGAAGTGGCTTCTCCAACCCAGGATTAAAGCCTGACTTTAGCATAAAGAGAAAAGTAAAGTTAGATAATAAACTGGAAAAATGAGAAAAAAAGGTACTTATTTTAAAAAGTTATCATGGTACAGGATCTCAGGGCCATCAATAATATAATCAAGAAAATCCATAGCATCACACCATCTCCCAATGACATTATTTGTGAGATTCCTAGCAACACATTATGGTACACTGTAATTGACTTAAGCAATGCATATTTTATGATTCCGCTCCATCCTGATAGCCAAAATATATTTGCATTCTCGTGGAAGAAAAAATAAGCTCTGCTGGACTCGTTTAGTGCAGGGCTGTTGTGAGAGTGCATCGATTTTCTTCCAGCTGCTGAAAAAGTTAGGGTCCGAGAATAGATCACCCAAAGGAGCACACAGAGACAATGCAATTCAGGCAAAGGGAAGTTTATTCCTAGCGTGCTAGGGGTAACTCAGCCAGGTGAGTTCCCCTGAAGCAGAGTCTGAACAGTATTTATATAGGGTATGATCATAGTTGAATTACATGAGAGCATTCTGTTAATAAAGTTAATCAAGTTAATCAAATTAACATAACAGGCGACAGGTAGGGACATGAAAGACAAGACATGACTATTGGTGTACTTCAAAGGTCTGGTCATGTCTGGGACATTGCAGAAGTCCCATAATGTCTAGGGTCTTGCCCAGAACATTCTGTTAATGAATACTTTGCTGTCCCAGACAGGATAAGGAGCAGAATGAGGGTCAGTTAATTTTTACTACACAACAAAAAGAGGCCTAGAAAATAAAAAATTAAAACACAGCAAGCTAGTGCATTATGTAGATGATCTACTTCTGGCATCCCCTGATACAAAAACATGCCTAGAAGACTCAGAGAGGCTGCTAATCGAATTGTACAAAAGAGGACATAAGGTCTCAAAAAGAAAGTTGCAATGGGTTCTCCCAAAACTCGAGTACATAGGCTTTATCCTAGAAAAGGGCACCAGATAATATCCAGTAAGAAAATAGCAGATATACAGAAGCTAGGTATACCACATATAAAGAAACCACTACTGGATTCTCATGTCATTATATCTCAGGGGGATATTCACATATTTCCAAGTGTCTCATAGATCTAACCAAAAATGAGGGTGAGTAGCCATTGAAGCTCACAAAAGAACATCTACATGCTCTGTCCACTTTAAAACAAGCTATCCTAACAGCTCCAGCCCTTGGCATTCCAAATTATAACAAAGATTTTCATCTATATGTCGATGAGGTAGAGCTCCTGGAGTGCTAGCTGATTGAGTTTAAGACCTATCGCATATTACAGTGCAATTTTGGACCCGGTGGCAAAAGGCTTGGTGCACTCTCTGCACAGCATTGTATAGCTGCTGCCCTCATAGTTAAAAAAAAAAAAGCTAATAAATTAGTGCTGGGATGCAAGCTTCATGTTTAATCTGCACACCAGCTAGAAAAATTGCTAAAATCATAGAGTAGGCATGCATTTACATCTGCAAGGCTATCCCAGTACAAAATCATTTTGCTGGCAAATGACAATCTAATTTTACATAGATGTGCACCATTGAATCCAGCCACATTAATCCCCGACCTACCATTGGGAGAAAATTTCATACATGATTGCACACAGATGGTAGAAACAGTACATAGAACCAGAGAAGATCTGAAGGACACTCCACTCAATGATCTCGACCTTCAGATATATTTGGATGGTTCTTCATATGTTTTCAAAGGCAAAAGAATCACAGGGGCTGCAGTTGTGACAGGGGATGGGACCCTCTGGCATGCATCATTACCAAGTCATGTCAGTGCTCCAGGAGCCAAGCTCAGAGCCCTCATGGAAGTGCTGGTGCAATCCAAAGGCAAAAGGGTGAATATATTTATGGATTCAGCTTATACCTTTGGCATTTTATTTGCCATGGGACAAACTTGGAAAAATAGGGGATTTGTCACAATATCTAGAAAAAGGATAGCATAGGAGAACCTCCTCTAGGGTCCCACTAGATTTCTCATTACATACCATAGGACCAGGGGACAAAGTATATGTAAAAAATGTTACCAAAGACAAAGCCACAGAGCCCAGGTGGATTGACCCATATGGTATAGCTCTCACCACTCCTATGTTGATCAAAATAATAGGAAAAGATTCTCAGTTTCATACATCTCAAGTTAAACATCACTATGCCTATGATAACACTCCAAAAGACAACTTAATGGAAGCTCAAGAATCCGTTTAAACACAGATGCCCCAAGAACAACCCTTGATAAATAAACATAGAGGCCATGAATCCAACAAAATCACACAAGAAGAAATAGAGATACTAAATAGAGACAGCAAAACCGAAATAGGATAATGTCCAAGACGGATAGTATAAATTTGGGTTAGTTAGATCAGGGAGGATTAGTGTAGCCTGTGAAACACAGGAGAAGCGGTTTCTTGTGGAACCTAGGTTTATTTGGGTAGAATTAGAATCCCTTACAATTAGTAAACATATATAGGAATATCAATCTCAAATCTAGACTAAAATATCATTAACCTCTACAATCAACCACAAAGGAATATTATAATTGCTTACTATCACACATTAAGAAAAATACCTCCATTCATTAAAAAAAAATCTCACTTGCACACATGAAGATGGCACAAACTCACTCATGTGCATCAACATATTCACTCTTACACACACACACACACACTCACACACACACACACACACACACACACACGTTAATCTCACACACAGGCATGATCCTGTAGTTCCGGATACCTGAGATCAGCTTTCAAGGTGAGATGACTGGCAAGTATGTATCCTAAAGGAGAAGGTACAGGAATGGTGACAAGCTTCAAGCAACACCAAAGGATGGAAGATACATGGACAACTGGAAAGAACTTTGAATCAAAGACATTATGGGGAATGAACTTCAGGAAATGGGGTCACGTAAGATTAATCGCCAAACACATTAACTTCACATATAGGGAAGTACATTCACTTGCACGTTGGAATAAATATGCATCCACTACAACATATCTAGAACACGAACAAATTTCACACTGACATTAGGGGCTGTGCCATAAATAAGGACAACCCATGAATTGTATATCTGTAAATAGATCTTTAGTACCAGAGGATGTACATATATGTATATAAATAACATGTAACATATGTAAATGTGTAGATAACTCAGACATATATGTATGTAGCATACTAACGATCAATGAATATAGATAAAAGAATAGTTTAGGGTAGAAAAGGGAATGTTGTAACTAGAGAGGTAACAGGGACAGAATAAACCAGATTTTATTAGATACAAGTTAATACATATATATATATATATATATACACACATATATATGTATATAAACATGCATATAATTGTTATGAATTGTTAGATTGGAATTAGCATTACATAAAGCATACGATAGTTTAATTTTACTTAAGAGTGATTGCAATAGTAATGGCATTTGTATTAAGAAAATTTTATATTGTAAACATTTTTGTTGGCACATAATCCTAACCCTCTTCCCACAACTCAGTCTTAGCATGAGATAAGAATTTACATTAGCAAATAGACAGATTAGGAAAAGATTTATTATTTTGGGAGGGGGGAGGTTAGATGGGAATAATAAGTAACATAGGTAGATTAGAATAGACAAAGAAGGTAAGTAACTGATGTGGGCCAGGGTAGCACCACGTGGACAACAGGAAATGGAGGATTTGTGACAGAGGCTGGCACATAAGAAAAGTACCAGGCTGAAGAGTATGTGGAAATAATCACCTCAATGGGGGAGGGGCCCCAGGAGTTTGGAATCTGGAGGAGAAGAGGATTCTGGCTGGTAGAGGAGTTGGGTGCTCAGTCTTGAGAAGCTGAAGGGAGAGGGTAAAAAAAGACTTTCTCCCAAGGGTAACTGGAAATCTTTCCCCCCAACACTTCCCAATTGAAGGGACTTTCTGAAGAGAAACCTGAGCAGACTTTACCTCAGCTCCTCTTGCCCAGGGGTGAGTCAACCTGACTTTCTCTCAGGGGGCTTAGGCTGCCAAGGCCTAAGTTCCCCCCAAACTTGAGGAGGGAGGAAAAAAGTGTTTTAGATAGACAGGGACCCCTTTCCCCCCACTTCCCTTTCCCATTCTTTCCATGCTAGTTATTCCTTTGTCTTACCTTGATTGAATTGACAATAAAAGTTATCTGTTCCTCAAGCTAAGTATGAGTGAACAGATCAAGGTGAGACTCTTTGGTCTTGAGTAGTGGAGGGGGGACAAGAGGGACAAGAGTGAATTGGGGAGAGCAGCTTTAGCTAAGGAGGGAAGGCAGAAGGGAGAAAATCTTCAAACCCCCTCTCCTCTCTCTGAGCCAACCCTAAACATCAGCTGTTTCCCCTGAACCCTTCTTTGAGAAGGGAGGTTTTCCTCTCTTTCCCCCTCTCTATACTGAAAGGCTTAACCCCTCAGTTAGAAATTAACCTCCTTTTACAATTCAACAATATGATGGAATATCTAGAAAATACTATAGGATCAACCAAAAAACTCATGGAAATAATTAACACCTTTAGCAAAGTTGCAGAATAATACAAAAATTCATCAGCATTTCTTTATGCTACAAATGAAGCCAAATAGCAAGAGAAATTCCCTTTAAAATAACTGTAGACAATATAAAATACCTGGAAATCCAGGAACTATATGATTACAACTGTAAGACAGTTTTTGCACAAAGTCAGATCTAAACAGTTGGAAAAAGACTAATAGCTCATGGATAAGTTGAGTTTACAATGAAAATGACAATTCTTCCCAAGTTAATTTACTTATTCAGTACCACACCAATCAAAATGAGTAAAAATTGTATCACAAAGCTAGAAAAGATGATACAATTCATCTGGAAGAACAAAAGATCTAAAATATCAAGGGAATTAAATTAATGAAAAAAACCAAGGTAGTTTAGCTTTACCGAATTTCAAACTATATCATAAAGTAAAAACCATCAAAACAATTTGGTAATGGCTAAGGAATAGGGTTAAGAACCAGTGGAATAGATCAAGCACTCAACACACAATAAATAGTAAATGACCACAGTAACCTAGAGTTTGATAAACTCAAAGATCCATGCTCCTGGAAGAAGAACTCATTATTCAACAGAAACTGCTGGGAAAACTATAAAACAGTATGGCAGAAATTAGGTATAGGCCAACACTTCACACCATACAACAAGGTAAAGTTCAATGGATACATAATTTTAAAAATGGATATATGATTTAGAAATAAAGGGTGATATAAAAAATGTGGGGAGCACAAAATAGTATGCCTGTCAGACCTATGGATAAGGGAAGAATTTAAGTCAAAACAAGACAAAGAGGACATTATGAGATGTAAAAAGGATATTTAGATTACACTAAATTTAATAGTTTCTAAAGAAACAAAAACAATGGAACCAAGATTAAGAATCAAACAACAAACTGGGGGAAAAGATAACAAGTCTCTCTGACAAAGACTTCATTTCTCAATTACATAGAGAACTAAGTCAACTTTATAAAAATACAAAATATTTTCCACTTGACAAATGGTCAAGGGATATGAAAAGGCAATCCTAAAATAAAGAAGTCATATGAAAAAATACTCCAAAATCACTATTGATTGGAGAAATGCAAATTAAAACTATTCTGAGGTACTACCTCACACTCATCAGCCTGGCAAACTTGACAAAAGATGAAAATAATAAATGTTGGAGGGGATGTGGAAAAATCATCACACTATTACTCTGCTGGTGGAACTGTGAACTCTGATACAACTCTTCTGGAGAATAATTTGAACCCATGCCCAAAGGTCCATCAAACTATGCATACCCTTTGACCCAGTAAAATGGATCTTTTTGACTGGGTCTGTATACAAAAGAGATAAAAGACAGGGGGAAAGAACGTACCTGTACAAAAATATTAATAGAAGCCCTTTTTTGTGGTTGCAAGGAACTTGAAACTGAAAGGACTTCCCCCCCCCCCCCAATTCATCAATTTTCACCACTTTCATTAATCAGTTGAACAAGGTATGGTATATGCTTGTCATGGGATACTATTGTGCCATATGAAATGACAAACAAGATGATCACCAAAAAAAAAAAAGGAAAGACATATGAAGTGATTCAAATTGAAGAATAAAGAAAACATGGTAACAATAATAATGTATGATGATCAACTGTGAATGACAACTCTTATCAAAAAGGCAAGCATACAGGACAACTTCAAGAGACTCATAAAAAAAAATGTCCACCACTATTGAAGGAACAGATGGAGTCCAAATGCAAATTGAAAAATACTACTCATTTTTTCCTCGATGCATTTTTGCCTAGTATAGGTAATATGTGTCTTCTTTTATTACATGATTAACATGGAAATGTGTCTTATCTGATTATATATATCCTATATGATATTACTTGCCTTCTTGGGAAAGAGGGACAGGTGGGAAGAATAGAAAGAACATGGACTCAAAAATATGAGAAATCAAATATTAAGAAATTATATTGATACATTATCTGGAAAAAAATAAATTTATTTTTAAAAATGTAGAACTGGCTAAATGAAGAAGGATATACAGATACTCTTTGAATAAAGAAACTTCATAAAAATTAGAATGGGTCAAATGGAAGCTAATGACTCAATAAGACAGGGAATAATCAAACAAAATCAAAAGAATGAAAAAAATAGAAGAAAATGTGAAATTTCTCTTTGAAAAAACAAATGACCTGGAAAATAGACCAAAGAGCTATTGTTTAAGAATTATTGGAGTATTTGAAAGTCATTATAAACAAAAAAAATCTGGAACTATATTTCAAGAAATTATCAAAGGAAACTCCTTACATACTAGAATTAGAGAATAAAATAGCCCTTGAATGAATCCACCTGACACCTCCAAAAAAAATTCTTGGAATATTAAAACCAAATTCCAGAACTCCAAGTATAAGGAGAAAATATTACAAACAGCCAGAAAGAAAATTCAAACATTATGAAACTATAATCAGAATAATTCAATATATAGCCACTTCTACCTTAAAGGATCGGAAGACCTTTGATATTCCATATGGCATAGATATGGTATTCCAGATAGCAAAGGACATAGAATTATAACCAAGAATTACCTACCCAGTGAAAATAAGTATAATCCTTCAAAGAAAAAAATGGATATTTAATGAAATTGAAAACTTTCAGACATTTCTAATGAAAAGACCAGAAACTGTATTGAAAATTTTATATTCAAGAAGGTCTTGAGAAACATAAAAAAATGAATATGAAAGAGAAATTGTAAAGAATACAATAAGATTGAACTGTTTATATTATTACATGAGAAGATAATATAACTTTTTGGAACTTTCTCAATATTAGGCAATTAGAAGGAATATATGTATATATATGTATATATACATAAAGAAGATGTGGGGATGAATTAATACATTGGGATGTTATTTAAAAACAAAATTAAGAGATGAGCAAAAACACTTCAACTGGAAGAAGAAGGAAGGAAGAAATAAAGTGTCTCAAATAAAAGCGGTGCAAAAACTATTAACATTGAGAAGAGGATTGGGTGACTGGCAATGCTTGAACCTCTCTCATCAGATTTGGTACAAGAAGGGCATAATATACACACTCACTTGGATATAAAAACCTATTTTATTCTATATGAAAATAAGAAGGGACAAGGATAAGAGAAAGGTGTGGGAGTTGACAAAAATGAAGAAAAGTTCTGGGAGTCAGTGCTCAAAAATTAACTACTTAATATGAAAAGGAAGTGAAGGGAGAGAGGAAGAGGGGAAAAGAAGGTAAAAGCAAAATGGAGAGTAATATGCAATTATCATAACCACAAATGTGAATGGAATGATCTCACCCATAAGTGGATGGAAGAATGGATCAAAAACAACAACTTGTTTTTGATGTCTACAAAGAGTATATGAAGCAGAGATATACACAGAATAAAGATAAATGACAGGAGCAAAATTATGCTTCATTTGAAGGAAAAAATTCCCAAGGTCAGATGATCCTTCATAACAACTTCTTTCTACTCACACAGTTACTACCTTAATTCAGGCTTTTGTCATCTCTCACCTAGATTATTGCAAAAACCTCTTAATGTGTCTCCTTGTCTCAAGATTCTCTCTTCCCTAATCCATCCTCATGCTGCTATTAAAGTAATTTTCCTCAAGCACAGATCTGATCATATGAGGCCCCTCCTCATTCAGCACCAGTGGTTTCCTACAGCTTCTAAGATAAAATACCATCTTCTTTGTTTATCTTTTAAAGCTAGAGTTAGCCTATCTTTCAAGCTTTATTGGATATTACTCTCTCTCCCATACTTTTCCATCCAAACAAGTCTTCTCTTTATTGCTCATTCAGGACACTTTAATTATTGTGCCTTTTCCCCATGGACCCCCTCTTCCTGTCTGCGTCAGTCTTTTCTTTTCTAAAATGAAGCTTAGTACCCAAGATCACCCCAGTTTTTAATGCTTTCTCCAAAGCTGTCTTATATTTCACTGCTTTATGTATATTTGTTATCCTTATGACATAAATATTTTTATATATACTTACCTCCCCCTTTAGAATGTAGGTTCTATTTGAGGAGGGAGTTTTATTCTTTGTACTTGTTCCCTTGGTGTCAGTACAGAGCCTGGCACATAGGAAGAACTTAATAAATATGTGTGGATTCATTCACTGATGCACTACTTTAAAGCTCTATTTCCTAATCACTAACTTGCCTTAAACATGACCCTTGAAATTTTTCTGTGAGCTCCCCTCTAGTTCACTATGCCAGGTCAATGAAATAAGAATGTGAAAAATTAACATTCCCAGGTCTAAAACAGAGAAATATAGGAGACATGACTATAGTCTGATGACTAAAAAGAAAGAATAACTAATGTCTCATGTAGTTTATTACAGATTGGAATAGTTTTACCCATGACATATTACCAATTACCCCAAAACATCATTTGCATCCATCTCCTCTCCACTCATATAGCTCAGTTCACAGAAATGAAGAGTCATGAATTCTGAGCGTTTAAGGACCTTAAAGGCCTAATTCAATTCTCTTATTTTACAAATGAAGAAACTGAGGCCCACTTTAATCAAATTTTGCAAAAAAATCATTTTTTCAAATATGTAAATTTACATTAGATAATAATAATGCAACATAGAGTCCTAGCATTTACACATCAATGATGAACCAAATCTCCAAAAATAAGATTCATTGTCTTCTTTCTTTTCCTCATCATCTGGATGAGTCATTCACCAAAGACTCTTACTGAAATTTCTCATTGTTAGGCTCCACTTCTACTTTGACAGCTGATATATTAATTTCAGTTTTCAATACATATTCCAGTCCTGATATAGAATCATAGACTAGAAATAACCTCAGTGGGCTAGTCCAGTCCCCTAATTTTGAAGATGAGGAAACTGAGGTCCAAGGAAGTTGTGGCATGTCCCAAATCACAAACAAAAAAAGTTAGAATTGGGATTTGAACCTAGATCTTGGGATTCCTGATCCAGTTACTTTTCCCACTTTAGTATTCCTCTTTTCTTCCTTCCACAATATCTTTCTAGAACAGAAAGTATCAGAATCAGGATTTAACATCAGATACTATGCCTCTGAGTTTATACCTTTTTTAACACAATGTCAAGACCTTATAATCTCTCCTGGATTAATTTAATACTGTTGTAATTGGTGCCCTTTCTCCCAGTATCTCCTATTTCCAATTTATTCTCTTCACAGCTATCACAATATTATTCATAAGGAGTGGGACTCAGCAGATCAAACTCTTGTTCAGAAATATTTGATGGCCCATTGTTGTCTCTAAAATAAAATGGAAACTACTCTTGAAATTAAGTGTCCTTTACAGTCTAGCTCTAATCTGCCTTCCCAGATTTATTTTATGCTACTGTTCTTCATGGGACAGCTATGTATCACAGTGCATAGAGCACTGAGCCTGGAGTTAGAAAGACCGAAGTGCAAATCTGACCTCAGATACTTAGAAGTTGTGTGATCTTGGGCAAGTCATGTAACTCTGTTTGTCTCAGATTCTTATTTATAAAATGGGCTGGAGAAGGAAATGGAAATCCACTTCAGTTTCTTTGCCAAGAAAACCTCAAAAGGGTTCATAACAACTTGGACATAACTAAAAAACTGTCCTTCCTGTAATCTTGATCTAGTCCAAATGACCTACTAGTTATAATTCCTGAACTTGACATTTCCTCCCAGTTCTGTGTGTTTACCCAAGCCATATCATCCTCAATCATTCTTCAAGGATCAACTTTGATACAACATATTCCATGAAACTTTCCCTTATTTCTATTTGCCATGGCTGCTCCATTGTTAGCATTTTCTCTCATTTTAAATTATTTTATCTTTACTTATCTATGTAAATTTTGTATACACTTCCCCCACCCCTCCCAGTAGAAAGTAAGATTCTTAAGCGTGGGAATCATTCTATTGTGGTATTTTTATAGCCAATACTTAAAATAGGACCTCAGATCTAAAAAGTACTCAATAAATATTTGTTAAAATGAAATGATATTAAATCATGACCAATACACCAACCAGCAATTTTGCCTTTTTGCACAAGTTGGAATACCCATCTTATCCTCTTTTAAAAAAAAAAAAAAATGCACAGGACTTCCGGGTAATCATGGCTGCAATCTAGACGCGGCACGTTTCCTCTCCCCAACACCGAACGAAATAGACTACATCAAAGGAGCATAAAATCACCTTTGGAGGAACAGAAGGACTCCCCAGTACCCCACAGAGGCAAAGGTACGTGGGGCTTGAACATTTCCACACTAAAATAAGAAGGAAAAGCTTGCACAGAAAAGTGAACTGAGCCGCCCCCCCCCACCCCACCTCCCCCACTAAACCAGAGTGAGCTACCTGAGCGCTCACCGGGACAGCGAGTGAGTGGGGAGCGTCTCTGTCTGGGGGGGCACTCCAGGGTCCTTGGGATCTGGGGACTGCCAGGGAAAAAACGTCTCAGGGCGCTTTCACCGGAGAAGCCAGCGGACTTCGGGCGGGCTGCGCTGAACAAGGCGCACGGATTATCTGGGCGGAGCTGAATACCTGGGCTCGGAGGCTGGGAAGAACTAGTCTGAAGCAACCTAAATTCACAGAAAAACCACTCTTATAACCCAGACCCCAGACCAAAAAGGAAAGGGAAATAAAACCACCAAAGGGATGGCTCACATGGCCCAAAATCAAGCCTCCAGGAAGAAAGGGAAAAAAGTGACTATTGAAAACTTTTATGGTGGAAGTACCCAAGGGAAAGAGGAGAATGAAGAGGAAATCCAAAAAAATTCAGAACACGCCTCCCAAAATGGAAACTATCAACAAGCTCTGGAAGATCTCAAACTGGAACTTATCCAAAAGATGGAAACCTTCTGGAAAGAAAAATGGGAGAAAGAGATCAGCTGTCTGACAGATAAGACTGCTCAATTGGAAAAAGAACTCGAAGCAGCCAATACAAGGGCAGACAAGGCTGAAAAGCAAATCCAGTCCCTAATGACCAGAATTAAGGACCTCGAAGAAAGTGAGATGATAAAACAGCAAGAATCAATAAAGCAAACCCAAACAATTAATGAATTGGAAGAAAACAGAAAATATCTCACTGAGAAGGTCACGGACCTGGAGAACAGAGGAAGACGAGAAAATCTCCGTATCATCGGTCTCCCAGAAAAACCAGAGGTAAACAACAAATTGGATTTTATTCTAGAGGAGATTATAAAAGAAAATTGCCCCCACGTTCTGGAGCAAGGGGGCAAAATAGAAATAGAAAGGATTCACAGAACACCTTCTATACTAAATCCCCAAAAGACAACGCCTAGGAATGTAATTGCCAAATTCAAGAGCTTCCAAGTAAAGGAGAAAATCCTACAAGAAGCCAAGAAGAAGAGCTTCAGATACAAGGGGGCTCCCATAAGGATCACACATGACTTAGCGGCTAACACACTAAGAGACCGCAAAGCATGGAACACGATATTTAGAAAGGCAAGAGAGCTGGGTCTCCAACCAAGAATCAACTACCCAGCAAAACTGACTATATACTTCCAGGGGAAAGTATGGGCATTCAACAAAATAGAAGATTTCCAAGCATTTGCTAAGAAAAGACCAGAGCTCTGTGGAAAGTTCGATATCCAAGCACAGAAAGCAAGAGAAACATGAAAAGGTAAATATGAAAGAAAGGGAAAAGGAGATAAATCTTATCTTTCTCTTTAAGTCAAACTCTCTTCTATAAGGACTACATTTACATCTAATTATATATATTAATATGTGGGGAAAATGTTTTGTGTAACTCTCATAAATTGTATCATCATAAGAGTAGTTAGAAGAAACATGCATAGGGAAAGATTGGGGAATCAAGAAGATTTGGGGAAAGTTGGGGAAAAAAAAGGAAAAGGGAGGGGGGAACCGTGATAATACTAAGATTAACTTCAAGAAATAGGGGGGGAATCAATAGAATAAACTTTCCCATATAAAGATACACATGGGAAGGGGAGGGGAAGAACTCTCATATGAGAAGGAGAGGAAGAGAGCGTGAAGTGGAAGTACTTAAACCTTACTCTCAGTGAAATCAAATCTGAGAGGGAAGAACATCTAGATCCAGTGGGATCCTGAATTCTATCTTATCCATTAGGGCAAGAAAGAAAGGAAAATTAAGGAGGGGGAGGGGGGAGGGAGCACAAAAAGGGAGGGAAGGAGAGGGGGGAGGGGAAGGGAGCATAAAAAGGGAGGGGCTAGAAAGGGAAGCATCTCAAGGGAGGGGACTAGGGGGACTGACCAAAAGTAAATCACTAGTTCAAAAGGAGAAAGCTAAAGAAGAAAGGTCAGAACTAGGGGAAGACATCAAAATGCCAGCGAATCCACAAATAACAATCATAACTTTGAACGTGAATGGGATGAACTCACCCATAAAACGCAGACAAATAGCAGATTGGATTAGAACACAAAACCCTACCATATGTTGTCTTCAAGAAACACATATGAGACGGGTTGACACTCACAAGGTTAGAATTAAAGGTTGGAGTAAGACCTTTTGGGCCTCAACCGATAGAAAGAAGGCAGGAGTTGCAATCATGATATCTGACAAAGCCAAAGTACAAATAGACCTGATCAAAAGGGGCAGGGAAGGTAAATATATTCTGCTAAAAGGAAGTATAGACAATGAGGAAATATCACTAATCAACATGTATGCACCAAATGGTATAGCATCCAAATTTTTAATAGAGAAACTAGGAGAATTGAAGGAGGAATTAGACAGTAAAACCATATTAGTGGGAGACTTGAACCAACCACTATCAAATTTAGATAAATCAAATCAAAAAATAAATAAGAAAGAGGTAAAAGAGGTGAATGAAATCTTAGAAAAATTAGAATTAATAGACATATGGAGAAAAATAAATAGGGACAAAAAAGAATACACCTTCTTTTCAGCACCACATGGCACATTCACAAAAATAGATCATACACTAGGTCATAGAAACATGGCACTTAAATGCAGAAAAGCAGAAATATTAACTGCAGCCTTTTCAGATCACAAGGCAATTAAAATATTGATCGGCAAGGGTACATGGAGACCCAAATCAAAAATTAATTGGAAATTAAATAACATGATACTCCAAAACCATTTAGTTAGAGAAGAAATCATAGAAACAATTAACAATTTCGTTGAAGAAAATGACAACGGCGAAACATCCTTTCAAACCTTATGGGATGCAGCCAAGGCAGTACTTAGAGGAAAATTCATATCCCTGAGTGCATATATTAACAAATTAGGGAGGACAGAGACCAAGGAATTGGAAATGCAAATCAAAAAACTTGAGAATGAACAAATTAAAAACCCCCAGAAGAAAACCATACTAGAGATCCTAAAAATTAAGGGAGAAATTAATAAAATAGAAAGTGACAGAACTATTGAGCTAATAAACAAGACTAGAAGCTGGTACTTTGAAAAAACAGACAAAATAGACAAAGTACTGGTTAATTTAATTAAAAAAAGGAAAGAAGAAAGGCAAATTAATAGCATCAAGGATGAAAAGGGGGATCTCACCTCAAATGAAGAGGAAATTAAGGCAATCATTAAAAACTACTTTGCCCAACTATATGGCAATAAATTTACCAATCTAGGTGATATGGATGAATATTTACAAAAATATAAATTGCCTAGACTAACAGAAGAAGAAATAGTTTTCTTAAATAATCCCATATCAGAAATTGAAATCCATCAAGCCATCAAAGAACTGCCTAAGAAAAAATCCCCAGGGCCTGATGGATTCACCAGTGAATTCTATCAAACATTCAGAGAACAGTTAACCCCAATATTACACAAACTATTCGACATAATAAGCAAAGAGGGAGTCCTACCAAACTCCTTTTATGACACAAGCATGGTACTAATTCCAAAGCCAGGCAGGCCAAAAACAGAGAAAGAAAACTATAGGCCAATCTCCCTAATGAATATAGATGCAAAAATCTTAAATAGGATACTAGCAAAAAGACTCCAGCAAGTGATTAGAAGGGTCATCCACCATGATCAAGTAGGATTCATACCAGGGATGCAGGGCTGGTTCAACATTAGGAAAACTATCCACATAATTGACCACATCAACAAGCAAACCAACAAGAATCACATGATTATCTCAATAGATGCAGAAAAAGCCTTTGATAAAATACAACACCCATTCCTACTAAAAACACTAGAAAGCATAGGAATAGAAGGGTCATTCCTAAAAATAATAAACAGTATATATCTAAAACCATCAGCTAATATCATCTGCAATGGGGATAAACTAAATCCATTCCCATTAAGATCAGGAGTGAAACAAGGATGCCCATTATCACCTCTATTATTTGACATTGTATTAGAAACACTAGCAGTAGCAATTAGAGAAGAAAAAGAAATTGAAGGCATCAAAATAGGCAAGGAGGAGACCAAATTATCACTCTTTGCAGATGACATGATGGTCTACTTAAAGAATCCTAGAGATTCAACCAAAAAGTTAATTGAAATAATCAACAACTTTAGCAAAGTTGCAGGATACAAAATAAACCCACATAAGTCATCAGCATTTCTATATAATTCCAACACAGCTCAGCAGCAAGAACTAGAAAGAGAAATCCCATTCAAAATTACCCAAGACAAAATAAAATACTTAGGAATCTATCTCCCGAGACAAACACAGGATCTATATGAACACAACTACAAAACACTTTCCACACAACTAAAACTAGACTTGAACAATTGGAAGAACATTAACTGCTCATGGGTAGGACGAGCCAATATAATAAAAATGACCATCCTACCCAAACTCATCTATCTATTTAGTGCCATACCCATGGAACTCCCAAAAATTTTTTTTACTGATTTAGAAAAAAACATAACAAAGTTCATTTGGAAAAACAAAAGATCAAGGATACCCAGGGAATTAATGAAAAAAAATACAAAGGAAGGGGGTCTTGCAGTCCCAGATCTCAGACTATATTATAAAGCAGCGGTCATCAAAACAATTTGGTACTGGCTAAGAGACAGAAAGGAGGATCAGTGGAATAGACTGGGGGCAAGCAACCTCAGCAAGACAGTATATGACAAACCCAAAGATCCCAGCTTTTGGGACAAAAATCCACTATTTCATAAAAACTGTTGGGAAAATTGGAGGACAGTGTGGGAAAGATTAGGCTTAGATCAACACCTCACACCCTACACCAAGATAAATTCAAAATGGATGAATGACTTGAACATAAAGAAAGAAACTATAAGAAAATTAGGCGAACACAGAATAGTATACATGTCAGACCTTTGGGAAGGGAAATACTTCAAAACCAAGCAAGAATTAGAAAGAATTACAAAATGCAAAATAAATAATCTGGATTACATCAAATTAAAAAGTTTTTGTACAAACAAAACCAATGTAACCAAAATCAGAAGGGTAGCAACAAATTGGGAAACAATCTTCATAAAAACCTCTGACAAGGGTTTAATTACTAAAATTTATAAAGAACTAAATCAATTGTACAAAAAATCAAGCCATTCTCCAATTGACAAATGGGCAAGGGACATGAACAGGCAATTCTCAGCCAAAGAAATCAAAACTATTAATAAGCACATGAAAAAGTGCTCTACATCTCTTATAATCAGAGAGATGCAAATCAAAACAACTCTGAGGTATCATCTCACACCTAGCAGATTGGCTAACATGACAGCTATGCAAAGTAATGAATGCTGGAGGGGATGTGGCAAAGTGGGGACATTAATTCATTGCTGGTGGAGTTGTGAATTGATCCAACCATTCTGGAGGGCAATTTGGAACTATGCCCAAAGGGCGATAAAAGACTGTCTGCCCTTTGATCCAGCCATAGCACTGCTGGGCTTATACCCCAAAGAGATAATGGACAAAAAGACTTGTACAAAAATATTCATAGCTGCGCTCTTTGTGGTGGCCAAAAATTGGAAAATGAGGGGATGCCCCTCAATTGGGGAATGGCTAAACAAATTGTGGTATATGTTGGTGATGGAATATTATTGTGCTAAAAGGAATAATAAAGTGGAGGAATTCCATGTGAACTGGAACAACCTCCAGGAAGTGATGCAGAGCGAAAGGAGCAGAACCAGGAAAACATTATACACAGAGACTGATACATTGTGGTACAATCGAAGGTGATGGACTTCTCCATAAGTATCAATGCAATTTCCCTGAACAATCTGCAGGGATCTAAAAAAAAAAATACTACCCACAAGCAGAGGATAAACTGTGGGAGTAAAAACACCGCTGAAAAGCAACTGCTCGACCACAGGGTTGGAGGAGATAAGACTGAGGAGAGACTCTAAATGAACACTATAATGCAAACTCCAACAACAGGGAAATGGGTTCGAGTCAAGAACACATGTGATAACCAGTGGAATCATGCGTCGGCTATGGGAGAGGGAAAGGCGGGGGGGGGGGGGGGGGGGAGGGGAGGAAAAGAAAACGATCTTTGTTTCCAGTGAATAATGTATGAAAACGACCAAATAAAATAATATTAAAAAAAAAAATGCACAAAAAACTTTTACAGTCTTTCTTAGAATCCATGTATCATTATCAATTAGTATCATTTCCAAGGAAGAAAATCCATATGGCTTTAGGCAAATTTGGCTAAATGACTTTCCCAGAGTCACAAAGCTAGGAAGTGTCTGAGACCACATTTGAATGTAGGACCATATGTCTCCAGGCTTGGTGCTCTATTCACTGAGGTACCTAGCTTCCCTATCACCTTAGCTTTTAAAGACAAAATCCATGAGGAATGGAGCAGAAGAATATGGGGACCCAATGTCTCCTGGATGGAGACACCGAAGTGTAAAAATTTGCTGATTGTATTAAGGTAAGTGGAACTCACCTGGGGTCCATCAGAAGATAAAGCAGTTTTGTGTTTAGTGTTTGAATGCTTTAAATTTCTCTGCCCTGGTTCAATGTCCTATATGACTTCAAAATTTATATTATTGTATTTTTTTTTACCTTTTATTTAAAAAAAATTTAATTGTTTAGTCAATTTAGAACATTATTCCTTGGTTACAAGAAACATATTCTTTACCTCCCTCCCCTCCCCCAACCTATCCATAGCCAACATGCAATTTCACTGGGTATTACATGTGTCCTTGATCAGAACCTATTTTTATGTTGTTGATGTTTGCACTAGGAAGTTCACAAAGAGTCTATATCCCCAATCATATCTCCCTTGACCCATGTAACCGAGAAGTTGTTTTTCTTCTTTGTTTCTACTCCCACAGTTTTCCTCTGCTTGTGGATAGTGTTCTTCCTCATAGATCTCTCCAGGTTGTTCGGGATCACTGCATTGTCACTAATGGAGAAGTCCATTACATTTGACTGTACCACAGTGTATCAGTCTCTGTATACAATGCTATCCTGATTCTGCTCCTTTAACTCTGCATCAATTCCTGGAGGTCATTCCTTTTCCCATTGAATTCCTCGAGTTTGTTATTCCTTTGAGCACAATAGTATTCCATCACCAACATATACCACAATTTGTTCAGCCATTCCCCAATTGAAGGGCATCCCTTCATTTTCCAATGTTTTTGCCACCACAAAGAGAGCAGCTATGAATATTCTTGTACAAGTCTTTTTCCTTTTGATCTCTTTTGGTACAAATCCAGAAGTACTATGGCTGGATCAAAGGGCAGATAGTCTTTTATCGCCCTTTGGGCATAGTTCGAAATTGCCCTCCAGAATGATTGGATCAATTCACAACTCCACCAGCAATGCATTAATGTCCCTACTTTGCCATATCCCCTCCAGCATTCATTACTTTCCTTTGCTGTCATGTTGACCAATCTTCTAGGTGTGAGGTGATACCTCAGAGTCATCTCGATTTTCATCTCTCTGATTATAAGAGATTTAGAACACTTTTTCATATTCTTATTAATAGCTTTATTTTTTAATTGAAAATTGCCTGTTCATGTCTCTTGCCCATTTACCAATTGGAGAATGGCTTGATTTTTTGTACAATTGATTTAGCTCTTTATAAATTTGAGTAATTGGACCTTTGTCAGAGGTTTTTGTTTTGAAGATTGTTTCCCAATTTGTTGCTTCCTTTCTACTTTTGGTTGCATTGGTTTTGTTTATACAAAACCTTTTCAAATTGATGTAATCAAAATTATTGATTTTACATTTTGTGATTTTTTTCTCTTGCTTGGTCTTAAAATATTTCCTTTCCCAAAGATCTGACATGTTTACTATTCTGTGTTCACCTAATTTACTTATAGTTTCCTTCTTTATATTCAAGTCATATACCCATTCTGAGTTTATCTTGGTGTAGGGTGTGAGATGTTGATCTAAACCCAATCTTTCCCATACTGTCTTCCAATTTTCCCAGCAGTTTTTATCAAATAGTGGATTTTGATCCCCAAAAGCTGGGATCTTTGGGCTTATCAGAGACTGTCTTGCTGAGGTCACTTACCCCTACCTAGTCCATTCCACTGATTCTCCTTTCTGTCTCTTAGCCTGTACCAAATTGTTTTGATGACTACTGCTTTATAGTATAATTTGAAATCTGGAACTGCAAGGTCCCCTTTCCTCATATTTTTTTTTTCATGATTTCCCTGGATATCCTTAATCTTTTGTTCTTCTAAATGAACTTTGTTATGTTTTTTTTTCTAATTCAGTAAAAGTTTTTTGTTAGTTCAATGGGTATGGCACTAAATAACTAAATTAATTTTGGTAGGAGTGCCATTTATACTATGTTAGCTCATTCTACCCATGAGGAATCAATGTTTTTCCAATTTTTAGATGTATTTTTAATTGTGTAGAGTGTTTTGTAGTTGTGTTCATATAGTCCCTGTGTTTGTCTCAGCAGATAGATTCTTAAGGATTTTATATTGTCTAGGGAGATTTTAAATGGAATTTCTCTTTCAAATTCTTGCTGCTGAGATGTGTTGAAAATATATAGAAATGCTGATGACTTATGTGGATTTATTTTGTATCCTCCAACTTTGCTAAAGTTGTTGATTATTGCCACTAGCTTTTTAGTTGATTCTCTAAGATTCTTTAAGTAGACCATCATATCATCTGCAAAGAGTGATAGCTTGGTCTCCTCATTGCCTATTTTAATACCTCCAATTTCTTTTTCTTCTCTAATTGCTACTGCTAGTGTTTCTAGTACAATGTTAAATAATAGAGGGGTTAATGGGCATCCTTGTTTCACTCCTGATCTTATTGGGAAGGCTTCTCATTTATCCCCATTGCAGATGATGTTTGATCATGGTTTTAGATATATACTGTTTATTATTTTGGGGGTGTATGAGGTGCTCAGGGAAGAGTAGTATCTCTGGGATGGAGGGCTTGTCATGCCCTCCTAGGGCAGCTCTCCAACCTCTGACCATCACCTGACACCCAGCTCTCACTTGTGGCTCCCAGTAGCTGCTAGCATGCGGCAGCGGCCACACCCCAGGCAATGGCTTCGACAGGCCAGCTAAACCTTGTGAGGGTAGCCATCGGGTTGTAGACCCCTGGTGAACTAGGGCCTTGCTCACCCAGCATGTGAAGACTGCTTCAGCCGAACAGATGGAAGAAACCAATAAGAAGATTCAATGGCTGAGAGGGCAATGGAGCAAAGCACTGTGGAGTGCTTAGGGCGTGTTGGAGCACAAAAGACAACACAGCCATCCAATGCAGCTGAGGAAGTTTCTGTGGATTCTTTCAATCTACACTTTTCCCTCTTGTTATAGAATGTTGGGGCAGTTTTCTTGGATAATTTCCTATAGGATGATGTCCAGGATTTTTCTTCTGTTATGGTATTTTGGTAGACCAATGATTCTTAAGTTGTCTCTCCTGGAATTATTTTCTAAATCTTCTGTTTTGTGAATGAGATGTTTCATAATTTCCTCAATTTTTTTATTCTTTTGATCTTGTTTTATAGTTTCCTGCTGCCTTGTGAAGTCACTTGCTTCTAATTGTTGTATTTTTGTTTTTAAAGACTGAATTTTATCCCTGGATTTTTGGTCATCCTTCTCCTTCTGGTCTGATTTTCTTCAGAGGTCATCTTTCATCTTCTTTGCCTCATCTTTCATCTCCTTTGCCTCATTTTCAAGCTGATTAATTTTGGTATTCAAGACAATATTTTCTCATTTTAGTTCAAGTGCCTCTGTTTCCAGATGACTTATCTTTCTTTTTAAGTTATTTCCCCTGTTGTCTTCAGCCTCCTTTAATTGTGTCTTGAATTGTATTTTGAATTCTTCCAAAGCCTGTGTCCAATTTGCTGCAATTGCTATGTTTTTTCTTGATGTTTCTTGATCCTCTTCTGTTACATTTGCTCTTTGTTCATTGTCTGGATAGAAGGTTTCTATTGTAATTTCTTTTTTCTTTTTCTTTTGTTTGCTCATATTTTCCCCTTCTTTCCCCTCTGTAGTTGCCTGCACTCTTGCTCCTCTCATTGTGTGCTGGATCTGTGGGTTTGGGATTTTCTGTCAGCCTCCACCTTTGGAGCTTAGCAAGGCACTCACAGAATTCTGTGGGGGAGGGGTTTTGGAGCTTGAACTTTCTGGCCCTCAGAAGGGTTGATGAGATTAAGCCCAGCTTAGTTGAACTTGCAGAGCTGGATGTGTCTTGAGGCCAAAACCTCGGGAAAATAGGGAGGGGGGAAATATGGAGTTTCTCTGCTGTTGTAATTAGACTGTGTCCTCTGTACTTCTAATTAGATTAATTATAATTATATATATGTATATATATATAATAATATAATAAATAGATTAATTAACTAGAACTGCCTCCGAGCCATCTGTATTCGGAGTACTGAGCCTGGCACAGCTTTGCCTGCAAGGTACTCCCTCCAGGTTAGCACCCTTGCCTGCCCAGAGATTCCAGTCACTGCTGGAGACTCAGTACTGTGGGTGGGGAAGGGGTGCCTGGACCTTTCTTCTTCCTTCCCCTTAAAACTGATTGTTTTCAAATTCAGGCTTTTTGGGGGGTGTACCTTTAAAGTTGAGTCCAGCAGGAGTGTTCCTTGGGTCTGTCCTGTTGTTAGGTTTAGTTTTCAGTCTCCTAGGATCATTTGATTTTTAATTGATTAGGAAGGGTTTTCAGAGGCCTGAACTTTCGCTGCCTCTGCATAGCCATCTTGACTCTGCCTCTCTGACTTCATAATTACTTGTGTGTCTTAGTAGGTTGAAACACAGGAATAGAATGTAGATCTAAATGTCACGTATATAAATCTGATTAAGTTAAAGGGTAGGGGTAATACTGTATGTTAAGATATAATCAGGAAAAAATTGAGAAATCAGAGAAGAGCCTGATAGAAAGATCTTTGGTGAAAGTCAAGTTGGGGGGGAAGAAACAGAAGTGATTATCATATGTAGAATACCTACATAGAAAGAAGAAATAGATGAGGAGTTGGAGAAAAAAATCAGAAAGTTGGCACTGAGTCACGTTACGGCAGTGATGAAGTTATTCATATTCAGTTATTCATACATCTACCTAAGCTAGCTTCTCTCAAAAGTAAAGCGACTAATTCTTTTTTGACTTTGCTCTGTCAGTATTACATTCTTTAAAAAGAAGAGGGATGAACAGGGGAGAATTCTACCATGAACTTGATTCTCATTAACTGGTTGCTGGGGTGGAAAGAATAGGAGCCCTGGGGAGAAGCAACCACTCCCTCCCTCTGAGTCTGTAACCGAAGAGAAGAAATCCTTATACAGGCATGAACCTTAGATTTTGGGAAACTGATTTGAAAGGGTTCAGAGGAAATATAAATAGGATCTCATGGATGAAGATTCTACTAAGGAAGTCAAACTTTAAGGGATGGTAGATATTTAAGAATGAATTTTTAAAGACATCAAGGGAAGCAATTCCATTGAGGAAAAGAAGGATAGGCCCAAAACGTCTGCTGTAGATACAAAGGAAACTCAGCAACCTACATTTACAGGAGCAGCTAGGTAGCACAGTGGATAAAGAACCAGACCTGGAATTGGGAGAACCTGGACTTAAATCTGGCTTCAGATAATTCCTAGTTGTATGACCCTGAGCAAGTCACTTAATCTGAATTGCCTTGCTGCTCTTCTGTCTTAGAATTGATAGAAATACAGGAGGAAAAACTAAACAAACAAACAAAAAAGATATGTATAAAAAATGAAAGAAGAATCCACTTACAGAAGATAAACACAAAACTATGGCCACTGTCCTGTAAAATATCAGTATTGCAAAAACTGAGCTAAGGCTCACATGGATATCAAGGGCCACAAAAAAGAAGGTGTTTTTCTTTCAAACCTATATCAGGGGGGAAAGGAAGTTTGAAGAAAAGTTAAGACTTTTGCCTGAGGCATATAGGATAATAGATGATAAGAGAGATGGTAAAAGATCTGTCCTTGATAAAAATCTGATGACATAGTCCAAATGAACTACCCCATACTGACATTTTGCAGATATGATTGCAGAGTCACTGTTACTAAAGTTCAAAAGATGGTGGAGATGGATGGAGGTACTATAGGTACGGAATGGACAAGAATATCGAATTAATAAATTATAGGCCAATAATCTTGACTTTGATCTCTGGGAAAATTCCAGAATGTATCAATAGAAATAGTTAGGGGCAGCTAGGTAGGACCTGGAGTCAGAAGGATCAGGATTCAAATCTGGTCTCAGATACTTTCTAGCTGAATAACCCTAGCCAAGGCATTTAACTCCAAGTGTCAGGTCCTTACCACTCTTCTGCCTTAGAATTTGACTTGAAGAAGACCTGATAATCTTTCAGTGTCAGTGGAGCAGGACTTCCAGTGATGTCCTCTAGGAATTTGTACATTAGTCTTTTATGGTGTCACATTTTTATCAATGGCTTCTACAAAGGCACAGAAAATACAATTCTGATAGGGTTAGCCTGTTTATTAGATGACAGATTTAGGATTCACAAAGATATTGAGAAACTTGAACTTTGAACAGTCTAACAAGATAAAATTCAAGAAGGAAAAACATAATGTCTTACTCTTGGGTACAAAATGAATTCAACACACACAAGATTTTTTTTTTTTTTTCTGAAAAAGATCTTAGGGTTTCAGTGAACTGAAAGTTCAGTATGAGTCAGCAGTGTGATAGGACAGCAGGAAAACTAATCTGGTCATGAGTTACAATTACATCTGCATGGTTTCCAGGAATAGGAGGGTGATGTGATTACTGGACTCTGCCTTCAAAAGGCTTCATGTAGAGTAATATGTTTAGTCCTGGGTGTCACCATTTAAGAAAACAATGGTAAGCAGAACAATGTCTGGGGGAGGGCAAAGAGGGTGATGAAGAGCCTTCAGTATTTTCATAAAGGGTGAAGATGTTTAGCTTAAAAAGAAAAGGCTTAGGGGGCCATCATAGTTGTCTTCTAGTATTTAAAGAGCTGCCATTTGGGTAAGGGAGCTGACTTGTTTTCATTGACCTCAATGGGAAAAGCCAGGAGCAATAAGATGGAAGATGAAAAGAGATAAATTTAGACTTGATGTCAGGAATATCTTCCTAATCATTACAACTGCTCAAGAGTAGAATGGGCAGCCTTGAGAGATGGCAGGTTGTCATAGTCACCAAGCAGAGGTATGTTAATGCGGGGATACTTTTCACATGTGAGTTGTACTGACTATGTGGGGACAAGTCTCTTCTAGCTTTAAGATCTTTAATTCTATGAACTTGTTTATATATGGAAGAGGACCAACAACAACAATTTATATGCCCCTATAGCACTTCAACATTTACAAAATACCATCTTCCTAATAAGGGAGGTAGTACAAGAATTATACTCACCTTCATTTTACACATAGGGATGGAGCAGAGATGCAAAGCAGCTTTTCCATAACTCACACAAGAGGTATTAAGAGTTAGAGTTGAGTTTCTACAGCCTGTCTCCTACTTGTATTTAAGGAAATGACCAGACCAGCTGCTCTTGACTCTACAAAATTTTACATTTTTTTATGTAATAAAAATTTTACAATTTTTATATTTCTCCTTTTCCATTAGAATAGAAGTTTCTTGAGGATAAGGACTATCTTTCTTTTTGGTAATATTATTATGATCAGTGATAAGCTTAATGCTTGGCAGAGAGAAAGTGCTTGAATGTTTAATCTATCCAGGTTTTGCAACTTTCCCCACTATACTCTTTTACAGCACCTGTACCAATGGTGTCTTTTCTCTATCCCTTCCCCATCCTGTGACCCACACCCTTTCCACCCCTTTCTTTCTCACCAGTTTATTCCAACTGTGCCTTTGGAGTGTAAAGAATAGTGCAACAGTGGAAAGGCTAGCCAGTGGGTGGCCATAGAAGCAATAGCAAGGGAAGACAAAAAGAGGAAGAAAATCTATGACCAAGGGGGCATATCATTTCAGAGCATCTCAAAGAGAAGGGAGTTCATCCTCTTCTCTTCTCTACTCTTTCCCCCCCTCTTTTATTCCTTTATGCTCAGAACTATTGTTGGTTAGGGGGCATCTGGTGTCACTATTCATGTTTACCCAAAGTATGGTTAAAGATTTTCCCTTTCATAGGAACTTGAAAAACACAAAGTGGATGTCAGTGAATAACTGACTTGACTGAATTGTCAACAAACATCTAGAATTTAGAATGTAGACTGTACATATTTTAAACGGAGGATATATGAGGTACCTAGAAGAAACACTCTAGAAACAACCCATTGGAGATTCCAAAGTTAAAAAAAGATAGAATTGCTTATTAAATACAGAATAAGCAATCCTCGTATGTGCTGGATGCTGTACTAAGTATATTTCACTCTCCAAGGCTTTATTCTAGCATATGTCCATGGAGTGAGGCATAGAGCACTGACCATCAAACTCAAATTGTAGGATTAATGGACACTTATTGACTCTGTGACCTTAACTTCTGTTTACTTCAGTTTCCCTCAAATGTAAAATAGCATTTACTTCCAAAGGTTTTTATAAGGAGCAACTGAGATTATACTTGTAAAGTATTTAGGATAGTGCCTAGCACCTACAGATACTAAATAAATAAATAAAAACTTTGTTGCATTATTGTTGTTATTGAATCATCCCTATTTCCTGGGGTTGTGTTAAGAAAAATCAATGCTTTCTAAATTTCTGAAGGTTATATCATTGTGAGTTGTTATTATCTCCACCATATTGGTGGTCCAAAAATCACTCTTTCTTTTAGGATTAAGTATTCTGTGTATTGGGAATGCCTTGCTGGAATATAGTTTCCACACAGAGGGACAATTTCTTTCATCCTTAATATATCTAGCAGACTACTGTTGTGGGGTTGGATAAAGATAGGACTGCTTATCCACTCTTCAGAAAGCAAGTACATCTTGTACTTTTAAAAAATTCCATTTGTGTTGTCACTGGAATATTTCTTGTAGGTGCTTCATGTAAATGTTCAGAATGTTGATAGTCTATGTTCTACAGTCCAACCTCAGACATTTACTAACTTCATGGCCCTGGGCAAGTCTGCCTCAGTTTCTTCTTCTATGAAATGGAAATAATATTACTTATTTCACTGGGTTGTTTTGAGAGTCACATGAAATAATGCATGTAAAATGCTTTGTAAATCACGAAATATCATATAAATGTTAGTACAATAAAAACTTCTTGAAGGTAGGTGATTATTTGTTTTTGCTTTTTTATTCCTAGTCCTAAATGCATTATTTTACATAGAGTGAACTTGTAAAACTGTTTGGAGGATTGTATTGTATTCAAAGGCTATAATACTTATTGTGCATTTTAGCAAGAATTATATCTTAAGTTAAAATTTTTTTTCAGTTGTCAAACATTAATTTTGTCCTGATATGTCTCTTTCTCTCTCTCTCTTCCCCACACTCCCTATTCCCACTGGGAAAAAAAGAAAGAAAAGTAAAACCCTTATAACAAATAAGCACAGTACAGTAAGACAATTTCTCATATGCACCATGCCATCTCTCATTCTGCATAGTCATTTATTCCTTCTGGGACAAAAAAGAGAAAGCTTTGGGGGCCATGAGAGTTTTCTTCAGATGATGACTTTTTTTTTTTAAATAAACCCTCACCTTCCATCTTGGAATCAATAAGGCAGAAGAGTGGTAAGGGCTAGGCAATAGGGATCAAGTGACTTGTCCAGGGTCACACAGCTAGGAAGTGTCTGAGGCCATATTTGAACCTAGGACCTCCCGTCTCTAGGCCTGGCTCTCAATCCACTGAGCCATCCAGCTGCCCCCTTGACATTTTTTTTAAAAATAAGATCATATATAACTGAATCATGGAGAGACTAAGGTATTAAATTGACCATTTAGGGCCATATTGACTGTTTCTTCCTTTACTAAGTAAACCAGTTATAGGACCAAGTTTCCTCCTTCCCAGTGGTCCTTGCACTAGCTGAAATGACTCGAAGGGTCACCCATTTTATATGAGACTCAAATATAGAACCCAAATCTAATAGAAGAGTTTGTGCACAGTGCTAATCTTTTATTTTACAGGGCAGGTACTTTTGTGGTATGTGGCCTTGGAATGAAACAATAATTTAATTAGTTGCTGAGGGCAAACAGTGAATAACTGGGAGCCATGAGAAGAAAAACCAGAGATTAGTTTTGTCTGCCTTAGACTTGTTCCCTAAGTGTGTTTGTAAAAGAGCTCAAAGTCAAGAAACTGGGAACTGAATGCAAGGGGGAACATCAAGATGAGCAACAGAGATAAAGCAGAATCTGCAGAAGGTTTCACACCTGGGAGTTATCTTTTAATTGGATTTGTGTTTCAGATGATTTTGAACTACAGGGAAACCTTCAGCAGTCACAGAATTATGTTAATCCTTTCATAGACTCCACCTCTACTTTCTTGTTGTCAAGGGACTATTATCAGCTAGGGTACCCCTCTACTTAAGTTAAGACTAGTTTGTTTTGTTTTGTTTTTCCCTGAAAGGTGATCAAACTGTCCATAGTAATTGATTTCCCCCTTTGATGCAATTTCCTGATAGCCTCTAACCTTTTTGAAGTAGCTTCCTGATCCCCAAAGAGTCATGTAGAGTGGTGACCCTTCAGGTTTAGCAGATAGCCCAACATATACAAGTTAGAACATCTTTTCTGCTGATCAGATACATTTCCATATGGAGGCAAGGGAGATCTCCTTCTATACCAGCAAAGCATCATTGTTGAATATTTTTTCCTTGCTAAGGCTAACTAAACATCCTTTATGAAATATTGATTAACCTACAGCTGATTCATTTTATTTTAATGTCAAATATAAATTAGCAAGGGATCAGCCTGAACTAAACCCCACTATATATATATATATATATATATATATATATATATATATATATATATATATATATATATATATATATATATAGTCTTATCCGTGAAGAAATAGCCCTGGATTTTAAAAAAATGTATAAGAATATATAAATGTATAAATGTATATAAATGTATAAAAAAATGTATAAGAAGAGAGCAAACCCTCTAATTGTATGACTGCTTTTCAGGAAGTAAAGCCTAGTTTCAGAGAAACCTACCCAGAAGGGGAAGATTTATTTATTAATTTATTTTTACTTATATCATACATATCCTAAGGGATTGTAATGTGTTTTGGACAAGGTAGTTCCAACATGGAAGAAATCTTTGTTCTTGCAAAGTATTAAATTGGCAATAACTTACATTTGCTTAGAACTTTAATATTATCCAGATGTTTGCCCATATTTGATCATTTTGTGCTTGCTTCTTTGCTGTGAGAAAAGGCCAGCTTCTTGAGGAGAGAAAAGAGTTAGGGTCTGGACTTTTTATTTCATTGGTACAGGGAACTCCCAAGTAAGGAAAGTCCTTTTACAGAGGCAGGTTGGCATCTTCTCTGCAATTTTTATAATCTTAAGTTTCCTAAAGGTTTCTCCTGCTTATTGCATATATATCTTATATGTGTGTAGTTATTTGCCTGAAGTCTCCCCATTAGACTTTGTATACTCCTTGAGGGCAGGAATTATGCTTTTGCTATCCTTTGGATCTTTACTGCTTAGCAGAATCTGTCACATAGTAAACACTTAATAAATTTTCATTCATGGTGATAAAGGAGCATTGGGAAATTAAATTACATAAGGTCATATGATCAGTGGAGGGATTTGAAGCAGGGACAAAAAGAAAGAAAAAGGAGGAGAAGATGGTGGGAGGAGAAGGAGGAAAAGGAGAATGAGGAAGAAGAGAGAGAGAGAGAGAGAGAGAGAGAGAGAGAGAGATGGTGGAGAATCAGACATACTATAAGAACAGAATGGGCAAATGTCCCAACTTTAAAAAAAATAGGAAGAATACTGAGTCTGCAAACTAAAATTACCTTGATTTTAATTTATGGGAAAATTCAAGAAGAGATCCATAGGAAGAGTTAAGGGAAACAAGATAGCACAGTGGATGGAGAGTCAAGAGTTGGGAAAATCTGCATTCAAATCTGGTATCAGACACTTTCTAGCTATGTGACCTTGGGCAAGTCACTTAACCCCAATTGCTTAGCCCTTATTGCTGTTCTGCTTTGAAACTGATATTTAGTGTCAATTCTAAAACAGGTGAGGGTGAAAAAAAAGTTGAGCATTTCAGTTTGTGCAAAGAGTCAAAATCAATATTAGGATAAGGAATATTTTCTTTGTCTTCTTTTGTCAAGGAGAGCAGAAAGAAGAAGTCCTTTTTATCTTGGAATATTTTATTTCAGTTAGAGTGCTGATGTTTATTTTTCCATGATCAAATTGCTAAAGCATCTTAATAAATCTTTAGATATTTATATTGGGGATTGGGGTGAGGAAAATTTTATTATCCCTTGGATGTTTAAAAAAAGACAAGGGGACAATTCAAGGAAACTGGACCTTTGTTTTTTCTGCTTCCTTTAATAGCCTGATCCTGCCTATGTCCTGGATTAGAAATTATTGTGTTGCTGGGATTCTTCTCCCCCACTTCCCCTACTCAACCACCTTAGTATGAAATCAATATTTCAAGTATAAAAATATTTCCCTCTAGCAACTTTCTCAGCAATCTCCCTTGAAATTAGGTCACCCAGAGCTTTCAATCTTTTAGTTGTCAATTTATAAAAGATGGAATAAAGATTAAATCAAAACATCAATTTATGTATAAAAGATAACACAGGGGAAAATGTTTAGGATTTTAAAAGGGAATATGGTATATCCAGAACTGACAGTCAGGGGACCAAGAGTTTATGATAAAAGAATGAAAATCTTGAAGTAATTTGACATGCACCCCAGATTTTGTGAAATTCATTTTCACAGAGTTCAGAAGGACAAGTAGCATCTTACTGACTAAAATTCTATGCTCAAAACTCAGCCCAGGAGGGAAGGGGGACTCTCCACATTCAAGCTTTGATGATACAAAGGGAAACGGTTCACTCCTGTTCAATTATAAGTACCAGCAGACCTGATTCATTTCTCACTTATTGTCTGTTTCCTCTGAGAACCTCCATTTTTAAGGAGGACTTCTGGGCCAGTCAACCCTTCATTCCTTTCCAGGCTACACTGTTGACTCTCCCAGACTTTCTCTATAATACCTCTGGTTCTTGGTGCTCATATTTTCCCTTCTTTTCTTCCCCCTTACTTGTCAGGTTCTTTTTTTATGTATTCTTCTCTCATTTGTATGTAAACTTCTTGAGTGTGGGGACTATCTTTCTGTTTGTAGTTGTATTACCAGGGCTTGGCACAGTGCCTGGCCCATGGTATGCACTTAATATAAAATGTAATCATATTACATATAATATAATATAAAAATAATAATATAAAAATCAACAAAATATGAATAAATGCTGTTTAACTTGGTAATAAGCTTGAAAATAATGATTGCTGTTTGAAGAGACTGATGTGGATACATAAGGAACTCATCAACTAATTTATATTTGAAAAGAAAAATGTGCAGACGATGGAAAGAAGGCAAGGTAACAGATGATTTTAAAAATCTGGCACATTTCTCTAAGAATACTTTCAGTAGTTCAAAAGCTCAGGAGGAAATAAAAAACTCCCCATGTTTAAAACTATTTCAGGATGGGAAAGGGTGAATAAAAAAGGCATAACATCTTTGCTGGGGATAGATGGGACGATGATAACTGACAGCAGAGAAGGTAGAACTGCTCATTTGGCTTCTGTTCTCTTTAAAGAGAGACAAGAAAAATAAAGATCAAAGAAAATGGATATGGGAGATGAATAAGCAGATAGTTAAAGATGACCTATTCCATCTTGTAATGGAATTACAATTAAATCAATTGCATACTTAGGTATGGAAATAATTGGCAGAGATGAATGCAGAATTACTGTCAGTGATATTTGAATGGATGATAATCCAGTACTGGAGAAGACCAAAGGTCCTGATCAGCAAAAATGGGAACAACACAGAGTCTGAAAACTACAGGTCAGTGAATTTGACTTTCCTTGGAAAATTCTAGAAAGGAACATTGGTGTGGTGATTACAAAGAACCAGCATGGCTCAGTCAAGTCACACCAAAATCATGTTGGACAAACCTAATTTTCTTTTTGTCTAGATTACTCAACCAATTCTTTAGGGGATATATTAGCTATTCTTTGCCTGTTGTTCAGTCGTTTTTCAGTCATGTCTGATTTTGCATGATCTCATTTGTGTTTTTTTTTGGCAAAGATACTAGAATGGTTTGCCATTTCCTTCTCCATGTGCTAAAGTGTCTCATGTTTTTCTTATGGGAAAGATGGAGACATAAAGACTAGTTATCAACACAATTAGATGAACATCTGAGCTGCTTGAATGGCCAGATTCAAAGACTAATTATTAATGGTTCAATGTCAATGTGGTAATAGTTGATGGTTGTTGTCTTTCCTACTCAAAGAAGACCAAAATGATATCACTGGATGATGTTTTTTGATTTGCAGATGAATAGAATTTAAAGGAGGCAAAGTTGCATACATTTATCTCCCTTGCTCTCTCTTCCAGAGTCATCAACGCCTAGTGGCAGGACAAAAGTCAAAGCAGCTGGTTATGGTTTGGGATGTAGTAGATGACCTTGGCTTTTTTGATGTCTAACCAAGCTCTAAAAGCTCCATTGTACCTTTTTTTTTCATCTTCATGGCCATGGAACAAATTGTTCTCATCCACCTCTTCCATACAAATAAGTCTTCACGTGTCAACTCACTAATGAGTTTAAAGTCTGATGATTACCTTCAACTTGGTTTATCCCATTGCTAAGAGAATAGAACAAGGTCTGGTTGTTGCACATTCTACAGCTTCTTGGAGCCACAGATAAGTGCTAGGTGGCAAGTGGACACAAAAAGGAAGAAATCATTACTGAAAAAAAAATGGCTCAGCAAATCCTCACACTAGAAGTGATTGTCTTCCCTGAATACTCCTTATATCCTAATATGGTGGTAAGTCTCCAGTGTTGTACCTTGGGGATCTATAAAGCTCAGTAGTGCTTAACATTGTATCAATGTAAAGCAATGCTAAGCCATAAATCCATAAGACTGAAGAGGAACATGCCACCCACCTCCTGCCAGAATGATGTTCTACTTAAAATCTAGAATGTAACTTGCATATTTGAACAAGCCTAATACAGGAACAATTTTTTGCTGGAATCAAGTCAATAAACATTTATTTCATATTTATCATGCACTAGTCACTGTGCGAAGCCCTTGAGATACAAGAAAATCAAAAAATAAAATAAAACAGTGTCTGAACTCAAGAAGCTAATAATCTAATAGACATTGCACATTTATTGTGAGGGTTTTAAAAAATTATTCTATCCAGGATGTGGGAAGGAGAGCTAATGAAGACCTGTAAAAGTAATTGTTATACAAAGCAGCTCCTGAGAAAAACAATACATAAAATTTCAATGAATTGAAAAAAGCATAGATGGCATGCTCAGCAATTTTGCTGATTACACTAAACTGGGAGGGAATTCTGAATTGTGAAAGGGACTTATTTTATCTTAACTTAATCAATCGAGTACTTGGAGTGCTCCACCCTTTTAACTTAATAAATCAGGAATTGAGGATCATTTTGATAAAAGTTCACACCCTTAGAGGATGGGAGGTAGATCCCACACTGTGCCAGGCAAATTAAGAAACTCTGATTGGTTCCTGAGATGTGATAGACCCACAGAGAAAGGAAGTTGAAATCAGAGAACCAGGAAGTGACATGGAGAAAACTGCTTATAAAAGCCAACCAAGGTGGCTCTTGCTGAGGGAGGACTTCTAAGTTGGGGGGATTCTACTGCATTGGTGGCTCTTGCTGAAAGAGGGATTCTTCTGCATGGTGATTCTGCATTGGTGGCTTGAGGAATTTGGCTTCAGTGACTCCCTTGGGTTGAGGAGACCTCAGCCAGAGACACTGGCCTTTCAGCTCTTCTTCTGTCTTTGGTGGGACGCTCTTTTTGATGAGACACTTGGGTCTGGATTTAGGGAATTTAGCTAGGCAATATTCCCTATCTCCTTCCTACATTTCCCCCTTTATTATCTCTACCTTGCTGTAATAAAGCTACTAAAGCTACTAAGAGACTCGTAGTTTAATTTTTCATTATTATAAATGATGACCACAACAATTTTTAAAATTCTTATTTTTGTAAAACCCATTTTAATTATTACAGAATTTTTAAAAGTATTACTTTATTAGTCTTACAAACTGTTTGGTTACAGAATTGGCCAAATGAATTGTGGAGTATATACTCCAGAGAAAGGCTAATCTTCTGAGCCCTTTAAATTAAATTAAATGTATTGGATCATAAAAGAAGAGACTTTAGAAGCCTTCTAGTTTAACTCCCTCAATTTAAAAATGAAAAAACTGAAGTTGTGACTTGACCAGGGTCACAAAACTAGTATGTATCTAAGTGACAGTTTGAACCTAGGTCTTCTTGACTCCAATTAGTAACTGAAATTAGGAGAAACTTCAAAATAACCAGTATTTTTCTGGCAATCTCTCTCTCTCCCTCCCTCCCTCTTTTTTTTCCATCTCTGCCTTCCCTCCCACCTCTCCCTTTATTTCCTCCCCCCTCTTCATTTAAGTGAGCTCAAAGAAGTATTCTGGGTGGCCAAAACAACTCCTTTAGAAAGCTGTTAGAAACATTTATACTGTGAGATACTGATATTGTATTAACTTTCTTTATTGCTACTCCAGCAAAGAGATGTATTATCATTTCTTCTTTTGAGAATTTTTTAAATTTAGTCCTTCCTCCTCCTTCCCCCCATATTCTATACATGATTTGGGTTCTTTAGAGCTACCCATCTTTCCCCCCAAGGTGCTTTACCCACATAGGTCACTTTTTAATTAAAAAATTAATTAAAAATATGATGGGTCCTTTTTAAAAAGAAATGTTCACCTGTCTAACAAAATGAAGATTTTTCTCCTCTACCAACCTCAACACTCTAAAGATAAAATTACAATGAAGGAAAACATCAGGAGAATAAATCCTTTGTTGCTACATGCCCAAGGCACTATACCCTCTCACTCTCATGCCTACCCTCACCTCCTTTATTTTCCTCATAGTTACACACACATTAATGCGCACAACACACAGGTGGCTGACTTCATCCTTACAAGTATATGTCATATTTGGTTTTTTAAAAACATACAAAACCCTTTGTCTTTTTTGAATGATTTACAGTAATCTAGTCAGCTCAATAGTCTAACTGAACTAATATTTATATTCATATTTAAGGTCTAAAATTGCTACAAAGTGTCTTCAACTTGCCACCTCTATTAGGGAAGCTCTAGGGCCAAAACTGATTAAAAAGACAAAAGAAAGAAAACAGTAACAACTACTAGCACCACAAAGAAATTTTGGGAAAATGAACACTTTTGAAGTCCTAATCTAGGCTTTAGATGTCTGGGTTTTAATGAATGAATTGGATTAGGAAACATTATGATGTTGATCTCTTGGATCAATGGGGCCATTTTGTCTAGCTAGAGGTTGAAGTTGTAATCCCCTCTAACAACTTTAAAGAGGTGCTATACTTTTCCTGCAGAAGGTATCCTTCCTCCCCTTGCTCTGGGTGGATATTTTTCTTGTTACAAAAAAGTTTCCACTATTCTTGGTTAGGAGCCCATCTCTCAAACTTCCTTCCTTTCTTCCTTCCTTGCTTCCTTGCTTCCTTGCTTCCTTCCTTCTTTCCTTCCTTCCTTCCTTCCTTCCTTCCTTCCTTCCTTCCTTCCTTCCTTCCTTCCTTCCTTCCTTCCTTCCTTCCTTCCTTCCTTCCTTCCTTCCTTCTTTCCTTCCCAGCTTTCATAAACATAAACATTTTTTTCAGTGTCTACAACATGCCAGGACCATGCTTTGCAATGGGGATACAAAAGAGGAAAAAGACAGTCTCTGTCCTTAAAGAGCTTACAGCATTATGGGAAAGACATCATGTAAACAAACACATACAAAGCAAATTATGTACTGAATGAGTAGGAAATAATTATAAGAGGGAAAGTAATAGAATATCTAGAGGTTAGGGAGGGTTTCTTATACAAAGTGAGATTTCCATTGGGACTTAAAGGAAGCCAGGGAGATAAGTAATTAGAGTAGAGGAAGGAGAGCATTCCTGGCATGGGGACAGCCAGAGAGAATGCCTGGAGTGGAAAGGTGGAGTATTTTGTTTGTGGGATAGTCAAGAGGCCAGGGTTAGTGTGTCTCATAAGGCACTGGAGTGATAGGCAAGGAAGAGAGGGAAAGAGGGAGCTCCTGGTGACTGGTCTCATTTTTTTTTTCTGTAAAATATGAGGCAGAGTTCTCAGCAGAGAGAGGAGAGTGATGGAGCCATGGGTTGTTTAAATAGGGATGAAAAAGATTGGAAGAGCTGCTTTGAAAAATAGAATAATGATTTCATAAGGAAGGTATAGTAGGATTGCCTACCAACAGTGAGAGCCCAGTTAAGGTTTTAAAACAAAAATTTGTAGTGTATCCAGTCAATGATATTCTCCATTTACTTCACCAGCATATGTGCAGGTGATAAATAGTAGAAATGATTCAAAGCTTAGACTTGACTGGGAATAATAGGCAATAGGACAATGGAGCTAGGAAATAAAAAGAAGAGGACAGTGTGGATGGAGTTCAGTTGGTTTGCTAAGGAGTTAAGATGAGGAGAAGGAGGAGAGAGTGGCTAGTAGGAAGGAGATGGCCTGGGAGAGAATTGAGGGATTAAGGGATTGGAAGTCATGGTATGGATAAAAAATAGAGAATATTAATTATAATTAGAGAATAAAAGAAAAATAACAGAAGCCAGAGAAGAGGTGAAAAGCCAATAGATTATGATCAAATAAAGGGATTTCAGAATTCTTGAACATGGTGGTAGTACATGGTAATACATATAAGGGTATGATTATCTTTGTGTATAATTGAGGTGGTGTGGAGGTGAGTAAGATAAGAAATTGAGTGGTTAAAGTATTTGAGGGAGAATCAGTATTTGTATTGAAGTCCCATAATATGAGAGTAGGATTTAGGGAGAACAGAAAAATTGTGGGTCATACTGAACTTGTTGAGGAAGGAAGGAGAATGGCCTGGAGATCTGCAGACAATATCTACCAGAAATTTGGTTGAGTTGTAAATATAAATAATATGAATATCAAAGGAAGAAGGTTACTGAGTGGTAGGGGAAGGGGGAGAACCCAGGGTAGGGAGCAAAGAGTATTACAATTTTTCTGTCTCAGTTAGTGAACTGAGGAAAATGAATGAAGGTGTAGCCAATATTCAAAAGAGTGACTAGAGAGGCTGTGACATCAGAGGAAAGCCAGTTTCAGTAAGAGTTAGTAGATGAAAACAATGGGAAAGGAAAAGATTTAAGATAAAGGGAAGTTCATTGCCTATGAATAAGAAGGCACAGTGGAAGGGCTGGGTGGAGTTAGGATAAAATTTTAGAGTGGAATGGTTGAGGGGAATGAGAATGAAGAATTGGGTAGTAGGGGGGATGGTTGCTTATCTACTGGAGTTCAGTGGGGGTGTAAAGGGTATTATCAGGTGTAAGAATGTTTATCATTGAGTGGAGAAAGCCATTTCTCTACCCTCAAAGGACAGACAGAAGGAGATAGGAGACCTGAAGTCCTTGTTCTTTGCATTCAATGTTTTTTTGCATCATAGTTGAGAGATTGGTCTGACAGCAGGTTGTACTGTTGTAGAAGGAAGTGGCTGTTTTGAGGATCTGGTCCCAAAGGGAGCTTTCTTCAGGGAATGTCTCATATCCACCAGGAGATGAACAGTTCAGAGTACTAAGGATGGTTTGAGGTTTTCTCACCTAAGGAGGCAACAGCAAGAAGTAGCAGATGGAAGATGCCTGGTCTGGCTCTTAGCAGCCTTTATTGAAGAACTCTTTCCTTGAAGCTCTTTACTCCACAAACTCCACAATTATATGATCAGAAACTTACAGCAAAAGTAACTTATCAAAAAGCCAGCCATCAGTTTTTAGGGAAATGGGGAATCATAAAGTGAGATCTTGGCAGATTAGACTGAAGCAGTAGCTTTTAGTTGATTGGTTGTTGCCCTGTGTACTTGAAGAGGACCAAAGTAACATGTTGGGTAGATGTATGATTGTGGCTTATCAGACCAATATGAGCTCAGAAGGTTCTAGCACCTATCAGGCACAAATAACCAGTATGAATGAACATTTGGGACAGAGATGTCTCTAAATTTGCATATCTCATGTTTCTTTTGAGCTACTGAAATTCTTTGCTCACAAAGCACAGTACCTTCTTGATGCAGACATACCTTGATGGATGGTCCTGAGCCAGTGTTTCCCATACCTCACAAATGATAACAGAATTCTTCATAGAAACCTTGAGAGAGTCCTTGTATCACTTCTGACCTCTGTATGAGCATTTGCCTTGAATGAGTTTTCCATAAAATGGTCTTTTAGCAAATGTGTGTTTGGCATTTGAACAATGGTCAGACCATCAGAATTGTGCTCTCTGCAATGGAACTTGAATCCATTGTAAGAAAAGCTCAAGAAAAGACTTCAGTGTTTGGTATCTAATCTTGTCAATTGATTTTCCCAATCTTCCTAAGACAATTCAAATGGAAGTAATTCAATTTCCTGGAATGACAGTAAGAGGGTGGAGGCTCTAGAAGGGATAAAAAAATATATGCAACATATAAATACATCCTACATGATTATCTGTCTACATAATAAACATACATATATTTCCTTCTCTTTGGAGATAGAAAGGGCAACCACTCTAGTATCCTTGCCCAGAAAACCCTATACAGGGTCATGAAGAGTCAGACATGATTAAATGTCTGAACAAAAACAATAAGTATTCAAATGGCATGGAAGAAGAATAGGTATACTGTGTATATGGTATACATAAGAAGAATTTACCAATATGAATAAATCCCAGAAATAATCAAATACTATTTGATTAGCTGATGATCTCAAAGGCACCAACTACTCAGGTAATAACTTCCAGTTTGACAAGACCTTCTGGAAAAGCTGTAAAGTGACCTAACAGAAATTAAATTTAGACTAACACTAAACGTGAGATAGACAATTGTAGTTTTACTCCCTGATGAAATGACATGGTTGGGTACCAGGAGATGTAGGGGAAAGTGTATGGACTCAGGAGAATCTAATTTGTAATCTTGTTGTTGCTATTCACTATTTCTACTTGTATGACCTTAGACAAATGGCCTGAGCCTCATTTTATATTCATCTATAAAAGGATGGGACTATATTAGATGATTTCCAAGACCATTTCTAAATCTAACATTCTTGGTTATTTACTGTTTGAGAGTGAATATTTTTTAAAGACACTATCCTCTCTCCATCCTTGTCCCTTGACCTATCATATCTCTCATTTGATAATTTATGGTGTTAGCCAGGTAGGACTTTTTATAAAACTATTTTTGGTTCTTTTAAAATTTTATTTAATTGATTAATTTAGAGTATTTTTCCAGAATTACAAAAAAATCATGTTCTTTTCCTCTCCTACCCCCACTCCTCTCCCAAAGCCAACACACAATTCCACTGGCAAAGAGCTCGCAAGCTGATTCTCTTCCTCATCACCTTTCCAGCATATTTCCCATTATTAAATCAACAGAAATTTCGTTTCCAAGATAATTTCTTA
Source organism: Monodelphis domestica (assembly GCF_027887165.1). Lineage (NCBI taxonomy): Eukaryota > Metazoa > Chordata > Mammalia > Didelphimorphia > Didelphidae > Monodelphis > Monodelphis domestica. The sequence goes on from NC_077232.1 coordinate 256,429,298, forward strand.
GTTTTTTTTTTTTTTTGGTAAAATATAAGAGCTGTCTTGATTCTTTCCCAGTCTTTCAGTCCTCTTTCAAACTTCATTTTACATTTGGTAATATGTGTATAGTAAATTTACATTTACTACTTTAGAAGAGTAGCCAGTTGTTGATCTTAAATGAGTGACCCATTTTTTTTTTTAATGCTCTGGGATGCAAATCTCCAGCACCCATTGATTTGAATATGCTTTTGTTATCTAAAATGGCAACATCTTTAGAATAGGCTTGACATATCAAATCTTGCAAATGCTTGTGGCCATGCACTGATTTAATACTTCCATTACTTCTAGAATGCCTTATGGGTTAGCTCAATAGCCAAGAGTCTATTAAAATTGTGTTTCATTTTTCTTATGTGCCTCATTATTTTGTGATTCCTGTTAAGAAAACCTCTACTATGAATTTAGTATTCTGTACCAGGGAACTGTGAGCCTGTGCTGGGCTTGAACTTGAGCCTCATGGATCTGATTGCTCTTAATCCTTTGCCAAATGACAACATTACTTAATTTTTCTCCTGTGGCTAGTATAAGGAAAAATACATAAAGTATTTTTGTAAATAGTTTAAAAAATTACTAGACCAGCATGTTGGAAAAGATTATGATATGAGGCAGCTAGGTGTTTCAATAAAGTGATGGGTCTGGAATCAGGAGGAGCTTGGTTCAAATCTGGCTTGAGACCTGTGAGAGAACGTTTGACACCATGAAGAGAAATGAAAAAGGAGAGAGCTGCAGAATTCCACAGCAGCAGGGAATGGGCAGAAAAAGGAATTCAGAACTTTGGAGAAGGGTGCTGAGCTGACTCAGTTACAGTTGGGAGTGGACTTCAGTCTGGTACCATAGACCAGACAGGTAGCTCCAGGTGGGTTTCTTGATCCAGTGATCTTCTCCTTGTGGATTTCCTGACCCAGAACCCATTAGAAGATAAATCTATTAGATAAGACTTTGGGGAAATAAGCTGTCCAAACCAGAAGAGTTTCTATCTACCTCCTTAAATCTGATTTGGGACACATTGTGCAGATAAGAATCATATTCCTCATCATGCTGACCATCAGTACGTCAGGGGAACCAAACTTGATTTATTTGACTTTGGGGAAAAGGATATTAGCTAGATAGGGACCCCTTCTCCCTCCTTCCTTTCCTGAATACAAAAATCCTTATCATCTGTATGACCTGTTCCTTTTTGTTTCCCTTCAATAAATTGTAGTTAAGAAAGGATTCAAGAACTGATTCAAGTAATTTTGAGGGGAAACTTGAAAGTAGGGGGGGGTAGAGGGGACTTTCTCTTCCCCAAAACAGAGAAATAATCATCATAATCTCTCCAAATAGATCCTTCTCAGAACCCAGCAGAGTAAAGGTAAGGGCAGTTTTAGAAGGGAAGATTATCATTTCTTCATTACCCTTTCCCTTTATTATAAATGTTCCTCATTTCCACTATCTATTACAGACCCATCCTAGCTTTGTGGTCCTGGGTAAGTCACTTCACTCTATTTGCCTAGCCCTTGCCCTTCTGTCTTAGAATTGTTACAGAGACAGAAAGTAAGAGTTGAAAAAGAAAAGAAAAAATCTTGATGCTGGGAAATATTGAAGGCAAAAGAAAAAGGAAAAGAGAATGAGATGGATAGATCATGTCCTGGAAACAACAAACATGAGCTTGGACAGACTTTGAGAGATAGTGAAGGACAGAAGGGCATATCATCCATGGGGTTATGAAGAGTCAGCCATGATTGGATGACTCTTTGACCCTCTCAGGTGCATTGGTGCCATATCATTTATCAATGTCCTCCTATCTTCATACTAATCCAGATGATCAACATCCTAAAATAAAACTGTGGATTTTATCCACCAGGAATAGAATCCCATTAGAACAAAGTAAAACAGAGAACAAAACTATGAGGTGTTAAATTTATTTTTTTTTTGCTTACCAGTTTAATTTTTTCTTAGAGTGTATTCCAGGATTCTTTTCATTGTTTTGAAAGCAGTTGGCATGTTGAAATCCATATAGAGGTTCTGCATTTTAATAATATGTATGCTCACAGATACACAAACACACCTACACACATATATGAATATTTCTGCGTGTGTGTGTTTGAGTGTACTGGTAGATTTCATGTTAAATGGTTTCCTAAGAGACGAAGCATTGCATTTAGATTCTATCATCACTGGACCCAATTTACCAATAAGGATGATAAGGATGAAGCAATGACCTTTTATTCGATTTGACATTTTTGGTAATAATGTCATTGCTTGTTTCTGTTATCTTAGGTTTTTTTCTATTTGAGCGATCTTGAAAACTGATCCCTAAGTGTTTTTAAAATTATGTTCCCTTTAGCAAAAGTCTCCTCCTTATGTATTTCCTTAGGTCTGATTTCTTTCTGACACAATTTTCTCATGTGCCATTTCCATTTCCTCCATGGTACATTGGGCACTAAGGCAGTAGAACTCAAGTACAGTGGTCTTACTGATTTTGCTGATAAGTCTATTTTCCTAGGAATCATAGAAATACAAATATTCTTTTCAATTGTATTAATAATTTTTAATAATAATCTGTCTTATTTAAGTCATCAAACTCTTTGCAGACTCTTTACCCTACCCATTTTTTCCTGGTTTTGTATCATTTTGTGAGGCAATAATGGTTGTAATCTCCCATTCTTCTTTTAAGTGATGTTTTGCTAATAAATTTATACTCTTAATCGGAATTGACCTTTCTTGGTCTAGAACCGTAAATCCACAGATTCATAGGTTTTGAGGAGATAGTGCCTCGGAAGTTATCTAGTCTAACCTCCTCCAGCCTTCTGCCTAAAAAAGGGGATTTACCCTGTAAGACAGGCATGAAATAGCAGAGCTAGCATTCAATTTTGATACACTTAGAATATATGCTGCCTGAGATAGTTTCTCAGCTTTTGTAGCCTCTTCATTGTAGGAGCTGTTTTGTATTGGTTAATGTTCTCAAAGAAATAATAAAATTTATGTCTGTTTATCCATTTCAAAAATCATTTGGAATCAAAGAATTTTTTGAACAGGTTGTGTTGGAGCTGCCATTCTCACATATGATATTTTTATCTTTGACATTTTTAACCTTTGCATGGATATTGACCTTGAATGATATGATTCAATATAGACAATATTGAAATGACTCCTATATTAGTAATTAGTTGTTTCCTGTCTGTTAAGGGGATGATAATTTTTTTTTAACTTTTGATGCTGTTGTCACCACTGGCACTCTTTTTGTAAACACAAATTATTGACAATATATAGATTTCACAATAGTTTATAGACGTTTGTATTGAAAAAGTTTCTTGATCAGAATGTCAAATAGCATCCTTTACCTTCTTTTTTCCTTTCAATCACTATAATATCAGAAGTAGTAGAGAGTCACTTGCATTGAGTGCTATTTGACATTCTGACCTGTTGTGGGTCTTGAAGTTAAAAGATTTCTCATTCAGAGGGTACATTTTTGATGATAACCTCGGTTGTAGTTTGGTTTGTGGTTTAAGAATAGGTTCTGATTCTGTGGTTTGATTGTTTTTTTTTCCTGGATATATTCTTAAAGCTTTGGGAGCCTTGTAGAATCTGCCATAACCTTTTTTCCATGGACATATAACCTTAAAGAAACCAGAGTTATTTCTATACCATGATGAGGCAATTGGAGTAGGAGTTTCTTGGAGGATGACAGTGAAGATTAAAAAATAGTGAAAAACCATAAAGCTAGACTGAACCTAAGCAAATGAAATATTACCATGATGTGAGTGTAAAGCCCTTCATTTAGGATTTATTTATTTTAATAGATTAATTACATTTTATTTTTAAATTGTAATTTATTTCTCTCCTTCATGCCTTTTGCCTTTACTGAAAAAAAAAAGAAATAAAAACCCTTGAAATAATTGTGCATGTTAAAAACATTCCCTTATTGCCTATACTCTAAAAAATATCTCATTCAGCACCCTGGACCCATTACCATTGTGTCAGAATGTGGGTAGCATGTTTCATCATGGGTCCTTTTGGAGTTCTTAAATTTCTCAAAATAGTTTCTCATTACAATGTTGTTTTTATAATTTAATTTTTTCCCTGGCTTTGTTCAATTCACACTGCATCAATTTATACAAGTCTTTTAAAGTTTCTCTGAAACTATTTCTATCATTTTTTAAATTATACAATAGTATCCCATTATATTAATTTACTAGATTTTGTACAGTCTTTCTTCAATTGATGGGTATGCCTTTAGTTTCCATTTCTATGTCATTGTAGAAATAACTGCTACATTTTTTTAAACATATGAGTTTTTTCTCTCCATTTTTTCTCTCTCTCTAGGATTTAGTTCTAGTAGCAATCTCTCCATCAAAGGATATGCATAATTTAGTAACTTTGGGGGGTGTAGTTCAAAAATGCTTTTATTAATGGTTGAGCAAGTTCACAAATTAAAGCATATTTTCTTCTATTTCCTTTTTATCTTGGAATATGATCAGTCAGAAAATTGTTTTACATATTTTTTAAACATTATTTTATTTGGTCATTTTCATACATTGTTCATTGGAAACAGATTGTTTTCTTTTCCTTCCCCCCAAACCCACCACCACCCCTTCCCTTCTTTATATTCAAGTCATTCATCCATTCTGAGTTTATCTTGGTATAAGGTGTGAGGTGTTGATCCAAACCTAATCTCTCCCACACTGTCTTCCAATTTTTCCAGAAGTTTTTATCAAGTACTGGATTTTTGTCCCAAAAGTTGGGGTCTTTGGGTTTGTCAAAGAATGTCTTACTGAGGTCATTTACCCCAAGTCTATTCCACTGATCCTCCTTTCTGTCTCTTAGCCAGTACCAAATTGTTTTGATGACTGCTGCTTTGTAATATAGTTTGAGATCTGGGACTGCAAGGCCACCTTCCTTTGTATTTTTTTTTCATTATTACCCTGGATATCCTTGATCCTTTATTCTTCCAAATGAACTTTGTTATGGTTTTCTCTAATTCAGTAAAATAGTTTTTTGGTAGTTCAATGGGTATGGCACTAAATAGATCAGTTTGGGTAGGATGGTTATTTTTATAATGTTAGCTCGTCCCACCCATGAGCAATCAATGTTTTTCCAATTGTTTAGATCTAGTTTTAATTGTGTGGAGAGTGTTTTGTAGTTGTGTTCATATAATTCCTGTGTTTGTCTCGGCAGATAGATTCCTAAGTATTTTATATTGTCTCAGGTGACTTTAAATAGAATTTCTCTTTCTAATTCTTGCTGCTGAACTGGGTTGGAGATATATAGAAATGCTGATGACTTATGTGGGTTTATTTTGTATCCTGCAACTTTGCTAAAGTTGTTGATTATTTCGATTAGCTTTTTGGTTGATTCCCTGGGATTCTTTAAGTAAATCATCATATCATCCTCAAAGAGTGACAGCTTGGTCTCCTCATTGCCAATTTTAATACCTTCAATTTCTTTTTCTTCTCTAATTGCTACTGCTAGTGTTTCTAGTACAATATTAAATAATAAAGGTGATAATGGGCAACCTTGTTTGACTCCTGATCTCATTGGGAAGGCTTTGAGTTTTTCCCCATTGCAGATGATGTTTGCTGATGGTTTTAAGTATATACTGTTTACTATTTTTAGGAAAGGCCCTTCTATTCCTATACTTTCTAGTGTTTTCACTAGGAATGGGTGTTGTATTTTGTCAAAGGCTTTTTCTGCATTTATTGAAATAATCATGTGATTTTTGTTGGTTGTCTTGTTTATATGGTCAATTATGTGGATGGTTTTCCTAATATTGAACCATCCTTGCATTCCTGGAATGAATCCTACCTGATCGTGGTGGATAACCCTTGTGATGACTTGCTGGAGTCTTTTTTCTAGTATCCTAGTTAAGATTTTTGCATCTATATTCATTAGGGAGATTGGCCTATAGTTTTCTTTCTCTGTTTTTAACCTGCCTGGCTTTGGGATCAGTACCATGTTTGTGTCATAAAAAGAATTTGATACCACTCCTTCTTTGCTTATTCTGTAAAAGAGTTTGTATAATATTGGGATTAGTTGTTCTTTGAATGTTTGATAGAATTCATTTGTGAATCCGTCTGGACCTGGGGATTTTTTCTTAGGGAGTTCTTTGATGGCTTGTTCAATTTCTTTTTCTGATATGGGGTTGTTTAGGTAATTTATTTCTTCTTTTAGTCTAGGCAATTTATATTTTTGTAAGTATTCATCCATATCACTTAGATTGCCATATTTTTTGCCATATAATTGGGCATAGTAGTTTTTAATGATTGCCTTGATTTCCTCTTCATTAGAGGTGAGGTCTCCCTTTTCATCTTGGATACTGTCAATTTGGTTTTTTTCTTTCCTTTTTTTAATTAGACTGCCTAGTACTTTGTCAATTTTATTTGTTTTTTCAAAGTACCAGCTTCTAGTCTTATTTATTAAATCAATAGTTCTTTGACTTTCAATTTTATTAATTTCTCCTTTGATTTTTAGGATCTCTAATTTAGTCTTCATCTGAGGATTTTCAATTTGTTCACTTTCTAGTTTTTTAATTTGCATGCCCAATTCATTGACCTCTGCCCTTCTTAATTTGTTTATATATGAACTCAAGGATATAAATTTCCCCCTGAGTACTGCTTTGGCTGCATCCCATAGGTTTTGAAAGGATGTCTCACCATTGTCATTTTCTTCAATGAAGTTATTGTTTCTATGATTTGTTCTTTAACTAGCTGGTTTTGGAGTATCATATTGTTTAATTTCCAATTACTTTTTTATTTATCTATCCATGTACCCTTACTAATTATTATTTTTATTGCACTGTGGTCTGAGAAGGTTGCATTTATTATTTCTGCCCTTTTGCACTTGTTTGCAATGATTTTTGTGCCCTAGTACATGGTCAATTTTTGTGAATGTACCATGTACTGCTGAAAAGAAGGTGTATTCCTTTTTGTCCCTATTTATTTTTCTCCATATGTCTACTAACTCTAATTTTTCTAAGATTTCATTTGCTTCTCTCACCTCTTTCTTATTTATTTTTTGATTTGATTTATCTAGTTTGGACAGGGGAAGGTTCAGATCTTCCACTAGTATAGTTTTTCTATCTATTTCATCCTTGAGCTCCTCTAGTTTCTCCTTTAAAAATTTGGATGCTCTACCATTTGGTGCATACATATTGAGTACCGATATTTCCTCGTTGTCTATACTGCCTTTTATCAGGATGTAATTACCTTCCCTATCTCTTTTAACTAGATTTATTTTTACTTTGGCTTTGTCGGATATCATGATTGCTACTCCTGCCTTCTTTTTATCATTTGATGCCCAATAGGTTTGGCTCCATCCTCTTACTTTCATCCTATGCATTTCTACCTTCCTCATGTGTGTTTCTTGCAGACAGCATATGGTAGGGTTTTGGATTCTAATCCACTCTGCTATTCGCTTGCTTTTTATGGGTTAGTTCATTCCATTCACTTTCAGAGTTGTGATTACTAGCTGTGTATTTCCCAGCATTTTGATTTCTACTCCTGGTCCTGCCTTTTCTTCTTTCACTATTTCCTTCTATACCAATGTTTGTTTATAGTCAGTGCCCCCCCCCCATCCCCACCCCACCCCCGTTCTCTCACTTATGTTACTTCCCTTTCGAACCCCCCTCCCTTCTTATTCCCTCCCTTATTTTCCCCTGTAGTCTTTTTAAAATTTCCCCCCCACCCTTCGCCTCCCTTGTATTGCTTTCCTCCCCACCAGTCTGTTTTTTACCCTTCTACTCCCCTATAGGGCGCAAATCTACTCTCTTCCCCGATGGATTGGGTTGTTCTTCCCTCTTTGGGTCAGTTTCAAAGTATGTAGGAGTTGAGTATTTCCTGTCTCCAACCTCTTTACCCTTCCAGTGTATTGATGTTCTCCCGCCTCCCACCATGAGATTCTTTGTGACAAATAAATTTACCCCATTTGTTTCTTTCCCCATTTCTTTTAGTCATAACCTCTTTTCTTTTTTAGCTCTAGTCATGTATATATATATACATACATACACATGTATGTGTATTTATGTATGCATATATCTATATACCTATTTATGTCTTGTCCTTTCATCCTATACAGTTTGTCACTGTTCCCTCTGAGTGTAATTCTTCTAGCTGCTCAGGTGATAGCAACAGTTTTTAAGAGTTACCAATGACCTCTTTTCTTATAGGGATACATATCATTTTAACTTATTGAGTCTCTTATAAAATTTTTGTTCTTGTTTTGTTTGTTTTTTTCCCCCTCTTTTTTAATTACCTTTTGATGATTCTCTTGAGTTCTGTGCTTGGACATCAAATTTTCTGTTCAGGTCTGGTCTTTTCTTTATGAATGCTTGGAACTCTTCTGTTTTGTTGAATAACCATACTTTCCCCTGTAAGAATATTCAGTTTTGATGGGTATTTTATTCTTGGTTGTAGACCTAGTTCCCTTGCTTTCCAGAATATCGTATTCCATGCCTTTCGGTCCTTCTGTGTGGATGCAGCCAGATCCTGTGTTAACCTCACCATGTTTCCATGGTATCTGAATGGCTTCTTCTTGGTAGCTTGTAATATCTTTTCTTTCATCTGATTGTTTTTGAATTTGGCTATAACATTTCTTGGTGTTGTCAGTTGGGGATTAAATACAGGGGGTGATCTGTGGATTCTTTCAATCTCCACTTTCCCCTCTTGTTCTAGGATCTTGGGACAGTTTTCCTGGATAATTTCCTCTAGTATTATGTCCAGGCTTTTTCTTTTGTCGTGGTCTTCTGGTAGTCCAATTATTCTTAAATTGTCTCTTCTTGAACGATTTTCTAAATCGTCTGTTTTGTGAATGAGATGCTTCACATTTTCCTCAATTTTTTCATTCTTTTTGTTTTGTTTTATAGTTTCCTGCTGCCTTGTGAGGTCACTTGATTCTAGTTGTTGTATTCTAGTACTTAAAGATTGGATTTCATCTCTGGCTTTTTGTCATCTTTTTCTTTCTGGTCTGATTTTCTTTGAAGATCGTCTTTCATCCTCTTTACCTCATCTTTCATCTCCTTTGCCTCATCTTTCATCTCCTTTGCCTCATTTTCCAGCTGGTTGATTTTGGCTTTCAAGACACTATTTTCTTGTTTTAGTTCAAGTGCCTCTGTTTCCAGATGACTTATTTTAATTTTTAAGTTCTTTTCCCAATTGTGTTCAGCCTCTCTTAGTTGTGTTTTGAGTTCTTCCACAGATTCTATCCAATTTGCTGGGATTTCTGGTTTATCATTTGCTGATCTCTCCCCCTCTGTTCCATTTGCTGAGTAGTAGCTGTCTATTGTAGTTTCTTTCTTCTTTTTCTGTTGTTTGCTCAAATTCACCCCTTCTTTACTCCCCGTATTTGTCTGTGCTCTTGTTCCTCTCATTTTCTTTGTTTTTTTGGGGACTTCTATCAGTCTCCCCTCTTGGAGCTTTAACAGAAGATCTCTAGGTGTTGTCTCTGGGGGAGGGTTGTTGGGGGTTTGAGCTTCCCTGTCCTCTGGAAGCTTTTGATTGGCTTAAAGTCCAGCAGTCAATGAGGATGGGTGGGGAGCCTGGGCTTCTGTCTGTTCTGGAGACTTTTGATGGGATTAGATTCAGCTGGTTCTTTCAGAAGACTCTGCTCTCTAAGAGGGGAGGGGTCGTGGTTTCCCAGGCTCTGAGGGTTCAGCTTGTTTGTACTGAATGAGCCCTAAAGCAAAAAACCTCCTCCTCCACAATCTGTGTTGAATGCCCGGAGATTGGCCCAGGTTGCTTTCAAGGTAAGCCCTTCACCGGCCCTCTTTCTGTTCTTTCAGAAGCTCTGAGGGCTCCTGATGGGATTAGGATCAGCTGGTGCAGGCCTAATGATTCCTGAGCCAAAAAAAAAAAAACAACAACAACCTCCTCTTCCACAATCTGTGTTGAATGCCCAGAGACTGGCCCAGGTTACTTTCAAGGTAAGCTCTTTGGAGCAACCCCTTTGCAGGCCCTAAGGTCTCTCTCCTTTCAGTAGCTCTGAGGGCTCCTGATGGGATTGGGTTCAGCTGGTGCCCTAAAGCTGGGACCTCCCTTGAGACTCAGTTGGAAGGACCCAGCCAGGGAGCTACAGGCTTCCCCCTTCTCTCTGTGTTTCCCTGCCATCTGTGTTGTGCGTTCCGGAGACCGGCTCAGGTTGCTTTCAAGGTGAGTCCTTCAAAATAGCCAGCCCTGGGGACGTTTTTCTGACCCTGAATTTCCTGCTGCTGCCGTGGCCTGAGCACTCTGGGTTGGAGGGATGGGTCCTGGGACCTTCTTTCTGCCTGCCCCTTAGATCCAAGTGATCTAGGGTTTTGGCTTTTGGGGGGCCGTACCTTTTGATCCAGGTCCAGGAGGAGGGTTCCCCAGGTCTGTCCTGTTGTTCAACTTGAATTTCGGTGTCCTAGAAGCTCTCAGTTTGCGATCGGTAAGGAGGGGTTTCTGAGGTCTGAACTTTCGCAGCTTCTAAGCTGCCATCTTGACTGGAAGTCCCATATGGGCTTCTCTTGTCAAAAGATACTGGAGTGGTTTGCTTTTTCTTTATTTTACAGTGGAGAAAACTGAGGCAAACAGAAGGAAGTGAGTCACATGGCTAGGAAGTGTCTGAGGTCAAATTTTAATTCAGGTCTTCCTGACTCCAGGTCTGGCACTCTGTCTACTCTATCCTAGCTGCCCCAAAGGAATCACTACATTTTCTATTTCCTTGGGGCCTTCTCCAGATCTGGCTGTTGCCTGCCAGGAGAAAGGAGATCACCTTCCATTAGATGAGTGAGCCTGACAATGCCCAGGTCAGCTTCCCAAAGGCTCCTAGCAGTTGACACCCAATCCCTGACATTTCAATCCAACAAACATTTAAAAACATCCCTTACCTTCTTCTGAGAACCAATAATAAATATTGGTTCCAAGGCAGAAGAGCAATGGGGGTTAAGTGACTTACCCAGGATCACACAACTAGGAGGTGTCTGAAGTTATATTGGAACCCAAAACCTCCTGTCTCCAGGTCTCTGTTTTACATATTTGTAATGGGTTTAATTTTCTAGCCTTTTTTAATGGGTGAAGGAGGTGGAGAGGATGAAAATTTTAAACTGAAAATATAATAAATTGAATTAAAAAATGAAAGAAGAATCCATTGGGGGATTATATCTAGTTTACATCTATATTTTATGAGAAACATTAAAAATAGAAAGCATCCAAAATAGGATACTCAGGATGCTAAAGAATTTTCAAATATATAAAGAAATGGTAAAAGGACCTATGAAAATTTAATTTGAAGAAGAGAAGACTGAGGCCATATGATGGCTATCTTCAAATTTTTTTATGTGCTGACTTGTAGGAGACATTATTCTGAGTTACTTCATATAAAGAACCAGAAGCAAAATACAAAATTCAATTCACTTCTACAAACATTTATTAAATGCCTGTGAGGCAATAGAGATATGAAGATGAACCATTCCCCTCAAGGAACTGAAAATATGAAAGTATGTAAACATGTGAATGTGATATCTTTGGCACTCAGAATCCCCCAGAAGCCAATTTGATCTTTTAAATAGGGGGGACACATTTTGATTTTCTGTTTTAACATTTCTTTCTCTCTCTCTTTCTTTCTCTCTGTCTCTGTTCTATTGCCCTGTCTTTCTGTTTCTCTCTGACTCTGTCTCATTCTCTGTTTTTCTGTTTCTTTCTATCTCTCTCCCTCCATTTTTGTCTCTCTTCTTCTGTCTCTGTCCTTCCCTTTCTATCTCTCTGTCTGTCTGTCTGTCTTTCTCTCTCTCTGAAGAAGCATGGGTAGAAGACAGATAGCTTTGCAGTCAGGAAGATGTGGGTTCAAGCCTTGCCTCCAATATTCATTGGCTTTATAATTTCCCTTCTCTTTGCTTATATCCATGTGTGGAATTCACTCCTTACTAAACTTTGTCTTTTAGAGCTTCCAGTTTCCTTTGAGCTCATCTCAAGTGTCACCTCCTAAAGCAGGAGTTTTTAATTTGAGATTCAGAGATCCCTTCAAAGTAGTCTATGAAATTAGATGAAAAAATGAATCACATTTTAATACTTACTAATCTTTCCTTTCATTGGAAATCTTATATGTTTCATTTTATGCATTTAAATATGAATTAAATTAAATATTTAAAAAATATTAGTTTGAGAAAAGACCTATTGCTTAATTAGACTGCCAAAGGGGTCCATGATACACTCAAAACATTTAAGAACCTTGACTTAGAAAAGTCTGATTCCTCTAGTTGCTAGTGGCCACACCTTCAAAATTACTTTGAATATACATTCTAGCTGCATGACCCTGGGCAAACCAATTAATTCCATTTGCCTCAGTTTCCTCATCTATAAAATTAGCTGGAAAAGAAAATGACAAACGTCTCCAGTATATTTGTCCATAAATGAAAACCATAAATGACAAGATGGCAGCTTATAGGCAGCAAAAGTTCAGACCTCTGCAAACCCTTCCTCACCAATCAAAAACACAATGCTTTGTGGGGACTGAAAACTAAATCTAATAACAGGACAGAGATAGGGAACCCTCATTATGGACCTGATTTAAAAGGTATGCCCCCCCAAAAGCCTGAATTCTAGAATACATGGGTTTAAGGTGAAGGAAGAAGTAAGGTCCCAGGACTCCCCCCCTCCCCCAGCACTGAACCTCTAGCAGTGGTTGCAATCTCTGGGTGGGCAAGGGTGCTAGTCCAGAGGGAGAACCTTGCTGGCAAAGCTGTGCCAGGCTCAAGGCTTAGAACACAGGCAGGGAAGAGGCAGCTGGAGGAGAATTTCAGAGTAGGCAGCCCAGGTGGAGCCAAACTGTTCCATCTTGCCCCCCTTCCCCCACTTTTCTGGAGGTTTTGGTCTCAGGGCACAGCCAGCTTTGCAGATCAACTCTACCCTGCCTCAATCTCATCAATAAGGGCAGATAAAAAACCTTTAGAGGCCAGGGAAGCTCAAACTCCAATACCCCTCCCCCACAGACTGATCTGAGAGCCTTGCGGACTGAGTTTCAAGGGCAAAGGCTGCAACAAACTACAGGCAACAAGCTTGACAATAGGTCAGGAAGCCCAACTCCTTTTTAGCTTCTGCTGTCAGCCAGGGAAGATAAGACTACCTGATCAAACAGCAGAACAGAGAAGAATCCCCTCAGGACAGAACAGCTCAAACTCACAGATACAGCACAAAATGAGAGGAGCAAGGCTAAGGGGGAAAGGAGGGGCAAATATGAGTAAACAACAGAAAAAGAAAAAAAATACAATCCAGAGCTTCTATCCAGGGAATGAACAAAGAGCAAATGGAACAGAGGAGGATCAAGGAACACCAAGCAAAAACACAGAAACTCCAGCGATTTGGACACATACTTTGGAAGAACTCAGAATATAATTTAAAAAAAAAAAGAGAGGCTGAAGACAACTAGGAAAAGAACTTAAAAAGCATAAGAAATCATCTGGAAACAGAAAATAATATCTTGAAAGCCAAAATTAATCAGACTGAAAATGAGACAAAGGAGATGAGAGATGAGGCAAGGAAGATGAAAGGTGACCTCCCAAAAATACCAAAACAAAAGAAGAAGGATGACCAAAAATCCAGGGATGAAATTCAGTCTTTAAAAACTAGAACACAACAACTAGAAGCAAATGACTTCTCAAAGCAGCAGGAAACTATAAAATAAAAACAAAAGAATGAAAAAATTGAGGAAAATATGAAACATCTCATCCTCAAAATGGAAGATATAGAAAACAGGTCCAGGACAGACAACTTAAGAATCATTGTTCTATCAGAAGATCATGACAACAAAAAAAGCCTGGACATCATTCTACAGGAAATTATTCAAGGAAACTACCTGAACATTTGAGAGCAAGAGGGAAAAGTAGAGATTGAAAGAATTCACAGATCACCTCCTGTACTTAATCCCCAACTGACAACACCCAGAAATGTTATAGTCAAATTCAAGAACTACCAAACCAAGGAAAAAAATATTAAAAACTGCTAAGAAGAAGTCATTCAGATACTATGGAAATTAGGATAATAGAATCTGGCTGCATCTACATTGAAGGTCTGAAAGGCATGGGGTATGATATTGCAGAAAGTAAGGGAACTAGGTCTACAACCAAGAATCGGCTACCCAGCAAAACTGACTATATTCTTGCAGGGAAAAATATGGTTGTTTAATAAAATAGAAGACTTCCCAGCATTCATAAAGAAAAGACATGACCTGAATAGAAAATTTGACACCCAAGCACAGAAATCAAGAAAATCACCAAAAGATAATTAAGAAAGGGAAAAAACAAAAACAAAATAAAAAACTTTTTTAAGGGACCTAATAAGTTAAAATGATATGTATTCCTACAAGGAAATTGGCAACTCTTAAAAATTGTTATTATCACCTGGATACCTAAAAGAATTATACTTAGAGGTAACAGTGACAAACTGTATAGGATGAAATGCCAAGACATAAACATGTATATATATATATATATGTATGCATATATATATATATATTATATATATACATATAACTAGAGGTAAAAAAGAGGTTAATACTAAGAGAAGTGGGAAAAGAAACAAAATGGCATAAATTTATATGTCATGAAAAAGCACATGGTGGGAGTGTGGGGAGAACACCAATACACTGAAAGGGAAGAAACATTTTTTAATGAATTAGAAAAAACAAAACAAAACAAAGTTCATTTGGAAGAACAAAAGATCATATCTAGGGAAATAATGAAAAAAAAAACAATGCAAAGAAAGGTGGCCTTGCAGTACCGTATCTCAAACAATACTATAAAGCAGTTGTCATCAAAACAACATGGTACTTGCTAAGAAGATCAATGGAAATCAATGGGGAAAGTGACCTCAGCAAGATAGTCTATGATAAGCACAAAGGTCCCAGATTTTGGGACAAAGATCCACTATTTGATAAAAACTGCTGGGAAAATTGGAAGACAGTATGGGAGATATTGGGTTTGGATCAACATCTCACACCCTATACCAAGATAAACTCAGAATGGGTGAATGACTTGAATATAAAGAAGGAAACTATAGGTAAATTATGTGAACACAGAATAGTATTCATGTCATATTTTTAGGAAAGGAAAGATTTTTAAGACCAAGCAAGAGTTAGAAAAGATCACAAAACATAAAATAAATTATTATGATTACATTAAATTAAAAAGGTTTTATACAAACAAAGCCAATGCAACCAAAATTAGAAGGGAAGCAACACATTGGGGAAAAATTCTTTAGAACAAATACCTCTGACAAAGTGTAATTACTCTAATTTATAAAGAGCTAAATCCATTGTACAAAAAAAAATTAAGTCATTCCCCAATTGATAAATGGGCAAGCGACATGAATAGGCAATTTTCAGCTAAAGAAATAAAAACTATTACAAAGTACATGAAGAAGTGTTCTAAATCTCTTATAATCAGAGAGATGCAAATCAAAACAACTCTGAGGTATCACCTCACACCTAGCAGATTGGCTAACATGACAGCATAGGAAAGTAGTGAATGTTGGAGGGGATGTGGTAAATTTGGGACATTAATGCACTGCTGGTGGAGTGGTGAATTGATCCAACCATTCTGGAGGGCAATTTGGAACTATGCCCAAAGGGCGATAAAAGACTGTCTGCCCTTTGATCCAGCCATAGCACTGTTGGGTTTGTACCCCAAAGAGATAATAAGGAAAACAATCTGTACAAGAATATTTATAGTTGTGCTGTTTGTGGTGGCAAAATAATTGAAAAATGAGGGGATGCCCTTTAATTGGGGAATGGTTGAACAAACTGTAGTACCTGTTGGTGATGGAATACTATTGTGCTCAAAGGAATAATAAGCTGGAGGAATTCCATGGGGACTGGAATGACCTCCAGGAATTGATGCAGAATGAAATGGTGAGAACCAGTAGACCATTGTATACAGAGACTGATACACTATGGTACAATAGTATGTAATGGACTTTTCCATT
Source organism: Monodelphis domestica (assembly GCF_027887165.1). NCBI lineage: Eukaryota > Metazoa > Chordata > Mammalia > Didelphimorphia > Didelphidae > Monodelphis > Monodelphis domestica. Next base: position 256,445,239 of record NC_077232.1, read on the forward strand.
AATGACAATGCAGTGATCTTGAACAATTTGGAGGGATTTACAAGAAAGAACACTATCCACATCCAGAGGAAAAACTGTGGGAGCAGAAACACCAAAGAAAAACAACTGCTTGATCACATGTTCAATGGGGATATGATTGGGGATGTAGAGTCTAAATGATCATCTGAGTGCAAACACCAAAAACATGGAAATAGGTTCTGATCAAAGACTCAGGTAAAACCTGGTGGAATTGCGCTTTGCCTACAGGAATGGGTGGAGGAGGGAGGGAAAGAATATGATTCTTGTAATCAAGGAATAATGTTTTAAATTGACTAATTAAATAAAATTCTGAATAAAAAAACATAAATGGGATCATAAAGTGTGGAAAGGAAAACTGAAGCAAGTTTTGGACTTTCTGCCACTCAGATGGTACAAGAGAAGACATTGACAAAAATGATGTTGGGGGAAGGGGACTGGGAGAGTGACAGTTGGTATGGAGACTCTCCTGGCCCTAAGACTCGAAGAAGAGCTCTCTCTCTGTCTCTGGATAGAAATACCTCTATTCCTGGATTTCCCCAACTGTTTGCTCTAGCTGGATTCCTGTGATCCTATCATCGAACAAAAGGATTTACAGGGAGCAGTTTGAACTGTAAGACTGGTCTTTAGGGGCATCAGCCCAAAGAGATAGGCCCATCCAGCTCTGCAAATCAGAACTTTTTCTTCCTTTTGCTGTTTACTGCTAAAGATTTTGAACTTAAGAAAACTAACATAGATTAGCACAGACAGCAATAAAAGAAACCCTCCACCAGCCTGTGATGTGTCACCTCAGCTCGAAAGCTGAGAGAGACTCAAACCCCATCTGGGAAAATTATAGTCTGTCTTCAATCCTGAAACAATCCCTTTAAATATTACAAAAGAGTCAGACAAGCCTGGGAAAAATGAACCACAGTAACAACTTGGTTCATATTTTGTATTTAATCTTCTGTGTATATATTGTCTCTTCCATTATCATGTAGGTTCTTTGAGGACAATGATTGTTTCATTTTTTCTTTTTTTCTTTTCTCATTTTTTCTCATTCTTTTCTCATTACCTAGTACAATACCTAGCACACAGTAGGCACTAAATAAAAGTTTGTTGAACAAAATACTAGTTCTAGTCTTCCTCCAATATCGGCTATTTTATCAAGGAAGGAAAGTATAATTTCTTGGTTAGTGGAACAATAATATTATTTCTAGCCAGCCAGTCATTAACAAACAAACATAAGGCACTGTGTTAGATATTCTTCAGCACACAGAAATCTATTGGTTTTGACCCTTGTCTTTGAGGACTAAAAAAATGGTGTGTGTGTGTGTGTGTGTGTGTGTGTGTGTGTGTGTGTGTGTGTATGTGTGTAAGGGTGTGGACTGAGGAGTCCCTGATCAATTTGAAGAGTTCCTCAGTCAACCTGCTAAGATTACATTACATTGGCCATTGTTTGGAGATGACAGGCAACTCTTAGTGACTAGTTGATTCATAAATCAACAATCTTCATAGCTTATAAAAATAAGCTGTTTCACCCTTTCTTGGCTCTTGTTCTTTATAATCCCCTTTTTTCAGCAAAAGGGTTGAGAGAGAGAAGATTCTGCAGGCCCCTTCCCAATGCTGGAAGAGAATATTAATTGGATCATAAACACTTCACAGAAGTAGAGATGTGATCATCACAGCCTGGACAGGTGGAGTTTGCATATGCTATTCCTGAACTTCATATAAAAAAGGTGGCAATTTTGAATTCCTTAAGTGCTGTAATCCAGAAGAGAGAGTCATGAAGAACACCCATGGTTAATGGACATAACATAGATACAGCAAAAGAAAATGAACATCATTCAGGGAGGCATAAAGTGAACCAACAGAATGCAGTCAAAGAAATTTAGGTGAGAGAATATAAAGTGTCAATAATGTTTCTTAGACCTCCAAGAAGAAGTCACAAGATTTTTCATTTAAAATATCATTAGATGATATGTGTAAAACCCAGTGGATGTGCAGGTCAGCTGTGGGCGGGGGGGAAGGGGAGATAAAGAACATGAGTCATGAAACCATAGAAAAATATTCTACATTAATTAAATACAAATTTTCAATTAAAAAAAAGATTTACATATGAAAAATAAAAATAAAATATCATTAGAGGGGGCAACTGGGTGACTCAGTGGATTGAAAGCCAGTCCAAGAGATGGGAGTCCTAGGTTCAAATTTGGCCCCAGACACTTCCTAGCTGTGTGACCCTGGGCAAGTCACTTAACTCCCATTGCCTAGCCCTTACTGCTCTTCTGCCTCAGAACCAATACACAGTATTGATTCTAAGATGGAAGGTAAAGGATTAAAAAAATGAAATAAAATATCATAAGTAATGTTGGACAGAATTGTTTCAGTTGAATGAGAAACAGAGAGCCCAAATTGCATAAGGTTAAGGAAGAGTGAGAAGAGAGGAAGTACACTTGGAGTACACAGCTTTATAAAGGATCTAATTAAGAACAGAAGATAGGCTGATAACTGATAGGGTAGGGTCAAGTGATGGAGATGGAGATTCAGAAGACATATTTTGGTCAACAAGAAAGGGATACACACACATATTTAATAGATAGATACAGAGAGACAAAGACAGACAGAGATAGGGAGAATATGATAGTGGGGGTAGTCTGTCAGAAGAGACAGAAAGGGATGGTATAAAAAGGGAGAATGGCCAACTCTTCATCAGATAATGAAGTGAAAGAAAGAGGAAACAGTAAGAGATGATGTCCCAGAAATGTGAGGTGAGAGAATGTGAAAAGGATCTTTTCAAATGACTCAGACTGGGTATATGAAGTGAGGGACTCAGCAGAAAGAATTCAGGGAGGATATGCTGTGGGAAGCCCTAGAAGAGATAAGAAACTTTTTCACAATCACTATGGGAAATGGGATTGTGAATCACTGAAGAGGGAGTATAAAGATTGCTTTGCTTCATTGAGAGCCAATTAGAGATTAATTAGTATCAATGTGCCATGAATCCAACCAATAGAGTTTCATGATTTCGTTCAGCATGTCAATAGCTGAGGGATGGTAAGACTAATGCCATAGTATTGGTTTTTCATGGAAAGATCTGTGACACAACAAAAGCGCAAGTGATTTGGGAGTCCACTTCAACTTATTCATGAAGGACTTTAGGTAGGGAAGAGAGGAAAATATAACCAGTATAGAAATGATGACCTAGACAGGAGCCAAGTAAAGAAGAGAATGGAGAGAATTTATTTTCAGAAATTAGCTAAAGTGCTTGAGGCTGGGATTTCTTTCATAAAGAAATAGTCCATGATGCTTTTACCATTACATTTTATTTGGATTATTAAAATTTCAGTGATATAATATCCCTCACCTCAATCTGTGTGTACATCACTTCACTTAAAAACTTTGTCCTTTGTTCAAGTGTGTTTACTTATTACTTATAAAGTAATATGCTGGTAAGCTTGGATTATAACTAGAAACTCCTTTGTTAGAACAGGTTAATTGAGAAACAAGTTGTAAAAGATACAGCAAAATTGCTGCCCTGCACCACAGAGGTATTTAAAGATCAAAATTATGTTTTGTATAAAAATGTCTGGAAAATGCTTTATGACTCTGGGAAGTCCTTAATTTTAGAGGGATTAACTGATTGGACAAATAATAACCATCGTGTTTTGACATAGATTTAATATAATGAAGTTTCTGTTACACTTTTTTTTTCTACTGCTTGATGATAAAATAAGAGAAGAATCAAAATGATTGAAAGAAGGAAATTTGGAAGGAAAAACAAATGTTTTATCTGTTTTACTTTATTCATTACCAGTTGGAAGTGGAAAGTTGAAATTTTCGTAGAACCATTTTCAAGGAATCCATAATATAAAAAATACCAGCATCAATTTGGTACATATCTTTTAATCATTTATCAAGTGGGAAGGACTCATAAAGAGAGATTTTGGATGAAGAAATCAAAGCTATATATAGCTATATGAAAAAATGCTCTAAATTACTATTGACTAGAGAAATGCAAATCAAAACATCTCTTATATCTCTCACACCTATCCAATTGGCCAAAATTATGAAAGGGCAAAATGACAACTGTTGGAGGGGATATGGACAAGCAGGACACAAATACACTCTGGGTGAATCTGTGAACTGATCCAACAATCTGGGAAAATGATTTGAAATGATGCCCAAAGAGTTATCAATCTATGTATTCCTCTTGACCCAGAAAGGAAAAGAACCTCTGTGTTCTAAAATATTTATAGCAGCTATTTTTGTGGTAGCAAAGAACTCAAAATTGAAGTGATACCCATCAGGGGATTGGCTAACAGATGTGGCATATAATTGTGGTAGAATGCTATTGTATAGTAAGAAATGACAAACAGGTTAATTTAAAAAACACAGAAAGACCTACATGAAGTTATAAAGAGTGAAAAGAGCAGAACCAAGAGACCAATATGCAGCAATATGCAACCAATATGCAGCAACAGAAATATTATTTGAAGAATGACTTATGTATGTCTACCTCCAGAAACAGAGCTGATAAACATTTTAATGTAACAAATAAATGAATAAATTCATTGTTTAAAAATATAATTTAATGCATATGTTCCAGAAAGTTTTAAGTTTAAGATATAAAAATGAAGAGTGGAAAAAAAAAAAACTTTTTTAATGTACTCAGGTTTTAGAATTTGAGAAAAGAGAAGATCAGGGTTATATTTAATAATATTATTAGTAGAAAGGCTAATTGTTGTAATATGAAAAACTTTGGCCTATGCACCCTAAAATTCAGTAGGTTACAATATCAGGTCTGTCATTAATTAGCTGTGTTGGACCTTGGACAAACCCTTTGACCTTTTCAGATCTCAGTTTTCTCTTTTATTAAGTGAGGAATTTAGACTTAATGAAATCCTGGTGTCCTACCATCTATAAAATTCTATTTTCACTAAGGATTATTAACAAAGTTGCCTAATTGTATCTTAGTGTTTTTATTCTTTTAAATTTTGTTCTTTCAAATAATTTTATTCAGTACTACAATTTTTCTTAAGTATGTCTAGTTATTTTAATAAAGTGTTTTATTCCTTTTTAAAAAAAACAGATTTGAATAAGAAAGTTGTACTACAATCTATGTCTTTCAATTTGTCAAGGCCTATGGCAAATAAAATGTAGGTAGTGTGGAAGAGAGAAATTGGGAAAGCCTGCAACAAGACAGGAATAGCTGGGACTCATGACCTGTCATTCAACCAAGAGCATTCTGGTTTGGAATGTGACCAGGAGAGGCAGTTGGAGGAAGGGAGACCAACTGAAGTCAAGACCTTTTGTCTTGGAAAGACAGAAGAGGTCTGATGTCTCTTGGCTTTTGGAGGATGCAGTCTGAAGGTTGTCTTTGGCTTTGAAGACAGAAGAAAGGACATAGTCCAGCTCTCTCTGATTTGCTCTGTTGTGATAGTGACTAAACTTCCAGACGTATCAGTCATTTCTCCCAATTGAACAACTATATTCCACCATCCTTCAATTTAAGACTCATTTTAGCCTTAGGGAAATCCAAACTCTCTTTCCCTCCATCTCTTATATTTCCTTCTTTCCCAATAAACCCCTTACTTAATTTAGAGAAGAGAAAGAGTATTTTATTTGAGATATCATAAACTCACCCTGAGTAGACTTAAAAGACCAACAGAAGAAGGAGGGTTAAAGGATGGTGAAGGGAGGAAGAGGGAGGAAGGGAAGAAGGAAGAAGATTAACAGCCTGATCTGTAGTTATCAATTACCATTTGAAATAGTCCCTTATTACAGTAGGTGACTCAGTGGATAGAAGAACACTGGGTTTGGAGTTAAGAAAGCCTGAATTCAAATATGATCCCAGACACTTAAGAACTGTATGACCTCCACATCCAGAGAAAGAACTGTGGGAGTAGAAACACAGAAGAAAAACAACTGCTTGATTACATGGGTCGACGGGGATATGACTGGGGATGTAGACTCTAAACGACCACCTTAGTGCAAACATCAATAATATGGAAATAGGGCTTGATCCATGACACATGTAAAACCTAGTGTAATTGCACATTGAGTATGGGAGGGGGTGGGAGGAGGGGAAGGAAAGAACATGAATCATGTAACCATGGAAAACTATTCTAAATAAATAAATTTAATTTAAAAATTTCAAATTAAAAAAACTGTATGACCCTGGACAAGTCATTTAACCATTGTTTGCCTTAATCCACTGGAGAAGGAAGTAGGAAACCATTACAGTATGTTTGGCAAAATAAATTACTAGACAGCATTTGGTTACTCTGTTCCAGAAGATCAGAATGAATTGGACAGAACTGCCCAACTGAAGAACAACACAACAAATACAGGTATTTGTAATACAAGGTCATACCTTTTATGTACCACAATTAAGAGACTCTTGAATATTAGCCTTGCAAACAAATCTATAAACCAATAGTTAATTTTATACTCTCTATTTTATAACTTTGTCATTTACCAGCCAGTTAAATAATTTCACACCTGTAGATTAATATCTGCATTGTATCTGTGTAATTAGAATCTGTTACCCGAAAAACTACAATTCCCAGCACCCCACTCTCCTCATGTTATGTGCTGACATAAGGAGGATATAAATTTGGTGTAACTCCACCTCTCTCTCTCCTCCCCCCCCCCCCCTTGGGCTTTGTTGGAGTGGACTTATTAAACAGGCAAGGAAAACTTAGTCATGCGGTCTTAATTTTGTTAAATAATTAGTTTTTTCCCTTCTATTTCCTTTTTATTCCTTCTACTTAAGTGATTATTAATAAACTTTATAAAATTAATACTTGGAGTTGCTGAAAATTAATTTAAGTCCTACATATCATCAATAGCATCATCCTTGTCATTGTCATCACTGTCATCTCTGTCACCATCATCACTCATTCCTACAATATTCATTTATTTATTGATTGATTTTAGATTGAAATTTTTTAATTAATTAATATTTAAAGTTTACAAATTATTTTCTTTGTAAATGAGCTTTTTTATGCTGTGTGAATTTGGAGCCTCAGGCCAGATTTATAGAAGTAGAGTTCTGCTCCCTAAAAAGTCTACAACCTACTCTTTATTTCATGTGCTGAGTTGCAAGGAACTTTCCCACCAATTTCCACTTCTCTCTCCATTTCTGATTAACATCTATCCCTGGGACTTTCCTTGTAACTTAGTCAAATTCTAAATAGTTAACATCTTCTTTAAAGCTTTTGCTTAGTGTTGACTATATCTTTGCTGTCTCCAATTTTTATTCAGGAGTTTAATATATTTTATGATCTCTGGAGGTGCCACTACCCATAGAAGCGATTAGATTTATTCCTACTTCACATACCTCAGAGTTACAAATGCCTGATTAATCCAACTGTGACTGGGGGCTAATCTGCCAGCTCTAAGGAGGGAAATCAGGAATACATGGAGAAGGGATTCCTTCATTTTACTTTCTTCAGGACAGTATTTAGTGAAGATATTTGACTTGATGCTTATTTAGATAGATATACTTTTATCTATGAATTATGTTGCATCCAACAATCCAGGAAAGTTTTTTTTCCTTTGGGAAAATTCTGTAGGAATTAGAGAATTAGAATTAGAGAAACCTAAGCAAAAACTTATTTTCCTTTTCAAGAAATAATGAATAAAATTGAATATATAATCTCACAGTTATATATATTTTGATGAAAAATCAAAAGACTGATGAGGCAAAACCTTCTGAAAACAAAAGATGAATAAGATGAAACCTCCTTTTCTAGTGTAGTTTAGATGAAGTCTGGTCTTAGTTAAGTACACAGATCTCATTACAGGACACTTCCTTTTATCATATAAGATAACTTTGAGTTTTATTTTGTTTTGACATGGATTTGTGATTTTATTAATGTAGAAAATAGCCTTTGTGTATTCAGGTCTACCAATTTCTCATAATGTATACCTTTAAAGAGTTTCTTGGGGCCCAAAGAGATTAAATGACTTTTCCATATAGCTAAGTAGTGTCAAAGGCAGAATTTGAACCCAGGTTGATTTGAGAATTCATGATTCATGTTCTTTCCCTTCCCTCTACCCCCCACCCCCTCCCATAGCTCATGTGCAATTCCATTGGGTTTTACATATGTCACTGACCAAGACCTATTTCCATATTATTGATGTTTGCACTGTGGTGATCATTTAGGGTCTACATCCCCAGTCATATCCCATCTGATTTGAGAATCAGAACTTCAACCACCATGCAATTGTAAATCTAAATCCTCCTAAAGATTTTAAATTCTAGCATCTATTAATAGCTAAAGACATCATTTCTCAAAAAATAAAAGTTTGTGCTTCTTTTGTTGGAATAAATCACCAGCATTGTTTTTTGTGGCTTTATTTTTCCCAAGAAAATGTAACAAGACCTTGATAGTTTCATCAAATGGAAGACATCTCAGAAGTGATATATGGTCTAATTTCATAATTTTATAAATTATAAATTAAGGCCAAAGAAAGTTAAGTGAAGGCCATCTGGGTATTAACTGAAAACCTGAGATGTGAACTTGGGGCCTCTGATTACAGAGTCAGTGCCTTTCCTATAATACCTAGGTTATTTAAGCAATTTTTCAGTTATGTCTGACTTTTTCTGACCCCATTTGGGGATTTCTTTGGAAAGATATCGGAATAGTTTGTCATTTCCATCCCTCTCTCCTTTTACAGCCAAGGGAACTGAGGTTAAATAGGAGGTAACCAAGGCTAAGTGACTTGCCCAGGGTCACACAACTAGTAAGTCTTGGAGACCAAATTTGAACTCATGAAGATTAGTTTTCCTGACCACAGGCTTCAAACTCTAACCACTATGGAACCTAATTGCCCTTGCTATGATACCTATAGGAAGTGGCAAAGCTGGTGTGCAAATCCTGGACCTCAGACATCTTTATCTAGTTCTTTTTTCAGTATCTTTTCAAATTCAACATACACTGGATCCTCATGCTTTAAATGGGGCATATTTAAACATATTTATATAATTTATATTTATATTTAACATATTAATATAATTTATGTTTAAATATATTTAAATAAAAATTCTAAAGGGGGCAATTAGTAAATATAAAGGGGAAAAACCATACTAGGGAAAGAATATGGTCTTTGTTATGATCCAAAAGAGTAAGGGGGGATTCTGTTCCAGACCATGCCAAAATTTGAAGATTAACCCACCAAGGAGAGAGGTGGGAAAGTTAATTGCCTGAGAAAAAGAGCATGAAGTCAAGGAGAAGACACTATGATCCAGAATAGTAGGTGGTGATTTATCTTTGGCTAGGAATGGGATCCAAGAGTCCCTTATTCCACTTAAGCATCAAGTGAAAATCCTATCCATGAGTTAGCATGCATGTTGAGAGTGTGGTGGGCTTACTCATAGGCATGGACACCTTCTTCAAGAAGAGGGAACCATATATCTGGCAGGTCAGAGTTGATGACAAAGAATTTCTTCAGTGAAGCACATTAGGACTAACACTCTTTTTGAACAGGAGGAATAGAGCAGTAGTATGATATGAGTGCTTTGGAGAGTGGAATGTAAGCTCCTTGAGGACAGGGTCTGATATGTTGTTATCTCTGCATCCCTAGTTCTCTGCAGTGACTGTCACAGGGGAGCCACTAATAGCTGTTAAATCAAATTGAATTGACTGCAGTGGTCCTCCTAGTGTCCAGATCTCAAGAAAATTACCTCATCTTGCTTTGTTGACATCTCCCAAACCAATCGGCAGATAGGTTCTTTCTCTCTCCTCAGAGACACAGGGGACCCAAATTGGGGTACACATGGACATTGGCCTGCCACAAAGTGTGCTAGTTCTTCTCTACCCTATCCCTGCTTTTTGACAGCCAATCACCCTAGGGCTCTTTCTGTTATATTAATAAATAGTCAAATACTTCCCAAACCATTACAACTGTGGAGGAGTTTTGACAGTCACATTACTATTCCACAGAGACACCAAATGCATGTATAATAAATGCTACAATTATTCAGTCCATATATTTGCATTAAAGATGAACCTATCTTTTAAAATCATGTTGTCTGAAATGTAATTTGACCTCTTTTAGGCATTTTCTAGCTTTTCACTTATACATTAACATAATTAAATATTTCCAACAAACCTATTTAATGTTCTAGGATGTGTGACAAATGTCCAATGAAGCATAAAAACAGTAAGTCTCCTTTTATTGCTGTTATTATTTATTGTTGAGACACACTTCATTAACCAGTCCCTGTCTCGTTACTGAGACAACTTGATATGGTTTTGCACAAATAATGGTTTACATCAGCATTCATTCTGGATTGTTTGCAGCCTGAGAAATGGAGCTGGTACTCTGAACATAGCTGTCCATTCTATGATGGGGAATGTTATTAAGGAGAAGGTAAACAGTAAGTCTTAGGAGAAAAAATAAACTAATTTAAACCAATAAAGAAAATGTCTACTCCTGCAAATTATGTTACAATTATAATAAACCATCCATGAACTTATTAACTTTCTATGTGGCCAACTACCAAGAAAAAAAGGATGTTTAATGTGCAATTATTAGAAAGTAAACTAGAAAAAGTTGTTCTTAAATTCAACATATATGCAGATGTGTTTTACTTTATACCAATTGCCCTACTTACCTCCACAAAGTACCATGGAAAACATTCCACAGCTAAGAAAGGACAAGCAGGTTAGATCCATTTTGTAAAGCAGAAATAATGGCTTCATTAGGAGGCAGTGAGCCATGGAGTAGCACACTAAATTGGGAATTAAAGACTTAGGTTCTTGTCTTTTCTGCTGCCTATGTGACCTTGGGCAAGTCACTAATCTATTCTTTGTTTTCTTCATCTATAATAAATAAGAGTGTTGTATGAGATGATTGTAAGCTTTCTTTTCATCACTTAACTGATTCTATGAATTTAGAACCATACTCCCTGTTGCTCTCATCCTGTGGCATTATAAAGATACATTTATCTATGCTTAATGCTTTCAGGACTTGAATACCATCAGTATATTATAGAACTAGAATGTATTTTAAAGACTATGAGGTCCAATCCTCCCCTAGTAAAACAAAATTAATTTAGCTTGAACAATTAAGAAAAAAATATTTTGTCCAAGGAAAGAATTTTAAAGCTGGGAGAGACCTTAGTAATAATTTTGTTTCTCTTCTCATCTTATAGATTAGGAAGATAACTTAGTTAGTGAAAGAGTTAGAGGTTCAACACTAGACTTTCTGAGTCTTATTTTCTTCTACTATGCTAAAAATATCTAAATATTTTTATTAAGAAGATATTAAAATTATGAGCCTGAATCAATTTATTATATTGCCTTTGATAAGACTCCCAATATATTCTTCACTTACTATTGCTATTCATTAACAATTTTTTTTGGTGGGGGAGGAAATTTAAAAGAATCACAAAAATTAGAAGCTATAGAAGGATTGAGGTTTTCATTGAGAGGGATACTACACATACTATTTTTAATTTGTTCTTTTTCTAGCTTTTTTAGTAGCATGCTCAATTTGTTAATCTCCTCTTTCTCTTTTTTTGTTAACATGGGCACTCAGGAATATATATTTTTTTCCCTGGAGAACTGCTTTTGCTGTATCCTAAAATTTTTGATGTGTTCTTTACTCATTGTCATTCTCTTCAATGAAATCATTAATTGTTTCTATGATTTGTTCTTTAACCAACCAATTTTAAAGAATCAGATTATTTAATTTCCAATTAATTTTTGATTTGCCTCTCCATGTACCCTTACTAAATATAATTTTATTGCATTATGATCTAAAAAAATTGCATTTATTATTTCTGCTTTTCTGCATTTGTTTGTGATGTTTTTATGCCTAGTATATGGTCAATGAATGTAGCCTGTGCTGCTGAAAAGAGGGCATGCTCCTTTTTATTTATCCCTATTTACTTTTCTCCATATATCTATTAACTCTAATATTTCTAAGATTTCATTCACATCCCTTACGTCTTTCTTATTTTCTTTTTTGATTTGATTTATCTAGATCTGATAAATGAAGGTTCAGGTTTCCCACTAGTATAGTTTTAGTATCTATTTCCTCCTAGAAGTCCAATACTTTCTCCTTTAAAAATCTGGATATTATACCATTTGGTGTCACTACACACAATGTTGAAGTCATGTGTACATGGTACAATCAAAGCACTGTGACTACTTTTTTTAGAAAAGCCTATTCCTATTTTTTAAACAAACATTGTACATGATTCTCACACAAGGCATAGATATTTGCAAACAGCATTATTCATTTATTTGTGCTCCAAACTTTATTCTCCTTTCTGATCTAGACATTGAAGAACCATGAGAATTCTGGATGAAGCCTGTACTAGTTTGTTCCAAAGATCCCTGATACATTTGGTTAATATTGCTCATGGTCAGTTCACAAGGGAGAGAGGTTAGCTTAAAGGTCTTTTCGAAACTCTTCCTTTGTTTTATCTATTTAGCTGTTTTACCTCTTTGGTGACCTAAACTAGTGTGTCATGAACCTGTAAAGTACTGTTCATTTGATGTGTAAGTAGTTTGGTTAAGAAAAAGCAGAAAATAAAGAGCTTTTTAGAAGAAGAAGGGGGGGGGGAGAAGGAGGAGGAAGAAAAAAAGTTACAAAGAATCTAAGTTACTACCCATCTTTTATTTGAACTGTTTACTTGCTGACAGTGGCAGAACTATTTTGTGTACAAAAATTGAGTTAAACATTTTTTAAACCAGTAAAAACAAAATTTAAATGCAAAGAAACAACATTTCCATTAAAATTTGAAGAAAAGACACTAATTAAGGAGAATATGATAGTGAACTAACCCCCAGGTAAAGGAACTGAGAGTGATTTGAGTGAACTAAAGCATCAAAGGATTGAATTGCCTCAGCTGATTTGTACACAACTGTTCTTAGAGCTTGAGAGGTTAAAATGCACAAAGTAGCATCAAATAATTTTATAGAGAATATGGGAAAATTAGGTAAGAATTTTGGTTTTGTAATGGAAAGGAAGGTAGATTAATGGATTTTAACTTCATGTGGGAAAGATGAGTCAACTGCATTCCAGGATGTTCTGATTTATGGTCATGAGAGTAGTATGAGATAAATGAAGATACCAACCAGCAAAAGCAGGCAGCTGGTAGCAAGGCTCCAGACCCTGTATTTGTGTCCCTCTGACTGGAAACGAATATACAGTTGCAATTGAGCTTATGTCCTTCCTTCCACTTAGTTTCAGAGGCAGGAAAGCTTTCAGCAGTCTGGTGGCTCTCTTCTGTCCCCTCTGTTTTGAAAAGGAAAAGTAGAAGAGCAGCTAAGGTTTTACAGCTTCTTATTGCATTCATATATTTGAAGCTGATTGGATATAGCAGCTTCCTGTCAAATGGAGAGATAATTGGACTTGTCTGCATGGTCCAGTGAACCAGCCTGAGGAACTGTGCAATTCCTTGACGTCATTTTAAATAATAGTGTAACACTTTCCCAGTATCTTTTTTTTAAAGCAGAGATATTAATGTTTATTTTTACTCTATAATATATAACATAATAATATAACACATAGGATTTGTTATAAATATGTTGTGCTGAGATTAAAATTCTTTGACGACTATCTTAATTCATAATCATTAAATAAGTTAAAAGAGAAGGTCAAAGAAGACACCAGTCATAGGTGGTTGGCTGTTCCCTTCACAAGTCTCCAAGACTAGCCAGTCCTTGCACAAACTTGCTCTCTCCCAGCCATCTTCCCTGACATCACTGCATGGTCCCACTATGGTTACACCTGTACTCATCTATTCATCCCCTCTGATATGATTCTGAAGCAAAAGTGTCCTTTTTTCTTTCCTGACCCAAATATATCTTTCAGTGATGTCACTTTTCTGAGTCCCTCTGATTTGGTGGAATAGATCTTAGTCCAGATTGGAGGCTGGTATTATATATGTCAGGAATCATGTGAGACAAGAAGTATGCACCTTCGAGGTACCAGGGAACCACAAGGTTTCTGATGTTCTCCCAGAGTGTGCCTGTTTCTCCCTTATACAGACAAGCCCTAGGGCTTATTTTTAATTCAGTCAAAGGGAGGGTTAAATTGCAACCTCAGAGAATGGGCTATTTTCAAACTGAATGTGAAATTTCCCCTTTAAAACCCCAAACTGACTTTAAGGTGTGAAGGAAAGGAAAAGGGGGACAGACTAGTGTTAAATTTCATAATAAAGAATTATAATAAATATACTTATCCAAGAGAAACAAACTCACATTAGGCATGTCCAAAATCTGTTTCATTCTTTGTTTTCCCCATCTTTTCCACCCTTTTCCTCTAAGACAGTAAGTAATATTATATATGTTGTATATATATATATATATATATATATATATATATATATTATCACATAATACATATTTCCCTATTCATCATGTTGTGAAACCAGAAACATGTTGCTTACACTAAAGAAAAATTCCCAGAAGAAATAATCTGAAAAATAGTATGTTTCAATCTACATTCTGACTCTATTCCTTTTGGTGATGGTGATGGATATCCTTTTCCATCTTGAGTTCCTTGGAGTTGTCCTGGATTCATGCCTTATTGATAATAGTTAAGTCATTTACAGTTGACCATCATACATCATTGCTGTTACTGTGTACAACCTTCTCCTGGTTCTTCTCACTTCACTTTGCCTCACTTCAAGTAAGTCTTTTTAGGGTTTTTAAGTTTTTATTTTTATAATCATCTTGTTTATCACTACTTACAGTATTTCATTACAATCATATACCACAACTTGTTCAGCCATTCTCCAATTGATGACTGCCTTTTTAGTTTCCAGTTCTTTGCCCCTACAAAAAGAGCTACTAGAAATTTTTTAGAGCATATAGTTTCTTTCCATTTTCTCTTGATCAACTTAGCAATTAAACCTAATAGTGCTATAACTCTTTGAGTAAAATTTCAGATTGCTCTCCAGAATGGTTAGATCTATTTAATGTTCTACCAATAATGTATCAGTGCCCCTATTTTTCTATACCTACTCCAATATTTGTCATTTCACCCTTTTATCATTTTAGTCAATCTGACAGGTAGGAAATAATCTCTTAGGTTGTAATGATTCAGAATAATTTTCACATAGTTATACATAGCTTTTATTTCTTCATCTAAAAACTGTTCATGTCTTTTGACTATCATGTATCATTTGTATATCACTTATCAGTATCTTTTAAAGGGTGATGGTGGTTTTAAAGAACTGGTCAGTGTTTCATCATTTTGAGAGAAAAAGAGAAGTAGATTTGCTCAGAGGGAGATGAATCAGGATCATAAGGGGAGCAACTGATAGAGAAATGTCTTTGTGTTGTTTAAATTCCTCCTATAGGGACCACTTGGGCATGAAGACATGCAGCTCAGGATTTTTAGTTAGTCCAATAACATGAGTTTTATTCACTTATGTGTCTCCTTAGTAGATTTCAGTGTGTGGCTACTTCCACACAGGTACTGAATATTTGTGAAAGTAGACCCCAGATTTATATGTGAATTATAATATCTTGATTACTACCAAGTTCTCTGTATATTATATATATAATAGTGTTATTCTTGTTAAGAGCTAATGTGCCGTGATTTTATCATATAAATGGGAAGCACACTAGTGGTGTCTTATGTGTCAAGTAGTACTGGTATGCCCTGACCCTACCACCACCACAACCATCACAGGGTTACCCCTAGAACCCTTAAAGAGAATGAATCATAGCCTCATGGTAATGGTCAATCTTTGGGAGTCCCAGCTTGACAGTGTGGGAACAGATTGTGGTGAACGAGCCAATCCAGAGAGTAAGTGGTAGGTCATGCACATGCAGAGATTACAAGCCTTTCTTTCCACATTACCTACTTAAGCTTGAGACTCCATTGGTTGTTCCTACATTTCCAACATCCAAAAGAATGGATTCAGGTGCTATATTCATCTTTTGATTTTCACTTGCCTTTAGTTCTATGCTTTAATGGCAATCACTCTAGTCTGCTGTCTTTGCTTGTGCAAAGTAAGGATAATGGAGCCAATTTTATCTCAGAGCTATGCAGATATCAGAGTGAGACAGTGGTAGAAAAGTCATTAAGAATATTTTCAGGAAATGAGTAGAGGGATAAACTCCAAAAGAAAAAAATAGAAATGTACAATAACAACGGACTAGGGCAGATGGCTAGAAGTAAGGTTTTGGATATCATTCCCAGGGACTTTTGAGGAAAGCCAGTGAAATATAGTGGTCAAAGAGACTTATGTACTTCTAGTCCTGGATCTCGTGTTGATGTGTAAGGATGGAAATAGTATTTAAGAAAGGGAAATTTACAAATGTTATCTCATTTCATACAATAATTCTAGAAAGCAGGTGCTGTTATTATTGCCATTTTAAAATGGAGGTACTGAAAGCAGTGAAAGATTAAAAGTGATTTATTTCCTCAAGGAATTAAAGGAATTATTTCCAAGATATTGCTTGGACCAGATGACCACCAAGGTCCCCTCCAATTCTGAGATTTTTAAGTTTATTTTTTTAAAAAAGTGATTGCTGGGGGCAGCTGGGTAGCTCAGTGGATTAAGAGCCAGGCCTAGAGACAGGAGGTCCTAGGTTCAAATCTGGCCTCAGACACTTCCTAGCTGTGTGACCCTGGGCAAGTCACTTGACCCCCATTGCCTAGCCCTTACCAATCTTCTGCCTTGGAGCCAATACACAGTATTGACTCCAAGATGGAAGGTAAGGGTTTTAAAAAAAAGTGATTGCTCAGGCTCACACATCCAGGAAGTATCTCAGCTTGAACTTGAACTCAGATTTTCCTGACTTCAGACAGAGTATTCTATACACTGAGCTACCTGGAATTGTAATTTTTGGCAAGTCATTTCACTTACCTTGGAATCCAGTTTTCTCTTTATGTAGAATGACTGGAATGGATTAGATAGTGGTTTGAGGTTCCTTTTCTCCTAACAGTCCCCAAATAGTGAGATAACATGAGAGGAACTTCAGCAAGAAAAGTCAGAAAACTGGAAAAATCACAAATTAAGAGTTTTTTTTCCTTAGTCAGAAGAATAATATGGAATAATTAGATTAAGGAAATAAAAATGAAAAATTCAACTTTTATATAGATAGACCAGAAAGTTCAGGAAAGGTAGAATGAATGAATAAGGAATTAAAAATCATGATAGCTAAAATCTGTGCCCAAACTCATCTTAAATGGACAGAGGTTCTTCCACTTGTACTGTTCTATCTGAGGATGAAACCCAAAGGAGACTTACCTATTTCTCCATATGAGATATTGTACAGACAGCCAGTATGAATAAGAAGGACCACTAAACCATCTTATGTTTCCATGCTGGGAGGGGAATGCCAGTTACACACCTATTTGCAGATACAGGAATAGGCTGGAAGAACTGAGAAGACTAGGACTACTAGTGCAAAGGGTCCCACTAGATTTCTCACTACATAACATCAGGCCAGGGGACACAGTCAGAAAGAACCAGAGTAAGACTTTTTGTGTTCTGGGCAGAGAGCTTGGGGAAGAAATAAAGACATGGGTTACAACTACCCAGGATCTGAAGTCACAGATGCACCTTATACTGGGATGGAGAGTGGATACCATGATGATGAGGCCACCAAGCCATTGAAACATAGAGATCTTTTTCAAAGATGAGGGCATGCATTTACTGTGCTTAAAGATACACTTATTCAATAGTTTTTGGATATTTTTAGAGTAATGAAACCCTTTTCAAAGAGAGGCATGTTGCATGGGATGGCCAGACAAAGTTTAGGATGAGTGGATTTCAATTCTGCCTTAGGGATTTGTTTAACCCTAGATAAGAGATATCAAGTCTCTAAGCTCAAATTAATTCATATATAAAATGGTAATAAAATAATAACTGCCCAACAAGGTTGTTGTGAGTATCAAATGAGATACTATATCTAAAATTTTTTTCAAACTTTTAAAGTGCTGTTAGTTATTATTATTAACATACAAATATATTATCCCTATTATATTTCCCCAGTAGAATGTAAGCTCCATGAGGGCAAGAACTCTTTTTGGTTCTCTTTGGATTCCTAGTTCTTATCAGAACATCTTTTAAATAGATATGAAATATTATTATATTGGTAAATTATATATGTAAATATATATACATATTATTGGAATCTAATTCTGCACTGATGTCAACACAGAGATGGAGATACTTTTCCCAAATCCCACTAGCCATTGACATTATGAGACTGACAATATTAAGAATTTTTTGCAAAGAATTTAGGGAAGAATGAAAGAAGTCCAGTCAAGTCATGGAGAGAATTACATTCATCCTCCATCTTGATGTCTTACAGATATTGCAGAGATATATTTATGCCTTGCTACCGCTTCCTATGAAAATTCTGACAGATGCTATTTGGGGAGGCCATTCTTCTAACAGCCTGTGGGTCATTGCTGCACTGAGAGCCCTTCACAGAATGAGCATAGCCTTGATAAAATGAATTCTAATCTCCCTCTCTTGCCTCAGAAGTGGTAGGAACACTTCCCTTTTCACTGAACAATTCTTCTGAAATCACTTTGCCTTTCTCTCCAGGAGATAAAGACATTGAGCAGGGGAACCCCCTCCTATTGCTATAGCCAGAAGCATTTGCATTAACTGCTATAATTTCCCAATAAATGGCTTAGGTTAACCCTTTTTCCCCCTTCTGCCTGAAGCTTTTTTTTTGTTACCATTTATTTTCATTTTTTATATATAACATAATATTAACAATGATAATGTAATCCATCTGATTTGTCATAAATATGTAATAAATGATAATAATTTGCTTATCGAAGTAAAACATTCTCACAATGGTTATATCCAAAAATCTACGTCTTATTCCTTTGATTTTTCTTCTCCCCTCCCCAAGAAGGTAGGTAATATGATATAGACTGTACATATAATCATATATATACATATACATATATTTCCCTGTTCATCATGTTATGAAATGAGACACACTGACTATTTCTCTCTCTTTAAAAAAAAAATAGCAGGGGGGTACGGAGGTGGCTCAGTGGATTGAGAGCCAGGCCTAGAGACAAGAGGTACTAGGTTCAAATCTAGGCTCAGACACTTCCTAGCTGTGTGACCCTGGGCATTTCACTTAACCCTCATTGCCTTGTCCTTACAGCTCATCTGCTTAAGAATCAATACACAATATTGATACTAAGATGGAAGGTAACTTTTTAAAAATAAATAAATAAAATTTGAAAAATAGCAATTTCTAATTTTGTCTTTGGTTTGAGATTCACCGTATTAATGGAGTTTGGGATACAGCTCTGGAAAAAGGTAGCTAGCATGAAGCACAGGGTAGAAAGGCTACTAGGGGAATGGTTTTCTCCTTTGAGGGAGAAGCCACGAAGCTGGGGATTTTCTTCTGCTATAATTTGCCTTAGTCAGTTCAAGGTGATGAGCAGAAACAATGAATTTTAGAACCCTGAGTTGAGAATCAAAGTAATTTCCATAGTGAGAGGCAGACTCCTTTGTAGGCTCTTTTATAAAGGGTACATGTTCTCTTCTTTTCACTCCCTTCATTTACCCTTATTTCTATATGATATTCAATAATCCTGCTTTTATATTTATTCCTATTGTGTTGTGGTTGAGTTGTTTCAGTCATATCTGACGCTGTCACCTATGTGACTCCAGTCAGGTTTTCTAGGCAAAGATACTGGAGTAGTTTGGCATTTGATTCTCTAATTGATTTTCAGATGAGGAACTGTGCTGAACAAAGTTAAGTGACTTGTCCAGGGTCACCCAGCCAATAAGTGTTGGGACCAGATTTGAATTCAGGAAGATGAATCTTCCTGACTTAAGGACTAGCGCTCTATCCACTGTGTCACCAAGCTGCCCCTGTCTTTATCTGTGTCTCTACATCATCTATCTGTATCTAGTAGGCTTACAGAGAATGATTTTTAAAACAACTAACATATGATCAGGATCAAGAACTTTTAGATCACCATTTCAAAGTGACCTGAGAATTTAATGCCAAGAGTGATGATTTTATACATGGATGGGAGAAACTTCCCCAAAGGAAGCACGCCCAAGACTTACAAGAGAAACCAACTGAGTGACCAACTTGGAGCAAATGTCCATTACACCAAAAGATCCTCTTACATAACGGAGCACATATTATTTATTTGAAATTATACATCTGAGGCTCACACACAGTTTACAGACCTGCTTACTCTTCAGATGAGTAAAAATCCCATGCAAAATCTTTGAGACTTAATAAACAAACCAGGCATAGGAATAAAAGTGCCAATCTGGCTTTTCAAAGAAGACTTGACCTGTTTTGCTAAAAAATGGAGCAGAATGAGATGCTTTCTTTGAAAGGAATGTGTGATAGAAAAGGACAGGAAGGTCAGTAGGAGTCAAAAACAGTCAGAAGTGGAAGAAGAAGAATGTCACACTGGTGAGTCATAACCAAAAAACAAAATGTTCAACAGTTGAATGAGTCAATTTGCTACTATAAGGTTACATTTAAAACCTTAATAAACCTTGTTGCAGAATTTGTGAGAATACTCACCTGGCTGATTTGGCCATTCTTTGTCACTAAATATTCATTAAATATTATTTCAAAAGTTTTTATTCTGTACAGAAGATTCATGATGCTTTAGTGTGTTCTATGAAAAAAGGTTATCTGTGCCAGAACTGATGGTGAAGACATTTTAGGGTCAGCAACAAAGGACAGACAAATGAATAGGCAACAGCAGAAGAGAAGGATTAAGCTTTAAGAAAACCTTGAAAAGACTCACAGAGGTGATTTCAAGCAAAAGGGAGGTGATGAATAATAGTTCTTTGGAAACCCAGAGGTCTGACAGATGCCGGTGGGGACAGATCAGATCTTTTGACTCATCGTGGCAGATGATAACCTTTCAATGAATAATTTCACGAAGGAGGTTTTTTCCCCTTTAATAATGGCTCTTTTAATTCTGAGATGTTCCCATATATTGAAATAGTTCACCGATGATTAAAACAAAACCTCTTTGTCATTCATCTTTTCCCCATCATTTTAGACTTTCACCTGAATTGAAACTCCTGAACTCTCCTTTCCTTCTTGCTGCTGGGTTTTCCCAGTTTAAAGATGTTCGTTTCTCTCCAGAAGGACTAGGAAACCCAGCTGCAGACCGCAATCACTGCTTTCAAGAAGCTCCATTTCAGTTCTCGAGAGGAAGGACCTGAATTCCCCTGATGTTGGGTCACAGACACACATCATTAGAAAACACACCTTCTGCGGAAGGAGGAGACCTCACTGGAGAAGCTGGCTGGAAAACTGTCATGTAGAGCATTCCTCAATGGGCATGAAGCTTTTATTATAGAATCTCACACACTTCAAAGAGAGAAGAGGAAAGCTATAACACGGCCAGAGAGTTTAAGTGATGCCTGCCTCCTCCTCACTGTCAGGATTGAACTTTCATTGACAGGTAATTAGCTGTTTAGTCCCTAAGGAGGAAAGAGGCAAAACCAGTTCCTGGTTTCATGGACTCCTGTTATTGCTGATAATGATAACTGGCTTTTAGGTGGTGTTTTACAGACGAAGGAGTGGAGGTAGACAAGTTCCTTGTCATTTGACCAGAGCAAGACACCTAATAAATGTCTGAGGCTGTATTTAAATAATATAATAGCTACCCTTTACTAAGTGCCTACTATGCACCAGGCAATGTGCTAAGCCTGTTACGATTATTATCCCATTAGATCCTTGGAGACAGGTGTTATTATCCCAGTTTTACAGATGAAGAAACTGAAGCAAATAGAGATTAAGTGACTTGTCCAGGGTCATATAGTTACAGTTAGTGAGAATCTGTGGTCAAATTTGAACTCAGATCTTTTGATACCAGGCCAAATGCTCTGTTCATTGTACCACCTAGCTGCATCAATGAAAATATTAAATAAATATCAATTGTTTGATTCTCTCTTGTTTATCACAGAGCCTAACCCCAAGTTTTGATAGATATTTGTTCAAATGAGTGGAAGGATATTTTTTTAAATTCAAAACAAAGAGAAGAATGGGAAGAGTGGATTAGATGAAATAAAATTCATTTCATTGACAGTTAGGTCTCTCAGTGCATTGAGAAGCAAGACTAGAGATAGGAGGACCTGGGTTCAAATTTGGCTTCAGACACTTCCTAGCTGGATAAGTAACTTAGCCCTTATTACCTAACCCTTACTTCTCTTTCTGTCTTACAATCAATACATTGTGTTGATTCTAAAATAGAAGGTGTATAAGTGAAAATCTGTTACCCTAAAAAAGAACTACATTTCCCAGGAGTCCACTGACTTCCTGTCCTCATGTACTTCCTGTAGACAGGGGATATTATGTGGGGACTTGGAGGGTCCCATACTCTTTTTGTCATGATGACAGCGAGCTTGGTGGTGGTGGCAAGCTAAGCATGGGGATTTTAAATGGGTTAATCAGCCATGGGCTAATGGTTTTTATTTTTGTATCCCTTTATTCCTTTCTAATGATCATTAATAAATCTCCTAAAATATATTATTTTTATTATTGTACATTAATTTTAATTTTTACATTTAATGATTAGGGTAACAGATTTTCACTTATATGAAGGTAAGGAATTTTTTTTTTTAAATCCAGGGCAGAAACTTCTTAGGTTCAACTATCTCAAGTGTACTTTTTTTCCCTTTCCCAATAATAGATAGATGAGCCTTTGACCTACCTTTTCATTTTATAGAGAAGGAACTTGAGGCCCAGAGAACTTCATTGGCTTGCCCAAGGCCAAAGAGTTATAGTAGCAGAACAATGAGATTTAGGACTTGAGGATTTTCACTCCTAATTTAGCATAGTTCATTACATGGTACTGCCTCGACTTAGCACTCAGTGACTATTTATTAATTAATTGATTTGTTAACATCTTAACCTAAAATTATTTGGACCCTGTTTACTAGATTTAAAACCCATTTCCTTGACAGGATCATATTCTTCATTCAGAAAAGGTATAAAATGGTAAAATGAACATTGAATTTAGTTTCAGAAGACCTAGGTTCAAATACTGACCCTAACACTTACTAGCTGTGAACAAATCATTTCACTTTCTTCTGAATCTTAATTTCCAGACTTGGAAAATGGGAATAATAATAATATTGTATTAACTTCATATGACTGTTACGATGAAAAACTAAAGATACAAACAAAAATTTTCCCAACTCCAAGTCCAACATCTGTAAGAGAAGAGTTAATCCAATATGTGCAAGGAGGAGTCTTTGACAGAAATTAGCTGCAGAGTGAGAACACAGGAGGTGCAAGAAGAAAAAAAAATCTGAAAGTTCCAAGGGGGAACTTGAAGCTTGGAGAACTCCACCTGGTCACTCACTTCACCTCACTTCTAGCTGGGAGCCAGCGAGAGAAGAAGCAGATCTCCTAGGCTGGGAAGAAGCTTGTGTCTCTCTGGACATCAATTGTTTCCTTGTGAACCCTGGATACCTCTCACTCAGCTCTCAACAACAGCACAGAGCCATCAGTGAATATTGTGGACTGAAACTTGAAGAAAGCTGTGCACTGAGATCCTTTTCAAAGATCTCCTTCTCCATCTCTCTCTCTAACCTGTTCCTGGACTCCTGGATTCAAAGCTAGTTAGCTTAGGAGTAGGGACCAACCAGCAGCTGGCAAGAAGAGGGTCCAAGGCTGTGAAGCCTTGAACCCCCAGATCTTGGGGGGACAGTCTGCCAGAAGGAACAAGTCAGTAGGACTTGTTATTTACCTCTTCTCCCTGCCTGATACTTTTTACTTCTCCTTCTCTGTTTGAACCCAAATAAATTATCTACTACATTAGATTTAGGTCTGGCTAGTTTCTGATACTAGGAAAGGGGACTAAAGATTTTGGGAGGGTCACATATCTCCCCCAAAAGGAGGGTTAGCCCAGGATCCCAGTGATCCAAACTACCAGACCCAAGAAGCAACCATCTCTCCTGGATTGTGGAGTAGTCCAGGGTCCTGAGGGGAAGTGGCAGTTGGTGTCTCTGAGGGCTCCAGAGGCAGAAGAGTTCATCCTGCCTCTCAAGAATAGCTGGGACCTAAAAGGGGGACAGTGTGTTATCTTACCGGAGCTTTTCCCTCTATTTCTTGTCCTCCATCTCCCAGGGTCTGAGGAGATATACTCCCTCTTTCCAGGAGACAAGACTTGGTTACCTCCCCCAAAAAGAAAGAGAGGGGAAGAACAATCTTTGATCCCTCTCTCTCCATTTCCCTTTCTCCCCCCATCATTCCTGTTTCCCTTTTAGGCCTTACATTACACATCCCATTGACTATAATAGACTGCTTCTAGGTACAAATCTAAATGTATAGAGTCCATTATTTATGTATCCTGAATACATGCTGTATTCTTATTGTTTACTCATTTGTTGTAGATGGGTATTTGAGTTTTTCTTAGCAAAGATAGTGGGAGAGTTTGCCATTTTTTTTTCACCAACTCATTTTATAGATGAGGAATTGAGGCAAACTGAGTTTAAGTGACTTGCCCAGTTAGTGTCTGAGATCAGGTGAGTCTTTCTGACTCTAGGCCAGGTACTTTGTACCCTCTGCCACCAGGAAAGACCCGTACCTCTGATGTGAGGGCTTGATGAGCCATTTCCAGGGCAACTTTCCTACTTTGGGGTCCACCTGACACCCACTTCTCACTTGTGGCTCCAGGAAGCTGTCATAGGCACAGTGGCCACATCCTGGCAAACCATCTCTACAAGTCAGCTAAACCAGGATGGCGGTAACCAACAAGTCACAAACCCATTGGTTGGTTGGCAGAGAGTGGGGGGTGGGCATGATGCTGTCTCCCACAGGTGTGTGAAGACTTCCCCCAACAGAATGGGAGGATGAGAACAATGTGTTCCAATAACCATGGTGGTGGCAGAAGCAGATGCTTTGGAGTGCTTAGAATTGGTGTGGGCATAGAAGATGTCAAGGTTATCCATTGCATTCTGAGCCATCTTCAACTGTTTTGACTTTTATCCTTCTACTGGACTTGGATGACTTTGGGAGAGAGTAATGCTGACCACTCTTTGTACAACTCTGCCTCAGTTAAATCCAATTAAGGCAAGAGTCAAATGACATCAACTTAGTGATGTCAATTTGGTCTTTTTCAAATAGGAAGGACAATAACTATGAGGGAAAACAGTATCTTTAGGCTATAAAACTGTGCATACCCTTTGATCTGGTAATGCCACTACTGAGTTTCTATCCCAAGGTAATTATAAAAAAAAAGAGGAAAGGACCTACATGTACAAAAATATTTTATAGCAGCTCTTTTTGTGGTGGTATAAGGGTGGATATTAACTTTATCCAAAATCCCTTACCATGTTGTTGTTGTTGCTGATAAAAGCAATCTTGCTTATATGCTTAACTTACTGAACAAAACTCAAAATCTATTCTTATCCTAATAATAACAAAGAATGGAAAATTAAGGGGATGCCCATCCATTGGGCAATCACTGAACAAATTGTAGTACATGTTGGTGATAGAATACTTTTGTGCTATAAGAAACGATAAGCAAGATGATTTCAGAAAAAGCTATAAAGATTTGTAGGAACTGGTGCAGAGCAAAATAAATAGAATGGAGAGAACATCGTACACAGAAACAGCAATATTATAGGATGATTATCTGTGAAAACTCAGCTACTCTCAGCAATGCAATGATCTGGCACAATCCTGCAAGAGTTATGACTGGGGATGCTATCCACCTCCAGAGAAAGAACTGTGGGAGTCGTCTTTGACATCAGTGGATCTTTGGTTTTATTTTTGGGTTTTGGCTATGTATGAGTGTACTCTTGCAACAATGACCAATGTGGAAGTGTGTTTTACATGACAATAAAAATGGAAAAAACCCCACTACCTTTATACTTATTCTTCATTCTGAGAAAATATTGAAAACCATAGTATTTGAGATACTAAGCTAGACATTAATTGGAACACAAAGATAAATAAGATACAGTCTTTGTGCTCAAGGAGTTCATAAATTATATATTTGATTATAAATTATAAATCACATACATATATTATAATTATAAATTTGTAGGGAAAGATCACAATGTAATGGATTACATTTTATTATATTATGTTAAATTTTCTTGTATCATGTTTTATTGCATTATATTACATGTACATGATATCACATATTTTGCTAATATTACATATAATATAGCATATATTTTATTATATTATATTATGAAGTTTACTGTACACATATACTATATGTGTACTGTACATGTATACATATACTGTACATGCTATATACTGCATTATGTATTATTCCATGTCATATTACATCATATTTCATCCTAGTATATCATAAGTATGTGACTATAAGGTAGGAAGCTTGTGATTTGTGCCATAAAAAGTATGGGAACAAGGTGGTAAAGGAGAAGGTTAAAATGAGATCATTCATTTCTGGCCAGCTCACTTAAAGAAGGCCTTTCAGAGAAAATGGGATTTGAACTAGGCTTTTAAAGATGCATAGAGCAGAATTTGCCTGGAAGATAGAGACTAAGCAGAGTAATTAAGTTTGGAGCCAGATCATTATAGGCCTTGAATGCCAAGCTCGGGAAATTGGGCATCTTTGAAGAGTTGATCCAGTTAAAATTCCATTTAAGGCCCCCTTCGTAGTGTTGTTTCTTATGATGGAAATGTTTATGGTTGGGAGCTTCCCACATCTGAAATTCCATCATAAAAAGGAGGACAAATTGAAGATTTCATGCAAATCCTTAAAAAAGGCACTCGTGTGCTGCTTCCCCAATTAAGCTTGATGGATTCTGCCCTAGCTCCAACCTGTTTGGACATGTGGTTTCACCAATCTCCCTCCCGCTGACTCTGGGCTCTGCTTTCCCAATTGCCCTTCAGGTCTTTGTCATCGCCTGGTTGTCAAACCCTGCTTATGATTCTGCAACATGACTTAGCCTCCAATTAGCTTTTATTTAATTCTAAGCACTTTAATGACTGATTCTTCTGCTCTACACAATTTCCCTTTCGCCTCTGATCTCTCATAAATGGAGAGCTCAGTCCCATAAACTTTCTGCTTCTGCCAGGCTGCCCACCAGCCCTGTAGCCTTTGCCATGGAGGGAGCTTGTCTATAACCGACCATCTAATCAACCCAAGTGATCTACTAAACGCCACGGACCCAATGCTATTACCAAGTACTATGTTCAAAGCCCTTTTCTAAGCCCTAGAGATAAAAATATGAAAGGGGCATGATCCTTGCCAGCAAAGAATTCAAATAAATGCAAACACATATAAAGATAATTTTGGGAAGCACCATGGCACCGTGGATAGAATACGGGATGGCCAAGAAAACCTCAAATTCAAGTCCTTCTCCAGGCCACTTACTTCTTAGTTTTTTGACCTTGGGCAGCTCCATGGCGTTAAGGACATAGTACTGAGCTTGGAGTCAGGAAAACAGGAGTTCAAATTTGACCTCAGACACTAACTGTGACCCTGGAAAAGTCGTTTAATCCTGTTTGCCTCAGTTTCCTCATCTGTAAAATGAGTTGGAGAAGGAAATGGCAAACCAATCCAGTATCTTTGCTGGAAAATTGCAAATGGGGTCATGAAGATTGGACATAGCTGAAATAAGTGAAAGAAACAATACATATTGAACAACAATGTCCCCGATGGGGATAAGAGTAGTACCTACTACACAGAGTTGTGTAAATTTTTAAAATTAATATTCAATACTCCAAGTATTATATTTAATAATATTTATGTATATAATATAAATATTTATATTTATAAGCAAATATAAATAATGCATAAATGATATAATATAAATAAACAACATATAATAAAATATATTTAATAATATTTATTAATATTTAACTTGAAGCAAAGGGAAAGTAAAAGGCTAGAGAAAACCAAGAGAGCTCATCAGCCTTCTATG
This sequence comes from Monodelphis domestica, assembly GCF_027887165.1. Taxonomy (NCBI): domain Eukaryota; kingdom Metazoa; phylum Chordata; class Mammalia; order Didelphimorphia; family Didelphidae; genus Monodelphis; species Monodelphis domestica. Next base: position 256,473,098 of record NC_077232.1, read on the forward strand.
TGGAACAGAGAGGAGAAGGGGTGGGCAGAACCGAAACTAAAACACCAACAACATAACCATGCATGTACACAAAAGAGAAAAGGGAATTATGGGAAATGTAGTCCTGGGTACAACAGTCTAATTAATACAGTTGTGATGAGGACTCAAATATGTAAAATACTTTGGTAACCTAAAAGAATTATATAAATGCTTGCTGTTAATATTAGTTTTGAGAGGGAGGCCATTAGTAATTGCAGGAGAGGGAACATCTCATATAGGACATGGCACTCAGTCTTGAAGGAAATCCATGATTCCAGGAGGAAGAGGTAAGATATGAGATTATTCTAGTCATATGAGATAGCTGATACAAAGGCAGAAACTGGAGATTGGATCACTAGCTGGTCCAGACAGGATCCCTGAGAATGTTCATTCTTTAGAGCATGAGTTGGAGTTTGGGCTCCCAAATATCCAATCTTCTTTAGGTACAGATTTCACTAAGAAAAGAATGCACCTGGGAGCAATAGTTGCAAAAATCTTCAAGGTTCTACCCACTTTGGGTTTGGAAAGATAAGTAGTAATTTGAAAGGTGATAATGAAATTTGGAAAAAGTAACCAGGGTATCTGAGCAAAAATGGACCAGGAATAATTTTTGTTTCTCCAACCTCCAGAGGCTAAATTTCTTTTGGTGCATCTTAAGTGCTCTCAGAAAGAACTGTGGGAGTAGAAACACAGAAGAAAAACAACTGCTTGATCACATGGGTCTATGGGGATATGATTGGGGATGTAGACTCTAAATGATGACCCTAGTGCAAACATCAACACCATGGAATGTTTGGATCAATGATACATTTAAAACTCAGAGGAATTGTGCACCAGCTATGGGAAGGAGGTGGGAGGAGGAGAGGGAAAGAACATGAATCGTGTAACCATGAAAAAATATTCTAAATCAATTAATTAAATAAAAAATTTCAAATAAAATACTCAAGTGGTCTTAGTATTCTAAAGAGATTTAACACACATGTGATTGTCTAAATGGGACACTTTGCTTGCCATGACTTTCTCCTTGTAGGAAGCTTGCCGAGCAATCAATAAATACTTATTAAACCCCCTTTTCAGGGAACACTGGCCCCTAACGTGTCAGTTTTCAATATTTGTGTTGTTGAACATGCCTGCTCCCAAATATTCACATGGTGTTTAAAGTATTCATTTATATTATATAGTGTTTTCTTTGCTCTTATAATGTATTTGCCCCATCATTGTAATTGTATCAAATACTTCTTAGATACCCTAAAGTTATTTTAATTAAATTCAATCCAATAATAAACATCTATTACAAGCAAGGCATTATGCAGGGCACTGAGGGTAAAATGGCAAGCAAATCAAACACTGCCTTCAAGAAGCTTATGTTCCACTAGAAATCTCTGGAAAGTCAAATCAAGTCAATGAGCATTCATTAAGCATGTCTTATGGATCAAGCCCTGGGCCAAGTGGTGAACATTGTGCTGAGTCTAAGGAAAACATTATCTAAAATATTTTAGAGTATCAATAAAATCCATTACAATATCCAATATTCAAAGACCAAGTTCCTTGGGAACATGAGCCAGTGAGGGTATTAGAGGGATCAACCTAGAGATGGGAAAGATCTGGGTTTGAATCCTACCTTAGACATTATTTGTTTAACCAAGGGCCATCATTTTATGTTTCTTAAATGCAATTTTCTCATTAGTAAAAAGGGCAACTTGGTGGCATGCACAGTGGATAGAGTCCCAGGTTTGGAGTCAGACTCTTCTTCCTGAGTTAAAATTTGGCCTCAGGCACTTGCTAGGTTTGTGGCCTTGGCAAACCACTTAACCTTGTTTGCCTCAGTTTCCTTATCTGTCAAATGAGATAGAAAAGGAAATGTCAAACCACTGTAATATCTTTACCAAGAAAACCCCAAATGGGGTCACAAGGAGGCAGATATGACTGAAAAATGATTCAACAAAAAGGGAATAATGATGCTTCTTGCATCTAATTCACAGAACAGCTGCAAGTATGAAATGAAATAATATACATAATGAACTTTGAAAATATTTAAGTGCTATATAAATATCAGTCTTATTTTTAGTTGGATATTTAGAAAAAAATAGGTGTCAGTGGTACAGTGGATAGAACACAAAGCTTGGAGTCAAGAAGACCTGAATTCAAATCTAGTTTCAGACACTTATTAACTGTGTTACCTGAGGCAAGTCATTTAATATAAATCTGTCTTAGTTTCCTCATTTACAAAAATATTTACCTCCTATTTGTAAAAATTAAAATTAATATATAATAACTTAAAATGTTATATTTTATAAGATTTATTAATGATCATTAGAAGTAACAAAATTAAAACGTAACAAAAGAAAACAATGTGCCCATGGCTAATCTACCTGTTCCAACAGACTGATCCACCAATGTCCCAACCAAGGTAGGAAAAGAAAGATAGCCACAGAAGACTACCCAGTTTATACCCTGTCTATGTCAGCACTTAATGACAGGAAGTCAGTGGGCTCCTGGGAAATATAGTTCAAAGCATAATATTTCTAGTTACACATTTTGTGTTGTGAAGATCAACTGATATTTATAAAGTGCAAACCTTAATATAAACACCATTATTGTTATTGCTACTTTTACTCAAATTCAACATGCTAAGAAAGTTTCCTGTCGTATATCTCAATTACTCAGTATGCAATTTATTGATTATACAAATCAAACTAACTTTAATAATTTTGGTTTTATCAAGTAGGTATTTGGTCTAGTCTTATGTTGGAAGAAAAAAAACTGTCCTAATAGTTAGATGTTCTAAAGATTTTTTTTTTAATACATTCCTTCTATTTTAAAAGAATGGAGATTGGCTAACATGACAGCAAAGGAAAGTAATGAATGCTGGAGGGGATGTGGCAAAGTAGGGACATTAATTCATTGCTGGTGGAGTTGTGAACTGATCCAACCATTCTGGAGGGCAATTTGGAACTATGCCCAAAGGGCGACAAAAGACTGCCTGCCCTTTGATCCAGCCATAGCACTGCTGGGTTTGTACCCTAAAGAGATAATAAGGAAAAAGACTTGTACAAGAATATTCATAGCTGTGCTCTTTGTGGTGGCCAAAAATTGGAAAATGAGGGGATGCCCTTCAATTGGAGAATGGCTGAACAAATTGTGGTATAGGTTGGTAATGGAATACTATTGTGCTAAAAGGAATAATAAAGTGGAGGAATTCCATGGAGACTGGAATGACCTCCAGGAAGTGATGCAGAGTGAGAGGAGCAGAGCCAGGAGAACATTGTACACAGAGTGATACACTGTGGTGCAATACAATGTAATGGACTTCTCCATTGTTGGCAATGCAGTGATCCTGAACAACCTGGAGGGATCTAAGAGAAAGAACACTATCCACATTCAGAGGGAAAACTGTGGGAGTAGAAACACAGAAGAAAACCAACTGCCTGATTACATGGGTTGAAGGCATATGGCTGGTGATGTAGACTCTAAATGGATATCCTAGTGCAAACAACAACATGGAAATGGGTTCTGATCAAGGACACAAGTAATACCCAATGAAATTGCGCTTTGGCTGTGGGAAGAGTGGGTGGAGGGGAGGGAGGGAAATAATGTGATTCTTGTAACCAAGGAATAATGTTCTAAATTGACTAACTAAACTAATTTAAATGGGAAAGAAAAAAACAAAAAAACAAAACGAGAGGATCAGACTTAGTAACCTCTAATGTCCTTTCCAAACCTAAATATATGACCTTTAGACAAACAAACAAAAAATAAAACAATGGCATTTGTAGTTGAGAAGCATATTCTTAAGCAGGTTAAGGGAGAAAAGAAAGCTCACTTCTACCTTTGATTATTTCTCTCCTACTCTATTCTTTACTTATGGGAGACTAGAAAAACTACAGTGATTCATTAAGACATGTTAACCAGAAAGCAGAACCCCCCATGGCCATTCCCTATCTAGAAGCAAAATTGCATAATGTTACTGAGACAGATTTAATCAACAGGAAGCAAGCTGGAGGCCACTACAGATAAACAGAGAAATAAGTCCTGGAGACATTGTAATTAAAAACATCTGGCTGATTTCAACTTACCTCAGAGGCCATCTTAAAGCTTTTTATCAAGATTGCCAGACTGTCATTGCCACATGGGTAATGTCAGTGGTGCTCGCTGCATTCTGCATACCTTTCTAGTGGGCAGAAGGAATGTTTCCATAACTGCTCTGAGAAAACCACCAACCAATCGGACTAGCAAGTCAGAATAACTTAAAATCTCTAGACAATTTTTCCTGGGAATTGGTGACTATCCATGGTTGATAATCAGTTAGCACAGCATGTAGGACTTATTGATTCATAACCTTTTCTAGTTGGAAGGGATGTGTAGAGGTCATCCAATAAAATCCTCAAATTTTACAAATGGAAAAAAAATAAAGCTGAGGCCAAGCGGTCACTGTAACTCTCCATATTTCTACAACATAGGAATGGTTGGGCAGTGACTAAAATCCACGTTTCAGCTTCTTTCCTAGCAAGTAAATTCTGAGAAAGTAGAAGTTAGATCATAACTAGTATTTACATAATGTCTTAAAGTTTGTAAGAGGCTTTATGTATGTTAACTCATTTAAACTCACAATATTCCTAAGGTAAGGAGTTTTTCTTATCCTCACTTTACTGATCAGGAAACTGAGGCTGAGAGAAGGTGACTGAAGTAGGATTTGAATTCAGAGCTTCCTGACTAAAGGTCCAGTGCTTTAATTACTGTACCAACTAGATCAAGAATTTGGAAGTCATTATAATAATAATAAAATACAATCTATAAAAAATATATAATATTAACAATAATAATATAATGATAATTATGGGTGAAATCCTGAAGGAGGAAACATCTTTATGGCTTGAATAGAGTCCCTGAAAACAGACAAGATATAACAGTCATTGGGGATGATATAGCAGGGTTAGTGCTACCTTTTATATTCTATCACTGAAACAGAATTCTTACCATTTGCCATTCTGGGTATGAGTGTGTACAATGGGAATGGTGGTGTTGGTTAGAACATGAGTATACAAAGATCTTAACTTTTAAATCTGGAACGGATAATCCAACCTTTTCATTTTACACTGTAGGAAACTCAAGAAAAGCCTTGTTTTAATTCCTATTCCATTGACTTCAAATCGATGGCTATTTATCTCCACAATCACATACCAGGAACCTGGTAGCAGCAGATAGAGTTCATATCTGGTCTCAGACACTTACTAGCTGGGTGCCCCTGAGCAAGACTCTTAATCCTGTTTGCCTCAGTTTCCTCATCCATCAAATGATCTGGAGAAGGAAATGACAAACCCCTCCAATATCTTTGCCAAGAAAAACCCAAATGGGGTCATGAAGAATGGGGTAAGACTGAAAAATAACTGAAAAACTAAGATACTAGTATCTTAGTGAACAATATACCTTAGATGGCTTTCAAAATGTTCAGCTTGTTTTCTTAAGTTTCATGATGTTCTTCGGGCACTGGGAAAAGTTGACAGTTTTAAAGAGCACATTTCTGGATGGTCTTTGTCTCCTACTAGGTTTTACTAGAGCCATCTGGGGATGACTCTGCAAGGCTGAGACTTTCATTTAGCCTTAAGCAAAAGACATCACTTCTTGAACTTCCTTTACATAGTTTCCATTAAGCCTGAAGTGACACAAGCCTTAACTATTCCATCTTATTTTTAAGAGTGGAATGTTGCTAGAGGAAAATTTTTATATGTTCCCAAATGCTCAAATTTTCTAATTATTTTCATGTCTGAATACCTAAGGAATGGTGGCATCTCTCCATTATACTTCTCCTATTTTGTGGGGTACCAGAGTTATTGGTGTCCTGCCTCTCTTCTGATATTTCCCTTCCTCCATTAAATTGGAAGCTCCTTGAGGGCTGAGGCTATGACTTAACTTTACTTTGTATTCCCAATGTCTAGCACAGTGTTCCACCCATAGCAGGTGTCTAATAAATGTCCAATTTGAATTTGTTGAACAATGCGCTTCCTTTAGCACTATAGGACAATAGACACTTGAGAGATCACTTAATCCAGTCCATTTTATTCAAGTAAGTGAGAGCTTAGACATCCCATCCCCCCAAAAAAGTTTTGTAGTATGTAGAAGTCAAAGAGAAAAGAATTCCCTTTGCTAGTCTATATCACAGAATGATGTGAAAGACTGGAGCCCATGTACCTTTCTGATAATGTATCAGCCAATGAGTATAACTAGAAGTACCTACCACATTCCATAAAACTCTCTAAAGTCACTTTAAGTTACAGAAAAATTGCCAATCTGCATTGGTAGAGCGGATTTCTTGGCTGGGTTTCTGAGTCTTACACTTCCAGTCCCAAAGTTTGTGACACACACAAATTTTTCAGAGTTGGAATAGATTTAAAGATAGAAGGGATCTTGGAAATCCCTGAATTCCTTCCCCACTCCCCCATACACACACAATACTGTACAAATGATAAAATTGAGGCTCAGAGATGTTGAGTGGTTTTCCTGAGCTCACATAGCTAATAAGTTTCTGAGGGGAAAATTGAACACATTACCCTGACTCCAAGTTCAGTATTCAGTCATACTGCCTTCAGTTTTGTAGAGGGATTTCAGAAGCTACAAAAGAAGCTTATCAACTCCTAACATATAAGCAATCAATTCAAATTATAATTGGAGGATGGAAAATTGCATACTTGAGAAGCATGTTTGAATTTATGCTTTCTTGCTAAATAAAAAAGCTAAATATAAATGATGGATTCAATGATTCCGGATCATGGATTACCAGGTTAATACATTTTCATCATTACAATCATTTACTTACATGAGTCTAGACCAGCATTGGTGAACCTTTTAGAGATCATGTGCCCAAACTACACCATCAAGTCACCTGTGAGCCCCTGCATTACCCCAGAGAGTGGAGGGAGGAAGTAATCACATTGGTTTGTTGTACATGGGGGTGGGGCATGCAAAAACTGTCCTCAGGTGTGGTGGAGAGGAGGAATGGAGCATCCCCCTCCATCATGCCAGGGCATGCATGCCACAACTTTGTCAACACAGGTCTAGACCCATTTTCCTATTCTGACAGGAATAACTTTTTAAAATCAACCTGGTTATCTCTGGAGAAATGGGGTGTGTGCTTCAAACTGATGGATCTTAGAGGAGTTGAGCTTGAGTTCTAGCTTTAGACAGATACAAAAAGGAAAACAAATATCAAAGACTAGTTCTCTTGAGATTTTATCTGAAAGCAAATTCTGTGTTTGACAAACTGGCCATTGAAAAAGTTGAAAGAGAAAAAAAAAATTTTTTCCTGTCACAAAAGGACTCTTGCTTTCCAAGGCTTGTTGAATCTTCTTAAAGAGATAAACTATATCATATTCATCAAGTTTCTTTACAACTTGTTTTTTTCCCAGTACTACTCAAAAGGCATTAGCTATTATTCTCCTATGTGTCAACATGCCCTCCTAGGATCTTACCTCCTGAGTATTGTGAAGACTGTCTTCAGCTATAATCAAATCCCCTATAGGCATAAAAAATTGTTGATGTGGGTAATTACAGGCATTCCTGCTATAATTTATAAAATTATAGGAAATTTAATTTTCTTTAGTTGTGGCTTTTAATCATACAAAGTTGCCTGGCTGAGCCAAAAGCTGTCCTCAGAAATCTGTTGTAATTTTCATTTTTTTGGCTTTGACTCAAAGCTCTATTGTTTGTCAGCATGATGAGAGAGGATCAGCAAGGTTGATAGAAGTCTGGGCTGAGAGATGTAGGATCCTTTTGCTATTTTTTTAAAGAAAACATTTTGGTGGGGAGGAGGAAGGCAGCAGTCCCCTCCTTCCTTCCTCTTCCCCAACAACAACAAAAAAAACATTTATGAAATATCTCTTTTGGGCTAATGGCACTTGTCATCATGAGCTTCCTGGAGTTGAATAGCTATAAAAAAGATTTTGGAAGAATAACCATTAATCCCATGAAGTACTGGGCCCCTTATTTTTCCTGGAATGTTAGTTGTTTATGAAAATAGAAACAAAATAGCTTATGACCATGCATAAATAAAAGATAGATGAAATAAAATATGAATTTTAACCATGGATTGCTTCCCCAGTGAAGTCTTTCACTGTTGTTCCATTATATAGCATGGAGGTGACCTTAGGGTTCTGGAAGGTTATCATGATGGAAAATAAACTCCAGTGAACCCCATCAATCCATATGTCTGGAATCTGAGGACAAGCCTAGCTAAACCTGGAGGGTCTTATCACAGATTGATTGCAAGGGCCACAGCAAGTCTTCATGATGACTTTCCAGTAGAGCAGCTACAATCTGCCTTGGTAAAAAGAGGGGACAATTATGTGGCACAGAGGACTGAGTGGTAGATTCAAAGTCAAGAAGAACCAAGTTTTAATTTCCTCAGACACCAGCTGTATGATCCTGGGGTGGGGAGGGAAGAATCTATTTTGGCCTCAGTTTCCTCATCTGTAAAATGGAACTAATCATAGTGTCTAGTTCACAGAATTATTGTGAGGATGAAATATGACATGTACAAAGTGCTTTGAAACTTTAATACTATACAGAGATACTATTATTATTGTTAAGTTGACAGAATCAAAGTCTCCAGAGACATGATTTTCATTTTGCATTTGAAGAATCTTATACTTCTGTGACTTTTTATGTTTCAAATAATTTAAATTCTGCTAAGGAAAAATGTTTTATGTTTATTTGAGGATAGTGGGGGCTGGTGAAATATAGAGGGTTAAATGATACAAAATTGGTCCAGGTAAGAGTGATCATTCTTTGTCGGTTGAGTCATTTAGTTCTGTTGATAATGTCTGTTTTACCTGGAACCAATAGCAATGACAATTATAAAAAGCAACAAAATTCCACCTCCAAACCACTGCCTGACATACCCAGTGATGTACAAGTACAAATAGAACTATCCAGACTCAAGCCACAAGATACTCTCTTAATTCTCTAAATTTGCTTTGACAAAAAATAGAAACATGACATCTCCAGGTTAATCTAAGGTGACAAATTAACTATTCCCCCTGGGTCTTTAAAGGGTAGGGCTTCACAAGAACACCCAAAGAAAACTTCATTGTGGCAAACAGAGAAATGTAGAAGAATCTGTTCTCTGTAAAAGTGAAAAAGAAAATTGAGGGAAAATTTTTATATCAAGTGCCCCATTTCTCAAATATACAGAAAAATAATTCAAAGTTATAAGACTACAAATCATTCCCCATGGATCAATGGTCAAAGGATATAAACAAGCAGTTCTCAGATGAAGAAATTAAAACTATTCTCCAATATATGAAAAATGCTACTATTCATCATTAATTAGAGAAATGCACATTAAAACAACACTGTGGTACCACCTCAAACCTGTCAGACTGGTTAATATGACAAAAATGGAAAATGATAAATTTTGGAGGGTGTGTGGGAAAATCGGGACACCAATATACTATTGGTAGAACTGTGGACTGATTCAACCATTCTAGAAAGCAATTTGGAATCATACCAAAAGGGCAATGAAATTGTGCATACACTTTGACTCAGCGATAACATTCTTACCTTAGAAATTGGAAGGAAATAAAAACTACCATTATTTTTAGAAAGAGGATACTGATCCATTGCCTTATGACTCCCTCACCATCATCATCAATCAGTGCCTGCTCTGTGCTAGGCACCTTTCTAAAGATACCTAGAAAGGTAAGAGCAGTCTCTTTCTCCATGAAGCTGACAATCTAATAATGAAAAGAACATGCAATTCACTAGGTAGCTAGGATAGGATTATAAATAATAGATAGACAAAAGGCTTTAGAATTAAGAGATCAGTGAAAGCTTCCTGCATAAGGTGAGATTTTAGTCTGGGTTTGAAAGAAGCAAAGTAGAGATGGGGAGAGAAAGTATTCCAGGAATTGAGGAGATTTGGTGAAAAATGCCTAGAGTTGGGAAATGAGTCTTATTCCAGGAACACCAGGAAGGTGAGTGTCATTGGATCACAGTACGGGGAGGTGGAAAGTGTAATAAGGCATGAAAGGCAGGAAGGGAAAGGTTGTGAAGAACTTTGAATGCCAAACAATCATTCCTGTTGCTTTCCAGATGGAAATTACCTTCACAGGCTCCCATTCCCCTGGTGTTGTTTCCCTATCTTATTTGCCCCTTTAAAATATAAACTTGAGAAAAGCAATTATCTTATTTTATATTTGTACTGACATAGCTTACCACAATGATTGGCACATAGAAGGTATTCAATAATGTTGTAATAATTTATTCCTTGGGACATTTTTATTCTTGTGGATTTGTCCACATCTGCTTTGTCTCAATATTCTATTTGTATATTAAAAGGGTACAAGATGGTAGGGATGGAGGTGATTAGGAAATCTATCCAATTAAATCCAATAAACATTTATTAATCACCTACTTTGTAACAGATGCTGTGATAAGCACTGGTGACATAATTAATAAAAAGAAAGGTAGCCTCTGCCCTCTTGGAGCTTACAATCTAATGGGAGGTGGGGAGAATACACAAAAGGAGGTAGGAGGACTTAACTTGGAAGGGTCATTTTGTTCTGTGAAGTTGGATAGATTCCATCCAATGTAATCTAATTCAATAAACATTTATTAATGTGCCAGTCACTTTAGCAAGCCCTGGGGATAAAATTAATAAAAATAAACACACCCCCTGCCCTCATGGAGCTTACATTCTAATGGGGAGACACAACACAAAAAAAGGAGGCAAGAAGGGGAGCGTAGAGGCTAACTGGTACAAGAATTGTTCTAAGGAGTTGAAACCAGGCACAAAAAGAAGGTGCAAAGTGGAATATGCCAAGTTTCTTCTCTCTATGCAGGAAGACATTGATACTTGACTTTCTATCTCTCCAATCAGAGGGAAGAGGACATTGAAGTAAATGAAGTTAATCAAGGCTTGAGTGAGCCGCTGAATGGTGTGGTTAGAAATGATGAACTTACCGTGGGAGGGAAGTCTTGTTCCTTGAAATTAAGTTTGGCAGAGTAGCAAAGGTAGAGTGGAGTGAGTCCATCCTCTATGCCTTGTGAAGCTTCCAAAAGTAAATATCTTGACAGGAAATGCTAAATAGAAAAGCACTTAAAAGTATTGTAAAGTCTAATATGGAAGGCAGAGAAGCAGCATGGTGTAGATAGAGAACTACCCACCAAGCCAGGAAGACATGGCTTCATTTCCTGCCTCTGAATCATACTAACTGGGTGACCTTCCCAAAGTCATTTAATCTTTTCATCCTCTAGGCAATTCTCTAAAACTAAAAGTTATAGAGACATTGCTGACCTCATTGGTGGAGAGAGCTTCCTTATCTCAGAGTTTCCTATATTAAAAACCACCAACAAAACCTATTCCTATGGCAGATAATGTAGGTGACTTCGATATCATCTTACCTTATCCCTTCATTTAACAGTGAAACTATTAGCTCTTCTAATTGACAGCTTCATGAACCTCCCAGCCCTCCACAATATTCTTCAATATATGGGAGTCCTGGGCGATGATTAACTGGGACACTTGCTAAGGGTACTAATTTTAATAAGCCAGCATCCTATTGTAACATGGTGGAAGGGAACAGTTTTCTTGACTACCCTAGAGCTCTGAGCAAGTGGGCATATCAATGATGACCAATATACAATGCTTCCAAGGAGTAAAATATCCTCATAACCAAGTTATTTGGCAAATAAACTCATGTTTCTTCACAGTCAAATTCATACCCAGGTGTCTACTAACTCAAGTAATTTTTCAATTCATAAGTAGTGCTATTAAATCATTTGTAGATGTGGTTGATTACATTTTTTTAAAAAGGTTCCTTCCCCTTTAAAGAAAGTACAAATGGAAAAGGGGAATAGAAAGTAAAGCTTTGTGCTTCTAGAGGGTTTGTTTCATAACACATAGTAAGTTTGAAACATTTCACCAGCTTAAAAAGCTCAACAATGACATAAAAAAAAAATTTCTGCTTAGAATACACTGTATTTCTGTTTCTTAGAAGTCACGTGGGACATTTCACAACTAGAAATTTGTTAAGATTAAACACACACACACACCAAACAGTCATTTAGGGTTCTCTTGTCTCTTTTTTTGGTAGTTCATTCATGTTTTGTTCTCAGAGTTGGCAGACAACCTATTGTCCACTTAAATGGAGGAAGTTCTTCACTTTAAGGAGAATGGTCTTTATTCATCCTGGAACAAAAATGATATGCTTTGCTACAGGTGTGTGCCTTGGATATCATCATTGACAAAATCCTATTCTTTTTTTTTTAGTGTTTTCAAGGTTCTTGTGAATGAATGGATGAAAGAAAAATGATATCTGTGTCTAGGATTTCCAAAATTGATCCAGCAACATTTTTACTATCATTATTGGATTCTTCTTTAAACCACACCTGTGATTTCATAAGACAAAGAACTCCCAGAAATGGAGCTCCTTCTTCAGATTGATTGGCATCAGCTCTATTCCCCATAGTTTTAAAAAGTTGCCTCAACTATCAGGGCAATTATCTCAGAATTTTACTTTGTCTTTGATGGCAGAACTCTTTCTTGTGAAGATATTTCTAAGTACACGTGAAGTTGAAAATATAAAAGGTTAACCATTCATTGCTATGGAGTCAGATTTATTTTTAGAGCAAATAAAAGAATATATTTGTTCTTTTAAAATAACATATCAAGTGAAGTTTTCATTCAACTTTTCTTTAAGACCTGTAATAGTATTTTTTTGCAAGAATATGTTTTCTGAATTATGGGAAATGGAAAACAATTGAATTTTATATTTAAATGATACATTTGTAAAATAAATATTGATCTGTTAAGAACATATGTAGTATAATTTAAAACATATGAAGAGAGAATTAGACTCTCTTAGTTTATTTTTAATGTATAATCAATCAGCAAATTTTGACTTAATTAAATCAAGAAATTACTTCTACTTGGTACTTAGTTAGCCATTAAGTAAGAGAGCTCACAAGTCACTTGCTAATTCACATCCCCAAAGGCCACAAGTGCTACCCCCCCTACCTTGGGCAGTGCAAGGCAAATTGGGAGGCTGTGATTGGTTCCTTTGAAGTTCCAGACTATGCAAGGTGAGACTGAAGGACAAGATTCACTCTGTGCTTCCTTGGTGCTTAACAAGGAGACCCTCTTTTGGTTGGTGCTTCCATGGGACACTCTTCAGCATGAGCTCTGGTGAGACTCTAGGTGGTCTTAGCCTCATGTACACTAAAGGCTTTCCATGGTTTTTCAGCTTCTCCTGACTCTTTGGATTTCAGCTTCCTAATTAGGAATTTGGGTTCTGGTGAGACTCTCTTTTGGATCTGCATTTGTGGTCTAGGATTAGGGTATTTGTAGCTAGGTGATTTTTTTTCTTACCTCTTTCCTATATTTCATATCACTACCCAGTTGTAAATAAAAGCTGCTAATAGCTTTTCTGACTTAAGGGTTAATGTTTTATAAATGGTGACCACAATCTTACTTTTATAACTCTCATATTTAGTCACACCTAATTTTAAATCTTACAAACAAATTAAGCCACAGATCATGTTGTTGAAGGATGGGGAGGGGAATGGTGGAGGAGCTCAGAACTATTATCAAGAAGAAAAACACAGGGAACACAGCAAACCCTAATATCTGGATACAAGTGTGTCACTCAGGGCACAAAGGGATAGTGGGATGAAAGCAACTAATATTTCTGAAAGCAAGAGTGGTCTTACTTTGCCTCTTTTGAAAGGCAGTGATGGTTACCCCTTGGGTAAAGGTAATTCTCAAGGAAATTCTCGGTAGGTCCTGACAAGGATTAGTAAATATGATAATTCCCATTTTCTACATACTAGAATCAAAATGTAAAAGAATTTATCCACTTGGGCTGGTCTCTAAACAACTACGGAGAGGGGAATGGAAAAAACAAATCTAAACATCAATATATTTGCTTTCTGACTAGTATGGACCTATATTAGTAAGAACTCAAAAGATTTTTGGTTTAGGTGAGAGTGTTTTACTTCTCCGTGACTAAGTATGGACATTGGCTGATACTTCTGTTCTTAATAGAAATGTCATTATATTTTCTACCTTACAAAGTGTGCCAATCTCTCATAAAAGAACATTAGATAGCACAGTGACTAGACCACCATATCTGGAGATGGGAAGAACTGGGTTCAAATATGATCTCAGATATTTCCCAGCTGTGTGAGTAAGTTTTTTAATCCCAACTGCCTAGTCCTTATCCTTCTCCTGTAAATTCTAAGACAGAAGACAAACTATTTTTTTAATTTAAATTTAAAAGCATTAGAGTGTCTGAGTTTTCAAAAGTTGACCAAAACAAACAACACATATCTCCTTGCTGAACAAAAAACCCACAGAACACCTAAGAACCTTCCTAACTAAGAGCAATCAGTGAGAGGGGCAGGTGGTTGATAAAATAATGGCTACAACTGTAAGACAGTTGCTAGATAATTGAGATTTCTTAATTGAAATGTTCAAGATCCATCTTGCCACTGTAGTTTGTTAAATTAAACAGTATATTGGCTGGTTTTAATGATCTTGGAGTAGGGGGTGAAAAAGAATCCCTATTCTCCTGTGAAAACAATTTCCTGGTAACACTATCACTGGGATAATAGGTCAGATTTGCTGGGGGCAGAGTCATCACCCAGTAGAAACTAACCCATGTGGGGAAATAAGTCAAAGGGCAATTGTTAATTATTACTGAGGAGCAGGTGTCTAGGAAAACTTGAACCACAAGAACAAAAAAATCATCTTAAGACTCAAACTAGGCAGCTCAGGAGATTAGGATCCAGGGCTATAGATAGGAGGTCCTGGGTTCAGATTTGGCCTCAGACCCTTCCTAGTTGTACAACCCTGGGGCAGTTATTTAACCCATATTTGCCTAGCCCTTACCATTCTTCTGCCTTGGAACCAATACAAAGTATTGATTCTAAGAGGAAAGGTAAGAGAGAAAGGGAGGGAGGAAGAAACAGAGACAGAAATTAGAGAGAGAGAGAGAGAGAGAGAGAGAGAGAGAGAGAGAGAGAGAGAGAGAGAGAGAGAGAGAGAGAGAGAGAAAGAGAGAGAGAGAGAGAGAGAGAGAGAGAGAGAGAGAGAGAGAGAGAGAGAGAGAGAGAGAGAGAGAGAGAGAGAGAGAGAGAGAGAGAGAGAGAGAGAGAGAGGAGCAGTCCACTGGGGAGTCACTCTCATTGTATGGATACTGTTCCAATATCCCTCTACCTCAGGCAGAAACTAAGTCTTGGGGAAGCTCCATTCAACTCTCAATGTGACTTTTCACCTTGTTCTCATCCTTGCTTTATATATCCATGTCCTATCATCTTTGACAAAGACATGCCTACTCGGAGAGGAAACAGACTCAGAAATGTTGGCTCTGACACACAGCAGTGTTGAACCTGTGACACTTAAGAAATCATTGGTGAGCTTCTCATTAGTGTCATGGACTCTTTCAGGATCACAGACAACTTACAAACGTGCTCACAGACATACAAGACATCCTTTAGGGACACAGGCTGAGCATACCGTACTGTGATTTCTTATTGTGGAAGGGAGGATTAGGCAAGAAGCACAGGAATAATCCCAAACAAGGGAAATCACTTTTGGGGATGATAGATGGAAATCCAGCTATTGTAGGTCAAGCAGGCCCCACCTGACTGCTTTTCCACTGCTCCTTGACTGACATTCTGTATTCACATGGGCTGGGTGGAAGAAAAATGGCAACGATTTTGTGCTGCTGATTCTTAGGAGAAGGAATAATACGTCCTCCAAAAGTGAAGAATTAAAGAGCCCTAGGTGGGAAAATTAAGATTTCAGAAGCACAGGTAGTGTTTTCATTGCTAACTTCAATGCTAACCTGGGATCACATTGATCTCACAGTGCTCTAAGAACTAGTTCCCCTTTTGCCCCTTGGGCATACACTTTCTTTTCTCATAAAGAATCAAAAATGAGTTCTTTGGAATTTTGCTGTATTTTTCAGCCTTGTCTTAAGTTGTACTATACATACATATATGTGTATATATATGTGTGTGTGTGTATATACATACATATATATATATATTTTTTTTTTTTTTGCCAGAAAGAGAGTCCTGGAAAGAAAATATTTATTTCCTAAGGACTTGTGAATCTGATGGAGAGGTTTTAATCTGAAAAACCAAGAGGAAGGAGAGAATTAGTTGCATTCAATGTTGACTAGAGAACAGCAGTTCTGATAAGGAAAAATTATTACAATAAAGGAGTCTAGTAATTCGTAGGATACAGCATTATGTCAGAAAAAGCATTTAGGAAAAAAGTCAGGGATCATTCTAAATCAGCTTGAGTTTATTAAAACAAGTTGGGTCAGACCCACCATAGAGTGGTGAAGGAAATAGAATGTGGGACTTGGAGTCAGGATGATCTAGGTCAAATCCTCCCCTTGACAGTGGTTGTGAGACCTTCATTAAGTGACTTTACTTCTTTGAGTCTTAGTTTCTTCATCTGTAAAATGGAAATAGGGGTAGAATTAATGACTTCTCTGTTTTTCTCTATCTCTAAATCTACAATTGCATTTCACCCTTCTTCCTACCCCACTTTTTTTTTTAATTTTATTTAGTCAATTTAGAACATTATTCCTTGGGTACAAGAATCGTTCCCTCCCTCCTCCACCCATTCCTGTAGGCTACATGCAATTCCACTGGGTTTTACATGTGTCCTTGATCAGAACCTATTTCCATATCATTGATGTTTGCACTAGGATGTTCATTTAGAGTCTTTATTCCCCAATCAGCTCCCCCTCAACCCATGTTTTCAAAGCAGTTGTTTTTCTTCTGTGTTTCTACTCCCACAGTTCTTTCTCTGGATGTGGACAGTGTTCCTTCTCATAGATCCCTCCAAGTTGTTCAGAATCACTGCATTGCCACTAATGGAGAAGTCCATTACATTTGATTGTACCACTCCACCCCACTTCTTGGCAGGGTTACTATATTAATTATAAGGATCAGGGTTTTTGTGAGGGTCGAATGACGTGATAATTGTAAAGCACTATAGTAAGCATAAGATGCATGTTGGGCAGCTAGATGACACCTCAGACCTGGAGTTAGGAAGACTCCTGGTCCTGGGTTCAAATTTGACCTCAGACACCTCATTTTCTACGTGTAAAATGATGTGGAGAAAGAAATGGCCAATTACTCTAGGAACTTATTCAAAGAAATCCAAAATTGGGTCACAACAAGAGAGATATGACTGAAAAACAAATATAACCATAAGAAAACATATGCATGTTAGCTATGATTATTGTTTTTGCTGTCATCACATTACATTGAAGAATGTATCCATCTATCCATCTATCCATCTATCTATATCTATGTATCCATCTACCTGTGTGTCTGTATATCCATCCTTCTATCCATCTCTGTCCATGCATCTATTATTCTCTCTATCCGTCCATTCCAATCTCTCTGTCTCTCTTTGTCTCTCTCCATAGACACGTGTGTGTGTGTGTGTGTGTGTGTGTATTTCATTCATCATCTTGAGGGCATCATCTTTCTGTCAGAATTTGGGTAACTATTATTCCTCTGGAATAGTGGCTGATCATTGCTTTGATTAGATTAGATTAGATTCTTAAGTCTTTCAAAGTTTGTCTTTATAATCTGGCTGTTATTGTATGAATTATTCTCCTGGTTCTGTTTGCTTCAATGCCCATCAATTCATACATCTTCCTAGGTTTCTCTGAAACTATCCCCATCAAGATTTCTTATAGTACAATAAAATTCCTTTACATTAATATATGTTAAAATTCCCAGCTATTCTCTAATTAAATGGGAATTCTGTTACCTTTCAGTTTCTTGCCACAGCACCAAGAATTTCCCAGAATAAATCAGAATAGTATTAAAAGAGATAAGGATAGAAAATGAGAGAAATTAGATTTTCAAGGAATAAATCAGGCAACACAATATATAATTGTGGATAATGACAGATATTATCCAAAGCAATAAATTCTCTGACAAAAGGACAAAATTGAAATGCAAAAATACATAAGCAGAAAGAAAATGAATAGAAGAAAATAAATTTTATTCTGGATGGATGGCCTGTGGCACTATGGTTGTAGGCTATGTGATGAGGGCACCAAGAGGGTGGTCTCCAGAAAGAGTCTGTATAGTTGTACGAGATAGTGTGTTAGATCTTGAGTCATGAGAACTGGGTTTAAATCTCCAACCAGATACCTTCCAGTAATGACATCATGGACAAAGCAGTAATTTTTCAGAGCTTTGTTTTTCTCTTCTATGCAATGGGGAAAATAATATCTATCTACCCCACATAGCTGTTTTGAATTTCCAAAAAAATCAAAATGCTATATAATTGAGTTATTATTGTTAATGGAATTCCATGTGGTATTGTTTGATAGACTAAATGAAGGAGCCTAGGGAAAGCTCATGAAACCCAGAGAGGGAAAGTGAGTCACTCTATCAGAATAAAACCATTAGCAATCTCCCAAACTTTCCCCACCAAGGCAGAGAGTTTGATATTAGCTAGCTGCCAGTTCCCTTGAAGTCTCTCCTCTCCTCACTAGTATGAATAATGAAGTACTTTCTCTACAGATTAGGACAAAAAAATCAAACTTTGCTACCTGAGGAGAGGGTGCTCCATTGCTTTTAGGGCTCCAGCTGCTTACTCAGTTCTACCTAAGGGCCCATATGACCTAATCTATTTCCATCATTTTTTCTTTAAAACTCCCTTATTTTGTGACAGTCTTCCCTTCATAAAATTGTCTTCTTTTACTATCTTGGAGCTCCATATTTCTTTGTACGAGACTGATATTCTGAATCTTCAGTCTAGGTTAAGGCAGCCATGTTTTGTTCAGAACTTTTATCACTCAGAGTGAAGTTGGCAGGGTCATCAAATTCATAGTTGACTTAAAACTGGGAGAAAGTTAAAAGAGAGTTAACAGAGAATCAATAATTAAAAATAGATTAATGGGCTAGGAAAATCAAATTAACAAATATTTATTAAGTACCTATTATTTATCAGATACTATGTAAGTGATGGTGAACCTTTTAGAGTTGGAGTGCCAGGTTCTGTTCCCACCCCATCCCCAGACTGAGTGCTGTGCCCTTCCCCTCAACCAAGTGCCAGGAACACCATGCCACTTTGCCTTATCCCACACAGGTGAAGGAGGAAGAGCTCCCATTGGATTTTTGGGTGGGTAAAATGAGGAATGTCCTCAGTGACTATAGAGAAGGGGAGGAGAGTGGCCTGAATGCTCTGCTCTCCTCCAGCTCTGCCTCCTATGAGCTGACCATCTTCCCCCCTGCCCCTGTGAGAGAACAACCGCCACCAAAAAAAAATTGCAATGATCCAAATAGTCATGAATGGAAGTACTAAATAAACCAAATGACATGGCCAGATTGGAAATATGTGAAAAAATGCAAACCTAGTGATTTTAGTTTTTAGTGAATTGCAACCTCTATATGAATCAACTATGTAACTTGGTAGCCAAAATAAATAGACCAAAGGGTGCTTTCTCAGACTGCATTAATAAAAACATATTCCTCAGAGGAAGAAATGTGGAGAAATGAATTCAGTTCCAATGTTTTAATGTAAAATAGATACTCATAACAGTGAGATATTAAGAGTAATTTCTTTAAAAAAAATAACCCCTAATAGGATGCTTATGCTTCTTTTCTAAATGAAGGCTTGTGTTTGCTAAAAAAAAAATTGATAACTAGAGTGGGTACAGTATGTGCTATTGCCAAATATCAGTTTGTAATAGTTCAACAGAACTTACTTCATTAATTAGCTGAAGTAAAACTTACTGTTGTCATAAAAAGAGTTTTCAATTATATCATAATTTTAAAAGACCACCAACAATCCACAGAATACCTAGAGAGGAAAGAACAGAATGATAAAAGAGTCAAAGCCTAAGGCTTACTTAAAGTTACTCTAGTGTTTAGATTTAGAGGGTATGTGACAATTTTCTCAAAAATTGTCTCACATGATAGAAATAGGAAATAGAGGAGGAAAAAGGAAACTAAATAAAGGCCAATTTTGGCTCAAATAAAGAAAAAAAGCAACTTCCTGATTTGGGGGGCATGGCAAAAAATAGTTTGGTATGACTCAGAAGACAATTTATTGGAAGTCTTCACATAGGAAATGACTGATGATTTCTCAGAGACAGGGAGAAGGACTTCCTTGGCTATAAAAGTCACCCAAGTGAGGAATCTCTTTAAACCAATTCAGCTGAGCAATTTCTCTGTCACTTTTAGTCTTATAGAATTACCTAAAACAGTGGTGTCAAACTCAAGCAGAAACTGATCCCTGTAGGATGTAGATTGACAGAAAATCACAAATAAACATTACCTTATCTGTGCTGTGCAGGCAGATGGCACAGTAGATGGAGTGCAAAGCCTGGAGTCAGGAACACCAGAGTTCAAATCTGGCCTCAGACACTAGCTGTGTGACCGTGAGCAAGTTACTTAATCCTGTTTGCCTCAGTTTCCTTATACATAAAGTAGACTGGAGAAGGAAATGATGAATCATTCCACTGTCTTTGCCAAGAAAATCCTAAATGGAGTCATGAAGAGTTAGTCATGATGGAACAACATCAACAAAATTTTTTATTGTATTTTTTTATTTATTCTAGTAGACATTTCCCAAATACATCTTAATCTGGTCTATCTTCATTTTGTAGTTTGTATAAGTTTGTGTCTCCACAGTGACTCTGGAAACTGTCTGGAACATTGAGAAGATAAATGATTTGCTCAGTTTGGCCCAATCAGTTTTTATTAGAGAAGGAACTTGAACCTTTAAAGAAAAGATATTCTAATCCAATAAATATATATTATCATTGGAGTATATAGGAGGTGTGGGTTTTCCCAGTATGTATTTTACATTTTCTGTCAATTTTCAAGATTTTTATTGAAGTTTAAGTCATAAAGGAAACTGTACCTTCATAACTCCAGATGGAGTTGGTAATGGTGGTGGTTTGTTTTAAATCTCCATTTGTAACTGTCCCGAAAAAAAGACCGTTTTAATTTATTTTTAAAATTAATTAATTTAGTCAATTTAGAACATTATTCCTTGGTTACGAGAATCACATTATTTCCCTCCCACCCATAATCCCATCCTACCCACAGCCAATGTGCAATTTCATTGGTCCTTGATCAAAACCTATTGCCATGTTGTTGGTGTTTGCACTAGGATGTTTATTTAGAGTCTACATCCCCAGATATATCCTCTCAAACCATGTATTCAAGCAGTTGTTTTTCTTAGGTGTTTCTACTCGCACAATTTTTCCTCTGAATGTAGATAGTGTTCTTTCTCTTGGATCCCTCCAGGTTGTTCAGGAACACTGCATTGTCACTAATGGAAAAGTCCATTACATTGGATTGTACCACAGTGTATCAGTCTCTGTGTACAATGTTCTCCTAGTTCTGTTACTTTCAATCTGCATCAATTCCTTGAGGTCATTCCAGTCTCCATGGAATTCCTCCACTTTATTATTTCTTTGAGCACAATAGTATTCCATCACAAACATATACCACAATTTGTTCAGCCATTCCCCAATTGAAGGGCATCCCCTCATTTTCCAATTTTTGGCCACCACAAAGAGTGCAGCTATGAATATTCTTGTACAAGTCTTTTTCCTTATTATCTCTTTGGGGTACAAACCCAGCAGTGCTATGGCTGGGCAGACAGTCTTTTATTGCCCTTTGGGCATAGTTCCAAATTGCCCTCCAGAATGGTTGGATCAATTCACAACTCCACCAGCAATGAATTAATGTCCCTTTGCCACATCCCCTCCAGCATTCATTACTTTCCATAGCTGTCATGTTAGCCACTCTGCTAGGTGTGAGGTGATACCTCAGAGTTGTCACCTCAGAGTCTCTGATTATAAGATATTTAGAGCACTTTTTCATGTGCTTATTAATGGTTTTGATTTCTTTAACTAAAAACTGCCAATTCATGTCCCTTGCCCATTTATCAGTTAGAGAATGGCTTGATTTTTTGTACAATTGGTTTAGTTCTTTATAAATTTGAATAATTAGACCTTTGTCAGAGGTTTTTGTTATGAAGATTGCTAACCAATTTGTTTCTTCCCTTCTGATTTTGGTTGCATTGGTTTTGTTTGTACAAAAATATTTTTTTATTTGTTGTAATCAAAATGATTGATTTTACATTTTGTGATTTTTTTCTAACCCTTGCTTAGGTTTAAGTCTTTTATTTCCCAAATATCTGACATGTATACTATTCTGTGTACACCTAATTTGCTTATAGTTCCTTCTTTATGTTGAAGTCATTCACCCATTTTGAATTTATCTTTGGGTAGGTGTGAGGTGTTGATCAAAACTTAATCTCTCCCACACTGTCTTCCAATTTTCCCAGCATTTTTATCAAATAATGGGTTTTGGTCCCAAAAGCTGGGATCTTTGGGCTTATCTTTGACTGTCTTGCTGAGGTCACTTTCTGAAAGTGTATTCCACTGAACTTCCTTTCTGTCTCTTAGCCAGTACCAGATTGTTTGGATGACCACTGCTTTATAGTATAGTTTGAGATCTGTGACAGCAAGGCCTCCTTCCTTCACATTTTTTTTTTCATGATTTCCCTGGATATCCTTGATCTTTTGTTCTTCCAAATGAACTTTGTTATGTTTTTTTCTAATTCAGTAAAAATGTTTTTTGGTACTTCAATGGGTATAGCACTAAATAAGTAAATTAATTTGGGTAGGATTTTCATTTTTATTATGTTAGCTAATCCTACCCATGAGCAGTCGAGGTTTTTCCAATTGATTGAATCTAGTTTTAATTGTGGAGAGTATTTTGTAGTTGTGTTCATATAGTTCCTGTGTTTGCCTCAGCAGATAGATTCCTAAGTATTTTATATTATCTAGAGTGATTTTAAATGCAATTTTTCTTTCTAATTATTGCTACTGAGATGTGGTGGAGATATATAGCAATGCTGATGACTTATGTGGATTTATTTTGTATCCTGCAACTTTGCTAAAGTTGTTGATTATTTTGACTAGCTTTTTGGTTGATTCTCTGGGATTCTTTTCATATCATTTGCAAAGAGTGATAGCTTGGTCTCCTCATTGTCTATTTTAATACCTTCAATTTCTTTTTCTTCTCTAATTGCTACTGCTAGTGTTTCTAGTATAATGTTAAATAATAGAGGTAATAATGGGCATCCTTGTTTCACTCCTGATCTCATTGGGAAGGCTTCTAATTTGTCCCCATTTCAGATGATGTTTGCTGATGGTTTTAGTTATATACTGTTTATTATTTTTAGGAAGACCCTTCTATTACTATGCTTTCTAGTGTTTTCAAAAGTAATGAGTGTTGTATTTTGTCAAAGGCTTTTTCTGCATCTATTGAGATAATCATGTGATTTTTGTTGGTTTGCTTGTTGATATGGTCAATTATGTGGAATGGTTTTCCTAATATTGAACCATCTTTGCATTCCTGTTATGAATCTTACCTGGTCATAATGAATAAACCTCGTGATCACTTGCTGGAGTCTTTTTGCTAGTATACTATTTAATATTTTTTGCATCTATATTCATTAGGGAGTTTGGTCTGTAATTTTCTTTCTCTGTTTTTGACCTGCCTGGCATTGGAATCAGTACCATATTTGTGTCATAAAAAGAATTTGATACTACTCCTTCTTTGCTTATTCTGTAAAAGAGTTTGTATAATATTGGGATTAGTTGTTCTTTGAATGTTTGATAGAATTCATTTGTGAATCCATCTGTACCTGGGGATTTTTTCTATATCTATTTGGTTTTCTTCTTTTCTTTTTTAAATTAGATTGACTAGTACTTTGTCTATTTTATTTGTTTTTCAAAGTACCAGCTTCTAGTCTTATTTATTAAAACAATAGTTCTTTGACTTTCCATTTTATTAATTTCTCCTTTGACTTTTAGGATCCCTAATTTAATCTTCATCTTAGGATTTTTAATTTGTTCTCTTTCTAGTTTTTTAATTTGCATGCCCAATTCATTGACTTCTGCCCTCTCTAATTTGTTAGTATATGAACTCAAGGATATGAATTTCCCCCTGGGCATTGTTTTGGCTGTATCCTATAGATTTTTAAAAGATGTCGCAGCATTGTCATTTTCTTCAATGAAGTTATTAATTGAAGATTATTCTATGATTTGTTCTTTAACTGATTTTGGAGAATTGTAATGTTTAGTTTCAATTAATTTTTGATTTGCCTCTCAATGAACCCTTACTAATTATTATTTTCATTTGCATTGTGATCTGAGAAGGTTGCATTTCTTATTTCTGCTCTTTTGCACTTGTTTGCAATGTTTTTTGTGCCCTAATACTTGGTCAATCTTTTTGAATGTACCATGTGCTGCTGAAAAAAAGGTATATTCCTTTTTGTCCCTATTTATTTTTCTACACATATCTACTTACTCTAATTTTTCTAAGATTTCATTCACTTCTCTTACCTCTTTCTTATTTATTTATTGGTTTGATTTATCTAGTTCAGATAGAGGAAGTTTCATGTCTCCCACTACTATAGTTTTTCTATCTATTTCACCCTTGAGCTCCACTAGTTTCTCCTTTAGAAATTTGGATGTTATGCTATTTGGTGCATATATGTTGAGTATTGATATTCCTCATTGTCTATACTGCCTTTATCAGGACGTAATTACCTTCCCTATTTCTTTTAACTAGATTTATTTTTACTTTGGCTTTCTCAGATATAATGATTGTGACTCTTGCCTTCTTTTTATCAGTTGATACCCAATAGATTTGGCACGATCCTCTTACTTTTGCCCACTGCATGTCTAACTTCCTCAATTATATTTCTTGTAGACAACATATGGTAGGGTTTTGGATTCTAATCCACTTTGCTATTCACTTGTATTTTATGAGTGAGTTCATCCCGTTCACTATTTCCTTCTACACCAATGTTTTGTTTTTAATCAGTCCCTGTAATTCCCAACCTTATTTTACTTCCCTTTCTACTCCCTGCCTTCATATTCCCCCCTTATATTCTTTACAGTGTTTTTAAACTACCCTCCACCCTCTACATCCCTTATACTGCTTCCCTCCCCACCAGTCTGTTTGTTACCTTTTTTCTTCCCTAAATGGTGAAAATCAATTCTCTGCCCCAATGGATTGGATTCTTCTTCACTCTTTGAGTCAATTTCAATGTACATAAGAGTATATATTTCCTATATCCAACCTCTTTACCCTTCCAATGTATTGATATTCTCCCCCCTCCCACCATGAGCTTCTTTGTGACATATACATTTATCCCCTTATGTTTCTTTTCCCATTTCTTTTAGTATTAACCTCTTTTTAATCTCTATTTCTTTATATATATATATATGTATATGTACATATATATGTATTTATGCATACACATATTATATACATGTTCATGTCTTGGCATTTCATCCTATACAGTTTGTCACTGTTCCCTCTATGTGTAATTCTTCTAGATGCCCAGGTGATAATAACAATTTTTAAAAGTTACCAGTGACCTCTTCTCTTATAGGGATACATATCATTTTAACTCATGGGGTCTCTTAAAAAAAGTTGGGTTTTGTTTTGTTTTGTTTTTCTTTTTCCCCTCTTTCTTAATTACCTTTTGATGATATTCTTGAATTCTGTGCTTGGGAATCACATTTTCTCTTCAGGTCTGGTCTTTTCTTTACAAATGCTTGGAATTTTTCTATTTTGTTAAATGACCATACTTTCCCCTGTAAGAATATAGTCAGTTTTGCTGGGTAGTTGATTCTTGGTTGTAGATCTAGTTCCCTTGCTTTCTGGAATATCATATTCCTTTCCTTTGGGTCCTTCAGTGTAGATGCAACCAGATCCTGTGTTATCCTCACTGTGGTTCCATGGTATCTGAATGACTTCTTCTTAGCAGCTTATAATATTTTTTCCTTGGTCTGATAGTTCTTGAATTTGAGTATAACATTCTTGGGTGTTGTCAGTTGGGGATTAAGTACAGGAGGTGATCTGTGGATTCTTTCAGTCTACACTTTTTCCTCCTGTTCTAGAATATCGAGGCAGTTTTTTGGATAATTTCCTGTAGTATGATGTCCAGGCTTTTTCTTTTGTCATGGTCTTCTGGTAGACCAATGATTCTTAATTTGTCTCTCCTGGAATGATTTTCTAAATCTTCTGTTTTTTGAATGAGGTGATTCATATTTTCCTCAATTTTTTCATTCTTTTAATTTTGTTTTATAGTGTCCTTCTGCCTTGTGAAGTTGCTTGTTTCTAGTTGTTGTATTCTGCAGAGGGAGTACCTTGCAGGCAAAGCTGTGCCAGACTCAGAGCATCCAACACAGGTAGTGGGGAAGCAGTTAGAAAAGAAATGCAGAGTGCAAAGCAGGCAGCCTAGTTGTAGTAGTGGAGACACTCCATATTGCCCCCTCCCTTTCCCAATGTTTCCCTCTTAAAGACTGGATTTCATACTTGGCTTTTTGATCATCCTTTTCCTTCTGGTCTGATTTTCTTTGGAGTTCATCTTTCATCTTTTTTGCCTCATCTTTCATCTTCTTTGCCTCATCTTTCATCTCCTTTGCCACATTTTCTAGGTGGTTGATTTTGGCTTTTAAGACACTATTTTCTTGTTTTAGTTCAAGTGCCTCTGTTTCCAGATGACTTATCTTAGTTTTTAAGTTCTTTTCTAAGTTGTCTTCAGCCTCTCTTAATTGTGTTTTGAATTGTATTTTGAGTTCTTCTAGAGCCTTTATCCAATTCGCTGAGGTTTCTGTTTTTTTGCTTGGTGTTCCCTCATCCTTCTCTGTTCCATTTGCTTTGTTTGTTGTTTGTATAGAAGCTGTTGATTGTAATTTTTTTTCCTTTTTCTGTTGTTTGCTCATATTTACCCCTTCTTTACTCCATGTAGTTACCTGAGCTCTTGCTTTTTTGTGGTTTTGGGCTTTTCTTTCCACCTTCATCCTTGGAACTTTGTCAGTAAATCTCTCAGTGCAGTCTGTGGGGAAAGGTTGTTGGATCTTGAGCTTCCATGCCCTCTGGAGGCTTTGATGGGATTAAGTCCAGCAGTCTGTGGGGGAGGGGTTTTGGAGCTTGAGCTTCTTTGCCCTCTGAAGGCTTTGATGAGATTAAGTCCAGCTGGTTACTGGATGTTCCCTGAGGCCAATACATTGGGAAAGGGAGGGGGCAATATGGAGTGTCTCCACTGCTACAACTAGGCTGCCTGCTTTGCACTCTGCATTTCTTTTCTAACTGCTTCCCCACTACCTGTGTTGGATGCTCTGAGTCTGGCACAGCTTTGCCTGCAAGGTACTCCCTCTGCACCAGCACCTTTGCCTGCCCAGAGGTTCCAGCTGCTGCTGGAGGCTTAGAGTTGTAGTTGGGGTAGCGTTCCTGGGACCTTCCTTCTTCCTTCTCCTTAAACCAGAGTGTTCTTGAATTCAGGCTTTTGGGGGTGTACCTTTTAAGTTGAGTCCAGCAGGAGGGTTCCTTTGCTCTGTTTTTTTTTTTTTTTTTTGGTTAGGTTTATTTTCCATCCCCTAGGAGCATTTAGTTTGTAATTGGTAAGGAAGGGTTTTCAGAGATATGAACTTTCGCTGCCTCTAAGCCACCATCTTGACTCCACCCAAGAGACCATTTTAAAAATGTGATCACAGAGGTAGAAAGGAACCATGAAGAAATGTAATCTAAGTTGTATGTGTATAGGAACAATGAATGTAACAACCCTGATAGGTTTTCATCTGTTTTTCACTTGAAGATCTGAAATAAGGAGGAACTCATGCTTTTTGGACTGTCCATTTCAGTTTGGGCCAGACTGAATTCGGATGAAGTCCTTTATTATGTCAGTGCCCAAATTTGCCTCTTCACACCTTCATCCCATTATTCCAGGTCTATCCTTTGGCACTAAGAAGGGGAAAACATCTTTTTGAGAGCTCTTCACATACTTGAAAAAAGGTTAGCAGCAGGAAGAATTTAGTTTTAGACATTGTGAGCTATTTGAATCTGTATGAATTACTTACTTTGTTTTCCTCAATTTCCTTATCTTTAAAATTGAAAATAATAATACTTACATTCCAGAATTGCTAGGATAAATATTTGTAAGGTCCTTTGTATACCTTAACATGCTATGCTTACAATTATTTTTAATACAAAAATGGGATAATATTTTTATATAATTGTTTCTAAACTTCTTTCCTTTTTTTCAGAATAAATACCACAAATTCTTTATCTGTTGTTTGTAAAGCATATTTTTCTCATAACTTCATAATCTTGGTTCCCCCTTCCTTCTACCTTATCAATATAATTTTTTTAATCCTTTCCTTCTGTTTTAGAATCAATATTGTGTATTACTTCTAAGGCAAAAGAGTAGTAATGTCTAGGCAATTGGAGTAAAGTGACTTTTCCCAGGATCACATAGCTAGGAAGGGTGTAAGCCCAGATTTGCTCCTGGCCTGGATCTCCATCTACCTCCCTACCCTATCAATATAATTTCTAAGAATGGTGAACATAATCAAACAGACTTCCACGTATGGGCTGATCTTGGCAGAATAACAATAACAACTAAACTATATATTGTGCTTAAAGATTTGAAAAGTACACACACACTCATAAAATCTTAACAGGAGAATGGTGAAGCTGTCAGAACCCTCATTTCTGGAGATGACTGGAGATTGTGTATTTATTAACAGATCCAAGATATAGATTTTGTAACCATCTTGCCATTCTGATGATTCATTTTTAGTTGCTGTCCAGAAGCATCTTTAGGGATCTTTCACTGAAATTGCTGTCCAACTGTGCTTCCCTCACTCTATACTTAGGGTAGCCAATTTCTAGAACCCACAAATAGAACCATGAAACAGATGCCTGCATTAAATTTTAGTATTTTATCCAGCCCATAATCAAAAACTATTAAGATCCTTATGGTTCCTAATTCTCTTTTATAATGATTGAATTATTTCTCCCAGGTTTAGGTCATCTGCAAATTTGATAAGCATTCTGTCTTGGCCTTCACAAAAGCCATGAAGACGAGAGGTCAAATAGAAAAGGTCTGAGAATATACCCAAGGACACTCCTGTAGAAATCTCTTTCTGGGTTGTTATTAATTCATTAATCACTGTTCTTTGTTTAGCCATTTACCTAGTATTAAATTAATCTAACTATGTTATAACCTTGAATGTGTCCAAAAAAATCCATCTCTTTGTCCAAAAGGATGTCACTAGATACTTCTCCAACTGCCTTGCTAAAGTCTAGTATACAATATCTGTGGCATTGTTCTGATCCAAAAATTGAGTGCCTGCTAAGGAAGGAAATTGGATTAATATGGCACAATTGTATCCTGGACACATACAGGATAAAATTCTCATGCCACTTAGTGTTTCCTTTCAATAGTGTTCATAAACTCTTTAATAATGAATCCTAGAATTTTGTAACCTTGGAAAAATATTCTAAATTAATTAAATAAAATTTTCCAAAACTTAAAAAAATAATGCATTCTAGAGAAGTAAAACCAAAATGGTGAAGAATCTTAAATAATCATACCTCATATCCCTAACAGATTGTGGTCAGATTAGAAAACTCAATGAAAAAAAGTGCACACACACTCTGAGTCACATTTCCAACTAAGTCAGCACAGAGAGACAGAGAAATATGAAGACACTGGATATAGTTGCTTGGCAGGTGAATGTGCAGAGCATCCCAAAGCTGGGGCCAAAAAAAGACTGAAAAAAAGAAAGAAAAAAGTCTCAGATCCATGGAGGAGGTCCCCAATCCTTTGCAAGTGTGAGAAAAGGTTGCAATCGGCAACACTGTAGTTCAATACTCAGTTTGGGGTCACAGATCCAGGACAAACTGAGTACCAAGGTGAGGATTACAGAAAAGCTCTATGTGGTATACTGAGTGATGAGCAAGTTCAGATGCAAACAGTAGCTGTGTAGTTCTGAATGCATTAACTGAATGGTTCTTAGTTCCAGCCTCCAGTTCAGTCTGAAGCCTGCAAAGGAATAAACAGGACAAGAATTGCAAGCCAAAGGGGATCCTTCAGTTATGTCACACTGAAACAGCAGACCTTTTTAGTTCAGCGATAGTCTGTCTCAAGCAGAAGTCTATCAGAATTCCAACCAGGAGCTTGCCCTCAGGGATGTTGCTCAGACTCAAACCCAGGTCAGTGACTTGCAGAGCTTATAACAGAATGGAATGATCAGACATTACCCTGGATCAAACAACCTTGGGAGTACTGAAGACCACATCTAGAGATTTCAGATCAAACCAAAACATTTTGTAAGCAGTCAAAATGAAATAATTCCATTATTAAAGAGCCACATCTAGGATCACAAAAGCCTTAGCAGCCACCACATAAATGAGCAGAAAGCTTGGAATATATTATTTCAAAAGGCAAATGATTTAGGCTTGCAAACAAAATAAGTTATCCAGAAAAAAAGAAAGAATATAATCTTACAGACAATTAAATAGACCTTTAATGGAATAGATAACTTCTAATGATTGCTGATGAAAACATCAGAGCTGCATACATACTTGCAATACAGACATAGGAGATAAGAGAAATCATGAAATAAGTAGTCATGGGCAAATAAAGATACAAGTAATTATAACTGACTAAACAAAGATATATATAACCCCCCAAAATATAAACTGCTTAAATTCTAATATGAGTAACTGATATATGGATTCCCTCAGAACTTTATCATCATGAGGGATAGAGAGGGAGTTCAACTAAACAGAGGCCCTAGCAATGATTCTGTTATGTTTGTATGACCTTTGAAAAAGAAAGAAAAAGGATGGAAGAGGAACACCTAAGGGGCTTAAATCTCACTCTCATCTGAACTGGTCAATGGAGAAGGAAAGATATAGACATATTCACAGAATTGGCTTCAGAAAGAGGAAAATATTTTACTCAATACAGAAAAAAGAGAGAAAGGGCAAAAGGAAAGGTGAAGGTAAAAAAGAGGGAGAACAGACTAAGGAGGGAAGGGAAAAAGGCAAGAGTAGTAAACTTCATGTAAACAAAGCAAAAAGCTTAATTAAAGAAATAGAGAAACTTTTTTTTTTTGCTCAAAGGCATAATGGACAATGAATTAATATAATACAAAATGTGTACAATATACATACATAGATATCAAATGGAATATCATTTTAATAAAGGAAAATTATCAGAATTATAAGTGAAAATAGATCTAAAAACTGTTATAGTGGTAGATTCCATTTTATTACTCTTCAGCACTAAATAAAACAAACCAAAAAGTAAATGTAAAAAATAAAGAATCTGAATAGAGTTTTTAGAAGTCAGATATGAGAGACATCCAGAAATCATTGAATGGGAATAAAAAAGGGTACATATTTTTTTCAATCATGCATTAAACTTTTAAAAATTGTCATGAATTGGGACCTAAAAATCTCAGACATGGAAAAGCAGGAATATTATCTTTTAAGAACAAAAATATAATAAAATTATATTCCATTAAAGACTGATAATAAAATTATTAAATTAATTCAGAATAAATATAATAATTCTAAAAGTAGGTGAGTCAATGGAGAAATTAACATATCAACTTTTTTTGCAACACTGATTCTTCCTTAGGGAAAACTATATACCTCTAAACACTTTAATCAATAAAAGAAAGAGCAGCTTAGTTAATTGATTATACAAATAAAAAAAACATGAAAATAAACAACAAAAGAACACCTCCAATTAAATGCCCAAATAGAAATTATTAAAAATCAGAGATAAACAAAAATAAAAACAAAATGAATCTATTGAATCCATAACAAAAGTAAGAACTATTTAAGAAAGAAAAACTCAACAAAAAAGAAAAACCTTTAGCTAACATGATTTAAAATAAAGAAAACCTAATTATTTGTTTGAAAAATTGGAAAAGTTGGATTTAAAACTAATCAAAATGAAATAAAATTAATTATTAGGAAGTATTTTGCCTAATTATATGCCAATAAAACTGATTATCTAAATGAAATGGTTGAATATTTACAATGTAATGAAAAAAAAATATAAACTGCCCAAATAAACAGAACATGGAGTAGAGGATTTGAATAACCCAATCTCAGAAAACAAAATGAACAAACTATAAATAAATTCTAAAAGTAAAAACAAACAAAAATATAAAAGATGATCAGATGGGTTTATGAAGGAATTCTATAGAATAATTAATTCTAATATTAGATAAATTATTGAAAAATTAGAGAAGAGACTCTACTAATTTTTTTTTCTATTAAAATGTCTAGTCATCAAAATTAGGGAGAGTCAAAATAAAGGAAAAAAACCATAGACCAATATATCTAATGAATAATAATGCAAAAATTTTACAAAGAAATAGCAGTAAGAATACTATAGTAACTTATCATAAAAATTATACCCTATGTCCAGGTTAGATTTATACTAGCAAAGTAAGTCTGGTTCAACTTATAATTGGCCATTTTAATAACAATAACAAAAAACCTTTGATTATAACAATTGAGTTAGAAAAAGCTGTTGATATGATAGAACATCCATTCCTATTAAGGGGGGAAAATTGGAAAATATATAGAGTCTCTTTCATGACAATAAATCATATTTATTTAAAATAAAAAATCAGTATTAGTTGTAGTAAGAATAATTAGAAGCTTTTCCAGTAATATCAGGGATAAAAAAAGGAAATCCATTACTATTATAGCCATTTAGTATATTTAATATGTTAAATATTAATATTATATTCATATAAATATTGATATATTAAATATTTAATATGTTAAATATTTAATAATATATTTAATATATTGCTATAACTGCTAGCTATAGCAATAAGGTAAGAAAAAGATTAGATGAATAAGCATAAGTAAAGAGGAAATATAACAATCACTTTTTGCAGATGATATAATAGTTTACTTAGAGACTCCAAGAGAATGAGTTAAAAATAAAAGGAAATAAAAGAAAAAACTACAGATGATATAATGGTTTACTCAGAGACTCCAAGAGAATGAGTTAAAAAAAGGGAAAAAAGGAAATAAAAGAAAAAAACTAACTAAAATAAAATAACAACTTCAGCAAAGTGGCAGCATATAATCTTATAAAATCATCAGACTTTCTCTATGTTACCAACAAAATCCAAAAGGGAGATATAGAAAGAAAAATTTTATTTAAAGTAACTAGAGAAAGAATAAAATTCTTGGTATTCTACCTGCCAATGTAGAAACTATTCACTTAGAAACTATGTGACTACAATTACAAAACACTCTTTACACACACAAAAAAGGAACAGATCTAAACACCTGGAGAATTATTAATTGCTCATGGGTAAACCAAACCATTATGAAAAAAGTTTTAACATTGTGAATTAATTTATACATCCAATGCCATAATGTTCAAATTACCAAGTTTCCTTTGTAGAGCTAGAAGAATAAGAAAAAAAAAAATTATCTGGAGGAATAGATAGTTAAAAATATGAAGGGAATTAATGAAAAAAATTAGAAGAAAGGTAGCCTAGCAATAGTATATCTGAAACAATACTACAAATCAATAGTCATTGAAATGATTTGGTCCTGGTTAAGAAATAACAATGGGCTGCTAGATGGCTCAGTAGATAGAGCATTTGGTTTGGAATCAGGCAGATCTGAGTTTGAATAGACCTCATGAACTTACTAGTTTATGACTTTGGGCAAGTCGTTTAACCTTTTTTTCCTCTTCCTCCCATCTTCTCTCCCACTTTGAGGACCCACACCCACACCTACAATCATGTCTCTTCAAGCAAAACAAACTCCAAGTCGGTTTCTCTATCCACTGTGCTACCCAGCAGCCACCAACTCAAGGTTTCTCCCTTTTTTCCTTTGTCTATTTCAGTCCCATCCCATCTTCCACAAATTATCAGTGATACTCACTGTGTTTTAGCAATCATACCAACAAGTATTTCCAGTACCCCAACATGTAGTTTTCTAGACTTACTCCCTTGAACTACTTGAGGACAACTTCATGATATTTTGGATCATCCCCTCATTTATCTTGGATTTCCATTTCCCTTTATCCATGTTTGTCTTGGTTTTCCCAAACTGAAGGTAATTTTTCTTAGTAGAAAAGACAGAAACAAGCATGTGTTAATTTAGATGACATGGACACCATTATAAAAACAAAAGAAAAAAATGTGTGTCTAAATATTTATTTAATTTCTTTTCTAAACAGCAAAAATATTAACATATAGTAAGACTAATGTTGTTAAACATTGAAAATACAAAAAATTGTAGATTATGGGAGCATATATTTCCTTCCAGTACTAAATTCTATAATTTCATATCTCTATTTATTATATTTAATTACAGAGAGTATAAATATTATGCAGAACTTTTGATTTTCTCATGAAGATGGATTAGGATTAAAGCAAAGCAATACAATTTGTTCTTCTGTCTTAGACGTTCAAGATTTGGTTTTTGATGGACCATCTGACAGATCTACTGAGGTGGCTCAGGAGATAGAGAGCCAGGCTTGAAGTTGGGAAGATCTGAATTTAAATTTGGCTTCAGATACTTCCTAGCTGTGTGATCCTGGGCAAGTCATTTAACCCCAATTGCCCTCCACTTAGTATCAATTCTAAGACAGAAGATAAGGGTTTAAAAAAAGTTATAGACTAATACTTTAATACTAATACAGGTTTGACTTCCTGTCACTGAAATAGATTATTCTTCTAGACAAATGCAAAATAAATTTCTAATAAACTAAATCTAACCTAATCTCAGAAGTATTTATACCTATTGTGTGATGAAATCCCTGGTAATACACTCTTATACAGACTTTACATAAGAAAGAATGAATAACATGAGGAGAATATACAAAATTCAAATGTTTATGACATCATTCATAGACATGTAAGATATCTCTTTACAAGAATTCTTCTTGAAGTCAAGAGAAGATCCTTACATGAGAAAGATATAAAGTCAGATTAGAGTCTTGAACAAGGTTTAAAAATATTTATCAGAAAATGTGAAAATATTTGTCTTTCCATGGAAAATTCTGGTATGATTGCATACATTTCAAGGAGGAAAGAGGAAAGCTGGGTGGCTCAGTATATTTAGAGACAGGCCTAAAGATGAGAGATCCTGGGTTCAAAGGTGACTTCTGACTCTTCCTAGCTGTGTGACCCTGGGCAAGTCACTTAACCCCCATTGCCTAGCCCTTATTGCTTTTCTGCCTTAGAACCATTGATTCTAAGATGGGAGGTAAGGGTTTAAAAAAGAGAGAGAAGGCAAAACAACAACAACAACAAAAAAAGAAGAGAAAAGGGTTTTCCTGATCCCCCTATTACTTTGTCACATTTATCAAATTTCTTGGATTTATTGTCAAATGTTACCTAAATTGCATGAAATAAACATTCATTAGGGCCACATTTGGAAAAAGACTTGGTTTGGTTTTGGTTCTGGAACTTCAGGGTGTGTCAATCTTCTAAAATAACCTCTTTCAAAAACTATAATGTTTGAGTCAACTGACGAAACTTTTTTTATCCAAAGTCTTGTAAAATATAATAGGCCAGATCAAAGTCTCCAGGAACTTAATAGCTACCTTCAAATTTACCAGATGGCATGCTATGAAGGCAGTATTTAAAGTACAAACCTGAAAAAACAGGCGAGTCAAATGTTTCTGGGGTAGTTCTATTACACTTTCCTTCAGCAACCAAAAAAGAAACCCCCAAATACATCAATCAAGCTTGATCCAAAGTAAGCTCTCCACCAAATTAAAGGCCAGGCATATAAAGTATGAAATATTTCCTCCTGTGAACCAGCATCTCCCCTACTCTATGTGTTGCCAGTATGATAGGAGAAAGTAAGAGTGGGTGATATTTCCATTATTTGTTAACTTTTGATATTTGGAAACAGTAAACTACTTTGAGCATGTTTTGTTGTCTAAGTAGGCTGATGTGACTCTTAGATTACTGAATTCTTATTTGATTTATTTTTTAAAATAAAATTTTTTTATCTATTTATAAGTATCTGCATATTTATAAATACATGTTTATAAAATTATATATTTGTGAAATGATGTTTAGTTTTATAAGACCTTCCAATTTGAGGTTCAATATATTCCATTTAAAGTTGTTTGTCAAATATAAGTCTTTCCTGGACCCCCTTCATGCTAGTTTCCTCCCTCTGAGATTCTTTTAATTCATACTGGATATGTTATTTGTGGTCTTTTAAATGTTGTTTTCTTTATTTGACTGTGAGCTTCTTGAGGGTGGATATTTTTTTTTCTATTCTTTTTATCCCCGGAACTTACCATTGTGCCTGGCACATAGTTGGCACTTAATAAGTAATTAGTAAAGCCTTGTTGAATATGGCAACATATTTCATAGTCGGCTTTTTGACAAATTCATCAATTCTATTATTCACTCTGCATCTATTCTGCCTCTGACATCATCCAACTTAGATAAACAGAATCAAATTTCCCTGCTTTTTTGAGATGGGAGAAACATCTTCTCTGACTGTTGGACAGGGTTGTGGGAACAAAGAGTTGGGAATGGCATTGGTTGAAATGCAATAAATCAATCTAGCACCCAATTATTTTTTGAATATTTGAAATAGACAATTAAAAAAAACAACCTTTGAAGATTATCCTTATCATTAGTTGTAATCATTGTCATCCTTTCAGTCCTACTTCTAAAAATATGGTTTGTATATGGCAGATGATCTCTCATTGAGCCGATTGGTTAATTTAATGAGGAAAAGAAGAAGAAAAAAACAAAAACAAAACTTCTTTCCACCATGAAAAAGTTGGGCTGTTTCTAAGTCTTGGTGTTGTAAAGTTTAAGTAGACTAATAAAGCAAATGTTAGATAGATGCCACAGGATATACACTGTATTTCATGAGATTAATATTTTGTTGTGCAGTCTAGCAAATAGGAAAGTTGGGTGAAAAAGACAGTTTTGGTGGGGAGGAAATTCTTCTGATTATTTCTGGAATCTTGTAAAATATGTGATGTTTATTTTCCCTTTTTAAATCCTTACTTTATGTTCCTCTATTTTGAAAATTCTTGCAGAATGTCCAAAAGATTCCTATTTAAGACTTAGGATATCTGAAAAGATTTTAAATTTTAAAGAATTATTTTTGGAGTCCATTACAACTGAAGGAGGGCATCTTACTTGTCCCGTGTGTCCCCAAATATATTGAAAATATATCCTGGATCCAATCAGGAATAGAAAGATGGCCTCATTTTGCTTATTTGTTTTAAGTCATTGGCTCCACCGGAGTAGGGAGGGTATCAGAAGGCTAGGTTTCAAAGCCCCACTCTGATGACTTGGGTAAAGCCAACCCAAATTAATGTAAACACAGAAGGCTCTGACTACTTGATGGAAATGGCAGTTCAATCAAAGGTATAAACTAGAAGCAAACAAGTTCTTAAAGCAGTTTTGGAGCCGTGAATCTTTGGATGAAAGCAAATGATGACAGTGGTGATTGACTGAAGAGGTCATGGATAAACAGAAAGCCAAGCCAGAACCCACTTATTTTCCCCTAGTAAAAGTCCTGCTTGGTATTAGAACAGCTCCACTCCAGTTCCTGAGAGAGAATGTCTTCAGGAAGGAACAGATAACCTCTCTTCTCCTCCTCATGCCTTTTCCTCCTATCTTCCAACAGGCAATAGTAGGAGCTTGGGAGATCAATCAAAGCTGTCTGAGAAATTCTACCAGGAACCATAACTGGTTGCAATGTCCCCAGAGCTAAAGGCTGAGTCTAATGTGGACATTGACACCTGAGAGACAGATAAAGGACAAACTGGAAATGCCAAGGAATGACAACTTCAAGGTTTTATAAGGATAACAAACTTCAGAGATCAGGAGAGAGCTCATTTTATCTAAGAGGAACTTCATGGGGATTCCAAGAAGGGAGAAAATGACTTTTCAGGAATTAGAAATGGCACATTAGCCACTTGAACTCTTTAAATCTGAACCCACTTCCCCAGGTACCTTGCATATACAAAGAAAGAGTGTACTTCTAATTTAGGAGGATGCTTCTGTAATAATCATCCTTGTCATACCTCCTAAGCCAATCCCTTTCTAAAAATGGATTAATTTAGCCTTTGGGTTCCCAGTGAATAGGGATTTGGGAGGGACAGTTCTAGAATCCCTAGTCCCTCAGGGTTACTCCTAGAAATCAGAGGGGGAATTTAGGGGAAAATCTGGGCTTCTAATGGGAGAATCAGGCAGCTTAGTTGGCACAGTGGGTAGAGTACAAGGTCTAAAATCAGGAAGACTCACTGTCCTGAGTTCAAATCAGGACTCAGATCCTACTAGCTATGTGACTGGGCAAATCATTTAGCCCAATTTGCCTCAGTTTCCTCATCTATAAAGTGATCTGGAGAAGGAAATGACAAACCACACTAGTATGATTGGCAAGAAAACCCCATGCAGGGTCCTAGAGAGTCAGACATGCGTGAATATGGCTGAACAACAATAATGGGGCAATGATTGAAGGGGAATGAATGAAGGAAGTACTATACTTACTACCCACATGACTTTGGACAAATCTGTTAATTTTTGTGGATCTTAGACTATTTTAAAATGTGGAGGTCAGGGGTAGTTAGATGGTTTTAGGTATAGAAAGCCAAGCCTGGGGACAGAACGTCATGGGTTCAAATCTGGCCTTAGATACTTTCTGTATGACCATCAGCAAGTCATTTAACTCCTATTGTCCTTAGCCCTCTTCTTGCCTTGGAACCAATACATAAGATTGATTCTAACATGGAAGGCAAGGGTTCAAAAAATCAAATCAAATCAAATCAAATGTTGAGGTCAACTTAAACTGCTATCTGAAATTCCTTCTCACTCCATATCTAGGACCCCTAATTCAGAAGAATTCTTCATAGATATTAAGCATATTTAATCCATGTCCAATATTATAGTAATTGCTAAAAATTACAGCATGATAGTTCATAGGAGGCATCCTGGGTTGCCCAGGAAAAGGATACCAACCTAACACTTTCTGGAATTTCAAAATCTAGCCTGACTTCCCATGAAGGTCCCTTGACATCCATGCAGGTTAAATAAACACAACTATGCCAATGAATTACAAGAACTACTATTTGACTGGGCTGGGACCAAAGGTTGTTAATACTGCTGGCAGCAGCTGTCTGAAAAAGACTCAAAATGTCAAGCTGACCTCTTAATAGTGACTGGGTGAACATCAAGGTTCAGTGGCTTGGTCTTGACATCCATCCAAAGGTTTGGCTGCTTATCCAAATATTTTGGGGGTAGATGTTTTTTCTATAAACATAGTGGAAAAAGTGTCAAGTGTATCAGGAGATGCATTTAAAAGAAAAAATATCAACATTGTTTTATTTTTATACATGCATCAAAAATATTCCCTTTAAATGTATTATAAGTTTACTAGTTGATTGGGGTTCAATATAACTTCTGACAAATTACCTATGGAATCTAATATGATTGAGGGGAAATAGTTGCTATTTAAGAAAAAATAATTCATATGAGAAGACTGTAGACCAAATTTCAGGTCTGTGGATAGGAATGAAAAAGGGAGTGTTACAGAAATTACTTTAGATGAATTAAAATCTTGGGACTGCAAGATATACCACCAGAGCATACCACCAGTGGCATCAAAAAGCTCCTGGCTCTGGAGTAAGAGGATCTGTGTTCAAATACTGCTTTCAGTTCTATAGAGCACGAGAATTTCCAAAGTACAATCCTTTGGATTCTCACAACAACTCTGGGGTGTAGGAGCTGTTATCATCCTCATTTTATGCATAATAAAATTGAGGCAGAAAGAGATGAAGATGTCTGAGGCTAGATTTGAATGCAGGACTTCCTGACTCCAAGTCCTGCACTTTATTTGCCACACCTATGTGTCTACTATTTGGCCAAATCACTCATCTTCCCTGTATTTGTTGTTGTTGTTGTTGTTGTTGATAAAATGAGAGGTATTGAACTAGATATTCTCTGGGGTCCCTTTCAGTCTTTGGTCTGTGTTTCTATATTTTATTTTGAAAAGTCTACTTTATAATGATGATTAAATTTTCTCTCTAATTGGATGACTCCAAATTAGATGAAGGCAAGTTGGTCATGATATGACCTTATCTTTGCCTTGAGTCCATAACTGGTCCAATTGTCTCTGCTATCCCCACTATAGCTTTACAGCTAGTCCCTAATGATTAAGCAAAATCAATCATCTGGTAATGCTATCACATTTTACACATCCCATTTTTCTTCTACATGTCACTTTTTTTTGCCAGTAGAATCTGTTGGAATAAAGGTAGCTGATTTTAAATGATATAAATCAATGGGAATATAATTAAATATTGGAAGAAGAGGGGTTTATATAAGTGAATATATTGCTATTAATAAGCATATTATGACTGTTGCTGTCTTAGCTAATACCAAAACTATTCTGTTTCTCAGAGAAAAAATATATATATAAAAAAAGAAAAGTCATCTGGAAGCAATTAGCCTCTAATGACAACCTTTGTTTCCCCTTTCACAATTACCAGCTGAGCTCTGGAATCTGGACATTTCTGTAGGATACTGTAAGCATTCTGCAGCTAATAAATCATATCACGTGAATGTTAAAGAAAGATATATAAGATTGGGGATGGATCTATTATTTCCTTGATGGTGACAAATATTGAGTGAAGAAATTCTTTTGACAATGTAGATTATCTTTTCTAGAACTTGAATAAAATTGCCCAGAAAACTGAGTAGTTGAGGTAGGTGACTTGCCCAGAGTCACACAGCCAGAGATGGAATCTCAACCCAGGTCTTCCTGACTCTGAGGAAGACCTTCTATTCACTAAACCAAGTTCCTTCTCTTTGATGCTAAAGAGAAACACATAATCATTTAGATAGTACAATGGATATAGATCTAGAGCCTAGAGTGGGGAAAACTTGGATTCAGATTTGGCTTCAGATACCTTCTAGTTGTGTGGCCCTGGGCAAGTCACTTAAACTCAATTGTCTAACCTTTGCCCTTCTGTCTTAGGACTGATACTAAGAACTAAAAGATTAAAAAATAGAAAAAGAAAAAGAAAAGATACATAAGCAGACTAAAGGCAAGACAGTCCAAGTAGTTCTCCCTCTATCCAACCCTCCATTAAGCAGTTCCTAGAAATCTATAATCTTATCTTACATCTCTCCCCCTCTGAGTTTTGTGTACCTCCTTTTCCTGTATAGAACCACTCATAACAGACACATGAGGTGAAGATGCCACCCATGATTATTTCATAGTTAGGATTTGATGAGGAAATTAAACATGACATCTCACATTCTTCTTCAACAGGGAGAATTTAAGCGGGAGTCAAGAAAGTATGGGTAAGTTTTCATTCCCAAATAATTAAACAAATCAATAATGAAAGGAATGCTAAAGAAAATGGTTTTTGCCCTGAAGAACCTCTCTCAGAATTTCAGTTGCTGTTTAGTAGCTGGTTTTATCTTTAGGAACTAAGATATGGTTGTTTTTTTCTTCAGTTCTAGTCCCCGAACTTATACTCTATTTTCAGATGAGACAGGGTTGTCCAACTGACTAATTGTAAATCTAACTAAAAAAAGTTTATTTTTATAAAGTATTTTCATGGAAGGGGCAGGGGCTGGGGGAGAGATCCATTAAAGCTGTCAGTTCTTCCATGTTGCCCTCCAGCTCTCAGAGCTGGTTATCTCATTAACTCTCACAAGCATCCTTATGTACTAGGGAGGTGATGTGTTTTCATAAACATAAAAAAAAGAAACCAAGGCAAAGAAAGGATTACTATCTTGTCAAAGGCCACACACTGTGTGGTAATGGTAGAGGAAGACATGGGCCAAGTATGTTTGCTCTGACCCTAGATCTTCCTGCTCTAACCACAAGACGAGACTACTTAGAGATACTGATGCAATAGATACCTCAGTTGCTGACAACTGATTACTGAAAATACAAATGAAGTGAATATATAGCATGGGGACTAACCTATGAATTCTTTGAAATAGGGTGAGGAAAGTCCCTTTACGAATTCAGGGCAGCACCTTCTTTGACACATAGTCTTAGAGAGTTCCCTAGAGCAGTGAGAGTTTATGAAACTAGCCCAGAGTCACAGAGCCACAAAGTAGCTGGGGTACCCCTAGAACCCTGGTCTTCATGGTTCTGAGACCAGCTCTCAGTCAACTGTGCCACAGATCCCCTCAGACTACCTTTCTAATCTGCCCAACCAGTGGCTGACTCTTTTTTTCATTCGATTCTGCCTCATATTCTTTCAAATAGCCATTAAACAAATTGATATATGCTATCCTTCCTAAGGTGCAGCTAGGTGGCCCATTGGATAGAATGCTGGGACTGGCGTCAGAAAGACTCATGTTTCTAATTCAAATCTGGCCTCAGACACTTACTAGCTATGTGGCCCTGTGTAAGTCACTTGATAACCCTGCTTGCCTCAGTTTCCTCATCTGTAACTGAGTTAGAGAAGGAAATGGCAAACCACTCCAGATTCTTTGCCAATAAAACCTCAAACGGGGTCACAAAAACTTGGACATCACTGAAAAAATGATTGATTGAACTTCATTCCTAGAGAGATACAGTAAAGTCGGGGGTTTAGCGGTCCTTGATGAGAGTACACACAATTTTTATTAGAAATCAGATGGGGAGAGGTATTAGGGGAAGGAATGGATATATAGAGGCAGTGTAATATAGTATCCCACCTTAGATACTTGATAACTATGTAATCTTGGGCAAGTCATTTAACCTGGTTGCCTCAGTTTTCCTAACTATAAAATGGGGATAATAATAGAACTTACCTTCTAGGATTACTGTGAGGATCAAACAAGATAATATTTATGGAGTGCTAATCACAGTAGATCCTAGTAGGCATTATATAAATGCTAATAATAATAATAATAATAGAAATAATGATTAATATTATTATTATTGGAAAGGATGTTATATGTGGTATTAGGAAGATCTGAGTTTGAATCCTGTACTTAGTATATGCATAGTAGGTATGGTCAGATCACGAAACCTCCTCAATACTGTTTCCTTATCTGTAAAATGGGAAGGAGTAAAAAATTCCTGTGGCATCCAACTCACATGGTTGTTATAAGAATATAATAATCTGTATGTGCATAAAGTGGTAAAAAATGCAGCCTGCTATTATTATGTGTCCCAATCTGATGTCATTCTCCAAGACTCAGTTGCAGAACAGGATCTGATCTGCATTGGGAAGAAGGTATCTCTCTACCTGGAGCATCCTGGTTAAAAAAAAAAAATAATGTGAGAGATTTTTCTTTTATTATACAAATGCTGATTGGTACGATCCTACAAGCAACATCCTAACAAACTAGGGGAGCAATGCTGGAGACATACAATACAACATTCTTCCTTCTCCCCCATTCCCATTGCTAGTGCCTCCTTATTGAGCTTTCCTTCCATTGATACTGTATAGATCTGGTATT
This sequence comes from Monodelphis domestica, assembly GCF_027887165.1. Classification (NCBI taxonomy): domain Eukaryota; kingdom Metazoa; phylum Chordata; class Mammalia; order Didelphimorphia; family Didelphidae; genus Monodelphis; species Monodelphis domestica. The sequence continues at coordinate 256,516,444 of NC_077232.1, forward strand.
TTACATGTTACCTTCACCATTAGAATGAGAGCTCCTTGAGGCCAATGAGTGATGCTTTATCTTTGTAACTCTCAGTGTTTAGTTCTCTGCCTGGCATGTTGTTCAGTTGTGCCCATCTCTTCATGATCCTATTTAGGAGTTTCTTGGCAAAGATACTGGAGAGGTTTGCCATTTCCTTTTCTAGCTCATTTTATAGATGAGGAAACTGAGGCAAACAGGGTTATGTGACTTGCACAGGGTCACAGAGCTAGTAAGTGTCTAAGGTCAGATTTGATGAGTCTTTCTGATTCCAAGTCCACTGCAATATCCATTGTGCCATCTAGCTACTCTGGCACATAGCAGGTACTTAATAAATGCTTATTGAGTTGGCTCCAACATTAACTTCTTCTACCATATAGAATAAGAGTCAGAAGGATTGTGGGATGCCTTTCAGTCTAACTGATGCCTAGACAATGAGATCTCTAGTGATGAGAAACTAGCTCCTGAGGTGGCTCTTATTGAGTAGTGTTTTCTTTGATCTGGGGTTTTCTTTTGCTTAATTGAGCTCTTTTTCTCTGTTCTTTCCCTGAGTCAAATCATATTTTTACATGGCAGCCTGTGAAATAAATGAAAACAGTGGCTATGTATTCCCTAAATCTTCTCTTTTTTTAGGATGGATATTTTCATACGTAGGTGTAGCAATCAAAGCAAATATTATTCCAGTTTTTCAGGAGAAGGAACTGAGGCTGACTGGTTGGCAAAGGTTACAAAGGAAGTGGTTCCAGCCCAGGTTTTCTGACTCCAAATTTAGTGTTCTTTGTGACACGGTCGTTTGCCTCTAAATTCAACAAAATCAACTTAGTAAGCACTTACGAAGGGCCTTCTCTATGCAAGGCAAAGCGATTTAAAACAAATACAAAGAGGCAGCTAGGTGGCACAATGGATAGGGTGCTAAGCCTGGAGTTGGGAGGACTTGGATTAGAATCTAAACACAGACACTTCCTGGCTGTGTGATCCTGGGCAAATCACTTAATCTCACATGCACAGCCCTTGCCCTTCTGTCTTTGAGCTGTTTCTAGGGTAGAAGGTAACAAACACATAGTCCTTCTGCCCTTAAAGTGTTTAAACTCTGTGGAAGTATTCGTGAACCACATTTTTCCTGTAGGAAATATTGAGAACATTTATGGCCTTTTTTATAAACTCTACAACTGGTTCTATCTTATATTTGAATCTAAAGAGTCAGTATAGTGGGGTGGAAGAAGCAGTTGTCTCTAGCATCAGAGGACCTGGGTTCAATCTAACCTCTGAGACTTATAAGTTACCTGGGTGGCCTTAGGCAAGTCAATTAATTGAGTTTCCTGAGCAGGGGTGGACTAGATGGCCGCTGAGGTCCCTTTTATTTTTTTACTCTATACTTATGAATCTATGGTCTTTATGGGAATCTAGGGTTCACAATAGTTCTGGATTTATAACGTTCAATAGGAAATAAATCATTTCTTTACATTGCATCTGCTAATTGGCTTTTCTTATTAATGGACAAATACTTGCAGGATTCTTCCCTTCGTATTATTGAGACCTGATACATATGAATACACAGAATGCCACATTGAATGGAAGCCCAGATGAGAGCTGATGCTACACCCCGCTCCCCCTTCCTCCCACTGCCATTTATTTTTACTCTAATATACTCCTGAATAGGCCATAGTAGCATTTTTTCATTTGGCAACAGCAGTCAGAGGAAGACAGGCATACATTTGGCGCAAGCAGCCTTTTCTCCCATTTGGAAACTGTGCTGTCTTCTGCACATTGCATTCTTCTGGGTAATAGAAGTATCCACACATGTCCAAATGCTGTCTACAAACGTAATGAGCCAAGTGAGAGGTAATGAGAAGTGACTGTCACGCCATCTCCGGGGCCTTGTCTCTCCCACCACACAATTACGCCGTGACCCTAGAGCAACTGAGAAGACTATAGCATTCTCCCCTTTCCTAATGGCCTTAAAAATCAGTCCCGGCTTACTGGGGAGGGCTAAAATGCCTCGAAAGCGCTGCTCATTTGGCAATCCAGAGGATGGCCACAGAAATATGTCATTATCATATGAAAAACACTTAGCTGCACACTTACCCGAGTTTTCTCCTCAGCGGCAAATTGGTTAGCTGCCTGAACGATGCCAGTCGACCAAGTCGATCCCTTCTGCTCTTGACAGCCAGGCACGCGTATCTGAAGGCAGGATCCATGCCTATTTTACGACAGGAAAGGAGAAGGAGGAGGTTGGATGAGGGAGGCTACAAAACAAGAGGCTCACCCTTTTTGTTGTTGCTGTTCAGTCATTTTCAGTCATGTCCAACTCCTATTTTCTTGGCAAAGATACTGGAGCGATTTGTCATTTTTTTCCCCCCTCCAGCTCATTTTCCAGATGAGGAAACTGAGGCAAATACGGTTAAATGAATTGTCCGGGATCACAACCTAGTAAGTTTCCCCTCGCCTGGATCTGAATTAGGAAGATGAGTCTTCTTGATTCCAGACCTGATGACTTTATCTACTGCACCAGCTAGCTGCTTCCCTGTTATTATCAATGATTATATAGAGAGGATTGAGTGTCCCTTCTCTACCCCAATCGCAGCAATCTCACTAGAGGGCATGCACTTTGGGATTTTCATTTCAGATTTGACTCTTTTAATATTGGGTCTGGGGGGTGTGGGACTCTGATCTTTATGAGGCAAGGATAAAAGGAAAGTCTGGTGGGAGCCAATGTGGAACGATGGAAAGACTGGTGACTCTGGAGGCAGGGAGTTTGGATTTAAATCTCCCCTCTGCTATCTGGTATCCAGATGAGTTGGGATAAATCTGTATCTAATACTCTAGAAATTGAGGAGTATAGGGAAGGTAGTATAGTGTAGTAGAAATATCACTGATTCTAGAGTTACAACAGCTGGTTTATATCCCATCTCTATTGTTTACTGACTATGTGAACTTGGGCAAGTTACTTTTAACCTTCCTAGTCCTCAGTTTCCCCATCTGTGAAATGAAGAGGTTGGACCACCTTGTTTTGAAGTCCTTTCCAGCTCTAGGTCTATGATTCAATTTATACCTATCACGCAACCCAGATTTTGGGTTAATTTTGCTTAGCAGGGCTTGTTGTATTTAACCAATTGCCACCGATCCATCCTATTTGTGGAAGGAGGAAGGCAGACCTGATGACAGGGCAAGCCTGACTGCTGAGTCAGGAGGGAGAGGGAAGGTGGAACAGAAGGGCTAAGAAGGTGGGAACCTTGTAAAATGCCTCTCATTGTCTTCCTTCTGCTGTTGTAACTGGGGCTTTCCCTGCTCCAAGGGCAGCCTGCCAACAGTTTGTTGAATAATGAATTTGAACATGGCCATACTGCTGTGTGGACTGGCAAGGAGAGAATGGTTCTACCATGCTGCTGCTGGGCAGGAATGCTCCATTAGCCAATTCTCTCTGGCTGCCCCCTGCAGCAAGCCCTTATGGAGAACTGTGAGCGAATTAACATGTACATTCTGGGACCTGCTGCTCTCTCCACACTTCTTTAGTTCAGTGAAAGGGCCATTGTGGAATTCACCTTTGCTGAGAAAACAGCTCCCATTTGCATTGTGCTTTAAGATCTTCAGAGCATTTTACATACATCTATTCGTTAGGTCCTGAAGTAGATGCTGTGATTATCTCTATTTTACTGATGAGGAATCTGATTGAGACAGAGTTCATGGCTTGCGTCACTCTATAATATTCTCTTAGGAGGTGAGAAAGACTCCTGGGAGACTTGTGGGGCATCTCTAGCTAAGCAGCAATTCTAGATCCATGTCCTCTGACTAGTCAGTGCCCCCTGGATTGAAAAGTGTTTGCTGGGGAGTAAAATAGAAGAAGACTGGCAAGGCAAGAGGGGGACAGGCTAGGAAGGGCTTTGAATGACAAACAGAACATTGATATTTTTCCTAAAGGCTAAAAGGAGTTACTTGAGTTTATTGAAGGTGGGGTGTGTGTGCCATGATCAGACCTGAGCTTTGGGAGTATCATTTTTAGTAGCCAAATGGATAGATTAGACTAGGGAAAGAATTGAGGCAGGCTGACCCACCGGTAAGCTTTTCCAGTAATTAGGGTATGAAGCGATAAAGACCTGTATTAGAGTGGTAGCAGTTATCAGAGGGGAGAATGGAATGTATTTAAGAGATGCTGCAAAGATATCAACAGACCTTGGCATCATACTGGACATGGGGAATGAGAGATAATGAGGAATCAAGATGACTGGGCAGTGAGCATGAGGGGTTGGGAGGATGGGGTTCTGCTTTATACTAATGGGGAAGGGAAGGAAGAAGGGAGAGTTTAGGAGGAAAGATAATGTGTTCCATTTTGGACACAGACAAATTAGATGTCTGCTGGATATCCAGTTTGGGATATCTGAAAAGCAGTCGTCCTTCAGCTCTCTGCCAGGAGATGGGTGGCAGGCTTCTTGGGTCCTTTGGAATTGTGGTTGGTCATTGCATTGATTAAAGTTCTTCAGGATTTTAAAAGTGTCCATTTTGATCATAGTGATGTTATAGCCTAAGTTGAACTTTTGGTTTTGTTCATTTCACTCATCATAATAAATGTCCCATTACATTTACCTGCCATCTTTTGTTTAGCATTTCCCAACTCATGTGCACATCCTTAGTTTCTAGTCTTTGTCACTACAAAAGCAGCATTTATAAATCTTTTTGTGGTCTTTTCCCTTTTTCTTTGATCTCTTTCTAATGTCAATTCCCTGACTTTATAGATGAGGAAGCTGAAATTTGGGGAGGTTTAGCAAGTTACCTGAGTTAACCCAAAGAATACATGTCAGAGCTTAGTTTTGAACCTAACCCTGCAGAATCAAGTGTGTATTCTTTTTCCTCTTTGTGTTGGTGGCTTCTTTATTTATTTTGGTTAGGACCTACCTGTGATTTCATCTATGTGGGGAATTCTCCATAAAGAAACTCCTTCCACATCGCTGTCTGAAACTCATACTCTCAAGAGAATTTTCAGGTTCATTGAAATGTTGTGTTATTTGCCCAAGGTTTCACAGGCAGGATGCATTAAAGGTAAGACTTGAACTCAGCTCTTTTTGGAATTGGGGCTGATTTCTTATCACCTACACCATACTGGCTCTCCATAGGCAGATTCTATCTCCCTTTTGGTCATTAGATCTTTGTTGATAGGTACATTTTGCATTAATGAAGTGGTTATTTTTACCTTTGAGATGATGCATCTTTTGAATTACCAATATTTATGTCTATCTCAATGTAAAATAGATTGCTTGCATTTCTTTTTTTAGACTTTCAATTTTATTGGTGTTTTAAAAATGATTTTTGTGTTTTGTTTTTAATATTACAGATACAGATTTTTCCACTTTATGAGAGGTCTCTTAAAATAAAGTAAAAAAATACTAAATAAAATAATAATAGCGATCTTGTCTGAGAATTCATATAACATTTCACATCTCTAACACCCTACAACCTCTCCATTCTTTTTTCTGAAATAATTATTTTATTTTTTAAATTCTTTTTGTGCTTCTTTTGATTCCAAGATGGTATGACCCAGTGGTGCCACTGCTGTCCTGGTGTGTACTCTGGTCCTTATTCAGGTAAAGGCTCTACCATGGAACTGTCACCTGGAACTCAGGCATGGAATTGTGACTAGGGCCCCTGCTCCCTTGTGACTACAAGAACTACTTTCTTTCCTGTGAATTAGAACTGGGGAATTGACAAAGAAGTTGCCAAACAGTGCCCAGTTCTTCCAGTGCCAACACAGAGGTCCTCTGTATTTAATTTCTTATCACTTGTTAGATCCCTTTACTCTTTCCATTCTGAGAGCTCCTAAAACTGTTGCTGCTGCTGCTCTGTCACCATTCCCTCCAAGAACCACAGCAGGTTGTGTCACTGCACTGAGTTCTACCAGATCAGCCCCCATCCACAATGTCACAGACCATTCCTTCAGAGTGCCCAAGTTTGGGGCTTGAGAAATATCCCAATCTCACTTTTTATTGGCATGTTATTTTAAAATTATTTAGAGGGGAATGTTGGGAAAATTTGACTTGAATGCTCCCTCTATCTTGCCATCTTTCCTACCTCTTTCCTCTTAAAAAAATGGTAGTATTCTCTTTCCCCTCACTTCCACTTCCCTATCCCATTGAAAAGAGGAAAAACCCCAAATTCCTCCTAAAAAGTATAGTCTAGTAAAATAAATTTCCTCAATAGCTATTTGCAAAAAGATGTATCTTGTTGTGTACTCTAAATCTGTCATCTCTCAATAATGGATGTTTCTCAATAATGTAGCATCACCAATAATAACTCAATAATGTAGTTTCACCACTGTTCACCTGGGATCATGAATGGTCATTGCATTGATCATAGTTCTTATAACTTTAAAAGTTTGTTTTTATAGCTTTTATCTTATTGGTATTATAGTATGAATCTTTTTATTTTATAAAATGTTTATTCTATTGATGTGTTAGTATAATAAATCCTTTTTGTTCTACTCACTTTATTCTGCATTAGTTAACATAAATCTTCCATGACTTTTTACTTATTTTTTTATTTTTTAAACCTTCACCTTCTGTCTTGGAACCAATACCATGTATTGGTTCCAAGACAGAAGAGTGGTAAGGGCTAGGCATTGGGGTTAGTTTTAAGTGACTTGCCTAAGGTCCAGCTAGGAAGTGTCTGAGGCCAAATTTGAACCCAGGACCTCCCATCTCTAGGCCTGGCTCTCTATCTACTGACATACCCAGCTGCCCCCCATGACTTTTAAAAATCATTTATTTCCTCATTTCTTACAGCATAATAACATTCCACCACATACATTTACCACAACTTATTCATGCATTCCTCAATTGTTAGACATCTTCTTACTTTCCAATTTTCATTTCAAATTTAACACAGCTAAAATTTCCCTTGATTGTTATTGATCACTTCTTAAAACTGACCCACTGTGAAGGTCAGGAACCTTTCCTTTATTCAACAAATATGCATGCAATGGCATTTGTGCACAAGACCCATTGTTAGGGCTACAAAGATAAGTAAGGCATGCTATTTGCCTTCAAAATACTTACAATTTTAAAGGGGAAGCAGGATATATTTCTATATATGTATCATGAAAAGTAGAGTGTGAAAGTGTGAAAATGGAGGTCCAAACCAAAAGGGGTAAAAATCAAGAAATGGGCAATTGCTCCCCTTTTTTGATTAGAAGATGGGGTATTATTCTCTCATACCAGTGTATTCTCAATATTAATCATCAGTGATAGTTAATATCTCCTGTACATCTTGATTCTTTCCAGTGATTATGACCAATTTAATTCATCAAGTTAAACTTTTACAAAGGGACTTCTTTGAAAACTCAGGACCACATCCCCCCCCCACCCCCATCATCTTAGTCCTTGAAGAAAGTGAACCCAAACTTAAAGCAAATGTTTTGAAGCATTCTCCCTACCAAATTTACTTCTGAGGAAAGAATTGCTATCTTTTCCCTCTAGGTTGCTTTGAATTCACTTCTGTGTGGACTTTTCTCTTCCCCAGGTTTTGGGCAGCTATAACATCTGGAATGGACTCCTTCTTTCAGGCCTCTGGCAGACCTTTTCAAATTCCCAAGATCAAAGCCTAGTCCAATATTCCTTCACTTAAAAGCAAGAAGGAACAAATGAAAAGGGGCTCACATTCACAGCCATGTGTGCCTGGGTGGAGAGAAGCTTAATTATAGCTTAATTAGAGCCTCAGCTCTCTTTTCCCACCCAGAGGCTAAAAGCATGTCTTCTCTTGATCCCAGCAAAGCAGGAAGGAGTAAACTAGTTGGCTGTTTAGTGCCTTTTGAATGCATGCCTGGTTCAGGCTCAGTAACCAATCAGAAGTCTGATTCTTTCCCAGTTGGTTAGGAGTTAGGAAAACAGTCGTAGATGAAAGTGGCAAGGTTCTGACACCCATATGGACATTCACAAACAGGAACTAACAATTTTAGAGAATTTTAAGGTTTGCAGAGTGGTTTTTTAGTACATCATTTATTTGACCCTTATAACAACTCTCTAAAGTAGGTTCTATTATTTACTCTATTTTCCAAAGGACGACACTAAAGCTGAATGAGGTTCAGTAGTTGCCTGTGGTTACATAGTTACAAGTGGCTGATATAGATTTGAACTCTTGTCTTCCTGTCCCTGAGTTCAACATTTATCCACTGTTTCACCAAGAAACAATGTATTAGCAGTATGGGCTGCACACATTCAAAAGGACTGGGCTTGCATTTATTACCTATAGCCATTATTGCAGTTATTAATCTTTCTAGGTCAAATAATACTCTTGAGGACGTCACCTTATTTTGTTCATAATGTTTAGGTTTTTGTAAAAAATCTATCAAATGTACAAGTTCTAAAGACAAATTTTATTAGATTAATTTATATAACTTTGTTGTTAACAATAAGCAATGTAATAACTTCTTTTCCTCAGTTGTCTGTGGAATGAGAAAGTCAGTGTAGTTTACAAGATGAGGACGCTATTTCATATCATCATATACTTTTGTAAAGACATTTCCTTTTAATGGATTAAATACACACACACACACACATACACAAAGTTGATTACCCTTTTAGCAACTTGAAAAACTGCATTTAGTTTCTCACTGATATTTCTGGATATAAATGATTTTCTGAGAAGTATGCAATATGGACAAATTATAAACGAAGTCACTTTTTAAACTAGTGCTTGCAAAGTTGAATTTTATTCTGACATCAATTGATTTCTGTCAGTGAAGAATTCAATACATTTCTCCTCTATTTTGTCATTCTCATTAAAAAAAAAAACTGTCAATTGCATTGAAATTTTCTTGATGTGACAATGTGACATTGCCATCAATAGTTTGGCAAAGTAACAAATATTCCCTAACATTAGCTTCAACAACAAATAGAATATTTCCTTTCTTTTCTTCTCCCTTCCTTTCCTTGTCCTCTCCTCTCTTTTGCGCTTCTCCCTTTCCCTTCTCTTTTCAATTTCATAAAATTAGAGAAGTTTAGAAGAGGATTAAAAACAAAGAGATAATTAATTCTATTTTGGATTTTATGAGTTTGAGAGATGTATGGGACATCCAGGTGAAATTTTTATACTTTAATACCTCGGTTTTCTTTGACTTTGGTTTTCACTGGTTTTGTTTTTTGTTGTTTTGTTGTTTTTCTTCTGTGAAAAAATTGTCTTGGTTTTCATTGGTTGCCTTGGATTTCATTGGTTTGTCCACTTGACCTTGATGCTAATTTTGTGAAAACAAAGGGCCACCCATGAATTCTCCTGCTGAGTGTGAACAATACATGCATTGAAAAGCAATTAATGCATTTATCCATACAGATGTCAAAAACAAAAATCAGATGAAGCATACAGAGGACAATATATACCCTACTATGCAAAATCAATGAGTTCTCTCATTGGGAGTGAGATATCTCATCTCAATCAAATAGAAATTCCCCCTATAGTATCTCAGCTGAGAAGACGGACATAATCAATGTAACAACTCCTCTACATGTCAGCTTCTATCCAAAGTCTTTCCAGATAATGCCTTGATACCTAAGGTCCTTATGGAGGGGGGATTCCCCTTTCAAACAATAACCTCTCTCTCCCCTCCTTGCTGTCTTCCATATGCCAAGATAAAGTTTTCAGAAAGGTAAATGTTAATTGTTCATTAATTCTTTACATTAGTCTTTTATATTCATTTTATATTAATTTCTTATTGTTTTTAGTATCAAACACTATAGTCTCTATGAGATGTGTTTTGGGTATGTATTTTGTAGTGTCTAGAAAGAATTAATTAGATTTACATTGATTCACAAGGAAATAATTGCCTCAGTTTTCATTGGTTTCAGATTTCACGGAATGTTTTCAGACTGATTATCAAGAAAATGGAGGTATCCACTTGTATAGGAAATTGGGTTCTGGTGATCAGAAAAGATAAGAAAAGAGATGAGGAGTTAGTTATATATCTGGATGTTGTCAATCATGAACCCAGAGTTGCTGATGAGGCTGTCAAGGGAGAGTATAGAGGAGGAAAAGAAGGCATCTGGCTTGGGGTAGGCTTATAGTAACTGAACATGGTCTGGCTGATGATACTGCAAAGAAAGCTGAGAGGGGTTAGATAGCTGGTTGGGGAATAAAGGGGGGAGCATTGTCATGGAAACTCAGAGCGACTGTCTAAGGGTAGTGAATGGTCAAAAATGCTGTTAAGGGGTTCAGAAGAATAGGAGTGAGAAAGAGGGATCATATTGGGCAATTAAAAGGTCATTGGTAAGCCAGTCTCCCAAAATAGGTGATAAAAATAGGAATAAACAGTTCTTAAATTAAGAATTACAATCTTTTCACAGCTATATGAAAGAATTCTCTAAATAACTAATAAGAGAAATCCAAAACAAAACCACCTTGATATTTCAATTCAGACCTAGCAATTTAGTTATAAAAGATCTTGCTTTGACAAAATCGTCCATAGGTTCACATGCTAAGGTAATGATTTCATATGCTATTGAGACACTTATTGCAAGTCCAGTTGTGGGGGAATTTGCTGATGAGAACTTCATTCTGAAGCATATTCATTCTAGAATCTTTCCCAAGGCAATTGTTGGAACCAAATGGGAAACGACTCCCAGATTTTCATCTCTGCAGTCAAGTCTATTTGGATGGCAAGCATTATCATCTTTGACTGGGAGAAAAAAAGGCATAAACATTGTAGAAGTCATGGAGACCTTCATATGCTAGGATTGTAAGACTAGTAGAAGGATCACCATTGCCAACAATGGACAACTTTTAATGTCAGACTTTACCATCAAACCATTCCTGCTCCTGCTAGGAAGAGCATCTCCTGCCCCCTCCATTCCAGTCCACTTTTATTACCTATAAGCCTTATGCTCTTGCTTTCAGACATTCTTTTTTTTTTTAAATTTTCAATCCTTTCCCCTTCCATTAGTCTGCCTAGTTTGCAGAGTTAAGTTTTTGATTATTAAAGATAAGTTAAACTACCAAAGAAGTCTTGGGTAGGAAAGACATGGATTTGGAGAAAGGTGATTTTTTTTTTATCTCATTGCCCAAAAGAAGTTTGGGGTTTTGGAAGACAAAAGCCAACATATGCAAATTGCTCCATTCAACAGTCAAAAAAGCTCATGAGATTTTAGATTGCTATAGTATTCCTTCTGGGAGTGGTCCTGTTAGTGGGGGTAGAAGGTATGACCTCTTGGGCCTGAGTATATCATTACCACAATGATTAGAATTGAGGAAATGGAGCAAAAAAGGCAGGACTTAGGTGGGAAGGACAAGTAGTTCTTACTAGGATCAGAATTTTTAAAATTTTTTATTTAATTAGTCAATTTAGAACATTATTCCTTGCTTACAAGAATCATATTCTTTCTCTCCCCTCCCCCACACCTTCCCACAGCTGACACACAATTTCATTGGGTATTACTTGTATCTTTGATCAGAACCCATTTCCATGTTGTTGGTGTTTGCATTAGGATGTTCATTTAGAGTCTACATCCCCAGCCATGTCCCCTCAACCCATGTATTCAAGCAGTTGTTTTTCTTCTGTGTTTCTGCTCCCACAGTTCTTCCTCTGAATGTGGATAGTGTTCTTTCTTGTAAATCCCTCCAAGTTGTTCAGGATCACTGCATTGCCACTAATGGAGAAGTCCATTACATTTGATTGTTCCACAGTGTACAATTTTCTACTAGGATCAGAATTTAAAGAGTGAGTGAAAAAAACAAACAAACAGGGGTCAAGATAAGGATAGAGATTTGATAGAGGAATAATAGAAAGTTCATGCAGGCTTTTTACAATTTTCTATATTAAATCTTCTACCTACATGTCTATTTTTTAAAAGTCTGGGCACATGACCCTCTAGTCTACCAACTTCCCTTAAAATCACTGAAGCTAGACATATCTAGTCATGCCTGGCACAGTATTAAACTCTATAAAATTACCATCCCTAAAAGTAGGCAGCAATATCAACAGAAGAATGGTGTCCACAGCAATGGAACTAGGGAGCAGAAAGACAGAAGTTGCTGCCAATAACCTTGGTGAGAGCATTAGCTTCTTCCTCATTGCTAACTGCTTTTAGTTAGTCTGTTAAAGCTGAACTTGCTCAGCCTTAAGGGGAAATGTTTCAAAATGTCTCTTATATTGCTGGGCTAATCATGTTCTTAGAGAGGAATGTGAGAGAACCAGTGAGCCAGGTGAGACCTGTGTGTCATAAAGAAGTGATTTCTGGAATATTTATTGAACTAATAAGACACTTCCCTTGGGTCTACATTCATGCATCCCCTGGGTCTTGTAGTTATGACTACCAGGATCCTCTGATATCTAACAGAATAAGAAATAGTAAAGGGCTCTGAAGGTAGTGATAATTATTTAGTGACCCCTGATCTTGTAACATACTCTTACCTGGCTTTATTCTTCATTTTATGCCTAACTGCTCAAGAAACATAGCCCAGTGCAAAAGACATTTCCTAGAGATACATACAATATAAAACAACACAAATATTGGCCCATTGAGAAAGCCACCTACCTATACTCTACCAAATAAATATATTCAAGCAAAACAAATCTAAACGTTGACAAAATGAATAATAACTCTGGAGTCAGCAGACCTAGGTTCAAATCTGACTTTTGACATGCACAACTTATGTAACTTTGAACAATTTCCTTAATATCCCTGGACCTCAATTTCTTCTTTTGTAAAATAAGGAAATTAGACTATTGTAGCTTTTTAAGGTCTCTTCTGATTCTAGGTTTCAGTCATCCAGCTCCTGAAGCTGTGATTGGTCATTGCATTGATCAGAGTCCTGAAATTTTTGGAAGTCATTTTCCCTTAAGTTATTGTATCAATTACTCTAATTCCTTTATAAATTATATAAATATTGTATAAATTGTTCTCCTACTTCTGCATAATTTATTATATATTATTACATATAAACCTATCAAGTTTAACTAAATTCAACCTTATCATCATTTTTTACAGTCTAATAATATTCCATTATGTTCAAATACCATATGAGTGAACCATATTGGCCATTTTTTAATTGAAAGGCATAGTTGCTGTAACAAAAAATGATGCCTTTTATTGGTGGGCATGTATATTCTTTACTGATTTGCTTCATAGTAGTATTGATGAATCAAACTGACTTTTGGGGACTAGTTCCAAATTAATTTCCCCCCCATTTTTATTGTCATGAAAAACACACTTCCATAATTCTATAATGGCCATTGTTGTAAGAGCAAAGTTATACATAACCAAAACCCCAAAATAAAACCACTAAGATATACTGATGTGAAAGATGACTCCCACAGTTCTTTCTCTGGAGGTAGATAGCATTCCTTGTCATAAGTCCTTCAGGATTGTCCCACATCAGTGCATTGTTGAGAGTAGCCAAGTTTTCACAGATAATCATCATCCAATATTGCTGTTACTATGTACAGTGTTCTCCCAGTCTGCTTATTTTGCTCTGCATCAGTTCCTGCAGGTCTATGCAGCATTTTCTGAAATCATCTTGCTTATCATTTCTTATGGCACAATATTATTCTATTACCAACATGCACCACAATTTGTTCAGCCATTCCCCAACTGATGGACGTCTCCTCAATTTCCAGTTCTTTGCCACCACAAAAAGAACAGCTATATGTACAAGTAGGTCTTTCCCCCTTTTTAAAAACATCTCTTTGGAATATCGACCCAGTAGTGTCATTATTTGATCAAAGGGTATGCACTGTCCAAATTACTTTCCAGAAAGGTTGGCTCAATTTAGAGCTCCACCAACAGTCAATTAGAGTGGCTGTCCTGATATAGCCCTTCTAAATGTTGCCATTTTCTTTTTTGTTATCTCTCCCCACATGATGAGTCTGAAGTAAAATCTGAGTTGTTTTCATTTTCCTTTATCTTATTATTAGTAATTTATAACATATTTACATGATTGTCAGTGTCTTGCATATCTTCTTTTAAAAAATGCTTATTCTTTTGACTATTCCTGTCTTGGAGAATGGCTATATTGAAAATATGTTTTCAGATATGATCCTTTGATATTTCTTCAACCACATAATTATCTAATATCTCCTAAACCTTATCTCATTATTTGGGACTTCACTTAAAACTTTGACTTGAGATGCAGCTTTAATTCCATTGTGGAAATTTACTAGCTATTTTGCTAACTGTCCCCCACTTCACCCTACTGAACCCTGATAGTCTACTATCAGAACTACCTGATAGTGGTGCATAGAACGACCACTGCCAAGGCAATCATGAAGCTGGAATACTGGATGGCCATTTAGTATTTGACATCTCAATCAAAGATGAGGAGAATATTCTTTTCCTTGCTTTGAAAAGAGAGGGATCACCCCACTCACATCCAAATGACATAGGTGGGGATGCACCAGGAAAAAAAACCTCAATATAACATATATATGTATACCACACTGAAATCCTTAAAAACCAGTGGAAGAATTACTAGCAGTCCCTGGATTGTTTGATTGTCTCCCATTCTCAGCTGATGTCCACAGATCTCCCTTCCTGTCCCTCAGGGTTCACTTCAATCTCCTTATAGGACTCTTCAGAGTCTGACTTTCTTCCACTCCCTTTTTCCCAGTCAGATTTCTCTGATGCTGGGCCAACTGCCTTTGGAACCACAGTCAACCTATCAACTTCCACTGCTAAGTGTCAATGCCCTGTTAATAAAGCCTCCTGCAGGGATGCTTGGAATTTGTCCTTCTTCCTGGAACCCAAACAAGCCAGCTGAATGGACAACAGGTCAAGCTGGGGCAACAGCTGCCTTTCTCTAGTCAATGAGTCACTGACCAGAGTTGTCAATAACTACTTGACTGCTGTAATCCACTGATGAAGGACAGGAGGCTTGTAGCTAGCTACCTCTCATTCATCTTGGAGTGGACAAGAGCCAGTTTTCTGAACCACATGCTCCAGTGGTAGCGACCCCTGCTCTTACCCATTGTCTCCCATTGAGATCATTCAGCCAAAATTAATAACCTGACAACCATAGCATTATGACTCAAGGCTCAAAAACAAAGGCTTGGCTGGGAGACCTAGAGTGTCAATGAGAGGGCTTCCTTTATTTTTCTAGATCTATAAATTGCTGACCCAGTTTGGCACTAGGATCTTTGGTAGCTGCAATGACATCCTAATTAGCATGGCACTGTGATTCAGAACTCATTTTCTACCTTTTGCCTCAACAAAATAGAACTCCTTTTCTATTTATACCTAAGAGTGCTGCACTAGACTGCGACTAGTGCCTCTGGCTGCTGCTACCAACCATATGCCTTAACAACAGGAAATCCGTTTGTCCTGTGGTCAAGGCAAAAGCCAGTGTTCTCCAGGCAGTAGAACTGACACTATAAAAACAGTAGTTCTTATGTTCTATACCTCTGTGCTCCATGCTCCATATGTGGAATTCTCTCTCTTCTTGTCTCTTCCTGTTAGAATCTATGATTCTCTTAAAGACTCAGATTGAGATGCATTTCATAAATGAGACTTTTACTGAAAGCATCAGTTTATAGGTCCCGCCAAAATAACTTTCCATTTACTTTGCATTTTGCTTTTCCTTATTAATATACTGATTTCCTTTCAGTAGAATATAAGTATCTTAAAGGCAAAGACTATTTAATTTTTATCTTTGAATCAGCAGGGATTATCATAGTGTTTGGAACATAGTAAGTGCTAATCAAATTCTTGTTAAATGAATAGTTTGGAAAAAAAGATGGTGGCAAGAAGGCAGAGATATTCAACACTTAATCTGGTTCTATTTTTCTCTTCCTTCATTTGGAAAACATACAACAAATGTGTAATAGGTAATTGAAAACCAAGATAAGAAGATGTAACTTTTCTCAATGAATTTAAATAGTTCATCCCAGAGAAACAAAATTTTATAGTATTATAAGACCTGGTAGATATAATTACCACAAAACCATGGACAATTATAGAAGGACTGGATATAGAATTGGAGTTGGCAATTATCCTAACTGTCAAGAATATGGATTTTTCAATTTAGGGAAAGTTGAGATGGGCCTTGATTCTTGGTGACCTTTGAGAAGATGTTTTTAAAGGGATGGTTTATTAGCATTTATGAAGAACATTTGTCATTAAAAGCTAGCATAGTTTCAAAAATAATCTTATTCTATAATATCCTAATTTCTCATTTTTTCAGGATTGCTAGACTGGTAGAGTAGGAGACTTTCAAAGTCTAAAAGTTGATGGATTTTAAGAGAACATTTGATAGTCTCTCAAATAATCTTTGTCGAAAAGATGGAGAGCAGTGGATTAGACATTTAAACAGATAGGTACAATCATGTTTGTATGTCCAACTCCAAAGAGCAGTAATTACGGACCTATGCCAAAGTGGAAGATGGTTTTTAGAGAAGGGCTACAGGTATTCATCTTTGGTCCTTTTCTATTCAACATTTTTTTAAACCTTACCTTCTGTCCTGGAATCAATACTGTGTATTGGTTCCAAGTCAGAAGAACAGTAAGGGCTAGGCAATGGGGGTTAAGTGACTTGCCCAGGGTCACACAGCTAGGAAGTGTCTGGGCCCGATTTGAACCTAAGACCTCCCATCTCTAAGCCTGGCTCTCATGTTGCCCTCTCTGTTCAACATTTTTATTGGTGACTTGGATGAAGATATATAGGTGATAATGTGTACATTACAGAGCTGAGTGGCACAGCTCTGTGGTTTTTGTTGGATGACATGACACAGAAGAACAATTACAGGCTAGAGAAGAGTAGGTTGTATCTAAAATTTAGTAAGGAAAAAAATAAAAAGTCTTATATGGATACTCAAAAAATCAATTGAATAGGTACAATATATATAAAACTGTTAAACAATAGTTTTTGCAAAATTATCTAGTTGCCCTAGTGGACTTTGAACTCAGTATGATATTATAGTGTGGTATGGCAGGAAAAAAAAGAAAAGAAAACACAGTCTTAATGTAGTATTTTAAAGCTTTGAGGAGCAGCATGGGAACTCATTCCTCATTCCAGCAGCAAAGTTTATAACCCTATTAAAACTTAGCAGATGGTCCTTAAGAGGCATTATGGCCAAAATTTTATTTCCTTAAGACCAACTTGGTGATAAATGTTTTTTTTTTTTTTAAGTGAACTTTTCTTGCCTAATTCTTAAACAGGAGATATATATACTCTTATCACCAAAATCTTTTTTGATTTAGTAGACCATTCTCTATTGACATTATGTTTTAAGAGCACAAGGTCAGCATCATGCCCTAATGAGCCATCAAAACAATTTCTATTAGGATATATTAACAGAGAAAAGCACAATGTATTAAGTGAGGTAAAAATAATAGTCCCATAGTACTCTTCCCTGGCTAGACCAAATTTCTAGTATTAGTTTAAGCTCTAGATACCATGTTTAAATAAATACATTGATGAGTTGGAATGTATTCCACGTTGAGTGACCATGATGGTAAAGAGCACTGGATATTATGATGCTTACTTTAGGAAGCTGGCAAGGGATAAAAGACTTTGAGGAGGTATGAAAATAATCTTCAAGGATTTGAAGGGTAGCTATGAGAGGAAGAAATGATTAGACTTCTCCTTGGCCTTGGTGGGAAAAAGTAGGGACATTTGGTTGAAATTTCAAAGAAGTATAGATATCAGCTTGACATGAAGAAAAAATGTCCTGTTAGGCTTCTTTTTGAAGAATTATGGTCTTTATCATTGGAGGTCTTCCAGAGAAAACGGAATGAACCACTTGAGTGGAAAATTGCAGTGGGCATTCTTGTTCTGGTATGGTTTGGGCTTCTAAAATTTCTTATAATTATGTGATTGTATGATTCCATCTTTATCTTACATGGAAGAGCAGGTACTGAAAGATTTGGAGAATCTTAGTAGCTTTTCTTTATCTTGCTTGAGTTATTGCGTGGACTATGAAGCTAGAGGGAAAAGGGTCAATGAATAATGGCAGAAAGCTAAAGAAACAGCTTAAATTTTTTTTTAAGTATTTGTTCCCCATTCATGACACCTGCTTCCAGTATACTTCTTTTATCAGAGATTTTCATAACTGGAAAGACCATATATTTTGAAGCTTTTTTCTTAGTTTGTTTTTTTTTAGCTCATAGCATCTACCCAGGAAATTTGTCAATATGTATACAATACTATTCAGTTTATTGAGAATTACTTCTTATTTGCAAGTATATTTATAATAAAACAAGATCAAAAGAAAGGAGGAAACAAAATATCTATTTAAAGTTTCAACCATTAGACCCAAAATGTACATTCAATGTGCAGCCATTGTATCAAATATTAGGATTCTTCTGACATAGAGCTTCCACAAGTCTTGCTTTTGTTTGATTCTTTATTTTGCCATTGTAATAGTTGATCAGGTTGGCTTTTTAACCTCTCTGGGAGGAATCCTGCCATTCTTCGTGGTTCTCCCACCTTAAAGTAACTTCTCAGGTAATGATATATGAAATCTTTAACATTCTTAGACCTCTGGGTCTTAACATCATATTTACTATAGTACAATCTATAGTGTCAGGCCAGCACTACCAATCTTTGCTATGTGCCCTGCCATTGTGTCTTCCAGATTTCTGATTCTCTCACCTTTGTTCTGTGTTCTTAATTACTCTAAGAACATTTGGGCTTTGCTATCTGCAAAACAGCTAAAGCCAAGGGATCAGTCTAATCTTTCCCTCTGTCTTGCTTCTCCCATTAGAATGCAACCTCCTTAAGAGCAGGGTTTTTTTTTTCTATTTATATTGCTAGTTCTTACTGCCATGTTTGGAATATTATAAACACCTTTATAAATGATTATCCATCCAGTGATTCATAAATTCATTCTTTTATTCAAAACAGGGTGAAACTTCTGGAGCTAAGGTGTCATTATTTTCCTTATCCTAGATTTTTTTTTCTTTTTTCATTTAAGTTCAATTCAACAGATATTTATTAGGTACGAGGAACTGTGATACGAAAACAAAATGGTCATTGTCTTTGAGGAGCTTACAGTCTACCCAGGAAAGAAAACATGTCACACAACAGAAAAAGCTCTGGCTTTGAGTATCAAGACCTCAATTACAATTCCAGCTTTACCATTTTTTTTTTTATCTAGGCCATCATGGGCAAACAGTTAACTCTAGACACCTTGGTATCCTAATCTGTAAAATGAAGGTGTTATACTGAATGACTTTCAATGTCTTTTAAAAGTTTAAAACTATGATCCTGATGCACCAAAATAATTATGAAGTAATGAAAAAATAGGTGGGAGGGGGACAGTTTATGTCTGAGGCAGCACAGAGTGGTGACTTGAAGGAAAACTAGGTATTTAATGAGTTAAAGTGAGAAGGAAATGCATTTCAAATATTAGAGACCAATGATACAGAGGTAGGCTAAAAACAAATGTGCTGGAGGCAGAATCAAGATGGTGGGGTAGAGGCAGCAAAAGATCAGACCTCTGAAAACCCTTCCTCATCAATTAAAAACAAATGCTCCTAGGGGACTGAAAACAAAATCTAATGACAGGACAGAGCTAAGGAACCCTCCTGCTAGAATCAACTTAAAAGGTATCCCCCCCCCCCCAAAAAAAAGCCTGAATTTGAGAACACTTGGGTTTAAGGGGAAGGAAGAAAGAAGGTCCCAGGACCCCTTCCCCACCCACAGTACTGAGCCTCCAGCAGTGGCTGGAATCTCTGGGCAGGTAAGGGCACTAGTCTGGAGGGAGTACATTGTGGGCAAATCTGTGCCAGACTCAGGGCTCTGAATATGGGTGGCTGGGAGGCAGCTGGAGGTGAAGCACAAAGGAGGGAGCCTAGTCGCAACAGTGGAGACACTCCATATTATCCCTCACCCTTCCTGAGGTTTTGGCCTCAGGGCACATCCAGCTCTGCAAATTCAATTCAGCTGGGCTTAATCTCATCAAGCCTTCTGAGAGCAGGGAAGCTCAAGCTCCAACACCCTTCCCCCACAGACGGTTCTGAAAGATTTGCTCACTAAATTCCAAGAGTGAAGGCTGACAGAAAAGCCCAAATCCACAGATCCACCACACAATGAGAGAAGCAAGAGTGCAGGCAATTATAGGAGGAAAAGAAGAGGCAAATATGAGCAAACAACAGAAAAAGAAAAAAGAAATTATGACTGAAAGCTTCTATCCAGGCAATGAACAAAGAGCAAATGTAACAGAGGAGGATCAAGGTTCATCAAGCAAAAACACAGAAACTCCAGGGAATTGGACATGGGCTTTGGAAGAACTCAAAATACGATTCAAAACACAATTAAGCGGGGCTAAAGACAACTGGGAAAAGAAGTTAAAAAGCAAAATAAGTCATCTGGAA
The DNA here is from genome assembly GCF_027887165.1 of Monodelphis domestica. NCBI lineage: Eukaryota > Metazoa > Chordata > Mammalia > Didelphimorphia > Didelphidae > Monodelphis > Monodelphis domestica. The sequence continues at coordinate 256,536,741 of NC_077232.1, forward strand.
ACAGAGGCACTTAAACTAAAATGTGAAAATACTGTATTGAAAGCCAAAATTAATCAGCTTGAAAATGAGACAAAGGAGATGAAAGATGAGGCAAAGAAGATGAAAGAAGACCTCCAAAGAAAATCAGACCTGAAGGAGAAGGATGACCAAAAAACCAGGGATGAAATTCAGTCTTTAAAACCAGACTACAACAATTAGAAGCAAGTAACCTCACAAGGCAGCAGGAAACTATAAAAAAAACAAACAAACAAAAGAATGAAAAAATTGAGGAAAATATGAAATATCTCATTCACAAAACAGAAGATCTAGAAAATTGTTCCAGGAGAGATAACTTAAGAATCATTGGTCTACCAGAAGACCATGACAAAAGAAAAATCCTGGACATCATCCTATAGGAAATTATCCAAGAAAACTGCCCCAACATTCTATAACAAGAGGGAAAAGTATAGATTGAAAGAATCCACAGATTACTTCCTGTACTTAATACCCAACTGACAACACCCAGGAATGTTATACCCAAATTCAAGAACTACCAGACCAAGGAAAAGATATTACAAGCTGCTAAAACGAAGTCACTCAGATAATCATGGAACTATAGTGAGGATAACACAGGATCTGACTGCATTTACATTGAAGGACTGAAAGGCATGGAATATGATATTCTGGGAAGCAAGGGAACTACCAACCCTATACCCTACAACCATACAACCTAGAATCAACTAATCAGAAAAACTAACTATATTCTTGCAGGGAAAAGTATGGTCATTTAATAAAATAGAAGAATTCCAAGTATTTGTAAATAAAAGTCCAGACCTGAACAGAAAAGTTGATGCCCAAACACAGAACTCAAGAGAATCATCAAAAGGTAATTAAGAAAGGGGGAAGAGTATATTAGTAAAGAGGGTATTGATAACTCTTAAAAATTGTTATTATCTCCTGGGTAGCTAGAAGAATCATACTGAGAGGAAACAATGACAAACTGTATAGGATGAAATGCCAATACATAAATATGTATATAGATATATGTAAGCATAAATATAAATATATATATATATATATATACACAACTAGAGTTAAAAAGAGAGATTAATACCAAGAGAAATGGGAAAAGAAACAAAATTTATATGTCACAAAGAAGCAAATTTGAGGGGGGGGGAGAACATCAATACATTGGAAGGGTAAAGAGGTTGGAGATAGGAAATACTCAATTTTTAGGTACATTGAAATTGACTCAAAGAGGGAAGAACAATCAAATACATTGGGGAAGAGAATTGATTTGCTCCCTATAGGGAAGTAGAAGGGTAACAAATGGACTGGTGGGGAGGAAAACAATATAAGGGAGGGCGAGGGTAGGGGGGTAGTTTAAAAAGACTGTAAAGAACATAAGAGGGGAATAAGAAGGGATGGGGGAGTAGAAAGGGAAGTAAAATAAGGGTGGGAATTAAGGGGACTGATTAAAATAAAAACATTGGTGTAGAAGGAAATAGTGAAAGAAGAAAGGACAGGACTAGGAGTGGAAATCAAAATGCTGGGAAATACACAAATGGTAATCATAACTCTGAATGTGAATAGAACAAACTCACCCATAAAATGCAAACAAATAGCAGAGTGGATTAGAATCCAAAACCCTACCATATGCTGTTTACAAGAAACACACATGAGGACGATAGATACACATAGGGTGAAAGTAAGAGGATGGAGCCAAATCTACTGGACATCAACTGAGAAAAAGAAGGCAAGAGTCCCAAACATGATATCCGACAAAGCCAAAGTAAAAAAAAATCTAGTTAAAAGAGATAGGGAAGGTAATTACATACTGATAAAAGGCAGTATAGACAATGAGGAAATATCAGTACTCAACATGTCTGCACCTAATGGCATAGCATCCAAATTTCTAAAGGAGAAGCTAGTGGAGCTCCAGGATGAAATAAATAGAAAAACTATACTAGTGGGAGATCTGAACCTTCCTCTATCAGAACTAGAGAAATCAAATCAAAAATAAATAAGAAAGAGGTAAGAGAAGTGAATGAAATCATAGGAAAATTAGAGTTAGTAGATATGTGGAGAAAAATAAATAGGAACAAAAAGGAATACACCTTCTTTTCAGCAGCACATGGTACATTCACAAAGATTGACCATGTATTAGGGCATAAAAACATTGCAAACAAGTGCAAAAGAGCAGAAATAATAAATGCAACATTCTCAAATCACAATGCAATGAAAATGATAATTAGTAAGGGTATATGGAGAGGCAAATCAAAAATTAATTGGAAAGTAAACAATATGATTCTCCAAAATTGATTAATTAAAGAACAAATTATTGAATTAATTAATAATTTCATTGAAGAAAATGACAATGATGAGACATCTTTTCTAAATCTATGGGATGCAGCCAAAGCAGTACTCAGGAGGAAATTTATGTCCTTGAGTTCATATATTAACAAATTAGGGAGGACAGAGGTCAATGAATTGAGCTAGCAAATTAATAAAACTGGAAAGTGAACAAATTAAAAATCCTCAGATGAAGACTAAATTAGAGATCCTAAAAATCAAAGGAGAAATTATTAAAATTGAAAGTCAAAGAACTATTGATTTAATAAATAAGACTAGAAGCTGGTACTTTGAAAAAACAAATAAAGTAGACAAAGTACTGGTCAATCTAATTTAAAAAAGGAAAAAAGAAAACAAAATTGACAGTATCCAAAATGAATAGGAAGACCTCACCGCTAAGGAAGAGGAAATTAAGGCAATCATTAAAAATTTTTATGCCCAAATATATGGCAATAAATATTGCATTCTATGTGACATGGATGAATATTCATAAAAATATAAATTGCCTTGACTAACAGAGGAAGAAATAGAACACCTAAACAACCCCATATCAGAAAAAGAATTTGAACAGGCAATCAAAGAACTCCCTAAGAAAAAATCCCCAGGAGCAGATTGATTCACAAATGAATTCTATCAGACATTCAAAGAACAACTAATTGCAATATTATACAAACAATTTGACAGATTAAGCAAAGAGGGAGTTCTACCAAATTCCTTTTACAACACAAATATGGTACTGATTCCAAAGTCAGGCAGGTCAAAAACAAAGAAAACTATAGCCCAATCTACTTAATGAACATAGATGCAAAAGTCTTACATAAGATACTAGCAAAAAGACACCAGCAAGTGATGCCGGGGGTTATTCATTATGACCAGGTGGGATTTATACCAGGAATGCAAGGATGGTTCATTATTAGGAAAATCATCCACATAATTGACCATATTAACAAGCAAACCAACAAAAATCACATGATTAACTCAATAGATGCAGAAAAAGCCTTTGACAAAATACAACACTCATTTCTATTGAAAACACTAGAAAGTATAGGAATAGAAGGGCCTTTTGTAAGAATAATAAACAATATGTATCTAAAACAATTAGAAAACATTATCTGCAATGTGGATAAATTAAAAGCATCCCCAATAAGATCAGGAGGGAAACAAGGATGCCCGCTATCACCTTTATTATTTAACATTGTAGTAGAAAAACTAGCAGTATCAATTAGAGAAGAAAAAGAAATTGAAGGTATCAAAATAGGCAATGAGAAGACCAAGCTATCACTCTCTGTGGATGATATGATGGTCTACTTAAAGAATCCTAGAGAATCAACCAAAAAACTAGTGGAATTATTCAACAACCTTAGCAAAGTTGCAGGATACAAAATAAGCCTTCATAAGTCATCAGCATTTCTATATATCTCCAACTCATTTCAGCAGCAATAATTAGAAAGAGAAATTTCATTTAAAATCATCCTAGACAATATAAAATACTTAGGAATCTATCTGCTGAGACAAACACAGGAACTATATGAACACAACTAGAAAACACTCTCCACACAATTAAAACTAGGTCGAAACAATTGGAAAAACATTGATTGCTCATGTGTAGGGGGAGCTAACACAATAAAAATGACAATCCTACCCAAATTAAATTACTTATTTAGTGCCATACCCATGGAACTACCAAAAACTTTTTTCACTGAATCAGAAAAAAAAAATAACAAAGTTCATTTGGAAGAACAAAAGATCAAGGGAAGCTTTATCCAGGAAATAATCAAACAAAACTGTGAAGGAAGGTGGTCTTGCCATCCCAGATCTCAAACTATATTACAAAGCAGCAGTCATCAAAACAATTTGGTACTGCCTACGAGACAGAAAGGAGGATCAGTGGAATAGACTTGGGGAAAGTGACCTCAGCAAGACTGTCTATGATAATCCCAAAGATCCCAGCTTTTGGGACCAAAATCCAGTATTTGATAAAAAGTTCTGGGAAAATTGAAAGACAGTATGGGAGAGATTAGGTTTGAATCAACATCTCACATTCTACACCACGATAAATTCAGAATGGGTGAATGACTTGAATATAAAGAAGGAAAATATAAGTAAATTAGGTGAACACAGAATAGTATACAAGTCATATCTTTGGGAAAGAATAGGCTTCAAGACCAAGCAAGAGTTAGAAAAAAATCACAAAATGTAAAATAAATAATTTTGATTAAATCAAATTTAAAAGTTTCTGTACAAACAAAACCAATGCATCCACAATTATAAGGGAAGCAACAAATTGGGATACAATCTTTATAACAAAAACCTCTGACAAAGGTCTAGTTACTCAAATATATAAAGAGCTAAACCAATTGTGCAATGAATCAAGGCATTCTCCAATTGATAAATGGGGAAGGGACATGAACAGGCCATTTTCAGTTAAAGAAATAAAAACTATTAATGAACACATGAAAAAGTGTTCTAAATCTCTTATAATCAGAGAGCTGCAAATAAAAACAACTCAAAGGTACCACCTCACACCTAGTGTATTGGCTAACACGACAGCAAAGGAAAGTAATGTCAGCTGGAGGGGATGTGGCAATGTCGGGACATTAATGTATTGCTGGTGGGGTTGTGAATTGATCTAACCATTCTGGAGGGCAATTTGGAAATATGCCCAAAGGGCTGTCTGCCCTTTGATCCAGCCATAGCACTGCTGGGTTTTTACCTCAAAGAGATAATAAGGAAAAAGACCTACACAAGAATATTCATAGCTGTGCTCTTTGGGGTGGCCAAAAATTGGAAAATGAGGGGATGCCCTCCAATTGGGGAATGACTGAACAAATTGTGGTATATGTTAGTGATGGAATACTATTGTGTTCAAAGGAATAATAAACTGTAGGAATTCCATGGGAACTGGAACAACCTCCAGTGATGCAGAGTGAAAGGAACAGAACCAGAACATTGTACATAAAGACTGATACATTGTTGTAAAATCTAATGTAATGGACTTCTCCATTAGTGGCAATGCAGTGATTCTGAACAACCTGGAGAGATCTAAGAGAAAGGACACTATCCACATTCAGAGGAAAAACTGTGGTAGTTTAAATACCAAAGAAAACAACTGCTTGATTACATTGGTCTAAGGTGATATGATTGGGGATGTAGGCTCTGGATGAACATTCTGGTGCAAACATCAACAACATGGAAATAGGTTCTAATCAAGGAAACATGTAATACCCTGTGAAATTGCATATCAGCTACGGAAAGGTTTGGGGAGAGGAGGGAGGGAAAGAATATGATTCTTATAACCAAATAACAATATTTTAAATTAACTAAGTAAAAAAAAAATAGAAAAAAACCCAAATGTGTTAATTCTTGTTCTTTTTATCTCTTGCTCTCAAGATAGGAGGATAAAACAGAACTTGACTGAGACTATAGAATCATAGAAGCCCTTATCCAATACTTTTAATTTTTTAAATTTAATTTTTAAATTCTTTAAATTTAAATTAATTTTAAATAAATTAATTTTTAACTTCTGGCCTTTTTATTGGCACATAGAAGATTTCATTATACAGTCTTCATTTGAAAAGAGGACTAATGGCATGGCTTGTGAGTGAATTGGATATGTGAGGCAGTTACACAAAGTCATCAAACTCACTTTCTCTTACAGTGTCATCCAAATCCAGTGGCAAGACAACTGTCAAGAGTATTGATGATGACCTGGGATGTAGTGGAGGATATTGTTATCTTCCATGTCTTACTCAGCTGTGTGGTCACTGGAAAAAATTGTTCTTATCTGCCCCTTCCACCGGAGGAAGCCTTCACTAATTGGTCTGAAGTCTGTCTGTTACCCTTGACTGGGTTTAGCCCATCTACCAAGAAATTTTTAGTAGGGTATAGCTGCTGCATGTGCTGCAACTTCTTGAACTGCAGGTGAGAGCTTGATGAAAAGAAGATACCAAAGGTGGATAAGCAGCACTGAACAGGACTTGCATAAGAGGTGCTGAACACCCTATACATCTCAGCATAAAGGATATAGTAGAAAAAACCCCAACAATTCTGTAGGCTGGTGAGTAGGATTTAATTAATTGTAGAATACAGATCTGAACACACAAGTCAAATCTCATCCCAGCATCCTCATAATGAACTTGTAATCATGACCTCTCTGAAGAAGGTAAATGAAATGAAAGAAACAATTTTATTTGGGGGGGGGATTCAAATTACACAACGTTCAGCAATAACATCTGGGATCTCAAGTGTAAAAATACGAAAAGGAAAATGAATTCTGGTGGCTCAAGATGGAAAGCTGCCAACACCCATAACACCGACTCCCTGAATGAATATCACACCCCAGAAAGCTCTCAGCATCATTCCAAGTATTTACATGCTCTCTTGGAATGTGGCTTCTAGCTGCAAATCTTTTTGGTAGTGATGGATGCCATATGTATACATGCCACCTCCTCACTGGAGAGTTCTGCACTCTGCATTAACACAACAGATGCACTTAAATATATAGTATTCCTCCACACAGAGCCCAGAATGGGTGTGAAGGAAAGAGGGAAAACAACCAGCTTCCTCACAAACCAAGGTTTAACTTGAGGTCTCTCCAGGCACTTTGTGTAACTGATCCAGTCAGTCATGGGAAGAAAACAACATTATCTTGGCAGATTTACAGATAGCTAAACAGGTCAGCCCGACCTGTTTATCACCAGCTGCTGCTATAATCATTAATGAGTCAATCTGGAATATGAAACCAAGCCATGGCTTGATATTAATTCAACCTGATGTCTAGTTATTGGAGGTGGGAAAGGAACAAATATTTGCTGCTGTCAGGTCATGAGTTCTAGGAAAGGTGGCCAGACATCAGGGCATTTATAGCCATCCCACTGGCATCAATGCATCATAGGAGTAGACTATGGAACTTCAGTGTACAGTGTTCAAATGAACTGAAGAAAAGATTGAATACCATTCCTCTAGCTTTCTTTTTTCTGACACTTTTTCTAAACTCATACTTTCTGTCTTAGACTCAATAATGTATAATAGTTCCAAGATAGAAGAGCACTATGGGCTGGGCAAAATGGAGGTTAAGTGACTTGCCCAGGGTCACACAGTTAGGAAGTGTCTGAGGCCAGAGTTGAACTCAGGATCTCCCATCTCTAAATCTGGCTCTCAATCCACGAGCTACCCAGTTGCCCCATCTAAATACCTTTCTAAGTGGTTAAGCTACCCATTAACCTTGTTACTGGAGTGAGATTCATAGGTGGTTATATTTAATAACAAAAGCCCAGTGTCACAGCTATGGTGATGGTAGCACCAAAGGCATTTGCCCTAACTGCTACCACTTCAGGGCTCATGACTGTGAACTTTAGAGCACTTTCTTCCCTTTAACTCTCTTCACAAGCAAGTCTCTGCTTGAGAACAATTTAAATAACTTTATTTACGAGGTTTCAAAAACCTAGCCCAGGGTAATATGCTGCCAGGGTCCTGGAGCACTGCCTTAACAGATTATAATTTAGCAAAATAAATAAAAATCCTATAAAATATAGGTAATGTTAATAGTGTTTTTCTGAACTAATATTTAGTCTGAAGAGATCTTCATGTGTGGCTATGTAGTTCCCAATTCTGTCACTGGGTTATCCAAAAGAGAAGGCACTGCGACAAAAGTCAGAAAGATGAATTTCAATACAGCCTTCACCACTTGCATAGATCTGTGACCTTGTGTAAGTCACTTAAACTTGCTTGCCTCAGTTTCTTAATCTGTAAAATGAGTTGAAGAAGGAAATGGCAAACCATTCTAGTATCTGACAAGAAGACTCCAAATGAGATCACAAAGTTGAACACAGCCAAAATTACTGAACAATTCTGAATTTGATACTACTTCAATACTCCATATATGGAAGAATTTCAAACAGACGAGCCATATATAACTCATTAATTGAGTATCTACTGTGTTCCAGCCACTGGGAGTATACTGGATTGAATACTATGTTTGGAGTCAGGAAGATTTGAGTTTGAATCTTGCTTTAGAACTTCTATTAAATTTGTGATCCCAGGCAATTAATTTAGCTTTTCTCAGTTTCAGTTTCCTCATCTGTAAAATGAGGATAATATGTGGATGATAGGGTTATTACAGCATTGTGAGGATTAAATAAGTAGTGATTTATAAACCTTAAAATACTTCTAAAGTGCTAGGTATTATTATTAAGCATAAATAATAATACAGACAGAATACATATTGAGTCCAGCTATTGTGGCAGCAATGTTTAGAATGGTTTAGAAATGAGACATCATTAGAGGCAAGGAGGCTAGATAGAAGGATGTTGTAATACTGTAGTTAGGCAAAAACTACCTTCTAAAGTAGGCAGTGTGGTATTGTTTCTGCATTTAGAAAAGGTCACAGAAGTAAGGAATATTGCAAAATAAGAACTCTTCTTTACCTTCTAACTAGAGATGCTTCTGGCTTGGGTCTGGTTCTCTTTAATGATGAGTTCCTGGATGGGATCACTTTTTTCATGAGGAGCCAAGCCATTACTCCCAAATTAACTCACTCTCCATATTTCTCCTCCTCCTTGCCAGTGGCCTCACTGACCTGCTGGTAATTCTGTCTCTGTCTCTGTCTCCCTTCGTCCCTCCCTCCCTCTCTCTCTCTCTCTCTCTCTCTCTCTCTCTCTCTCTCTCTCTCTCTCTCTCTCTCTCTCTTTCTTTCCCTCCGTCCCTCCTTCCCTTCCTTCCTTCTTTCCTTCCTTCCTTCCTTCCTTCCTTCCTTCCTTCCTTCCTTCCTTCCTTCCTTCCTTCCTTCCTTCCTTCCTTCCTTCCTTCCTTCCTTCCTTCCTTCCTTCCTTCCTTTCCCCCAGATCCCCTCTATATTGTCTTCTATTTGAATGTAAACTCCTTGAAAGTAGGGACTGTTTTGTTTGTTTGTATCCCCTGTACTTAAAACAATGCCTGAAACATAGTAAGCTCTTAATAAATGCTGTGTGTATTAATCTATCTGTCTGTCTGTCTGTCTCTCTATCTAACTATATTTGACAGAACTTGGCAATGAATTGTGTGTGAGGATTGAGAAAAAGATATGACTCAAAACTGATTGGTATTTCATATTTGGCCCCTGCATGATATAGAGAATGGCGGTATTATAATGGAAACAGGATAACCAGGTTTTAGAGAAAAGCCAAATGGTTAAGAAATCTATGCACTGAAAAAAAAAGACAAAAATGGTTATTTACTCACTTTTTAAACCAAAGGTAAACCACATTGCACTTAATTCAGAAGGCTGAATGGCTATAAGGATCATGAAATCTTTTATTATTCAGACAACCTTTTATGAGATTTATCTAAGTTTCTAAGAATTAACCATATGTAAGCATTTCAAAATCTTTTCCTTACACTGGTATAACAGATGATTGTAGCTTCTTTTGAATTTGTCTACTTCCTCATCTTTTTTTTTAATCCTTTCCTTCCTCCTTAGAATCAATATTATGTATTGGTTCCAAGGCCGAAGAGTGGTAACAGCTAGGCAATGGGGGTTAAGTGACACCGGTAGGAAGTGTCTGAGGTCAGATTTGAACCTTGTATCTCCTGTCTCTAGCCCTGGTTGTCAATTCAATGGGTTATGTGGCTGCCCCCTCTCATCTTTCAATACTAGATTTCAGGTCAAATCTGAAATGTTACAGATACATTTCAAGGAAAAAGAGATAATATTTTAATATAAATTCTATTTGGATGCCCACTAAATGTTTTTAAATTTTTATTTAATTAGTCAATTTGAATATTTTTCCTTGGTTACAATAATTATGTTATTTCTCTCCCCTCTCCTTTCCCCCTCCTGTAGCCAATGCACAATTCCACTTGATTTTACATGTGTCATTGATCAAAACCTATTTCCATATTATTGATATTTGCACTATGGTGATCATTTAGAGTCTATATCTCCAATCATATCCCCATTGGCCAATGTGATCAAGCAGTTGTTTTTAATTTTTTTTTCTGTGTTTCTGCTCCCAAAGTTCTTCCTTTGGATGTGGATAGCATTCTATCTCAAAAATCCCTGCAAATTGTTCTGGATCATTGCAATGATGCTAGTAGAGAAGTCCATTACATTGGATTTTAACACAGTGTTTCAGTCTCCACATGGTTCTGCTCCTTTCATTCATCGATTCCTAGAGCTCCTTCCAGTTCACATGGAATTCCTCTAGTTCATTATTCCTTTGAGCACAGTAGTATTCCATCACCAACATATACCACAATTTGTTCAGCCATTCCCCAATTGAAGGGCATCCCCTCATTTTCCAATTTTTGGCCACCGCAAAGAGCGCAGCTATGAATATTCTTGTACAAGTCTTTTTCCTTATTATCTCTTTGGGGTACAAACCCAGCAGTGCTATGGCTGGATCAAAGGGCAGACAATCTTTTATCGCCCTTTGGGCATAGTTCCAAATTGCCCTCCAGAATGGTTAGATCAATTCACAACTCCACCAGCATTAATATCCCAACTTTGTCACATACCCTCCAGCTGACATTACTTTCCTTTGCTGTCATGTTAGCCAATACACTAGGTGTGAGGTGATACTTCAGAGTTGTTTTGATTTGTATCTCTCTGATTATAAGTGATTTAGAACACTTTTTTCATGTGCTTATTAATACTGTTTATTTCTTTATCTGAAAATTGCCTAGTCATTTACCTTGTCCATTTATCAGTTGGGGAATGGCTTGATTCTTTGTAAAATTGATTTAGTTCTTTATAAATTTGAGTAATTAGACCTTTGTCAAAGGTTTTTGTTATGAATATTGTTTTTGAATGTGTTGCTTCCCTTCTAATTGTGGTTGCATTGGTTTTATTTGTACAAAACCTTTTTTAATTTAATGTAATCAAAAGTATTTATTTTTCATTTTGTAATTTTTTCAAACTATTGCTTGGTCTTAAAAATCTTTCCTTTCCCAAACATCTGACAAGTATACTATTCTGTGATCACCTAATTTACTTATAGTTTACTTCTTTATATTCAAGTCATTCATCCATTCTGAAGTTATCCTGATAGCATGTGAGATGTTGATCTGTACCCAATCTCTCCCATGTTGTCTTTCAATTTTCCCAGCAGTTTTTGTCAAATAGTGGATTTTGGTCCCCAAAGCTAGAATCTTTGGGTTTATCATAGACAGTCTTGCTGAGGTCACTTTCCCCAAATCTATTCCACTGATCCTCCTTTCTGTCTCTTAGCAAGTACCATATTGTTTTGATGACCACTGCTTTATAATATAGTTTGAGATCTGGGACTGCTAGGCCTCCTTCCTTCAAATTTTTTTTCATTGTTTCCCTGGATATCCTTGATCTTTTGTTTTCCAAATGAACTTCATTATGGTTTTTTTCTAATTCAGTGAAAAAGTTTTTTGGTAGTTCAATCGATATGGCATTAAATAAGTAAATTAATTTGGGTAGGATTGTCATTTTTATTATGTTGGCTAATCCTACCCATGAGCAGTCAAGGTTTTTCCAATTGATTAAATCTACTTTTAATTGTGGAGAGTGTTTTGTAGTTGTGCTCATATAGTTCCTGTATTTGCCTTGGCAGATGGATTCCTAAGTATTTTATATTGTCTAGGGTGATTTTAAATGGAATTTCTCTTTCTAATTCTTGCTGCTGAGATGTGTTGGAGATATATAGAAATGCTGATGACTTATGTGGGTTCATTTTGTATCCTGCAACTTTGCTAAAGTTGTTGATTATTTCCACTAGTGTTTTAGTTGATTCTCTAGGATTCTTTAAGTAGATCATCATATCATCCACAAAGAGTGATGGCTTGGTCTCCTTATTGCCTATTTTGTTACCTTCAATTTATTTTTCTTTTCTGATTGCTACTGCTAGTGTTTCTACTACAATGTTAAATAATAGAGGTGATAATTGGCATCCTTGTTTCAATCCTGATCTTATTGGGGATGCTTTTAATTTATCCCCATTACAGAATATATTTACTGATGGTTTTAGATAAATATTGTTTATTATTTTTAGGAAAGACCCTTCTATTCCTATACTTTCTAGTGTTTTCAATAGAAATAAGTGTTGTATTTTTGTCAAAGGCTTTTCCTGAATCTATTGGGATAATCATGTGATTTTTGTTGGTTTGCTTTTTAATATGGTCAATTATGTGGATGATTTTCCTAATATTGAACTATCCTTGCATTCCTGGTATAAATATCACCTGATCATAATGACTAACCTTTGTCATTACTTGCTAGAATCTTTTTGCTAGTATTGTATTTAAGATTTTTGCATCTATGTTCATTAGGGAGATTGGTTTATAGTGTTCTTTCTCTGTTTTTGACCTGCCTGGCTTTGGAATCAGTACCATATTTGTGTCATAAAAGGGATTTCCTAGAAGTCCTTCTTTCCTTATCCTGTCAAATAGTTTGTATAGTATTGCAATTAGTTGATTTTTGATTGTTTGGAAGAATTCACTTGTGAATTCATTAGGCACTGGGGTTTTTTTTTTTCCCCTTAGGGAGTTCTCTGATGGCTTGTTCAATTTCTTTTTCTGATATGAGATTATTTAAGTATTCTATTTCCTCTTTTGTTACTCTAGGCAATTTATACATTTTTGTAAATATTCATCCATATCACCTAGATTGCCATATTTGTTGCCAAATAATTGGGCAAAATAGTTTTTAATGATTTCATTAATTTCTTCTTAATTTTCTTCTTTCCTTTTTAAATTAGATTAACCAGTACTTTGTCTATTTTTTTTGTTTTTTCAATGTACCAGCTTCCAGTCTTATTTATTAATTCAATGGTTCTTTCATTTTCTATTTTACTAATTTCTTCTTTAATTTTTAGGATCTCTAATTTAGTTTTCATCTGAGGGTTTTTAATTTGTTCACTTTCAAATTTTTGGATTTGCATATCCAATTCCTTGACTTCTGCCCTTCCTAATTTGTTACTATATGAACTCAAGGATATAAATTTCCTGCTAAGCACTGCTTTGGCTGCATCCCATAGATTTTTGAAAGGATATCTTATCATTGTCATTTTCTTCAATGAAGTTATTGTTTCTATGATTTGTTCTCTAACCGATTTTGGAGAATCATATTATTTAATTTCCAATTAATTTTTTATTTAGTTCTCCATGTATCCTTACTAATTATTATTTTTATTGCTTCATGATCTGAAAAGGTTGTATTTATTATTTCTGCTTTTTTATACTTTTTTCCATATGTTTATGCCCTAGTGCGAGGTCAATCTTTGTGAATGTACCATGTGCAACTGAAAAGAAGGTGTATTCCTTTTGCCCCTATTTATTTTTCTCCATATATCTATTGACTCTAATTTTGCTAAGATTTCATTCACATCTCTTACCTTTTTCTTATTTATTTTTTGATTTGATTTATCTAGATTTGAAAGAGAAAAGTTCAGGTCTCTAGTATAGTTTTACTATCTCTTTCCTCCTTCAACTCCATTAGTTTCTCCTTTAGGAATTTGGATGCTATGCCATTTTGTGCATACATGTTGAGGACTGATATTTCCTTATTGTCCATACTGCTCTGTTCCAGGATGTAATTACCTTCCCTATATCTTTTAATCAGATGTAGCTTTACTTTGGTTTTGTCAGATATCATAATTGCAATTCTTGCCCTCTTTTTCTCAGTTGTGGTCCAATAGATTTTGCTGTTTTCTTTGACTCTAACCCTGTGAGTGTCTACCCACCTCATGTGTGTTTCTTGTAGACAACATATTGTAGGATTTGGGTTTCTAATCCACTTTGGTATTTGCTTTTGTTTTATGGGTTCATCTCATTCATGTTCAAAGTTATGATTATCACTTGTGTATTCGCCAACATTTTGATATCTTCTCATTCTGCCCTTTTTTTCTTTTGCTATAACCTTTTAAACCAAGGGTTTGATTTTAATCAGTCCCCCTAAACCCCACCATTATTATGATTCCCTTTTGACCACCTCTCTTTTTGCTCCCTTCTTATTTGTTTTACAGTCTGTTAAGTTCCTTCCCCCCTCTTTTCCCCTCCCTTTTTGTAGTCCCTGCCCCATTCACCCCCCCCCCTTGATTTTCCCTTCTCACTTTCCCTGTAGGGTAAGATAGAATTTGATACCCCAATGGATCTAGATGCTCTTCCCTCTCAGAATTGATTTCACTGAGAGTAAAATTTAAGTATTGCATATTAGAACTCTCTTCCTCTCCTTCTTATAATAGTATTCTTCTCTCCTTCCCATGTGCCTCTTTGTGTGATATAGATTTTCCTATTTATCATATTCCTTCAAGTTTCTTTTGATGCCATCTTCTATTCCCCCCTCCCCTTTTCTATTTTTCATATCATCTTCTATCACTTATTATTCCAATCTGAATGATTCTTCTGATTACTATAATAGTGAATATAATTTTGAGAGGTACAGATAATATTTTCCATATATTAATTTAAATAATTTAATCTTATTAAGGCCATAAAGAAGAAAATTTAAATAAAAATACCATTTTCCCCTTTCCCCTTTCTTATTTACTTTTTTATGTTTCTCTTGATTTTTGTGTTTGGATATCAAAGTTTCAACTTAGTTCTGGTCTTTTCTTTACAAATACTTGGAAATCTTCTATTTTCTTGAGTGTCCATACTTTCTGGAAGTATATAGTCATTTTTGATTGGTACGTGATCCTTGTTTGAAGACCCAATTCTCTTGCCTTTCTGAATATCATATTCTAAATCTTTAGTGTGGTAGCTGCCAGATCTTGTGTAATCCTGATTGGTGCTCTTTGATATATGAATTTCCTCTTTTTGGCTTCTTGTAAAATCATCTCCTTACCTTGGAAGCTCTTGAATTTGGCAATTACATTCCTGGAAGTTGTCATTTGAGGATTTAGTGTAGAGGGTGTTCTATAAACTTTTTCAATGTCTATTTTGCCCCCTTGTTCAAGAACAGCAGGGTAATTTGCTTGGATAATTTCTTGTAGTTTGATGTCAAGATTTCTGTTTGTTACTGGATTTTCAGGTAGCTTAATGATTCTCAAATTGTTTCTTTGAGACCAGTTTTCCTGATCCGTCCTCCTGTCAGTGATGTATTTTATGTTTTCTTCAATTTTGTCAGTTTTTTTTTACTTTCCTTTATTAATTCTTGCTATTTTGCAAGATCATTGCTTTTCAATTGCCTAACTCTTGTCTTTAAGGACTCGTTTTCCTCTATAATCTTTTGATTTTTCTTTTCAGTTTGGTCTATCCTGCTTTTTTTGTGGCTTCCAGATGTTTCAAAATTGGGAGTTCTTGTCCTTTAAACTGTTATTTTCTCTTTGAACTATTTCCCAGTTTTCTTGTAAAAATCCTTCCATCTTTTTGATAATCTCCCATTTAAATTCTTCAAGAGCTTGTGCCCCTTGCTCACTCACTGATTCTAGTCCACTGACTCTGACTCTGGCTCTGTAGGTGGGGTGAGGGAGGGTTTATCATCTCACATTTTAGTGGAAATTATTTTACCCCTTTATAGTGTGGAAATGTCCAAATCCTGCATACCTTCAATGTTTTGCTCTACTGTATAGTTCCTTTGATCACATGAATTTGTTTGATTTTTTTTTTGGCATTTTGAGGTAATCTATATTGATAGGTGGTGAGGAGAGAAAGAGTCTTTGGTCTACACTACTGCCACGTTTACTTAGAAGTCACAAGTATCTCCACTAAATATTTTAAACAAAATACATACAAAACAGAATTCACTATATTTCCTCATGAACCTTTCATTCCCTTCCCCTTCCTACCTTCCCTGTTATTGTAGAGGGCAACACCAATTCCCGGTCCCCTAGGCTAGCAACTTTTTAATCATCCTGGATTCATCATTCTTTTTCACTTTCACCTCTCCCCCATATTCCATCTTTTGCAAAGGTCTATTATTTTACCTCTACAACATTTCATATATACTCTATTCTCTTCACTGACCCTGGCCACCATCATCTCAATCTGGGTTATTGTAGTAATTGGATAGTAGGTCTGCCTTCATCAAGTCTATTTCTACTCCAATTCATCCTCCATTCAGTCACTAAAATGATTTTCCTAAAACGCAGGTTCCATCATGTTATAATTCTATTTGATAAACTCTGGTGGTTTTCTGTTGCTTTCATGAACAAATATAATGCTCTCTGTTTAGTAGTCAAAATCCTTTATAATATGGCTCCTTCCTACATTTCCAGTCTTTTTAAACTTTATCCTCATCTATCCTCAACATATACTCCTTCATCCAGTGACACTGGTCTCTTGATTATTCTTACAAGGCATTTTCTCCTGCTAGCCCCCGTGTCTAGAATGCCATCACTTCAACCCAGCTGCTGCCCTCCCTTGCTTCCTTTTTTTGCCAACTAAAATTCCACTTTTTACAAGAAGCTTCCCCCAACCATTATTAATTCTATACTTTTTCTCTGTCAATTATTTCCTACTCATCCTTATGCTTTTGTTTGCAGGTTATCTCCCCATTTGGTCATAAGCTCCTTGAGACCAGAGACTATCTTTTATCTTTTTTATATTCCCAGTAAGTAGAACAATGCCTGGCACATCATAGGCACAAAATAAAAATTTATTGGTTGATTTCAAATTATTATTACCTTATAGGCAAATGTACATTGCTAATGCTTAAAAAAAAGGTATTTTTGTTTCATGTTGATGGACATAAATGCTTATTATATGGTAGTCAAAAGTGCTAAGGCTTTATTTTCTAGAGACATCATGTCTAACTTTGTTACAAGTGAGTTCTTTGAGGGTGGAGATTATCTAGGAATGTTTGTAATGTACAAACAAAACACCTCAATAAAACTTCTTAAAATCTTGTATAGACATCTGGTCATCTGAGAAGAACTATAAAGGGGAGTCAGTACAGGGATATTTTGCCTCAATTCGACATATTTGGCTTTTACATTTTTTGTAGAATTCTTGTAATTATTGTTGGAGTCACCTTGGCTGATCCCAGGGTAAATAAAACACTTGAAGAACACAAACCAAAAAATAGGGGAGAAAAAAGGAAAAGAAACCTAATATTTAAGACTGGAGTTTTTAGGGCAGATTTGGAAAGTGAACAGCTGGTTAAACAGAAGGTACCTGAGAATGAGATTTTGATTTCTGCATCACAGCTTGAAATATAGGCATGATGATTTCCTTGCCAAACATGGAACATAACTAACAAGGAAAGCAAGGAAGGAAAGAAGGAAGGAAGGAAAGAAGAAAGGAAGGAAGGAAGGAAGGAAGGAAGGAAGGAAGGAAGGAAGGAAGGAAGGAAGGAAGGAAGGAAGGAAGGAAGGAAAGTACATATTTAGAGTCTTACGAAGACTACTCAAAAAGAGTTTTAAAATGAAAGGGAAGAATAAGTGAAAAAACTATCTACCTTATCAGTTATTCCAGATAGTAATGCTAATAAGTAGCTACAGTGTATGATGAAGAAAATTAATAGAGTTGTAGAGAAATTCACAAAAGAAAGAATACAAGGAAGAAACCAGTCACAAAAACAATAGTTTCTTAAGTCTATTCATGAGTAAACAAAGTTTGGGAACAAGATAGACAGACTAGAGCTTCTAAACCAAATATTGAAATTTGACCCTATACTTATCACTGATATGTGGCAGGCTAAGACCCATGCCTGGAATAAAACTCTACAAAGGCATTGCTTATGTAAAAGTAATAAGATAAGTAAAAGGAAGTAGGATAGCACTGTATGTTAAAAATATATATATATATATTCAGGTACTTCTGGGTAATCATGGCTGCAATCTAGATGTCACACGCTTCCTCTCCCCGGCACCGAACAAAATAGACTACATCAAAGGAGCATAAAAATCACCTTAGGAGGAACAGAAGGACTCCCCAGTACTCCCCAGTACCCCACAGAGGCGAAGGTACGTGGGGTTTGAAAATTTCCACACTATAATAAGAAGGAGGAAAAGCTTGCACAGAAACGTGAACTGAGCCTCCCTTACCCCCCCTACCTCCCCCACCAAACCAGAGTGAGCTACCGGAGCACTCACTGGGACAGCGAGTGAGTGGGGAATGTCTCTGTCTGGGGGGGCACTCCAGGGTCCTTGGGATCTGGGGACTGCCAGGAAAAAAAAAAACATCTCAGAGAGAGAATGCTGCACTGAGCACAGGGGGCCCAGGGAGCCGTACTCGGCGCGGTTGCACTAAGCATCTGGACGGAGCTTAACACCAGGGATGGACCAGGTGCTGATTATCTGGGCGGAGCTGAACACCTGGGCAGTGTGGCTGTGATCAGGGGCCCAGCACTCTAAGAAACCTCAGAGGCTGGGAAGAACTAGTCTGAGGCAACCTAAATTCACAGAAAACCCATCCATATCACCCAGACCCCAGACCAAAAAGGAAAGGGGAATAAAACCACCAAAGGGATGGCTCACATGGCCCAAAATCAAGCCTCCAGGAAGAAAGGGAAAAAGGTGACTATTGAAAACTTTTATGGTGGAAGTACCCAAGGAAAAGAAAATAATGAGGAGGAAATCCAAAAAAAATCAGAACATGCCTCCCAAAATGGAAACTATCAACAAGCTCTGGAAGATCTCAAACTGGAACTTACCCCAAAGATGGAAACCTGGAAAGAAAAATGGGAGAAAGAGATCAGCAGTCTGACAGATAAGACTGCTCAATTGGAAAAAGAGCTCGAAGCATCCAATAGAAGGGCAGACAAAGCTGAAAAGCAAAACCAGTCCCTAATGACCAGAATCAAGCAACTCGAAGAAAGTGAGATCATAAACAGCAAGAATCAATAAAGCAAAGCCAAAAAATTAATGAATTAGAAGAAAGCATAAAATATCTCACTGAAAAGGTCATAGACTTGGAAAACAGAGGAAGAAGAGACAACCTATGAATTATCAGTCTCCCAGAAAAACCAAAGATAAACAATAAACTCGATGTTATTCTACAGGACATTATAAAAGAAAATTGCCCACACATTCTGGAGCAAGGGGGCAAAATAGAAATAGAAAGGGTTCATAGAAAACCCTCTATACTAAATCCCCAAAAGACAACCCCTAGGAATGTAATTGCCAAATTCAAGAGCTTCCAAGAAAAGGAGAAAATCCTACAAGAAGCCAAGAAGAGGAGCTTCAGATATAGGGGGGCTCCCATAAGGATCACACATGACTTAGCGGCTAACACACTAAGAGACCACAAAGCATGGAACACGATATTTAGAAAGGCAAGAGAGCTGGGTCTCCAACCAAGAATCAACTACCCAGCAAAACTGACTATATACTTCCAGGGGAAAGTATGGGCATTCAACAAAATAGAAGATTTCCAAGCATTTGCTAAGAAAAGACCAGAATTTAGTGGAAATTTTGACATCAAAGCACAGAAAGCAAGAGAAACATGAAAAGTTAAATATGAAAGAAAGGGAAAAGGAGATAAATCTTATCTTTTTCTTTAAGTCAAACTCTCTTCTATAAGGACTACATTTACAACAAATTATATATATTAATATGTGGGGAAAATGTTTTGTGTAACTCTCAAAACTTGTATGCATCATAAGAGTAGTTAGAAGAAACATGCATAGGGAAAGATTGGGGCATTAAGAAATTTGGGGAAAGTGGGGGAAAAGAAAGGAAAAGGGAGGGGGAAACCATCGATAACACTAAGATTTACTTCAAGAAAGTAGGGGTGACTTAATAGAATAATCTTTCCCATATAAAGATACACATGGGAAGGGGAGGGGAAGAACTCTCATATGAGAAGGAGAGGAAGAGAGCGTGAAGTGGAATTTCTTAAACCTTACTCTCAGTGAAATCAAATCGGAGAGGGAGGAACATTTAGATCCAGTGGGATCCTGAATTCTATCTTATCCTTTAGGGCAAGAAAGAAAGGAAAATTAAGGAGAGGGAGGGGGGAGGGAGTATAAAAAGGGAGGGAGGAGAGGGGGGAGGGGAAGGGAGCATAAAAAGGGAGGGGCTAGAAAGGGAAGCATATCAAGGGAGGGGACTAGGGGGACTGACCTAAAGTAAATCAGTGGTTCAAAAGGATATAGCTAAAGAAGAAAGGTCAGAACTAGGGGAAGATATCAATATGCCAGCGAATCCACAAATGACAATCATAACTTTGAATGTGAATGGGATGAACTCACCCATAAAACGTAGACAAATAGCAGATTGGATTACAACCCAAAACCCTACCATTTGTTGTCTTCAAGAAACACATATGAGGTGGGTTGACACTCACAAGGTTAGAATTAAAGGTTGGAGTAAGACCTTTTGGGCCTCAACTGATAGAAAGAAGGCAGGAGTTGCAATCATGATATCTGACAAAGCCAAAGCACAAATAGACCTGATCAAAAGGGATAGGGAAGGTAAATATATTCTGTTAAAAGGGAGTATAGACAATGAGGAAATATCACTAATCAACATATATGCACCAAATAGTATAGCATCCAAATTTTTAATAGAGAAACTAGGAGAATTAAAGGAGGAAATAGACAGTAGTAAAACCATATTAGTGGGAGACTTGAACCAACCACTATCAAATTTAGATAAATCAAACCAAAAAATAAACAAGAAAGAGGTAAAAGAGATGAATGAAATCTTAGAAAAATTAGAGTTAATAGACATATGGAGAAAAATAAATAGGGACAAAAAGGAATACATCTTCTTTTCAGCACCACATGGCACATTCACAAAAATAGATCATACACTAGGTCACAGAAACATGGCACTCAAATGCAGAAAAGCAGAAATAATAAATGCAGCCTTTTCAGATCACAAGGCAATAAAAATATTGATCGGTAAGGGTACATGGAGAGCCAAATCAAAAATTAATTGGAAATTAAATAACATGATACTCCAAAATTGGTTAGTTAGAGAAGAAATCATAGAAACAAAAATTTCATTGAGGAAAATGACAATGGCGAGACATCCATTCAAACCTTATGTGATGCAGCCAAGGTAGTACTTAGAGGAAAATTCATATCTCTGAGTGCATATATTAACAAATTAGGGAGGACAGAGATCAAGGAATTGGAAATGCAAATCAAAAAACTTGAGAATGAACAAATTAAAAACCCCAAGAAGAAAACCAACTAGAGATCCTAAAAATTAAGGGAGAAATTAATAAAATCGAAAGTGACAGAACTATTGAGCTAATAAACAAGACTAGAAGCTGGTACTTTGAAAAAACAGACAAAATAGACAAAGTACTGGTAAATCTAATTAAAAAAAGGATAGAAGAAAGGCAAATTAACAGCATCAAGGATTGTCAGAGACCATATTGCTGGAACCGGATAAAGGATGAAAAGGGCGATCTCACCTCCAAAGAAGAGGAAATTAAGGCAATTATTAAAAACTACTTTGCCCAACTATATGGTAATAAATATACCAACCTAGGTGATATGAATGAATATTTACAAAAATATAAATTGCTTAGACTAACAGAAGAAGAAATAGATTTCTTAAATAATCCCATATCAGAAAAAGAAATCCAACAGACCATCAAAGAACTTCCTAAGAAAAAATCCCCAGGGCCTGATGGATTAATCAGTGAATTCTATCAAACATTCAAAGAACAGCTAACTTCAATACTATACAAACTATTTGACATAATAAGCAAAGAGGGAGTTCTACCAAATTCCTTTCATGACAGAAACATGGTACTAATTCCAAAGCCAGGCAGGCCAAAAACAGAGAAAGAAAATTATAGACCAATCTCCCTAATGAATATAGATGCAAAAATCTTAAATAGGATACTAGCAAAAAGACTCCAGCAAGTGATCAGAAGGGTCATCCACCATGATCAAGTAGGATTTATACCAGGGATGCAGGGCTGGTTCAATATTAGGAAAACCATCCACATAATTGACCACATCAACAAGCAAACCAACAAGAACCACATGATTATCTCAATAGATGCAGAAAAAGCCTTTGATAAAATACAACACTCATTCCTACTAAAAACACTAGAAAGCATAGGAATAGAAGGGTCATTCCTAAAAATAATAAACAGTATATATCTAAATCCATCAACTAATATCATCTGCAATGGGGATAAACTAAATCCATTCCCATTAAGATCAGGAGTGAAACAAGGATGCCCATTATCACCTCTATTATTTGACATTGTATTAGAAACCCTAGCAGTAGCAATTAGAAAAGAAAAAGAAATTGAAGGCATTAAAATAGGCAAGGAGGAGACCAAATTATCGCTCTTTGCTGATGACATGATGGTCTACTTAAAGAATCCTAGAGATTCAACCAAAAAGCTAATTGAAATAATCAACAACTTTAGCAAAGTTGCAGGATACAAAATAAACCCACATAAGTCATTAGCATTTCTATATAATTCCAACACAGCTCAGCAGCAAGAACTAGAAAGAGAAATCCCATTCAAAATTACCTTAGACAAAATAAAATACTTAGGAATCTATCTCCCGAGACAAACACAGGAACTATATGAACACAACTACAAAACACTTTTCACACAACTAAAACTAGACTTGAACAATTGGAAGAACATTAACTGCTCATGGGTAGGACGAGCCAATATAATAAAAATGACCATCCTACCCAAACTCATCTATCTATTTAGTGCCATACCGATGGAACTTCTAAATTTTTTTTTTACTGATTTAGAAAAAATCATAACAAAGTTCATTTGGAAGAACAAAAGATCAAAGATATCCAGGGAAATCATGAAAAAAAAATACAAAGGAAGGGGGTCTTGCAGTCCCAGATCTCAGACTATATTATAAAGCAGAGGTCATCAAAACAATTTGGTACTGGCTAAGAGACAGAAAGGAGGATCAGTGGAATAGACTGGGGGCAAGCAACCTCAGCAAGACAGTATATGACAAACCCAAAGATCCCAGCTTTTGGGACAAAAATCCGCTACTTCATAAAAACTGATGGGAAAATTGGAGGACAGTGTTGGAAAGATTAGGTTTAGATCAACACCTCACACCCTACACCAAGATGAATTCAAAATGTGTGAATGACTTGAACATAAAGAAGGAAACGATAAGAAAATTAGGCGAACACAGAATAGCATACATGTCAGAACTTTGGGAAGGGAAAGACTTCAAAACCAAGCAAGACTTAGAAAGAGTTATAAAATGCAAAATAAGTAATCTGGAATACATAAAATTAAAAAGTTTTTGTACAAAAAAACCAATGTAACCAAAATCAGAAGGGTAGCAACAAATTGGGAAACAATCTTCATAAAAACCTCTGACAAAGGTTTAATTACTGAAATTTACAAAGAACTAAATCAATTGTATAAAAAATCAAGCTATTTTTCCAATTGATAAATGGGCAAGGGACATCAACAAGCAGTTCTCAGCCAAAGAAATCAAAACTATTAATAAACACATGAAAAAGTGTTCTACATCTCTTATAATCAGAGAGATGCAAATCAAAACAACTCTGAGGTATCACCTCACACCTAGCAGATTGGCTAACATGACTGCTATGGAAAGTAATGAATGCTGGAAGGGATGTGGCAAAGTGGGGACACTAATTCATTGCTGGTGGAGTTGTGAATTGATCCAGCCATTCTGGAGGGCAATTTGGAACTATGCCCAAAGGGTGATAAAAGACTGCCTGCCCTTTGATCCAGCTATAGCACTGCTTGGTTTGTACCCCAAAGAGACAATAAGGAAAAAGGCTTGTACAAGAATATTCATAGCTGCACTCTTTGTGGTGGCCAAATTTGGAAAAAGAGGGGATGCCCATCAATTGGGGAATGGCTGAACAAATTGTGGTATATGTTGGTGATGGAATACTATTGTGCTAAAAGGAATAATAAAGTAGAGGAATTCCATGGAGACTAGAACAACCTCCAGGAAGTGATGCAGAGCAAAAGGAGCAGAACCAGGAAAACATTGTACACAGAGACTGATACACTGTGGTACAATTGAAGGTGATGAACTTCTCCATTAGTGTTAATGCAATGTCCCTGAACAATCTGCAGGGATCTAAAAAATACTATCCACAAGCAGAGGATAAACTGTGGGAGTAAAAACACCGATGAAAAGCAACTGCTTGACTATAGGGTTTGAGGGGATATAACTGAGGAGAGACTCTAAATGAACACTCTAATGCAAATACCAACAACAGGGAAATGGGTTCAAGTCAAGAACACATGTGATTACCAGTGGAATCATGCGTAGGCTATGGGAGAGGAAACGTGGTGGGAGGGGGGGTGGGGAGGAAAAGAAAATGATCTTTGTTTCCAGTGAATAATGTTTGGAAATGACCAAATAAAATAATGTTTAAAATTTAAAAAAAAAGGTAAAAAGAGATAAGGTATCATGCTTAAGATTATGTAGTTCATATATATATACATATATGCATACATATAATTAAAAATAAACAAATATATATGGAGAAAAAAGAAGAATGTTGGAAACTTTTTACATGTAATTGGGGAAATATAAATTAAAATTTTAAAAAGATCATAAGTTAAACTTCTGAGACTGTAAAAAAAAAGAAATATATATTCATTTGAATTTGGGGATTGGAGGAAAGAGATATTGGTGGACATAGGCACAAGTAGAACAGATTTTATCAGAGAATATACTAAAGATCACCTAGAAAGGAGGAGGAAATAGATGAAGAGCCCTTCTGTCCATCTGTTCTATCTCTAACTTTATTATTATTATTATTATTATTATTATTTGCTATACATCTTTTAATTAGTATGTGTCTCTGTCAACAAAAGTGGAGCACCTCATAACAATAATTTTCTGGTTTTTCCGAATTGTATATTTTCATCTTTCAAAAGATTGAGGCAGAAATAAGGAGAAAATCTATTTAGAATCTCATTCTTACCAAAAGTATAGAATTAGTCTCTGTAGTGAAAATGACAGTGGTGTTGAGAGTGGAAAGTGACCACTTATTTAAATTCATGATAGAGAAAGTGAAGAAAGCTGAACACAGTCTGAAATATACCCTAGTTTTTGGTGGACTAGATTGCAAAGAATTTAAAGGAAGGATAGTTAAGATCCTATGACATAATAATTTTATAGGGAAACTCATGAAGAATGGGCAGCTCTCACAAATGAGATGCTTACAGCAGAGATTTTATTCTGCTGAGGAAGTAATACGGAGAGCCATCTAGAATTCAGAACAATTTAGATGAACAGAGAGCTTACCAACCAAATCTGATTAAAAAAAAATAAAAACAATACAAAAAGTGGAAAACTGAACAGGTAGATTAACTTGGTAGAAAAAAAAACAAAGTTTTCAGGAGTCTTCAGTCTTAGAATTGGTTGGGTCTGATGAAAAGAACTGATAAGAAATGTAACTATTTTGTTGCATAAGTAAGAAGGGACAAGTTCATTGCTACAAGAGTAAGGGATGATGAGAACTGTAAAGGGTAAAATTAGGGTTGCTGACTGAATATATTATACTAGTGGTCACCAGGGATTAAAATTCAATCCCAATAAAATACTCAAGACAGTTTGGGATTTTCATGGTAGTTTAATTATAATAGAGGGAAGAAATTAAGAAGAAGAAGAAGAGAGAAAGGGAATTGGACTGCTCTGGCAAGTCAGATAGGAATTGGAGGGCAAGGAAAGGAAGAAACAAGGAATCAGTAACCTCACCAAGGTCGCTCAGGGAAGATGCCTCACCTAACCCGCACTACAGAGCTTCTCCCAGTCACTTCACTGGCAAGGTGAAAATGCCAAAACCTGACAAGAGCTGCAAGCATGCCAAAACGCTGCCCAGCTCTCCCCATGCTGCCGACAGATACCAACGACTCTGCAAGTGAGAGAGAGAGTAAGAGAGAGCATGAGAGGAAGTGACACAAAATATATAGACCATTCTTTACATCACTTCCTGCGTCTCACATGTACCAATGGTAGCTTAAGTTTGACTTAGGACAGCATGGGGGGGAGGGGGTCTGTTGTTTCTTATTTTTCACTTGCTAGAACATGTCAGTCATAGGTCATCCTTCTCAACACTTAATCCTTAAGTAGGGGTGTATACATTTCTGGTTGCTAGACTAAGCAAAATGGAGAAAATCTAAAATTCACAGAACATAATCTAAAGAAGTTGGAGTCAGTCAATTGCTTCTCTTTGAAGAACAATTTTATTAATGTCTTTCATTTTTATAACTCACTTGTTACTTCTGATTTTTTTCTGAAAAGGAAAAGGATCTTTGGGCTGAAAAGGAAAGAAAATTTAAGAGGTGGTTGATATCTAGTTAGGATAATACCTTAATGACCTTGTGGAATTCAAGTCACCTGGACCCAAAGAACCAACCTTGGGCACTGATTTGATTGCTAAACTGGTGCCAGTAATCAATAAAATATCTTGGCTTAGAGGGAACATGATAGATATATTCAAGTGTCTGAAGGCCATTGTGTGGAAAAGGAATTGGCTCCTGAGGGCAAGCAGAAGAAGTGAGTAGAAGTTGCCAAGAGACCAGTTTAGGCTTGATATAAGAAAAATTCCTGTTAGGCATGCTGGAATATTCCTGTAATCCAAATTTCCCAAAAGCCTGAGTCTGGTGGCTCTCTTGAGTTCCAGAATTCTGAGCTATAGGGAGCTATGCTAATTTTGTGCGTACACCAAATTGAACCTCCAGGAGAAAAGAGACACCAGGTTGTCAAAGGAGAAAAGAAGCAGCTGAGGTCAAGGAAAAAAACATATACAAACTGCTGTGTGTAAACTCTGTCCTTCCATTTCAGGAGAGATAGGGAAACTCAATCTTTAAAAAAGAAAAAAACAATTAAAGGAAATGTCCTAAAATTTACATTCCCAATATTTTACTTTGGAAGGTGAGTAATTCCTTCTCATTGGAGCTCTTCAAACAAATAGTGAATGGTGATTTAATAGTTATGATGTAGAAGAGGAATTCTTACTAAGTAGTATTTTGGACTAGTTTATGAGATTTCTAATAACTCTGAAAACGCTTACTCTGATACCATGATTCAATAAATGATGACAATAATGTTAAGCAATCTAGCAAATCCCAGTGAAAATTAGATTAGAGAAAAAAGTTCACTAAGATTCTTTTCTAATCTCTCTCTCTCTTTTTAACCCTGGTTTTCTGTCTTAGTAATGACTCAAAGACAAAAGGGCAATGACTAGCCTAATAAGATTAAGTGACTTATGAAGGGTAACAGCTAGGAAGTATCTGAGACCTGATTTCAACCCAGGTCATACCAACTCCAGGTATCTGATCCCCTGAGCTACATAGCTGCCCATCTTTCTTTCTTTCTTTTGAAAAAACTTTTTTGTTTATTGTTTGATATTTTTTAAAATTGAGTTTTAAATTCTTTCCTTGCCTTCCACCCCTCCTCTACCTATTGAGAAGGCAAGCAATATACTATCAATGATTCGTGTGAAATCATGCAAAACATTATTCCATATTAGCCATATTGTAAAACAAAGCAAGAAAATAAAGTGAAAAAATGTCCGTATTCTTTAATTTGTATTCAAGAGTTCATCTATTCTTTATCTGGTGGTAAATGGTATTTTTCACCATTAATTCTTTAAAATTGTCTTGGATTATTGTATTGATCAGAGTAGCTAAGGCTTTCACAGTTCATCATTATTATACAACTGTTACTGAGTAAAATAATCTGTTTTTTCTCACTTCATTTTGCTTTAGTTGATGTAGGTTTTTACATGTTTTTTTTTTTTTCTGAAACAATTCCTCTCATTATTTCTTATAGCATATTAGTACTTCATGGCAATCATATACCACAACTTGTTTATCCATTTTCCAATCAATGGGCATCCCCTCAATTTCCAATTCTTTGCCATTATAAAAAACCTTTCTATTCACATTTTTTACACAATATACCTACACATATAGGTCCTTTTCATTTTATTTCTTTAGTATATAAACCTAATAGTGGTATTGCAGGATCAAAGGATATGCACAGTTTTATAGCCCTTTAAACAAAGTTCCAAATTGTTCTCCAGAATAGTTGGGCCAGGTTAAAACCCCAACAAAATTAGTTCATTAGTGTATATATTTCCCTCATCCTTTCCAACATTAGTCATTTCTGATAGGTATGAGGTGGATACTAAGAACTATTTTAATTTGTGTTTCTCCAATCAATTATGATTTAGAATTTTTTATATGACCTTAAATAGCTTTGAATTCTACTTCTAAAAGCTGCCCATTTCATAACCTTCAACAATTTATCAATTTGGGAATGGCTCTTATTTTTATTTTACAAAACTTCATATATATATTTGAGAAAAGAGGACTTTATCTGAAAAATGGTACAGTTTTTAATAATATTACTTCATTGTTTATTGTGCCTTTTATCAAAATGTAATTTCCTTGATAATCTCTTTTAATTTTTTTTTCTTTT
This sequence comes from Monodelphis domestica, assembly GCF_027887165.1. NCBI lineage: Eukaryota > Metazoa > Chordata > Mammalia > Didelphimorphia > Didelphidae > Monodelphis > Monodelphis domestica. The sequence goes on from NC_077232.1 coordinate 256,565,344, forward strand.
CCTTTGTCCGAGAGTATGATTTTTACCCCTGCTAGATTCAACTTCATATCCTTTTTTTTTTCCCCTAATCTAGGAAGTTGTTCCTTAAGGGAAAGGATATTTAGAAACAGCTCTTCCAGCCAGGACTTTAGGGTCCTGTTGCTGAGATTTAAAACAGCTGTTTTCTATCTAACTATCAGAGTCACACAGCTGGGAAGTATCCGAGATCCGATTTGAACACAGGACCTTCTGTCTCTAGGCCTGGCTCTCAATCCACTGAGCTACCCAGCTGTCCCTTAAGATTAAAGGGAAGAAAAAGAAAAACTTCTGATTCCAATTTAACTTAAGGAGAAAAGAGAAGAGAGAAAAAGTTTTTTATACTCAAGTGTTCTAGCAGCTGTGTCTTTAAGCCAAGTTTGCTGTTAAAAGGGACTAAGTGGTGAGAAGGTAGAGTAAAAAGGCAAGGAATTTCAGAAGTTTATTGAGAGAATTCTTTAGACTCCTGTGTGGTCAGCCACAAAGTGACAAGGAAATCACTTTAAAAGACTGATATATATATTAATTTAAGGTCGCCAAGGAATTCAGCTATGTAATTCCTAAATGAAAACTCAAGTCAGCAGTCAACCTTTTATGGAGTTTTTAATTACAAACAGGAGGAAGAAAGGAATTAGAGGTAGAGAGAGAGGGAGAGAGAGAAAGGGGAGAGAAGGGAATAGGGCTTAAATACCCCCTCTGTTTAGGCTGGGCCAAAAGGCCCAAGCCCTTAGATAGCTGAGGCAAAGAAAAGAGATCAGTCCCTATCACTCATGTGACCAAAATGGAGAAACAGTCTCAGGGGCCTCCACCTCCAGCCTCCTTCAGAGCAAAACTTCTCAGAGCACAACCTCTCAGAGCAAAACCTCTTGACCTCCCCCAGTCCTCAGACCCTGCTATCTTTAAGGAAACCATCTAAGTTCCCTCCCCTCAGTTCTCACATCTACCAATCACTGTCCATGTCTTCCCTGTGCCAATGGTGGCTCTAGCTTAACCCAGGACCGCCCAGAGATCTTCCCCTTAGCACATGTCTGTTGAAGGTCATATTCTCAAATAATTAAATCTTGATCCTTGCTGCAGCCCTTCCTAAATCCTTTTACTCTGAGTAGGGTGGAGATTTTAGTTTCAAGACCTGGTTCTGTCATTCCAAGTATCTCTATCGTATCAATTCTAAAATCAATCATGACTCAAAGAACTTCCTGTTCTATGCTTAAGCATAGGTCAAAGCCCTTTCCATTGTTTAGCAAAAGGTTTCTGTCCTAAAGTAGTCTTAGGTAGGGAGGAGAAGGATCCTCCTATGCTAGGAGGTTTCACATTCCAATAGAGTTCTTACTATGAGTAGGGAATTTTTTCCAGTATGAGATTTCCCAATGGGGAAATTTCCAACATTCATAAGTCTAAGAAATTTTAAGGTTTACAGTACACATCTTTCTATTTCAAGTATGTTTCTTATAAACTACATATTCTTGAATTCAGTTTTCTAACCCATTTTGCTATCTACTTCCATTTTGTGGATGAGCTCATGACATTCATATTCATAGTTATGATTAATAGTTGTGTATTTTCCTCGATACATTTTTTTATTGTTTATCCTTCCCTCTCTTTTGCCTTTCTCTCCTCACAAGTCTCTTCAGACTACTGCCTCCCTTAATCTGTGCCCCCTTCTATAATTTTTCCTTCCTCTCTTCTCTTATCATCTTTGACTCCTAGTCACTATTTGATTACATCATTTTCTCTACCCAGATAAGTGTTTGTGTATGTATTTATCTCTCTTTGAACCAATCCTCATGAGAGTGAGATTCAAACACACATTCTCCCATTTCTCTCCCTTCTTTAAAAGCTCTTCCTTGTGTGCCTGTTTTATGTGAGATAATTTTCTTCATTCCACCTCTCCCCCCTTATCCCAGTACATCCCTTTCCATCCCTTCAAAAGCAATTTATTCCTATATTTTTTGTCTAGGTAGATTTGTCCTAACTGCCCTAATTATGATCAAATTCTTAGGACTTTTATGTATCCTCTTCCCATATAGGAATGTACATATTAGATTTATTAAATCCCTTATGATATATTTTAATGCTGCTCTTAAATTTTTTATTTGAACATCAGATTTTTTATTCAACTCTAGTCTTTCATTAGAAATATGTGAAAGTCTTTTACATATGATACTCAGTTTTGCTGGGGAAGCTTTTCTTGGTTGTAATTCTAGCTCCTTTGTATTCCAGAGAATTGTATTTGAAACCATCTGTTCCTTTAATACAGAAGCTGTAAACTCTTGTTTTCTCATTGTTTCTTTCTGGCTACTTACAATATTTTATCCTTGACCAGAGAGTTCTCAAATTTGGCTATATTATTCATGGAAGTTTTCATTTTGGGATCTCTTTCAGGCTGCGATTGGTAGATTCTTTCAATTTTATTTTACTCTATGTACCTAAAATATTGGGGAAGTTTTCCTTTATACTTTCTTGAAGTGTAATATCTAGACTCTTTTTTAGATCATGTCTTTTAGGTGGGCCAATATTTTTTTGATTGTCTCTCCTTGATTTATTTTCCCAGGTCAGTTGTATTTCTGATGAGATAGTTCACATTTTCTTCTCTTTTTAAAAATTCTTTTGTCTTTGTTTCATTGTCTCTTAATGTCTCATTGAGTCATTTACTTCTACTTCCTGGATTCTAGTTTTGGAGAAATTGTTTTCTTTCAGTGAACTTTTGGCTTCTTTTTCCATTTGGCAAATTCGCCTTTCTTCAATGATTTTTTGTGACTCTTTCACCATTAAGCAAATTTTGTTTTTTAAAATGTTATTTTCTTCAGTAATTTTTGTGCTTCTTTTTACCAAACTTTTAATTTTCTTTGCAAATTTTCTTTCATCACTGTCACTCCTTTTCTCCATTTTTCCTATACCACTCATGTCTTTCCTTTAACTCTTCTATTAATTCTTGTCAGGCTTGTATTTAATTAGCGTTTTTCTTTACTTGTAGTTATTGTCTTCTTTTGAGTCTGTGTCTTAGTAATTCTTTGCCACTACAGTAGTTTTTTTATGATTAAGTTCTTTTTGTTTGGTTGGTGTTTGTTCATTTCCCAGTCTAACATTTGACTTTGAACTTTAATTTAAAGTTGGCCACAGCCCACTATATCTGCCATATGTATTTTCCACTTTTCTGGGTCAAGGGTAATGATTATCAGACTTTTGCCATATTTTGCTAGAATGGGGGAGAAAGGAAATTTAAGCCTTGTCAGTGTTTGTAGGCACAGGCTCATCCTGTGCTGGATGGCTCAAAAGGAAACCACCCTTGGTGTATTGATGATGGAGGCTACCTAACCTGTAGGTAGGATTCAGAGACCTTTCCAGACCACAGCTGAGTTCTCTTTCAGCTTTGCTCTGCTTCAATACTTCAGCCAGACTATCCCCAGGCTAAGCCATTTGTGATCTTTACCCTTGTCTTAAGCCCTAGAATAAGACAATTGTAAACCTCAAAATTCCTTAGACTTATAAATGTTGGAAATTTCACCATTGGGATATTTCATACTTGGAAAATTTCTTACTGATAGTCTATTGGAATGGGAACTCCATTGGCATGGGAGGTTCCTTCTCTTCCCTTCTTAAGATTACTTTAGGACAGAAACCCTTTGCTGAACAATGGAAAGGACTTTGACCTATGCTTGAGCATAGAACAGGAATTTCTTTGAGTCTTGATTGATTTTAGAATTGATACAATGGAGATACTCCACCCTATTCAGTCCTAATAGGATTGAGTAAGGGCTGCAGCCTAGATCAAAATTTAATTATTCCAATCTCTACCATACTCAAGTTAACAGGATTTAGAAAGGGCTGTAGCAAAGGAGTATAGATTTAATCATTTGAAAAATATGACCTTCAACAGACATGTGCAAAAGCCAGAAACCTCTGGGCGGTCCTGGGTTAAGCGAGAGCCTCCATTGACAGGGAAATTGATAAAGAGTGATTGGTAGATGTGAGGACTGAGGGGAGGCAACTTGGATGGTTTCCTTAAAGATAGGAGGGTCTGGAGACTCGAGGGAGGATTGAGTTTTTGGTCGGTGTGGTTCCTGGGCTCTGAGGGAGCTTGCTCTGAAGGAAGCTGAAGGTGGGGGCCTCTGAGACTGTTTCTCCATTTTGGACACGTGAGTGAAAGGGACTGATCTCTTTTCTTTGCCCCAGCTATCTAAGGGCTTGGGCCTTTTGGCCCAGCCTAAACAGAAGGGGTATTTAAGCCCTATTCCCTTCTCTCCCCTTTCTCTCTCTCTATATATCTCTAATTCCTTTCTTGCTCCTATTGTAATTAAACTCCAAAAAAAGGCTGACGGCTGACTTGAGTTTTTCATTTAGGAATTACATAGCTGATTCCTTGGCGACCTTAAATTAATATATATCAGTCTTTTAAAGTGATTCCCCTGTAACATTGTGGCTGACCACACGGGAGTCTAAAGAATCCTCTCAATAAAACTTTTTCCTTGCCTTTTTACTATACTGTTTCACCACTTAGTCCTTTTTTAAAAAAAAAAAAAAACTTGGCTTAAAGACACAGCTGCTAGAACACGTGAGTATAAAAAACTTTTTCTCTTTTCTCCTTAAGTTAAATTGGAATCAGCAGTTTTTTCTTTTTCTTCCCTTTAATCTTAAGGGACAGCTGGGTAGCTCAGTGGATTGAGAGCCAGCCCTAGAGGCAGAAGGTCCTGGGTTCAAATCAGACCTCAGATACTTCCCAGCTGTGTGACTCTGACAGACAGAAAACAGCTGTTTTTAAATCTCAGCAACAGGACTCTAAAGTCCTGGCTGGAAGAACTGTTTCTAAATATCCTTTCCCTTAAGGAACAACTTCCTGGATTAAAAAAAAAAACCCTGTGGAAAGTTTGTTGCTTTGCCCTGCTCCCCACCTGTTTTGTGAAATTACAAAATATACATATAAAAATGAGTACTACATTCTTTGACAATTATATGGCAGCTGAAGAAGTAGGGGCATTGAGGAATGAAGGATACCTCCAAATTTTTATATTAATAGGTACTGTCATTTTTGTACTCCTCAATACTATATTTAGAGATGAAAAAATAAAAAATATTGAGGATAAAATAAAACAAAATGAGGATAAAATAAAACAAAATGAGGATAAAATAAAACAAAATGAGGATAAAATAGAAAATATTGAGGATAAAATAGAAAATGTTGAGGATAAAATAGAAAAAAATGAGGATAAAATAGAAAATATTGAGGATAAAATAGAAAATATTGAGGATAAAATAGAAAAAATTGAGGATACAATAGAAAAAATTGAGGATACAATAGAAAAAATTGAGGATAAAATAGGAAATATTGAGAATAAAATAGAAAAACTTGAGGATAAAATAGGAAATATTGAGAATAAAATAGGAAATATTGAGGATAAAATGGGAGATATGGAAGATAAAATAGGAAAAATTGAGGAAAAAATGCAAGCCCAATTAGAAGATCTAAAATGTTTCTTACAGGATCAATGGGCAAACACCCACTCTACCAGAAACAGACCTGTTTCTGAACCTTTGAATGAGGAAATTTCCTTCCCTGAAATAGAGATGGAAAACACCTTCCCTATAGCCCAGTTAACAGACTGCTTCTCTCGTGCAGTGCAAATCTTGTCTGAATTTAATCCCCAAAACCCTTCCCCTGCAATCCCAGCTTCTCATGTTCCTTCTCCTACAGAAAACCAAATTCCAATGCAAGGGAGATCTTGTCCTCCTAGAGAAACCTGTCCTTGTCAAACTGACCCACAGGTGCAAAATTCAACTAGAGGCCTGTTTCCTCTAAGAGAAGTACCTGAAATAGGACGAAATGGGGATGTGGTGACTTTAAGACATAGGATACCGTTTACTCCCCAAGAAATAAATGAATTTACACGAAATATCCCCACATATGAACAAGATCCTTTTCTAGTAACAAAAAAGATGGGAGACATATTTTTTCAATATAATCCGTCTTACAAGGACGTTGAGAGCTTACTACAGGCTTTTTTAAGTGAACGTGAAAAAAATAAAATAATTGCTCATGTCAACAAAACCCGGGGGCGTAATGCAGCACATTGGCCATCTCAGGATCCCGAATGGGACTATAATAATCCTGAGGACTATCTACAACTATACCGTTGTAGAGAGGCCATCCTCACGGCCATGAAGGAATGTGCGGACAGTACAGATAAGTGGATGGAACTGGAAAAAATTAAGCAAAAGGAAAACGAAACACCCTCCAGATTTATGGACAGAATTATCGAGTTTGGGGACAGATACTTAGATTGGGACTTAAATAAAGAGAATAGTTTAAGACAAGTTAGAAGAATCTTTGTAAATAATTCTTGCAAAGTAATTAAAAATTATTTTAAAACACAATGCCCAAGATGGTCAGATATGGACCTTGAAGAATTGCGAAAAACAGCTATATATGTTTTTAAGGGAAACGAAGAAAAGGAGAAAGAGAATAATGACGACATGGAGGAAATGAAGAAAAAAATGAGATGTGTAATAGATAGGATAACTAAATTAGAAAGTGGGCATGATAATAAACCAACGACAATTGCCCCTCTCCAGAAATCCAATTATCAATCCATTACTTGCCACTTCTGTGAGAAGAAGGGCCACAAAATGATGGAATGTAGAACCTTTCTTAAGATGTTTGGAAGGAATACACAGTTTAATAATGGTTTTAGAAATAATAACTATAGAAATTATGATAATGGTTATAGAAACCAGAATTCTAGAAATTATAATAATGACTATGGAAATAACTATAATGAATATAGAAATAAGAACTTTAGAAACCAGAATTATAGAAATAGGAATTGGGAATTTAATGACAATGCTCAAATTGAAGAAAATTTTAATGATAATACTCAACAATATATGAGAAATGGCGCTCGTCCAAAAATTACTCGAGGTACTAATGATCCTCAGAGAGGTGCCCTTCAGGAGGGTGCCCAGGGAACTTCCCAGTATAATAAAGATGATTCTTCTTAGATTGTATTGATTTTGTTGATATTAATTAACCTTTTTCAGTTTTTTTTTCTCTCCTCTCCAAATAGTAGGAAAGATGAATAAAGAACTTAAGACTATGATTGGCAAATTATGCACTGAGACCCATTTAAAATGGCCTGAAATTCTCCCTCTGGCCCTATTTTATCTTAGAAGCAGGCCTAGAGGAGACTTACATATTTCACCATTTGAGATGCTTTTTGGACATCCGCCTATACAGGCTAAGCCTTTCTCCCCGGCTTATACATCGCTATTAGGGGGAGATATTACTATTGCTTCCTATATACAGGAGTTACAGCACAAACTACGTGAACTTCATGAATCCGGAGCTGCAGTACAAGCTGGACCATTAGACTTTTCTCTGCATGACCTGAACCCAGGAGATAAAGTTTATATCAAGAATTTCAAGCGAACTGGAGCAACTGAACCTTCATGGGAAGGACCATTCCAAATATTATTAACTACTCCAACATCTATAAAGATTGGAGAAAGAGACTCTTGGATTCACTGCTCACATGTGAAGAAAGCATCTTCTGCTGAGACTGATTGACTCTATCTTATCATATGAATTGTGACTCTATCTTATCATAAGAATTGGAGATAATAATCCATAGACAAATGGATGCTGGTTTTTTTTTTCAAGAATATATTGAATTACTGATTTTTTTTATTATTTTTTTCTTATTTCTTTTCTTTTATTTTTTGATAAGAATATTTGATTTTTTCTCATTTTTGTACTGAAGGTACACATAATTAATATTAATATTATTTTTCCCTGCAGTAATACAAGTTAATATATATACTCTTGCTATAATATCAATATATGCCTAAAAGCTTTAAACTATGGGAACCTGCCATTTATTGATAAAATATTATAGGACTGTGATTAATGTTTGTGTCTGATTCCAGGAAAAGGAATAAAAACAAGGAGCACAGACTAAACCTGAATAGTGCCAATAGAGCACACAAGAAATATTAAAGTGAGACTCGAGGTTGCGACGCTTAACTTATGTTTAAGTCGTAGGACTTCCTTGTATCTACACTCTTTTCGAAATACTCAAACAAGTACAAAGCTTGACTATCATGCTGGCTCCCTATATCTCTGAAGGAAAAAAATCAGACAAGGGAATGACATTTCCCCATCAAAATAAAATTCTAATTCTTTCCTTCTTATATTATGGCAACTTCCTGTAGTCTTGGCTACAAATGGCTAAGAGAAATATTACTGTATTGTGTCCTACATACTTGTGGGATAGAAATTACTTTAAACTGGACCTATACAAGGCCTATTTTGAAATTTTCTTATGTTTTTGATTATTTTTCTATTTTTTTGATAATTGACACATACAACCCCATACCTGAACATTGCATTCTGAGCTTAACTTGATATTTTTTTTTTAAATACTTACTTCAGGGGGGATTGTATTTTAATTTAAAATCTAAGAAATTTTGAATTTTTTTTGTTTGAGATTTTATTTTTATAAAAATCCAAGACTTTTGTTTAAGATTTTACTTTTATAAAAAATTCAAAGATTTTGATTTTGTTCAAGAAAAGATCTTCAAGAAAGAAGCTTGAAACTTTTATATCCAGAGAATGAACTGTTGCAGAAAGATGCCAAAAACCTACACTTCATCAAGAAGATTAAGAATGAACTTTCGATGTGATTGATTGGACTGAACTTTTGATTGAACATTTATTGTAACATTTATGCCAAAAGGGACTGCCCCTAATTTGGCTTTCTGTCAATGCGCCTAGCAAACATTGGTTTTGCTTTCTTTTCTTTTCTATTTCCTCTCTCACTATTCTAATTTCTCCTAGAAAATTGAATATTGTATATATCTTTAGTTAGAAGTGAATTTAGAACTACAAAATGATTATATTAAATGATCAATGGGGAGACTAGTCTCCCAATGATCATCAGGGGGGATTGTAAACCTCAAAATTCCTTAGACTTATAAATGTTGGAAATTTCACCATTGGGATATTTCATACTTGGAAAATTTCTTACTGATAGTCTATTGGAATGGGAACTCCATTGGCATGGGAGGTTCCTTCTCTTCCCTTCTTAAGATTACTTTAGGACAGAAACCCTTTGCTGAACAATGGAAAGGACTTTGACCTATGCTTGAGCATAGAACAGGAATTTCTTTGAGTCTTGATTGATTTTAGAATTGATACAATGGAGATACTCCACCCTATTCAGTCCTAATAGGATTGAGTAAGGGCTGCAGCCTAGATCAAAATTTAATTATTCCAATCTCTACCATACTCAAGTTAACAGGATTTAGAAAGGGCTGTAGCAAAGGAGTATAGATTTAATCATTTGAAAAATATGACCTTCAACAGACATGTGCAAAAGCCAGAAACCTCTGGGCGGTCCTGGGTTAAGCGAGAGCCTCCATTGACAGGGAAATTGATAAAGAGTGATTGGTAGATGTGAGGACTGAGGGGAGGCAACTTGGATGGTTTCCTTAAAGATAGGAGGGTCTGGAGACTCGAGGGAGGATTGAGTTTTTGGTCGGTGTGGTTCCTGGGCTCTGAGGGAGCTTGCTCTGAAGGAAGCTGAAGGTGGGGGCCTCTGAGACTGTTTCTCCATTTTGGACACGTGAGTGAAAGGGACTGATCTCTTTTCTTTGCCCCAGCTATCTAAGGGCTTGGGCCTTTTGGCCCAGCCTAAACAGAAGGGGTATTTAAGCCCTATTCCCTTCTCTCCCCTTTCTCTCTCTATATATATCTCTAATTCCTTTCTTGCTCCTATTGTAATTAAACTCCAAAAAAAGGCTGACGGCTGACTTGAGTTTTTCATTTAAGAATTACATAGCTGATTCCTTGGCGACCTTAAATTAATATATATCAGTCTTTTAAAGTGATTCCCCTGTAACACAATATGATATAGTGGATGGAATTCTCAATTTGGAGTCTGGAAGATCTGAATTTGTATCCTATAAACATCTATTAGCTGTTTGACCCTGGCCAAAAAACAAAACAACAACAAAAAAAAAACCCTTTATTTCTTGAACCTCACCTTCCTCATCTGTAAAATGAGGAGGTTAGAATAATAATCTTTAAGATCTCTTCCAGCTCTATATCTATGCTAATTTCCTAGTTATGGTGTTGCTAACTACTCTCTAGATTCTCAATCTTTTTTGCTAATGTATGACATATATAACCAAACCCAATACCAATCCTAGTAGGACAGAATTTCAGAAGGATTTTCACCACACTGAGCCTTTCACTCTTCTACTAACTAGTCTTCTTGGTTTTTTTTTTTTTTGGTTGCTATATAGCATTCAATTATCATTGAGCTTTGTGTCCATTAAAGTCTTACTCATTTCTCAAACTTCCCTCTAGTCATTTTATGCTTGAAAAATTGATGTTTTTACCCAAGTATAAAACTTTATTTTCATCTAATTTATCTTTCTATCTCAGTCTGTAAATATTAAAGAAAAGAAAAGCTCAAGACCAATTCATATTATGCATTTGCTTTATTTCATATGTAAAAAAGCTAATCATTCCATTTATACCTTTGTCCAAGACACTGATAGCCCTGGTATCTAGTTGTAGCTGAGCACAGATCCCTGAAATACCTCCCTGTAGTCCTCCTAACACATTGATACTAGATATGAATGTCTGCACCTAACCCTTACATTTAAATGCTTAGACTACATCTTGTACTCTTTTTTGTAAAAATCATAGAAAAGACTTGATTACAGGCTCTGCTAAAATCTAGTGGAAGTAAATTCATTGTACGTCTTTATTTGATTAGTTTAGTTACCCCGTCTAAAAAAAGAGAAAAAATTAAGTGTATGGCATAATCTGTTCCTAATGAAGTTAGGCTGACTTTTTAAAAATCTGATTATTTAACTAGATTATTTCCTAAAACTACAAAAGATCCTTTTCTCCCCTCTCCTGGGTCCAAAATTTGAATAAAGAGGTCACAGTTGTCTTTGTCACTCAGGGAATATATCTGTGGTTTTACTGGTTTAGCTGAAGAATGCAGCTCAGCCCTTTCTCTGTAACTTATAAATCTTAGAGAATGGCCTTGGACACTAAAAGATCAGATGACTTGCCCAGAGTCATATAGTCAAAGCTAGCTCAATATTTACTATTCCTTTCTCTTTGTGGTTTACTGAAGTATACAGTCATTAACCAAAGAATCTATGAGAGAGGAACATAAGTTAATCATTTAATTGGGTGCGGGAGGGGAGTGGCCCTTTTGAAAGAATGAGAAATGCAGCAATCTAAGTCATCTGTTTGTTTCTAGGCTGCATATTCAGCAAACATAGATATTAACCAGGCAGGGTTTAATGTAGAAATTAGACTGAAGAAAGAGTTACACGAATTGAATTCTAAATTCTATTTCATTACCTACTAGATAAGTTACTTTAATTTTCTGGACCTCAGTTTCCTCATCTGTAAAATGAAATATTTGAAATAGATGTCTTCAGAGGTCCCTTTCAGTTCTTTTTTTCTTTTTTTGCTAAACCCTTATCTTTCTTCTTACAATTGACATTGAGTATTGGTTCCAAGGCAGAAGGGGAATAAGGGCTATTGTAAGGGAGAATGCAAACCCCTGCCTTTAGCCTCTTGCAAAAGTCCTGCTTTCCTTCATTCTCCCTTGCACTAGGCAACTGGGATTAAGTGATTTGCCCAAGGTCACACAGCTAGGAAGTATCTGAGGTCAAATTTGAACCCAGATCCTTTGACTCTAGGACCTTTCCAGTTCTAAAAGGTTATCTATTTATCATAATGATTCATTTCTACTCCATGGAGCAAGATGCCCTTGAATCTTGGTGTCTCCTCCTTCCCCCCTGCTTTTTGGTTTCCTTTTGTGGGATGTCTTCCCCCATTAAATGGCAAGCTTTTGGGGGCAGAGACAGTCATTCTTTTTCTTAGTGGGATTCCCAGTGCTTTGTACAGCTCCTGAGGCAGAGTAAGTGCTTAATAAACATTTACTGAATTGAATGAATGATGTTAACCAATGATGCTAAAAATAAGAAATTGGATCTGATTAGACTTTACTATGTTTATTGGCATTTTGAGTTGTTATAACTGTCACATGGTGCAGGATTTAGAACTAAAGTCTAAAAGACCTTAGAGGACCTTGATTCAAATCCTCTCACAGAGTCACATAGCTAATATGTGTCTAAAGCAAGTTTGAACACAGCTCTAATAGCAGCTAGCTAGTACATTGGCTAGTGTCAGGCATGGAGTCAGGCAGACCTGAGTTCAAATCCAGACTCAAATACTTCCTAACTGTGTGACCCTGAGCAAGTCATTTAATCCTGTTTGCCTCAGTTTCCTCAGTGGTCAAATGAGTTGAAGAAGAAATGGAAAACCACTTTAGCGTATCTGCCAAGGAAACCTCAAATGGAGTCACAAAGAGTCAGAAAAAACTGAAAAAATGGCAGAACAATGCCATACAACTTCTTCACTCCATTCTTCTCACCATACTGCTTCAGTGCAAGAGAAGAAATGGATGGAAGTTTAAATGAGGCAAAGGTAGGCTTGAGGTCAGGAAAAGCTGCCTAGAGCTACCTAAGAGGTGATGTCCTCCTCAGGGACATCTTCAAGCAGAGGCTAATTGACCCTTTTCAGATACCAGATACATCAGCGTGGGGATTGCTTTTTGGGGTGCTTTGGTCTAGGTTTTAACCAAATTCTAAGCTCAACATGCTTAGAATTTTTTTTTTTACATTTATACACACACTTTTATTTGCACAATACAGTCTTGGTATAACAGTGTCTGCTTCCCCTGCCTTTGTAGCTGCCAAGAAAACAGGGTCATTTACTGTATCTCGAATCATGGCAAGTCTCCTTGGCTTTTGTCTGGCCACTGGACTTCAATGCCTGGAAGAGAGAATGAGGCTGCTCTGCCTCAATCATATCCGATTTATTCAAGTCAGAAGGCTGCTGTCCCTCCAGGGATGCCATTTTGGTCCTCTTCAAGTATAAAGAACACCGACTCTTTGGATTGGGTGGCTGCCAAGACTCCTTCCAACTCTCCAGCTAGGTGGTTCTCTGCAGGCAGAATGGTACCACTTTGGAGTAAAGATGCTAATAGGGAGGTTGGGAGAGATCTAGAGAATTCATTGACAAGCAAGGGCACAGAATTCAGAAACCAAAAACCCTGGCTTTCAGCGATTCCTAGAATTCATGAAGCCATCTTGCACCCAGCTCTCCATCTGTCCATCAATGTGCTTTTCCACTCTAACTTATTTCAAAAGAATATTTTAGAGCAAAATTTCATGCGGATGTAGCTTTAAACACACACACACACACACACACACACACACACACACACACACACAAACCCAACCACCCCAATCTCAGGCAGCATCTCTATCCTGACTCCCTCTTTCAGCTTTGAAAAACCAAAGGAAAGATGAAACTGATTATACCCGAAATGTAATTTAAAATGCAAATGTGGAGTCTGCAGGGAGGCGGCCTCAGCTAATTGTAGTTTATTCTTCCCTGGCTTCCCAGACTGTGGGTTGTTACCTTATTCCTCCAGGGAATGCTCAGACCACAGCTGCACTGCCATACTCTGACCTTTTGGATGAAATATGTTTGACCTTAAAAAAAAAAGACTGAATAAAAAGCCTCCACTCCACACATCCCCAGAAATCAATAAATGCTTAACCCTATGCAGGAGCATGCTGAAAGGCAGCCATATGTGACAGAATGGCTGTTAACTCATGAGGAATCCCAAGAAAGAAGAGCTGCAAATGATAAAGGAAACACAGCACAGCCTATATTCTTAGATAACCCACTTAGTTGCGGAATTTTTTTTTTTTAATTCAGCCCATGTATTGAGACCCTGTTTGGAGGAGATTAAGGATTTTATTTTTAGACTCACTTGGAGTGAACTTAAAAAAAATATGCCATTGTAACCCTTGCTTGTTTTTCTTCCCGGCAAAGCTCAAATCCTCTATTCATATGAGGTCTGATCCTAGGGCGAGCTTGGGTGAATAGATCAGGCTGCCTTAGAAAACAGATTGCTCTTTTGAGATCTTAGGGCATCCTTGCAGGAAAAGTGTAGAGCCGCTTTCCTAATTCCTGGGCTTTTTCTTTAAAAACGGGTTCCCTTTCCAGAAGTGGGAGCACCCTGGTACTTGGAAAGGGGCACCCCAAATTGCACGAGGATAAGCTCCCTTATGCAAACTGCCGGTGGCCCTGAACTTGATAAGGCGGGCCCAAGATCTTGTTTTCTGTCTCTGGGGGACAAATGCGCCAGGCAGACCAAGTGGTAGGTAAACCCCGGACAGACTGAGAGTCAATGTCAGTGCGGTCAGGGTGACCCGGGTTGAAGGCCCTCTTCTGCCATATACAGACTGTGACCCTGGAAAAATCCCATCCAGTCTCGGTGGCCCCAGGCGGTTATATAAGACAGTTAAGTTGCAGAAATAAAATGGTCCCCCCAGAGATGGGGGAGCTGAAAACATAAGCCTGGACAAAACCAAACACAAATCTTGGGGCTGAGGACAGACTTGGGTGGAAGAAGGTGCTTACATTTTCCTCCAAATTCCTTTTGTTTTCGAATCCAAATACATGATTTGTGATTTCATCAGTCCTGATGAGCAAACAGTCTCTACCCATGTGAATTTGCAGCTGCCCAGTCATTGGCTGGCTTTGCTGTGGCCTTGAGAGGCTGTGATGTGCCCAGGACCAAACGACCCATATGTGTCAGAGGTGGGGCTCAGGCTCAATTCTGAGGCTGTGCCAGTGGCCTCCAAACTTTTTTGATCCCTCACTCCCATAATTGGAGGCAGCTAAGTGGAATAGTGGATAGAACACTGAGCCTGGAGTCAGGAAAACCTGAATTCAAAGCAGACTTCAGGCAGTGTGGCCTAGAAAAGTCACTTAACTTCTGGCTGCCTCAGTTTCCTCATCTGTAAATAGGCATGATAATAAGGCATATGTTCACGGGTTGCTGTGAGGTTTAAATGCGATGATATTTGTAAAAAAGGCATTTAGCACAGTGACTATATATACATGACAGGTATATAATGGGTACTATCTACTAATGCTTATTTTCTTCATTTGTGAGGAAAAAATGAACCCTTTACAAATGCATATTTATTCATAAATCCTATTATATTAAATTCTACATTATTATACATTTGTAAATTATATGAGTTATATTAATACATTATGTACACTATGAAATATATAGAAATAAAAATATTGAAAGGATGGGAGAACTAAAATTTTTAATAGTGCCAAGAAAACTCTTTTTTTCCTCTGAGAGCATTATGATTGAATATGCTTCATTATTTTTGGAAAAACCTTGTGTATGTCCTAGAGGAGAGGACATATTTATGAATGAATAATTATTGCTAACAATTGTGTAGTTAATCTGATCAATGCAGCTAAGAAAATAATTTAATTTTTTAAAGAAACCTTTTATAATAAAAAATTATAATAGAAGTAATCTGTAGATGATATATGAATACCAGCAGATGACATAGTTTAGAAACTTAGAAATGCATAAGATATGTGTATAGTATTGTATAATATCACCATGTTTTATCTTTTGTTTCCCTTTATATACATAATTTCTTTTCTTGTAAACAGTCCATAAATAAAAAGAAAAATAATTCAGATTTTTATCTCTAATATGAAGGAAGGGCCAAAATATTTTATGGGGATTTTCCAGATCACAGGAATTCTGTATCCCTAACCCCCTTTATGTGGACGGGATACCCGTATTCACTATTCCCAATACAAAAACAACAAATGAAATCAATGGCTCTCTATTTCAGCTCATTAGAAAGTTGTCATCATTCTTCTTTCTTTACTAGCTTCTCTTTAATGGATACTATCATATTATTGTCCTACCATGTTTGGTTATTTTCATTGCTTTTTGGTATGAGTGAAGAACAATGAGACTACAAAGTACAGGTACAAGGATTAATGGAAAAATCTGCAAAGGTAGGCTGGATCCTAGTTGGGAAAGGCTTTAACTAACAAACATAGGAGTTTGTCATTAAACTGGTGTTTATTGAGTAGAGGAGTGACATGGCCAGATTTGTACTTTAGGTAAATCCCTTTATTAGATAGCTCTGTGGACAGACTTGAGGCAGAGAGACCAGTCAAAGACCATAGTTCAGGGGAGAGATGATAAGGAATTGGAATAAGTTAATGCCTGTGAGTCAGTCCATGGAGAGAAGGGGACTTCAAAGATATGGAGCCAGAAATGAAAAGATATGGTTGTTGCTTTGTTGTAGCGCCTGAATGTGGAGCTGAGGGAGATGGTGAGGTTTTGAACTTGGGTGATTTTAGAAGCAATGACAGTTACTACTGTTGAATCACCTTCAAAAGAAATAGGGAAGTTCAGAAAAGGGATAGATTTGGGCGAAACAGCAATCTAATGAGCTCGGATGCATTTCACAACTCAACCATGGTGTAAAAATTAAAATTTATGTCAATAATAAATT
Organism: Monodelphis domestica; assembly: GCF_027887165.1. Taxonomy (NCBI): domain Eukaryota; kingdom Metazoa; phylum Chordata; class Mammalia; order Didelphimorphia; family Didelphidae; genus Monodelphis; species Monodelphis domestica. The sequence continues at coordinate 256,581,808 of NC_077232.1, forward strand.
TAAGAGATTTATCAATGATCATTAGAAATCAAGGAATAAAGGGGATACAAAATAAAGACCACATGCCAAAATGTAGTTCTTTTTTAGGGTAACAGATTTTCGATTATACAATGGCCGCTCAACCCATGCAACTCATTTCTGTCCCATTCAAACTAAAAGTTGGGGTATGGGTCACTTACTCCCTAATCATTGCCCTGGGGCGTACAGTGAACCCTCCAAGGGGTACCTGGTACAGCTGTGAAGCATTGTCTTGTTCTGTATTCAGTAATACTTGTCCTATATACTAACCTCTCTGTACCTTCCAAATGGGAAAAATACTGGCACTAACTTTCTTGAAGGTCACTGGGGATACAATGCTTTGTAAACTTTCAAGTGCTCTAGAACTATGAGGTATTATTATTCCTCAAGGCTTCCTCTCATTCATAACTTCCTGCAGAAGGGGATGGAGGTCTCCAAATTCCTTTCAATCACATTCTCTCTGAAATAAGGGTACTTTTTTTTTACTTTACTACTGGTAGGTACAGGGAAACTGGCATTGACATTAAATTAGTGAAAGGAGACCATTAGAATAGTATAAAATCTGGTTTAAAAGCTAGCAATTTTCCATCTATGTGGAGCTAGTTCTTTTTGTCTTCTCTAGTTCTTCACTGAACATTTTCTCCAGGATTTATCCTCTCATCCAATGGTTTTTGCTTTATTTTTTTTAAAAATTCATAGATATCATTTCTCCTTTTGATAAGGAATCAGAAGAAAGAAATTTCCTGTCTCCCATCTCTTTACAAAAAAGGTAACAACAAAGATCCCCAACAAAGAATCTGGTCAAATTCATTCAGATCTCAGAAAAAACCCTGCCTTTGTGTTTGTGTTTTCAGTATCTTCTTGTTCCATACAGGGAATTAATAATAAACAAACAAAATAAACAAACAAAATTAATAATAAACAAATAATAAACAAATTATTAAAAATAATAAAAAAATAAACAAAGTCTGAAAAATTCTGCCCTACCAAACATTCATAAGAATGTTTCAGTTTTCTCTACATGCCCTTGCCTGCCCTCTAGTGGAGGTGTTAGTGATGCTGAAAACAATTAAAGTCAAGATTTTGAGGTTCATTTGAATTTTGAATAAATTGAATTATTAAATTAGAAATAATTGTAACTTGTTTTTGCTACTGCCATGTGGTCTTCCTCCCATTCTTCTCTAGGCTATGCACCATGTCTTCCAGTTCTTGATCCTGAAGAATCTTTTCCCCTGGAATTACATAGAGTTATTATACATATAGAGGAATTACATATAAAGAGACAAGGTAGAGTCTTCTACCTTGGTATATTTTCCTTTTAATTGGATAAACTTTGTTTTTTCCCAAAAACTTCATTTAAGAAGTGCACCTTCCTCATCCATGACTACAGCAAACAGGTAGAGGGTTATGTTGGTTAAAAGTCAGGTAGTAGCTTAGACTTTTGTCTTGGATTTTCCCATGAGGTAAATCAAATTGTCTCGAGACTCTCTTTAATTTTATTATTTTATTTTGTTTTTGGAGGTGGAGTGGGTGGCTAGGCTTTCTCCTTTTCCCTTCCTTGCTATCACTTTATTTTTATTCATTTTTTTAAAAGTAAACCCTTACCTTCCATCTTGGAATCAATACTGTGTATTGGTTCCAAGGCAGAAGAGTGGTAAGGGGTTAAGTGACTTGCCCAGCTTCACACAGTTGGGATCTTCCTCCTTCCCTCCTCCATCAATTCCTTTTCTCCTTTGTTTTTACTTTTCTAAATAGTTGACTTTCAATTAATTGGAGGTGACTAATGAATTTGAAAGGGATTTTTGGGTCCTCTGAGTAAAAATCACCTAGAAGCAAGATGGGTTCATTTGCTGAAGATGACCACTGACAAGAAGAGAGATCTCCCAAACATAGTCTAGTTTACCTGCAAACCCATTCCAGGAATTGTTTGGACAGTGTAGAGCCAAGATAAAGTACAAAAACCCTAATCAGGAATCCCACAAACTGGGTTTCATTAGATTTAAGTATCAGCCTCACAGCACAATGGGACAATAGTTAAAGAATCCTGTTTTAAGTCATTCTAGTCATGTTTACTCTAAGTCTTTTAGAAAGGCTGCACAGTAAATAGTGTAGTAGATAGCCAGTTTAAGAATTCAAAAGTTCTGTCTCAAGTACTATATCTGACACATATTGATAGTATTATAGTTGGTAAGTGGCTTAACATCTTTGTTAACATCTAAACAACTCTCTTCACATTGTAAGTTGTATTGGTAGAGTTTCCTCATCTCTGGGTTTGACATCAAAAAATCACAGGTCTCCTTCTTATCCTTGTTGACATACACTGGGAGTCGTTTATGTTTAGCATTTTTCTTTTTGTGTAGGAATAAAATACCTTTTTCATACCTGAATCATTTTGGACGCTGAATACCTTACTACCTCCCGCTTTTGAGGAAACCTAGCAATAAGACTCAAAACATAAGAAATTAGTAAATAGGCCCCAGGGTGGATCCTTCATGAATGAATTCACTCCAGACCATAACACTTGGTTTCACAACAGAAGTGCCAAAACAAATAAAAATACAATAAAACACAGATAATTAAAGTTGGTTTTCTAAGTGAATATGTGACCCTATCCTTAAAGATCCCTAGATGTGGTTTATTTTTCCCTCGTTTCTATTTGAGTTTGACACCATTAGTCTGTTCCAGGCTCTTCACTTTAAAGATGAGTAATGGAGGTAAACAGAAATAACATCACTTGGCTACGTACATTGATACCAAGTAACAGAGCTAGGGTTTAACCTCACGTCCACTAATTTCAAATGTTGTCCCTCTGTTTTTTTTTTTTTTTTAATTTCATTACAACAAAGTCCTTTCCTAACTTTCCAGACTTTTTAATTGTTAATCCCCTCCAAGTCCTCCAGGATCCAAAAATGTTGTCTTCTTGCTATTCCTGGCGCATGCCATCTCCTGAATCCCTATCCTTTCCCAGGTTGTCTTCCTCTTCTAGAATTCTCCTCCCCTTCACATCCATCTGGCTTGTCAGGCTCTCTTAAGACTCAGCTCAAATCCTACCTTCTTCCTTTCTTCCTCTCTTCCACTGCTGCCTTCTGTGTGAGATTGCCTGACACTTTCATTGCCCCATGCTTCTAGAATGTCCAGTATTGTTCTCATTGTTGCCTCCTTTGGAAAGTGAGCTCTTTGAGATCAGAGATCTTCTAATTTTCCCCTGTGACCCCTGAATTTAGCAAATACTGCCTCCCTCAATTGAATCCAAGTTCCTTGTGGGCAGGTACTATTTTATTTTTGTTTTATTTCCTTTTTTTCCAACATAGTGGTTGGCAAATAGTAGATGTTTAATAAATGCTTATTAATTGGTTGATTGACTGACTATCTAGAACTCTCCAGCTAATTAGGTCTAGAACACAAAGCCCCATGTTCCTGGTCCAGGGCTCTTTCCTTTGCACCATATACAAAGATCAGCTTTTCCCATTCAGAATCCCTTCCCATCTGATCAAGCTCACTTCTGTTTTTAGTACTAGACACTGAAAGGAAAGCTAACACCACTGCCTTCCCCACAAACTCTCAGGATAAATCCCTAGGGGATTGCCCAGGCACAGTACATTCCTGTGATGTGTCTGAGGGCCAGGGGTAGGGGAACACAGTGGGGTGGGGAGGGCAGATCGAGTTCCTTTCTGAACCCTGTGGGGGAGATCATTTTACCCCTTGAAGCATGAGATTTGATTATCCTGCCTTCCCATGCATAGCTACAAATGTTATTACAGGTCATAAAATTAGCCAGCCCCTTGTACATCAATCTGCAGTATTTAACTGTAAGACCCGCTGTGGTTACTCCGCTCCACATGCTGGGCTGCTTTCCTTTGCCCTGTGGTGGCCCACCATTCATTTCACTGAACTGACCTTCTTATTCTTTTAGGGTGAGGAGCAGTTTCTAAAGACTTCTTCCTTCTATAGAATCCCTTTGCCCAAGCTTATCTCTATAAAAATAGAAAAATAAGAAAAAAAAGGTTCCTGAATCTTCAAAATATTTCATTTTATTTCTTTAAAGATTTCAGGGTAGGTTTGTTTGGTTAAAACAATTCTATTTAAATCCTCTACAAAATGAGGAAATAACACTAGCTTGATAATTATAATAATAACATATAATCTTTATAAAAGGGACTGAGATATCTCATTTCTCCTCTATTCTCTCCTACTTCCAACTCTCTTTTAGGACAGACCTATACTTTCATTGGTATAAGACGCTTCTGGTGAGGAAACTCTATCAGAACAGACAGACATATATTTGGGGATATAGTTTTAGAGAGCTATCTGGGGATATCAAGAGATTAAATGACTTACCCAGGGTTTTATAGTCAATATGTGTCCGAGAACTGACCTAAACCCAGGTCTTCCTGAGTCTGAGGCCAGCTTGTTATCCATTCTACTATCCCACCCCTCTTTATAGCACATATATTATTTCTTGGTGGAAAATCACTATTGTAGTGGGCATCAAAAGGAACAGAGGAGATGACAGGAAAGGAAAGACTGAGTAATAGAAGGTGAACATGACCCCTACTAGCAAAGTCAAATCTAAGGCAATAAGGTGTTCCATTCTAAGTCTTTGAGGGAGACTGAAATTTCCTCTGCTAATGTCTGGGGATGCTGCTCTGACTGTACACTAATGGGCCCCTCTTGACCTGAAAGAGGAAATATTCCCTCTGGGTGTCTCACTTCTACTTGGCCTTCTGGCAGCAAGCTCCCATATGCTTTGACCTCAAAATAAACATTTGCCATCAGGCCGGTGGGGGGGGGAAGGATGGAGAAGTAAAAATGGAGGTCTCTTATGAGGGTCTCAGAAATAAAGGGCACCAAATCCCATTCCTCCTTCCTTCCCATTGTCAACTAAGGGCACCATTTCTCATTCTCTTCTTCAGGTGCCCAACAAAAATAAGTAGCAGATATAAGCTCTAATTCAGTTTGAGTTTTGAACAGGTCATAAATGACTCGAGTCCCCTTTTTTCCACTGTATTATTCTCTTTTATCCTCCAGGGGTATCACATAAGAGTAACTTTTCATTCATAAGAAGTCTTTTGGGCTTTGGGTAGAGAGTTTGACTATTCGGGGAATGGGGCAGGAAAACACATTGTCATCAACAAAGTTGTGTCCAAATTCAAGGTTTGTTAGAAGGAAAAGTGGTAGGTTAAAAGTTGGGGGGAATAAACTATACCTATTTCTAGAAATGCATGAAATAGAGAGGGGTGTTATACTGTTCAGAAGTTCTAGTTTAGGCAACGGACATGGGCTACCTTTGAGGAGTTTTAATGCTATGTGTTGAGTATAGCTCTAGATATTAGATGGAAAATGATCCATTGACCCATTGTAGAGCTGGGCCCAATTCTGCATCAATTAGATTGCTTTTTATTATCTTGGTTCGAGACAATAATCTTGGTTTGGTCTAATAAGTGATGAGTTGGAAATATTACCAACTGGAAATGGACATGTCTGAAGTTGAGTGTCATGTAGAAGCAATGTGGTTGGAAATAATGTAGCCTATATGCCTCTTGCATCTGAGACTATGGTGGCCAGAGAAAATGAAGATGATGTAGACTTTAAAGAGAACAGAGTCTCTGACAAGGAAAATGTGGTAGAGAGTTTAGGAGTTTCCCCCAAAATTATGTCATCATTGGAAGTAAAAAAAAAAAAAGCTTTGAGACAATCTTTCAAACTCTGTGGACTCGCATGATAGATAAACCATGTTTAACTGGCAAACATGAAGAGATGATGATTGTGGGGGAAATGAGCCTATGTCTCTTGAACTCAAACTACTGTAAGGTAAATGGTCCAAAACCGGGATTCTTCATGGGATTTCAGATCAAATAATGAAATAACCACACAAGTTTCACAAAGGTGATTAATATTACTCAAAATATACCAAACAAACATCTATAAAGCCCTCTAAGAAGAGTATGATCTTCTAGGTCAAGAGAAAAAAATTCTATATCTGATGAACAATTGATTTTACTGGCCCTTTATAATTAGAAGCAGAAGATATATTCAGGTATATATACCAGGTATATTCAAAGAAGGGAAATGTTGACTGAAAGCACATACCAGAGAAAATACAAGAGGTAGCACAACTTTGGAGTTGGTATCAAAAGCTCTCATCTTTGGAAGGAGATTAGACTATAAGTAATGTCTTACTAGGGATTGACCACTTTGTTTGATACATGCTTACCTTGGTACACATACTGAATTCAGTGGGATGCCACAGTAACCCAAGTATTGTGGAAAAAAAAAAAACTTTTGTAGTCTATGGCTTCCTTGACAAGATTTGTTCTGATCTGCTTTTGAGGATAATTATTCAGAATGGTACTTGTTCTGGAAGGAATTAAGAAATTGAGAACCATATATTCCCATTATCAAATTCCTCCAGTCCTAACATTTAAATTACTCCCTGTTAAATACTCTGGGTACATTTAGGCCAGAGCCAAAGCTCTGTGGATCCAATCTGCAACAGTTGTGTTTTTTTACTTTTTTCCAGAAAGGTGGCAACAAGTTTTACCCAGGGAAAGCAAAGGCCTATATGAAAAAAATTGTAGTAACTTGTCTTAACAGTCTCAGGAAGGTTTAGAACACTAAAATCCTAGTACAAAGAAACATAGAGCTCCCCACAGATGAAAGCAAGCCAGATATATTGATGGAAGATACTGACAAAATGAAGGAGAGACCAGTGAAGATAATGGAAATAAGTTGTCTTCTGGTTCCTGATGGGGCACCTCCTATCAATTAATCAAACAATCAACAAATAAATTATGTGCCAGGCACTTTTTTTTTGCCAGTAAATTCTTTTTTTTTTTAAACATTATTTTATTTGGTTATTTTTGTACATTGTTCATTGGAAACAGATCATTTTCTTTTCCTCCCCCCCCCAATACCGCCCCACCCCTTCCCTAGCCGACGCGTGATTCGTCTGGGTATCACATGTGTCCTTGCTCTGAACCCATTTCCTCGTTGTTGGTATTTTCATTAGGGCATCATTTAGCATCTCTCCTCCATCATGTCCCCTCAACCTCTGTAGTCAAGCAGTTGCTTTTCCTCAGTGTTTTTACTCCCTCAGTTTGTCCTCTGCTTGAGGATAGTTTTTTTTTTTTCTCCTAGATCACTGCAGGTTGTTCTGGGACATTGTAAAGCCATTACTGGAGAAGTCCATTACATTCTCTTGTACCACAATTTGTCAGTCTCTGTGTACACATAGTTCCAAATTGCCCTCCAGAACGGTTGGATCAATTCACAACTCCACCAGCAATGCATTAATGTCCCTACTTTGCCACATCCCCTCCAGCATTCATTACTTTCCTTTGCTGTCATGTTTGAGGTGATACCTCAAAGTTGTTTTGATTTTCATCTCTCTGATTATAATAGATCTAAAACACTTTTTAATGTGCTTATTGATAGTCTTGATTTCTTTAACTGAAAATTGCCTATTTATGTCCCTTGCCCATTTATCAACTGGAGAATGGCTTGATTTTTTGTACAACTGGTTTAGCTCTTTATAGATTTGAGTAATTAGACCTTTGTCAGAGGTTTTTGTTATGAAGATAGTTTCCCAATTTATTGCTTTCCTTCTAATTTTAGTTACATTGGTTTTATTTGTACAAAAACTTTTTAATTTGATGTAGTCAAAATTATTTATTTTGCATTTTGTGACTCTTTCTAAGTCTTGCTTGGTTTTAAAATCTTTCCCTTCCCAAAGTTCTGACATGTATACTATTCAGTGTTCACTTAATTTACTTATAGTTTCCTTCTTTATATTCAAGTCATTCATCCATTCTGAGTTTATCTTGGTGTAGTGTGTGAGGTGTTGATCCAAACCTAATCTCTCCCACACTGTCTTCCAATTTTCCCAGCAGTTTTTATCAAATACTGGATATTTGTCCCAAAATTGGGGTCTTTGGGTTTGTCAAAGACAGTCTTACTGAGGTCATTTACTCCAAGTCTATTCCACTGATCCTCCTTTCTGTCTCTTAGCCAGTACCAAATTGTTTTGATGACAGCTGTTTGTAATATAGTTTGAGATCTGGGACTGCAAGGCCACCTTCCTTTGTATTTTTTTTCATTATTTCCCTGGATATCCTTGATCCTTTATTCTTCTAAATGAACTTTGTTATGGTTTTCTCTAATTCAATAAAATAGTATTTTGGGAGTTCAATGGGTATGGCACTAAATAGATAGATAAGTTTGGGTAGGATGGTCATTTTTATTATGTTAGCTCATCCCACCCATGAGCAATCAATGTTTTTCCAATTGTTTAGATCTAGTTTTAATTGTGTGGAGAGTGTTTTGTAGTTGTGTTCATATAGTTCCTGTGTTTGTCTCAGCAGATAGATTCCTAAGTATTTTATATTGTTAAAGGTGATTTTAAATGGAATTTCTCTTTCTAATTCTTGCTGCTGAACTGGGTTGGAGATACATAGAAATGCTGATGACTTATGTGGGTTTATTTTGTATCCTGCAACTTTGCTAAAGTTGTTGATTATTTCGATTAGCTTTTTGGTTGATTCCCTGGGATTCTTTAAGTAAATCATCATATCATCCACAAAGAGTGACAGCTTGGTCTCCTCATTGCCAATTTTAATACCTTCAATTTCTTTTTCTTCTCTAATTGCTACTGCTAGTGTTTCTAGTACAATATTAAATAATAAAGGTGATAATGGGCATCCTTGTTTGACTCCTGATCTTATTGGGAAGGCTTTGAGTTTTTCCCCATTGCAGATGATGTTTGCTGATGGTTTTAAGTATTTACTGTTTATTATTTTTAGGAAAGGCCCTTCTATTCCTATACTTTCTAGTGTTTTCAATAGGTATAGGTGTTATATTTTGTCAAAGGCTTTCTCTGCATTTATTGAAATAATCAAATGTGGTTTTTGTCGGTTTGCTTGTTTATGTGGTCAATTATGTGGATGGTTTTCCTAATATTGAATCATCCTTGCATTCCTGGAATGAATCCTACCTGATCGTAGTGAATAACCCTTGTGATGACTTGCTGGAGTCTTTTTGCTAGTATCCTATTTAAGATTTTTGTATCTATATTCATTTCATTAGGGAGATTGGCCTATAGTTTTCTTTCTCTGTTTTTAATCTGCCTGGCTTTGGGATCAGTACCATGTTTGTGTCATAAAAAGAATTTGGTAGAGCCCCTTCTTGGCTTAATCTGTCAAATAGTTTGTATAGTATTGGGGTTAGCTGTTCTTTGAATGTTTGATAGAATTAATTTGTGAATCCGTCTGGACCTGGGGATTTTTTCTTAGGGAGTTCTTTGATGGCTTCTTCAATTTCTTTTTCTGATATGGGGTTGTTTAGGTAATTTATTTCTTATTCTTTTAGTCTAGGTAATTTATATTTTTGTAAGTATTCATCCATAGCACTTAGATTGCCATATTTTTTGCCATATAATTGGGCATAGTAGTTTTTAATGATTGCCTTGATTCCTCTTCATTAGAGGTGAGGTCTCCCTTTTCATCTTGGATACTGTCAATTTGGTTTTTTTCTTTCCTTTTTTTAATTAGACTGCCTAGTACTTTGTCAATTTTGTTTGTTTTTTCAAAGTACCAGCTTCTAGTCTTATTTATTAAATCAATAGTTCTTTGACTTTCAATTTTATTAATTTCTCCTTTGATTTTTAGGATCTCTAATTTAGTCTTCATCTGAGGATTTTCAATTTGTTCACTTTCTAGTTTTTTAATTTGCATGCCCAATTCAATGACCTCTGCCCTTCTTAATTTGTTTATATATGAACTCAAGGATATAAATTTCCCCCTGAGTACTGCTTTGGCTGCATCCCATAGGTTTTGAAAGGATGTCTCACCATTGTCATTTTCTTCAATGAAGTTATTAATTGTTTCTATGATTTGTTCTTTAACTAGCTGGTTTTGGAGTATCATATTGTTTAATTTCCAATTAATTTTTTATTTATCTATCCATGTACCCTTACTAATTATTATTTTTATTGTACTGTGGTCTGAGAAGGTTGCATTTATTATTTCTGCCCTTTTGCACTTGTTTGCAATGATTTTGTGCCCTAGTTCATGGTCAATTTTTGTGAATGTATCATGTACTGCTGAAAAGAAGGTGTATTCCTTTTTGTCCCTATTTATTTTTCTCCATATGTCTACTAACTCTAATTTTTCTAAGATTTCATTTGCTTCTCTCACCTCTTTTTTATTTATTTTTTTATTTGATTTATCTAGTTTGGATAGGGGAAGGCTCAGATCTCCCACTAGTATAGTTTTTCTATCTATTTCATCCTTGAGCTCCTCTAGTTTCTCCTTTAAACATTTGGATGCTCTGCCATTTGGTGCATACATATTGAGTACAGATATTTCCTCGTTGTCTATACTCCCTTTTATCAGGATGTAATTACCTTACCTATCTCTTTTAACTAGATTAATTTTACTTTGGCTTTGTCCGATATTATGATTGCTGCTCCTGCCTTCTTTTTATCATTTGATGCCCAATAGGTTTGGCTCCATCCTCTTACTTTCACCCTATGCGTATCTACCTTCCTCATGTGTGTTTTTTGCAGACAGCATATGGTAGGGTTTTGGATTCTAATTCACTCTGCTATTTGCTTGCATTTTATGGGTTAGTTCATTCCATTCACATTCAGAGTTGTGATTACTAGCTGTGTATTTCCCAGCATTTTGATTTCTACTCCTGGTCCTGCCTTTTCTTCTTTCTCTATTTCCTTCTATACCAATGTTTGTTTATAGTCAGTTTCCCCCCCCATTTCCTCCCTTATTTTACTTCCCTTTCTACCCCCCTCCCTTCTTATTTCCTCCCTTATTTTCCCCTGCAGTCTTTTTAAAATTCCCCCCCACCCTCTCCCTCCCTTGTACTGCTTCCCTCCCCACCAATCTGTTTTTTACCCTTCTACTCCCCTATAGGGTGAAAATCTATTCTCTTCCCCAATGGATTGGGTTGTTCCTCTCTCTTTGGGTCAGTTTCAAAGTATGTAAGAGTTGAGTATTTCCTATCTCCAACCTCTTTACCCTTCCAGTGTATCGATGTTCTCCCCCCTCCTGCCATGAGATTCTTTGTGACATATAAATTTACCCCCATTTGTTTCTTTTCCCATTTCTTTTAGTCATAACCTCTTTTCTTTTTTAGCTCTAGTCATGTATATATATATATATATACATACACATGTATGTGTATTTATGTATGTATATATCTATATACCTATTTATGTGTTGTCCTTTCATCCTATACAGTTTGTCACTGTTCCCTCTGAGTGTAATTCCTCTAGCTGCTCAGGTGATAGCAACAGTTTTTAAGAGTTACCAATGACCTCTTTTCTTATAGGGATACATATCATTTTAACTTATTGAGTCTCTCATAAAATTTTTGTTGTTGTTTTGTTTGTTTATTTCCCCTTTTTTAATTACCTTTTGATGATTCTCTTGAGTTCTGTTCTTGGACATCAAATTTTCTGTTCAGGTCTGGTCTTTTCTTTATGAATGCTTGGAACTCTTCTGTTGTTTTGAATGACCATACTTTCCCCTGTAAGAATATAGTCAGTTTTGATGGGTATTTTATTCTTGGTTGTAGACCTAGTTCCCTTGCTTTCTGGAATATTGTATTCCATACCTTTCGGTCCTTCAGTGTGGATGCAGCTAGATCCTGTGTTAACTTCACCATGTTTCCATGGTATCTGAATGGCTTCTTCTTGGCAGCTTGTAATATCTTTTCTTTCATCTGATTGTTTTTGAATTTGGCTATAACATTTCTTGGTGTTGTCAGTTGGGGATTAAATACAGGGGGTGATCTGTTGATTCTTTCAATCTCCACTTTCCCCTCTTATTCTAGGATCTCGGGACAGTTTTCCTGGATAATTTCTTCTAGTATTATGTCCAGGCTTTTTCTTTTGTTGTGGTCTTCTGGTAGTCCAATTATTCTTAAATTGTTTCTTCTTGAACAATTTTCTAGATCATCTGTTTTGTGAATGAGATGCTTCACATTTTCCTCAATTTTTCATTCTTTTTGTTTTGTTTCATAGTGTCCTGCTGCCTTGTGAGGTCACTTGATTCTAGTTGTTGTATTCTGGTTCTTAAAGATTGGATTTCATCTCTGGCTTTTCGGTCGTCTTTATCCTTCTGGTCTGATTTTCTTTGTAGATCGTCTTTCATCCTCTTTACCTCATCTTTCATTTCCTTTGCCTCATCTTTCACCTCCTTTGCCTCATTTTCCAGCTGGTTGATTTTGGCTTTCAAGACACTATTTTCTTATTTTAGTTCAAGTGCCTCTGTTTCCAGATGACTTATCTTAATTTTTAAGTTCTTTTCCCAATTGTCTTCAGCCTCTCTTAGTTGTGTTTTGAGTTCTTCCACAGCCTGTATCCAATTTGCTGGGATTTCTGGTTTATTGTTTGCTGATCTCTCCCCCTCTGTTCCATTTGCTGAGTAGTAGCTGTATATTGTGGTTTCTTTCTTCTTTTTCTGTTGTTTGCTCAAATTCACCCCTTCTTTACTCCCCATACTTGTCTGTGCTCTTGTTCCTCTCATTTTCTTTGTTTTTTTGGGTACTTCTATCAGTCTCCCCTCTTGGAGCTTTAACAGAAGATCTCTAGGTGTAGTCTCTGGGGGAGGGTTTTTGGGGGTTTGAGTTTCCCTGTCCTCTGGAGGCTTTTGATTGACTTAAAGTCCAGCAGTCAATGAGGATGGGTGGGGAGCCTGGGCTTCCCTCTGTTCTGGAGACTTTTGATAGGATTAGATTCAGCTGGTTCTTTCAGAAGACTCTGCTCTCTAAGTGGGGAGGGTCGTGGCCTCCCTGGGTTCTTAGGGCTCCTGATGGGATTAGGTTCATCTCGTTTGTACTGAATGAGCCCTAAAGCAAAATTCTAGTGTTTTTTTTATAGAGTTATTATGTGGATCTAACAGGATGCTGGGGCATTAGAGGATGTGAGGACTCTGAACCTGAGGGCTAGTATTAACACTCATGGAGGTAGGAAGACATTTGGGAAACTGAAGTCTATTTGTTATTTAAACTCTCCACTCAAGGAAAGGAGCTTTTTTGTCATTACTTCTGGTCTTACTCTGACCAATCACTTTGATTCAGTTTCCATGTGAGGAGTCTCCCTGAGGTTTCTTTGGTTAGTTAAGTGGGGAAGCTACTGGGCTCATGACATAAACCAAGGGAGATGAGGACTCTGGAAATTCTTCTCCTTCAATCTTTCACTTTTGAGATGGTGTTCAAATATTGCTATCATTCTCACTTTGTCAGAAAAATCTATATATCAGCTGGTCATCATGCAGAACCATGAGTTCCATGAGGGTTGGCTGAATGCTGAATAGATCCAGGAGAAAAATATGCTTCATCTCTTCTTCCATAAGATCATGGGAAAACTTTTGGAGGGAATTTGGAGGGGGGGTTGAGGGGGAAGTAGGAATAGAGAACCCTGTCAGTGGAACCATCATATTTATTCATTTATAAATGAATCTAAGTGACTCTAAGTTTCAATACATCTTTGGGGACTAGTGTCTCTTTATATAAGGATTTTCATTTCTTTTTATTTTATTAAAATCTTTCTTTTGTAGTGTTGTAAATGGCATGATTGCAAGTTGGGAACCAGTTTTAATATTTCGAAAGTGTGCCTGCATTTCCCAGGTTTCTTGGGTTGGAGTCAAGAGCCAAGAGAGTGAATCCACCCCTTTCCCTCCCCAAAATGTGCTCAGACCCTTAGTGTCATGATAGTCTATGACAAACAAGGAGAAATATCAGTTAATCAGGGTAGCATCTGGTCTAAGAACAGACTAGACTTGGTTGAGAAAAGAGAATAAACAAAGATATCCAGACCCAGAGAAATCAGTCTTTGTCTCATCTACAGAATGTTTTCTTCTCCAAAGTCATATTATGATATCTCTTTAGGGCAGGAGGCAGTGCTAGCATTCCAAATCTCTACCAACAGAATTAAAGTGCCCACAAGTACTACCAAGTTGGAAAAGTTGCCAGTTTGGGAGTAAGGATGGACTCAGTATATTTGTTGTCTCAAAGGTCAATCTAGATGGCTGTTAGGAATATTCATAATAAGATTGCAACCAGCAATCCTTGAATACAGATCAAAAGAACATAAGGATTATTATAGAGGCCATTAGCTGTCTCAATAGGTATCACCCTGATTCTGGAGTCAGAAAGACCAGAGTTCAAATTTGACCTCAGATCTAACTAACTGTGTGATTCTGGGCAAGTCTTTTAACAATTTGCTGCCTCAGTTTTCTCATCTGTAAAACAGGGATAACAATAGGAACTATCTTCCCAGGGTTGTTGTGAAAATCATATGAGATAATATTTATAAGGTGCTCATACCTGGCCCATAGTAGATATTTAGTAAATGTTTGCTTATTTCTTGCCTTCTTATTTAGATTAGAAGATATGTTTAAACATTCAGAGCCCAGATTAACAATGATTATCCTTGGGCTTTGCCATCTGCCGGGAAGCTTTTTCTGCCTGGACCTAACTACTACTTGGCCTTTCCATCATCCATGAACTGCCCTTGAAAGGGAGACTTCCTCTATGGGTTGCATCTCTCTCAGTTATAACATGAACTCCTTGAGAGAAGAGAATGTCTCAGTGTTTCACTGGTATCCTTCTAGTATTTAGCATCTCTTAAGATGAGAAATTACAAAGAAGAGGATGGTCTCCACTGGTAAAGGGAATTACCTCATTGAGTTTTTCCTATAAGTCCATTAAAAAGAAAGTATGGCATGTGGGAATTATATTAAGGATACTGATCTCTCCCTGCATCCATTATGCTATTTAATACACTATAGCAAAGATGAAACTTAAGTAATGTTAATTAATGTTGACTCTAGGTGGGAATGCAATGGAGCTAGCTTTTGTAAGGAGAGAGCTAATGATTCAATTTTTTGGTGTATTTGTATTTTGGAAATTGGCAAATGCTACAAATCCAAGTCTGAGTTATTATTTTGTTGATGTGTTATTGCTTTGTTGATTTTCTTATAAAGAAAATGCTAAAAGTGTGCCAGGTGTGCCTTTTTTTCTTCCCAGAGAGCTGGTTGTTAAATATTTGACAACACATCCCTAGTTATAGACTTAGAAAACTGTATACATGTAGGAATAAGACTCTCCAAATGCTTCTCTTATACCTAAGACTTGCCCATTTCCAGATATGGGTTATAGAGTAATCATAGTTTTAGAGCTCAAAGCAATGATAGAGACCATCTAGCATACCCTCTTATTTCACAGATGAGGAAAATGAAGATAAGTGACTTATTTAAGGTCAACAACTTCACTGAGATGAATGGAAATAAATGCTGAGATTAAAAGAAACAAACAACAAATATCACACAAGAAGCAAGGATAAGGACAGGGTTGCATCTTTTTGAACTCAACATTTCACATTCAGAGCCCTTTCCATTTTTTTTCATAAAATCCCCTTGTTTTTCTCCCCCCCTCTTAATAAACTAACCAAGGAACAATGGTCTTCATTTAAATGGATAACTAAGGCTGTTTAACTCTAGGGTTTCATTATGATACTCTGGGAGATTCTCATTGAGAGGTACTTTATGAAGATAGTACACATTGGATTTCATGTTCTGTTCTCTCACTTCCCCCTTTCCTTAAAAAGTGACTAAAAGGGGCAGCTAAGTAGTGAAGTAGATAGACTGCTAGCCCTAGAAATGGAAGTTCCTGGGTTCAAATATGGTCTCAAACACTCCCTGGCTGTATGATCCTAGGTAAGTCACTTAACCCTCATTGCCTAGGTCATCCTGTTTTTATGCCCTAATATTTAGTATTGATTCTAAGATGGGCTTTAAAAAAAGTAAAAAGAAAAGTTTTAATCCAGTGTTTCAAAGAGTAACAACACAGTAACTACAGCTTTCTCAGCAAAATATGCCAAACAAAAACAAAAACAGTCCAATAAAAAGCAAACAATGGCAAATTTTACTCTGGCAAATATTTAATTAAAAAAAAACACTGGAAGCCATTAGCACCCAAATATCCAGCATGATTTCAATTCAGTGTCTAGATCAGAACCAGTATAAATATAAGAAGTCTTTCAAAGAATTAAAGCCCAGATTTCTATTTACAATTTAGGCTATAAACTGCTTGAGCTGAAGATGTCATGTTTGCTCAATCCCATGGCAACGCTTGTACAGAAAGAGGAGGAGGGGGCATGGCTAGCAGACTTCTCCCATAAAAGGAAGTAATTTTGGATCAGGAATGATCATCGATGTAGAGAAGGAATGAACTTAAAAGTTTTAAACAAAACTCCTTTTTTTAGAGATGAGGAAATTGAGGCCCAGTGACAGCCCAAAGATGTGCAAGTAATAAATATCAAATTTCATTTAATGACACCAGTATTAGCAGTTTTTCTAAGGTATCATACTCCTACTTGGGACTAACCATTCTCTTGCCCAATCCCCATTTTATGGCATATTTATCCTGACAGATTTTATCCTAACTGTATAGGTATGAAATTTCTGTATACTGTTCTCTGCCTTCTGTGTAGGACTTTGGATATTCTGACACTAATCTCTAAGACTTTTGGTTTACTCTTTTTTATTTTGTTTGTTTTCAAAAAGATATCTTATAATTGAAAAGCCATCTGTGAAGGCTTTGAATGTAATGGTTTTTAAAACTGCTATAGCAAGAAACTATTCTGACAATAACAAAATCAAAGCAAAGAGATTGTTTCTTGTCTGGTCTTGCTCTCTGTCTTAAAGTCCCACCCTTATTTCCCATGATAAAAAATAAGCAAGAGAGAAAACAAAAATAATTCAAAAGATCCTTAGGTTTTATTTCTCCATTAGAATATATGGTTTATTCTTTCTGCAAATGGCTGGGCTCAAGCTCTCTTGCCTTGTCTCATCAATTGCCCTCGATCAATAATGTCCACTGGTCCTGTCCCTTTAGATGATAGAGATCAAAAACTTCCCCACTTCTATCCCCAGCTGTGGATTGGGCAAGAATTGTGATTCATCATAGAGCCCCAATTCCATGAAGAGATGGGCATAAAAAACCTAGTGGAAAGGGGACTAAAGCAGAAGTCAAAAGGACTTGCTTTCTGTGTGACCTTGAACAAGTTCCTTAGGCTCTATGGTCCCTAATATCATCATTTGTAAAAGGAGGGAGTTGGACTGAATGATCTCTAAGTTGCTGTTCAATTCCAAATCTTTGATCTAATGATCCCATGACCAGTATGCTTGGCCTTGAAGCTGAAAGCATCTGAGACCAAAGGCAGTGGCTAAGATGGAAGCAAGGTCAAAGGATGAATCTAAACAATGCCTGAGAATGCAGAGGAAAAACACATGATCGATTATGTAGATCGATATGGATATGATGAGGGTTTTGATGTTAAAAGATCACTCTACTGTAAATATGAATAACATGGAAGTAGGTTGGGAACAATAATACATGGATAACCCAGTGGAACTGCTCATCAACTTCCGGATGAGGGAGGTAAAGGTAGAGGGGATCATGAATCATGTAACCATGGAAAATTTTTCTAAATTTAAAAAAAAGGAAAAAATAAATAATGTCTGAGGAAGGCAATGAGATGGGTGAGTGTCAGACATTGGGTTTCAGTAATTCAGTACCAGAAAAATATTAGAATGCCTAGAGAGACAAAGAATTGTGATGTAGCAAACTAGAATGAGAGTAAAGAAGACCCACATTTGAATCGTGACTCATAAATGCTATTTGATTCTGGAAAGAACACTGTGGTTGCTCTCAGCCTTAGTTTCTTCATCTGTGAAATGGGGATAATAATAATATCTATTTCAAAAGGTAACTCTGAGCATCAAATGAAGTATGTAAGGAATTTTATAAGCCTTAAAGCACTATAGATATGTTACATAATTATATACATTTTAAAACTGTCTTGAAAAATAAAACAATAAACATGATATGCATTATATGGATTGGATGTCACCAATGGATCAAGTCATTAATGTTCATCAGATTTATCTTCCTCCTAATCCAATTACAGAATATATTGTAAGACAACTATGTATATGGTACCTAAAAAATTGTATCCTTTTAACCATTTTATTTTCAAAATCTAACAAATTTAATCTCTAATTCTAATAAATATATCAAGTTTAAAAATAAAAAAAAATGATGTATGTGCAATATGTACTGTTTATTATTTTAATTTGCCAGATAGTTTTCTGAGACCACATTGGGGATATATTGGAGCTAGTTCTAATCTAAAAAATGCTAAATTTTCAGTGTAAGCACTTCTATATCAGAAATCTGCAATCACTCCAAATCAGGATTTCATTTAATTGCTTTCTTGATTGTCTAGACCTAACAAAGTATTATTAATGCATATTAAACTTTAAAGATATGCATATTTTTTTCTGAAACCCTAGTTGTTACCTCCCCTGTATTAGCCTATAAATATAACTTGAGTTCAGCAAGATTGAAGGAAGAAGTTCGGGGAATGGGATCATCACATAGAGAACACTTGGTGATTGTAGCCTAATAATAATGATAATTATAGTGATAATATAGTACTTTAAGTACTTTAAGGTTGGCATGACTTTTTTTTTATATCCATTATTTTATTCAAACCTTCATAACACTTCTGGGCTATAACCAGGTTTCATACCAAACTATGTGTGGCGGGTCCTGCCCTCCATTGTCTTCCAAAATTCCTTTAGTGAAGAGAATGGAGAATGAATATCATAGACATGCTTCGTTATTTTCCATGGCAATAGTTGACTTTTAGCAGGTGTGGAAAGGAAAACTGAAGCAAGTTTTGGACTTTCTGCCAATCAGGTGGAACAAACAGCAGTGGGAATATTAGAGAGAAGATATTGACAAGAATGACAGTTGGTGGGGGGAGGGGCAATTGGAAGTGGCAGTTGATCTCTTGAGGCTCTCTCTCTCTCCTGGCCCTCAGACTGGAAGAAGCCTCTCTCCCTGTCTCGGGATAGAAGTTCCTCTATTCCTGATTTTCTGAACTGTGTGCTCTACCTGGATTCCTGTGATCATGTCATCGAATAAAAGGACTTAAGGGAAGTGGTTTGAACTGTAAGGCTGGTCTTTAGGGGTGTTAGTCTGAATAGACAGGCCCAAACAACTCTGAAGGTCGGAACTTTTTCTTTCTCTTGCTGTCTACTGCTAAAGACTTTGAACTTAAGAAAGCTAGCATTAACATAGACAGGAATAAAAGAAACCCCCCACCAGCCTGTGAGGCCCGACTTCAGCTCAAAAGTTGAGAGAAACTCAAACCCCATCTAGGGAAATCCTTATTCCCTCTTCCCTGATACCTCCCCAATTCAATTAAATGTTATCTTTATTCAAATAACCACAGTCAGATAAGAGGACTATTATTTCAGGGGACATATAGGGAGCTGAACCCAAGGACAGCCATTCAACCATAGACAGTCCTTATTGGACCCCTGCTGGGAGACCTTGGTCTGGGGGGAGGTTTGTCCCTCAGGGGGGGTCTATGCTTACCTGCTCTTGGGTATCTTCCACATCAATCCATAGAGAAGATGTCCCCTCAGGCTATCATGAGTGGCCCATTTCTCAGGAACCCCATTTTTCAAAGATAGCCTCTCAGCAGGGGTCATCTCTCTCCTTTTACCTCACCTGCAGCCATATTCCCTTTATCCCTTCAACTCCTCCATTCCCTGTTACGAAACCTTCCGAATCCCCTGTTCTTCAATCCCCTACAGTATTTCCCTATAAATATTACACAGGGGACTGCAAATGTAAAGAACTGACTTTTCCTTTATTGTTGGTTAAAAAGTATGCATTATTCCTGTCTAGTTAAGAATTCTGAAATGGGCTTGCAGTAATAGTATTTTTTTAAAAACTCTTTCCTTCTGTATTAATATTAGTTCTAAGAAAGAAGGGTGGTATGGGTTAGGCAATAAAGTTTGCCCAAGACAGAGAAGAATAGATGTAAAGCCCATAGAAGGACCATTCATTGAAATTCCTGATAGGTCAAGGAAGACCTTTTCTCAGGTGAATACTGCAAGAACTAAAGTGCTAGGGAAAATTCCTCTTCTTCCTGCTTCAACTTTTAGAATCTTCCACTAGATGCTTAAATCAATACTAAGTATTGGTTCCAAGATAAAAGAGAGATAAAGACTAGACAATTGCGGTTAAGTGACTTGCCTGGGATCACACAACTAGGAAGTGTCCAAGACTAGATTTGTTCTGAGGACTGCTGTCTCCAGAACTCGCTCTCTATCCACTGAGTCACCCAGCTGCTCCTACTGCTTTTCCTTCTAAGACTGCCTCCTATCTCCTATGTATGTTGTATATAGATATCTATAAGCATGGGTACGTCTCTCATTCAAATGTAAACACCTTGAGAGCAGGGTAGTTTGTTTCTCTAGTGCCTAACATAGTAAGAACTTGGTAAATGCTTGTTGATTGATTTAATTACCTATTAAGTGCTAAGTATTGAGGATGCAGTCTCCTTTGGCACTTGTGTCCCTTTGTAACCAGAAACTATAGACCCTCATAGGATTCTTCATATATATGATTCTCTCATTCCTTTCTGTGATAACTAGGTAATGAAGTGAATGGAGTGCTGTGACTGCAACAGGGAACACCTGGGTTCAAATCCCAGCTCAAACACTTATCTTCTGTGTGTCCTGGACAAAACACTTAACTTCTTTTTGCCTCAGTTTCATCAACTATAAAGCAAGGATAACAATAGCATCTATATCCCAGAGTTAGTGTGAAGATATGAAGATAAAATGAGATATTTGAAAAGTGCTTAGCATAATTTTAGACAAGTAGCAGATGCTTCCTTTCTTGCTTCCTTCCTTCCTTCCTTCCTTCCTTCCTTCCTTCCTTCCTTCCTTCCTTCCTTCCTTCCTTCCTTCCTTCCTTCCTTCCTTCCTTCCTTCCTTCCTTCCTTCCTTCCCTCCTTCCTTCCTTCCTTCCTTCCTTCCTTCCTTCCTTCCTTCCTTCCTTCCTTCCTTCCTTCCTTCCTTCCCTCCTTCCTTCCTTCCTTCCTTCCTTCCTTCCTTCCTTCCCTCCTTCCTTCCTTCCTTCCTTCCTTCCTTCCTTCCTTCCTTCCTTCCTTCCTCCCTCCCTTCCTTCCTCCCTCCCTCCCTCCCTCCCTTCCTTCCTTCCTTCCTTCCCTCTTTCCCACCTTCCTTCCTTCCTTCCTTCCCTCCTTCCTTTCCTCCTTCTTTCCCTCCCTCCTTCCTTCCTTCCTTCCTTCCTTCCTTCCTTCCTTCCTTCCTTCCTTCCTTCCTTCCTTCCTTCCTTCCTTCCTTCCTTCCTTCCTTCCTTCCTTCCTTCCTTCCTTTCTTGTCTTTGTGTAGATTGTTACCCCATATCTGGAATGCATTACCTCCTCACCTAGGCCTTTTAAAATTTCTAGTTTTCTTCAAAGGAC
This sequence comes from Monodelphis domestica, assembly GCF_027887165.1. Taxonomy (NCBI): domain Eukaryota; kingdom Metazoa; phylum Chordata; class Mammalia; order Didelphimorphia; family Didelphidae; genus Monodelphis; species Monodelphis domestica. The sequence goes on from NC_077232.1 coordinate 256,603,196, forward strand.
ATTTCAGATATTTTCACCTACATGAGGTTTTCCCCCAATGCTCTCCCCTTGAGAAATTACCTTATATTTTATACATATACATTTTACATATACTTATGTTATTAAATGCTGTCTCCTCTCATTGAAAGTCAGCCCTTTGAAGGCAGGAACTGTTTCATTTTTGTCTTTGAACCCCCAGTATCTAGTACAGGGCCTGGCATATTGTGATCATTTAAATACTGATTGGTTGAACTTCCTGGTATATAGTCCTTACATTGACAGAAAAATGGTAGGCATAAAGGGGCCGAAGGTGCTACCTGCTGTCACTGTAATAGATTCTTCTGAAAGCATCCCTAGTTAATCCAAGTCTGCCCAAACTCAAAGGACTGATCCAGAATTGGATCTATTTCAGCAATTGGCTACTCAGTCACTGCTTAATTGGCTGAGATCCTCTCTGGGTTGATGGGGAGTCAAATGCTAACGTTAAGGGCCCTTCAGGAATCCTGTGCAAGATTCTTGTCTAGACATGAAACTTTTTTCCACATGGATGAGAGCAGCTAGCTTGCAACAAAGTGAGATGCTGCCAAGAAAACCACTACATGCATTGCTGATAACCTGGCATCCTTGGGGTATCAACTCACACCCTGTTGCAGCTCTGGCAGGTGTCATTTTCAGGATCATGACTGGGCTCCTCCAGTTTCCCAGAATCCAGCCCAGTCCTGTAAACCACAGCTGCTCGCTTTGGCTCTCTTCCTTTCATGTTTCACTAATGCAATTGGCAGGTCTTTCCATGGGAAATAAATAGTGTGAAAGGTCTCAACACTCAGTGGAACTGCTCTGGACTCTGTGATGAGGACGTAAAACTCGGTGTATAAGCAAAGCTGATATGATGGTGTTAATCATTTACTTGGAAAGAAGGGCCTAAAAAATTGAGGGAATAGAGAGAGGGAGGGGGAAATAAGACCTCATAAAGCAATATGCGCTCTCCAGGTAGCACCATTAGTACTTGGCACCAGTGCCACAGACAAACTGTCTGTACAGCTTGTAAGCAGGTATGATGCCAACTGAACACACATGTACAAGAATACTCAGGCAAAGCGGAAATGCATGAGTAATCTGTGAGAATAAAATCATTCGAGAAGGGCAAAGGTCTGGGAAGGATGGGTCTAAGATTGGAGAAACCTGGACTGTGGGAGGAGGGGGAGGAGGGAAGAAAGAGAAGAAGGGAGAAGGAGAGGGAGAGGAAGGGAGAGAGGAAGGAGATGGAAGAAAAGAAGAGAAAGAAAATAGATTATGGAGTCTTTCCCTTCTTTCCCTTCATTTCCCTCCCCTCCTCCTTTCCTTCTCTTATTCTTCCATCCCACCCCCTCCAAAGGGGAAAAGTGCCAAGGGTTAAGAACTGAAAAGTGGCTTTCTTTCCTCCCAGTGTTATATAGTATTGCTTAGTTATATCTTCCTCAAACAATCTCCCTTCTACAATCATTGCTTAGGGTCTTCAGATCATAGATGCAGGGCTGGAAGAGATCTCACAGGTCATCGAGTTCTCCTCCTTCCTTTTGCAAATAAAGAAACTGTGACCCAGAGAATAATGTTAAGTTACTTGGTCAAGGTCACTCAGGTAATAACGCAGATGTTGGATTCAAACCCATGTCTTTTGAGGCAACTCAAAAATCCTTGAGCTTTGTTTCCATTGTGTACCATATTAGAGACTGTCCAAAAGAACAAGTGCTGAATGTCAGTGGACCACATACCTCTGTAAAAAGCCCCTGGATCTCCATGAATGTGCCAACTAAATTGGAGGCACCAAAGTGAAGACAGCAGCAAAAGCCTCAAAAACTTTCTGTGAATTCTCACAAGTCTAAGAGACACATTAGAGCTGACAGAAGGGGGGGGGGGAGCACTAATTACTTTTAGAGAATTTGTCAAAAAGCTTTCAGCTGTACTCACAGTAGGTTTTTCCAAGGGGAAGCAGTAACTGTTTTATATTTTGAAATGTTACCCAATGGCATTTATTATTTAGGGAAACTGGGAAATAGGAAGGATTTTTCTGGCATTTTAATTTTAAAGTGTAATTAAATTATTTTCTCTCTCCCTGCCCCCACTTCCTCCCTCCTCCTTTTCCTTCCTTCTCTCCTCTCTCTGCTTTCCCTTTCTCCCTAGCACAGGTACCCAGTGGATACACGGAGGAGGACCTATGATTTAAATGCCAAAATGCAAGATTTGATATTGGATTTAGCCTTTCATTTTGAAAATTGTTCCTCGTGCAGTGTGAACTACCATTATGGGATAAACCAAATTTACGGAAATTACTTTGACTGAGAAATAGTTTTTGTGATGCTTTCCTCTCTACCTCCCACTGCCTCAAATTACCAGATACACAAAGATTAAGCCCTGCGTCTAGTTGTACCTTAAGGTAAGCAGGTACCTGTAAGAACAAAGAATTTATATGAGAAGAAACTCCCAAACTCCCCCTCCTACCACCTTCCCCCCATTCCTTTCAAGATAATAATCTAAAAAGAATCCTAAGATTAATGTATGGGGGATATGCCCCTGGGGGTCATAACCCTAACCCTATAATTTAGGAGGTCTCTTTATGCCTGATAATAATGGTGAAATTAATTAGTAATTTTGAAAACAGAATGCTAATGGTTTAAAATGTTTGTTTTTCAGTCTTCTCAGACTCTAGGTTTTCTTAGCAAAGATAATGATGTGGTTGCCATTTTCTTCTCCAATTTGTTTTATAGCTGAGGAAACTGAAGCAAATGAGGTGAAGTGACTTGTCCAGGGTCAAACAGACAATAAGTGTCTGAGTTAGGATTTGAACTTGGGTCTTTCTGACTCCAAGTCCAAAACTACCCACTGTACCACCTAGTTGAGGAACATAGTGTGCTTTGATAGCTAGATGCTATGTGGAGAGAAGCATCTGTATATCTGTGTGTTTGTGAATGTATAGTAAAAGAGGACAAGAAAGGATATTGTGTGTTTCTGTCCCTGCTAGAATTACTGTGAAACATTTAAATAAGAATAATTTTAGTGAAACTGTAGGGAGTGGTGGTCTTTCCTTGAGGCAATCTGGACATGGCTGGTCTCCTGCATTTGTAGCAGCTGGCATGTTAATGACACTATTTCTATTGAAATGAGCTCAATATGAGTACCATTTTGTGGACTCCCAATTGATGTTTGCAACATTTTATTGCAATGTTTCAACTCTCAATTAAAAAAGTATTTCAAAGGGGCAGCTGGGTAGCTCAGTGGATTGAGAGCCAGGCCTAGAGACAGGAGGTCCTAGGTTCAAATTTGGCCTCTTCCCAATTTTTGACACTTCCCAGCTATGTGACCCTGGCAAGTCACTTGACCCCCATTGCCTTAAAAAAAAAAAGTATTTCAAAAGCTGTAGGGGATGTGGCAAAGTAGGGACATTAATTCATTGCTGGTGAAGTTGTGAACTGATCCAACCATTCTGGAGGGCAATTTGGAACTATGCACAAAGGACAATAAAAGAATGTCTACCCTTTGATCCAGCCATAGCACTGCTGGGTCTGTACCCCAAAGAGATAATGGACAAAAAGACTTGTGCAAGAATATTCATAGCTGTGCTCTTTGTGGTGGCCAAAAATTGGAAAACGAGGGGATGCCCATCAATTGGGGAATGGCTGAACAAATTGTGGTATATGTTGGTGATGGAATACCATTGTGCTAAAAGGAATAATAAAGTGGAGGAATTCCATGGAGACTGGAACAACCTCCAGGAAGTGATGCAGAGTGAGAGGAGCAGAACCAGGAGAACATTGTACACAGAGACTGATACACTGTGGTACAATAGGTGATGGACTTCTCCATTAGTGGCAATGCAGTGATCCTGAACAATCTGCATGTATCCAGCAGAAAAAACACCATTCATAAGCAGAGGATAAACTGTGGGAGTAGAAACATCAAGGAAAAGCAACTGCCTGACTACAGTGGTTGAGGGGACATGACAGAGGAGAGACTCTAAATGAACACTCTAATGCAAATATTAACAACATGGCAATGGGTTCGAATCAAGAACACATGTGATACCCAGTGGAATCACGCGTCGGCTATGGGGGTTGGGGGGTAGGAAAAGAAAATGATCTTTGTCTTTAATGAATAATGCTTGGAAATGATTAAATAAAATATTATTTTTAAAAAAGTATTTCAATTTGATATACATGTGCCAAAGAAGAATATATATATATATATTAGATGGCTTCTAAAATCTCTTTCCTCTCTAAATCTATGATCTTAGAATCCTAAGCAATTATTAAAGAATGGAGTTTATTTAGTGATGACTATAGTACTGCAAAGAAACAGAGTCCTCTTTGAGCTCTTGAAGTTGACTTTATAAAAATAATTAAATTTTTGTTGCATTAAACTTCTCAGGTAACTCCTTTCCTCTCTCCCTTCCTTCTACTGGAGAAGGCATGGTTTGACCATATAAATATATATTTATCTATCTACCTTGCTTATTTCTTATTTACTAGTTCTTTCTTTGGAGGTATGGAGGTTGAAATACTAGTATTAACATCAGGAACTGTTTTTTGTTCTTTCTGACTCTTCCTGACCCCATTTGGGGTTTTCTTGGCAAAGAAACTGGGGTGGTTTGCCATTTCCTTCTCCAGTTTATTTTAGAGGTGAAAAAAACGGAGGCAAAAGGGGTTAAGTGACTTCTTCAGAATCACACAACTAATAAGTGTCTGAGACCAGATTTGAACTTACAGAGAGGAGACTTTCATTTCAGGTCCAGCACTCTCTCCATTGTGCCACCCATATTCAACTATAATGTAAAATATTAATATTACATAGAATTCAATGTTTGCCAGAGCCCCTTCATAATCTGGTTTTATATATATTATATATAAAAATATAATATCTTATACTTGTGTGGTGTTTTTATGTTTTTATTCAAAGGTCTTACGTAGCCATTTTCTCACTGCCTCTTCATGACAATTTTTATTTCCATTTTACAGACAAGAAAATGGTAGCATAATGAGATGAATTCATTCGAGTAAGGTTTCACAGCTAGTTAGCAGAGGACACAGTAGAGTCCTGTGTTGGCTATTCCTTTCACTATATTATGCTGTCTCCTTTTTTAGCTTATGAAGCATTGCTTTCTACTGATGAACTAATTAATATCTAGCAATAGATGACAAGAAAGGTACTATTGAGAATAAGGGAAAAGAATTGACTTGCCTAAAAATGGATTGCCTTATATTCAGGTTTCAAGTATTATTTGGGTAGAGGAAATACATTTTGATAAAAAAAAAATTCAGTTTTAAATATTTTTTGAAATGGAGTGAGTTAGAAAAAACGACACATTTATTAAGTGGCTACTATGTGGCAGGCTTTGTGCTAGGTACAGGGGATATGAAGATAAAAATGAGCTAGTTCCTACCCTTAAGGATATTACATAGGGGACAGATATATTAGCCAGTGAAGGGAGTCAAAAGAATGATGAGTGGAGCCATGGGGCAGCTTTTCCCGGTATCCATACTGATATTGATTTGATTTTATATTATGTATTATTTGATTATGTCCATAGGGGGTAAAGTGATACATAATTAGAGCAGAGAGCAAGACATCTAGGTTGAGTGTATATAAGCCATAATCTGTGCCAGCTAATCTGGGGGTGAGTTTGCGCTCCGTCCCAGGTCCAGGGCAGAGCTGTACATGTAGTAGATTAACTCACTGAAGGATGGAGGCACGGTCTTTGGTCAGGATGGGTCTATTCTGGGTGTTTAGAGAGGGGACAGAGGCAGGATGGATGGCAAGATGTTCCAAGATGTTGTGCAGAGGAATGGATATGAAAACATGATTTGTGGCTAACTTGATTCTTATCATGAGAGTCACCTATAAATACATTTTTTAAAATAATCAGGTCCCCAAAGGAAATATTAAGAATGTTTTTTTTTTAATTCCCAGGTCAAAATATTCAGCTCTTTTCTAGACCTAAGGACATATGGGAGAGCTGTGGTGTCCATTTTACATATGGGGAACCTGTGCAATGAAATGATAATGGAATTGCTCTGGGCTGTAAAGGAATTCAGCTGCAGAATCTGAAAGAGAATCCAGACTCAATCAAGCAGGCTGTGCTGATGCCCACAGAAATCACGAGGATGCCTCTGCTATTGTGGACAGTGTACAATGAAAATGCTGGGAGGTTCCTAGGAATACTGAAAGGCTTCACAGCAGGCCCTTGGTGACACGGAGCACAATGCATTTATGCCCTTTACATGATGTTTGGGAGAAAAGAGGAAATAATGGCTCAGGCCAAATTGGATGCTTCCTAATCTGAAATATCATTTTCAAAAAGGAATATTTAAAAACAAAATTAATTTCTGAGCTAGCAATCTGCATAATTTTTTTTTAGAGTATGACAAATTAAAGAAAGCTCCCTAGTTTTAGCCTGCAGCACATTTTAATGAGGGACTGAGTTATTAAGGTGCTTTTATAATGAAATCACTGGCTTGCCCTGATTGCAGTCAAGGCAGCCCAAAAGCCACCTAGATTTCCCCTGAAGTGCTACCACTATTCCAGAAGAGGAACATGCTACTGACAGACAAACACAGTGATGGTTGTGCTATGACTTAGGGCAAGACTTAAAATGATTGATCAGGTACCCAGTGAGTCCAGTTTTGTTGTACAAATTTACAAGGCTTTCTAGGACATTGTAGACCTTGGAAAGGTAGGATTTGTTGTACCTATTTGGTTATGTTTTATGAGGAGGGTTAGGTATGGGCAAAATGGTAAAGCAGGGGACTTAACTATGATGCCCTTCCACTCTTGCCTTGCTGTCTCATGCTCTTTTCATTCCTCTATCTCTGATGCCTAGCATCCAGTGCCCTCTGCTGGCCCCTGTCTGCCCTGGGCCCCATGCCCTTCTTACTGCATGCTCCTAACCTCTCTCTACCCAGTCTTATCTATTCTTGACAACAATATCACTTCCTTTTCCCAACGTTACTCTTGCCTAAAAGGATTAACAAAATAACTGAATTCTTAGTAAGAGCTAATTTTTCAAAAGATCTAATTTAATTAAAATGTATAACTACTGAAGAACTAACATTTTTTATCTTCAATAATTCCAAGGACCTGTGTTTCCATCAGCATAGATATTCCCTCCAAAGATCACAACCAAGGAGATAGACATGCCTAATGCGTTATTGTGGCCAACCCTGCAATGACCCTCTTCAAATGCAGCTAGGCTTATCCTCTAATGTTGGACTTATATTTTGGTCTTTGGGTCCATCCACTTGAAGCCTTCCCAGAGTGGTAAGACCTACCAGTAGATGACATCAGCAGTTCTGCAGGGGAAGCAGCAGGAGGCACCTTCAGAGGTGTGGAACTAATTCCTCCAAACTCCAACATGAAGAACATGAATTGACTGGTTTGAGAGGATTCTTCTCCTACCAATGGTGAAGGAATTGGTGGGAAAGTGTGCTTTTGTGTGAATGAGGGAATGACTTTGTTATTGTTTTAATTAAATGCTCTTTATTTTGAATGTATAATTTTCATTAATATGACATAAAGGAAGCATCAGCAAAGGCATGGAAGCTCTAAAGATGAGTAGATGCTAATCTATCACCTTGCCAACAAAGATCTGTATAGTCAAAACTATGACTTTTCCAGTAGCATACAATTGTAAAGCCATAAGAGCTGAATTATAAGGAAAGCTGAATGCTGTAGGAATAATGCTTTTAGATTATGGTGTGGGAGAAGGTTTTTGCGAGATCCTTGGACAGTAAGGAGATCAAATTAGTCAATACTTAAAGAAATCAATCCTGGCTATTCAACAGAAGGTCAAATACTAAGCCAAAGCTTAAATAATTTGATCACAGAATGAGAAGACAGGATTTATTGGAAAGACCTTGATATTGGGAAAGATTGAAGGCAAAACGAGGAGACTGCAGAAGATGATATGGTTAGTGTCATGGAAACAATAAACATGAGCTTGCTCAGACCAGGAAACAGTGAAAGATAGAAAGGCATGTGTACTATCTAGTCCATGGAGTCAGGAAGAGTTGGATACCATTAACCAACAATAGGTGCTAATCTAATACATACCTTAACCTGGCTGTAGCTTTCAGGGGTCTACTTAGAGGAACATTAATATTTACAAATTCAAAGCACTTAAAAAGAGGAATGGGCCATTCCTAGGTTTATAGTCTTCCATGAAGTCTGGGAAAGTGTTGTCTGGAGAAAAGGAAACTATTTGATAACCCAACTATAAGCATTTAAATGTCTATGACTTTGAAAAGAAATTAGACTTGTTCTGGTTCCAGAGGGCAAAACAAAAAAGGATTTTTAAAATGTTTTATTTCATTTTTATATTTTACATATTCATTTATATATTTTCATTGATGTGACATTTTCTGAGTAGTAAATGTTCATATCATAAAAGGGAAGTCATTCCCCCTCCCCACGAATTTTTCTTTCTTTCCTTTTTTTTAATTACATACAGAAACTATTTTTTGCAATTATTTCCTGACATTTTGCAGTTTAAATTTTCTCCCTTACTCCTCTCCCTGAGATGGTAAATGGTCTGTTAGAGATTAGATCAGTGCTTTCATGGAATATGTATTTCCATATTCTCCATGCATAACAGAATGCATATCACACACACAATTAAAAAACTCATGAAGGAAATAAGCAAAAGATGGCAGGCTGTGATCTTTAGTCAGATTCTAACAGTTCTTTCATTGACTTTGGATAGCATTCTTTTCATGGGAGTTCCTTGGTGCTATCTTTGGACCTTGTTTTGCTGATAATAGGTTTGTCCTTCACAAATGACCATTGTATATTTCTGTTACTGTAAATGCTGTTCTTCTGTCTGCTCACTTCACTGCACTTCATATAGGTCTTTCCAGGGCTTTTTTTGTCATCATCTTGTTTGTCATTTCTTATGGCATAATAGTATTCTATTCCAATCCTGTACTACAACTTGTTCAGTCATTACTCAATTGATGGACATCCCCTCAGTATTCAGTTCTCTGCCACCACAAAGAGAGCTGCTAAAAATATTTCTGTGCTAGTAGGTCCTCTTCCAAAGACAAAGTTTTCTTAATAATTGAAGCTTTCCCAAAATGTAGTGGGCTGCCTAAGTAAGTCATGAACACCCCAGTACTGGACTGAAGATATCCTGTTCAGTTACAGGTTGGGTTAGTTAAAGTTCTTTCTGACATTTAGATTATTTGACTTTGAGTCAAGAAAAAAAAAAGAATTAAGAAGGAAAGAAGATAAGTTTCACCAGCTGGTGGCAGAGTGGATAGAGCACTTGAGTCAGGAAGTCTTTGTGACCCTGGGCAAGTCCCTTAGCCTTTGACTGCCTCGGTTTCCTTAACTGTAAAATGGGGATAATATCATTTATCTATTAGGATTATTGTGAGGTGCAAAAGATAATATTTTTTTTAAAAATGCTTAGCACAGAACCTGATGCATAACAATCACTGTAAAATACTTACCACTATTTTCTTCTTTCCTTCATCGAGAGGCCATGAGAAATCAAAGAGACTGTGCCAAGTTATTCCTTCTGCTGCTAGTGTCCTAACCACAAAATTACCTGGTATTTATTTTTCATCCATGTTGTAAAAGTTATAGGATCTGAAATTTCAACCAATAAATAAAATAAGGCCATTTCAATAACATTGCTTAATAATAGGGACATAAGATCTATTAATAAAGGATGGATCAATCACATGTGACTCTGCATAGAAAGACTGTTAGAGATCTGACTCTATTTTTTACAAAGGAGGTATATCTTCTTTCTTACTGGCCTGACAGTAAAGCATTGGATTTCCCTTAGTAGTTCCATTGAGCGGATATTTTAACGATGAAGCTCTCAACTCTTGCTTCATAGTAAGAAAGGATTATTCCCCAGGTGGATAGATCCCTATTGCTTCTCTAAGCTAGGGTAACATGGCCAACCCATTCTTCTCTGATACTTTAAGAAATGGAATGTTAAGTAGTTTATGAAACCCCTCTTCTTCTAGCAATCTTTGGCTAGAAAATCACAAGTTGTCCCAACCATGTTTTCAGTGGATCTTTCCCATATTGAAGACCTGGTCACCCCAAATCTAGATGATATATCTAGCAGGGACAAAAGGACTTGTGGTTTCAAATGCCTTATGGAGGGTGGATTCTTGTTTATAGAAAAAGACAGAGTAGAGGTATGTATCCTGCCTTAACAAAAGATAAAGGTTTCAGCCTAGTTAGATATTTTGGGGCATGGGAATAATTACCTCAACTTGAAAGCTGAACTTCCTGACTTTCAGATGTTGGAGAATTTTTTAAAAAAATGAATGGATTCACATATAAATATTGCTAATAGATAATGCAAATCAACATTAATTTTTCTCAGTGTCTATATCCTGATACTCCTGGAGAGAAAGAACTGTTTGTTTCCCCAGGACCTAATCCACTGCCTGGTGTTTAATAAATGTTGCTTTTTGATTGATTAAACCTAGCAGATCTTCAAACTGGTTGAAAGGTTGGAGATGCAAGCTTAGGTAACTACTACCCTATTTTGCTCTTTCCATTACGAAAAAAAAATAGGAATAGGAAAAAAATATATCCTGAAAAGACACTAATTTGTAAGCCTTAAGATCTCCATAGTTTCTTCTGCTATAAAATGGAGATATTAAAATCCATCCCACCTCCCAAGGAATTATCATGAACATAAAATGAAATACTGAATGTGAAAAATGTCTTGATAAAAAAGGAGGGATAGGGAGGCAGAGTCTTATTATTCATGAGCACATTCTAGGGGGGCAAGTTAAGTGCCATCACCTTGGTCCCCTGGTCCAAGGAAAAATCCCTATTGCTTTTGTTATTAAAGAACAAAGAAAGCATTGGAGCTGGAGAGTATAATACTCAGAGAATTTACCCTGATCATTCTTCCTTGTGCATATGCTGAAATTATAGTGACTACATTATTTATTTTACTTCAGTCAGATTTAAGTTGGGTTGTGAGAATGATGAGTCTCAGTCTTGAAGTCCAGGCTGGTTTTAGGGTCCTTCTGGTAGCTTGCTCCTGCCTAGAGCCACACCAAGTCACCAAGTTTGGCTGGTGAATGGCTCAAGGCTAGGAATGCAATAGAATTTGGGCTGCCCCAGGACTCTCTCAGAACTGTTCTTGAGACAGTGTCTAACTCTAGAAATGTAGAGTATCCTCCCCCACCCCCAAGCTATTTCATTATCCCTCAGCACTGGGCTAAATCCAGGCCTCAGTCTGTGCACAAGGCTTCCCAGTAAAGCCTGTTTATCTGCAACAGGTGGCTGAATGTGGCCTTTGACTTAGCTTAAAAGGCATATTTTAGGAGACAGCAAATGGGAAAACATCTGAAATATGTAGAAACTGGATACTATAAACAATTGCAAATGACGGAATGGGAGGAGAAGATTTAAACCTTTAGCCAAAATTCTATTTCCCCTTTAGGTTGGCAAAGACTTGATGCTTAAAAAAACCCCAAAACCTTTCAGTGAATTAATTTCAGTCTAATGGGGAAGGAAAAGGGAAAAGAAAATATGGCAAGAGACCTGTTATCTTAAAATTCTGGTCTGGCTGGAACAAGACAGTGCAGTGATTTTTCTATGAGAAACCTTGTCCTCAGAGGTTTTCCCTTCTGGCTACTTAATCAAAAAATTTCTTCTCCACCCAGATGACATTCCAAAACCAGCTCCCAAAAGCAGCTTCCCCATCCTTGGGCTAATGCTCTTCAATGGGCAAAGCTGTGCGGGTAACTTTTATGTACTGAATTATGGTGCAGTAATTCCCACTTGTTCCTAAGACTTTAATTATGTCATACTTCTTTTGAGACCCTAATCTTTGCTTTCAGAACTGAAGGAATGAGACACATCCATTAGGAATCCCATTACCATTCTTAGTTTCTTCCCTGGAGTCAAGTAAATTAATACCTTGATAAATCAATTATTTCATCTATGTTGGCTCTCTCTCCAAAAGTGTAGATTGAGACTGATTCACGCTCCCACATCACATAGTTTCTTCTCCAATTTGATGGGGCCAGTCTTGACATTGCATAGATACCAGTGGAACATACTATCCATCTTTAATTTCTTGATCTTGACACATGCCTGGTTCACTTTCTTTTCCATTCCTCCAATGACATTCTTTGCATTACTTCTCTTTTCCAATTCTTGGTCCTATCACTGAACTGCTATGGAGCAGAGAAACTTTCTGTGTCCAGTAGGAAGTCAGAAGCACCAAGAAAGAAACCTTGCTTTTTGTAGCTCTGTGCCCAGAGATTTATTCAATCTCAAGTTGTTACATTCATTTGCCTGCTCCATTAAAATAAAATAACACTACATAAACCTATACACAAATATTCTGGGACAAAACAAAAGCAAAATACCACAAATCCTTAAAATTTTCAATAAATTGAAGTGTGATCTTCTGAAATCCTGCTTGGGTTTCTATAGGGCTTTACAGAGTAGCTCCTCAGCCTCACTTTTCAATATGCATATCAATAAGAAATGAGGAATGAGCTCAAAACACTTTAGAAACACAATTTCATTAATCTTCTTAAAATGAGGGAGAAAGTACATCCCCTATCCCACCCTCATTTTCAGATAAGGAAACAGAAATATAAAGAAGATAAATACTTGCCTACAGTCACACTATGATCTCTTGCCCAGTACTTGATTCACTAAAGTATATTGTCAATAATAATTTTACATGCTTCAGACTTTTCATTTTTATTCATTTTCATCCAAAAATAATATTTAGTGAGCACCTACTGAATACTGAGCACCCTAGTGCTGTGGGTGGAAATCAGAAAAGAGAAGGAAAATATAGAAGCCAAAAATCAGCAACAACAACACAACTGTGCTCTCAAAGAATATGTAGTGTAGCTTAGGAGACAGAATCTAAAAACAAATTAAAAAACAAACTATAAATTAATATTAATGCATATAGATTGTCATAATTAGCTGTGACTTCCATTAAAATCCTACCTCAGTGGCTCAATTCTTCAATCAGCAAGCAATAAGTGCCTACTGTGAGTCAGGTATTTGGCTAACTACTAAGAATACAAAGACAAATTTGAAACAGCCCCTGCCCTAAGGAGCTGATAGTCCATTGCATATAATACTTTATGGTTCAGAGGATATTAGAAAGCATGCCACTGGACTTTGGCAAACTCTGGAATCAAGTTGGAAAGGCTTTGTATATGGATCCTGATGGTTCATGTGTCTGTTTTCAAAGACTCACTATTATTAAATTTAGAGAACATCACAGCAAGAAGACTAGCCACCAAATTTTTTTTTTTTGTGGGGGAGGTAGGAGAGAAGAGAGGAAAAAGCAATATAACACTCAAGCTGCTTATTAAAGTATGGAAGGATATTGCCCTGTATAAGTGGTAAAGGTCCTCCAACTGATGAGATCATAGATCTGGTCACTGGTGAAGTAATGAAATCGAGAATTGAGGAGATCTCAAAGACAGGTCATCTGAACTGAGGACCAGTCCTGGAGCAGAGGAATTTAAGCAGGTCTTTGAAACAATGTATGAAAGAGAACAAACCATGTTCGTTTAATATTCTTCTTCTTACATTTGGAACTATGCTTTTAGATAAATCACAATGGCACTATCACCTGCCATTTATGTAGTTTGTAATCAAGGTACTTTCAAATATAACATTTCCTATGATTTGCAGACTAAGAACCTACAAAAGGTCAGGATGGACTTCAACCCAGATATATAGCTTGATCAGGATTGTCCTGGAAAAGTCTTGATAAAAGGACACTATTTGAACTCTACCATACTAATAGACACTCAAGGGAAGGAACCCCCCAGTAAATGTGTGATAGCTATTAAGATAGATGGATGAATGGATGGGTGGATGGATGGATAGATGAATGGATACATAGACAGATATGCATATTGTGAGGATTTAACACATTTGCACCCCTTTTTCTTGGCACCCTAAGATTAGTCTTTGGGTTTTAAAATGAAAGTTTTATACTGAAATTGAAATTGAAAACCATTTCTCTAGCAAATTGGGTTTTGATTCAGCACTCATGCCTTGATTAGATTAAGAAGTAGGCTTTCCTATATAAGGGGTATCCATGTGTACTTGAAGGATGCCCCAAACCTCATATCTCCCTGGCACCCAGAAGATGCTTGCATCTTATCTCACATCCTGAAGACTGGCCTCTGACCCGGATTGAGGACAAGTCTAGTCAGTGAGAGAGACCCACAACAGTGACACCACTTTAAGGTATACATTTTGGATGGAGGAAGCTCTCTTTCTCTTTCTGGACTATGAACTACAGGGAGCAGGAACTACTTTCATTGAGCTTGGGGAAGGGAAATAACTGGCCACATTGTGGTTGGTGCCTTTTCTTCCTCTAGCCACCAGCTCTTTTAATTTATGTAATAAATATTTATAAATTAAGAGACAGTCTCCAAAGAATATTTATCTTAACTTTCTCCCTCTTCCTCTCTTTCCCTCCTTTCCTCCCTCCTTTCACTTCTCCTTTCCCTTAATCTTTGCTTATTTCTGAGGTATAAATTCAAACATTAAAAATTTAGTGATTGATTCCTCATGAAACAGTATGACCTTGTTCCAGCACATACTGGATCCTCCACATATCCTCAATACCACATATGATTATGGAATCAAAAATGGATTATGGAAACAAAAAAATGGAATTTCTTGTTTCAAAAGGAAAATGATTTATTTCTCTTTCTAGGTTGGTGTCTATATTTCATGACCAGGGTTGCAAACCGTTTTAATCCTTACCTGTCAAGGAGGCTTTCTCCTTACTGTTTGTGAATGAAAAAAAAAATTAAATGCTTGTTATTTGTCAAACCCTGTGCTAAGTACTAGAGATATAAGAAGGAAAGTGAGACAATTCCATAAGAAAGATTCGAATGTAGAGCAGATCAAAAAGCCCAGAACTCCTAAGGGTTCAGGGTACTTATGAAAATGGGCAACCTTCAGATGAATTGGCATATCAACAGCGCCTAGGATCTGAAGGGCATAGAGAAAGATGATAAGGCATGGATAGGGCAGATAGGAAAACTATTAGTCCTCTATCATAACATAAAGCTTGTAGTTGGTCCACTCAACCACTCAGTTAATAAGTACCCATTATATGCCAGAAACTTGCAAAAATGAAGTCTTTTTTGCTTTCAAAAAGCATAACTAAAAATATTTATCATGCTGACTTTATTGGCAAAAAGGAAGCTTCTATTTCTCCTTTCTAGTTCTTTTTCTATATTCTCAAGAATTCAGATCATGTGTATGCTTCTTTGAGAGAATTTACTTGTGGCAAGAAATACTTCTGGAAACGTGTCAACTTTTGACCTCATGCAAAAAAAAATATTGTTTTAATTTAAAATCTAACAATGTACAATCTTGTAATGCATATTCAAAAATAAAAAAAATAATAATATGTGGGAGGGAACTATGTTAGTATTTTTTTTTATTTTTCTATCATAGATATCTAGAATAACATATATAAAGTCATAGGATTTGATACTAGTTTTAAGAGATCTCAGAAGTCATTCATTCAAACTCCTTCACTATAAATTAAAAAAAAAACCTGACTTGCTCTAGACCACACAGATAAATTGAGGCACTTAACTATGAATATTATTTGATACAGTGACATCTATTAAAACATTCTTCAATTTTATTGGTTAATATCATGATTGTACCACTGTAGAAAAAATTTATCCATGATATATTGCATGATTTATTTGACTAATTTTCAAGGATGTTTTGAGATCTATATCTGTAATATGGAGATTTGTCCTGTATTAGTTTGTCAACGATAAAGAAGCCTCTGATATGTAGTTTTAGCCACAAAATTGTGTTTTTCTAGGTATTTGGCATGTGCTAAATTTTTGCATCCTACAGTGAGGTGTTGCACAGTTTCTACCACTTACTTGTATATTATACATTCATAAACAAGTCCAGATCATCTTTCTATGATTTATGGTATGAATGATTTGGAACTGCCATACCAAACTCCTCTATACTAACTGCTCTGAACAAATGTATATAGGCATTTATTTGGTGCTTCCTTGTTGACTCTGCTTCAGTTATTCATCTAATCCAGCCATCTGCTCAGGCCAGCCTTCCTCTGCTACTTGGATTAGCATCCTCCAATCTGTACATGAGATTTAGCCCTTCACAATTGATTCTTCCAGAATAGAAGATCTCCATCATCATTTGGGAAATTAATCCAGCTGCCTCTACAGTTCCACCCTTCAGTCCTACCCAGCTAGCAAACCAGCTGACTATTGCCACTTATTCATTGGATGGCCCTAGATATCAAAAGATATTTATATTTCCTATTCCAATTAGCTAGTCAACCACTTGCTTTCCATTTTGTGCATTCTTCTGCTGGTTCCTGGGATTCTAATTCCCCAGAATAAAATTTATCACTCCCCCATTTACCTTATTTTCTTTGATAAGAATGAGAAAGGTCCTCGAGGGCAAGGACTCTCTTTAAAAGAAAAATAAAATATATTCTCAGTGCTTAATATAGTGTATATAATTAATAAATGATTTTTTCATTCATTCTTCATTCATTCATTTAACAATATTGATTGAATTCATACTCATGGAGGGCCTTTTGTATACATGGCAGTATCCTAACCATTTATCTGTTGTCAGCTTTACTCTTTCTCACTAAAGTCATGTATGTTTATTCCAAAAAATTTTCTCTAAAGTGTTGACTTGTTTGTCAAGTACTTAAATATCTTTTGAATTTCCTCAGTCTCCCTCTCCCTCCCTCCCTCCCTCTCTCTCTCTCTCTCTCTCTCTCTCTCTCTCTCTCTCTCTCTCTCTCTCTCTCTCTGTCTCTCTCTCTGTCTCTCTCATTCTCTCTGTCTCTCTGTCTCTGTCTCTGTCTCTCTGTCTCTCTCATTCTCTCTGTCTCTCTGTCTCTGTCTCTGTCTCTCTGTCTCTCTCATTCTCTCTGTCTCTCTGTCTCTGTCTCTGCCTCTCTCTCTGTCTCTCTCATTTTCTCTCTCTCTCTCTTTCATTCTCTGTCTCTCTCCTCCCCCTCTTTCTTTTCTGATGAAAATGATGAAAAAACCTTTCTATAGATGCCTCAGAGTGTCTTGTATTCTTGTCAATAATGGTACAGTCTTTATCATCAAGGATATTCTACTATCATAAAATCTCTTTGTTATATATGCCCAGATTTCTCCTGAGAATAGTTACCATATCTTGGCTCCATTTAACTATAGATAACTGAAAAGAAAAAAATGAATTTAAAGAATAACTTAAAATGGGCCACATGGTTTGGGATAATTTTTAGTTTTAATACTAACATTTGAATAAAGGATATCTTTAAGGATTTTGATTGACAAAAAAAGCAAAATATTCTAATTAGCATTAATATGCTGTTCACAGAGCCAGGGAATGCCATAAGCAAATACTTGAATATTGTGTGTGTGACAAGTTAATGGAATATCAGTGAGTGTCCACCCTACTTATTTTATTTGAAAAAAAAAAATCTACGCAAAGAAAGTAGCAAGATTGGCCTTTCAAAATACTTTAGATTAGTGATATGTTTTAAAATTTAGGATTGGTGAATAGGGGGCAACCAAGCAAAATGAAGATGCTTCTAAGTGGCAATCCCTTTCCCTGAAGCATAAAATCTTGGCTTTGCTACCTAATAGCTGTGTGGCCTAGAGGAAGTCACTTAGCTTTTCTGAACACTGATTGCCTTGTTTGCAAAATAAAGGAGCTGGACTAGATAATTTCTAAGGTCTCTTTAAGGTACAGTATTTTGTAGTTCTCTGTTAATGGCCTTCTTTGATCCTGGTAGTCATGTTTGGAATCATATTAAGTAGAAAAAAGCATTAAAATTGAATATAAATTGAAAAAAAAAGAAAACAGTAGTACTTTTAAAAGCAACCAAAAAATTCCATTGCTATGTACTTGGTGCTCAAAAAAGGATTAATGTCTGTAACACATATAGGGCCTATTGTATCTGGAAATTCTTATCATTTGGCAGGATTGTATAGTAAGAATATGCTAATTCTTGGTAAGTGGAGAGAAGGCATCTGGTAGAGCTCATTGGACATTCTAGGTGTTAAATATCTATGAAATAATCCAAAATGTTCAGTTAAATCATTTCACTAAACATAATTATGTTCCTCTAGGCTAAGAACATTCTGTCTAATCCTTTGATTTTATTGTGTTTCCTCATTTCCTATTATATTTAATTTAATTCAAATACTTCTTAAGCAAGCATGCATAAGACACTGTGCTAGGCACTGGGGAAACAGGAATGAAAATAACCCTATCCTAGTCTTCAAAGAGCTAACTAGTCTTGTGGAAAGGAGCAAGTAGTGGACAGGGGATATGACATAAGTTTGATGCATACTAATGTAGGATAGGTGCAGAGAAGTTCTTGAGGCAAAGTGCTGGAAATATGATGAAGAACAGAGCATGACAAAGGCTCTCAGTAAACAATCAGCACTCACGCTTGAACTAAAAAGAAGACCACAGTGGCACATAAATACTTCCCCCGGTGGAATGGACATTTGAGAACAATTCCAATGACCATGGAGATGACCAAAATGAATTCAGTAGAGTGCTCAGAGCTTGGTCATTCATGGAATATGCCAAAGTCATCCACTGTCTCTCAGGTCATCACTAGCCATCGTGACTTTGGTCTTACCATTGGGCTTGGATGACTCTGGAAGAAAGAATAAGGTGTGCAACTCTGCCTGGCTTAAATCCAATTCAGGTGCAAGTCAAGATGTCACACTCTGAAGTCACTGGTTTTCTTCAACAACAAAAAAAGATAAGTAATATACAACATAGACATGTGCACATTACACATATTCAGAACATTTAATAAAATTTCAAATGAAACAATCAGGATGGAGACATACCCTGTAGGTATTATGGTCAACAGCTCTGAGGCCAACCCTTTCTAGCTTTTCTATTCAGTGAGGGAAGTTTATATAGTCAATGCTCCAAAATAATCTGCCTTACTGCTTGCTAGTTTAGTGAAAGTCTGGCCTCTGAAATCTTAAGAGAAAGTCACTGTTGTTGTCATTCAGTCATTTTTCAGTCATGTCCAACTTTTTGTGTCCCCATGTGGGGTTTTCTTGGCAAAGATATTGGAATGGTTCACCATTTCCTCCTCCGGATTATTTTAGAGATGAGAAAACTGAGGCAAACAGGGTTAAGTGACTTGTCCAGGATCACACAGCTAGTAAATATCTGAGGTCAGATTTTAACTCATATAAATGAGTCTTCTTAAGTCTCACACCACCTAGCTGCCCACCTTGAGAAGGACAACAGGAAAACAAGAATCTGGATATATGATGATCATTTCATCAGGCAAAATGTCTTCCTTTGAGACTCAAGAGATGGTGAAAATCAAACTAGTTTTACTTACTGATTAGAATATGGAAAAAATAATTCTACCAAAGGGGAAAACCCCTCAATTTTCCTTTTATGGTTTTTATAAGGTATTATAGTAGGCAAAAGGCTGGCATGCTACAAAGTAAAATCTCAAAAATTTTCATCGACAAAGGATATTCAAATAGAGGTGATCCTTAAGGTCAATTTCTCTGTCATCAAGCAGATTTTTAACTCTTATCTTTTACTCCACTTGCTGGATATGATTGAGCCTTTCATTTCTAGCTACCTTCCTGACTAAGGAGAGCATATGGGATATTTCATTGGATAGGGAAAGAGAAATCTGCTCATAAATGGAAGGATGCTGAACACCAACTTCAACTTTTTCAAAATATTCTTCATTACAGCCAAAATCAAAAGAGAGGAAAAAGAATTCAACATAGGATGCAAAGATTCTAACAATAGAAGAGAGATATAACAAAGAAGACTTGAACTTTAATGACCAGGTGAAACTGTCATACTTTCAGGGTAGCCTAAGGATAAAATCTGATAGGTGTCTGGGTACCAGAGTCCAAGTTCAGAGTAACTGGATTTCTTTGTTTTATTCACTTCTGTAATGACCACACTATTCTTTTTGGTGAATTTTGCAGGTTTTGTGATTTTGATTTGTTGAAGCAGTTAAAAAAAGTGTAAATTATAATTATAAAATTCCACACATTTTCCCCCACCCTGTTATAAATTTTATGTGGCCAGCAGTTAAAATAAGTGATTACCCTATAAATACAACTTTAATAGCCTAGTCATCTGTATAGCCTCTGCCTTGGAGATTTTATCTAAGAAAAACTTTCCTGGGGATTTATATCACTGTGGTGGTGGTTGTCACTTTCTGCTTGCTGAGTAATTGGAGAGTGGGTGGAAGGATAGGCCACTCTGGCAGAGAACCAAGGAGAATGGAATGGAAAAACAAAAGTTAGGAAGTCCATGAAAGTGGGTTCTTCCTTTGTGATAAGTAAGCAGTCTCTTTTGGTCGTACATTAACTCTTCAAAGAAGACCTAGAAGTAAGTCCTAATTTGGTGAGACTATTCTAGTGCTGGACTTGGAGTCAGAAAGAACTAGGTTCAGATCCATCATTTATTAGCTGTGTGATCACTCAACTTCTCCATACCTCATTTCCCTCATATATAAAATATGAATAATAATAATAGCCCCATCTAAGGTATTATAAGAAATCACACCAATGTTGTAAGGATTCAGATGAGGAAATATCTATAAGATACAATGTAAAATTTAGAATGCCATATAAATGCCAATTGTTATTGTTATTATTATCATTGTAGTTATCGATAGAAGTAATAGGAATAGTAGTAGTAGTAGTCATTATTGTGTCCTTTGTTGTGTAAGAAGACTAATGACATCACTGATTGTTATCTTCACTTGTTCATGCATTAGAATTAGGTAAGGCAGAGTTGCACCAAACATTAGTCTCATTTTCTCTTTCAGAATCATCAAAGTCCAAAAACAAATAGTCATAATGATTGGTGTTGATCTGGGAAGCAATAGATAACCATGATGTCTTCCATGTCTGACTAAGTTCTAAGCTCTTCACAATTTATTGGAACAAATTATTCTCATCTGCCTATTCCACTGGGAGAAGTCTTTACATAGTTGGTGTAGACACTTCTCTAACTTACTAATGGGTTTGTGGTCCATCAGTTACTCTGAACCTAGTTTAACCCATTTGCCAAGACAGTTTACCAAGGAATGGCCAACTTTGTGTCTTGGAGCTACAGGTAAAAATTGTGTGCCAAATGGACACCAAAGGTGAGTAAACAGTCCTGAAAAAGGCTTGACAAGTCTTCATGCCAGAGGTGCTAGTCCTCCTTGAACACTCATATATGTAGTAGTAGTAGTACTAGTAGTAGTAGTAGTAGTAGAAGTAGTAGTAGTAATGATGAGGAGAATTTTATTTTAAGATGTATTCTAATTATGTCATGTGTGATAAGTGGTTTGGCATTTTTTTTAGAACTATATTTTTCAAAAGTTTGTTATTAAGATTTCAAGGTTCAAAGTTAAGCCAGTGAATCACCCATTAAATACTGAATTACTCAACATTGCTAACAGTGGGACTGACTATAAGAATACATTGCCAGTGTTTTATCACATATTTGACATTTTAAGATATTTACTTAAATATCCATTTCTGGAAAAAAAGGGCTGTTAGAAGTTGGATTAAAGGTCAAAAAAGTCTGAAGGAAATTTTGTCTTTCTCTTAAAGTTTATACATTCTTTCACATGATACTGAAAATAGCTATTTCTAATTGATGTTTCTTTACTATTTGGTAAATTTGGCAATTGGCATGTATTGCTAATTATATTTAGCTTGACTATGAATATGTTTTAGTTGTATTGGAACTAGGACAAGCACACAAATTAAAATAAGATGTGAGTTGTAATTTCCCCAAGTGGCTGATTCCATGAACAGTAGCCATTTTAACTGGAGTAGTTTCTATTTGTTGATCCCTTTATGCTCTCTTTCACTGCACTGGAATCTCTCGACTTTTCTCCTATATACACATCAATTGCACATCTGTTTCTCTGCCCCATGTAAAAGAATATTTGCTGATACCTACAATCTTAATTGCTTCTTTAATAGAGGTCAGGTACATGTTCAGGCAGCATTAGTTTTGCTAAGGTGACATCATCTATGATCACATCTACATATGTACTTGATCCTAATTATACTCTAAAACCTGTTATCTCATTGGCTGTTGCTTGTCCTCAAAAGGGAATCATCACCTGACTATTTCTTATGAAAATCAGGGAGACATTTGGAACAGAGATTTATCATCTTGCTCCTTTTCTTCTACTGTGCCACTCTATTGGATCCCCATCTCTGAGCTTATCTTTAATGATATTTTATATTGTTTTGTCCTCATGCGTTTCCTCTCTTTTATAACTGGCATCAAATTTTGTCTCATCCTTTCCATGTCCCAACAATTAGATCAGATAATTTCCCTTCCTCCAAATTTGTTTTTCTTTAGTCTTTGCTGTCTTTGTCTTGTCATTTTCCTGTACAAGAACGAGAGATACAATCACTCTGGAGATTTTATAGATATGTAATTTGTTGAGTGATAGAAATGACATAATTTGCCATATCCATAATGATCCTAAAAAAGATTTTTGTAATTCATGTGATAGCAAGTGAAATGCTATCAGTAGCATGTGAACTTGGAATTTTCCTTTTTCCTAGTAGCAGGGATAAATTTCAGAAGATTCTAGATTTAAAGATCTCTATAGCATAGAAAAGATATAAGAACCATCTGATCTTACCTCCTCATTTTAAAAGTGAGAAAAACGAAGTCTGGAGATGTCAAGTGATTTACCCAAGGTCACATGGTGATTAAGCATCATAGACAAGACTAAAATTTGGTCATTTTGCTCTAGTCTGTGCTCTTTCCATACATCATACACTCATCCTTTTATATTCTTACCAAGTTGTTCTCATGACTAAAGACAGCTATTTAAAAAAGCCGTAAGGCTTTTTTTTTTTGCCTTAGAATTTTTTGCCTTAGAATCAATATTGTGTACATTTTTCTAGGAGTGGTAAGGGCTAAGCAATTGGGATTAAGTGACTTGCCCAGGGTCATGCAGCTAGGTAGTGTCTGAGGCCAGATATGAAGCCAGGACCTCCTGATTCTGAGCCTGGTTTTCAATCCACTGAGCCACTTAGTTGGCCTGAAATCATTTTCAAGGTAATTAGTTTTTAAGGGTCTTGCCTGAAATCATGGACCAGAGTGAACTAAACTCAGACTAAACTCCTGATCTTGATCATTCTCTAAGTGAGATAGCCAGCTAATGTTGCAGATCCAGAAAGCATGCCCCAATTCACCAAGAGCAATTTTCAGTGCTATCAAGTGATCCTAAGATATTCATAGTGATTGCCCTGAATATTATTTAGGTTAAGCATTCTGCTGATTTATATATATTTCATGATGTAGTGTTATCCAAAGGAGAAAAAGTTTAGTAAAATATATGGGAGAGGAAGAAAAAGTATTTATATAGCACTTATATGTAAGGAACTTTAAAATTTTTAACTTATTTAATCCTTACAACAACCTTGTAAGGTAGGTGTTATAATTAGCCTCATTTTGCAGATGAGGAAATTTAGACAAACAGAAGTCAAGTGACAGAGATAGTAAGTGTCTAAGATCAGATTTGAACTCAGATCTTCCAATCTACAGGTCAGAAACTCTATCCACTGTACTGCCTTACTGCCTATGGCATTTGTGTACCTCTCAGAAGAAAATATAAGTTTATTTCAAGTACTAAGTTCAGCATATATATTTTTATTCACTTTGCCTTGCATCTGCTATTCTGCCTGGTTTCAACTACATGGAACAAGATGCCCCTCCCAGGATAAACTCATCATTTCTAATTTCATCACCATGCTGCTAACTCAAGCTGGATACCACCACCTCCCTCAGCCTCCTTTCCTTTCTGACTAGAAAACTGGATGGGGGAGTACCAAATGGGTCCCAAAGCTTTCCTTGGTAGCGGACAAAAACTGAACTTGCAGATTTGTTCTGCATCTGCAACTCTTACTAGTTTTACTCCAAAGAACAAGATGCCTTGGCATCCTGGGACTGGGTACCCCCTGATGTCCTTTCCTTCCAACTTCCTTTTGTGTGTTGCCTTCTGTTATTGGATTGTAAGCTCCTTGAGGGCAGGGACTGTATTCTTTTTCTTATTCTATCCCCTGTGCTTAGCACAGTGCCTGGCACATAGTAGGAACAGTAAATCTTTGTTATATATCATTTTGTGATGTCTTGTGCACTTTAGACTCTTTGAATTAGTGATAAACGTCTGGTATACTTATCACCAATTTTTTTTTCTTTATAGACCAAGACAAAAAGGTTCCTAAAATGTGTAGGAGAAGATATTTGAAGTTTTTTCAGGATTTGCTTCTTCTTCCTGGAATCTATGAGACTTGGGTTGAAGTCAGGGAAATTCTTGCATCCCAGGTGAATCTGGCTAAGCTTCTGTATGAACAGAAAGCAGTGTGACCCTAAAACAAGTCACTTAACTCCAATTGCCTAGCGCTTGCCACTTTTTTTGCCTTGAAATTAATATTGCTATCAATTCTTTTTTTAATTTTTAATTTTTATATATTTTTTGATGTTTACATATTTCATTTTCTTTCGTCCCCCTCTTCCCTACCTCTTTCTAGATCCAATAACTTGTTATCAATTCTAAGACAGAAGTTAAGGGCTTACAAAAAGGAAATGAGTTTATTTGGTTTGCCCCAGCTTCTTTATGAGGCCATAAAATGGGAAAGGATGAGCTGCTCTCTTTCCCCAGATTTTTTATACAGAAGGAGGTTCAGGATGTTCAAATATATGATCAATGATTTGGTGATAAGATCACCAGGTAAGTATCATTGCATTTCAGTCTTCAGCACATAACATAGAGCATCTGTTCTAGCATATTACTATTATCTTCTGATTGTGAAACTCTTTGTGAGAGGAGAACTGATTTTTGGAGTCTGAGGAATGAGGCTAAAATCATTGCTCTTCCAGTTACTACCCAGGTGACCTTGGGCAAATAACTCAATTAGCTTCTCTGGAATCTTACTATTTTCATTTATAAATTGGAGTTAGACTAGATCTCTGAGGTACATTCCATCTCTGCATCTCTGATCCTATGCTGTAGGTGTAATAATTCCATGAGATCTTCATTGAGAACCAATGATTATGATAGGTTGTTGTGATGTGTATCTGAGCACATCATCCTAGACTAAGAGCTGGAAGAGATTTTAGAGATGATAAAGTCCAATTCCTTCATTTGATAAATGAGGAAACTAAGTCTAAAAGAGTTTAAATAACTTACATAGAGTCACCCACCTAGTAAATGGTGGAGACAAGATTTTAATTCAGGGCTTTCTGGCTGGAAAAATCAGAACTTTATAGACTTCCCCTCCTGAGTGGGATAGTTTTGAAGTAGGAAACACTTTTAATCATCTCCTATTCCAATAATTCTGTAAAGATTGCTCCAATTTAAAATTCTGCCTTGTTTGCTAGGATAGTATGGATCCTCCTTGACAGATTCTTGGAAGAAACTTTTTTTTTTCTACTTTATACTCTGATTAATGAATTGTAGATTCTTTTTGAAAAGCTCAGATCTGGATCATGTTTAAGCGGATGCAGCATTTCTGCTCTACAAAGGGGGTTGAGTTGAAGACACCAGGTGAAAGAAACCCCACACAAGAGATAACTGCCTTCTTCAACGAACTAACTGAATTTTGCATTTGGTAAGATTTTGGAGAAGGAAATAAACGGTAGTTCCCACCAGTTCCAGCAGGGGTCAATATGTTTTCATCATTCCAAATGGAATTCTCAGTGAGCAGAAGCAGAAGTGTTGATCGTAATTGGAGCAGACACAAGGATCTTCTATAATCCTCTGACATCCTTTTCAAATAATAATTCTTAGGTGGGTGGTGGGCTGGTGGTTGCAATGCCAGAGCAGCCGTCTCTACAATGAAGCCTAACCATTGTCAATTATTTTTGATGTATGCTAGCTTAACGTAAAGCTTCTTCTTACAGGCTTCTCTACCCCACAGAAGGGCACTCCTCCTCCTAATTATGGAGACACACTACTCAGGATGGGCAGTGCAAGTGGTTATTTTGGTCTAATGTGTTCTTCCCCAACACAATCCCTTCCTTCCCTGCCTCCCCGGCTTAGCACAAAGAGCAGGTAGACGGCTTCTGTCGAAGATCTCCCTCGGATCGTGTTCACTAGCCTAATTGGCACCGTCACTCCAGTTCAGACCATCAAGCCTTCCCAGATCTAGAGAAATGCAAGCAAGAGAGGGAAAAATCAATTTCTAATTGCTCGGCTGCAGCTTCCAAATGGTTAATGGCTAAGTCAAAAGTTGTTTTTTTCCTTTTTTCCTCTTTTCTCTTTTTTTTCCTCTTCCCCTCCCTTCTAATCATTTGTTCAGAGGCACTGCCTGGCAATAGTATACACACACCCCATCGTCATTGTTCCTGTGAAATATTAAGGCCTGTTTGCTGCCTGAGTCTGAAGCTGTCATCTGGAAGCTCTCTCCCTCTCTCTCTCTCTCTGGGCTCAAAGGAAAAATCCTGAACCCCATCCCACATTTGTAAGCTCATTTTGGCTCTCCCTGGCCCTGACTGGAGCCCTTTTTGTTGTTCAGGAGGGTGAATGTCTCCGCGTAGAGACATTTTCAGAAATCCAATTCTGGAAAGCTGGGGGGTGTTTCTTAAGAGAGTCAGCTCCAACAGGAAGGCATTACCAGGACATTTAGAAAGCATTTAACTGCTTGTGTGCTGCTGAAGTTGCCAGAAGGAGGATGGATCAAAAGGCATATCAGATGCTGCTCTCTCTAGAAAGCCCTCTTTTGCATCCTCACTTGCAAAGAGAGGGAAAGGCTTAATTTAGGAGGAAATAAAAAGTCTAGTAAGCAAGACAATGACATGCAATTGAAAGATCCGAGTTGACTTTGAGATAAGAATGTTTGAGTTCAGAGGGGGCTATGCTCCCTGGGAGATGATGAACTGCATTACTCCATGACTCAGTTTCCTCCTCTGTAAATGAAGATTTGCACTAGATGGTTTCTAAAGTCTCATTCTAAGTCCTGAGCAGGTGAAAGTTAAATTCTGTAAATTGAAAATCAATAGACAAAGGCTTTTGGATGGGATTGAGGATGCCATATCTTGGCAGTGGAAGGACCTTATAATTGGATATTTTCTCATCCCTCTGTGTAGGATTTCAAGGAACTATTTTTATAGAAAAGCATTTCATATCTTTTTTTTTTCAGATAGGCATAGTGAGGTTTTTTAATAAATTGGTAGGAAACTTTGTTAAGAAAATTAAAGGTTGGTAAATTGGTAAGTTTAATTGGTAGGGAAAATGAAGTTGTCCTTTTTATCTCTGGCAAGTCTTTCTTTAAATTTCTAGACCTAACAAAGTTCCATTAGGGCAAGGACTAGACCATTCTTTTTTGTAAGCTACAGTGCTTTGCATAGTGTCTTGATCTTTGTAAGTATTTAGATGCTTAGAACCAATTCTCTTTTTCAACCAGTGCAGACCACAACTCCTCTATATGTCCTGAATAATTACTATCCATTGTAGGGATTCAATAATTATTTGGGAAACTGAATTGGAAGCTGATGATAAAATCCTTTGATGATACTCAATGGACTTTATATCTCTGTTATTATAATTCCTCATTTGCATTTTATAGGAATCTTATATGCTGTGGAATAGACTGGAAAGACATAGCCCAATACAAACAAAAAAGCTTCTGGGAAGTACAGCTTTTCCCAGATTGAAGGAGGGATTGAAAGATCTTGGAAGATAAAAGCCACACAGGAAAGGGGAAGACAAGAAATTTTAACTTTCCGTGGAAATGGTACTGGTCCAGGTCATAACTGCACCTATGGGGAGCTGATGGCAAGTCAAGGGCACTGTTACCCCAAACACAATATAATAATTGATGGAGCCTTGTCTACTTAATTGAGTCACTTAAGGAGTAATACATGTGGACAGAATTTGATTTTTGCTTGGATATACATGTGTGATGAATAGTGGAAAAAAGTGAAATTATTCTCTTTCTATTCACTTTTGTCTTATTACTCCCTGGTCAACTGTCTTGCTACCTTTGAGAGTCAGCTGACTTGCAATCTATATTTTTATAAGGAGTTGTGTCTCCAGATGTGGATTTGTGTTACATTTTGAGTAATCACTTGCTATAATGGAGGAGATTTTCTAAAAGATCAAAAGAGAACCTCAGAACAGTTTCTTTAGAGTTAAATGTGATGCTCCATTACTCACTGCCTAAGAACATAACATTCCAGTATTCAAGACATTCAAGAATAAAAATTCCTAGGGGAAGGACTCCCTACTTGTTGAGAATTAAAAGAAAAAACTGAAATGTAGTTTGGTATAATTAAGATTAAATGATCATTTCACATGTTGGACCATAATAAGTTCCAAATGGGTATATGAACTAAATATAAAAAGTCATATGATAAAAATAGTTTTTGTGAAAAGAGAAAAGAAATACTTTCCACAGTTGTGACCAGGGGGAAAATTCTTAACAAAGCAAAGAATAAAGGTGACAATTTCTGATTATATAAAGTGAGAAATCTTTTTGTACAAACAAAATCATTGTCACTAAAATACAAAGATAAATTGTTGAATGGAAAAATAATTGCAGGAAATATGTCCAATAAAAGCCTGATATTCAAGATATATATATAGACTTTACATAAATGTATTAAGGTCAAAGATCATTATTCTACTATAGGCAAATGCTCAGCTCAAAAGATATGATCAAAATGTTTAGAACAGAAGATTGACAAACTTAATGACCAGTATGAAATAATGCTTCAAATCATGATTAATATTTTTCTTGCCTAGACTTTCAATTTCATTGGCAAAGGAAAATCTAATTAAGAAACTCCCTTAACCAATGCATATTAGTGACTATTCAGTAATTTACAATCCCAGGCTCTGGCCTAGGAACCCTTAGACATTAAGTGACTTGTCTAATGTCACAAAACAATAGATATAAGAGGCAGGGATTGAATCAAGCTGAGGTCAGCTACTATTGCATGAAAATTAGAATAATTCTATGGTAGTGGTAGTAACTAATATTTATATAGCATTTTGTGCCAGGTACTTTGCTAAATACATTAGAATTAATATCAAATGTGATCCTCATAACAACCCTGGGAAGTAGGTACTTTTATTATTCTGGTTTTAAAGATGAAGAAACTGAGGCAAACCAAGTTTATATGACTTGCCTAAGGTCACAGAACTGTTAAATTTCCAAGGTTGGATTTAAATTCAGTTCTTCCTGACTCTCTATTGTGCCACTAGCCTACCTATCTTGTGGATATTATAAAGACAGCTGGAATTTATACTTGGTTTTTGATTCAAGTTGATATTTCCTTTATTTTTCAAGTGGAAAGAAAAGATGGGAGAAGATAAGTGAAGGGATTACAAGTAAGGCTTTGCTTAGGATGGTGAATCCAAGTGGTTATGAGGTGGAATCTATCTTCCAACATTCCATATTTTTATATATATCAGGTTTAATAAGTCAGTTATGTTAAACAATGAGATTTCCAAAAAATGTAGGCATAATATACTTTTAAGCTTAATTTACATTATTAACATTTTCTCCATTTTTCCCCTCAAGTCTAGGACATCAGCAAAACAATAAATCAAGCTGTGATTTGTGACATTTAATGATCTGAGGCATAAATTCTCACTCTGAAAATTGAACTTTTCTGAGTAAGTTTGAGCTGCCTCCAGTATGCCCCTGAAAATGAGCCAGTTTCTTTGGGATCCCTTGCATATTATCACACCAAAAATTTAAGGAGATAACTGCAAATGGAAGCTAGTACCATCACCTGCATGGACACTATGGGGGTGATGGTAGGAAAAGGTTAAGCTATGCTTTATGTTTTACTTCCTAACATTGCATAGTTCACAGTACATTTTAAAATGCATCCTAAAGTAAAATAATTTTTTAAAAGTGTATCCTAATGTATATGTATGAAGGAGGAAAAATATAGCTGAAGGGTGAACCATGGGCATTTGAGTGAGATAAAACTGTTTATGAAGCGAAATTGCAACAGAATCTATGTGAAAAGCTTAGCTAACGAATGAATGCCTTTCAGTTTGTATTTTGCCTGTTTTCACCAATTTGACCAAAATGATTCCTAGATAGATGATTCCAGAGTTGCATGACTTCTGTCTCCTTTGTAGGAGCTCATGATAACTCAGTACAGTTATTTCCCGTTCTCATAGGTACCTATAGAATGATGATATCTACTCTCAAAATACAGAGAATATTCAAAGTCGAGTCTAGGTTTAGGTTTAGTTCAATTCCATTCAATTGGACAAAAGTTTCCTGAGTACTTTCAATGGGCCAAAAACTGTGGTAAGTCCCTCTTTGGTGATACAAAAACAAAAATAAAACAGTTCCTTTCCTCAAGGACCTTTTAAATTACTAGGGGTGAGACAGAACAGTTATATAAGTAAGTAAATCCCAACTATCCACAAATGTGATATGTTAGGACACCCAAATCAAATGACTTCTACCTCTTTGCCCAGATGATGTAATCACAGGATGTGTCAGATAACATAGACAATATGATTTTAATGCTTTAAATGGAATATAAAGGAGGATTTACCCACGTTGGCATAACTCACTTTGGATAAATATGAAAAAAGTCCAGTCAAGCTTGATGAAAAGTCATCTTGCCATTGGTTTAAGAGCAGCCAGATTGACTTAAAAAATTAGCTAACTCCTATACAATCAGTTAAGGCAGAAGAACTAAAGGAGTGTGAGTAACCCATGACAGTAGAAAAAAGTCAAACTATAGAAGTTCTTGAAAGGGAATTCACTCATTGCCTTTGACCTTGAACCTCTACCCATGGGAGTAGGGAGATTTCTTTCTTCTATTCTCTATCACTGACCACTCTGCTCTTTTCATCAGAACCTTTTGCCCAGTGGGAGACAGTACCCAAGAAGGAGCAGAGGAATGCTAAGGAGTATTACTCCTGGCCATAGAGAAGATTTAGTTGTGGATTCAAGAATTCCTTGAGAATATGGAGTCCAGGGAACTCGGTGGTACAAACCCAGCATAGATACTGCACCCAGGGGAGAGTAGTGTTGGACAGTCTTGGAGGAGATAGGACAGGGTGGGCTCTGTAATGCCAAAGAAATGAATTGTCTTGGTCCTTTGTTACTAATATCCCCCCTTTATGTTTACTTTTAGCATTGATACTTTGTGCATTAGTGAGAGAATATGGCCAGCTTTATAGGAGGTAATATTTTGTAGCTATTTTTCCTACTGTTAAATGTTAGAAAATTATTTTACTTTTATTTGGGTCTATCAGCTAATAAAAGTAATGCATAGGGGGAAGCTAGGTAGCACAGTGGATAGAGCTCCAGGCCAGAATTGGGAGGACCTGTTGTTCAAAACTGGACTCAGACATTTCCTAGCTGTGTAATTCTGGGCAAGTCACTTAATCCCAATTGTCTAGCCCTTGCTGCTTTTCTGCCTTACATTTAACATTTAATATCTATTCTAAAACAGAAAAGAATGATTAAAAATAGTAAATGCTTAACAGTGGGCTCGTGAGTTATCCTTTTTAGAGTCCAAAACCACAAATTACCTTGAGCCCAATATATAGAACCCCCTGCAACCCACAAGTATCAAACAAAAGGAATTTATCTTAAGGGGGAACTCCTCAAAATAAATTAAAAAAAATTAAGAATATGAAGAAAGGTAAAAAGGCCTCGGGTAGACAATAGTATCTGAGCTGTGTCTTAAAGGGAGTTGGGAATTCCCAAAGGTGGAAGGGAGGGAGAAGAACGTCTTAAGCTATGGGGACAGCCTATGAAATGGGGAGGCAGGAGATATAATACAGAGTGGTCAAACAAGCAGCCTACAGACCACATGGAACCCACAACACTCTCAAGCGTGGCCTGAAACTAGATGAAAATATTAAGTGGTAAATATTTAAAAAAATACAATATATATATAATATATTTTAAAACTAAGTCAATATGTGTCCCACAGGATTCCTTATACATCATTTAGTGGCCCCTACTCAATTCTTTCCCCACTCCAGTACCTCTTTCATATGGATGTTAGATTTTTCATGCTCCTATACAGTCAGCCAAGGCAGAGGAACTAAAGGAAGGTGAGTGATCCATGACAGTCTAGAAAAAAGTCAAACTATGGAAGAAGTTCTTGAAAGAGAATCACTCATTGCCTTTGAAACAGATCATGATCCTACTAAAACAAAACTAAACAAAACAAGATTTAACAACAATAAAACCTCTCAACTACAACACCCCAACAAATGACTCCACAACCACTAGCATAAAATACAAATTCCTTTGTTTAGTTTTTTAAGTCTTTCACAATATGTTCCTAAACTACATCTTTCTACCTCATTGGGCATTACTCTTCCCTCAATCATTGTGATCCAGAGAAACTGGTCGTATTTTCGCTTCTTCCAGCTGAGAATCCATCTCCCTTCTTACTGTCATTTCACTGATAATGCCCTCATTCCTGAAATCTGTGTTCTTCTCTCATCTTCAGCACCACCTCCTAGAATCTCTCTTTTCCTCCAAGGAAAATACCTCCTTTGCCAGTAAAGCTTTCCAGACCATCCCTATATTCCCCAACTGCTGGCTATCTTGCATTTATTCTGTATTTATTTTATGAATAAATTACATTATTCATATACGCATGCCATAGTAAGGAAATTAGGAATATATTGATTAGGTTTGATAGGATGGAGTTCATGCCCAGAATTCTTTCTTCCTTGCCTCTGCCACTCTCTGGTCTCTGGGAAAACCTTACAAAATTCTATATCCTATCAAGTCTAATCATTATATTCCTAATTTCCTTACTATAATACATACTTCCATTTGTCTCTCCATTAGGATGTAAACTTCTTGAGGGGAGAGATTATTTTATTCTTTGTATGTAGCTGTATCCCTAGCATCTAGTACAGTTCCTGGCACTTAGTAAGTGCTTAATATTTATTGATGGGTGGATGAATTCCAAATGATTTAAAGCCTTTAAACCAAATAATTCCTCTTCTAGGGTCTGTGCCTTTCTTTTCTTTAAACCCTTACCTTCCCCTTGAATTGATAGAAACCATCAGTTCTAAGGCTAGGCAATAAGCGTTAACTTACTTGATCAAGGTTACATAGTTAAAATATTTCTAAGACCAGATTTGAATCTAAGTCCTCCTGATTGACTCTCTATCTACTGCGCTACCAATACATTTTCTTTAAAAAAATATGTATGACACATGTAAAACCCAGAAGAATTGTGCATCAGCTATAGGAGGAGGGCTGGGGTAGGACCGAGAAAGAACATGAATCTTGTAACCATGGAAAAATATTCTAAATTAATTAATTAAATAAAAGTTTCAAAAAAAATATTTTGTAAATTATTTCAATAGTTTTGTGCATCTGAAAAAACATGCAAAATTAATTTTTTAAAAAAGAATCTTTGCTCTAAACCTTTTTTAGCTCATCTGTAGTACATTATTGAGCATTAGATCCCACCTAAAACAGAATCAACAAGTGATTAAGAGTCTCATAATTTCCTTTACTTTATTCATTGAAGACTACTCTAATTAGATACAAAGTTGGACCCCAACCATTAATAACAAAACAATGGCATCTTGGCAATCAATCACGAAGTTGTAAATCAAATATATGCTTGTGTTTTCAGAATGCCAGAGGATTCTATATGAGCTGACAGAGCAGAGCATCCCCCTCCCCTTCCTTAGGTCTACACTAACCCCCTATGGCAGGTGCATTTGGCTCTGGAGAAGCACTTAACCCTAACACAGTATTTGTTTTGGAAGATGAGAATAAGAGAATCCAGGAGGGGACACTAGCCTTTTCCCCACTCCACTACTTTGGCTTATCCTATTACTCTTCTACTTTCTGTCTCCCCCTGGGAGTAAAGACCTGAGTTCTATTGCCAGTACCCCCCCACCCCCCCCACCCCCGTCTTTAATTATAGAATGCTCCCAAACTGATGAATCTCGTTCACCAGTTTTTCAGGCTCCCCATTTTCACATAATCCCCAGTGACACCTAAGAGGGTGCCTGTGAGACCTTATTGGGTGTTCGAAAGGCATTGTGAAATCTTCTTTTGTGTGGTGCCATAAAAGCTTGAGGTTCTCTTGCATTGTACAGTGGTCCTGTGAATAAGAATACGCTTTTTCCAGAAGCAGCCTGGCAATTCCAAGGCTTAATTAGGGCTATCAAGCATCCCTCTTCTCACAACAAATGGAGAGAACACGAAAAGCCTGGGGAAGCAGCATTCTCTCTCTTAAGGGCTCTTTTTGAGTTTTGCAAGACCTCCTAGATGTTTTGATGAGCAATCAGGGATTTAGCAGCAGCTGAATATTTCTCTTCATGCTGCCTTCATGCCTGTTGATTTTTTGGGACACTATAAGAGGTTTAAAAGTTATAAATAAAACATAAAAATTAAAAAAAATAAAGGATCAGAGCATATTAGAGTCTTTGAAGATCTGGCCAGGTCTGATTTTTCTTGGAATGCCAAAAATAAATGTCCAAGAAAATAATTATTTTTAGGAAATTATCATGGTTGACAACCTTGAATTTTTTTTATTTGCTTGAAACAGATGTATTTTTTTCTCAAGTAATGTTATTCTACCCCATATCATTCTTTCCACCTCTGCTAAGTTTGATTGAGGGTAAAAGCAAAATTTTGTTACCATTCCACATTAGAACCCGTTATTTCAAGCAGTTGTCATAGCTCAGCAGCTTAAGTTATATTTTGGAAATGTGGTTTTGGGAAGTCTAATTCCTCAACTTCTTTGTGCTACCAATCAACCTTGAATGGATTGCTTGGCCTTGATACTTGGGGGGGGGAGATAGACAAATCTAAATAACTGATGAGCTCATATTTTAATAAACAGCCATCTTTGTTGGTCACCAACCTTATGCTGGGTTGGAACCGTAACAAATAAAATCATTAGGACACACAAGGAATTTCTAGTCACTTTTATTTGCAAATGGACTCTAATTCAACCCACTTCATTACTACCAATATACTCACCCTCCAACATGGTAACTTTAGTCTGTAGAAAAACCCTGGCCAACTGTTCGCAGGGCAACATTCACTATTATTTGGCACTAAAATATTTCAAAACTAGATTCTTGGTAGATATTTGTTCATTGACTGAGCTCTGGTAGTGTGTAGTGTGATCTGGGGGTTATGAAGTCACAGCAGTGATTAGGATATCTGTTCTGTAAGAGGTGAAAGAGTCAAAGGTAGATTGATTGCTTTCTAGGCTGAATTCAGAGTTTAAAAGACTGAAAATTTTCCTTGATGTGTTTAACTTAGACATTCCTGATGTTCCTGTTTTTGCCATTACTGATCTCAACTGTTTCTTACTAGGAATTCCAACAACAAAACAAACAAACTCCTCCTCTGCCAAAAAATCTCCAAACTTTTAAAGTAGTTTTATGCTAGGATATTTCTTGGTTATAAATAAACAAATTTATTTTTCTTGGCTATCAGAGGTTCCTTAATTTTATGGTTTTGTCCCCTCAGAACCTAGCATAGTGCTTGGAATATAGCAGGCACTAAATGAATGCATCCTGATTGATTGATTGATGTAGCATATCTGGGATTGTGGCATTGGAATATAATTGTGGAGGAACTATGAGAAAACAGGTACTCTAATTGTTGGTAGAGGTGGAAGGTAATTTAGCCTATCTGAAAAGCAGTTTATAATTATTCCTTTGAAGCTATTACACTGCACAGTGGGAATGCTATTGTGTTAAAAGAAAAGATGAAAAAGATGATCACAAAAAAACCTGGAAAGATTTGTATGGTGTGATATAAGTGAAGTGAGCAGAACCAGAGAATATTGTGTATAGTAACAGCAACAATGAACAATAATAAATTGTGAATGACTTAACTATTATAAACAGTGCAAAGATCCAGTATAAATACCAGGGACTCATGACAGAAAAGTCTATATACCCCCATGGAAGGAATTGGCAGAGTCTAAATGCAAGATTGAAGCCTATCTATCTTCACTTTATTTTCTTCATGAATTTTTCTCTAGTGTAAGTGATGTGTGTTTTCTTTCACACCATGGGAACATAAAAATATATTTTTTAAGATAACACATATATGACCTATTTATTACCTGCTGTTTTGGGGAGGTGGAAGGGATGGGAAGGATAGGAGAAAATGTGGATAGCAAAATGTCATAAAATTATTTTTAAAAACAAATTCAACATATAATCTGGAAAAAATAAAATTAAAAAACTAAAAAGACAAAAAGAAATCTGACTGTGCTTGCCCTTTGACCCCATAATACTATTATTAGGCTTATTCTACAAAGAAGTCTAAGAAGATGAAAAGGACCCATATGTAGAAAACTATAGCAGCTTTTTTTTTTTTAATGTGGCAGCAATGAATTAAAAATGTAAAAGATGGCCATTAATTGAGGAATGGCTGAACAAATTGTGGCATATGAATGCATAGAATATAATTATGTTATAAGAATGTATGAGAGAAATGGTTTCAGAAAAACTTGGGAAGATTTATATGAATTTTAATGTAAAGTGAAATAATAAGAACCAGGAGAATTACTTATATGATAACACTATTGTAAAGATAATAAATTTTGAAAAAACTTAGTAACTTTGATCAATACAATGAACAACAATAGTTCTAAAGGAGTCATGATGAAAAATGCTAATCACCACCATATGGAAAATTGATGAACCAAGAGTGTAGATGAAGCACATTTTATTTCTTTTCTCTTCCCTCCCTCCCTTTTTTCCTTCCTTTCTTCTCTCTTCCTTCCTTCCTTCACTTTTTCCTTCCTTCCTCTGCCTGTCTGTCTCTCTGAATATGGGGATTTGATTTTTATTCATATATATAGGTATGTATATATATGTATGTATATATAAGTAATTGGTTTTGTTTTGCTTGCCATTTCCATAGGTACGAGGAGGGAGAGAGGGGAAGTAGGAAAGAATTTGGAACTGAAAATAAAATAAAATTTGATAAAAAAGAAAAGCAGAATCTAAATGTAATGGCTCCATTTTTACTGGTCAAGAAGATTTTGTTATGGAGATATAGAGAGATTTAGAGAAAATGTCTTATATCGGGTATTGAGTTAGCTGTGTGGTGTACTGCACTAGCTGAAAACCACACCAAAACCCTACTATTTAGCTTGCTTTTTGACTTATTTCATTATTAATTCTCATTCTTATTTCTAAGGCAATCTAAGAATATGTTTTTATATTTCCTCATAGATTAATAGAAATGTAAAATCTCATTAAATAATCAATTGGGGGTAGCTAAGTGGCTCAGTGGATTGAGAGTCATGTCTAGAGTAGGGAGATCCTGGGTTCAAATCTGTCTTCAGACACTTCCTAGCTGTGTGACCCTGAGTAAGACACTTAACCCCCTTTGCCTAGTCCTTACCACTCTTCTGCCTTGGGATCAATACACAGTATCGATTCTGTGACAGAAGATAAGGGTTTAAAAAATATTCAATTGGCTTTGAGCCCACATCCACTTTTTTTAAATAGATGAGGTAATTTTTCCATAGGCTTTTCTTCTTCTCTCCTTCAATTTCAAATTCCCCAATCTCACAGTCTTAAATAAAATAAAAATAGATGTTACTGGCTGTACAGTTTACTGTGAACAAAGGGAGCAGAGGACCTGATAAAAGTCACTGAGTTCTGTTTTAACCCGTGCTGGACTCGACGGTATTTTGAGTACAGGCTGAAGCCCAGATATAGGTCTTAGTGCTGTAGGATGCTGACAATGAGATCTGACTGCTCTATTCTTTACAAAAAAGGTTCCACAGGGAAAGGGAGGAGGGCCAAAGGAGATTTCCCTAACACTAATTCTCTCATTCTCCTCCCACCAAGCTAAGAGATCCTTTCGAATCTGCCTTCTGGTCTTCCAGCTGCCTCCCTCAACTCTGACTGCCTTTGAACCCCCAAACTCTATCTGGCTTCCCTGACTATTGACCCCCCAAAATATTGTTGGTAGATGAATTATAGTTCAGGTTGGTTGGATAGGGGGAAGGTGAATGGCAAAGTCACCCTAAAGGGTCCAGCCAGATGGCTGCAGCTTCACTTTGTTGTCAGACACATCTTCCTGGCTCAGGTTGACTTCTTCTTAATAACTATGATGTAAAGTAGTCAAGTGGAACACCGGAACAAGGTCAGTGGGAACAGATGAAACTCAGGTGGATAAATCTGTATACTGGAGATGAGATAGATGATGGGAAAAGTCTCAGGTTCAGGGTAAATGGCTTCCAACATAAAGTCCGTTATTTCCCCTTGGCAGGAAGTGCTCTCTCCCAGCTCCTCAAGAGACAGGAACAACTGCCCCTCCCCCCAAAGAACTCTGGTTCTCCACTTAAATAGGCTCCTGACACCCTTCAGAACCAAAGCCAAGCCTTTGACTTTTGTAAACCTTCTCTGTTGTTCTTTATCATTCCTATAACTAAAAATGTAATGAAAAAATATGAAGACATTTAAAAAAATTTAAATGCATCACAGAGAGAAAGAACATAGCAAAAGTCACCTCAAACCAACAAATGAAATGCTGACCTTTTCCTGAACTTTGGAATCATAGAGCCATCCTTTAGCTCTCTGAGATTTTATTGGTGGAGGCAACTTGAATCTAAGAAATAACTCTAATAATGTTGATTGGCATCTTTTCTGCTACTAGTAGTGTTAGAGAATTGATGGGAACACATAGGTTTGACAACCTGATTAGGGTCACACAGGCCATTTTGATCAGAAAGTGGGCCTTGGACCTGGATCTTCCTGACTCTGAGATAGTCTGTCTATCCACTACACCAAGTTGGCTCTGTGTAAATTCAAAGAAATGAGAATGGTGGGAAGAGAAAGCCTTCATATAGAAAATGATCCTTGTTTTGGGTTTTGAAGGCAACAAGATTCCTCTAAAAGGATTATAAGACTGTGGCACAATAGAATGTAATGAACTTCTCTATTGGCAGCAATGCAATGATCCAGGACAATTCTGAGGGACTTATGAGAAAGACGCCATCCACATCCAGAGAAAGAACTGTGGGAGCAGAAACACAGAAGAAAAACAACTGCCTGATCACATGGGTCAATGGGGTTATGATTGAAGATGTAGACTCTAAACGATCACCCTAGTGCAAACATTAATAATACGGAAATGGGGCTTGATCCAGGACACATGTAAAACCCAGTGGAATTACGTGTTGGAAGAGTGGGTGGGAGGAGGGAAGGGAAAGTACATGTAACCAAGGAAAATATTTTAAATTAATCAATACAATTAAATTTTAAAAATAAAATATAAGGATTGTACAATGTTAAGATTAGGAGGCAGTGCATTCCAGGCATGGTTTCTCAATAATGCAAAAGCCAAGATGGAAAATGGAGTGTTTGTGTAAGGAATAGTAGGAATATCAGTTAGATTAGATCATATATATAAAGGGGAGTCATGTATAATTAAGTTACATCTATATTGGTATTAGATTGTGAATAGCTCTTAAAAATTCAAAGCAAGGGAATTTATATTTGATTTCAAAGAAGACAACTGAAATGTATTGAGTAGAGAAATGATGTGATCAGGCCTATACTTTAGGAACATTACTTAGGCAGCTATGTGGTAGATGTATTGGAGATGGGAGAAGTGAGTTGAGGAAGCCAATGAGGAGGCCATTAACAGAGGTTGCCATTTACTGAATGGGGATGGTGGATTAGATAAATTTTCTAGAAGTTGGGAAGAATATTAAAAAAAGGTTTTCAGACTATAACATGTATACTTATGTCTTAGTTACATAAACAAACAACCATAAAAATAGGCTGGTTAAGGACTTTTACATTACACTTTTCTAACTTAGATTCCTTCCCTGCAAATCAAGAGGAGAGAGAATTCAGAGTTGTTTTTGAGGGAGGACCTTTGAGACATAGCAAATGCTTAGATATGAAGGGTGAGGAGAATGAGGTGTCAAGGAAATGAAAATAGAACACAAGAAATCTTGGATGGAAAGAAGAACTACATTAAATAAGTATATACTGGTGTAAGGCCTACGATTCAAGTGACATAGTTCTTAAGGTACTGAAGGACCAGTTATAAAATTATCTTTTAAAATTTTGTACAAAAGGTCTTTGGGGGAAAAAAAAATCAGTTCTCACAGTTATGCTCAAAAGGGCAAATGAGAAAATGTCAACAACTACCAACACACAGGCCTATTTCCCTATATTTGCAAAATCATTTTTGGCCTAGTCTACGTACCTTGAGGGTATTCTTGATGAAAGTTTGTGAAGGGAAGAGACGGACTTTTGTTTAAGCCATATAGTAGAGACTACAATTGATTGAAAAGTCTAGAGTGGTGGATTCCAATGTGATATAAGTTTGTCTTGTGTCCTGGGTACCTAACACAGAGTCCAAACTCTTTGCTGACTTTGTTCTCCCTCTCTTTCTCCAAGAAAATAAGTGAGGGTTGCACTAGTCCAGGAGGAAATGAAGCGAAGAAGTCCTGAGAAGAGCAAGTATAATAGCAAAGAGACAGGAGAGAGGTGAGAGGAAGTATTGCCAGTGGGCTTGGCCAAGATTCAAATGACTAAATACAGAAGGTTGCTAGTTCTGCAACTCTGTTCCCAAGACACTCAAATGATTTGATTGATTAAAAGGAAATGAAGAAATTCTCAGAAGGACAAGACTTACCTGGGTAATTTTCCATCTATCTTGCCGGAGTCCCCTTTCCCCACTTGGAATAGTCCCATTTGGACAGAAGAAATCCCTGACATTAGGGAATATGGAAATTTACTAGCCAAATTTAAGTAAATGGTTGATTGGTAGGTTTGTAAAAAAAGAATTATAATTTAGTGAAACTTATGCTGCACTTTCTTTTGGATCTTTGTATCTTTGTGGGTCATGTTTTTCAGGTGTGACAATCATTAGAAATAAGTAAGAAAACT
This sequence comes from Monodelphis domestica, assembly GCF_027887165.1. Lineage (NCBI taxonomy): Eukaryota > Metazoa > Chordata > Mammalia > Didelphimorphia > Didelphidae > Monodelphis > Monodelphis domestica. The sequence goes on from NC_077232.1 coordinate 256,644,105, forward strand.
AAACTTTGGGATTATTCATTTGGATTACTGTATTACAAAGTATTAAACCAATAGTTTCAAGAACAATTAAAAATATTCAATTTCATTGCTTTCACTAAGAGTATGATTGGTGAAAAGAGATTTTTGTATCTTAGGAAATGAAACAATATCTTTAATATTTTGTTTTAATTTTACCTTAGCATTTAGGTTTTAAACATATATTTTATATGGATGTAGAATGTCAATACATGCCAGTTTTCATTATAACTAATTAAACAAATGTATACTAAAAGTGTGATTAACATTTATTTTTTTAATGATAGAAGTTTGCATTCACTAATCTAGGAAATATGAGCTTTTTGTGTTTATTATAAAAATTGATTTAGTGAAAAATGCATGTAGCTTTTTAAGTTTTTTACTTCAACCAAGTGCTTCCTTTGCATTTGTCATAGTCACATAAGATTATTTAAAAGATTTAATAACAAGGTAATTTTATTTATTATGCTATGACTGTTAATGAGTCAAGGCATAAAACAGATTCTATCCTGTTTTAGGTGTTTGCCATCATAATAAAGGGTATTTGAAAGGGAGATCCAATGTAATAGGGTCTTCTGAAAGATTTTGAGTTCCCTAAGTTGTTTCTCTTTGTGGATGCTATGGAACTGATTGCTTTGACCCCATTGTATTGTGGTGCTGGGATCACTCAAAATAAATCACCCTAGCAACACAGGAAAACCAAATGGATAAAAACTGACCATTTTCCAGATTTTGATACATAGCTTGATGGACAAATTATTTCACTTGAACAATAGACAGGACTTAGAACCAAATTGAATATTTTCTGCACTGCAGAGGAAATATACGCATTAGTAATATCATAGATCCATTGAAATATCCTATAATCGGAAAAACAGTAGGCATTCCTGATTAGGATCTGAGATGGTAGTATAGGCATAGAGTATCCATGAATCTTCCAAGGTTCCAGGGGAGATGTTAGTGTGTTGCCAGGTCCCTAATTTAAGTGCTCTCTTAGACTCACCCTTACCCCATATATCCAATCAATTGCCATTTTTTTAATCTCAAAACAATCTCTCAAGTATGTCCTTTTGTTTCTATTCCTACAGTCACCACCCTAGTTCAGAACCCTATGATCCTTTTATCTAAACTATTGCAATTACCTTTTTAAAAATCTTTACCTTCCTTCTTAGAATGGATACCTGTGCATTGGTTTCAAGACAGAAGAGTGGTAAAGACTAAGTTAAGTGACTTGCCCAGGGTCACCCAGCTAGGAAGTATCTGTGATCATATTTGAATCCAGGACTTCCCATCTCTAGGCCTGGCTCTCAATCCACTGAGCCACCTAGCTGCCCCTGCAATAGCCTCTTAATTAATCTCTGTATTAAGACTAATCAATCTTCTCTACAGGTGCTATCATGATTTCAGAGATTGGACCATGTCAACCCACCCTCCCAACACGATAAACTCCATTTGCTTTTTATTACACCTACAAATGGTCCCTTCTTATCTTTCTAGTCTTCTTAGACATTACTCTGCTTCATGTTTGCCCTTCCTCGTATAGGATGCTCCAGACCTCTTGTCTTGGTGCCTTTGTTTTGATTGTCCCCCACACTTAGAATGCTTTCCCATATTCCCTTTGCTTCTTAGAATCCCTGGATTCCTTCCAGGTTTCTTTAGATTCCTACTTTCTGCAAGAGTCCTTTTCTTGCCATGCTAGTGCCTTTCTCTGTTTACCTTGTATCTACCATTGTTTATAGCTATTTATATATGCCTACTTTCCCGTTAGCCTAGAAGCTCCTGTAAGGCAGAAGCCAGTTTTGCTTTTTTTTCCATTATATTCCTAAAACTTAGCACAGGACTTGATATATAGTGAGAGGTTAATAAATGCTTTTGTTGATTGATTGCCACGGGAGCCAGGAATTCCTAGAAAAAGAACTCTACATTGAGACAATATGAGTTCCTAAGGAGTTAGTGACAGATGCAAATGGCTTACATAATAATGAAATGAAAGATCTGGTGGTTAAAAAGAAGGTTAAGAAAAATCTGGAGGCAAAGCTGCATGTCTCCATGAAAGGCAGTGTAGGACCGAGTGGGACAGGATAGAGCAGGAAGGGTCTGCATAGGGCAAAGCTAAGGCAGGTAGAATCAATAGTTCAAAGCTAAAAGTGAGGGTCAGCAAAACTGGATAATGAATGGACCAATCTAGTCAAAGAGGTTCTTTTTTTCCTTTGGTGACCATGAATTTCTTTTATACAAAGGGAAATAGACAATACAATAACAGGGTGTGCATGATGTGGACAGCAGCAGGGTGAAAGGATGTAGTTTATTAGATTATATAGTGGCCAAAGCCAGGAGTTTCTGAATACATTAACAGAAAGCAACTCTCCTGCTTAGATTGCTTCTCTGCCTAGGGAAGGAAGGAGAGATGGACTTCATCTATTCTCTCTGTCTCTCTCTCCCTCTCTCTCTATCCCTTCTCCCTCCCACCCCTCCATAGACAAAGAAAATGAGGCCCACAGGTAAGTAGTTGTTATGGAAGTATCCAAATCTAGACTTCTTGATTTTTAATCCAATATTTTGCCCATTGTGCAAGGTTGAATGATGCTGGATAATTTAATGTTGTTTTTAATATAGACTAAGAAATTTGGGTTCCATTCACTGGGCAATGGAGGACCATTGCAAGCTTCTGATGATGAAAGGCAGCTTGGTGTAGTGGATAGAGCATTGGACTTGGAGCCAGGAAGATTGTTCAAATCCTGCATCACTCACTAACTTTGTCACCCTGGGCATCACTTAATCTTTACTGATTTGTTTTTGTAAAATGAGAAGGCTTAAATCAATGGACTATAAGATTCTTTCCTGCTCTAAGACTATGATCCTATGATGTCCTCAGAGCCATGTATTAAGATCAAAATGACAATGATATGTAAGATAATTTGAAGGGGAAAGGTTTTGGAATTATGGAGACCACTTAGAAAACTACAATAAATGAATGAATCAACAAAAATAATTTAGGAGCTTATGGTTTCTCTAGCACAATGTTAAATGTTCAGAATAAAAATCTAAAAACTGTTTCCCTCTAACTAGAGTAGAAGACACAAATAGGAAAGAGGTAGCCAGAGATGGAATTTTGATCCCTAAACATGGAACTAAGGCTAGAAAGGACAGACGTTTGATGAATGGTTTATAACCTATGTCTATATTATAAAACATAAAGGAAAAGAGTGTGAGATGAGTCTGAAGAAAGAGGACAGAACCTAATTAATAAGATTTTACTGTAGAAACATATATGTGCCATCACCATATAACTATTGGATTAGGTACTGGTGTCCTAGTATTTGCCCCCTTCCCTCACTTCTCCCAGCTATATAACTCGTCTAAAATATTTAACAACTATAAAACTCTCCAAGGAATCTAGGAAATTAAATAAGTTCCAGACTTCCCACCAACTGCTTCCATCCCATATCCTCATCACATTTTTCATTAAAATTCTATGTTGACCCTCTGCTCCAGCCCAACACATATGTTTAGGCCTGACTTACTTCTTGCTTCATTGCCTTTCCAAATGCTGCATTCTCTAGTCTCATCTTTAAATTCCCCTTTTTCCATTTACCAGTTCCTGTGTCTTTAAAATTTGAATCCAAATTCATCTCTTTTAGAAAGCCTTCTCTGTCCTTACATAGATTTGGATATACCCCAAATAAAATTATTTGCCTTGAAACATAGAATTGCATTTTAAAAAGCCAGAAAAAGCACCCCAAAGTTGTTTATTCAAGGGCACCAAGACTGTCCTCTAGAATCAATATTATATGTAAAAAAGGATTATATTACACTGATTTGGACTTCATGCATGTGCTCCTAAACTGGGTTTCCAACTTCATGTTTATGTTATTTCTTTCCAACTAAATAGCAACATCCTCATAGTCAAGAAGGGCAGTTCTGTTTTGCTTGTATTTTTCACTAAAACCCAACTCTGATGACTTAACATGACCTAGGAGTGTCTCAACATTCTTTAATGTAATGCCATTACAGCAAAGGTCCTGCCAAGTACAACCAAACTGGAAAGACTTCAAAGTCTAATGGGGATATATAGCACATGCATACCTTTGCCACATCCTGGCTAGCTTAGTCAGTGGAAGTATGGAACTTCTCCAAGTGGAAATACTAGGGAACATTCTTTTGGTATTCACAGCAGTAATCATAATGACTTGTACATAGTATGTGCTTAATAATTGTTTATTAATTGATTAGTTCTGAGGTAGTTGTGATGATGGTGGGAGACGCACTGGACCCTAACAACATATGATGGAAGTGTTCTGGGAGATTATCCCCCTGAGATATTTAGAGAACATATTTATATATTTATTTTTGTTATACTTTCAAAGCATGCATCCCAGAAGCAAAAGATAGAGGAGTGCTGTCCAACCACTCCCCCACCCCACCTGATGCAACCAAGTTCTGAATCTCAGCATAAACTCATTTAAGGACTCCAGGACCCTGCTTATACCAAAAACCAGAGCACTCCACACCCCAGACCCTGTATCTAACCCTTAAAGTCCTAATCCCTGGCACCATCCTACAGTTAGGCCTGAAAGTCCATAGTGTTTGGCCCTTTCAAGTCTGTGTTGTGATGAAGCCCTTAGCACCAGGACAAAATATCTTAGAGTGCTGAGTCTTGAAAACCATCAGCAGAGGACACAGAATCAGCAGCTTTCAGAACTCCCAGTCCATGGAAAAAAAGACCAGGATAATGAGCAAATAACAAAAGAAACACCTAACCATAGACAGTTTCTATTGAGACAGAAAGCAAGGCCCAGAGTCAAATAGTGGTCAGTGAGATCCAAGCAACTACATGCAAAACTTCAAAGAAAAATGGAAATTGGTCTCAGGTACTGAAAGAACTCAAAAACCAATTAAGAAATCAAATAAGAGAGGTTGAATAAAAATAGGAGGAAGAAATGAAAGTAGTGCAAAAAGAAAATAGCTTAAAAAAATAGAATTGACCTACTAGGAAAAGGCAAAACAAAACAAAACAAAACAAAACCAAAAAAACAAAACAAAACAAATGAAGCAAAGAGTTCCATGAAAAGTAGAATGAATCGAATGGAAAAGGAAGATCAAAAGGTCACAGAAGAAATTCATTCTTTAAAAATTAGAATTGGGCAAATAGAAACTAATGACTTCACCAGACATCAAGAAACAATTTAAAAATACAAAAAAAGAAAAATATATGAAATATCTCATTTGAAAAATCAACTAACCTTAAAAATAGATCTAGGAGAGACAATTTAAGAATTATTGTACTACTCAAAAGTCATGATTAAAAAAAAAAAAAACCTAGACATCATATTAGAAGAAATCATCAGAGAAAACTGCTCTGATATTCTTGAACAAGACGCTAAAATAGAAATTGAAGAAATTGGGGGAAGCTGGGTAGCTCAGTGGATTGAGAGCCAGGCCTAGAGACTGGAGATCATAGGTTCAAATCTGGCCTCAGACACTTCCCAGCTGTGTGACCCTGGCAAGTCACTTGACCCCCATTGCCTAGCTCTTACCACTCTTCTGCCTTGGAGCCAATACACAGTATTGACTCCAAGATGGAAGGTAAGACTTTAAAAAAAAGAAATTAAAGAAATTCACAGATTTACCTCCTCTAATAAGTCACCAAATGACAATTCCCTGGAATGTTATAGTCAAGTTCAAGAGCTCCTAGACAAGCAGAAAATACTTCAAACACCAGAAAGAAACAATTCAAATATCATGCAGTCCCATTCAGGTTTACACAGTGTTGGTCAGCTTCCACATTGAAGAACTGGAAGACTTGGAATGATATTTCAGAAGGCAAGGAAACTGTGTTTATAACCAAGAATCACCTACACATCAAAACTGACTATATATAAAATAAAATAGAAGATTTCCATGTATTCCTGAAGAAATAACCAGGTTTAAATGCAAAATATGATATCCAAATGCAAAAATCAAGAGAAGCATAAAAAGTTAAATAAGAAAGAAAAAATTAAGTGTTTCAATAAGGTAAAATTGTTTTTATTCCTAGATGGAAAGATGATACTTGTAATGTAAAAAAAAATATGTTATCATTATCATAGTAGTGAGAAGTAGTCATAGAGAGTAAAAAAGAGGATTGCATTTAGAAAAATGGGGCAAGAGAAATAAAATTGGGTAAATTATATCACATAAATAGGTACCGGTAAAAAAACATATACTCTAGAACCCTGAAGTGGATTTATTGGTAGCCTAGCTCTGAGACAATGAGCCAGAGCCTGCCTATTAACATAAAATAATAGATCCTGAGATAAGAAAGGATGTAAGAGAATATTAAGTCCATCTGCTCATTTTATCAATTCAGAAACTCAGGTAGAGATTTTCAATAACTTGCCTAGAATCATACAACTGGTATGTATTGATGCCCAAATAGGGATAGTCTGACAAATATTTAATAATAGGCACCCAAAAAGAAAAAAAAATATACATGATGCAATTTTTAGTCTTATTTTCATTATCAATATTTACTCTATAACTTATTTTGTCTGAAAAATCATCAAAATAATAAATCAAGCCCTGATTTATAACATTTGCCAGTTTCCAAGGCATAAGGGATTACATAATCTTAAACAGGCTCCAATGTCCCTTTATTCCTAAGATAAGATTTGACCTCAGATCTTCCTGACTCCAAATTTCACATTATATCCATTACTTCCACCAAACTGTGTCACCAAAACAGGTTCAAATTTTTTTTGTTTTGTTTTTAGGGATATTTCTCTGAGATGGAAAAGGAGAAATAAAAAAGGGAGAAATTAAAGTGAGGTAAAAATGAAAGATACCCATATAATATACATGTATGTTTATATATGTATATACACATATATAATAAAGTATAGGGCTGTTCTATATATTTATCAAGAAAGAATCAGCCCAAGTTGCTTACCATCAGTTCATTAGCTATACAGATAAATTTTGGAGGCCACAGAAAGTCACACCCTAAAATTATTAATTCAATTCAATGCAACCAGCTTTGTTAAGCCCCTTCTATTTACTCAGTGTTGTGCCAAGAAATAGTGATACAAAGATGATAATGAGATAGTCTCTGACTACAAGGAACTTACCTTCTATTGGAAGAAAACAACAGGGACAGCTGGGTAGCTCAGTGGATTGAGAGTCAGGCCTAGAGATGGGCGGTCCTAGGTTCAAATCTGACCTCAGACACTTCCCAGCTGTGTGACCCTGGGCAAGTCACTTGACCCCTATTGCCTAGCCCTTATCATTCTTCTGCCTTGGAACCAATACACAGTGTTGTTTTCTGCTTGTTTTTTTAAAAGGAAGAAAACAAGAAATTATTTTTTTGTAATGAGCTTAAATTTCTTTTTCACAGATTTCATGTTGGTACAATTTATAATAATTTTTTTCTGAAATTTTGCAATCCATATTCTTTCCTTCACACCCCTCCCTCTTCCCCAAGAAGACAGGTAATGTGATGTAAGTTGAATATGTGTAATTATAATACAATATATATTTCCATGTTCATCACGTTGCAAAAGAAGATACATTTTACTTACACTAGAGAAAAATTCACAGAAGAAATAAAGTGATGAATAGTATGCTTCAATTTGCATTCAGACTCTGTCAGTTTCTTCTGTGGTGGTGCAGAGCCTTTTTCATCATGACTTCCATGGAGTCATCTTGGATCTTTTCTTTGCTGATAATAATGAAGTCACTCATAGCCAAGTATCATGCACTTCTGTTGTTAATTGTGTATATTCTCCTGGTTCTGCTCACGTCCTATATATCTTTCCAGGTTTTTGGTGATCATCATGTCATTTCTCATGGCACAATAGTATGCCATTACAGTCATACACCACAACTTCTTTGCCATTCTCTGATTGATGGTCATCCCATTAGTTTCCAGTTCTTTGACACCACAAAAAAGAGCTGCTATAAATGTTTTTGAACAAGTAGGTCCTTTTCCCCAATTTTTAAACTATAATACTTATAAGCACGACTGATTTTTTTTCTTTAATGGCAAGCACACTAATGCAGGGGAGTTTCAGAGAGAACTGATGCAGGAGGGAGAAACTGAACTATGCTTTGACTAAAGTTAAGAATTCTAGGAGAGAGATTGGAGTTGCAGACACCTCTGCTTGTTGATCTCACCTTGCGCATCACTCTGTACTTGTGAGAGTATTTTGTAGTTTAGCATTTTCTTTGTGTGCACAAAATACATACTTGTACCATAACTGACAAAAAAAATTCTAGGAAAATTGAAAAAAGAAGAGAATGACAACATAGAGGCTAGAGAAGAAGGACCATGCACAGGAGACAACAATTACACCAGCCTGTCTGGAACCCAGAGTGTTTTAACACTAATAATAACTGTCATTTTTACAGTACTTTAAAGTTTGCCAGATGCTTTCCAAATAATATCTTTTTTGATCCTCACAATAAGCCTTGGAGGTATGTGTTATTATTATTCCCATTTTACAGATGAGGAAACTAAATTAGATACAGGTTTCAGTGAGTTGCCTAGAATCACATACCTAGTAATTGTCTGAATCCTGATTTGAAATCAGGTCTTGATGATTGCAGGTCTAGATCTCTATCAACTGTGCCACTTAACTATTTGGGGAATAAGCATGCTAATGAAATCATAGATCCTTTAAATATTGAAATATTTCTTTTGAATTTCTTTTATAGTTTCTAGAACATAGTAAGTAGACAAAATGTCATTAGCTAAGGTCTATACTATTGTTTCTCAATAAATGTTTGTTGATTGAGTGTTAAACTGTCAAAATGCTTTAACTATTCCCTGATGTTGAATTTAGCTTGTGATTTCTTATTCTACTCTTTTTTTGGATCAGCATTTTGTTTTTTTTTTCTTCCTAGACTACTCAGTTATCATTTATTCTTGACCAACCTTAGGTGCAGAGTTGTCTGTACACATGTGCAAGAGTGCTCCCTTGGGAGCCTACCAGAATCCATCAACCAGTCAGAAGATGCTTGAAATTTCTCTACTTTCTGGGTCGGGTTGTCAGGAGTAATCAAGAAGTCAAATGCTAGTAACATTTCACATTTATGAGCCACAACAAACCTGGAAGAAGAAGAAGAAAAAACCCAACATTTATTCTTGAAAGGATATAATAAAAAGAAAAGTAAAATATTAATACACAAATCTCCATTTCCCAGGAAGCCTGAAGATATTGAAATGAGGATTTCTCCCAAAGGACCAAATCAGCCATGAAAAAAGGGAGTGTGCTAAGAGCCCAGTAAAATTAGACTAATTTTTTTTAAATCACAGTATTTGAGCTGAAAGGGATCTTCAAGGTCACCTGTGTCAGACTCTTCATTTTATAGATGAAGAAACTGATAGTTGAGCATTTTGCCCAGGGACATTCATCTTCTCTGTGGAAGAAATAGGGCTAAAACCCAAGATCCCCAACATGGTAGGTGGCTATTTTGGTAGACCCCGTTGTTTGTAAATAAATACAAAATTTTCGATTAAACCCAAAACATAATGAATAATAATAATAATTAATATTTACATATTGCTTACTACTTGCCAGGAAGAATTCTAAAGTTAAGTGCTTTACATCTGTTCCCTACAACAACCCTGGAAGGTTGGTTCTCTTATTTTTTTTTTAACAAATTAGGAAACTCGAGACAAAAATTAAGTCACTCAACTAGTAAGTATCTGAGATTGGATTGGAATTCAGGTCTTCCTAATCCAATGCCCAACACTCTGACCACTGCATTCCCTACATGCCCAACTAAATGAATGAATGGAATGGATACCCATTTTCAGTTTTCTGGTTTTATGTCCATCAGACTATAACAGTGTTTACTGTCTCTACTACCATTAAATAGACTAAAAAAATCCCAACTCTAAAACCAACAAAAATTAAATTGTAAAATGAATTTTTGGAAAAAAAAGCAATGTATGCCTATTATGTATTGGCAGGATAATGAAGGTCCGTTTATATGTAATGTATTTTATATCTTCTCAACATATAAACTCCTGGAGGGAAGGGAGTATGATGTGGTCATGATTTCTATGAAACCTTATGCATTATTTAACAGCTGTGATAATAACTGATGTCTTTTATTTGATACAATTCGGGAATTTTTCTTTTGGCATTCTGAAACATTCCTCAGATTGCTTCTACTGATTTTAAAAGTCCTATACTTATTTGAGGCATAAAAGCAATTTTAAAAATAAGCTTTATAAAACCAATCAACCATGCAATTAATACACACTTGTAAATGCCTACTTTATGCCAAGTATACAAAGACAAAAGTGAAACGATCCTAATCTCAAGGTTTTTACATGTAAAATTGTGGAAATTTCCCACCAATCTTTCCTATACCATGAGATCAATAGATCAATCAACAAGCATTTATTAAGAACTATTATGTGTCAGGCTCCATGTTAAGGGTTAGGGATACAAAAAAGAAGCAAAGATAGTCCCTGCCCTCAAGGAGTTTACAATCTAATGAGATAGTATGATGTAGTAGAAAGAGAAATGGTTCTAGAATCATAAGATCTGAGATCAAATCTATTCTTTCCTCTTGCCTCTGTCACTTACTGTTTATGTGATTTTAGGCATACGAGGGCATCTGTGAAATAAGAAAATTGGATCATGTAGCTTTTGAGATTTTTTCTAGCTCAAATTCTATAATTCCATGATTTGATCTGAAGGTTAAAAAAGTAAGAAAAAGCTCTTGCTGCCAAAGGTTTCTAGTAATCTTAACCAGCAGGGGAGGGGAAAAGGCTCAAATCAGCATAAAGTTTTGAAAATTTTAGAATTATTTAAAATTGCTTCAGGAATAGTCTATGAGAAAATTGGACTTGTAAAGGATAATCCTACATTATTGGATAAAAACAAAACTGAACTTTAAATGCATAACCTAGAGGGCATTGTTAACACCAAAGAATTCAAGCTGACCACTGATTTGCACTTGTTCATTGTTGAAAAGAAATGATTGATGGGGGTGGGAAGAGTACAAAGAAAGACATTTGTAATAAGGCCAAGAAATCTTAAGAAACCTTTACTCGGTTTAATAAATCTCTATTTTCCTCACATAAGCTTATGCAAAGTATTCATAAGATCAAAGGATTTGGAGAAGGAATGGGGAAGGAAGGGGCTTCAGACCTCTAGTTCATCCCTTTCATTTTATATGAAGGGGTATAAGAAACTTGTACAAAGTTATAGAGTTAGTAAGTGACAGAGACAATATTTGAATTCTAGTCATCTGATTCTAAACCTGGCACTCAGCAAGTACCCTAAATATTTCCAAGCTTTGTTGAAGTTCAGAGATTGCTTGGGTAGAGTTAATACCTAAGTGGTAAGTTGTTCAGAAAGGTGTTCAAAATTTTGCCAGAGGTGTCAAAGATTTTATCTGTGCCTTGAAGAAGTTCTGATGCTTCTGGATCCCTGATTTCATTAATATGAGTATCTCCAGGACTAAAGATTTGGAGTTGGGACTCAGGGGTCATCTGGTCAAACATTATTATTTTCCATATGTGGAAACTGAGGCTGAAAGAATGTATGTCTTTTGCCCAGGGTCACAAAGGTGTTATCTGGTAGAATTGGGACTTTAACTCGGGTCCTCTTAAATCCAAATCTGCTGTCTTTTGATTCCCTCCAAGGATATTAATTGTAATCCATTCATGCTTGATCATCCTCTGAAAATAGCATTCATTTGCTTTCATTGCTTAACCACAAAGTTTGCACTCAACTATCTCATTGCAGTTCTCTTCTTGACACTGTATGATTGCCAAGGAAGCACACAGATACCTATTGGTTTTCCCACTTCCCTATTCTATACCCTGTCCATAATTTATTATTATATACTTTTGGGAAATTTATGATTGATTTTGTATTCCATAAATTGAAGAACCAAGTCTGGAATTTCCTTAAAAATATGTTCTTTATTTTGTTACTTAAATAAGATGTTCACACCAGTTTCTTTGTGTTCATTATTCTACTCTGAATAGGCAGCAGTGCATCAGAACAAGGAGGAGAACACAGGGGATCTGTGTGAATAGCTCTCTTCTGGAAAAGAGATGCTTAAAGTTTCAAGTCTTTCCCTGCAACCCCTTTCAGCACCAGTTCAATCCTCTGGCTCATCAATCTTCCTCCATAGCCTTTTGGTGATCATGTCCCAGAGGGGAGAGTTTTCTCCTCTGGCCCTTGATCTTTGCAGAGATCACCCTTAGTGTGGAATTCTAGTACTGCATCCTTATGAAGTTTAAAACAAACCACTTCAAACAGCTCAATAGACATAGGATCCAAGGAAATTGTCAAGAACACAAGATAATTAGAAAAAAAGCATCTTTTTCTCTAAATTCTGTTAAGCATGCTCATTGGAGGAGACTGAATCCCACTTAGAAAAGGAACATCATGACGATGGCTTTGATGGTATCCCAAATACATATTTTTCCTAACTGGTGACCTAGATCACTTAATATGGTTCAGCATGTACTGCAGTACAAGAGGGATGTGTTCATGACTCTCTCCTTTGTCACTACTCCTTTTCCAGTCCTCATAGATTAGCAGAATAAATTGTTCTTTAGGCATCTAAATGCTTCCAACCTCGTTCTCCTTCTACAGTTAATTTAGTTTGTACTTAAGGTACATCGACAACTACATTTAAGCAAAAACAGTTGCCATGGTAACATGGGAGGTTTTCTAAATGCAGGCTATGATGTAATCAACGAAAATGACTATCACACCAAATTGTGGTTTATTTCATCTGCAGAGTTTATTCTGCATTTAAATCTATTGTACTACACAGAGATTCACTCCTCCTAGGTATAACTTGGAAGTGGAATTCAGTTTCCCATTACTTCCTTTTTAGTGAATCTTATTTGACCTCATGTGGGGAAAGATTTAAAAGTTCTTAATAAAGAAAAAAAGGTATCAATAAGCTATTCAGTGCTATGTACCCTCTCTGTGCATCTAGCCATAATAATAATAATAATTAATCATGTCAATATCACAACTTTGGGGTCTTCAGAGCACTTTTTAGGTTATTAATATTTTATTTTTTTCTATTACATGTAAAAGCAAAATTTAACAATTATTTTCTATCATTTTGAGTTCCAAATTCTCTCCCTACATCCCTGAGACAGTGAGACAGTACACAGTTTGATAGATTATACATGTGTTATCATGAAAAACATCTGTCTATGTTTGCCATGTTGTAGAAGAAGACACAAAAAAACATGAAGAAAGTGAAAAATGATATGTTTCCATCTGCATACAGATTCTTTCAGTTCCTTCTCTGGAGATAATAGCATTTTTCATTGTGAATTCTTTGGAGTTTTCTTGGATTGTTGTATTGCTGATAATAGCTACATCATTCATAGTTGATCATTGTACAGTATTGCTACAACTATTTATGATATTCTTTTGGGTTTGCTCACTTCTCTCTGTATCGGTCTATATAAGTCTTTCTGGATTTTTCTGAAACCATCCTGCTCATCATTTCATTTTAGCATAAGAGGATTTCATCACATTCATATACCAGAACTTGTTTAGCCCTTCTCTAATTAGTGGACATCCTCTCAAATTCCAATTCTTTGCCACTTCAAAAAGACCTGCTTTAAGTATTTTTGTTCAAAAAAGTCCTCCCCCTGCTCCTTTTTTAATCTATTTGGGACCCAGACTCCTAGTGGTATTACTGGACCAAAGGGTAGGCACAGTTTTATAGCCCTTTGGGCATAGTACAAATTGTTCTTCAGGATAGTTGGATCAGTTCACAACTCCTCCAACAGTGCATTAGTGTCCCAATTTTCCCACATCTCCTCCAGCATTTATCATTTTCCTTTTCTATCATATTAGGCAATCTAATAGATATGAGATGGTCCCTCAGACTTGTGTTAATCTGTGTACTGATACATTGCCTTTATATAGACCTACCTCTTTAAAAAAGTATATCTATAGCAATATTTATATTTGTGTTTTTGGCTATATCTTCTGGGGTAGCAAGCACTGGTTAGAGAGCTGGGCTTGGTGTCAGGAAGACCTGAGTCCAAATCCCATCTTACACACTTATTAGCTTTGTGGCCCTGCCCAAGTCTCTTAATCTCTGTTATTTCACACCATTGTAGAAGGAAATGGGAAACCACTCCAGTGTTTTGTCTAGAAAACCCCAGTAAGGTCAATAAGGTCCATGGGATCATGAAGAGTAGGACATGACTGATCAACAAGAATATCTTTATACACATCAACCTTGTTTTGAAAATCTTGCTGTCAGTCTGAGTTTGAATAAACTAGCCAAATTCTCCACCAACAGACATATAATTTGTGGAATACCTGTGTAATATAACTAATTAATAGAGCTCCAGATGACTATGTTTGAACAAATATGATAATATGGAAAATGTTCATACTGGCTTTGATGTCAGAGGCCCTAGGTTCAAAATTGATTTCTCTTTTCCTGTGTGACCTTGAACTTTTAAGGACCACATTTTCCTAATCTGTAAAATGAGAGGGTTAGACTAGATGGTATTTGAAATCATTCCCAGCTCTGAATTTTCATATGTTAATAGAATATGTACTTATAGGTACATCTTAATTTTTTTGACTTTTTGAAGTTATTGAAGCTTTATTAATGCTTTATTCTGGTGATTTTATGTATAAATTTTACATTTTCATAATTTCTTTAAATAACTTTTCCTTGATACTTTCAGACAATGACTATTGCCCCCTAAAATGATTCTAATAGTGATGAAGGCTGTCATGGCCTTTGAGTTTAGCCCATATATTATTCTTTTAAGTTTTTAACTTAGTACTGAAAAATCTTAGAAGGAAATCTTTTTTCCCCAAGATTTTTGTATGGATAAATGATCTAGACATAAGTAATTATATAATTAAAATTGGTAATGATAAAAATATTTTTTCAGAATGATAGAATATTTTATCACAATTGTAAGCTTTGGCCATCTCTCCCCCCTTTTTCTTGTGGCCCAGCAAAAGATATGCACCCTACATAGTAACAGTATCCAGCAGTGTTTGGATGTCTATTCTAGGGAACCTCTAAGGGCTGACAGAAAAGGGGAAAGGGAAGAAAAGCTGGGAGTCATCACTATTCTCCAACCAGCCCTTGAAATGTTTGAGGTCTTTCAAAATTAAGGTCCTCTACCAGTATATTTCAAGAAAACATATGAACGTATACATCAGAGCACTTTGCACAGATGCTAAAATTTTCATCACATACTATAAGCACGTCCTTTAAACACTGAGATACAAGATCAGATGGATTTTCCTAAATATGGCATAATCTAACTAAGGCAGTTGTCGCTGATCTAAAGATGTCATGTTTTGGTTGTTATTTTCCTTTTAGCTGAGAGAGTATTTTTTTTTCTCTGACCAACAGAGAAAACTTCACCCACATGTGACTTCCTTCCCTGCCCTCCCCATTAATCCTACAATTATCATTAAGTTGAGGAGATCATTTCATACATAATGACTACAGCATGTCACTTAATGTGATAATAGTGTGGTGCAAAGAGAACTGGTTTTAGTAGTTGGAGTACTTGGATTGCAATCTCACCTCTGCTGCTGTGATCTTGGACAAGTCAATTAACTTCTTTGAGCTCTAATTCCCTCATTATGTAAAGTGAGAGTCTTAAAATAAATGATCTCTGAGGTCTTTTCAAATTCTTATTCTACAGTTCTAAAATTTCTGAGTTTCTGTTTCCCCAATGACAAAAGCAAGGAGTAGGCTAATTGGTCTTTTAAATTCTTTCTCTTACTAACATGCAATAATTCTATGTGTGCCTTGGAAGGTAGTTGGCTCCCATTTCCTGGAGGTCTACAAATAAAGACTGATTGATCAGCTGTGGAGGTCAAAGAAGGGGTTCTTCACTACTTATGTACTAAACAAGACAGCCTCTGAAATTTCTTCCAAATATAAGACTTTGTGGTTTTAAGCACTAACTGTGATATACTATATTTTTACCAGTATCATCCTCATGCTCCTAGACCTTATTGGAGCTGGTCTCATGTGAGACATAAAATAATACCAGAAGGCAAAGACATCAGAGGAATCTTACAGATCTCTGCTTATTCCCCATATGCCAAAAGTCAATAACAATTCCTAATGGGTTCTAACAATTGAAGGATGTTTTCAATATGTTTTTCTTTCTTTTTTTAACCCTGCTAGATAGGTTGTACAGAATGTGTGGAGATTGGACTATCTATTCTATTGTTTGTGTGTGTGTGTGTGTGTGTGTGTGTGTGGCCTCATTCATAAATATTAAATATGGAGATTCAGAAAAATAAGATGTTATTTCCTACATCCTACCCTGAAGATGGGATATGATTTCAGCCATATGCTGGAAATAATGACAACTTCTCTGTCATTGGCATTATGAAAGTCAGTATCTGAAAGATTACTAAAATTTAAAAGCTTTAGAGCATTGATCATCCTGAGAGCCTCCCAACCCTTATCTTTACACTTTCTTTTTGAATATTAAATAGTGTTTCATTGAGTCAGTGTTTGGTAGAAAAATTTTGAAGGATATATGTAAGGAACCTGAGATATCTAGCATTTTGGACCTGAATAAAGACTCCCAATTAATATAATTAATTTTAAAAATGTAACAAACACAATAGTATGTCTTTTTATTGTTATATGTTACAACTAGCATCAAAGTTCATATGATTATATAACTAGAACAGACTTTGGAGGTCATTTTGTCCAACTCATTTTATAGTTGAGTAGCTGAGATGTCTCAGCTACTTAAGCACACTCCACTTATGTTCCCATGGGCAGCAAGTAGCAGAGGTTGGCTTTGAAATGAGGATCTCTGCATTCAAAACCAATGCTTTCCATTCTAGAGTCTACTGCTATTATTTCTTTGGGATGATTTCATGAAAGAAAAATTCATTTGGAAATTTATAGGCCATAGATTTAATATCAATATCTACTTTATTTTTTCACCTCAAAATGACACATTTTGTTTGAGTACAAAAGACAATTTTCAATAAACATTCAAATACATTTTCTTTCAAGGCATATTCCATTAAAATAGTCTAATTTTAATAACATTTAACATCCTTGATCATTTCAGCTGATCAGAGTTTTGGTGAAATCAAATTTACATATCTTGCAAAAAATGTGCTTTTGACTCTCTTTCTTTACTTTGCATCCTATGTTTCTACATTCTTTAAATTCAGATTTATGGCATAAGAATATTTCATTAATATTCTATTGTTTATCAATTCTCTAGTAATTGTACACATATTTTCTCTCTAGCTTCTTTGTTATTACAAATCATATTGCAATGAATATATTTTTACCTAAGACTTTTCCTTACTATCTTTCACCTCCTTGGGATAGTCCAGTAGTAGTAGTCAAAGGGAATGAACAATCTAGAACTCAGAAGTAAAGACATCACTCATTATGATGAGACTGGTGTTCTTCAGAAACAAAGGATGAACAACAACAACACAATTTTTTCCCTCAAATAGCTGAACCAATTCCATAAGGAATGAATTAATGTATCTGCCCTCCAACAACCCTCTAAACAATGTGTTTTGCCATCATCCAGTAGTTTTACTAGATTTCTGGTTGTGAAGTAATACCAAAAGATTATTTCAATTTTCATTTTTCTGGATTATTTGTAATATATATTTTCAAGTGTTTATAGATATTTATATTTCTTATTTTTAAACTTTTCATTCTTTGATGACCTGTGTGAAATGACAATAATATAAATTGATATCTATTTTCTATATATCTTAGGTACCATATTTATATGTAAAGAATTTGATATAATGATTCCCCCCCTTTTCCATACCTTTTGTTCTGATTCATCCTGATGATTTTATTTCTGCAAAAGGTTTTTAATTTTATATAATGTTTTTTTAATTTAAATTAATTAATTTAGAATATTTTCCATGGTTACACGATTCATGTTCTTTCTCTCCCCTTTTCCCTCTCTAACAACCCTGAGCTGACAAGCAATTCCACTGGATTATACATGTATCATTGTAAAATATTTATTTCCATATTATTAATATTTGCAATAGAATGATCATTTAAAGTTACAATCCCCAATCATATCCCCATCAAACCATGTGATCAGTCATATGCTTTTCTTCTGCATTTTTACTCACACAGTTCTTTCTCTGGATGTAGACAGCATTCTTTCTCATAAGCCCCTCTGCATTATCCTGGATCATTGCATTGCTACTAGTAGAGAAGTCCATTACATTTGATTGTGCCACAATGTGTCAATCTCTGTGTACAATGTTCTCCTGGTTCTGCTCATTTTGCTCTTCATCAATTCCTGGACGTCGTTCCAGTTCACATGGAATTCTTCCAGTTCGTTATTCCTTTCAGCACAATAGATTCCATAACAATCAGATACCACAGTTTGTTGAACCATTCCCCAATTGATGTACACCCCCTCATTTTCCAAATTTTTGCCATCACAAAGAGCTCAACTATAAATATTTTTTACAAGTCTTTTTCCTTATTATCTCTTTGGGGTACAAACCTGGAAGTGATATGGCTGGATCAAAAGGCAGGCAGTCTTTTAAAGCCCTTTGGGCATAATTCCAAATTCCCTTTCACAATTCCACCAGCAATGCATTAGTGTCCCAATGTTGCCACAACCCCTCCAACATTTATTATTTTCCTTTACTATCATATTGGCTAATCTACTAGGTGTCATATGGTCCCTCAGAATTGTTTTGATTTGCATTTCTCTAATTATGAGAGAATTAGAACACACTTTCATGTGATTATTGAAAGTTTTTATTTCTTTATCTGAAAACTTTCTTTTTGTGTCCCTTTGCCATTTGTCAATTGGGGAATGGCTTGATTTTTTGTACAATTGATGTAGCTCCTTATAAATATGAGAAATTTGACCTTTGTCAGAAGTTTTTGTTATAAAGATTTTTTCCCAAAATTGTTGTTTCCCTTCTACTTTTGGTTGCATTGATTTTGTTTGTACAAAATCTTTTTTAATTTAATGTAATAAAATTATTCATTTTACATTTTGTAAAATTCTCTATCTTTTACTTTCATGAATTTTTTCCTTTCCCATAACTCTGATGGGTATACTATTCTATATTCACCTAATTTACTTATAATTTCCCTCTTTAAAAAGGTATTCACCCATTCTGAATTTATCTTGGTATAGAGTGTGAGATGTTGATCTAAACCTAATCTCTCCCATACTATCTTCTAATTTTTCTTGCAGTTTTTGTCAAATATTGAGTTCTTGTCCCAAAAGCTAGACTCTTTGGGTTTATTGTACACTGTCTTGCTGTGGTCATTTACTCTAAGTCTATCCCTCTGATAGTCCTTCCTGTCCCTTAGCCAGTACCATATTATTTTGATGATCACTGCTTTATAGTGCAGTTTAAGATCTGATATCCATCCTTAACTTTTTTTATTAGTTCTCTTGATATTCTTGATTTTTTAATCAACCAAATCAGCGGTTCTCAACCTCTCAATTTGTAGCAATGAGAATACATGATGCATATCAGGTATTTACATTCTGAATCATAACTGTAGCAAAATTACAGTTTTGAAGTAGCCACCAAAATAATGTTTTGGTTTGAGGTCACTGCAACATGAGGAACTGTGTTGTGGGGTCACGGCATTAGAAAAGTTGAGAACCACTGATCCAAATGAACTTTGTTATAATTTTTTTCAAATGCTATAAAAATGTTTTTTAGTAGTTTGATAGGTATGGCACTGAATAAGGAATTAGTTTGAGTAGGATTGTAAATTTTATCATATTAGCTTATCCTACCCATGAGCAATTAATATTTTTTTTTGTTTAGATCTAGTTTTAATTGTGTGGATAGTGTTTTATAGTTGTGTTCATATAATGCCTGTGTTTAATCTTGGCAAATAGATTCCTAAATATTTTATATTTTCTAGGGTGATTTTAAATGGAATTTCTCTTTCTAACTCTTGCTGCTGTGTTTTTTTTTGGGGGGGGGGAAATATATAGAAATGCTTATGGTTTCTGTGGTTTTATCTTGTATCATGCAACATTGCAAAAGTTGTTAATTATTTCCACTAGCTTTTTAGTCCATTTTTCTGGAATTATTTAAGTAGACCATCATATTATCTGCAAAGAGTGATAGTTTCGTCTCCTCGTTGCCTACTTTAATCTCTTCAATTTATTTTTCTTCTCTTATTGTTACTACTAGTGTTTCTAGTACAATCTTAAATAAGAGAGCTGATAATGGGCATCCTTGCTTCACTCCTGATCTTATTGGGAAGGCTTCTAACTTATCCCCATTGCAGATGATACTTGCCGAACGTTTTACTATTTAAATATATAGTATTTATTATTTTTAGGAAAATAAATATACATTTTCTCTTGAATACTGCTTTGATGGCATCCTATAGATTTTGTTATGTTGTTTCCTCATTGTCAATCTTCAATGAAATCAGTAATTGTTTCTTTGATTTGTTCTTTGACCCATCAGTTTTGTAGAGTTGGTTTATTTAGTTTCCAATTAATTTTAAATTTTCATTTCCATAAGCCTTTATTGAATATGATTTTTATTGCACTATAGTCTTTAAATTACATTTATTATTTCTGCTTCCCTACATTTATTTGAAACATGCTTAATCTTTGTATATGTGCCATGTTCTTCTGAAAAGAAGGTATATTCCTTTTTATCCCCATTTACTTTTCTCCAGATATCTATTAACTTTAATTTGTCTAACATTTCATTCACTTCCTCTTCATATTTATTTTTTGGTTTGATTTATCTAGTTCTGATAGGAAAAGATTAAGGTCCCCCACTAGTATGGTTTTATTATCTATTTCCTCCTTAAGCTGCTTTAGTTTCTCCTTTAGAAATCTGAATGCTATACCATTTGATGCATGTGTGCTGAGTACTAATATTTCTTAAAAATTTATATGCCTTTCATCAAGATGTGATTGCCTTCTTTATCTCTTTTAATGAAATCTATTTTTTGCTTTAGTTTTGTCTGAGATCATGATTGTTACTCCTGTCTTCTTTGTCTCAGCTGCAGCCCAGTAAATCCTGCTCCACCTTCTTACCTTTACTTTGGGTATATCTACCTGTCCCAAGTGTGTTCCTTATAGATAATACATGGTAGGATTCTGGTTTTTAATCCATTTTGCTATCAGCTTCCTTTTTATAAGTTAGTTCATCTCATCCACATTCACAGTTATGATTACTATCTGTGCATTCCCCTCCATTTTGATTTTCTCCTTTGATTCTGCTTTTTCTCTTATCCCTCTTACCCTCCCCTCCAACTTTTTGCTTTTACTCAGTGTCCCCCTTTTCTCTTCCCTAATGTTACTCCACTTTCCACCCCTACCTTCTTATTATTTCCCTCTTACTTTAGTGCCTTTTAAACAACCCCCAACCTTTCCTACCCTTGTATTGCTTCCCTCCCCATCAGCCTATCAATAGATATAAGATTTATAGGCAATCCTTCCTCAACTCTACTGTAGGACTCTATAATCTAGTTAAACTTACCTTATCTCTATTATTTTCATATAACATTTTGTCTCCTATCTCTGAAGTTTACTAACTCTTCCCCATACTGTGAATATATTCCTTCTTCCCTTTTACTAAAAAATCCCTTTCTTCCTTCAAGATACAACAGCAACATCATATTGTTCATCAAGTTTGTCCTGGTCTTTTAGCTGGTAATTCTTTCATTTTCTTATATAAATATATATATATATGGGTGTAGTTGTGTATGAAAACACACACTTATATGCATGTCTTCCCCAATGGACTGTAAACTTGTTGAACACATGAATTATTTTAATTCTATCTGCGTGTATTCCAAGTACCTAGCACAGTGACTAGAAAATAGTAGATTATTTGTGAATTATTGTGGATCATGGATTATCTGAACTGACTCAGACATCCAACTTCCCCATCTTCCTCTCCTCTCAGTTCCTGGTTAGCTACAATTCTATTTTTACTACTTTATCATTTTAAAAACTTCCCTTGACCAGTTTGTGGTTCATGGAATCCATTCATTATTTTCCTCTATCCTATTTATTCCATGTTGTAGGAACTTTTGTCTCTATTCTTTTCTTTAGTCCCTCTCCTGTTTTTTAATTTTCCCTGTGGAGAATTCCTTGTAAGACTGGATATCTCTTCCCTTTTTTTGGATGCTGTTCTTTTATTTTATTTGGTACATCTTTTGCTTTCTGAAGGGGACTTGGACCTGGAAGAAATCTCTTATTCAGCTGTCTTATTGGTCCACCCTGATATTTGGGAGTAACACTCTTAATTCCAAATTTATAGTGAGAAACCATTGAAAATCATTTGTTTAACAACAGAAGTTAAGATTTCTGTAATGCTTTTAACATTTTTATAATTCTTTCTTCTCAATAAACTTATGAAGTATAAGGTATAAGTTATTACTTTCATTTTATAGAGCAATCATTTCATTGATCCACAAGTATTTATTAGGCCCTACTATGTGTTAGGCACTGTTTCAGTTTCTGGATCTATGAGAACAGATGATATAAGAAATCTTGCTCACAGAGAGATTACAGATGAGGAAATAGATTTAGAGTAAATGAACTATTGACCATGCATTCAATCACCATCTTAATTTAGTCCCTGTCATCATTATCCAAGACTTCTGTGATAACCTTCTAACTGATTTCCCTGCCTTAATTCTTTCCTTATCCCAATTAAGTGGTGCAATGCAAAGAATACATGGCCTGGATTTAGGAAGAGTCCTCTGTCCTCAGACATTTACTAGGTGTGTGAACCTAGACAAGTCACTTCACCCTGTTTACCTCAATTTTTTATTTGTAAAATGAGATGAAAGAGAAAATTCTGGATTTTTTGGCAAGAAAGCCCCCCAAAAAAGTACTGAAGGATTGAATACAACTGAAAAAATATCAACAGCAACAATAACTCCAGTTCATCCTACACTCACTTCACAAGGTGGTTTTTCTAAAGTATATGACCATGTCACCTTGTCTCTGCCCCCTTCAAGGAGCTGTAGAGATTCCATATTCTTTCTTTTTTTTTTAATTCCACTTTCTCTCTGAGGAGCAATAATACATACTGGTTCCAAAGGACAAGAGCAATACGAGTTAATTTAGCAAAGGGAGTTAAGTAACTTTCCCAGGTCACACAGCTGGGAAATAGCTGAGGTCATTTTAGAACCCAGATCCTTTCTTATCTAGACTGACTCTCTATCCAATTAAAAAAAAACTGTAGGGATGCCCTATTATTTCTAGGAACAAATTCAAAGAGCTTTGTTCTGACATATAAATCTCTAAATCCCGGTCCCTTCCCAACATTGTAGCTTTCATAAAATTCCACAAATACTTCATACAACAACTCTTGCACTACAGTTTATAATCCTTCTACACTGGTCTATCTGCAGTTTCTCAACCCTATTACTACCTCGCCCATTTCTGCCTTTGTATTAGCTATTTACCATGCCCAGAATGTTCTCTGCCTTTGTATTAGCTATTTACCATGCCCAGAATGTTCTGTTCCCTCACCTCCAACTTTCCATTTTCCTTGGCTTCCATCAAGCCTCCTCTCAAATTCTATCTTCTATGGTTAATGCTTTTCCTGCTCAGATTGCCTTCATTGTCTCTGTGTATCTTGTGCATACCTAGACTTATGCTGTTTCCCCATTAGAAGGTTGAGAGAAAATATTGAAGTTTTGTTTTTATTTTTTTCCTTATATTCTCAACACTTGGCAAAGTGTATGATGCACAGTAATTCTTTCCTTAATAAATGATATGTTGATCATAACAGCAGGAGGGGGAGTCAAGATGGCAGTGTAGAAGAAGCAAAAGTTCAGGCCTCTGAAAACCCTTTCTTACCCATCACAAACCGAATGCTCTAAGGGGACTGAAAATCAAACTTCACAACAAGACAGAGCCAAGGAACCCTCTTGCTGTACTCAATTTAAAAGGTACACCCCCAAAAATGGGAATCCAAGAACACTTGGGTTTAAGGGGAAGGTAGAAGGAAGGACCCAGGACCCCTCCCTCTCCCCCAGACCCACCTAGAGCACTAAGCCTCCAGCAACAGTGGGAACCTCTGGGCAGGCAAAGGCACTGGTCTGGAGGGTGTACCTTGCGGGCAGGGCTGTGCCAGGCTCAGAGCATTGAACAAAGGTGGTGGGGAATGAGCTGGAGAGGGAGCGCAGAGCAGGCAGTCTAGTCACCGTGGCAGAGACCTTACATATTGCTCTAATCTTCCAGGAGGTTTTGGCCTCAGAGCATATCTAGTCCATCCCAGCTTAACTTAATCCCATCAAAAGTCTTCAGAGGTCAGGGAAGCCCAAGCTCCAACACCCCTCCCCCACGGACTGCTGGACTTCAATCCAATCAAAAGCATCCAGAGGATAGGGAAGCTCAAACTCCAATACCCTTCACCCACAGACTGCACTGAGAGATCTGACAAAGCTCCAAGAGGGGAGACTGACAGAAAGTCCCAAAACCAAAAAAATAAAATGAAAGGAGCAAGAGCACAGACAACTGTGGGGAGTAAAGAAGGGGTAAATATGAGCAAACAACAGAAAAAGAAGAAAGAAAATCCAATCAACAATTTCTGTACAGGCAATGAACAAAGAGCAAATGAAAGAGAGGGGGAGGCAAGCAATAAAACAGAAATCCCAGCAAATTGGATACAGGCTTTGGAAGAACTCAAAATGCTATTCAAAACACAATTAAGAGAGGCTGAAGACAATTGGGAAAATACTTTAAAAACTAAGATAAGTCATCTGGAAACAGAAAAAATTGTGTCTTGAAAGCCAAAATCAACCAACTTGAAAATGAGGCAAAGGAGATGAAAGATGAAGCAAATGAGATGAGATATGAGGTAAAGAGAATGAAAGATGACCTCCAAAGAAAATCAGACCAGAAGGAGAAGGATGACCAAAAAGCCAGGGATGAAATCCAGTCTTTAAGAAGCAGAATAAAACAACTAGAATCAAGGGACCTCACAAGGCAGAAGGACACTATAAAACAAAACAAAAAGAATGAAAAAATTGAGGAAAATATGAAGCATCTCATTCAAAAAATAGAGAATTTAGGAAACTATTCAAGGAGAGACAATTTAAGAATCATTAGTCTACAGAAGACCATGACAAAAGAGAAATCCTGGACATAATACTACAGGAAATTATCCAAGAAAACTGCCCCAATATTCTATAACAAGAGGGAAAAGTGGAGATTGAAAGAATCCACAGATCATCTCCTGTACTTAATCCCCAACTGACAACACCTAGGAATGTTATACCCAAATTCAAGAACTATCAAACCAAAGAAAAGATATTACAAGCTGCCAAGAAGAAGTCATTCAGATACCATGGAATCACAGTGAGGATAACATAGGATCTGGGTGTATCCACACTGATGGACCAAAAGGCATGGAATATGATATTCTGGAAAGCAAGGGAACTAGGTATACAACCAAGAATCAACTACCAAGCAAAACTGACTATATTCTTATAGGGGAAAGTATGGTCATTCAAGAAAATAGAAAAATTCTGAGAATTTGAAAAGAAAAAACCAGACCTGAACAGAAAATTTGATGCCCAAACACGGAACTCAAGAGAATCATCAAAAGGTAATTTAAAAAGAGGGAAAAAAGAAAAACAAAACCAAACAAAACAAAAACCTTTTTTAAAGAGACTCAATAAGTTAAAATGATATGTATCCCTATAAGAAAAGAGGTCATTGGTAACTCTTAAAAATTGTTATTATTACCTGGGCAGCTAGAAGCATTACATGTAGAGGGAATAGTGGCAAACTGTATAGGATGAAATGACAATACAGAAATAGGTATATAGATATATGTATGCATAAATGCATAAACATGTGTACATATGTATATATATATATATACACAACTAGAGCTAATAAAAGAGATTAATACTAAAAGAAATGGGAAAAGAAACAAAAGGGGTAAATTTATATGTCACAAAAAAGCTCATGGCTGGAGGGGTGAAAACATCAATACACTGGAAGGGTAAAGAGGTTGGAGATAAGAAATACTCAACTCTTACATGCATTGAAATTGACCCAAAGAGGGAAGAACAATCCAATCCATTGGGGCACAGAATAGATTTGCGCCCTATAGGGGAGTAGAAGGGTAACAAATGGACTGGTAGGGAGGGAAGCAGTACAAGGAAAAGAGAGGGTGGGGGTAGTTTTAGAAAGACTGCAAGGAAAATAAGGGGGGAATAAGAAGGGAGGGGGGTAGAATGGGAAGTAAAATAAGGGTGGGAACTAGGGGGACTGATTAAAAACAAACATTGGTGTAGAAGGAAATAGTAAAAGAAGAAAAGGCAGGACCAGGAGTAGAAATCAAAATGCTGGGAAATACAAAGCTAGTAATCATAACTCTGAATGTGAATGGAATGAATTCACCCACAAAATGCAAGGGAATAGAAGAGTGGATTAGAATCCAAAACCCTACCATATGCTGTCTACAAGAAACATACATGAGGAAGGTAGATACACATATGGTGAAAGTAAGAGGATGGAGCCAAATCTATTGGGCATCAACTGAGTAAAAGAAGGCAGAAGCATGATATCTGACAAAGCCAAAGTAAAAATAAATCCAGTTAAAAGAGATAGGGAAGGTAATTACATCCTGAGAAAAGGCAGTATAGACAATGAGGAAATATCAGTACTCAACATATATGTACCAAATGGCATAGCATCCAAATTTCTAAAGGAGAAAATACTGTAGCTCAAGAATGAAACAGATAGAAAAATTATACTAGTGGGAGACCTGAAACTTCCACTATCTGAAGTAGATAAATCAATAGATGCAGACAAAGCCTTTGATAAAATAAAACATCTATTCTTATTTAAAACACTAGAAAGTATAGGAACAGCAGGGCCTTTCCTAAAAATAATAAACACTATTTATCTAAAACAATCAGCAAACATCATCTGCAATGGGGATAAACTAGATTCCTTCACAATAAGATCAGGAGTGAAACAAAGATGCCCATTAACATCTCTTTATTTAACATTGTACTAGAAACACTAGCAGTAGCAATTAGAGAAGAAAAAGAAATTGAAGTTATTATAATTGGCAATGAGGAGACCAAGCTATTACTCTTTGCGGATGATATGATGGTCTACTTAAAGAATCCTAGAGAATCAACCAAAAAGCTAGTCAAAATATTCAATAACCTTAGCAAAGTTGCAGCATACAAAATAAGCCTGCATAAGTCATCAATATTTCTATATATCTCCAACCCATTTCAGCAGCAATAATTAGAAAGAGAAATTTCATTTAAAATCATCCTAGACAATATAAAATACATAGGAATCTATGCTGAGACAAACACAGGAACTATATGAACACAACTACAAAATATTCTCCACACAATTAAAACTAGATCTAAACAATTGGAAAAATATTTATTGCTCATGGGTGGGATGAGCTAACATAATAAAAATCACAATCCTACCCAAATTAATTTACTTATTTAGTGCCATATCCATTGAACTACCAAAAAAACATTTTTACTGAATTAGAAAAAAATTAACAAAGTTCATTTGGAAGAACAAAAGATCAAGGATATCCAGGGAAATCATGAAAAAATGCAAAGGAAGGAGGACTTGAAGTACCAGATCTCAAATTATACTATAAAACAGTGGTCATCAAAACAATTTGATACTGGCTAAGAGACAGAAAGGAGGATCTGTGGAATAGACTTGGGGTAAATGACCTCAGCAAAACAGTTTATGATAAGCCCAAAGATCACAGTTTTGGGGACCAAAACCCAGTATTTGATAAAAACTGCTGGGAAATTGGAAGATAGTATGGGAGAGATTAGGTTTGGATCAACATCTCACACCCTACACCAAGATAAACTCAGAATGGGTGAATGGCCTGTATATAAAGGAGGAAAATATAGGCAAAATAGGTCAACACAGCATAGTATACATGTCAGATCTTTGGGAAAGCAAAGACTTCAAAACCAAGCAAGAGTTATAAAAGTCACAAATGTAAAATCAATAATTTTTATTATATTAAATTAAAAAGGTTTTGTACAAAGTAAACCAATTCAACCAAAATTAGAAGGGAAGCAACAAATTGGGAAACAATCTTCATTACAAAAACCTCTGACAAAGGTCTAATTACTCAAATTTATAAAGAGCTAAACCAATTATACAAAAAATCAAACCATTCTCCAATTAATAAATGGGCAAGGGACATGAAAAGGGAATTTTTAGTTATAGAAATCAAAACTATTAATAAGCACATGAAAACATGTTCTAAATCTCTTATAGTCAAAGAAATGCAAATCAAAACAACTCTGAGGTATCACCTCACACCTAACAGATTGGCTAACATGACAGCAATGGAAAGTAATAAATGCTCGAGGTGATGTGGCAAAGTGGGGACATTAATGTATTGCTGGTGGAGCTGTGAATTGATACAACTATTCTGGAGGGCAATTTGGAACTATGCCAAAAGGGTGCTAAAAGACTGTCTGCCCTTTGATCCAACCAAAGCTCTGCTGAGTTTATATCCCAAAGAGATAATAAGGAAAAAGACATGTACAAAAATATTCATTGCTACACTCTTTGTGGTGGCAAAAAATTGGAAAATGAGGGGATGCCCTTCAATTGGAGAATGGCTGAACAAATTGTGGTATATGTTGGTGATGGAATATTATTTTGCTCAGAGGAATAATAAAGTGGAGGAATTCCATGGGGACTGGAACAACCTCCAGGAATTGATGCAAAGTGAGAGGAGCAGAACCTGGAAAAGATTATACACAGAGACTGATACACTGTGGTACGATAGAACGTAATGGACTTCTCCATTAGTGGCAAGGCAGTGATCCTGAACAACCCAGAGGATCTATGAGAAAAATCACTATCCACATTCAGAGGGAAAACTGTGGGAGTAGAAAAACTGAAGAAAAACAAGTGCTTGAATAGATGGGTTGAGGGGAATATGATTGGGGATGTAGACTCTAAATGATCATCCTAGTGCAAACATCAACAACATGAAAATCAGTTCTGATCCAGGACAGAAGTTATACCCAATGAAATCACACATTGGCTGAAGGAAAGATGGGTGGAAGGGAGGGAGGGAAATAATGTGATTATTGTAACCAAGTAATAATTTTCTAAATTGACTAAATAAACTAATTCAAATGGAAAAAATAAAAATAAATAAATGATATGTGGACAACTTCATAGGATCATTGATTTATAACTGAAAGAGAAAATATGTCATCTCTTTCAAGTCTTTCTTATTACATCTAAGGAAACTGAGACTCAAAGAAAAAATTTAGATACCTAACCTAAGGTTAGAGAGATATTAAGTGGCAGAGATGGCAATACTCTTAGCTCCAAACCCAGCATTCTTTTTCTTGTAAAGGTACTTAATTTTACCATTTACATGTCATAGCACTTTTGCACATAAGTTTTCTGAAGTTGCATGATCCAAATTGTCTACCTCTCTCCTTCCCTCCCCCTTCCCAGAGCAAGTAAGAAATTTGATCTGGATTATATATGTATTATTATGCAAAACATATTTCAATATTGTTCATTTTTATAAGAGAATAATTATATAAAACCAATCTCCCCAATAAAAGTAAAAATAAACTAAAATGAGAAATTTTATATTTTGATCTGTATTTCAAGGCTATCAGTTCTTTTTCTGGTGGAGGATAGCATTCTTTTTCAGAAGTCCTTCAAAATTGTCCTAGATCATGGTATTGCCCAGCATTCTTTTTTTTTTTCTTAATCTTTCTAACATTTATGAGATGCTTGCTATATTCTGAGTACTGTGCTAAATCTTTACAATTATTATCTCCTTTTTTTTGTCCTCACAAGAACTCTGGGTGAAAGATCTTAATATTACTTCCAATTTACAAATGAGGAAACTGAAGCAAAGAGAGGTAAAGTGACTTGCCCAGGCTCAAATAGTTGAGGCTGAATTTGAATTCAAGTCTTCCTGACTTTAGACCCAGCTTCAACTCTGTCCACTGGGACACCTGGATTTTCTTTTAAACTTTACAATGTTGGTTACAATTAAGACTCAAACCTAGATCTGACCGAATGCCCATTCTGCAATATACCATCTCTGTCATTGCTATGACAGCCACAGGCACCATTATTTAGTTCGTATATATCCAAACATAAAATAATTTTTATATGTACCTGACATATATTAACCATTTAATAAATAATTATTAATTGGTTGCTAGTACAGTTACATAGTTAGGAATTTTGATTCATTGTGTCCCTCTTCATCTCCCCCCTCCCCCTGTCCATTTGGATTCCTCTGCAACTACAGCTCGATACAAATAATTTTTTCTAATTTTTTATGTCAAACTAACTTGTAGGATAGAATGAATCTCCATATGATGGCTGAATGGAAACTTGTGTTTACTGATCTTGGATATTAATGAGTATATCAGAGACAAGCACTAGCTAAGTTAGGATTTGAAAAGAATGTGGTAGGTACCCAGGAAATACAATAGGGTAGGTCTCCTTAAAACCTGGAGCTTAATCAAAGAAATGGAATCATTTGGTACTTTGTTCTGAAAATGTGAGTAAATTTGAGGAAAAGAATCTTGGCTTCTCAAACTTTCAAAGATTTTTTTTTCAGAAAAAAACAGGACTAGCTGCTGATACCAACATTCACTTTGATAAACCTAACATCACTGCAATATTTATAGGAGTCAATATGGTGGGATAGATGGAACACCAAGCTTTCAGATCAACAGACATTTATTAAGCTCTTTCCATGTGACAGGCACTGTGCTAACTGTTGAGATTACAAAGGAAGACAAAAATAATCTCTGTCCTTGAATAGATCACAGTCTAATGGGAGCGACAGACAACATGCAAACAATTATGTACAAACAAGCTATGTTCAGGAAAATTCTCAAATCTAATTAGGAGAGAAAACGTGCAAACAGTTGTTTATATATAGCTATGTACAAATATAGTTTCTATATATTTAGTTACAAACAAGATATGTGCAGGATAAATTTGAGATAATCTCAGAAAGAAGATACAAGATGTAAAGGGATCAGAAAAGGCTCCTTGTAGAGGGAGAGATTTTGACTGAGACTTAAAAGCAGCCAGGTAAGTTAAGAGGCAGAGGGAAAAAGGGAGAGAGTTCCAAACATTGGAGAAACCCAGTGAAAAATAAACAAAATTGGAAGAAAGAGGGAACTCTTCCCCCCAGGGCAGAGCATTGAGTGCCAGGGGATCTGGGTTCTATCCTAGTTTTTTTCATTAACTAACTTTGGGCATATTGTGAATAAATAAGTGAATATACATAATAAATAAATAAAACACATGAAGGACAGTATGGCCCAGTGGGAAAGAGTATGGGCTTGTCTTTGTAGCTTTAGTGCCCAGTACAATACCTGGTACTCTTTCAGTTGTGTCCAACTCTTCTTGATTTCTTTTTGGGATTTTCTTGGTATTTCTTTCTCCTGCTGATTTTCCATATAAGAAAACTGAAGCATAAAGGGTATCTGAGACCAGATTTGAACTCAGGAAAATGACTCTTCCTGACCTCAGGCTTTGATCTCTAGCAGTTGTGGCATTTATCTGGCCTTCTAGTTTCATTCTGGTGATTAGTGTATTCTTGTTGAATCTAAGGCCATAAATAGCTCTAGTATCTACTTATGTGGCTATGAACATAGTATAGACTCTTAACGTGTTCATTTAAATTAAACGTAAAGAAGTTAGTGTGATGATTTGTATAATATTCTATTCAGAAATTATTATTGTTTTGTGATTATGTATTTGTGATTATGTGATTATGTATTATGTATGATTATGTATAAAACATATATATATAGTTATATAATAATAATAATAATTATTTAAACCCTCATCTTCTGTTTAGTATAAATTCCAAGACAGAAGAGTGGCAAGGGCTAGACAATTTGGGTTAAGTGACTTGCCCAAGGTCACATAGGTAGTAAGAATCTGAGGTCATATTTGAACCCTGATCTTCCCAATTCCAGGCCTGATGCTCTCTATCCACTAAGCTACCTAATTGCCTCTACATTCAGGAATTATTTTTTTTCCATATAAAGATGTTCTTTATAATTGTTAAGTAAAGAGCTTCCATTCTACCCTATCTCATACTATATACTTTCCCCCCATAAAATATTTAATTATTCTTTTGTTTGTTACATTTAATACCCAGTTAACTTTCTCCTCCTCTCCCTTCCCCATTAAAGAAAACATGACGACAAAACTACATATGTTTTTTAAAACTATGTCTTACTTATGTGGTAGAGGCATGGAGAGAGAGAGGACTTGTAAGCCAAGATGCAAGAAACAAGTTGGTGACCTGACTGTCAATCAAGAGGAAGGTTCCAAATAGAAGGTTCCCAGGAGTGGCAGTTGGGGTTTTCTGGCCACAGAGAGGAGAAGAAGCAGAAACTTGGCTTTTGGAGTTGGTTATCTCTTTCAGAGTTGATCTGGCAGGAGAAACTGAGAGACTTTGGACTTTGTTTTCTCTCTGGGGTTAAGCTGAGAGACTTTTCTGACTTTGAAGAAGAAGAAGAAGGAAGATTTTAAAAAGCTGTTGTCCTCCATCTCTCTAACTGTCTTAGAGTCACAGTTTGTGACTAGACTACTTTCTCAAACCCTCAAATTCTCCCTCATTTTAGATTAGGGACATCCCCATCCCTCTTACCTCAGTTTCCTATCCTGTTATCCCAATAAACCCCTTGACTTGAAAAAGGAAAATAAAAGAGTATCTTTATAGTTTACTCAAGGAGGGGGAGAAGGAGCCAAAGTCTTCAAGAAGAACTGGGAGGTGAGGGAGGCAAGAAGGAGAGGGTTGGAGAAGGGAGGAAGTGAAAGGGAGGAGGAGGTTAGAAAGATATACTGATCCATCAGCCATCAGTAAGGATCAATAGGCAAACCCTAGAGCATCCCCCAGAGCAGTTCCCCTGTGTGGCAGCATCCCTGTACTAGCATCCCTCAGCATTTCTCATTCCTACCTCCATTACAACCAAGCATTTTCAGGTTCCCCTCTAGCAGTTCTCTAGTCATAAGTCAGAGGACAGCAGTCATTGCAAGAAGAAATAGTTTCCTTAGTTTATATTCTCTATTTCACTTATTCCTGTTTATCAATTCCTTCTTTGGAAATGGACATACACAAGTCATTCTTCAATCAATATTTCCATTGCTATATATAATGTTCTCTTGGTTTTGTTCATTTCATTCTTCATCCTTTGATGTAGATTATTTATGTTTTTCCAAAATTAATCTGTTTGTCATTCCTTACAGTGCAGTAGTATACCATCATAATCATATGCCATTTGGGAATTACTAAAGAATTCTATTTCTATATGGAACCCTGAAATCTTTTATGGACTTGAAAATTGGGAGTAGATATTTCCCCTTGGACTTTTCTTTAATTAGGGTGATCCATTGAACCAGTGCACATGCCTATGCATGGAGCTTGAGCCTATATACCTGCCTCTATGAAGGGTGCCTCAGGGCATAAGATTAGGAAGTTCTGTAATCACCTACTATAATTCATTTCACTTATGTCCTGGTAAAATATTCAGAATAAGATCTCCTTTGAAATTTCCCTGGGAGCCAACTCAGTGATAACAAGAGCACATATAATATAGGAAAAGATAATCACCTTGAGATTTAATTGATTAAAAGGAACTCTCAGGAAATGCCCTCTACCAACATAAGTACCTTCTCTATAAATTTTCTAAGTGAGTTGCCAAAAAGTCCTGAAAGATTACCGATTTGCTTTGAGTTACACAATCGATTCACATCAGAGATAAGACTTGAACTCAGCTCTTTCTGGTTTCAAGGCCATACTTTCATCTATTATACCATGTTGCCTATCTACAAACAACTTATTCTTTTTTTTTGTTAAGATTTTATATCTATTGTGGCATGAAAAATATCCATCTAAGAAATATTTATAAATTAAGGGATATATAAAATTTCCTTTATATTTATGCTTCCTTCTAGTCCTAGAATTTAATCTATGGGAATGACAGAAAATTTAAGCAAAATACCAATGTAGCAGGAATCACCTCAGTGATGAGGTGTCTTAAGAATGATTAACAAAGGCAATTTTAGTCCCATGGCTACTTGGTAGAATTAGTTCAAAGTTATAATACTTTGGTAAATCACTATGAATTTGCACTCTCATCTACCTTAAAGACTGGATCTTCTATCTCTTTTTTATTATTTCAATAGTTTGCTGAGATTGTCTCAGCAAACTATTGAAATAATAAAAAATATAGAAATAATAAATAAAGGAACAGAGGAAGAGCATAAAATCATGTATGTATAGTGGGAAGAAACCTTAGAAGTCACTGAGTACATCTCTTTCATGTTATAAAGAAGTTTCAAATGAAAGTGCCTTGCATACTGTCATACTGCTTGTAAATGTGAGTTGGAAATTGGATTTGAATGTCTTCCTAACTACAAATCCAGAATTCTAACCACTATGGTGAAGAAGCTGAGTCTTCAAAAATTTGATGTCAGAAGTGAGATATGAACCCACATCTTCATGTGGAGATGAGTTGGGTGCTACAGTTAGATTTATTATTATTATTATTATTATTATTATTAACTACTATTATTATTGCTAGTAGGTGGTGTGGTAGATAGAGTGCTGGCCCTAGATTCAGGAAAACCTCAATTTAAATTTGTCCTTTGACACTTACTAGCTATGTGATCCTGGACGTGTCACTTAACTTCTTTTTGCCTGCTTTTTCAATTATAAAATAAGGATAAACAATAGCACCTACTTTCCAGGGTTGTTGTGAGGATCAAATGAGATAATAAATTGTAAATTTTCTCCTTTGAATTTTGCAAAATTTCTATTTATAGAAATATTCTTTCCATTTATATTTATTGGATTTCCCACTGTGGGTGACATTGGGTAATAAATATCTCAATTATTTTCCTAAAGGTTGGAAATATAATATATTTCTAATTGTAAAATAAATTGTAAAAATTAGCACAATGTTTGGCATACAGTTGGTTCTATACAAATATTGATTCCCTTCTCCATCCTTTTCATCTAGATCTTTGAGTATAAATGTGGCATTCTATGATTGAAACACAAATTACTTGATTCATGGTCAACTTGAGTGCCTATATATATATATATATATATATAT
Organism: Monodelphis domestica; assembly: GCF_027887165.1. Taxonomy (NCBI): domain Eukaryota; kingdom Metazoa; phylum Chordata; class Mammalia; order Didelphimorphia; family Didelphidae; genus Monodelphis; species Monodelphis domestica. Next base: position 256,679,253 of record NC_077232.1, read on the forward strand.
ATATATATATATATACACTTTACACACACACACACACAGACATACAGAAACACACACAGAGCCCAACTATTTTTAACTGAAAACTTTGACTTGTTTGAGAAAATGTAATAGCTGATAACCCCAGATACCCTAACTCCCATTAAATTCAATGCTCTTATTATACCTATCTAACTGCCACATGCCTGGCACTTTTCCATCATATAGGACAAATTTTCCAGTGCAGATGTCATGCTCAATTTCAAAGCCTGATTTTGGCCATTTGAAATGTGTGTATAATGCTTTAGCTCAAGATGAGTGACCAAAACTAAGGATTTGCTAAATAAAATTTTAAGATAAGGTGAACAAAGATGAACAGGAGGAGATTTCTATCAAAAAAACTATGAACCTTTGTTGTTTATACTTATTCATGGTATGTGAATATACTACATGCATGTTAAATATGACATTTTATAAGTAATAAATAGCTCTAATCAAATGTTTCCTTCTATCTTACTTTTGTTTATGAATATTTAAAAATATTTAATTGATGCTTTTTGTCCTCATATCTATAATAATGTAGGATTGTACCCACTTTCCACCCAATGAGTAACCCTTATAAAAAGTTTGCATAGTCCACCTTCCTTCCCTTGTCACAAAAGTTTAGAGTTCTGCAGAAAAAAAATCAATTTATTATTTGTGCAGATTGTTATGTCCTTTCAAAAGACTATGGTAGTTATCAATTTGATTGTTATCACCAAGGCAAGGAAAATACACCAAAAGTGGACTCTGGGGTCCTGTTGGGTGGTTATGAAGCATTATTTAGGGCTGATAAATATTGTGAAGATTAAAATTAATATAAAATATTTAAATATTATATTTTACAAAGTTTTATTAATAATAACTAAATCAAAAGAACTGCCTGAATTCAGCCTGGCCGCAGATCAAAAAGAGAATATGGGAGGAGCCTACATATACTTAAATACCAATAATGTGATCTCCCTAACGTGGAGACACAGGAGAGATTATAGGGAATTTTGGGAAATACTAAGGACTTCTGGGGAATGAAGTCAAAGGTTCAAAATCTCCATTTATACAATATTGTGGGTTCAGGTGATTTATCACCTTCTTTATCAAACAATGAAGGAGATCAAGCCTAAGGTTGAGTCTCAAAATGGAATTGATTAATTCTTACCTCTTTCCCTTTCCACCTCAACACAAAGTCTTTAGAACTCCTCTCCAGAGAGTTTCTCTAATAGGATAAAGAGGAAACTGTAGCAGGACAGATGATAAATGCCCATACATCTTGGGCTAAAATGCCCAATCACAGATCTTTAGTGAATATCTAAATGAGATTAAATATTTCTTGGGGATACTGTAGAGGGGATTCCTATTTAGATAAAGCCAGGGTACTGTAAGCTCCTTGAGGGAAGATCTATTTTTTTTTTAATTCTCCAATAGGTTTTCTTACATGTCTCTTAATTATGGTCTATTCAACTGAAATGAATAAAATAGAAATGAATTATCACTCAGATTTCCTCTGAATTTCCTTATAACCCTTCAACCTCAAAATTTAGTTATTCTTTAAATGACACAAAATTATCCTCATCTTCCTTGATCATTTTTCATTGGACCTTCAGATTTGGACATTAAACATTACTATCTACCTCTGCTCTTGGTTCCCAGCTCCCAACAATATCTGCCAAGCAAGGACAACTACTCTTGGTCATCTGCCTAAACAAAGAGAAATGTGATAGTATTATGGAATCAACAAATAATAATAATGGGAGATATCCAGTTATCTTTTTTAAGAAAAAGATTTCATCTGGAATGAAAGTATAAAAGTTGATCTCAATAAATTTGATTCCCATTTCTGGTTTATTGCCAAAACACTGACATGGGACTTTATATTTGCATTTACATATTGTGTTAGATTTTAATTAGCATATATATTATTTATGTGTATTTTCTTACACAAAATGGCTCTATGAAAATGGAATAACAAGAGAATGACATTTTGGATGATTAGGAAAGTGGGATAGGTAGCAGAGACCTAAGTTCACAGTGAGCAACATTTTGTGAATATTAACTACTCTTGAAGAGTATGCTCAATGCTGTTTTCCATGTTTCTTTTGGATCTTCCTTGACTTCTTTCCAACTCAACCCTGAAAAATAAGTCATTTAGAAAACAGATAGCTTTACACATCAAAAATAACAAAAACATTTTTTCTAATCAGATATTTTTATATATTATTTTCTCCTTTGGATTTTGTAAAAATTCTATTTATAGAAATATTCTTTCCCTTTATAGTTATTGAATTTCCCAATGTAGGTGACATTGTGGGTAATAAATATCTCAATTACTTTCTTAAAGGTTGGATATATAATATATCTCTAGGAAAATTCATGACATCTGCTTGAATTGAATGTGGAGAAAGAAGGAAGTTAGTCATTTTGACAATTTCATGCTGCCTATTATTTCTTAGTTTAATTTCCTCCCTGTGTTTGCAAACTGACAACTCAACTCTTATTTCTATCTACTCTTCCTGTGTCCTTTCTGAATATAAAACTTCTATTAACTGTCAGAGCTCCCTGAGTAGGCAAAATAGAAGAGAGCAGAAAAGACAACAAACACTGAGCCAGGACTGTGATATTTAAAGAATTCTGTATTTATAAAACCTCATTTTATTGTCAATATGTTGTTCAGTCATTTTTCAATTGGGTCTGACTCTTCATGATCCCTTTTGGGATTTTCTTGTCAAAGATACTGGAGTAGTTTCTCATTTCCTTTTCTAACTCATTGAGGAGGAAACAGAGGCAGATAGGGTTCAATTATTTGCTCAGGGTCACATAGCTCATACGAAGTTGAGGCTGTATTTGAACTTAGGAAGATGAGTCTTCTTGACTCCAGGTCTAGTGCTCTATCCACTCCGTTGAAGATCTGCCCCTATAATCAATCTAGTCACTATACATTATTACCTGGGCTCCTCTAATTTTCAATCATTGAAAAATTGATATTCTAGCTAGTAGCTAGGAATGATATATTTCTTAATCAATACTGTTTTCCATGGAGTAGGGGTTTTAGAATTCTTTTGCGTTGTATTGAGCCCTGCCTCTCCATACCCCAGAGTAGGGATAGAAGGAGCCTTTCTAAGCCAGATAAGGTAATGGAATACATATGGGGATTGGAATTAGGTGACTTTGGGCTTCAGTCCCACTTCTCAATTCTAAGAACTATTTTTCCATGGCCAAATTAGTTAACTCTCAGAGCTTTTTGTTTCTCATCTATAAAGAAAGGAATTTGAATTGAGATTCCTTCAAGCTCTAATTCTATTATCATGAAATATTTTTAAAAGCTATTTTTATTTAAAACCAATATAATTGATTTGTTCCTTTAAAAATAAGTTTTGATCATATATACTGACTAAAACATAAATATATAGCATACACGAAATATAAATATATGTGACTAAAACAAGCAGAAATACATAAAAACCAAGTAACTAACAACAAAAAGACTGTAGTCAAGCAGTTTCTAACTTTAACTAGTTAATTGTCAACAACTACTAGGTTAGTCTATGTTTGCACAATTCAATATTCTGCCCTAGATATTCCCAACTGTTGACCATAATGACGGAGGTTAAGTATCATTTTCTTTTCCCTGGAACCATCATTTACTTCTTAGTTACTCAGAATATGGCTCCCTTTTAGTGATATTTTACAAACTTCATAATCACTATACATATTGTTCTCATTCTGCTTTTTTCACTCAATTAATTGTTATATATTTTCCCATGATTTTTAATTTCCTCATATTTATTATTTCCTATAATACTGTTTCCTTACATCTATATCATAGTTTATTTTATTTTTCTATTTCTAAATTACTGTGTATCTACTTTGTTTCCAATTGTTTGCTACCACACACAAAAAAAAAGGCTTTTAGGAGTACTTTGAACCTTTGTTTCTGTCTTTGACTTTGGGAGGGGGGGGAGAGGGGGCAGGGAGGTTGGGGAGGAGAAAGGAAGGGATTGTCTTCTTTGCCAATTTGTAGGATATGAATTAAAATAGCAGAAGTGTTTTAATTTGCCTTTCTCTTTATACTAGTGATGTGTAGCTGGTCATTTATATTTTGTCATTTTTTCCAAAATTATTCTTTTCCTTTTGGATGTTTATTTATCAGGAAACAGAACTTGATATTAGATGTTTGTGTCAGTGCAATATGTTTTGAATATATTTTACTTTTTATTCTTCTAATGTTCATATTGTATTTATTAATTATTAAATTTTTATTTTTAAAAATTGTTGAGGGCTTTTACATTTTTAGCATAGCATTTTTTAACATTGCTATGTGTTCAAGTTTTGGGTTTCTGTTGTCACTGAATATTAGGAAGGAAGAAAAAAATCCGTCCACCTCCTGACAGAAGTCTAAGGGAAAGCTGGCAGAGTCCCATAGTGATAGGCTAAACACATAACATAAAAAAGTCTCTTGCTTTGAAAAAAATTAAAAAGGTGTGACCTTTTGTATTCAAATTACTTATATACTTTGAATTTACATTTGTGTATTGGGTATTAGCCTAAATCTAATTTTTCTCCAAATTGCTTTTCAATTTTCGCAGCAGATCTTGTCAAAGAAAAGAGTTTCTACACAAGCAATGTTCTTGTTTTTTTTTTTTACCAAACACTGCCTTATTATTTGTAATTTTATCTGTTTCTTTTTTCCTTTTCTGTTACACTGATCTACTGTAATACAATTTAACTAGCATGAAATTGTTTTGATGACTACTGCTTTATAATATGGTGTGATTTGGTAATGTTATGTCCATTTTATATATACCTTTTCCACTAATTCCCTTGAGATTTTAGACCTTTTGTACCTTGAAATGAATTTTATTAATCTTTTAACTGACTCTATAATATATAACAATATAATATGATATGATATGATATAATGTAATGTAATATAATGTAATGTAATGTAATATAATATAATTAACATAATATAATTAATAGAATATAATATAATATAATTAATATAATATAATATAATATAATATAATATAATATAATATAATGAAATGTATTATAATATAATACATTTGATTAGAATGGCAGTACATTTACACCTATAAAATTTAATTGTATTGGTACAGCCAGCCACATAGAGTGAATATTTCTCCATTATTTAAATCTTACCCCTTGTTCAGTTAATACTCACATATTTTATAATTATTTTAAATTTAATTTCTATTGTGATTTCTTCAATATTTTTGTTAGTATAATATGGAAATACTGATGATTTTTATGGATTTCACTATCATGTCACCTGCAAAGAGAGATGATTTTGTTTCTCTTTAACTTAAGTCATTAATTGTGTCCTCTAATTTTACAACTATAAAACCAAACAATAATGGGGACTGTAGAAGCAGGGGTTCTGGGGTGCTATCCTTATTTTGCCTCTATTTGTACTGGAAACATTTTTAATGTTTCTTTACTATAGATGATGCTAGCTCTTTATTTTAAATATGAGCCTTTAATTTATTAGGTTGAAGATTGACTAAACAAATTATGACACACAAAAATAATGGAATATAATGAATCTAGAGAAGCTCTACAATCCTTACAGGAATGGATACAAAGAGAGTGATAAAAATAGTATATACAATGATTTTAACAGTGAAAATATAAAGAACAACAATCATAAAGATGAATACTATAATATTTTAAATAGTAAAAGTGCTATAAAGAGTTGAGTGTGGGGAAGTTGATAACTTTAGAACAATTTATATGTTAAATTTTTTCAATATATAGATAAATATTACTAAATTTTTTATCTTTTTATTTTAAAAATTTATAAAGGATTGCATTCTGGGTATAGTAAAGGATATAAAAGCAAATATAGGCCATAGAAAAATAAAAAATTTTTAATAAAAATCTTTCTAAAAAGAAAAAAAAAGATAAAATTCAAAAGCCTGAACTTTTGGGAAATAAATTAAAAGCTATGTAAATCATTGGAAATACTTAGAAATCATTTCCATGAGATCATTTAATATACTCTTTTTTTGAGATCATTGAACTGTATTGATAAAGTTGTTGAATAGGAAAACCAGTTATGTTAAATTGACAGAACATTTTTATCTACTGCAATATATCTTTAAATATTGATAGAATGGGATTAAGTAGCATATATATCTATATCTATATAAAATATATCCACATTTTATACTTTCAAAATAGTGGACAAGCAATTTGTCCACTGTTTCTTACCATTTCCTCTTAGGGTACCTACTTCTGCTTAGTTTTCTTGCCTCTATTTCCTCTTTCCTCAAAGTCCTCTATTTTCTTCTCCCTCTCTTTTCCATTTTTGACTCTTCTCAACTTGCTTCATTTCACGCACACACATACACAACACAAACACACTCACATACTACAGGATTTCCAAGGTATTTTCCTATATCAAAGTTTTCATTTTCAAATGTTTAACTGGGAATGGGAAAGATTCTTCTTTCATGGTCTCCAAATTCTCTGATAATAAACAGAAATTCCACCAAAATGCAGCATTTTTCATTAGTTAACTTCCAAATAATAATATTGGGTTTCTCCAAAGTAGGTTTCCAATAGTCTCAAGGCAATAGAAACTCTAGAGTGATTTTATGAAGAGTTATTTTATGACTGAATTGTACTTGAGGGTTTTCTTTCCATGTCCTATTATTTCATTCATTTGGTTAGAAATAGAAATTTAGAGCAACTACAAAAGAAATTGAACCAATATGGTAGCTCTTCTGCCAATGTATTCTTGCATGATTATCTATGTGGTTTTTAGTTAGTTATCTAGTTTATGGATGGCATAATTGGTTTTTTTTTTGCCATGTATATTTCTGGTATTGCAATTACTGGAATCAGTCCAACATCAAGAAGAATTCACAGTTGGAAATTAATAAATATAAGTGTAATGTTGTATTCTACATATACCTCTTGATTCCTATTAACAGTATTTTATACTATTGGCTGGAAATTGAGTCATCTAGCAATTAACTACAAAACAAAGGGATTGGAACAAATGAGCAGTTCTGACACTGTATTCTATTCTGTTATTTCTATGACTTCTTATTAGCAATTTAGTTCTGATTATTAATACTTATTTTCTCCAATTAGATTTCCAATGGTCTAATTCTATTTAAGTCAATGTGATTGGGAAGACTAGAATGGGTCTTAAAGGGCTATCATCATCATGATTGCATTCTACATGAAAATTCTGTTTTGAGATAAAGTATTTCACTTCATTAACTAGAAATAAATTAATATTTTTGTAGAAATATAAAATAAGTTGAACTAAGGTAGTTCTTTTGACAATATATTTTTAAAGTTTGAAACATCACTGAAGTTGCAGATCTGGCTTATGTTTCCTTTCAATACAGGAAATCAGATATTCTCAACCAAAGCTCTTCCCTGCCTATACATATACAGTGTTAAAAGTTCTGTATGACTCCTTCCTATTGTGGTGATCAGAAATATTATTTCTAATGTGTACACCCTCCAACCCTTTCAATAAGCAAAGCCCTCTTCTAATGTTGAGCATTGTAAAAAATAGACTCGAATACAGGACTACAATCCCCATGAGCCTTTGCTCCACTTCCCCAGAATGCCTTGTAATCTCACCTGGGCCGAGATCTAGAAGATATTTAAGCAAAGGCTTTTGAAGGGCTCGGCCCTTTTTGGACTTCCGTTTTTGGAGCAGAAGCGTCTCTTCCATGATGTGAGGTTATTTTGTCTAGGCCTCTGGCCTAGGCACATGTTTCTTACTTGTATATTCTTAATCTTTAACCTTTAATAAACCTCTAAAAAATATATATTCCTTGCAGAGAGAAACTAATTTCTACCTGCCTCAGTCTCCCCCTCTCCCCTAAATTTTAATCTTTACAGTTTGGCTAACCACTACGGGAAAAAGAACTTTCAGTCTTCTGATTTCTTTTCTGATCTTAAATTCAGTTTTAATAGCTAGTACCTAGAAAGCGGCCCCGCCGCTTCCTGCCTGCAGCCTGCAGCCCTGATCATCCTCACCTGGTACCTGGTCCCGGCCTTGCCCACCCCTGAAGCCGCTCCTGCTCCTGGCCTCTCACCGGCCCACTGCCTGCCTATTTCTGTGCCCCAGACCCAGGAGCCCGACCCAGCCAGCTCATCACCCAGATCCTTGGAGCAGATGGCTCAGGACTCATTGCGACCAGCTGGTAACAGTATTGGCCACGTGGGCGGAGGGGAGAGACCAGAGGGAAAGGAGATTTTCCCTTAGGCTAAGCCTCCACGTGGCTGGGGGTATTGGCTGCAGGGGTATCAGAGAGGGGAAAGAGAGAAAAGACTAGAGAGAAGAAACAGACTTTTCAAACAGAAACCTAAAAAGCAATGGGCTGTTTAAAAGGATTTTTGACTCTTCTGGCAATTTCATTGATTTTACCTGCCTGTCTGGGAGCAGACTCAGCCCAAAGATTCAACTTTAACTTTGGGGAGGAAAATGGGTGGCCCCTCGAACTGGAAGCCAGGCCCAGAGACGGGAGGTCTCTAGTTAAAATCTGGCCTCCGATGCTTCCCAGCTATGGGGCCCTGGACGGATCCCTTGAACCCCGTAGCCTAGCCTTTACTACTCTACCTTTGGACAATAGACATTTAAATGGATAATTAAAAACAAACAAACAAGAAAAAACAACCCAAGGAATTTTTGAAGAGACTAAAGGCTCTAAGGCATTTCAGACTCCAATGGTTTATAAAAAAAAAAAAATCTCTCTATTCTATTGCATTGTTTTGTTTAAGGTTTAACTTTGTGATTTTAAGTTCATATATTACTGGATTCAATATTATTCTGCTTGAACTGAAGGTTGATTGAATTTATTTTGAATGTACTGAGTTTTGAAATTCTGTTGTTTTCCCCCTATAACTGTGTTGAACAAATATTGTTGTGAATAAGCCCATATATGAAAAAACAGCTTTTTTCTATTTTGCTGAGGATAGATGGACTTCAGAACTGGTTATAATTGTATTAACAACCTTTGGAAAATGTAATGTGCTAAATACCTCAAATGATTTGATTTTAAGGGTTTTTAAATATGATTTTGGAATTTTTTTTAACAGTCTGGTTATTTTTGCCTGCCCCTACCACGAGGTAAGGCCCATTCTAGTAGCTGAAGTGAAATGTATTTTATAACCCCCAACCTTCCCACATGTGAATGGAAGTTGGGCAGTTAATTTCAGGGCATTTGTACCCTTGGGAAAAGCCTCCAAAAGGAGCACCCTTTATTTATACTCTGCAGCTCACTACTTTACTTGCACCAGAATGATATATAGATTTCTTGATTATGTTCTTAACCCAAGATGAGTTTTACTTTGTTTTAAAAAAAATATGTTTATTACCAAGGTTGAAGGATTGCTATGTTTGTAAAAATTGTGACAAATGTCCATCAATTCATAGGTTTTAAAAATGTCACACAGCAACTTATGTGAAATATGAAAGTGTGTTTGTTTGCTATTGTAATTAATTGGGCTATTGGGAATTTTGGGGATTTTGATATCTACATATTTGTACTACTGTATTTTTAAAGATGAAAAAATTGTTAACCTTGTTCAATTCATTTGCCTTCTACTCACAGTGATCATGGCCAGATACAAAGAGGAAATGGATCTCATTTTTTGGTGAGAAAGCCTTGTATTTTATATTTTCTTAACTGACACAGAGTGTCAATGGTTATAAGCTATATTTTTGAATTTTTAAAGCTCTTTTATTATTATATTTTTCTTGCATGTGCAATATACTTTTTCAGTTTTTTTTATTATTTTTTCCTTTCCTTTTTATATTTGAAGCACATGTCACCAGTATTAAGATTTTCTTTAACCTTTTGATTTTCAGTGCTATAAGTTTAAGATACATTTGCTAATGCATGCCCTAAAAAGCTTGTGACTATAAAAATGATGCCACTAATTATTTAAATAAATTATGGGACTTTGCTTAATGATTCTGTCTGATTTCAGGACAAGAGATACACACAAGAGCCATTTCATAGGGCCAAAGAAAGGCCAATCTAGGATGGATTGATGCACTTCTAGGCCAATACAAAGGTCTTGAACCTAGTGTGAAGACTCAAGGTTACTATGTTTAACATGTGTTAAGACATAGGCTTTCCTTGTATCTACACTCACTCTGAAAATACTCACAAATGAGTATCCCCAAAACCTTGGCTCCTACTTGGCTTCTATAATCTGGTCCCCTTTTCTGCCTCATAGTGTGGTACCTTTTTGTAGTCCTGGCAATGACTGGGTAAATGCATCATTACTTAGATCATTTTGATTGGGCCCTGATTGAAGGACCTGTCATAGATTTATTTTTCTTCTACTTGGAATTTTTACACAAAAGACTTTGATAGTCTATATTTTCATCCAGAAATTTTTCTTTTCTTTTGGATTTTCTGATGTCTTTTTTAATATCTCTTGCCAATTGATTCATATACCTCAGCCATGCATCCCTAACTGATTCTGAATCTTTCAATCACCCACAACACGGGGGAATGTAAAAAAAAATCATTATTTAAATTGCAAAGTTTAAATTCTTTTTGAGAAGAATTTTAGGTGAAGAAGATGCTACCTCTCTGAATCCAGAACTGAACTGTTGGAGAAGCCACCATGAAGAAGCCTCCAGACCACAAGTTGCACAAAATTGAACTTTGGGTGTGGTTGATTGAACATTTATTTGTATGTATATTTTTATGCCAAAGGGGACTGCCCCCTAACGGCTTTTTGTCAATGTGTTCAGATATTATTGGTTTTATTCTTTTTTCTCTTATCCTCATACTATTGTAATCTTTTAAGTTTATTATGTTTTTATGATCCTTTTGGGGAAAAATTAATTTTTCCACAAATGATCACACGGGGGGGATGTAAAAAATAGACTCGAATACAGGACTACAATCCCCATGAGCCTTTGCTCCACTTCCCCAGAATGCCTTGTAATCTCACCTGGGCCGAGATCGAGAAGATATTTAAGCAAAGGCTTTTGAAGGGCTCGGCCCTTTTTGGACTTCCGTTTTTGGAGCAGAAGCGTCTCTTCCATGATGTGAGGTTATTTTGTCTAGGCCTCTGGCCTAGGCACATGTTTCTTACTTGTATATTCTTAATCTTTAACCTTTAATAAACCTCTAAAAAATATATATTCCTTGCAGAGAGAAACTAATTTCTACCTGCCTCAGTCTCCCCCTCTCCCCTAAATTTTAATCTTTACAGCATGCAGAACACCCTTTTCTCTATGACTCATATCTTGAGACATACGAGTCAGTGTTTCCCTTTTCCCCAGTACATGTTCGTAAAAATAATCTGTTAGAATTAGTATTTATGTAGGTTGGCTTTGAAAATGACAGGTAAACTTTCCTTTCAAGTGTCCTATTAAGTAGCAAGGGTAGTATTATCTCCTCTTTTTTTATTTTTATATTTATGTCTCAGAGGGTTTATGAGGACTGTCTAAGGCCACACATTTTGTAAGTAATAGACTAAACCAAGTCTTCTTACTTTATCAGTGCTTTCACCATTGGGTGGTTAAGATCATGTCCTCAGAACTAAAAGAATTTTTCCGGGGCTGAAACACTTGAAACCTTTAATACATGCTTGTCATTATTTTTGTAGATTTTTAGATGAAGAAAATGAGGCTTAGAAAGAGCCAATGATTTATCCATGTTCATAGACCTTGGAAAGAGCAGAGCTGCAATTCCAAATATAGTCTTCTTGACTTCAAATCCACGCATATTAGATGAAGAAGGCAGAAGGGAATATTTTCCTTGCCTCCCATTCATCTCCGGCATCCCAGAGGAATTCTCTACCCCTGAAAATTCTGTCTACTTTTTCTAATTCCACTGACTTTTTCAGCTTCCTGTCATGCACAGAGAAGTTTTTTTTTGCCCCTTCAAAACTCCAATTACCCCAATTCTGCAATATTTGATTCTTACTCGTACTTTGCATCCTTTGTGTCTCTGAATTGCCCTTTTATCAATGATAATAACAACAATATTGAAGATTATGCCAGTATGATTTTACTAGAGAGAATGACAGAGTCAAATTCAGGAGGCTTCAGTTTGGGTCCTAGTTCTGCCACTTAGTAGCCATATGATATAGAATGAATAATATTAAATCTCTAGATTTCAGTTTTCTCATCTGTAAAATGAACCCAAGAATTAGGCATTACTTATAGATTTCCTGTTAAGAAAAGTACTTTACAGAGTTCAAACTAGCATATAAATGATCTATTTTTGCTGTTGTTAAATAATATTTTTGAGCTCCACTTCCCTGTGGGATAATGTATATAAAGCTCTTTCTAGGTGGCTTGGTATCAAAATAGTTGAAGTCAAAGCTGGAGTTGGGAAAACCTGTTTGAATCCTGACTTTCAAGCTGTGTGATACTAATCAAGTCACTTAACTTTTCTTAATCTCGGTTTCCTCATCTGTATAACAAAGATAGTAATAATACATAAAGACTTTATAGTGTGATTGTGAAGACCAAATGAATTTACTTTGTAAACTTTAAATCACTATACATTATTGTCTAGTAATTATTATTATCATTTGGGAATATAATTTTGATTCCACTGATAAAGGGAACTATGAATAATGAAGCTACCACCATAAAAACAGACTATGCAACTTGTAGACATAAAGGGTTCTTTGAGACCCTTAAAAAATTACATGAATTTAGGGGACAACTAAGTGGTATAGTGGATCGAGTGCCAGACATAGAGTCAGGTATAGAGTCTTCGTGAATTCAAATCTGGCCTCAAGCTCTTACCAGCTGTGTGACCCTAGAGAAGTCACTTAAACCTGTTTGCCTTGGTTTCCTCATCTGTAAAATAAGCAGGAGAAACAAATGACAAACAATCCCAGAATTTTTGCCAAGAAAATCCCAAATGGGATTACAAAGAATTGGATATGACTAAAATAATTGAACAACAAAAGCCATAAGAGAGTTCTTTGGATCCTGAAAGAAATTAAATTAATTACCTTGGGTAATGTCAGAGGCAGGATTTGAACCTAGCCACAGTAGAAAATGAAAAAAAAAATCATTGCATAAAAATAGCCAAGTGTTATTCTTATTGCTGATAACTGACTATAGCATACTGAGGACAATAATAGTAGAAGTGATTTATGTTTACAATAATAATCATATTGAAATTATTTATGATAAGTTGCCCACATGTCTCGTCAATGTCACCTTGGGTCTTACCTCTGACTCCATCATGACATGGGTCAACCTGCAGAAGGCATTATGCTGCAGGTCTCTGTCCTCAGCCTTGTGGGGTTCAACATTTTTATCAGCGTCTTGGATAAAGGCATTGATGGCATGCTTGTCAAATTGTCAGATGGCATGAAGCTGTAAAGGACAGCTAATAGGTTGCGTGACAGGACTGGAACAGAAAAAAAAATGACAGGCAGCAAAAATAGTCCCAGTCAAATGAAATAAGTTTTAATAGGAATAAATGTAAAGTCTTGGGTTTTATCATTTTTTTTCCTTAAATCAACTGCATAAGTCCTGGATGAAGAGTTGTGTCTACGTAGAAGTTAATGTGAAAAATAATGGAGCTTTTAGTGTCTTGAAGCAGAGCGTGAGTATGATATATAAAACCAAAAGAAATTTCAAATTAGGCTACCTTGGTAGAAACATATTGTCCGGAACAAGTGGACTCTGCTCAGATGACATTTGGAATATTATGTTTTGTTTCTGATGCCCCACCGTAGGAGGGACATTAATAAACTGAAGTACATCTAGAGAAGGATAACCACAAGGCTCGTGAGAGGACTCAAAGCAATTTTATGTGAGCATTGCTCAAAATAATCAAGATGCGTCGCCTGGAGCAGGGAAGGCTTAGCAGAATGATGATGACTCTTCTCTATTATTTGAAGAGCTATTCCATGGAAAAGAGATTGGCTTAATTCCATTTGGACCCAGAGGACAGAATTAGGTCCAACAGGTAAAAGTGATCAGAAAGCAGATTAAATATATGTATATATGTATATACATTTATATAATGCATAATATATTAGACATATTGATGTAAAGGATGCAAAGATTATATATAATATAAAATATATTATATAACTATAATAATTTTATATTTAATGCATATACATATATATGACTTAGGTTTAGAACTCGAAGGGAATTTAAAGATCAACCATTTCATTTAAAATTGAGGAAACAAAGTTCAGAGAGTTCAAATGATGATGATGATAATGATGGTTTCCAAAGCACTTTCTAGATATTATCTCATTTTATCCTGGCAGGAACCTTGGGAGGTAGGTGCCCCCATTTTATAGATGATAAAATGAAGGGAGATGGAAGTTGAATACCTTGCCAAGAGTCACATAGCTTGGAAGTGTCTGAGGATGGATTTGAACTAATTTTTTTGCATGTCTGCTTTTTTAAAAATGAAATCTGTTTAATTGTTATATACGGGTAGCAACTCTTGTTCTCCAAAAAAAATTTCCAAAAGGAAAATTTCATATATTTTAAAATAATCATTTTATTAATAAAGCTTATATATCCATAGATGAAAAGTAAAGAGTCACATAGTTTGGAAGCATCTGAGGATGGATTTGAAATAAGGTTTCCTCCCTTCAGGTCTAGGATTTTATTTTCTAAGATGCCTAGTTGCAATATAATGTTATTGATAAAAGTTATATAGCACAATATATAGTGCCATGCCTGGAATTGGTAGAATCTGGGCTCAAATCTTACCTCAGACATTTCTGGATAAGGCTTTGCCCTTCCTGTTCTTTTGTTTTAGAATTGCTACTAAGATAGAAGGTAAGGGCTAAAAAATATAAATGAATGATGGCATTTGTACAATGCCTTACAGTTGATAAAATGCCTGATGTATGTTATTTACTTTGCTCCTAACAATAGAGTAAAATAGATATAAATCTAAATGACATAGAAATTTATAAAGTAAATGCATAAATAATAAAATAATAAATAGCTATTTCTTCTCACTTTAGGCAGACTGGTATTCCCCTCCTGCCCCTGCTCCTGTGGGCTAGCCATATTGGTTCTAGACTTAATGAAAATACCAAATAGTTTCTAGTTCTGTTGTAGTTCAGAGTTCCAAAACTGAAATGATCTACCAGCCTCAGACTCCCCAATAGCAGGGACTATACATGTTGTGGATAGCCCTCATAGGGTCTCTTACCTGGAGTCAATGGATCATGCCTGATCAAACATTGATGAGGAGTTCATGATCAAACATTGATGAGGAGTTCATGAATCAGGATGTATATCCTTGGTGACATTAGGAATTAAGTCCTGGCAATGAGGAAAGAGGAAAAAGTCAAAGAGTAAGGGTCAAATGATCTTCCCTAGATACTTCTGAAAGTAAAACAGATATTCTTAAAATGAAATGAACTGTCTTAAAACATAGCAATCTCCTTGTCATTAGAGAGGAGCAACTATTTGTACCAGACAATATAGAGGAAATCCACATTTCAAATAAGCATGGGACCTCTATTACCCCTTCCATTATTCTACAATTCTAATTTGGATTTCCTGGATCCAACAAATTAGTTGGAGTTAAAACTGGAGAAGCAAAACTTTAATACTTTAGAAATAGCATTTTATCAGCCCATTTCCCTCTGTTATTAAGAAAGATTAAGGAGGTGATTTGAGAGGATATTACCTTTTCTGAATTTGTATTTATTTTTCTCTGGGGACTTAGGGTTATCTAGTTGTCTTGACTTTTTCTCTCATACCATTCAGGATGAAGTCAAAGAACCAGAATTTCAGTTAGAAGTGACCTCAAAGACCAATTAGTCTAATCTGAACCCAAATAGGAATTTCCTTGAAAATAGTGTTTCTTAAAGACCCTTGGGCATCCCTGAGACTTTTTCAAAGGGTCTGAAAAATCAAGACTATTTTCATTTTTAAAAATTAAGATATTTTAAATGATAATTAGAAAAAATATCAGTAGATATAATCCACATGAACAAAAGCTCTTAGGGGAGAAGATGCTTCAATAATTTTTAATAGTACAAAGGGAGTCTGAGACCAAAAAGTTTGAGAACCACTTCTCTACAACATCTCCTATAAATGATAAGATGTTGATCAACTTCTGCTTATGGGTCTCCAGTGAAGGGGAGCTATTTATTTCCTGAATCAGATTTTGTGTTTTAACAGCATTGTCTATTAAGAATTTTTCCTTCCACAGAGAATATATTTTCCTTTTGACAACTCTGACCTACAAAAGATAATTCTTCTCTCTGGGCTTAAACAGAGCTAGTCTAATCTCTTGTTTATATGATTGTACCTTCTATACATAAATGCACAGAGCTTGGTACAATCATGGATATCTAGCAGAAGATGAATAAATACTTGTTGATTTAACTTCATAAAGATTACCCTCCATCATATTCCCATTTCAGTCTTCTTTTCTTTAGGTTAAACAGTCCTAGTTCTTCCACTTGTTTCTGTCATGGAATGAATGACCTCCAGGTCCCTTGTCATCACTGCTCCCCTTTCATAGAAACTTTTTCAACTCTGCATTCCTTATATTCCTGTGGATTGCACAGAAAATACATAGAGCTTCCTTGCCTGTTTATAGCTGACCAAGTATCAGTGTTTGGGTGCTTTGGGATGAAGCAATTCCCTTACTGGAATTTGAAGAGAACAAATGACTCAGTGAAACTCTAAAGAAAAAAAAGAAGTGACTTCTGTGGCTTTGACTTCTTTTTGGCTATAATGGTGATGTCAAGTTAACTCAAGTACTTCCCATGAGAAACCAGGTTGGGAAGAATAATTTCCCACCTGAGTTTCCTTGCCAAATCAGCCCAGGTAAGCTTGAGAGTAGACCTCAGAAACCTAGTTGATTCCTTTTATTATATATATTTTTTCTTTTCTGGGTATTTAGGTGAGTAAACTTTGACTTCAAAAGGATGGCATGTCCAGGTTTAGAAGTTACCTTATGATTAGAAAGTTGGAGAGGGCTTGAATCCCTTGGCTATAGCTGATTAGAATCAAGAGGAGTTTCCACATTGGAGAAAATGGCCCCCATCCAGAGGAGAAACCCAAGCACTTACCTGGATGGCCAGTAGACAGGGATTTTAAAACATAGTATGAAGCCAAAATGAAATACAGGAATGCTTATTCAGCAGTCCTGCAAATGGCTTCATACTATGATGAGGTTTAAATCTCAAATTCCTGGAAGACTATATATAGCAACAGTAGAGCCAAGTTACTGATTCTATTTTAAGTCTTGTGTGTGTGTGTGTGTGTGTGTGTGTGTGTGTGTGTGTGTGCTTGTGACTGTTTTCTACTTGGCGTTTTGTTGGGGGTAGAGGGGGAAGATATAACTATGTGTCCTATATCTGATTCACATTGTATTGAACACTTCTCCAACTGCCTCTTGGAGGAGATATTAGACATCATAGAAATCTTATGTATAAGTAAATATTCCTGGGAGGTTCCAGAGTTGGAGTACAATAAAGTCAGGAACTATATGTTCATATACAACTCAACTTAGTAAGTAAGTATGTAAGTATGTAAGAAAGTATGTACGTATGTAAAAAAGTAAGTATGTAATTAAGTATGTAAGTGTGTAAGAAAGTAAGTATGTAAGGAAGGAAGGAAAGCTTTCCATAATTCTGAACCCAGTTTAGGGCTCAGCATCTCTACCTAAATGTTTTACTAAAATATTATGCCCAGCATAAAACCCAATTCTTAAGTTGTAATCTACTCAGGGTTCAAAGTACAATGGAATTGTCACCTCATTTTTGATATTCTGTAAGGTAAAATTGCATTAATTTTTTTCAGTGACCATTTTTCACTCTTGACTACTTATACTGAGTTTCCTGCTAATGTCTTCAAATTATTTGCCTAGCCATACCACCCTCCATTTTTTTCTTTTTCCTTCCTTTCTTTTTTCCACTTTTCTTTATTTCCTTCCTACCTCTTTTAGCTATTCTTTTCATCCATTGTTTCAATATAAAACCTTATCTACTTTTCTTGTCCACAAAGATACTATGTAAAACTTTGCCAAAAGCCTTGCTGAAATTAAGGTCTATTTTGTCTATTGTATTTCCCTTAATTACTAGGGCAATATGTTTACTAGAATGTGAAAAAAAGTTCATCTGCCATTAACAGTTCTTGATGAAGTCAGGTTGACTTTTAGGTTCATAAAATATACCTCTCATGAGTTCATTTTCAAGAGCAAAAAATAATTCTACCAGTCTCTCTGGTTTGAAAGTTCCACCATAAATGTTGGAAGAGATGTGGCAAAATCAGGGTACTAATACATTGTTGGTGGAGTTCTGAACTGATCCAATCATCCTGGAGGGCAATTTGGAACTATGCTCAAAGGGCTATGAAACTGTGCATATCCTTTGATCCAGTAACACCACTACTGGGTCTTTATCCTAAAGAGATAATAAAAAAGGGGGAAACACTTACTTGTAAAAAAATATTTAGAAAAGCTCTTTTGGTAGTGGCAAAGAATTGGTAATTAAGGGGTTGTCTATCAGTTGGGGAATGACTGAACAAATTGTGGTATGTGTTGATGATGGAATACTATTGTGCTATAAGAAATGATAAGCAAGGTGATTTCAGAAAAAGCTGTAGGAACTGACAGAGACAGAGCAAAATAAGCAGAACTGGGAGCACATTGTACACAATAACAGCAATATTAGATGATGGTTATCTAGCCACTCTCAGCAATGCAATGAACTAGGATAATCCTAAAAGACTTATTACTGGGGATGCTATCCACCCCCAGAGAAAGAACTGTTGGAGTCATCGTTCACATTAGTGCATTTATGTTTTTATTTGGGGGTTTTGATTATGTATGACTTTGCTTTCAAAGCAATGACCAACATGGAAGTGTGTTTTAAATGACAATAAAAATAAAATTAAAAAAAAAAGTCCCGCTCTAGATTCTTTTTTGAAAATCAGAACTTTGTTCAGCTGAAGTCATTTGCCCACCAGACTTTCCCACCAAGTACAAAAGCCACTTCTTAGAAGGCTCAATATTGTTGGACAGGTCCCTTCTTTGAATTTTGAACTGGGGCTTGACAGCCCATTCTAAAAGCCGAGCCCTGAGGTTTTCTTCAGAGGCATTCCTAGCAAACTGGGGCAGAGTGTGTGTGTGTGTATGGGGGGGGGGCAAAGAAGATTGTTTATTCCTTCTTCTACTTTAGACAAGCTCTCCTGTGTGAGAGCTTTATTATGCACTCCTGAGCACGGCACAGGGGAGAACAGCTGGCTAATTAGCTGCCATGAATCATCATGGGTCCTAAAGTGAATTGGAAACCAAGCAGTTATGCAAAGGGGTTGTGAACATTGATCAGGGTGTGGCACACAGGTGGGGAAGCAAATACATTGATTGGGAAAAAACCTCTGATATGTGATACTTCTACCTTCCTTGGGACAACCTCAAGTATTGTCTGTGTACTTTTATAGTGCAATAGAAAGAACACAGTTTTCAACAAGGGCAGAAAAATGACCGGACTGAAAAACATTGACTTAGTGGGTCACTGAATAGATGGAATGATTTCAGCAAGCATATCACAGAAGGAAAACCTGAACCCACTGCCTGACCCTGAGGTTATTTTCTATTCACTATTCCATATTGAGAGTTTTTAGAGGTATTTTTTAAATCGAGAAAAGTTTGTTTTTTCCCCATTTTTTAATTTATATTTCTAATGACTAGCACAGTACCTAACACCTAGTAAGCAAACTAATTCTTGGCTATTGATTAATCTAAAAAAACCTTTAAAATTGTTATTCTATTAAGTTCATATATATTTAGTATTGGTAAAGTATTCATTTTATGATCATGTAGTTGCCATACTTAACTCTTCTAATTACTTCTAATTTGAAATAAACTGTCTAAAATTATGATGGCAGCTCATAGGTTATGGGGTCAACTAATATATCTGGGCTAGGTGACTCAGTGGATACAGTTCTGGACCTGGATTTAGGAAAACTCATGTTCCTGAGTTCAAACTCAGTCTCAGACACTTTCGACCTGTATGACTCTGAGTAAGTCACTTGTTTGCCTTAGTTTCCTCATCTGTAAAAAGAGTTGCAGACCGAAAGATTCTTGTCAAAAAAACCACAAATGGAGTCATGAAGAGTCAAGACTAGACTGAAATGACTGGACAACAAAAATATATAGTGAATTTTCCCTCCAAATTCTCATTTTAAGCATTGCAAAAAAACAAAAAAAGATGATTCTAATTTCAGTCAGTGTACCAGCAATTGAAAGTCAGACTTTGCCACTTATTACCTATTCGATCCTAAGTAAGTTACTTCCTCATTAGACTATAAATACCTTGTGGAGGGGGGCTGTCTTTGTGTGTCCCCAAAGTGTTTGGTATAGCGTAAGCACTCATTATTCATCCATTTGTTTCTTTTTTTGTTTATTTATTGATTGATTCTCTGTGCCTTATTTTTCATAGCTATAAATACGGAAATTGAACTGGAAGCTTTCTGAGGTCCCTTCTTGATCTAAATCTGAAATCTTATGACCTATTATTTTATTTATCAACATTATTCCTCCAACTTTAGTAGTGATAAATATTATTGATTCTTTAGAGATAGGAAAATGGAAGCACTTGAGTTAACCAATTAGCTTAAAATAAGATATTAGTGAAATCCAAATAAAATCAATCTCATTATTCCTTATCTAGTAGTTTGTTTGTTTTTATGTAAGAATGAGTTAAATGATGGAAAAAGCCATGCTGCACAAATAAATATGACAGACTAGGAATCTAACTGGAAAGGAGAAATAGTGACTTTGTAACCTGGGCTTGGCTTTTGTATTTTTTAGATCTGTTTGAGGGGCAGACAAAAGAACGATGTGTTTTCCCCAAAATGTTACAATGAATCAAACCTATCAGCTCTGTGGAGTTATGTGACAGGACTTTTCTGAAATGAATCTGAGAGTTCAAAATGAGGAAGTAAACAGGGTACCGTAAGGAATTGCTGACCTTAGGGTACAAGTGGGATTCTAATAGAGAGACAAAGTCTAGTGAGTAGGAAATACAATTGAAAAAAAATGGATTTAGATCTGAGGGCATTACCTAGGGAGGAGTGGCCCTGTCCTACATTCTAAAGATATCCGAGAAAAATAATCTCCTTCTCTGAAAGAAGTAGAAGAGCCTCTCAAGAAAAGCTGGGAAGATGGGTTTATTTTTTCCTTTAAAAAAAAAAAACTCCAATTCTCTAATTGGAAGATTGTGTGTACTATGGGCTTCTACATTCTAAAAGCTCAAATAGAACAGAAAACATTTGTAATTTAAGCTGAAAGATTATAAAACAATTTTCTTAGGGAAAACCATGGTTGTCTAGCTAAGAAATCTAGCTAAATCTATCAGGTGGAAGGAGAAAGAAGATAATCCACTTGTACACCTAGCATATCTGCATCTGGCAGCAACAAAATAACAACCACAGTGTCAGCATCAAATAGTATCCCTGGGAGATTTTCAGACAATAAGGACCAAAGTATATAACAGGTTTGCTCATTAGAGACTGGGTGTCCAGTGGAGACTACAAGGCTACCAGAAGTAGCCTAAAGAAAACAGCACAATGATATACCCAGAATACATCAGCAACCTTTCTGTGTCATAGGCGTGAGTTGTAACCCATCTATGTATGCTCTGTAGTTACATATGTTCTCTTTGTCCACATGTCACCATTATGGTTACATGTCTTTTATAATGGAACACAAGCTCAGAGCCTTGGGATCCAGATAAATGATTCCTTGGATTAAAAAATAAAACATTTTTAACAATCCTCAGGTCAAAATTCTCCAAAGACAAAATGGTTTCAGAAAGTCAAAGCTTCATGCAAATTAATTATAAGCATCCATCAAAGAAATTAGAAACTCTTTGGAGTTTCAGGAGCTCTTGATAAACCTCTAAATGTCTTTATATCCTCCTTGTCCAGATAGCCCATTGCTAGGTCCCAGATCAGTTCTCCTCACAACAAAGCTAATTCCAATGGAATCATGTATTTCATAATAACTATAGATGGAAGCCCCTAATTCTATTAATAGAGTAGTCTATCACAATGCCATTTGATTGTTGATGTTCGTGATCCAAATGCATACACTGTAATGTTTAGGGCTGTAAGATAATTTTAGCCTTGTGACTTGAAATCTAAATAATTGGTCACCAAGGAAAATTCCCCAATAATAAAATACCCAAATCAGCTGGGAATTATGGTGATTTAAATTAATATAGAGAGAAGGAAATGAGAGAGACAGAGAGAGAGACAGAGAGAAAGAGAGAGAGAGAGAGAGAGAGAGAGAGAGAGAGAGAGAGAGAGAGAGAGAGAGAGAGAGAGAGAGAGAGAGAGAGAGAGAGAGAGAGAGAGAGAGAGGAGAATTAATTTAAACTGCTCTGGCTCAGGCTGAACCAGGCAGTAGTTAGAGGCCTTGGCCAAAGTGGCCTCCCTGAGCCTAAGGGAAAGGGAGTCAGTCTTATCACTCACCACTAGACCATCTCCAAGGAAGTTGTCTGAGGGGGATCCTCCAGGTTGAGTTCCTAAACTGAACACCGAATCTAATTGGACTCCAAACTGAATTCAATCTGAACTGAATCCAATTGCCTGAACTGACTTTTTAGCCTCCTTTTAAAGAAATTTTATTTTATGTCACCTCTCCTAAATTTTCATGTCTACCAATCACAATAGATGCTTTTCTCCAGGACTGCCCATTCTTTAGTTCTCACCTTCTTTGATTAGATTTTCTCCAGGACTGTCCACTCTTTTAGTTCTCACCTTCTCTGGTTAGATTATATCTTCTGAGGTACTTCACACTTCTTTGTTAAGCTTACCTTTTGTGAGTTACTTGACCTTTTATGATTTATTTAACCGTTATAGGTACTTAACATCTTTTTTGTATTAGATCTAAAAATAGACAGCTTAAGGTTCTAGCTTCACTATAAGGTATGAGTTAAGTACCTCCATTGTTCAATCTGGAGTTTACAACTTTATCTTCCCCTAAAGTACTGTCTGAGTAGGGTGGAGTAATTTTAAAATTCACAGGGCTCAATGACAGGTCACTTGCTCAAGGTCATATAGGTAGTTGTGAGATTTGTGAGAAAGTGTAGCCCAAGTTTATGAGGGAAAGGTTTTCCTGCCATTTCATTAATTGTCTAACCATAAAGGAGAGCAATTCCTTTGGTGATGGAGTCTGCCATCCCCATCAACTGCTGATCAACTGCTGGGCAAGCAGGGCAGATTAGATGAAGCATGAAATGACCCTGAAGGAGAGATGTAAGGAGGCCAGTCAAATGCTGCCAACTACCTCCCCTCACACTCAAATGGAGATAGTCCAGCACTCTGACTCTGACCAAGAGCCTCAGGAATAATAAAATTTCCCTAGACCACTGCCCAGCCCCGCACAGCCATTGTTTAGAGAATCATCCCTTGTGGAGGTACAACCAGCAACTATTTTCTAGGTGCTTCAGCTCTGGTCTTCTCAACAGTTACAGCTAAGGAAGACCTGGAAAAGGAAGTTCTTGCCCAGAATCCTTGGTTCTGCCAAATGGTTCAACATCAAAGATGGAAATGTTCTCCCAACCCCAATGGAAATGGGAAAGCAGATATTCTATCA
The DNA here is from genome assembly GCF_027887165.1 of Monodelphis domestica. Taxonomy (NCBI): domain Eukaryota; kingdom Metazoa; phylum Chordata; class Mammalia; order Didelphimorphia; family Didelphidae; genus Monodelphis; species Monodelphis domestica. The sequence goes on from NC_077232.1 coordinate 256,702,853, forward strand.
TCTGCTTTATTACCATACCCTGAGGACTATGCCTGACTTTCAGTTCATATATATATATTATATTATCCTTATATATATATATATATTATCCTTCCCTATTAAAATGTGAACTCCTTGAAAGTAGGAATTGTTTTCCTTTTCTATTTGTATCTCCATGGTTTAGAACTTTTTTCACAGTAATCACTCAGTAACCTTTTTTTTATTCATTGGTTTATTTATTCATTAGCTTTGAACTAAATGTAACTTCAGGATGATTGGTAAAAATAAAAACATTTGTGGGGTCTTGTGGTTCTAAGATGTCAACCCACAGGATATCTTTAATTAGGTGCAGCTTTGTGACCAACTTGTGAGTTGTGGAGTGTGTTCATTAGGGAATTCATAGACAGAGATCCTTTCTTTCAAGTGAATTCATTCTAAAAAATATCTGTTGAATGACTCACATGCCTCTACTACCTCATTCTGGTGTGTGGGGATGATATGGATTCTTGAAAATTATTATGCAGAGATAAAGGAACTTCTGTTATGAGCTCAATAAGACTTTTTTTTTGGCTGAGCACCAGTCTAATTACAGGCTACAGAATTCCACCTAAAGACTACCAGGGGATTTGTGTGTGTGTGTGTGCGCATGTGTTTTTCCTCCTCCAATAACTCACAAGGATTGTAGAGTAAGTTGTAGACTTGAGCCACTAGAAAGTGTTCCCACAGTAATGGAATCATAGATCCTTGAAGTATAATTCAATTCAACAAGCTTTCTATGTGCAAAACACTTTGCTGAACAGCACAAGGAATAAAAATGTGTTTCAATATGTCAACATTTTAGTTTTTTGGGGGGAGGAATGAGATCTGTGATTTTTATCAATATAGAGAACTCTCATAAGAAACTTTCCTCCATCTATTCATATTGGAAATTGTAACTTAAAAACAAATTTTTAGATGCATAAATGGATGACTGAGGTAAATAATTTATTTATAGTTAGTGTGGATCAGGGCAGGACTTGAACTCAGATCTTTTCAATTCCAGAGTCAGCCCTCTAGCCATTATTCTAGAGGCAACTAGATAGTATAGTAGATAGAGAAATAGAATTGGAGTCAGGAAGACCTCAGTTCAAATACCACCTCTGAAACTTAACCTCTATGAACCTCAATTTCTTCATCTTTAAAATGGGATCAATAATAGTACTTACTTTACAAGGTCGTTGTAAGGATCAAATGAGATAAGGTGCTTCATAGAACTTAATGAATCATATAAGTGTTATCTACTATATTAGCATTCTGTGCAACAGTTTATAGAATAGAGAATATTGGATTTTTTTAAACCCTTACCTTCTATCTTAGAGCCAATATTGGCTCCAAGGCAGAAGAGTGGTAAGGGCTAGGCAATGGGGGTCAAGTGACTTGCCGAGGGTCAAACAGCTGGGAAGTGTCTGAGGCCAGATTTGAACCCAGGACCTCCCGTCTCTAGGCCTGTTTCTCAATCCACTGAGCCACCCAGCTGCCCCCTGGATTTTAAAATATATGAAGTTAGAATAAAGGACACCTAGAATCATGAAATAATATAAACCTCTCAGTTGGGTAGGTGTTTTTTAGAAGTAAATATGTATTTTCATTGATTTAGGGGCACTCCAAATGAGGACAATCTATTGGTATACAGTGTTCAAGTACATAGATTTGGAAGTGAACCTGGCCCCCTCTGAGCCTCAAGAAGTAAAATCTATTGGATTATACAGAAAACAATCACAGCACACTTAATGCTGCCTGCCATTTTGTGTTTCTGCTATTACTTGGGCAAGTGCTGAAGTTTCAGCTTGCTATGACATTTTCTTAAAAAGAGAAAGGACAAATTAATGTGAGTTCAGAGGGAACCTACAAAAATGACAAAGGTGGGGATGGTAAGATGCAAGACAAAAGGTTAGAAGAGCTGGGAATTTTAAGTCTAGAGAAAAGAAGGCTGAGGGGAGATGTGATAACTTCCTACAAATATGTTAAGGGATGTAATAAAGAGAACAGGGACCAATTTTCATTAGTCAATGAGAGAAGAGAAGGAAGTAATGGGCTCACTTAAAAAGCACTGGGGAAAATTTTTGGTTAAGTATAAGGAAAATTGTATGACTCTGAGAACAATTTAGCAATGGTGTAAATTGTCAGGGGAAATCGGGAAATCACCTTTGCTGATGCTACTCAGGGTAGCACTTGACATCCATCCAACAGAGATAAATTAGAAATAATAAAGTCAATTCTGCCATGGTGCTAGGAGGTGAAATAGACAATCCAAGAGAGACTATCACTTGACTTTCCTACCCTGTATAACAATAGATTTAGTAAGGAATATTGGATTTTGAAAAATTCAGAGGCAAAATAGGGGTTGTCAGTAATCTGAAATGCTTGAAATGCTATGGCATTTGCTTTTTTTTATGTCCTAATTCATTTAGAAAGTCACTAATTGACAAGTGAATTGTTAAATTGTCAGGTAGGGCAGTTTAGGCAATACATCTGGTCCTAGGAGAAAAAAGCAAAACAAAACTACTTGGCTTCATAATTAGGAATGAATAAAAAGTGCTAAACTTCCTTTCCCTACCTAGTCCTGGCATTGAAAGGACAAAGGAGCTTTTAAACCACCAAGCTGAAGTCAGATAATGCATTGATATGCATTATTAGAAATATATTTGATGTGTCTCATTGCAAATGTTTAGGATTCTTAAATTAGGAAACAAATTTGTTTGGCTTGATTTATAGCATTTTTAGGACTCTCAGCTGAGTTTTTCAGGGGCCATTAGACATCTTGGTATGTCTTTGTTATGTATTTTCTTTAAACTTTTCATTCAAAGAGAGACCAGACATGTAATTTCATTCATATAGGAAATTTCCTGGAATATGAAACACACTTTGTCAAAGTAGGTTGAGTCTTTCTCTGAATTTTAGTCTTTAAGAGTTACCTAGAACAATGAGAAATTACATGACTTTCCTAGGATCATATAGCTTTTCTGGCTTCTTCTCTTCCCATTACTCCAGGTTGTTTCTTATCCTACTTATTCAATAACAATTTCATTTTGAATCATTTTTCCTGTGTCTCCTCACCACAGTTCAGATCAACTTTTTTATTACTAAAAATGAGAAGTTTCTAAAACTTTACAGAACTAAAGACTCAGAATTCTATCTTTCATTTCTGCACACACACACACACACACACACACACATTTGTTTTTAAACCCTTTCCCTCTGTCTTAAAATCAATACTAAGCATCAGTGTGAAGAATAGGCAGTTGGGGTTAAGTGACTTGCCCAGAGTCCAGAGACTTGCCCTGAGACCAGATTTAAACCCAGATCTCCCAGAATCCATGCTTTCTAGTTCTCTATTTACTGAACTATCTGGTTTCCCCCTTCCATTCACTTAATGAAACTTCTCTTTTTCAAACCAAATCTTTTAACTGGTAAATCCAATGCTCCTCACTTAGTCTTCATCCTCTTAATATTTTTCCTCTCTTTCTTTGGTTAATATGGCTAATTTTGTTCCTATATATTCTCTTTCTTCCTTGGATTTTGTGACACTGTCTTCTCCTCATTATCCTACTCACCTAAACACTGTCAATCTTCTATGCTGGATTATAATCTATCTCCAATATTCTATTACTAGGTATCCTCTGAGGTTTTGTCCTGATTTACTTTATCATCTCTTAGTTGTCCCATTAACAAAAAATCCAAAATTGAGTTCATTATCTTTTCTCCTAAACCTCTCCTTCCTCTAAGCTTCTTGTTTTCTGTTAATGACATGACAAGTCAAGTGGCTTAGATTTTCAACTTCAGGGTAATTTAAAAATAACAAAATGCAAACAAGCCTTTCCCTTTTCCTCACTTTCCAGATTAAATGAGTCTATTACCAGAAATATGTCTTATTCTGCAAATTTAATTCATTATCTTTGGAGTTTGGCATAACAGTTCTCTAGAATCAGGGTTGGTCATTGTATTAAGGAGAATTCCTAAATCTTTCAAATATGTTCATTCTTACAATCTTGATTTAAATGTAGAAACTATTCTTCCAGTAGTATTCACTTTATTTTGCTTCAGTTTATTCAAGTTTCCACTGGTTTCTCTGAAACTACCTCTTTTATAATTTCTCATGGCATGGTTGTTATCCTTCATACTCAAGGACCAAAATGAATCTTTTGACTCACACAAAAGTTGTATTTAAGTGAATCAGAGTCATACAAAATCAGTCTCATTCTTGAAGTCCAGTGGTGAGACAAAAATCAAGACCACTGGTGACAGTCTGGAATGGATTGGATGACTGGCTTATCATGACATATCATTCTCCTGGTATTTCATTCCATTCATTCACTGTAATAATTTCAGCCATTCTCTAATTGGTGGGCAACTCCTTAGTTTATAAAAATATGCCATCATCTTCTTTTTCCTCCCTAGTGAGATTTCCTTTGTAACAAAGATTTCAATAGAAAGAAAAAAAAATAAGTTCTCTGCATATTCTACTATTCCTTTCCCATCTACCACTCACTCCTGCTTATGGCTTCAGGGTCAAGTCTAATTTCTGTTCCACATAACAGTTTTTCACATACTTGAAAGTAGTGATCATCTCTCAATCTCCTCAACTTTAGATGGAACAACCCCAACTTTTTCACCTGATCCTTTTATGGTGTGGACTCCAGACTTATTTCACATAAACTCTTTTCTCATTGACCTTCACACATTTCCCAACACTCTATAAGTCTACTTTGGCAGGGCAGTCTTCACTAGCAAACAAATTCAAGTAACATCAGGTAGGAAGTCAGTATCAGGGAAGAGAATCCAATTGGTATATTCAAGTGGGTCAGCTAACGCCAGTGGGAGTTTAGGCAGCCAGTGAGTTATAGGGATAAGTCAAAGGCTTTGGTTACAAAGACCAAATTTGGTCACTGGAACTAGAGCAAGACCAGCTGGCAATATATTTCAAGCTATGAAGTTCTTCAGCTCTCTTTAAAACTAACTTCCATTCTTGGGGACAGCTAGGTAGCTCAGTGGATTAAGAGTCAGGCCCAGAGATGGGAGGTCCTAGGTTCAAATATGGCCTCAGATACTTTCCAGCTGTGTGACCCTGGGCAAGTCACTTGACCCCCATTGCCTAGCCCTTACCACTCTTCTGCCTTAGAAACAATACATGGTATTAACTCCAAGACAGGAGGTAAGGGTTTAATTGAAAAAAAAGACTTGCATTCTTCTTTAAACATGATATAAAGTGTTCCAAAGTGGCAAAGTGTATAGGGCACAAGTCTTAAAAATCAGGAAGATCTGAGTTTAAATCTAGCCTCTCACTAGCCATGTGACTCTGGGCAAATCACTTAAGAATCTCATATTTGCCTCACTTCCCTCATCTGTAATATGGGTATAATACTAGCCTCCCAGGATTTCTAAGAGGAACAAAATAATTGTTCAAAAATCTTTCACAAACCTGAAAGTTCAATAAAAAGTCTGGCTATTATTATTGAAGTATATATCCCCTCAGTGATCCAAATTAAAAACCAGTAATGCAAAACATTCTTCCACAAACTCACAACATATTAGGGGACCTTCCTGTGCATCTATTGGCATTATGTGAATATTAATAGAGCAAATGAGTTGGTCATCTGTCATGCCTCATTCTAGCTGTCTGACTGGCCCATCATTTTTCTGGTCATTTGAAAATATCCTTTATATAACTTCACCTGTGCAAATTCTCATCTGTAATATTTTGTAACCTGTTCATACCCATCATACACATCTCTATTGCCCTTTGGGTGATTCTCCATTTCAGTTCTTCAGATCAAAACCATACATAACCTAAAGAATGTTATGTGGGGATCCATTCTCCCCCAATAATCTTCAGCTCTGGATTCATACTTTCTGAATGTAATCATAGGTTATGGGTTTGGGGTAGAGAAACCAAACTCAAAACAAGAGTCCTCTTTTTCCTCATTTGCCAATTATATAATGGTTGGAGTAGAAATTCATGAAAACTTTTAAAAATTGCTTAATTATGGCGTATATGTAAGATATGACTAAAAATATGTGAGAGAGCCTTCTAAATGTGAAGTATGGACATGAGGCACAGGGCAGTAGTTTATTTCTCCCACTACAGAAAATACTTGAAACATGAAAGACTCACAGATATATATTCAGAAGTACAAAAACATAAAACAACAACCTATCAGGCAAATACAGTCCCAGAAAATTACAAGATACAAAATACATTTGATTTTCATCTCAAATCTGCATTGTCTCATTAGCTCATCAGGTCCCAGGTCTTCATGCACAAGTCGAGTTTACTTGTTCATTTAGTTACATTCTCCTACTAACCATGGCAGTTTTCCTTCTCTGAGGAGTGTGATGTTGTGGGAATCTTCACCCCCTGGACAATTGGTATGGACTCAGGGACTCAGGAAATCTTGAAGTTTGGTGAACAGGAGACTCCTTTGGGAGGGGAAGAGAAAGGAAGAAAGGGAAGGGAAAAGAAAACAAAGTAGATTTCTTGTATGATTTGGGTCAAGATCATGTGAATATAAATTTCCCTCCTTGCCATCTCTCTCTGCTTGGTCTCTTCATGTATTTATCAGCTGAAGTAGTTTCCTCCCTGTGCTGAAAAATATAAATTGAAGCGATGTTCTTAGAAAATGATGATTGTTTAGGTGTCAACAAACTTTCATTTTTATCATTGAATTTTATTTTTTATCCTTGTTCTAAGAATTTTGGGGTTCAACTAAATGTGGCCATTTTATCTGAAATAGCTCTCACATTGGTAGGTAGATATTTCCTATCTTTTGAAATATAATTCATTTGTTTGTGAAGATGTGTGAACATGTGCATGTGTGAAGGGAAGGAGACAGAGACACAGTCACAGAGAAAGAGAGAGAGAGAGAAGGAAAATGTTTTTGATGCTCACTAGAACCAAGGTCTCATGATTCCCTTTTTAAAGAAAGCATTTATGATATATAGGTGCAAACCATTTTTTTTTAGTATATGTGTTGCCAAAGTGAGTGCTCTAAGTATGAACCTTCTATGTAATCTACAAATTTTTGGCATGTCACAATTCTTATTATTGAATTTTTTTTGCAAAATATTTTTGTCATCCTTTGCTTTTCCATTGCCATTATTGAATAGTAAAATATATTGTGATTTAATTTGGAAAAAATGTCAACTTTTCATCCATTTTCTTTGGCTTCATTTATCTCTGACAGATGTTGGGGCATCAATTGCAATTCCTTCCATTGTATCAATTTTGATGATGTAAGTCATAAGAACTTCAGTCCAAGAAGGCCAAAGCCCCCATAAAATAATATATATATTTTTTAATCTGTATGCAGGAAAACACCAACCCTGCCAATTAATTTATTTGCCTCTCCAGGGCGAACCTATTAAATGTCCTTTCAATTTAGCTACAGCTTCTTTTTGTCTTCTCATCTCATCTCTAGTGATAATGTCAAGAGTAATAAGAATCAGCACATCCAATGGAATATCTGTTTATTGATCACTAGATAAGAATCTCACATTTGGGGAAGCAATAGGTAACTGTAATAAGTGAGGATGCTCTTGAGGCAGCAGGCATAGTGTTTGTTGGACTAGTCCTCAAAGTCTTTCCAACAGAGGAAAACTTCTCAGACTTTGGACCTTCTTAGCAGGAGGTCCCTTGAGGATGTGCATACTAGGATAAGGCATTAGAACAAGAGCTATTATCCTGAGACTTCTCAACCTCTCCCTAAACAAGGGCTCAGGCTAGCAGATAGGGGTTAAGTTGCCCCAAGTCAAGGGACCAGGGAAGCATTTAAGGTTTGTTAAACATTGGATGAACTTGTTATTCAATCCTTTTCAGTTATTTCAAACACTTTGTGATTTCATTTAGGGTTTTCTTGGCCAAGATTCAGGATTTTTTTCACTCCAGTTCATTTTACATGTGAGAAAACTGGGACAAACAGTTTTAAAATCCTTAATGAGGTTCACACAGCTAGTAAGTGTCTAAGGCCAAATTGAACTCAGGAAGATGAGTCTTCCTGACTGTAGTCTCACCTCTCTATTCACTGAGCCACCTAACTGCCCTTATAGGTATACTATTTTTGGTCCAATTAAAAAAAATTTGGCCCAAACAATCTTGTTTGTTTTTTTTTTTTAAATTTAGATCTTTAAACAAACCTAAAAATAAACTATACTGAATAGAAATGATAACTTGCAATCTATTTTGAACATTGTCATTAATATTTAATGAGAATATTATTATTTTTGAAAATATGGGATTTTTAAAAGTTTTAGCATATCTGAACATACAATTTTATTAAGTGTTGGAATCAAAATTTGTTTTAGGAAAACTTCTTTAATTTTGAAATTGAGGTTAATCAGGAAAATTAGAAACATAAATATTTGACATATAGAAATAATGCTAACACCATATTGATTTCATTAAGTGAGGTGCTTTTATATTTTGTGATTTGAAATCATCTTTAATTTTCTGAGACTTGGATATTTCAGATAGAATATTTCACTCTCTTTTCCTGTATTATACACATGAAACCTAGTAGTCTAAGAGCAGTACATGGATATACTAGGAAATCTGTCTTTCATAACTAAACTTTCTACAAACAGACTAGCTTCATTAAGGAAGTACTCAAGTGTAGGGCTTTAGTCCAAGTCCTCATCACTTCTTGCCTGAATCACTGCAGGAATCTCCTGATTGCCCTCCAAATAAGATCAGGAGTGAAACCTCCCCAATAAGGTCAGGAGTCAAACAAGGATGCCTGTTATCACTGCTATTATTTAACATTGCACTAGAAACACTACCTGTAATGATTAGAGAAGAAAAAGAAATTGAAGGTATTAAAAGTGGCAATGAGGATACCAAGCTATCACTCTTTGTGGATGATATGATGGTCTACTTAAAGAATTCTAGAGAATCAACCAAAAGGCTAGCTGAAATAATCAATAACTTTAGCAAAGTTGCAGGATACAAAATAAAACCACATAAGTCATCAGCATTTATATATATATATATATATATATATATATCCAACACATCTCAGCAGCAAGAACTAGAAAGTGAAATTACATTTCAAATCACCCTAGACAATATATAAAATACTTGGTGATCTATCTGCTGAGACAAACACAGGAACTGTATGAACACAACCACAAAACACTCTCCACACAATTAAAACTAGATCTGAACAATTGGAAAAACATTAACTGCTCATGGGTAGGAAAACCTAACATAATACGAATGACAATCCTATCCAAATTAATTTACTTACTGAATTTAAAAAATATAACAAAGTTCATTTGGAAGACCAAGAGATCAAGGATATCCAGGGAAATCATGAAAAACAAAATGCGAAGAAGGTGGCCTTGCAGTCCCAGATCTCAAACTATACTATAAAACAGTGGTCATCAAAACAATATGGTACTGTCTAAGAGACAGAAAGGAGGACCAGTGGAATAGACTTGGGCTAAGTGACCTCACTATGATAAGCCCAAAGATCCCAGCTTTTGGGACCAAAATCCACTATTTTTGATTTTTAAAAAATGAAACTTCTGGGAATATTGGAGGACAGTATGGGAGGGATTAGGTTTGGATCAACATCTCACACCCTACACCAAGATGAACTCAGGATGGGTGAATGACTTGAACATAAAGAAGGAGACTGTAAGTAAATTAGGTGAACACAGAATGGAATACATGTCAGATCTTTGGGAAAGGAAAGATTTTAAGACCAAGTGAGAGTTAGAAAAAATCACAAAATGTAAAATAAATAATTTTGATTACACTAAATTAAAAGTTTTTGTACAAACAAAACCAATGCAACTAAAATTAGAAGAGAATCAACAAATTGAGAAAAAATCTTTATAACAAAAACTTCTGACAAAGGTCTAATTACTCAAATTTAGAAAGAGCTATATCAATTGTACAAAAAATCAAGCCATTCCCCAATTTATAAATAGTCAAGGGACATGAATAGGCAATTTTCAGATAAAGAAATCAAAACTATTAATAAACACATGAAAAAGTGCTCTAAATCTCTTATTACAGGAGAAATGCAAATGAAAACAACTCTGAGTATGACCTCACACAAAGCAGATTGGCTAACATGACAGCAGAGGAAAGTAATGAATGCTGGAGGCGATGTGGCAAAGTGGGGATATTAATGCATTGCTTTTGGATTGATCCAACCAATTGTGAATTGATCCAACCATTCTGGAGGGCAATTTGGAACTATGCCCAAAGGGCACTAAAAGACTATCTGCTCTTAGATCCAGCCATAGCACTGCTGGGTTTATACCCCAAAGAGATAATAAGGAAAAAGACTTGTACAAAAATATTCATAGCTGCGCTCTTTGTGGTGGCCAAAAATTGGAAAACGAGGGGATGCCCTTCAATTGGGGAATGGCTGAACAAATTGTTGTATAATTTGGTGATGGAATACTATTGTGCTCAAAGGAATAATAAACTGGAGGAATTCCATGTGAACTGGAACAACCTGCAGGAAGTGATGCAGAGCGAGAGGAGCAGAACCAGGAGAACATTGTACACAGAGACTAATACACTGTGGTATAATCGAACGTAATGGACTTCTCCATTAGTGAGAATGTAGTGATCCAGAACAACTTGGAGGGATTTACGAGAAAAACCGCTATCCACATTCAGAGGAAACACTGTGGGAGTAAAAACACCGAAGAAAAACAACTGCTTTATCACATGGGTCAATGGGCCTATGATTGGGGATGCAGACTCTAAATGAACATCCTAGTGCAAGTACCAACCAAATGGAGATAGGTTCTGATCAAGGACACATGCAAAACCCAGTGGACTTGCATGTCAGCTATGGGAAGGGGTTGCAGAGGGGAGGCAGGGAAAGAATATGATTCTTGTAACCAAGAAATAATATTCTAAATTGACTAATTACATTTTTCAAAAAAAATAAAAAAAAGAATCTCCTGATTGTCTCCCTGTATCCAGCTTCTTCCTTCTTCAATCTATCCTCTATGTATTGCTATTCCTAAAAGGTAGCTCTGACCATGCCATTTCTTTTTCAAGAAGATCAAAAGCAATTAATTGCCCTTAAGATAAAATGCAAATTAATTTGTCATTTAAAGTTCTTTACAATATAGCTCCAAACTATTTTTCCAGGCTAATTAGGCATTATCCCCCTTCATGCACTTTATATTTTAGCCAAGAAAGTCTTAATGTTTGTGTAATATATAATATTGTATGAATATATAATGATAAATATAAATATTTAAAATAATATATATTTTATTTTGTTATATATTTAAAATTATATAAGATATTTAAAATATATAATAAAATTGATATAAGCAAATATTTAAAATAATTAAAATGTAAAGGTATAAATACAGAATATAAAAATATTATGTATGTAAATGTATAATAATATACAATACCATGTTCCATTTACAACCTGTGTCTTTCCATGTCATCCCTAAGCCTGGGATGCTTTCCTTCCTCATCTATCCCTCTTGGAAATTTAAAGGCTCACATCAAATGGTTCCTCATTCAAAAGCCCTTTTCTGATCTCTCTGATACTTAATGTCCTCTGCCATCTCTGTGTATCTAATTCATAAGCTTATTTGCAAATATTTCTTTGAGTCCAAACACCATTTATTTTAGTACAGACACCATGTATTTAGGACCAGAAGGGACCTTGTCAGCCTTGTATTCTAACCCATTCTTTCTTCAGAACATGAAACTGAGGTAAACAGAGTAAATGACTTGCCCATAGTCACACAGCTAGTAAGTGTCTGAAATGGGAATTGAACTTGGACTTTCCTGAATCCACGTCCAATGCCCAATCTATGCTGCCTCAAAGAAGAGATATTTGACTGTCCAGGGACCTAAAATCTAGACCTCCAGATTAAAAGTCTGATCCTCCACTGACCAAGCTATCTGATCATTAATGATTATATCTCCCATTGTCACAGCATGTCATGTATCAGGAATTTAATAAATGTTTGTTGGTTGATTGGATAGAAGATTATAGAATCATGGATTTGTAGTTGGGAAGGGATCTCAGAGAAGACCTCTTAAAATAAAATTCCACAATGCAATGGGAAGCACGGGTAGGGTTCAAATTCTGCTTCTGGAAATGACTTTATGTCAAATGATTATACTCCAGATGCCTTAATTTCCTCTAGTGCATTTTGTATCCCGTCCTTGCTTAAAGGGATTAAACCTCCTTCCACCTGGAGCCTTAAAGAGGTGACTGCCAAAATTCACAAATTCACGAAAGGAGGGGGTTGCAGTTAGAATTGATTTTCTAATATTACATTTAAAGACAAAAATATATTCCTGATACAAAGGCTGCCTCTGGTGACTTAATATGCTAGCATTTTCTCTGCCATCTCTCTGTTGTGTCCAAGTCTTCTATATAAATTGAAAATGAAAGGAAAAACGAATAATTATCGAATTTATATCACCCAATTTGAGATTTTAAGGCCTATCTGAAGGTTGGCTCTTCATCCACATTAATCACAGCAACCCTCTAAATAAAGGGATAGTTTCAGCCTTTGCCTAAAAGCCCCTTTACTCGTGAGACACTGCTGCATACTAATGAAACCTTGGTCTCCTGTTAGATGGCACTTGTTGGCAAGTACTCTCAAGTATATCTTTAATGGAGTCAAAGAGCTGGCTTTCACTATGAGAAGGCTTATGGTGCCATGCCCCTTTTCGCGCTCTTCTCAGTTTTGGGTAATTCTACTCCATTAAATCATTATAAATGCTATCATTGACAACAAAGTCATGCATTGCAGAAAATTATATAAATCTTGCCTCAGATTGTTGGTGCTAGAACCTGTCAGCATTTTGAACCTAGGACAGTTTACATCTTTTCTTTTGCCACAATACCACAGCTCAGCTAACTGAAGACTAAGAGAGAAGTGGTATCATGAACTGGAATTTGTCTTAAAGGTTCTGAAGCACCATACTCCTGACCTCCTTTCACTTTAGCCTCTACAATCAGCCAACAGTAGATAATTTTGTTCACTGTCATTTTTCAGCTATTTCTAAAAATCTTCCTTTGAAAATTTGAGATTCTTTTAAAGTTCTTCCCCTCCCTTCTTTTCCCTTCAATAGTGATCTTTTGATGACATCCTTCCAGACTTTGGACATTTCCCTTGCTTGTATCTGCCGTTGACACTTGCACCTGGTGTGATATTGAGAAAATCACTTAAATTCTTTGCAGCTCAGTTTTCTCATTTGTAAAATGAGATGGTCTGCCCAGATAACTTTTAAAATCTTACAGTATAGATTGAGTAAGAGTAGAGATAAACTTTATGTGATCATAGACTGAGAGCTGGTCCAACACACTCATTTCACAGAAGATGAAATGAAGACCAAGGGAGGGGAAATGATTTGTCTAATGTCACGTGGTTAGGAAATTTTAGAGACAGAGACCAATTTTTTTTTTAACTCTAGAGTCAGTGGACTTTCCACTGGACATGTGGTTTCCATTAGGAGAGAAATAGCTTCACCTTATTGTGTTGTAGGGTCCCATTAAAAAAAAATATATATATATATATATATACACCCAGGGAAATCATGAAAAAAAAATGCAAAGGAAGGAGAACTTGCAGTATAAGATCTCAAACTATACTATAAAGAAGTGGTCATCAAAACATTTAGTACTGGCTAAGAGGCAGAAAGGAGGATCAGTGGAATAGACTTGGGGTAAATGACCTCAGCAAGACAGTCTATGATAAACCCAAAGATCCCAGCTTTTGGGACCAAAATCCACTATTTGATAAAAACTGCAGGGAAAATTGGAACACAGTATGGGAGAGATTAGGTTTGGATCAACATCTCTCACCCTACACCAAGATAAACTCAGAATGGGTGAATGACCTGAATATAAAAAAGGAAACTATAAGTAAATTAGGTGAACACAGAATAGTATACATGTCAGATCTTTGGGAAAAGAAAGTCTTTAAAACCAAGCAACAGCTAGAAAAAATCACCAAATGTAAAATCAATAATTTTGATTACATCAAATTAAAAAAGTTTTGTACAAACAAAACTAATGCATTCAAAATTAGAAGGAAAGCAACAAATTGGGAAACAATCTTCATAACAAAACCTCTGACAAAGGTCTAATTACTCAAATTTATAAAGAACTAAACCAATTGTTCAAAAAATCAAGCCATTCTCCAATTGATAAATGGGCAAGGGACATGAATAGGTAATTTTCAGTTAAAGAAAACAAAACTATTAATATGCACATGAAAAAGTGTTCTAAATCTCTTATAATCAGAGATATGCAAAACAAAACAACTCTGAGGTATCACCTCACACCCAGTAGATTGGCTAATATGACAGCAAAGGGAAGTAATGAATGCTGGAGGGGATGTAGCAAAGTTGGGACATTAATGCATTGCTGGTGGAGTTGTGAATTGATCCAACCATTCTGGAGGACAATTTGAAACTATGCCCAAAGGGTTTTAAAAGACTGTCTGCCCTTTGACCCAGCCATAGCACTGCTGGGTTTGTATCCCAAAGAGACAATAAGGAAAAAGCCATGTACAAGAATATTCATAGCTGAGTTAAAAGAAGTGAATGAAATCTTAGAAAAAATTAGAATTAATAGACATATGGAGAAAAATAAATAGGGACAAAACGGAATACACCTTCTTCTCAGCACCACATGGCACATTCACAAAGATTGACCATACACTAGGTCACAGAAACATGGCATACAAATGCAGAAAAGCAGAAATAATAAATGCAGACTTTTCAGATCACAAGGCAATAAAAATAACGATCAGTAATGGTACATGGAAACCAAATCAAAAACTAATTGGAAATTAAACAATATGATACTCCAAAATCATTTAGTTAGAGAAGAAATCATAGAAAAAATAATTTCACCTAGGAAAATGACAATGGGGAGACATCCTTTCAAACCTTTTGGGATGCAGCCAAAGCAGTAATCAGAGGTAAATTCATATCCCTGAGTGCATATATTAACAAACTAGGGAGAACAGAGATCAATCAATTGGAAATGCAAATAAAAAAACTCAAAAGCGATCAAATTAAAAACCCCGAGCAGAAAACCAAACTAGAAATCCTAAAAATTAAAGGAGAAATTAATAAAATCGAAAGTGATAGAACTATTGATTTAATGAATAAGACAAGAATCTGGTACTTTGAAAAAACAAACAAAATAGACAAAGTACTGGTCAGTCTAATTAAAAAAAGGAAAGAAGAAAAGCAAATTAACTGCATCAAAGATGAAAAGGGGGACAGCACCTCCGATGAAAAGGAAATTAAGGCAATCATTAAAAATTACTTTGCCCAATTATATGGCAATAAATACACCAATTTAGGTGATATGGGTGAATATATACAAAAATACAAACTGCCTAGACTAACAGAAGAAGAAATAGAATTCTTAAATAATCCCATATCAGAAAATGAAATCCAACAGGTCATCAAAGAACTCCCTAAGGAAAAATCCCCATGGCCCCATGGATTCACAAGTAAATTCTCTCAAACATTCAGAGAACAGTTAATCCCAATACTATACAAACTATTTGACATAATAAGCAAAGAGGGAGTTCTACCAAACTCCTTTTATGACACAAACATGGTACTGATTCCAAAACCAGGCAGGTCAAAAACAGAGAAAGAAAACTATAGACAAATCTCCCTAATGAATATAGATGCAAAAATCTTAAATAGGATACTAGCAAAAAGACTCCAGCAAGTGATCAGAAGGATCATCCACCATGATCAAGAAGGATTTATACCAGGGATGCAGGGCTGGTTCAATATTAGAAAAACCATCTACATAATTGACCACATCAACAAACAAACCAACAAGCACCACATGATTATCTCAATAGATGCAGAAAAAGCCTTTGATAAAATACAACATCCATTCCTATTAAAAACACTAGAAAGCATAGGAATAGAAGGGTCGTTCCTAAAAATAATAAACAGTATATATCTAAAACCATCAGCTAATATCATCTACAATGGGGATAAACTAGATGCATTCCCAATAAGATCAGGAGTGAAACAAGAATGCCCATTATCACCTCTACTATTTGATATTGTACTGGAAACAGTAGCAGTAGCAATTAGAGAAGAAAAAGAAATTGAAGGCATCAAAATAGGCAAGGAGGAGACCAAGTTATCCCTCTTTGCAGATGACATGATGGTCTACTTAAAGAATCCTAGAGATTCAACCAAAAAGCTAATTGAAATAATCAACAACTTTAGCAAAGTTGCAGGATACAAAATAAACCCGCATAAGTCATCAGCATTTCTATATATTTCCAACACAGCTCAGCAGCAAAAACTAGAAAGAGAAATCCCATTCAAAATCACCTTAGACAAAATAAAATACCTAGGAATCTACCTCCCGAGAGAAACACAGGAACTATATGAACACAACTACAAAACACTCGCCACACAACTAAAACTAGACTTGAGCGATTGGAAAAACATTAACTGCTCACGGATAGGACGAGCCAATATAATAAAAATGAACATCCTACCCAAACTTATCTATCTATTTAGTGCCATACCCATTGAACTCCCAAAATACTTCTTCACTGATTTAGAAAAAACCATAACAAAGTTCATTTGGAATAACAAAGGATCAAGGATATCCAGGGAAATAATGGAAAAAAAAAACAACACAAATGATGGTGGCCTTGCAGTTCCAGACCTCAAACTATATTACAAAGCAGCAGTCATCAAAACAATTTGGTACTGGCTAAGAGACAGAAAGGAGGATCAGTGGAACAGACAGGAGGCAAGCGACCTCAGCAAGACAGTATACGATAAACCCAAAGATCCCAGCTTTGGGGACAAAAATCCACTATTCAATAAAAACTGCTGGGAACATTGGAAGACAGTGTTGGAGAGACTAGGAATTGATCAACACCTCACACCCTACACCAAGATAAATTCAAAATGGGTGAGTGACTTAAACATAAAGAAGGAAACCATAAGTAAATTGGGTAAACACAGAATAGTATACATGTCAGACCTTTGGGAGGGGAAAGACTTTAAAACCAAGCAAGACATAGAAAGAATCACAAACTGCAAAATAAATAATTTCGACTACATCAAATTAAAAAGCTTTTGTACAAAGAAAATCAATGTAACTAAAATCAGAAGGGAAACAACAAATTGGGAAAAAATCTTCATAGAAACCTCTGACAAAGGTTTAATTACTCAAATTTATAAAGAGCTAAATCAATTGTACAAAAAATCAAGCCATTCTCTAATTGATAAATGGGCAAGGGACATGGATAGGCAGTTTTTAGATAAAGAAATCAGATCTATTAATAAGCACATGTAAAGTGTTCTAAATCTCTTATAATCAGAGAGATACAAATCAAAACAACTCTGAGGTATCACCTTACACCTAGCAGATTGGCTAACATGACAGCAGAGGAAAGCATTGAATGCTGGAGGGGATGTAGCAAAGTAGGGACATTAATTCATTGCTGATCCAACCATTCTGGAGGGCAATTTGGAACTATGCCCAAAGGGCAATAAAAGAATGTTTACCCTTTGATCCAGCTATAGCACTACTGGGTTTGTACCCCAAAGAGATAATGGGGAAAAAGTCTTGTACAAAAATATTCATAGCTGTGCTCTTTGTGGTGGCCAAAAATTGGAAAATGAGGGGATGCCCATCAATTGGGGAATGGCTGAACAAATTGTTGTATATGTTGGTGATGGAATACTATTGTGCTAAAAGGAATAATAAAGTGGAGGAATTCCATGGAGACTGGAACAACCTCCAGGAAGTGATGCAGAGCGAGAGGACCAGAACCAGGAGAACATTGTACACAGAGACTAATACACTGTGGTACAATCGATCATAATGGACTTCTCCGTTAATGGTGGTGTAATGTCCCTGAACAATCTGCAGGGATCCAGGAGAAAAACACTATCCATAAGCAGAGGACAAACACCGAGGAAAAGCAACTGCCTGACTACAGTGGTTGAGGGGACAGGTCAGAGGAGAGACTCTAAAGGAAACTCTAATGCAAATACTAACAACATGGCAATGGGTTCGAATCAAGAACACATGTGATACCCATTGGAATCACGTGTCAGCTATGGGGGGTGGGGGGAGAGGAGAAGAAAATGATCTTTGTCTCTAAAATAATAATAATAATAATAATATTCTAAGGAAAGTGAAAAAGACTCAAAAATGGATACATTTATTTCTGTGTCTTCAATAAACTCTTCCAAGAATTTCAAAAGAAAAAAAATATTCATAGCTGCACACTTTGTGGTGATGAAAAATTGGAAAATGAGGGGATGCCCTTCAATTGGGGAATGGCTAAACAAATTGTGGTATATGTTGGTGATGGAATACTATTGTGCTAAAAGGAATAATAAAGTGGAGGAATTCTATGGAGTCTGGAACAACCTCCAGGAAGTGATGCAGAGTGAGAGGAGCAGAACCAGGAGAACATTGTACACAGAGACTGATACACTGTGGTACAATCGAATGTAATGAACTTCTACATTAGTGGCAATGCAGTGATCCTGAACAACTTGTAGGGATCTATGAGAAAAACCACTATCCACATTCAGAGGAAAACCTGTGGGAGTAGAAACACAGAAGAAAACCAACTGCTTGTTTACATGGGTTGATGGGGATATGGTTGGGGATCTAGACTCTAAATGAACATACCCATGCAAACACCTACAACATGGAAATAGATTTTGATCAAGGACACATGTAATACCCAATGAAACTACGCATTGTCTGCGGAGAGGGTGGGGTATGGGGAGGGAGGGAAATAATGTGATTATTGTAACTAAGGAATAATGTTCTAAATTGACTAAATAAATTAATTAAAATATTATACATTCACAGAGACATATTTGTCTTTTATTCTTTGTAGGCAAATCTTTTCATTTTTTATTTCCCTGATTTCTTCACATCATCCCTTATGTCTTAGATGCCCTTTTATCTTAATTCTATAAAGTAGAATATAAGTTCCTTGAGGAGAGGGTCTGGTTCATTTGTATATTGTATGTATATCACATAGCCTAGAAGGTATACTTGAAAATTGTTTATTAAATTAAGTTTCATCTCATCCTTCAAGATTTGATTCAAATGAGACTTTCCATATGAAATCTTTCATGATCCATCCATGATCCATCATTTCTCACTCTTGAAATTGCTCAGAGCATTTTTTCTGGACTTTTCCTCTTCCTTCCTATTGCTCTCATACTTTTTTCATGAACACATTTCTCTCACACCAGCCTCAGTAGATTGTTAACTCTTTGAAAATAGCTTCCATTTCACATATATCCTTTTATCTCCAATTCCTATCACAGTGTTGTGCACATAGTAGGTTGTTGAAAAAAAAAGTTTTTTTTAATGAATTGAACTTAATAGAAATATTATTTCATCTAGCAAACCACAGTTGATTGTTGTTGTTGTTGTTTTTAACCAGAGCAAAGATGTCCTTAATGGAATAAGAAAAATGGAACATAACCCACTGGCAGAGAAATAGAGAACAAAGGACCCTGAGTATGAGAAGCTACTTTTCTGAAGGCTGCTGCATGGGAGTGCTCTTTCTGGGGTGGGGAGCAAAGTGTGGAGGGAGAGGAACTCCCTCATTTGACATCTTTTATCTTCCTATGCCAAATATTCTTGCTGAGTTCTAAGCTCTCTTATTTTGACACTGCTAAAGGACAGTAAGTGCTATCAGTATCTCTAAATTTGGAACTCTGGGGCAAAGTCTCAGTCATCCACCTTTAGTAATGGATTTGATAAGGGGGTGTTATGATAGACAGATCTGTTATCATGCCTGCCCAGCTTATCTGAATAATGATTAAAGTCCTAAAAAAGAAGCATAGATTCTGCTATTCAAGGAAATAAAGTGCTTTTTCATGGTAAAAGTCTATAGGGTACCAATTCTAAAATGCAATGAGGGATTTTAGGTTTGAGAATTCTCCAGCTGTTAAGGGCACGTGAGTAAAGATCTTCATCTGAACACTAGTTCATTTAACCTTTAGTTCAACTTATCTGACTCGCCCCCAAGGCACTTACCCAGTGAGTCCAATCACTTCTTGGTCTGTACTGGCATAATGACACATTCATGCCATCCAGGTGCCTTCAGAATACTTTTTTTGAAGCAGAGGCAATTGAGAAACTCTAAGGCACCTCTCACAGGACTGGACACAATTTGTGAATCATTGTGGATGGACAAGCATTTTGCTCCTCTTAATTGGACCCAGCAAATAGGGCAGTTAGATGGGCAATGAATAAAATGCTGGGTCTGAAATTAGGAAGACCTGAATTTATATCTGACTGCTGAAACTTAATAACTTTGTGATCCTGTGCAAGTCACTTAACTTCTGTTTGCCTCAATTTCCTCAGGTGTAATTATCTCCCAGGGTTGTTGTGAGGATGAAATGATTGCTCTTCACCCTTAGCAGAGATCCTGGAACATGTTAGGCATTATATAAATGCTTATTTCCTTCTTCCTTTCCCTCCCTAGGTTATTAGGAGGATTAAATGAGTTAATGTATGGGGTCAATAAATCTCTACCTCAGTACCTTTCAGATAAGAGGCTCCCACCACCATTATTTGTTAATCAACTCTTCTTCTGACCTCTACTGTTTGATTTGTCACTTGACAGGATCTGTGGATTGGAGCTATCATTGCTCTCATGAGGGAGAATTCTCTCCTCTTGGGAAAGATTTTTTTCTCTGCATAACATTCTTCTACCCTCTAAACACATCTTCAAATATTATCTGAATTCAGAAGTGGAGACACTTACCTTTTATCAATTTTCTACAAACTTGTGGCTCTGGAATACATTTTGTGGACTGTAAAGACCTGGTTTCAGATTTTTCCCCAAAAATATGTAAAATGAGGCTGATGGTAACATATGGCCCAATTTCTTTTTTCCCCCTTCTCTCCAGTTTACTAAAATAAATTTACTTTGAATTTCCATATCCTTGTCTGCATTTCAGTATTTTAAGATATACTTGTAAGGTCTGTACTGTCTATCTTTCCACCTCCCCACCCCACTACCCTCAAAGATTATGAAACAACTTTGCAGGCTGTTTAGGAAATAGCAAGAACTTTTGTAATCTGGGGAATCTAGCATTTCCTGAGGAATGTGGAAAAGTATTTGATAACAGCAACAGAAAAAAGGGAGGGAAGCCCTTATAAATGCAGAATCATTTATAAGTATAATGCTGGCTGTGTAGAACGGATGGTAACACACCTGCCAACATTTGAAAATGATAAATTCCCCACCTATAAAAGCTCTAAGTAAAAATTCTACAGGGCATTTGTGTGATTTTTCTTTGGAGGGCCTTTTGGCAATGACTGCTGCATTTTTTAAGAATCTAAGAAGCATATAAACAAATAAAAGTGTCAAAGAATTGTGGAGAGGGGGTGGAGGAATGGATGCAGAGCTTTGAATCCACTAAAAAAATAATATTTTCCTTTTATCCAAGGACATCTAAGGTGTCCAGGATTTTATAGGCTGAAATACTGAGTCAGCAGAAACAGCTGCAAATATGTCTGAGAACAGGATGCAGAAGCCCTTGGGACAGCTCCCCTATCACCCTGGAGGACTCCCTTGCTTGACAAGAGATTTTGATATAACAGACTCTCTTTCCCATCTAAAGGAAGGGCTTGTAAGACCAAAGTGAGCTCATATTTACATCATGCTTTAAAGTAGGCACTCAGAGCAGTTGAAGAAAATGAGAGTTAGTGAGATAATGAGATTTAGCCATAGTCAGACTAGGCAGTGATGGGGGATGCTTTACTTCTGCTACTCACTTGGATATTTTCACTGTCAAAGTGGCTGATAGAGAAAGAAGGCAACCTGGGATGATGGAGAAACCAGATAGAGCCTTCCAGCCTACTTTCTGACTTTGACCAAGATCTGCATACTTCTGGAAGGAATGGTCGTGTGGATTTTGTTGTTTTCTTCTTTGGGTATTGAGTATTGTGTCATTCCAGGCTCTCAGAGATGGTTCAAACTTTCTGTGGAAAAAAAATCTGGCCTCAGACAGCTATGTAGTTTGGAAAAGTCAGAGTGTTTTAATAAGCAAAAGGCAACTTGGTGCTATTATGAAAATATATCTTGCAGAACCCCCTGAAAGTGACCTGGCATCTCCTAAGAGTTCTGGGACTACACTTTAAGCAATCCTAGACAGAACTTGCATAGTTCTTGTCCTCAGACAAGTCACTTAACCTATTTGCCTCAGTTTTCTCTTCTGTAAAAATGAGCTAGCGAAGAAAATGGCTTACCATTCTAGTATATCTGCCAAGAAAATCTCAAAGGAGGTCACAAAGAATCAGACATGACTGAAATGACTGAACAACAACAAAGACCAAGGGTCACATTTCCTACCTGGTAGTGACTATGCCATTAGAAATACTGACCCAGCAACAAATAATTCATCTAGCTAGGAGCTAAGAGAGGACATATTAAGATGCATTTAAGGAAAGGCAGCATTAGAGAGAGTGACCTTCTTGAAGTACAGTTATAGATTCTACAAAGAAACCACCCTCAGACCCTAGCAAAAAGCTATAGCTTAGGGGGACCTTCATGAAAATTCCATGAAACAAGGAGTTCTGATAATCAGGATTTGTAAATTACTTCTTAGCCACATGTTCTCTGCTTCCCAGACTCTTGGAGAACCCAATCTGGCATTAGTCCAGTGAATAGAATTTCCTAAAACTCTGGCTAGTTAATTAAAAACCAAAGAAAAGTATAGAGAATGGAGTCTTATGAATAATAGTACTAGAGAAACTCTCAGTCTCTTGGGTTATTTCTCAAATGATGAGAGGAGCAATAGTCAGTCCACTGGGGTCCCAACTTATAGATGACAGTAGGGTTTGGGGAGAGGGAGCATTGTAGGAGGTGATATAATAGGAATCCAGAATTTGGGGGGGAAGGAATTTTTTCCATTATGTAGAAGAGTGCTCTGATTTGAGGGAACAGTTATGTAAAGAGTACACAGAATGGAAGATGGATAGACAATTTGGGGAGCTCTAGAGGACAGAATTAAGTTGCACAGATAGAAATTTAACTTTGATGTCAAGGAAAAGTCCCTGGTGAAAGTTCTGTCCAAGAATGAAATAAGATGTTTGGGAAACTGTGAGTTCTTTCTTAGTGGTAGTCTCTGAGCAAAGAATAGATGGCCACTTGTCTATGCTGCTGTGAATATGTGGTGAAAATAATCTCTTACTTAGGAATCAAGAGACTTGGATTCCAGTTCCAGCTTAGCCACTAACTTACTGTGTGACCCTATACAGATAATTTCCCCTCTCCTGGGCTTAGTTTCCTCTTTTGAAAATACAGAAGTGGGCAGGAAAATGTTACTTCTACCTTTACAATTTTCTCGAGTTATAATGCATGAAATCATCCCTCTGATATAATGTCTGTGTCCTTGTGCATTATTGAATCTCCCTGAGCTTAAATTTTCTCATCGATAAGAGGATTAAAAAAAGACAGTAGAAAAGGTTCCTTCCCATTCCGATTCTATGCTTATAAATAGCTATATATATATATATGCATATATTATTTGTAGGTTGTCTACCTTATTAGACTGTTAGCTCCTTGAGGGCAAAAGTTGTCTCTGGTCTCTTTTATATCTCCAGTCCTTAGAACAATTCCTGGCACATTGCAGGCAAGTAATAAATGTTTACTGGTTGCTTTATTGATTGATATTTATTTATTGGCTTATTTTTTGTACATATTGTCTCTATAGAGTATATGTTGCTTAAAAATGATGACGTTTTTGCTTTTGTGTTTTCAATATATATCTAGATGTTAATTATTATTCAGTAGGAAGTTTGCTAGATTTAAAGTAAGACCTAAGTTCCAATCTCAGTTCTGTCACTTAG
Organism: Monodelphis domestica; assembly: GCF_027887165.1. NCBI lineage: Eukaryota > Metazoa > Chordata > Mammalia > Didelphimorphia > Didelphidae > Monodelphis > Monodelphis domestica. The sequence continues at coordinate 256,726,729 of NC_077232.1, forward strand.
GGGCTGTATGTACTTAGACAAGTCACTCAACTTCAGTTTTCTCAACTGTACAACAAGGAGTTAGACTCGCTGACCTCTAAGTTCCCTTTTAGCTATAGATCTATGATTCTAATACTGCTGAGAAGTCCCAGGAAATAATTAAGATTAAGACAAAGTTCACGAAACTAGCTGTTTTCTCCCTCTAATGTACTACTACTAGCATTTAAACAGGATCAGTGAAATAATGGAATTTGGAAAATAAGTAGAAAGCATATTGTAGAAATGTTTGGGGGTTTCTTCTTTGGAAAGTAGAATAATGTGTGGGAGTGTTGAATAGCATTTCCTTTTAAGTTGAAATGGCAGACAATGTAGAATATTTTCCATGACGAGCAGGAAAATATATTTCATCCTCCTACTTCATCCATACTCATGCAGATGTGTCTCTTCAATGGGCCAGGAACATGGGCAGTTAGAATAGTATAGGAAGGAAGAAGCATTATTACATAGTAAAACAGAAGGTAGCCAGCAGGTATTTTGAAAGTGGAGGAAAAAATCTTCATAATTTACATATTATATTTAGACAGATGAAGTTGTACACCATGAAAGGCAAGTTTCAGGGGAGATACAGAGAAGAGATACTGCTGTTCATAACACTCACTTGGGGAAAAGTGGTGTCTTTTAAAATATATAATTAAGCTCACACTACTGAAAAAGATACAGATCCTATGTAAGGCTGTCTGATTGTGGGAAATGGTGCTTGATTGTGAACAATGGAGAAGCTGTACGTGATTGTGAGAAATGGAGATAGAGATGTCTGATTTTGAGAGATTGGTATTTCCTGAATTTTGAGCTTGAGACTAAGCTAAAAAAGTCATTCACATGACACCTCATCCTCTGTCCAATTTTTCTCCCCAAATACTCGACTAAATGCAGAATTATATTTCACTCTCAGGTGGAAAGATGGGAAATGATTAGCTTACCTGGAAGACTTTCCTTTTATTGCACATCTGAAACAGAACATAATATCAGAGTAAAGTAGAGAGGAAAGAGACTTAGAGTTTGGGATTCACTTGCTAGGCAAACCTTCTTGGCAGGTCTTCCTCATCTTCTGATCTCGAGGGGAAAGCTTAGTCATCTTATAAAATGTTGAAAGAAACTAGCAAGACATTCATTAGCATTATTATGAGGATGTGCTCTCCCCAATACTCTTAAAAGAATTCTATCAGTACAGGAACCTTATCAGCATATTTTTATTTTCTCCTTCATTTTAAAATCCATACAAGCCCTCTTTAGTAATCTTTGCTTTAAACACAGGAACTGGGCCAGCTCTCCCTGAGAAAGAGACAGGAATCATGATGGATTTTGAGGACTTTCTGCCTGCCACTAAGAGTTGGAATTTGGCATCACCCAATCCTGCCATCGCCAAGGAATTAAAGGATTTTCTATTTCAATAGCTTTGCTACATTCTGAGTTGCTGGTCTAACAGGAATGCGTGTGTGCTCACAGTCAATAGCACCTAGGACTGATGGGAAATGAGACATGTCAGAGGATTCTCTTGAAAATTGCTGCCGCCTCCGTGTTTCTCCAGGGAAGTAAATAACAAATATATTGACATACACCCTCCTTAGAAGTACAGGGGCCTGTTGATCAATGTGCTACAGCTTCAGACAGCTGCCTGGCTAACTCTGGAGCTGCTGGTGACAATTTGAGAAGCTACTGTGCCATATGCAGTGATATCCTCGTTAGCTTAATTTTCCCAAGGAAAAACAGAATTCTCTCAGGGTGAAGGCTTTTGATACTCTTTTAACCCGAAACTACAACAGTGTGTCATTTGATGGTAGGGGGCACAGGCTAGGGATTGGTTCTTATGTATGTATACATTTATCATTTGTACCACTAGAGGCAAACCATATATATAGAGTCTGATGTTGGGATGCTTAAACCTCCTCTCCTTTCTCCCCCCTTCTCTCCCTCCCCCTACCCCCAAAAAACAGGCAATGAAAACATTTTGCATAAACAAATTCCAAATCATAACTAATCACAGGGAAGCTGACAAAAGCATGCTATATTACGCTATGAAAATACTAATCAAAGCAGCTTGTCAATTGTTAAAGTTAATGATTTAGATATGCAAAACTCTGACTAAATTTTAGGAGGTAATTACATAATTATGCACAGGTTAACACAATCAAAAATAGCAATTGCCTCCTCAATCTTTAAACTCAGGGTACTGTCATCCCTATTTCATAAATGATTGCACAGCTTCTAGCCACCTTTTCTTGTTTGGAGAAATGAACATGAATTGACCTTCTCTTTTGGCAATGTCTACTGGACGTGATTTTGAAGTACAGCTCAAATATTTAACTACCTAGGGGACCTTGTGCATGTCACCTCACCTCCAAGGAAGTTGCTCTCCTTCTCTGTAAAACGAGGGACCTAGAATAGATAGCCTTCAAGGTCCCTTCCAGTGTTATACTCCTCTGATTCTGTTGTTGCACTAATTCCATGGGTTACAAAATATCTCTGTACCCACAAGGGATAATCTGAACAAGGATATATAACATAGAGTAGAGAGGTCCTACTTCTAACGGCATTCAAATTCCCCTTTGGCCTTCCTGGATTCAACATTTTCTAACTTTTCTGTAGTTGGAGATAGTTACCACTTCCTTAAAATGAATGCCTAGGGGATCAGATCACTTACAAACTCCCTCTTTTAATTGCTATCAGGAAAGATCATTTCACAGCTCCTATTTTTCCCATATGAAATGGCAAGATTCAAATACAAGTACCTTTCATTTCATAGTTTGCTGGAAAAGTCTCTTCTGCAGTGAATTTGATTCAAGAAAACTATTTTTCATATTGGTTTCCATTATGAAATTTGTGGGGAACAGGAGGGTACTAAATGACAAAGTCAAATTCCTTGAGGGATAAAGGAGTTAAAGAATAAATGAAGGAGTTGCCCATGTGGTAGACTTAGAATGGAAGTAGTAGAGTTCCATGGCAGAAGTCTCAGGAATCTCCAGAAGCCTCTTCAACTCTTTAAGTCAAAGAGAATCATGAGAATTAGGCAAAAGGTTTAGGATGAGATTCACATGCTCTGCAATGGATTTCCCAATGCTAAACTTTCAAATTCTGTATTTTTTATTACTTAACCTCTCAATATGCTTAAGGCTTTAAATTGAAAAGGAGGTAGTGTTCAATCTGGTAGAGGGACAAGGGACTCCCTTCACAGGTCTGGTTAAAAAAAAATCCAGGTGAAATTCCTTTAAAAACAAATCATTTCTGTATTGAAACAAGGTAAAATGGGAGATGGAGTGAGACAGAATTGGCAGATGGGAAGGAAGAGTGAACACCATACCCAGATATGGTATGATTAGCAGCCATGGAATAAATGCTGCCATTGTGGATCAGCTAGATGGCATAATGAATAGAATGCTAGTTTTGAAATCAAGAAATCACTACTTCCCAAGTTCAAATCTTGCTAACTCTGTGACCTTAGGGAAGCCACTTAACTCTGTTGGTCTCATGTTCCTCATCTGTAAAATGAATTGGAGAAACAAATGGAAAACCACTCTGGAAATGGAAAAACAATCTTTGCTTAGAAAACTCTAAAAGGGGAGCTAAGATGGCTGCAGAATAGCAGGAATTACTGAACTCTCCTCATAACCAGTCACTACAAAGTGTTTCAAAAGGACAAAAATCAAAATCATATGAGTGAAGGGGTTTTACCCCTGAGGGCAATCTTGAAGTAGGCAATGTTTGGGCATTTCCACACTGTAAGGGGGTAAAATTATACCTAGCAAAGCATGAGCTGATCACCCCTCCCCCACACCACCTACAGCACCAGAGTCAGAGCGAGGGCCAGGGCAATCTCTAAATTCTCGGGGGCTGACTCAGGGCACCAAAGATTTATCCCTGACGACAGTGCAAGGCTTTGGCAGTGATATTTGGAACCTGAAACTGAAGAGCATGGAGCCTGGGAGTGGAGATAGGCCAGAAGTGGGTTGGCCACAACAGACAAGGGAAACGGGAAAAGCAGCCTCAGGGCAAAACCCTTTAAAGCTCACTTTACAAAGAACTGCCTGCCCTCCTTACTCAGACTTCTGGCTGGGAAGGGAAGATAATACAGAGACAGAAACTAAGACAGCAATGGCCAACAACATGCAGGAACCATAATCTATAACTACCTAAAGAAATAAGCTAACAGCAGAAAAAGCTTTTGACCCTGAATAATTACTGTGGAGAAACAGACCAAAATACAGAAGTGACAGCAAAGAGTGACAAACAAACAAATACAGCCAAACTGTCAAAATAAAAAGGAAATTGGTCATATGTTCCTGAGGAACTAAAAAAGGAGTTCAAGAATTAAGTAAAAAAAAAAAATAGAAGAAAAACAGGAAGAAAAGTGGGGGAAAGAAATGAAAGTAATTCAAAAAGAAAATAACAATTTAAAAGACAAAATTTCCCACTTGGAAAAAGAAGCACAGAAATCACATGAAGTAATAAGCAAATTGGAGACCATAACTGACCTGCTGGAAACTATGAAAAAAGCAGGATAGACCAAACTGAAAAGGAAAATCAAAAAATCATAATTGAAAACCAGTCTTTAAAGACTAGAATTGGACAATTAGAAGCTAATGATCTCATGAGACAGCAAGAATTAAAAAAAAAAAAGCAAAGTCAAAACAATGACAAATTAGAAAGAAACATGAAATATCTCATTAAATAGACAAATGACCTAGAAAACAGATCTAGGAGAGACAAATTGAGATTCATTGGTCTACCTGAAAACCTGGGAAAAAAATAAAAGTTTTGATATCATATTACAAGAAATTATCCAAGAAAATTGCCCTGATATTCTTGAACTAGAAGGCAAATTAGACATTGAAAGAGTCCATAGATCTCCCTCTACATTAAATCCTCAAAAGACAACCCCCAGGAATGCCATTGCCAAATTTAAGAGCTTCCAATCCAAGGAGAAAATATTACAAACAGCCAGAAAGAGAAAATTCAGGTATCAAGGATCCCCAGTCAGGATTACACACAATTCAGATATCAAGAAGCCCGAGTCAGGATTACACAGGATCTGGGAATCTCCACACTAAAGGACCTCAAGGCTTGGAATATGATAATCAGGAAGGCAAGATAATTGAATCTATAACAAAGAATCAACTGTCCATCAAAACTGACTATATAATTTCATGGCAAATATGGGCATTTAACAAAATAAGTTTCCAAGCATTCCTAAAGAAAAGACCAGAACTAAATGTAAAATCTGATGTCCAAATACAAAATTCAAGAGAAACATGAAAAGGTAAACAAGAAAGAGGAAAAAAAATAAGGTCTTCAGTAAGGTATGATATTTATAACTCTCAAAAATTATTTTCATTATCATAGTAGATAGAATTATTCACAGGCAGAGGTTGGGGTACCAAGTTGTTTATGATCATATGTAAAAAAGAGGCAGATGGAGTAGATGACAGCAAGGAAGAAGAAAAATAAAAGAAATTATAACACATAAAGAGGTGGGGATGTGAGGTCAGGGAAGAATACTATTATAAGAAGGAGGGGAAGGGAGTGGTAATAGGTATTACTTAAACCTTAATCTCAGTGGAATCAGTTCTCAGAGGGAAGAGCAGTCAGATCTATTGGGGTATAGAATTCAATCTTATCGTACAGGGAAATTTAGAGGGAAAAACCAAGGTGGGGGAGTGGGGCAGGGAGTATTAAAAGGGAGGGAAAGGTGGGAGTACATTTAATAGACCTTAGAGGAAAAAAGATGAGGGGGATAAGAAGGGAGGGTGTGGGAAGGAAAGTAAAATAAGGGTGGGTAATAGGGGGACTGATTAAAATCAAAATGCTGGTATAGAAGGAAATAGTGAAAGAAGAAATGTCATAACTAAAAGAGGAAATCAAAATGATGGGGAATACATATATAAGTGGTAATCATTACTCTGAATGTGAATGGGATGAACTCACCCATAAAATGGAAACTGACAGAAAAGTGGATTAGAAACCAAAATTTTACCATATGTTGTGTACAAGAATCACACATGAGGCAAGTAGACACACAGGGTTAAGGTAAGAAGCTAGAGCAAAATTTATTGGGTATTAACTGAGAAAAAGAAGGCAGGAGTCACAATCATGATATCTGAAAAAACTAGAAAACCCTAAAAGGAAGGTTACAAAAAGTTGGACATGACTGAAAAATAACTGAACAATAGCTTTAATGAACTGGAGATGCATATATATTTCATTATTTTCAACAAAAAAGGAATATACTTGAGGCTGGAAAAACAGGCCAATGAACTTAATTTCCTGACAATGGTTTAGAAAATATAATAGAAGGAATAATTAGTGAATATTTAGAAATGAAACAATCATTCATATGACTGCATTAAGAAGAGATCATCCCAAATTAACCTTATATCTCTTTTTATTTGGAGGAGTGACAGCTTTTCTAGATAGGTGAACTAGGAAATATTATAGATATAGTTTATTTATAATGTTAGCAAGACCTTAGATAAAGTCCTTCATTCTGTGCTTTTGAAAAAGTGGAGAGATGGTACCTAGATTTTACTACAGTGAGGTAAACCTAGAACCGACAATTGCTGAACTTAAAAATGAATCATTAATTGGAAGGTCTCAACTTATTAATTATCAGTGAAGTTACCCAAAGGATTTATATCTGACTATACTAATGGAGAATTTTATTAAATAATGACTCAGATAAAGACTAAAATGGGATGCTCATCAAATCAGAATTATTGATGGTACACCTAATGTGTACCACCAGTGACACCTAATGTATAATTGAAAATCTGTTACCCTAAAAAAGAACTACATTTCCCAGGAGCCCACTGACTTCCTGTCATTACATACTTCTTGTAGATAGGGGATATTAGGCGGGGACGTGGAAGGTTCCAGGTCTTGACTTCCAGACCTAAGCTTGGTGGTGGACGTCCCCACCTAATATCCCCTATCTACAGGAAGTACGTAATGACAGGAAGTCAGTGGGTTCCTGGGAAATATAGTTCTTCTTTTAGGGTAACAGATTTTCAGTTATACATTAACATATACTATGTCAGAGTCCACATTGAAAAAGAGGTTGATAGGTTAGAATATTAACCTGAATCGATTATGGTAAACATTAAAGTATTCATTTAAGGCTTCTACTTGGTTTAAAAAAAGAAATCATTCTTTTTACTGTAGTAGCCTCCTGGGTCTCATTCTCCTAATTCTTGCTCACACTGACTACTTGGGTACACAGATGATATCTCATTTTTTCATCCCTCAAAGTGATAAGGCTATCTATGAAGGAGTTAGAAGTTGTTTTTCCAATAATATCAATCACAAGGCTCATTCTGGTAAGCTCTCAATTGATAGAAATGGGTATTTACTAAAATAGTAGAGTAAGAGCACTCAGTACAAAATCTTCCCACCCTCAATTGAAATATTCTCTCCCATCAGTGTATATATATAATCTATAGGAAAGTGAGCTGAGCTTAGAAAGAACACAAGAGTAGTCTTTCCCTCTGCCCAAAGGGTTGTGGCCTTGTAAAGTCCTGAAACTGAATTTCTCTCTTTCCAGAAAATATCATGCCCTCAAGCTTTATTTCTGAACACTACTATGTCTAGTTTTCCCCTTTTTCTTCCATTTGGATCAATAATGATAGTCTTTCCAATAACAGGGTCAATAAGGAGATTGAATATGATACTCCCTCTGGACTCACCCCTTCCCCTTTTTACCCTCTAGCATAGGATCAAAAGTGTATCTTCTCAAAGAACTTGCAAAGCTTGATTCCTGAAGCAGTTACTGGAATGCTCTGGTTGGGATCTCTAATATACATTGGATCAGATATAGGACTAATTCTTTCAACCAATCGCAATCCATTTCATTATTTAATTGGCTCAAAGTACTTTATTTCTTTAACATTTATTAACTAGCTTTCAAAAGAAGTATCCTGGAATTTTTTATACCTTATTCTATAATTCATCCCAATACTATCTGATAAAGGTCTTGGAGCAGTAGTAAATGTCATTACTTTAATTGGGGTTAAAGTTTGGGACTATAAAATGGGATAAATATGATAAATAATGGTATGTCTGAAAAAAAGGATCTGGCATTCTTATTGAACTTGTTGAAACTTCAAAAGTGATGCAAAAAAGAGCATATAGAAAGATCCCTCTTCCCTCTCCTCTCCTAAAATAAGGAACTAATAAAACCTTAGCTCACATTCAAATGAGAAACAGAAGTCCAAATCAGGGAATAATAGTCTTACTATAGTCTGCCTCATTCAGACCACATATGATTTCATGGCATATTCTTTCAGAAGACAAAGATAAACTGGAAAGTGTCTAGAGGAGAACAGCCTAAAGCCTGGAGAGTCTTGAGATAATGCCATATAATTAGCATTATCTCATAAAAATATAGTGTTTGAAGGAAATAGAGATGCTTATCCCAGAGAAGACTTGAAGATGACTCAATATCTATCTTCAAGTATTTGAAGGGCCATCATGGACAAGAAGAGTTAGTCTTGTTCTGTTGGAATCCATATATAACTAGGAACATCATGAATAGATCAAAACAAGACCAGAGGCCAGAGCCTTTGTTCCAGAGAAGGAGATTTTGGATCTCTACATAGAACAATTTTCCAGCAATTGGAGCTATCTAAAAATACAATTGAATGCTAGAGTTTTCCAAAAGTGGAGGTCTTTATATTCTGTTTGAAAGCCTGTAACAAAAAAAAATCTATATGACTGCTTGTTGGAGATACCATGGAAGGGATTCTTTTTCAAGAACAGGTCAGATTATATCATCTATATGGCCCCTTCTGACTGAAAATCTAATTCTAATTCATATAATGTACATTTTCTCCACTTTTTCAAATGAGAACTAGTCCCAAAAAGATAGTAGCCTGTCCAAGATTTTAGTTATTTCAGTTCAGATAGACCTGGGATTAGAATTTATATCATAGGTTCATAGGATTGTAGTTATAAATCAGAATGGATGGAGTTTTCAGAGAGGACTAGTATCTTTGGGGTTAGAGCCAGTTTTCTATGCACAATGGCTTTACCATTTACCATATGGAAAGGATTAATACCTCTGGTATCCAGGCTTGCTGAGACCTTTTCAGGGCTACTCATCCATCTTTGGTGTCCATCTCTCATTCAACTCTAACCTGTGACTCCAAAAAGCTGTTACATGTACAACAGCCATATGCTGGTAAATAAACTCATTAGATGGGCTAAACCAGGACTCTGAGGATAACTGACAGACCTTAGACCAGTTGGTGAGTTAGGTGGATATTTACCCCAAGCATGGGAACCCAGAAAGGTTAAGAAACTTGCCAAATAATTTATCTAGGAAGTTACAGAGGTGGAATTTGAACCCAGGTCCTCTGGCTCCAAATCCATTCTTCTTTCCTCTATAGGCTTTCAGTGAGTATTTATTTAGGAGTTAGGGTAGGATGTGCTCAGTAATGGGAATAAAAATAGAAGTACTATCCTTTATCTCAAGGAATTTACATTATAATGGAGGAAGAAAGAATATTCCAAAAAAAGCTTAAAGGAGGGGTAAAGAAGATTTGGGACCATAGTAGAGGAAGTCCAGAGTACAGCCTGGAAAGAAATCAAACAGAATTGGTTTAGATTATCTTCTTAAAAGGAGGTTCTGGGAGGAGCCATCCACTCAGAAGTTAGCAAGTTCTCCAGGTACTTCCATGTTGAGAATTTCAGGGCTGGAGTGAATTTTCAGGAAGAAGAACTGGGACATAGTAGAGGAGGTCTGAAGGTCAGTTCTGAGAGGAATGAAGTGCTTCAGTTCTGAGACCAGAGTTATTTCTACTCTTAATTTGAAACATTCACCCTAAATGACTGGTAAATGACTTTTCTCAGGGCATTTACAATTTAACAGAAACCAAAACCCAGACATCGAGTCTGAAATTATAGACACGCACAGTTAGAGGATTAGGAATTTCTTGTTGTTGGAGGGGGCATATGTCATCACTCCCCATCCCTTTATCACATTCTAGACACTAGTGGTATGTTAGGGTCAAAGACCGCAGTATGCATGATTTTAATGAATTAGATAAAGGCAATAAAAGTTAAGCAGTATTTGATAATTGTCCTAAGAAATGCTTGCTTTCAGGAAAGCTTGATCTTAAGGGGCCAATAGACCGATTATATTGCAATTTCACAAAGGACTGAACATTAGGGGAGGTTAGGTTTGCAGAATAATAACTGGGACAATGGGGGAAAAGGAGAGAATAAGAAAAATGACTTTTCAAGGGAAGTAGGATGGGGGGGGGGCAGGAAAGAAGTTTTAAGACCAGCCCAGCCCACATGGAAGATTTTCATGCTCAGAGCCAGGTGCATATGTTAATAATTAGTTCCACATGCTCCAAAGATGAAAGCTTCCATCCCAACAGGGTTGGGGGTGAGGTAGGTCATGGGCAGGGAGAGCATGGGGGAAGTGTCTCCATGTGTCTGGGTGAGATATAATATCAGACATTCCCACCGGCACTCACAGAGTTGAGATAGGCTTAGAATGTACATGGACCCATTCCATCAAGGGGCTGCTCCTGAGTGGCATATCAATAACAAATCAAATGCTTACATCCTAAAGTTTTCAAGGAATGCTGAGTCTCTGGGGTAACAATTAAGGTTGTTGGAAGTGACAGAAGCTATTATCAACCAGACAGAGGAGAAAACTTGAGGAAGGGGAGAGTAGAAAGATTTCCTTTTGAAATCCTACAACACAAGCAACTGTTTCTCCTCTGCACATATTTTGACCCTTTTGAAGACTAGTTTTCCAAAGGCATTCTACATCACATAAGTAGGGGAGATAGAAGAGATCACAGTGATTACTGCCTTTTGTTGAGACCAGGCAAGAAACAATTATCATCATCATTATTTGTATACGGTAACAATAATGATGATAGAAGGAGTGAACATGGACCTATTCCCTTAGAGAACTGTATATTGAGTGTCATATTAGCAGATTTGGTATTATTTTTAAAAACAATAGCTAATATATGAGTAGTGCTTTAAGTTGGTGAATTGCTTTAGGAATATGACCTTATTAATCATCACAACACTCTTAGGGGGTAAGTAGATGTTAACCTCATTTTTATAGATGAGAACATGGAAATATAAGATAAATAACTAATTGTCTCAACCTGGAATTGAATTTAAAGCTTTGTTTTTCAGTCTGGTTCTGTATATATATATGTATATTTTTTTGGGGGGGGGCACCTGCTGCTACTAAAACATGATTTCTTTGGTGTAGGGAAATCTCAGTGAGGAATTTCTTTACCCAATGCAGGTTAGCAACTGCTCTTTATTTACAGTCTTAAAGTAATATTTAGGACACTAAAGGGTTAAGTGACTTGTGCAGAGTAACATATCCAGTAATGGCAGAGTTGGGAATCGTATTCAGGTCTTTCTAACTGTATGCACTATGTTGCATTCTTGAATTGTGGGGATACAATATTCTGCCACATTTTGAAGGTAATGAAGACCTATAGTGAACATTAAGAGGACATGAGAAAGCAAAAATCCAAAGGACTTTCACAGTATAATGTATCGACAGACTTTCTCAAATTCCACGTTCCCAGTGGACAAGTTAGATTGGGAAAACCAGGATAACTCAGGATGTGTTAATCAAGACAGATCTGAAAGAATTCAGTCTGTTCCTGAGCCACACTCAGTCTAGTTACTGAGAGTATTGTGAAGATTCAAGCAGAGAGGAGGTAAACGTTATGCTAGTCATGCCCTGCATCATATAAAGCACTTTCCTTTAGGATCACCACCAGTCTCCATCATTATTCTAATGCTTTTATACTCAAAGGGTCACTTGTCAGAAGTACAATACCAAATTTCTTTATTTTCATATTTCCATACTAAATATAAAATCTATTTCTCAAAATTCAATCCTGGGCATCAAAAACAATAGAAGATGATTGTAAGGAAACAAAATTGCAAGCCACCTGGCATTCATTTTAAAATGTTTTCACTAATTATTGCCCATTTAGCACATACAAGTACTAAGCAATCCCCCAAAAGGTATGCAAGAAAAGAACTTAAAATATAACTGTGACATCTGTTGTTTCTGAAATAGGGTTGCATTCCCAAAACATGCCCCCTAGAGAAAACTGGGACTGGAGTAAGAGTAGCTAGGTGACTTGATGAATACAGCATTGCATCTGGATTCAGGAAGACCCAAGTTAAAAACTTTCTTCAGCTATGTATATCAGTGTGTGTTCCTGGACAAGTGATTTCATCTCTGTTCTTTCTCAGTTTCCTCATCTATAAAATAAATAAAGTAACAGTACATATCTCCTTGGTTCTTACAAGAATCAAATGAGATAATATTTACAAAGTGCTTTGCAAACCATAAAGTATTATATTAAAAGCTAACTATTATTATTAGGTGATGAGTTCCTTACAATACAGTTCTATGCCAAGGATTCCCATTACTGTTCCTTGCCTTATTGACCTGTGAGGAAAATGCTTTGCACACCTTTAAGTACTATACAAAGATATTATTATTTCATCATAAATAAATGAGGTAAGCTAAAGCTCACATTTTTACCCTCAATTATCCTTTTAAAATAATATATAAATATATAAATTTAAATAAAATTTAAAAATTAAAAATATTTTTAAAATATCCTTAATAAAAATTGTTGATATTCAGACATGTCTGACTCTTTGTGATTTCATTTGGGGTTTTCTTGGTAGACATACCAAGATGGTTCACCATTTCCTACTGCAGCTCATTTAAGAGATAAAGAAACTGAGGCAATCAGGGTTAAGTAATGCATCAGATAACACAACTAATAGTGAATTAGGCTACATTTGAACTCATGAAAACTCTAAGCCTAGAGCTCTACCCACTATATCACCTAGCTACCTTTGTTAAAATAGTGACATAACAATCTTCTAGCATTTTCTAGAGAAGTGTTCTCTAGTGTCACAAATCAGATTCAGAATTAATAATACTTTAAAAAAAACCTTTTACAAGTTGATAGCAAAGTAGAAAATGCCAGTGAAATATAGAACTTCCAGAAACACAAAACAGGGAGAACCATTATTGTCTTATACTGTGCTATCTGGTTCTGGGCATTTTCTGTTTTATTTATTTTTGACAATTTTCTTTTCTGGAATAAAAATGATCTTGCCTTTGAAAAAAATTTAACTTAAGATAAACTCCTAGAATTATAATTTCTCAATTATCAGACTATATCCTGTTGCCTCTTAGAGATGACAAAAGCTAAGAATAATTCTGTAGTCACAGGACAGCTCAAGGGCATTGGGACTGCAGATGTGTGAGTGAGGACCAAATGGACTGTAGACACAGTGATGTAATGTCTATCATAAAACTACAGGAAACAGGCAGTTACTAAGGACACTGTAAGTAAGAAAGCATGAAAATACAGTTCTGAGTTAGCCACAAGCAGATTGTAAGCTGATATTAGGCTAGTAAAGCTTGCGTCTAGGAATGTTTTTCTGCCTAGTTTCTACATCCAGGAAACTCTCCTGGGCAACAAAGTCTCATCTTCACAAATCTGTGTAGAAATATTACTTACACTAAGATTTAAAGAAACAAAAATTCATGTATACAATCTGATGTTGTTGAATTAACACAATTTGCTTTGTATTTAGCATCCATTTTTTACTGTTAGCTAATGTTAAAAAAAAGTCTAAAAAAATGTGGCAAGCAAAAGGTGAAGTCAAGAGATGCTAAGGAATGCCCACACTGAAGTGATGTCCCATAAGCTGGGATTTAAGGAGGAGTAGAACTTTTGGAAAATAAATGGATAGAGGACTACCGATGATGTTTGCTAACAACCTTCCATAAAGAGATGGTAAACTGACCTGACCCAAAATTTTAGGCATAACATTTTTTTTCTTTTCCAGTAGAAAAAGGATATGGGAGAAAGAAAAAAAAACTTAATAATTAAAACAAAAATAATTAATTTTATAAAGAAAAGATACTCAATGAAGAATTTGGGACTTTTATGAAAGCAAGAATTGCAGAGTTGATTTTTATGAAGTTTTTGAAGGCAAGGAAAATAAAAGAGTTTGAAGTAAGTTTGAAGCTACAGAAAAATGTTTCTGTCTGGAATCCTTTTAATGAAGAATCTTATCATTATGGTCATGTTTCTCTTACTGGATCCAATTTGTTGAGATTTAGTACTCTAAGACTGTAAGCTCTTTGTGGTCAAGAGAGTCTTTTGACTTTTTTTAGATCGGTGTCTGATAAATAGCAGGTACTTGCAAGTGTTTATTGATTGATTCATTGATCAGAGAAGGGTAAGTCACTTCTCTTCTTGACTTTGTAACTAAATCTCCTGTTGGATGTCTTAAAAGGAGACTCACACCTTAGAATTCTCAGTGCTTTTGACATAGCTGAGATGGAGGGTCATGATCTCAATTACAGATCTTAGAGCTAAGAAGGGACCTTGGTGATAGTCCAGCCCACCATCTTAGTTTACAGATGAAGACAAGAAGGATCATTAAAAGATCATAGACCTTGAGGTCAATTCCCTGGGAGGGAATTTAGAGGCCATCTAGTTTAATTCTATCATTTTACAGATGAGTAAACTAAGTCAGTCAGGTTTCAAACCAAGGTCCTCTAATGCCAAATTCAACACTCTTTTTGCTAACTCACACTACTCTAATCACTGATCTGAGAGAGCTTTACTCATGTGCTGACATAGTCTCACATGTCATTCCTACACATACTCCATAAGAACCTCAGATTCTTATGGAATTCTGTCATTACATATCTATAGTTAAAAAAAATGCCTCATACATACACATTAATGACAGACAATTTCTTAACAATAAAGGAGGGTATCCTTTGAAAGTATTCCCCACCTCCTGACTTTCTAATTTAATTGCTAAGTAATTTTTATACTGAAAGGATGTATTGAATAAACATTAAATTGTGTAATTTCTACTTTCTTCTCAATACCTTTCAAATTTGGCCTCAAGAAAAGAGGCCAAACCTTTTTCCTTCTGGGTGTTAACAGATGAAAACAGTATTTAAACATAGCTTATACTGGCAATAAAATTTTTTTTTTTGGATTAACAAAAATCCCCACCTCCCTCCAGATCCTGGACCTTATGAGGCTTTGGAAGTAATGTAGGTAAAATAGCATTCCTAATTCTGAAATTAAGAAAATTTTTTGTATAAAAAATTATACAAATTCAAATTTAACAGGCTATTTTCACAGATGACACTGAATTTGACGGGTTTTTTTCCCCCTGTGACTTCTGTGGTCATGGGATTTATATGAGGGCTTTTTTTTTTATTGGTCAATGACCTGGAAAGAAAATCCAACTACTATTTGCCATTTATGCTTCTGTTACATGTTTGGAAGACCAGGTCAATGGATTGTGTGAATGAAAAGGAAACATCAATGGATTCAAATGGTAGTTTTTTTTAATAACATATACCATCATCTCTCAGCATCTCAATAGCATACAGCTGAAAGAGAATACTAAGAAGTGGTACTACTACTGTGTTCTGCGAAAATCTGTCTTTGGACAAAGAGAAGGGAAAAAAAAAATTTGCCAGCTCCTGCCAAATGATTTCTTGTGGAAGACAAAATAATCCCACAAATCAAACTCAAAGCAAGACAGTTCCCAATTGTACCAAACAATATGGTTATAGAAAACCTTTCAAATTGGAGCCATTGGGAAAGACATTTTTACATACAACAGTTTTCATCCATCATCCATTTCTTCTGGTTCATATACTACTATTTCTTCTATCCATATTCTAGTCCCAGTGTTTTCTCTTTTCTGAAATAGTAAGATAATGCTGGGTTGAGGGAGAATTTTCTATGACTGAAATGAGATCTGATTGATTATAGATGGCTTTGAGGAAAACAAAACAAACACCACCACCACCAACAAAAATGCAGAATTAGGTAATCTCTAAGGCATCTGTCTGATTCTTTAGGATGAGAGTAACTTTATGGTGGTGGGTGATATATATTTGTTTAGTCAGTTCTCTTCTCAATCCTATGCCTCAATATTAATGAGAAACTTATTTTCTATAATGCTCATAATAAAACTCTCATATATATGACTGAGACAGTCTTTGACACCAGACGATATCTCAACAAATTGTAATGAAAGAGATAGGCTGAGGACAACCAGACCTTATTTAAGCAAAGATAAATTTAGAAATGTGAAAATATGCAAAAAAAGAAATAGATTTGGCTTGAAAATATAGCAGATTTAAAAACTGGCATATCATTCCTCTAGCAGGGCTGATAGGATTGCCTAATAAACTCCTTTAGGGCAGTTTCCAAATACAGTGGCAACATAATGATCTGCCATGACCTTTCTCTTCCCCAAAACCTGGTCAGTTCTGAGGAAAGTAGGGAGGGAATAGTTATAAGGGGTAAAATCCAGGCAAGAACTATCTGGAAAGATCATGCTGGAAGTCATTATACTTAATTGAGAAACCTGCCTTTAAGCCTGTATCTCAATTTGATGGTCAGTCTATTAGTTGGAGTTCTCTCTTTGGAAATCTGATATCCCTAGTAGGACTTGGGACTCTGGACCTTTTCTGGACTCTCTCACACAGTTCCAGCTCTGACTCAGCTTCTCCTTCTGGATGGGCTGGAAGATTCCACTTGGCTCAGAATATACTTGTTTTGAAGCCCAAGGCATTTTTCTTTGCCCCAACATGTTGATGTTGTTGGGTAAGTGTGAAGGAAGCTACTATACAAAGGTTTCAAGAACTATTCACTATTTTGTCATGTTCAAATTTTGTTTTTAAATATTTGTGAAAGCAGAAAAAAAAAGATAATTCCTTCAAAAAGAGACCTTTCTGAAAAGTACTACAGTTGCTTATAAAACTGATGGTCTAGAAAGAGTGACTTTTAGCAGAAGAGTGAGGGTAGAAAAAGGTAATGAAATGTACCAAGAAAGAAAGGGGAGTGTTAGGTTATGCAAAGCAAGCATATGTTGTATCTGTCCTAATTGGAAATTCAGGGACATTGAGAAGAGAGTCTCATAGTCACCATATCTGGGTAAATCTATTTGTATGCAGTAAAAATAAAGCAATCCAACTATAATCATAAATAAAAGACCCAGAAGTCCACAGAAATGAATGTAACCCAGAATGTAAATAGAAATTAAGTATATTTTGTTTTTCTCAAGGATTTTAAGATAGGCTGTTAAGATACTGTTTTTCTCCTAGAGTAGGAAGGAAAAGTTATGGAGTAGAAATTAAAAATACTATTGCAAGATTTTTATATTTGTTGTTTAATCATTTTCAGTTGGATTTAACCTTGTGTGACTCCATTTGGGGTTTTTTAACAAAGATTTTGGAGTTGTTAGTCACTTTCTTTTCCATTCATGTTACAGATGAAGAAACTGAGGGAAACAGGGTTAAATGGCTTGCCTAAGATCATACAGCTAGTTTCTCAGGCTGAATTTAAACTAATGAAGTCTTCCTTTCTCTAGGTTCAGCATTCTATTCACTGTGGCATCTAACTGTCCGGATTTCTCTAGAGTAGATCTAGGAAAGTAAGTAGAATTAGTTAAAAGAAGAAAATTATTATATACCTCACTCAGAAGGTATAAGCAAAACACAAACAAATAACTATATATTAATTAGGTTTAAAAAGAGTTCCTGTTTATGCCTAGAACTTATTTATCTTTCAGTTGTGTTCTAAATAATATTTTATATATCTATCTATTTTATTCAACTTCAAACTATTAAATGTTTAATAGTTTTTGCAAAAGTAATCAGATTGTAATATCTCAGTTATTTACATTAGAGGGATAGGATTACTTTAGGTATAAGTAGTGGGCTCTAAACTATTAAGAAGTGCATATCATGCCAATTGAACAATTTTTTTCTTTTCCTTTTTTCAAAAATCAGAATATTTTCAGGTTGAAATATACCTTTAAGTAAAAGGCCAATTTTATGGTATCATTCTAGAGTCAGTAATTATTCAAGGCTGTTTTGAAACTAGTGAATAGTGACTATCCCTAGATCTAGGAAATGAATGGTTAGTTGTACAAATTGGAATAACTTTCTCTTAATTATTAAAATATCTGTGAATTTTAACTTTTCCCAAGTCCTTAAATCCCAGAAAGTGTGGCTCTTTTTTAAAGGTAGGAGTTGATTTTAATTGGAGAACAAATTTCCAAAAAAAATCCTACTCCTTATATGAGCTTCTCTTTTTAAGTAAGTTGTGCCTGGCAAGTGAAAAAGGAAAAGAAGATGGAAGTGTGAGAAGACATACACCTCCATAAAACAGTGTAAATATTATCTTCCCTGTAGAATGTAAGTTTTTTGAAAGCAAAGACAATTAAAAAAATCTTTTCATCTTTAACAAAGTGGTGTCTAGCACTTTGTAGATATTTAACAAATGTGTGTTGGTTCCTTGATTGAACGTGTAAGAATATCATTGTCTTCTTCCATGATCTCCAAGTGTACCCCCTTATTTCTGAAGCCCCAACATAATTTCACATGGATCAAGCAGGTTCCTCCTGTTGACTGAAGTCTTTTTTTCTGACTCACTTCTTGAATCACACTAATAAGATACTTTTGGTTTAAACCATGTCTTTCCTTATCATCCACATCTTCCTTTAAATAAGGGTAATTGTCTCTGGTTTTCTTGAAAACAAACAATGGTACCCCTAACCTCACCATCAAAACCAAACTGAATCATGCGGACAAAAACTGACTCTCTTTTCAAAGTCTCAGTTAATTAATAGAACCAAGGCATCACTTGTCATTATTTCAGTAACTCATATTTACTCTACATAGCAACAATTCCATATTCATTACATTATGATTTTCTTGCATTGAGAACTTCTTATAGATTGTAGGTTTTCTATACAAATAGTCTAAGACAGTAGCCTGAGGCATAGATGGATGGATAGAGAGATAGATCAATGATAGATAGATAGATAGATAGATAGATAGATAGATAGATAGATAGATAGATAGATAGACAGAGGATGGATGGATAGATAGGTGGAATGATTTAAAGAGAGAAATAGATTTAAATAGGTTAGGATTACTAGATAGGAAGGTAGATAAATAGGTAGACAAAACATTTATTAAGAACTTACTATGTATGTGTCAAGCACTATGTTAAGTCCTAGGAATACAAGTAAAAATACAAGTAAAAAGATAATTCCAACCTTCAAGGAATTCACAATGAAGAAAAATAACATAAAAGGGACCTGAAAAGTAGAGAAGGAGGAGAAAGATACCCATAGTTGGGTGACATGTAAAAGTTCACTGATTTGATAGAGAGGTGAGCATGAAAGTCCCAGTAATTATCTCACTAATTGGAGAAGAGAGGCAAGGGTGTATTGGTATTTCCAGAGTGAGCAGTCCTCAAAACTCTCCTAATGATTGAAGATATGAAAGTCTAGAGAGTTTAGAGATTAGGGAAAGAAGAACAAGGTTAAGTGAGTTGTCCATAGTCATAAAGATAATAAATAAATGTTAAAGGCAGGATATGAATTCAGGTCTTCCTCACTCAAGTCATTTACTCTTAGTATACTTCCTTTTCAAATTGGATGATTCAAATACAAACAGACCAAGATTTTGAATTATCCATAGTATATATTCCTTATGGTTTACAGCACATTGTTGGGTAGGGATTATAGACATTATTTTACCCATTTCACAGATGATGAGGAAAACTGGTACTAGAATTGACTTGCTGAAGGTCACAAGGAAACTAAATGTCAGAATCCATATTTGAACACAGATCTCTCCTTCACTCAAAGTATAGTGTTCTTTCCAATGCTCATCACATTTGTGAATTATTTTGTAATAAAGTAAATTGAGAATCTTAATATTCAAAAATAAAATTGTTACATCTGTTTGTCAACCAACCAATCAGCATAGGGCTAGACACAGATACCCTTGGGACTCGAGACCTTTACCCATTCATGAATAGGGCTAACCACTTCATTAATTTGTAACGTGCCCAGTTAAGTCCACATCTAATCATCCTGAACACAAGAATAACATGAAAGGTTTTGTTAAATATTTTCTTAAAATCTTGGTAAATTTTACCTTCAGAATTTTTTGTTTATTCAATCATGTCAAACTCTTTGTCACCTGATGGACCATAGCTATCTGTGGAATTTTCTTGGCAAGGATAGTGTCAGGATAGTTAGGCAATCAAAGGTTAAAGTGACTTGTCCAGAGTCACACACCTTAGAAATGTCTGAGACCACATTTGAACTCTCAGCCACCTCTCTGCTTCCTAGAATATCTCCTCTCTCTGGAATATCTCATTATAGTGACCCTAACAAAAAAAAAGCAAATGAGGTTCATCTGATAGGTCCCACTCTTTATGAAATTATCTTCATGTTTCCATTTCTGTGTAGAAAATTCATGAAGACTCCTCTTAATGGAACATTCTCAAAGTTTGCAAGGAATTGGTCAAACTCACTCTCGTTTAGTTGTCATTTTCTGTTCTATTTCCTTTTTCAAAAAGTAGGATGAAGTTTACTTTTTTCTTCCCCTATGCTATCTCTTCCATTTTATAGGATTTTTAAAGACATGATATAAAGTTTAGGACACTGGATTTGGAGTTAGGAAATAAGGAAGACCTGACTTCAAATCCCCCACCCCAATCACTACACACATTAGCTCTATGATTTCCTATGTGTTTTTTTTTTACAAATAAATCCTATGATCTATAAACAAGAGGAAAGTGAATTTGCCTGAAGACTGATACACTCAAAAGAGTAATTCAATTAGAGCAGCAAGATATCCAGAAGAACCCCTCTGCCTTCCAGTCCAATGTTTTATCAGGAGGCCAACAATGTTCCATTTGGATCAGAGCCAGAACTCCAGACATCAGAAATAGCCAAGCAGCTCTTTGCCTTCTGTCTGTTTACCCTGTTTATTTTGGGTGTAGTTGTTTGTGTTGCTAAGATTTCCAGCCTAAAGCATCGGGTACCTGCCTTCATTATTCAGATTTTCATGGTTGTCCCCTGAGTCTTTCTGTGTCACTGGGTGCAGACGATGAATCTAATAAATGAATAAATATCTAAAATAAATATTCACATGATTCAACATGCAAGCATTACAGCAAACTCAAAGCCAGGCTAGAATTTCTGTAGGTCAATTACCATTCCAGAGGAGAAATCTTCAGCAAAGCCCCCTCCCTTCTGTGAGTGGGGTTATTGGCTAACATTCAGAGAATCACATTTAAGTACAGCTCTGCTGATTTGAGTACTTGTTTTGCTTAATAACCCAACCCGGAGGAGATTCAGAGCTAGGTAAAGCCAAGGGGGTAAGATTTTTCTGATCCAAACAGATATCCATATATCTCGATTCTAATGATTTCAATAATATTCCTGGGTTTGATTCAACCTCAATTCCCTTTGGTTTGTACCTCTCTGCTTCCCTTTGTGTCATTCCCCTCAACCCCTTCCCCCTGATTTGGGAAGAGAGAAGACTGAGTGGATTGGGATGAATGGGAATACCCATCTTGCTAATTACGGAGATATTTGTCTCATTTATTTGTCTTATTGTTATTCTAATAATCATCAATTTAGTAAGAACAGAAATCTTAGGTTTCACAAACCAGAATGCCTTCCAATTGATCCATGCAAAGAAACAAAAGGAATTTGAATTTTCAGTAGCAACAAACATTTGGATTTGTTGTAGGAAATATTTTCCCAAATGTGAAGATAATTAGAATTTTTTTTTCCTATTCCTAACTTTAGACATTTTCCAGACCACTAAAGAGTGTCATAGTTTGGAAGCCCACAGCCCTTTGTACATAAAGGCATGCTTTTTCAGTGTTCTTTAGCTCTTTGGTGCAGTTAGACACTGAGATTGATAATGAATCTAGTGATTTTTGTTATGGAGTAAACTTTGGGCAATTTACTATTTTTATTACTTCCCTCTTCTCCCCTAGACCCAACTTTAACTTCCTGACTCTTAATTTGGAGACTGTCTCCCTGAAAATTTCAGGGTATGCAAAGTAGTCTCTGGTTCCACTTTCATTTAGTGATGATGCACTTAATGACTGATATCCTGCTGTTGTTAATCGGATCTTTAGGTAAATATCATTCTTCAGAAAATAAAAAGAATCCTGCTAGCTAACTGGCTCCTTTAAGATGTGCAATGAGGGGCTATGAGCCAAGAATCTGCAATATTCTTTATAATTTCATGGGGTCTTCTAAGGAAATGTGCCAATTTTATGGAGACTCTTAGGGAAAAATTCTGATTTCATGTGGATTCGAGTGAAAAGGTAAATTTCATGGGATTTCTAAAAATGGCTGGATTTCTCAGGATCCATGAAATCTGTGACAGCCATGGAGAAAATTCACCTCTCTTGTTATGGAGTAAATTTCAGTGCAGTTTGGCAGAACTTCAGTTCTTATGCACTTGCTGTGTCAGTCAGACATTATATTTGGGGGTCCATTGGGAGACCATTTTGACCATGTAGCTTTTTTATTGATTGGTGCCTGTTAATCCCAAAGATGCTTTGTTCACATGACAACTCTCCTAGGCTTAGAAGTCAAGGACTAGACAACCCATCAAAAAGCTCACTTAGGGGCCCAAGGAGACTTTGGTGAAGGTAAGCCAACGTGGGTAGCACAAAACCTCTGTCTGCCTCGATTGTCATACATTACAGTCTCTCCTCCAACCATCTTGCATAAATTGACATATTGTATAGATGATATAGAATATATCAAAAATCAATGCAAGATAATTGTTTAGGGGAAGGCAAGGAGTGGCTAGGGAGCTCAGCAAAAGCCTCATGTAGGAGATGGCACATCTCTTGGGTGGATGGGAGTGTTGAGAAGGTTGAGAGTCTTGGGAGATGATTTAATGCATTACTGGGGGGTGGACATGCTAAGCTAGACTCAGTGGGAAGTGGGTCACTCCTGTCCCAGTCTGACCACACCAAACCCTTAAGATATTATTAGAAACTCTACCTCTGTTTTTTTTTTTTAAGATAGCAAAGGGCAGCAAATAGGATTCTGAAGGCTTCATACCTTCCCCAGCTTACCTCTATTTTTTTCTTACCCCCAAGATGGATTCATAGTCTTCTCCTCCTTGGACCAGAAACCAATATTTATAGCAAAGTCTCTACAAATCAGGATCCTATGGCTCATGTGCTTTTATTCTTAGTAGATATTTACAAGATGTTAGATTAACAGAGTAGAACAATGTCTTTGTCTCTTAAATAACATCATGGTTGTGATGAACTTGAAACAAATTAAGGATTTTTGAACATTATCAGGAAAATTTTAACTTTGTTTCAGAGAAAAAATGGAACCTTTTCCACAATATAGACATGTTAACATACAAAGAAAAGATGACATAATTTTGTGTTATTCTTCTCTTTACTTTGCAATAAAGGATTTGGATCTCATATAAGACAAGGTAACCCATATTGTGAATTAATTACAGAATTAAACAAACAAGCAAACAAACCTTTCCATGTATCTTTGTATCAAAGAACAGACTAAAATAAATTCCACAGCAGAACAATAATAGAAAGCAAGAAAAAAACAAATTTGGTAAGAAAAATAATATGACAATTCAATAGACAAAACCCACTGACTCTCATCACCTCCAAGATCAAATATAAAATCCTCTGTTTGGCATTTGAAGCCTTTCATAATCTGTCTTCCTACTACCAATCCAGTCTTCTTACACCTCTCTTCTCTCCATCTGCTCTGGGATCTGGCGACCCTAGGTTCCTTGCCTTGCTTTACACAAGCTACTCAATCTCTAAACTCCTTGCATTTTCACTGACTGACCACCACACCCAAAACTCATACCTCCTTCTTGTGTGTCTCTTTATTTCTTTTAAATTCTAGCTAAAATTCCATCTTCTATAAAAAGCACTAGGCACCAAAGAAATATATAGACATACATACATATATACACAGAGAAACATATGTATGCATATATATTTTTCTCATCATATTCATATACACATGTATATTTATCCTCATTTTATTCTTCTTGGTGAACTTGGTCTTGTCTTGCCTTCCTACATCTATTTCGTCTTACCTCACATATTATGTATATGTAATTTATTTATATATATTTGTGATACATATATAAATTGTAGCTGATGAATCTATTTATAAACCAGAGGTACAATAATAAAAGAAATGAGTAAGTTATAGCATTTTTATTTAAGAATCCTAGTAGGTCCTTGGCATATCCCTTGCTGATAAATGTCCTTATTTGTATATTAGGACTTTGGAATCTTGGAGGTAAAAGAGAGAGAAACTAAGAGGACATTAATTGATGATCTGGAATAGAATTGAATCAAAATGGAGAGGTGTATTCATCAATTACCTAGGATATAATAGCAGATATTAGGACAATGCATTCTCATAATCATAGTCCATGCCTCTATGGCAATAGCAATGAACCAATAGCATAAATAGCAAGTGGGCATGAAGCATGCTCTCCTTGAATGAGTGGGAAATGGGAAGGTGGGAGGAATAGGGTAGAACAGAGGAGAAGCCTTCACCCAGTAGACATCTTACTTATTTTTGCAAACCAAGTACTAAAGTCTATTGCTTCTCTACTGTTAAAGCATGACAAAGTTTGCCAGCAACCACTTCATCTATCACTCTGAGTCAAAGCTCCAGCTGTCTCAATCTGATTGCAAGCTAGTAACCTTGACCCTTGTTCAAATCCTTTGCTTTTTAATTCCTCTTTCTCAGTGGCAGAGGAGAAAAGTTGTACTGGTGTCTGCATTTATTTGTTTCTACATTCATGTGAATTATATGTACTCGTACATATTTAAGGACATTATATGTGCATATTTGTCTAATCAGGACATCATATATACGCACATATGTTAATTCAGGCTTTTCTTGCAGGAAAAGTATACATAGTCGAAAATGTTTACATGAAGGGATTTCTATAAACTCTGCGCCCTCTTCAGTGAGGAGGATTACGAACTTGTTGACAAAACCCTAAGTCACAACAGAAAGCAATTTGGACAAAGACATCTGAATTACAGAAATTGAATGGGTTGT
This sequence comes from Monodelphis domestica, assembly GCF_027887165.1. Taxonomy (NCBI): domain Eukaryota; kingdom Metazoa; phylum Chordata; class Mammalia; order Didelphimorphia; family Didelphidae; genus Monodelphis; species Monodelphis domestica. Next base: position 256,751,746 of record NC_077232.1, read on the forward strand.
CTTCAAAATTATAGTTTAAAATAATAAGTGAACATCATTTAATATCATCATTTTCATTTTAAAATAAAACTGAAATGAAATGAATGAATTCATAGACAAATACAAGGATAATCTAGCATTTTTCTAGTCCAATTAGTAAAAAGCCATTGTCACATATAGTCAGAGGTATGCTGGTTTAACCAATTCCCTGGAAAAAAAGAAGAAATATATGTTCTGATATATCGTATTAAATCATATCACATCCTATAATATAATATACAATATGAAATATGAAATGATGGGATACAATATAATATAACATTAAATATATGTATAAATATATATGTATATATATACATATATATATATATATTTGCATGACATTTCAAGTTTAATCTTTCTCTGTCACTTTCTCCAGTCTAGTCAATCCAAAAAGCAATTAATGAGCCCTAGTATTTTTACCTCTTTCCATAAAAATTTCTAATTTTTCCCTCTTGCCTTTACTATTGTTGTTTTATTTTTCCTCTTAATATTAGTGCTCTTGATAAGCTGTGGGTATGGATTCTGTCCATAACTCCTGGGATTATGAGAAGACCAGATCTAAAAGCAATCTCTGTCTTGGGGTGCGCATAGGACACAAGGGTCAGTCTGGGGCACATAGCCCTTCCTGGCTGCTGACTGAGCGCACACTTAGCCTTCATATAAGATTCATGATGAGCCTGGGACTGGTCTGACTCTCATGCTCTGTGATAGATATGAAGATCCAAGCTACTCTCTACATAACTCAGGGCAGAATAGAGATTGCTTTGTAGGTACCCTAGCTGTTTGAAAGTTTTCTTTTAACACAGTGACTTTGAAATTTCTCAATGTATTTGTGATTGTGTGTGTGTGTGTGTGTGTGTGTGTGGTGTGTGGTGTGTATAAGAGTGAGAAAGAGAAAGAGAATATGTTCCCTATGGGCAAATCGTGTTTTCTGACTTTCCTTTACACCAAAGTTCTTCTGACATTTGATCTTCCATCTCTTTCTGCAAGCTAAAGATTTGAGCAGGTCTGCTTTCCTTAGCAAATTTAGGTAGGGTCGAATGATACAAGGACATATATGCTCCCTTCTAGCTTAAATGTTTTACTTTATACAGGGAAAGCTGATGAATTGGTGCTCTTGTTAATTCATAACCATGGAAGCTAATATCTTGACCCTTTTGATGACAGTTTTTGACTCCTTCGAAAGGGACAAAGCATCTCTGGTGTAATGGATTACATATTAGGGAAGACAAAAGCATATTTTTATGGTTATTTTCCCTAATGAAGAGTCAGATAGGGGTCTAGGGAGTCAGATAGAGGTCTAGGTATTTATCTTAAGAAGAAAAAGCCAGAGTAAGCAGAGCTGAAGCTCTTGAGTATGCCAAGTAGATGTAAATATCTGAGCTCTCTGCTCTTTGATCCCATTTCTTTTATACCTTTATAAAAATAGTCAGGTGGCAAAGTGGAGAGAGCAATAGGACTGGAATCAGAAAGACCTGGTTTCAAATTTAACCTCAGATACTTAAAAGCTATGTGATCTTGGGCAAGTCACTCTGTTTTCCTTGCCTGTAAGTAAGACCATAATGGCAAAAGGAGGGGCTCAAGATCATCAGCTGCAGGTCATCAGCAGAGACCAGACTTGAACTCAAATCTTCCCTCCAGTGTAACTAGGTGGTATCATAATTTCCTCACCTGTAAACTAGGAATGATTATAGCACCTTCCTGCTAGGGTTTTTGTGAGGACCTGCTATTTAGGTAATAAAGTATTTAGCATAGTGACTAGCACATAATAGACACAATAAATGTTTGCTGATGACTTTACCTTGCCTCTGTGGGTGCCATTGGCAGTAGTCTCTAGTGTAATTAGTCCTTTGTTTCCAAGGGACCCAATGACATCACAAGTTGAGGGGCTAATTTGCCTGTGATTTGGATTTAAGTGAGGCAGTCACACAAAGGCATCAGCCTCAATCTCTCTTCCAGAGTCATTGAAGTCCAGTGGCAAGTCAGAAGTCAGCAGGACTGGTGACAAATCAGCATGAAGTAGATGACTTTTGTGTCTTTGATATCTGACCAAGCTCTAAATTGCTTCAGCCACCCTTATGGCCATTGACTCAAATTGTTCTCATCTGCCCATGTACTAAAGACGAGTCTTTATTTGCTTGGGGTAGACATTTCCCTGACTCACCAATGGATTTGAGGGCTGTTGGCTTCTAGGTGCTAGTCTTCCCTGCACACCTTTAACTAGGTCCAGTACTCAGATTACCCATGAATTACCAACTCCACTTCTGCAAATAGTATTTCATATATACTTGCTCTGAAAAGACCCTCCAAACCCCCAGTTTGTGCAAGTATGCAAGTACATCTCCCATCTCCTCCTTTCCTTCATACCAGCTTCCCACTGGCTTGGTGTACCCCTTGAGATGAAATGTTCTAAGAAAAGAAGAAAGGGCAGATAGTGTCCACTCCAGAAGAGCACTAGTAAAAATTCAATCGCCATTTTACTGGAAAAAATGTATAGATTGTTCATTTAAAAGTTAATTTGCACGGTTGACAATTGCAAAACAATGAATCAAGTAAGCCCTGTTAGGTAGCATATGTTGATGTCAAAGGTATAAATTGCTCACACTGAAAACTGACTTTCTGATTCTGGTCCACTCCCTTTCTGATTAGAAGTGATCATATAATATTCCACGTGCATGAAAAGTACCGGATGCTAAGTTGCATGAGGGGAGTGCAAAGTCTCATTCTTCCCTGAATCTCATTAAGCAAATCCTGTGGGAGGTAAATCAATGAATGAATGATTGGAGAGAACGACTAAAGTAAAAATGATGTCTATTAGATTGCCAATGATAAAAGTGTTTATGCTTCAACCTTGTAATCAGGACAATTGGTCACAAGTCCCAGTTGAATCATCACCAAATTTGTCTGTGACCTACTTGTTAGGAATTGACACTAAGCATTCTTTATCATCAAAGCATTGCTTTGGATACTCTGATACACCAAGAAAATTGCTGTTTTTCAGTCATTTTCATATGTGTCTGACTCTCTGTGACCTTACTTGGGCTTTTCTTGGCAAAAATACTGGAGTGGTTGGTAATATCCTTTTCCAGTTAATTTTACAGATGAAGAAACTGAGGTCAACAGAATTACGTGACTTGTCTAGGTTTACTCAGCTAGTAAGTGTCTGATGTTCCTGATTCCAGCCCTGGCACTCTGTGCAATATGGCAGCTTCCCTGGAGGGAAGGTTTGAATTCAAATCTGATCTCTGCTGATGACCCACAGTGGACAACCTCTTGAGTAAGTCCTTTCACCATTTTGGTTTTCAGATTCTTCATCTATAAAATGAAACTATTCTTTAAGTTTCCTTCCTGCTGAAAATTTATGAATCTATGATTCTATAAACCTGATTCATTGAAAAAAACACACACACACCTACACAGTCTCATGATTTTCTCCCAGCAGTATGTTGTCCCCAGCAATCACTGACATAGTTCTCTCTCTGTAATTTTCATTGTCACTAAATGCCATTCAAAGGAAGAAAACTCCATGAGACAGAAAGCAGCATAATCAGGTGCTTGGAACTGTGAGATTGTAGTCCTGGGGCCCAACTTATTAATAATATTCCTCATGACCTTGAAAGTATGCTTACATCTTGAGTCCTTACTTTTTTACATCAGCCTAACAAGATCTTGATATACATTTTTGTCAGAGGTATGAAAATATATGCAAGTAGAGGGAAGCAGTTAGTAGAAAAATTACCTCATGTGCATGATTTGCAAACAAAGTTCAGAAAGCATCACAGTTGTAAGAGACTTGAGAGGTCCATCTGCTCCTGATACCTTATGTGAAAGGTGAAAGAATGAAGCTTAGTGAAATAACATGTTGTGTCCAAATGCTTTGCAAACACACAGTGCTTTATAAAAGCTAAGTATTATTATCTAGAACCTGAGTTAAGATTTGGCTTCAGCTACTTAGTATCTATGGGACCCAGTGCAAGTCACTTAACCTTTTCTCCCTTAGTTTCCTCATCTGTAAAATGAACTCGAGAAGAACATGGCAAACTAGCTGCATGACCCTTGGGCATGTCATTGAACCATATTTACCTCAGTTTCTTGATCTGTAAAATGAAGTGGAAAAGGAAATGGCAATCCAATCCAATATCTTTTCCAAGGAGACTCCAAATGGAGTCATGAAGATTTGATTATCAACTAAACAATAATAATTGCTACCTTATTTCATCTTATCAGGTAAGTGTAAAATTAGTCCCATTGTGTAGATAAAGAAACTGAGAGTCAGAAGAGTTAAGTAATAAAGGAAATAAATATAAATGTGTATAAGGTGATATAGACAGAGAAATAGGATCACAGAGGATATGTATTCTTTATTTTCTCTGAGTCTATTTCCTCATCTGTAAAATGGGGATAATAGTCACACTTACCTTGTGAGCTCCAGTGACATTATGTATTTTGAAACCTTTAAATTTGACTCTATGTAATTAAAAAAATAACCCTTGACCTCTTGTCTTAGAAAGAATACTCTGTATTGGTTCTAAGGCAGAAGAGCTGTAAGAGCTTGGATCACATAGTTAGGAAGAGCCAGGTTTGAGTCCAGGATTTCCAGAAGCCACCCAGCTGTATCCTCCCTTGTATATCACTTAACATTTTTTTTCAGTCTTCAAAATGTCCTACAGGATGGTGCCTATCAAATATGCAAGTGACGGAAAGCTTGAGAAGAATCACATTCTTCAGATGGGAGAGTCAGGAAAAAAAAATCTCCAAAGGCTAGAACACTGAAGCTAATAAGATGAAACTGAAATGAAATAAATGCAAAAATCCTACACTTCAGTTAGAAATAAAACATTCAAAGTTCAAAATCAAAGAGGTATGGCGAGAGAGTAGTTGGGCTAAAAAAATATCTGTGTTGCTTTTTTTTTTATTTCTTTGTTTTTAGTGAATTCCCAGCTCGATATAAGTCAATAGTGTAACTAAGATAGAGACCTTTATTACAAATGCTAATTATTATTATTATTATAGGTAGATTTTAGTTTATACAAAGGAAGACTTGAGTCCTAAATTGAGGTAACCAGAGGGTGTCAGCTAAAGAGCACACCTGGATTTCAGTCAACAGGGGAACACAGATAGAACTGACTCTCTCTCCCTGGAAGGGATATGATACATCTGTTTCTCAGTGAATGAAGAGACTAGTAAGGTCTTGTCTAGATCTGAGTCTAGGACTCAGTTTCCAGAGTTGGGTACAACTTGGACTTGGGTAAAATAACTTATGAACCATAGCAATAAGATGGAGATTGATAATTATATACAAAGGATCTCTCTGGGTCTGACTCCAACAGGTAGCATCATATGCAGTGGACGCTTTTGGTTTGCTACTGTAAGGATGATATTAGAAAATAAGTATTGTTTTATTAGTTTAGGAATGAGAAGTAAAGTGGCTGCTTGAGAAAAGAACTGGAGTTTGAAGCAGAGCTGAGAGAGTGTGTTAATTTCAACTGCTGACAGTCATAACCACTTTTCTATGTCAATTACTCACTCTGGCAGCTGGCAGAGACACTTTCAGAGACTCTCTCTCAGGGCTGGAGGAAGTAACATCTTTGCCTCGCTCTCTGTCTGAGGGAAAGATCTGAAGGAGCTCAGTGTTTTCCTTTCCCAACTTGGGAAACACTATTGAATATCTATTTTGGTTTTTATAGATTGTTTAACTCTGAGAAGACCAAAAAATAGCTCAGAGTCCTAACTTGATTCTTGTTGAGACTCAACCAGCTAGCCTTTGCTATTTTATAATTTGAAGGTGAAGTTAAGATTTATAAGGAAATAGTAGTAGTTTTTATTCAAATAGTATGAATTTAGATTAGTCAGATCAAGGAGGAGTAGTGTAGCCTGTGAAACACAGGAGAAGCAGTTCCTTGTGGAAGCTGGGAATTTATCTGATTGGATTTAGAATCCCTTAGAATTAGAAATCCCTTTTTTATCCTTATATATTTCAAGAAATACTTTATTTTATAATAAGAGTCTCAATAGCATCCTTGTGCCTGGCACTGAAGGGAAGTTCACATTCGAGCTTCACTTCATCACTTAGGATACTTTTGATTACCTGTGTCAAAAATATCTGAAAGTATCCAAACGGTTTGAACCTGATTGGTGAGTTAAGTAGTTTTGAAAAGTTTTGAACCTATAATGGACAGTTTTTCTATTTTGTATAGCTCCCCATTATTATTATTTTTTTACACTACAGAGACACCTGGATTCTGTCCCTCACATATGAAGTTAGGGACCATGTTCTGACAACTCTTGTTACCCAGGGTAGCCCATCATTAGAAACAGGCCAGACTAGTGTATTTTACACAGAGGAGAAGTTTTGTACAGGCTTAATTGCTGTTTCCCATTTCTCTAGTTTTCCAGAATGCCACATTCCTAGTTTTCATGTTATTTCTCTGACTGCTTCTTCTCTGGCTCCTTTGCTAGATCCTCCAACAAATCATGCTCTCTAACCATAAGTATCCATCAAGGTTCTGATACTCTCCTTTTCTCTCTGTACTGTTACCCTTGGTGATCTCATCTACTCCCATGGAGCTAACTGCCATTTCAGTCCTGATCATTCTCACATCTACCAGTCCTGCCCCAAATTCTTATCTCACATCTCCAACTACCTTTTAGACATCTCAAAAAGGATGTCCAATAGACATCTTAAATTCAATTATGTACAACACAGTTTTGTCTTTGTCTTTCTTCATAGCCTCCTTCTCTCTACTCTCATACCTATTGCCAAGAGCTGTCAAACTCATTTTTAAAAGATGGTGGTAGAAAGTTGGCTCAGTGGATAGAAAGCCAAGCCTAGAGACAGGAGACTTTGAGTTCAAATATGGCCTCAGATACTCCCTGACTAAGTGGCCCCAGATACTCCCTGGGAAAGTCACTCAGTACCCATTGGCTACCACTCTTCTACCTTGGAACCAAAACACAGTATTGATTCTAAGACAGAAAGTAGGAATAATAAAACAAAAAGAAAAAGGTCTCTCATTTCTCTCATATATCTCATCATCTCTTTTTCTCATTGAACACTTCCACCAATCAAGTACAAACTCTTATTGCCTCATGTCTGGATTATTTCAATAGCTTGCTGGTGGGTCCACCTCCTTCAAGTCTTTCCCTATTCCAATCTACACACCAGACACTAAAGTAATTTACCTACAGCTCAGGTCTGATCATGTCCCTACTCTCTTCAATAAATTTCCCTTCAATAAACTCCCTATTGCCTCCATTGGCAAACACAAAATTCTCTGTTTGAAATTCAAAACCTTTCATAAGCTAAACTCATCCCACATCACTAGGCTTCTTACTCATCTATCTAGTGATATTGGCCTCCTGACTTCGCTTTAAACAAGACACTCCATCTTGATGCTCCAGCTGTTCTGTCTGGCTATCCCTTTTGCCTTCCTCCTCTCCAATTACTGACTCTCCAGCTTCCTTTAAGTTCCAACTAATATTCCACCTTCTCTAGGAAGTCTGCTATAGTCCCTCTGAATTCCAGTGCCTTATTTCTGCTCTTATTTCCTATGTATCCTGTATAGATCTTGCTTTTATACACATATATGCACACATACATATACACACATGTATGTGTATATATGTGTGTGTATCTATGTAGATACATATATATATATATATGTATGTGTATTCCTTTCCACAATACAACTTTCCGCATTACTGTTTTAATATATTGTGTGTTGGCATAAGAAATTGAGATTTGGGGGAAACTTTGTAGAAGCCTCAGATGACATCCAGAGGCCAGCCAGTCTTTTTTTGCAAAAAGTTTAGAAACTCAGAAATGCATAAAATATGTATAGTATTGTATATCATCATATTTTGGCATTTAATGCTTTAAATATACACAATTTCTTTTTTAAAATTAAAATAAATAAAAAAGTTAAAGTTCATGAAAACAACACAAAAAGCAAAAGATTTTACGTGGATTTCCAGATCATGGGAGCACCGTACCTCTACGACCTGAGATGTAGACGGGATATATATATATATATATAGACGGAATATATATATATATATATATGCATGTATGTGTAAATAATATCAATCTAATTATGTATATCAGTATGGATGTAGAGTTCTCTGTCTATAGGTATATCTGCATATACCTATAGCTAAAGATCTGTATGGATATTTTCATTTGCATATAATAAATATCGATGCTTACTATAGATGTAGCCCTCTGGCCACAGCTCCTTTTTTCTGTTAAGAGATTGGGGCGATTGACCAGTTAGGTGAATTTCTAGAGAAAATGGTGCCTTTTAATTGTGAGCCAAGCCAATGCACATTTTAATAAAGAAAAAAAAAAGAATAAATGCCTGAACTAGCCAGAGAGATTAATTAAGCCTCAAACCAGGGAGAGAATGATCAAGAGAAAAAGCCAGAGTCAACAGGAGGCAGACATTAAGACGTGGCAGCTCCTCATCTAAAGGAGAACGCTGGGTTACAGCCGTGCAGGAGGGTGCCTGAGCTCCCCAAAGGTCGTTGATCATCAGAGCCTGGCTGATCAGGGAGGGGAGATTTCAATTGCACTATCATGCCTGGCTAGGGGTGTCTTATTACAGGAAGAATATCACAGACTTGGAAGAGGTACAGAAAAGGGCAACGGGATGATAAATGGTATCAATGTTTATAACTGTGAAGAAGAAAGGGGAGGAAAATTAGTTTTATATTCACTAGAAAGGAGGAGATTAAGAAGGGCAATTACCGAGGTGTCTAAGCCTCTGATGAGTATTGAGGAGCAGAAGACAGCAAAAGGCTAAGCAGCAAAAAGGGGGCATGAACTGGAAGTAACAAAAGATCTTGCTTTAAAGGGCACTGGGAGGCAACTTATTTTCATATAGGGTAATTACTGGGGAACATGGAGAGGCCACCCAGCCCTGGCAGTGGGGGGGGGTCTGACCCTAGGGGCATTTCCAGTCCAGTGGGGAGAGGGGGGAATGGGAGAGAGGACAGAGGTGCAGGGGGAGACTGGCAAGTGCCAGGATCACGTGGCCTCTCTCCCTGAAATGCTCGCTGCTGCACCTCATTAAATCAACACACTGACCTGGCAGAGAGGCGTCCTGGAATCCTAAAAACATCAGTTTCCATCTAAACCTCTCACTTTTTATGTGCTTAATTTGGCTCAGTCAGCTATAGTGCTGAGTTGGCAAATACCATACATATGCATATTGGTCTGGAAATCAGATGTCCATCATATCCTGATTTCTTTCCATTTGGGAAAGGATAGAACAGAGAGGATGTAAGGATGGGTAGGAGGGCCTCCAGGGTGTGAATTCGGGGTCAGTTTTGATACCATCTATGAAATGATCATTACTTTTTAAAATATTTAATAACTATTTGAATAGAATTGATTTTCTTTGTAATCCTATTTATTTTATTTTTAAAAATTATTCTAGGAAGGAAACTGAGACAAAAAGAAATCTATAGACAAAGAAACTGTGGCAAATAGAGGTTAAGTGACTTGCACAGGGTCAAACAGTAAGTATCTGAGGTCAGATTTGAACTCAGAAAGATGAATTCTTTTTGACTCCAGGACCAGCACAGTATTAAAATTAGGATCTGCAATGACACATGTAAAACTCAGTGGAATTGCACATCAGCTACAGTAGAGGGTTGGGAGAAGGGAAGGGAAAGAACATGAATCTTGTAACCATGGAAAATACTCTAAATCAGGGGTCCCCAAACTTTTTACACAAGGGGCCTGTTCACTGTCCCTCAGACCACTGGAGGGCCAGACTATTAAAAAACTGTATAGCGCTGTCTGGGATAGCAGAGGCTGCAGCGCTGGCTCTGGTGGGCCTGTCACACCTTGCACAGGCCCATCACCACCACCACTATACCAGGCAGCAGTATGCACAGTGCGGAATCCCCTCCCCAGATCGCTGTGCACTATGCTGACGTCTTCCCTTGTGCAGCCCCATAATCCTTTGCGCAATACCTCGTTCTCCTTCAGTTACTCTTAGAACAAGGCGCCACACAAAGGATTATGTCACCGGAAGTAGTACTGTATGTGAGCCATGCCACAGTTTGCAGCACCACCACATCCAGTGCTCCTCTCACTGACCATCAAAGAAAGAGGTGTCTCTTCCCAAAGTGTGGTGGGGGGCAGATAAATGGCCTCAGAGGGCCACATGTGCTCTAAATCAACTAATTAAATAAAAATTTCAAAAATATATACATAAAATAATAAAGTTAAGATCAGGGGGAAAAAACACTTTCAAACAGAATTTATGACAGAAATCTATTATGCCCAGGGTTCTCAAGGAGTAAAAGATGTTTATCTGGCATTCCTCTAGTTCTCTCAATTTGCTTATAGATTCTATACTTCCCCTCACCCCTACCTGGCAGACTTTTCATGGAGGACAATCTTTGTGGTCAGATGTTGTGTAGCTACTTCAAGGATTTCATTTTCTGGGAGCTCCTACGGATGCGGATTGTAATCCTCCCTTCCCTTCATAGAAGTTTTGATGAATTGTTTTGTCCCAATAATTCATCATCTATCGGGTGGCTCATTCCCTGGCAATGAGGTGCTTTGTATTGAGCAAGGTGAGTTCTGGATAGTTGGCATCGTCCCTCTGGCAGCTCAAGTTGGTGAGATCAACCCTACTTGGATGAGTGCCTAAGGTCAAAGAAAGAAATGGGTAACATTCGTTATTAGTGCGGTAGCTTCCCGACTCTCTATATTTCATAAACTTAAGTAGAAAGGTCTTGGACCCCCCTGAATTCATGGGTGAATGGAAGAAGCTAGCATTTGCTCAGAATGTGGTATGAGCACCCCCTTTTTCTACTTCCCAAATAAGGGGACCATTTGAAACGCCAGGTGTCTACTGGGATCTGGAGAAGTGCCATATCTGATGTGGTACATCCTGTCCAGGCACCATAGCTCGTGGTTAAAAGCAGCCAAAGCCACTCAACCCCACTGAAGCTGGAGAGAAACTCCAGACCACAAGCACTAGAGATTCCAGCTTCTGCAGAAAGCAGTCCTTTGGAAAGCATAATGGCATAACTGTTCTAGTGGTGGGAATGTTCAACCCGCAGCTTTGGAATGACTTAATATAGAGCCAAGGGCATTCCTCCTCCAGACAGCACAAAGCAAACAATTAAAATTAGCACTAGCAGAGCTAGTGCTAAGATAGCTGTGCAATTCAGGTAGGGAGACTGGGAAGATGCAAAGTTCGGAGGGAAGGTAGACGTGAAATAGCATTCTCATTCTTTTATTTTTTTTTAATGTATTTATTTCAATGGTGGAGTTAGGGAAAAGGTGGCTGAAATTTTAACTGAACAGGGACATGCTCAGGGCCACAAGATTTTGTATGGCAGCCGCTCTCAGAGATTTTTGATTCCAAATTCTCTATTTAGACCATGAGACTATGCTACCTTTTAGTGCTATTATTTGATTTTCTGTCCTTTATGTGTTTACATATACACAGTGATAAAATACATTTTTGTCTTCATGTTCCTAATGTGCTAGACGTAGTTTTCAATTTTGCCGAAGCTGAAACGCTATAAACATGGTAAATAACTGCTTTTAATGTAATGCTTTCAATGCATGCCTTGAAATTGACGTTAAAAATAGCAGTGCAAATGTTAATAACCATATTGATGAAAGAAATTCTGCCTTCAAAAGTGCGAAACTCAATTAGAAAAAATGGGGGAAGTATTTGAGGAAAATATTGTATTATTGGACTAATGGAAATTTTAGCTCTGCTGCTTTGCTACAAATTATGGGATTTCTGGGACAACGATCCATCTTCCCATTAAAGGCAGATTCTCCTGGCTCAGCTAAGATCATTAAAGGAGTGGCCCCTGGCTTAGCCCTGTTCCAGTCCCAGAGCTATTGACTGTGGAGGTGACAGTCTGGCATCTCCATCATTTGCTATTTGTAAACAATGAGAAATAGGGCAAGTGAACCTGGGTGTTTGCCCACTGGAACCAGACCAAGTAGCTTTTTAAAGTTCAGACGCACACAGATCATAAACTTTATCTGTCTGCATCTCAAAGATGTTAATGTTTCTCTGTCTATGTACTCTGAAAGCATCTTTCATGGCAGCACTTAGGTGCTGGGACAGAGGTAGTGCTACATGAACTTGCTTTCCTTTTTATACATCATGTGCCCCTGAGGAACCCAAAGCACTTTACAGACATTGCCCCTCATTAATTTTCACATCTCTGTAAGGAAGGGAAGATCCAAGCATCATCCTGCATACTAGCATCATCTATTTTTTAATTTTGGACAGTGTGGGCATGGGTTATTTCACAAAGGATGGAAAAGCTGCCACTTCTGAAAGTAGGGAACTTAAAGCCAAAGAAAGGCATGGCTTAAATAGACATTATTGCCAATGCAGACCCTTAGAATACCATACTGTCTTCACTCACCTTCATGTGTACACCTAATCTAATGCCCCATGCTATTGTTTAAGTCTATTTGTTTATAACATTTGGCTTCTTATTAAATTAAAAATATTTTAATTAATAATTTATAAAATTAAAAATGGTTTTATTAAAAATTAAAATCCCCACATTTTGCTGTATCTTGTTAGTGACCCAACACAGAAATAACCTAATAAGATCTTAAATGTAGAGACTGGAGGAATTTTTGAGGCACAGAAGTTACTTCATAAGATCTTAAATTAGAGAATGAAGGAACTTTTAAGGCTATCTTGTCCAAATCACGCATTTTACAGATGAGACGAAAGCCAAGAGAGCATAAATAACTTATCCAAGTTCACACAGACAATAAATTGGAGGTGGCATTTGAATCCAGGCCCTCTGACTCCAGAGTAGAGGTTGTTTCCCCAGAAATGGGTTGTATTAAGTTAATCAAAATCACTCACTTGATTTGATCTGATCTTAAGATGAAAAAACTGTGAAGGAATTTCTTTCTTCCCTGGAGGTTCCTTGGAGGTAATGACAGGGAGACACAGATTAGTGGGGTACCCTTAAAATGATTAACTGTTCTTCCAAGAATATTCTGACAGAGTCCTGTCAGACCAACAGAATGGACATACTAACTCTGTCAGGAGAGGCCTCTAAGGAGGGCAGACAAAGTCACATATGTGGGAAAATGACCAATATGGCTAGACAATTATGCTCAGGGAATTTGTTAGAAGTCATTGGTTTCATCCATTTTTTTAAATGGTTTCACACAGCTTCCTTCTGTTGATGACTTTTTAATTTTAATTTTGTTGTTATTTGTTGTTATAGCACCACCAAAAAAGAAAGAAAGAAAGAAAGAAAGAAAGAAAGAAAGAAAGAAAGAAAGAAAGAAAGAAAGAAAGAAAGAAAGAAACACAAGTAGAACAGAAAACAGTTTCATGAAACTGTGGATCTCCATATCTTATCTTTTGTAGAAGTATGAGATTGATTCAACCAACACATTAGTTTCAAAACTGTCCTGTTTATTTGTTTTTTTCCTAACATTCCATCTTCTGTGCCTTCCTTTAAATGCTTCCTTAGTTCTCCTTTTCTTTTTTCTTTTTTTTGAAATCACTATCATTAGTCCTACTCCTCCAAACCCCAAATCACAATCTTCTTTTGTAACAAATGAACATAATCAGGTAAAATAAATTAATACATTGGCTTTGTCTGAAATTGAATGTCACTTTGTGCATCTCAAGTCCATCATTTCTTAGTCAAGGTAATAGGAAGGATATATGTTGCATAGTTAGTCCTCTGGAGATGTGCTTAGTCACTGAACTGACCAGAATTCATAAGTCTTTCAAAGTTTCTTTACTTTAAAATATTGTAGTTATATAAATTATTCAACTGGTTCTCCTCATGTCACTATGCATAAATCCATAGTCTCCCACATTTCTCTGAATCCCTTTTGCTAGTTTATAACATATTTGTTCAACCATTCCCCATATGATCAGTATCTCCTTGCTTTCCAGATCTTTGTTACTACAAAATCTACTCTAGGTATTTGTGTACCTTTAGCACATTCCCTCTTTCTTTGATCTCTTTGGGTGTATACACTCAATAGCAGTGTATCTGAGTCAAAGAATATGCCCAGTTTTAATGATTTGGATTTTATTGCTCCAAATTGCTTTCCAAAATGCTTGAATCACTTCAGTATTCCACCAACAGTACATGAGTGTGCCTGTTCTCTCATATTCCTTCCCCAAATCCCATTTTCCTTTCTTTCCCCTCATCTTTTTCAACTTACTGGATATGAGGTAGAACATCAGAATTGTTTTAATGTGCATCTCTTTTCATAGTAGTGATTTGGATCATATTTCAAATGGTTGTTCATGGCTTGTATTTCTTTTTTTAAGACCTGCCTGTTAATATTCTTTGACCATTTATGTACTTTTAAGCGGCTTTTGTTCTTGTGTTTTTGAATAAACTCCCTATTGGGAATTTGGATATTAGTTGGATATTAGCCTTTTACCAGAGAAACTCGCTGCAAAGACTTTTTACCCTAGTTAACGGTTTCCCTCCTAATATAAACAACATTAATTTTATTTGTACAAAAGCTTTTTAATTTTATATATTGCTCTTGGCCATTTATCCATGTAATAAGAATTGTCCAGTTTTTACTCCTGTGATCCTGGCTATCCTCTGGTTGGTCAAGAGTTTTTCCATGATGTATGGTCATAAAAGTTGCCATGTTCAGCTGATTTCCTTAAGATGGTCACTCTTACTGTATATCTATGTCATTTCTCCATTTGGAGTTTATTGTTGTATGTGGAGTAAGATATGGGTCTGCCAGATTGCCTTCCAGTTTTTCCAGGAGTTTTTTCTCAGGATAATCTTATGTCAATAGTAGAACCTTTCAGTATATTGGAAACCATGCCCCTTTATTCATTTGTTTCTATGTCTCACTTCCCTATTCTATCAACTTTTCTATTTTTATACCAATACCTAATAACTTCAATTGTTTCTTTGTCATGTAGTAAGGAATCTGGGACTGCTAGAAATACTTCATTTCTACTTTTTCTCATTTTACTTTAATTCACCCTCATTCTAATCTCATTCTCACTGAGGTAAGAGGCTTGATTTAGATTATATTTGCACACTAAAGGTATTCTCCTCATTTGTTTATATAGGCCAGGTCAGAATACTATTATTTCAAGCATACCTTCTAGTTTCACTAGTACTGGAACAATAAATAGCCTTTGAACTGTGTATTTACTTGCATTAAAGAAGATTAAGTAGAATATGTTTCAGCATTCTAGGACTGAAGTAATGGGAATCTGGGTTGTGTTAATGATAGTGGAAGAGAAAGGAATGAACAGATACAGGAGATATATTGAAGGAAGAATACAGGTATTATACTGGAAAAACAACAATAAAACCCTACACTTGCAATTAAGAAATGTGGGTTCAACCAGGAGAACATTATACACAGAGACAGATACACTGTGGTATGATCAAATGTAATGGACTTCTCTACTAGCAACAATGCAATGACCCAGGACAATTCAGAGGAACTTATGAGAAATAACACTATCCACATGCAGAGGAAGAACTGTGGGAGTAGACACACAGAAGAAAGACAACTGCTTGATCACATGGGTCAATGGGGATATGATTGGGGATGTAGACTCCAAATGATCACCCTAATGTAATTATCAATAATGTGGAAATAGGTCTTGATCAATGACACAAGCAAAACCCAGTGGAATTGAGTGTTGGCTACAGGGGGGTGGGGGAAGGGAAAAAACATGAATCATGTAACCATGGAAAAATATCCTAAATTAATTAAGTAAATTTTTTCAAATAAAAAAGATATATGGATTTAAAACTTAGTTATTTCAGTAGCAATGGGGATTTGAATAAGTTATTTTACCTTTCTGAGCCTCAATTTCTTCATCTGTAGAATGAGTATGGGATAAGAAGGAAATGAACATTTATTATTTGCTACTATGTGCCAAGCACTTAGCAAATACAATATCATATCAATTTTCACAGCAACCCTAAAAAGTGGTTGATATTTTTTTTTCATTTTACAGTTGAGGAAACTGATATGAATGGAGTTTAAAGAACTTGCCCAAGTTCACATAGGTAAGTATCTGAGATTGGATTTGAACTCAAATTTCCTTGACTCCAGGTCCATGAGGAATGGCAGTCATTATACTGCCTAAAAGGTTGTTTATACATATTAAATATTCTGTGATTTTTGTCATCATGGGGACTTCCTGAGTCTGAACTCTACTCCCAAATATTAACTGAAACTCAATCAACAAACATTTATAAAGCACCTATCATGTGTCAGGTGTTGTGCTAAATGTTGTCCACAAAGAGAGTACAATCTGATTATTGTTCATAGATAAAGTAAACTTGCTCAAAGTTTAAAAAATGGCAGAATCAGAGGAGGGAACTGAAAATCCAGGGATTCCCATTTCTAAGCCCTACTCTATATTCACTATGACATATTTGCAAACATATAAAACTCTTTGACTTCATAAATGCAAGAAATGGATGATGGATTTGAAGGAAGAAGCTTCCACTCACGTGACCTCCCCATATAAAGAATGCTGAGTTTCTTGCTTCCAGGAGAATCCTGATGAAGTATAAGGGGTGCCATGATACATATTCCACAGCTGATTCTGGTTGGCTAACCATTTAGTTGAGGGAAGACATGTTGATTGGCTTGAGAATGACCACAATGGCATATTAGCATGGGCCACAAACTTTTTTCCCCCAGTCTTAATGTGTTGTGAGAGACTGTGCAGAAAGGGGAATTGGAGTCAGAAATGCTTGTGCTTAAATCTGGCCTCAGACACTTACTACTGTATCATTTTGGTCAAGTCACTTAACCTTTTTTGACTCAGTTTCCTCACCTTTAAAATGGAGATAATAATAGCACCTAAGCACTCTATAAATATTAATCAATTTGTTAGCTATTTCTTTCTCTGAGGGCACATAGCCCCAAGACACATATGTCTTTTGTTTGTTCTTTTGCATTCTGGGTGAAGGAATTGGAACCTCACAACAAAGAGCAGAAATGCAAGGTGGAAACTCTGCTAGAGCAGTGTAGTATTACAGAGATCAGGTGAGGGGGGAGAAGATTTCAAGGATCCAAAGGGATGAGAAGTGTAATGAGTTGGAGATGCTGTGAGACCAAGAGGGAAAAGCAGAAACACAGGTGTGCCCCATTGCGAGAGATTTTTCTCTCGGTTTTTCACTGCAAGGGGAAGAAAGTGCTTCTATTCCCCAGGAAATATGCAGGAGAGGGAGAAAATAGCTCAGTACCGGTATATTCCAATTAATTATTGAGGAGACTGGCCTGGGAGCTGTGAGCATGCTAGTGTGGAAGGAGTGCCATGAGCTCAGAGAGACGAAGAGATTTAGAAAGAGTGGATATATAGGATGTGGGAATCCCAGCGGTGGAGGTAGGACTTGGCATGGGAGCCCAGGGAGTGACCTCAAAGTGAGAGCGAGGATGTCTGGGAGCCTTAGCCATTGGCATGAGTCTGGGGGTATCCAGGGAGAGAGCAGCACCTGACTAGGGCTGATACCTGGTTGCAATAGCCCTCCTCCCCCACCAAGCAGCATATGCCAGGATGATGGAGTGAGCTCTGTTGCTGATGAAAGCTATAAGATCAGATTTTGTCCAATACAATATATCTGAGTGACAGCTTCCGAGCTTCCTTCCAGATTCAGTTTCTGATGGAAATTGCCCTGGGCCTGGGGTTATACAAAATGATTTAGGGTCCTGGGTGTCATGATGGCAGAGAGGCTATGGATTTAGGATTAAATTGTGGGTCGGTGTTGGGGGCTTGGGGATGGGCAAAGGTGTTACTTTAATGTTCTTCACAGTATTTGACACCCAAATATTCCCTTCCCTACTCATGATTTGCCTCTTCTACCCTACCTTATTCAAATGGCAACCTTGAAGTACTATCATCCTCCTCCTTAGCTTAGGTGATTCTGAATAGATGGAGGAAATCACTAAACTATGCTTCTAGGTCCAACACGAAATGCACATTATTGAGTCTCAACCAGCCTTCGCTGTAGCAAGGCAATTATCTGATTAGTCCCTGACTGCCTAGACTACTCAACTCACCTAGTTATCCCAAATCATCTACTCTCTTCAAGTCTCTCACAGCATCCCTCCCGCACCTTCTCATCAGAGGACCCTGCTTCATACTTCAGTGAAAAAATAGAGGCCATTTGCCATTTTCCCTCTTCCTCTTCACCTCACATCACTCAGACTTTTCCCCCTCAGGATCTCTTTCTTTGCCTTGATATCTGATGAAGAAGTGACTCTTCTTGGAAAGGTCAACCTATCTACATATACTTTTGACTTCATCCTCTGCCATTTTTTCCAGCAATGCACTGTCACCATCAACCTCATAATCTCTAACCATTCATCTCTCCCTGTCTCATCGTTCATGTATTGTTAGTTAAAACATGCCCAAGGGGCAGCTAGGGGGCTCAGGGGATGGAGATGGATGATCCTTGGTTCAAATCTGACCTCAGACACTCCTTTTCTCTATGCCTCTGGGCAAGTCACAACTCCAGTTGCCTAATTCTCACCTCTCTTGTACCTTGAAACCAATACTTAGCATTGATTCTAAGATAAAAGGGAAAGGTTTTATTTTTTAAAATCCCAGTTCTGCCCCCTTCTCACACCCCTAAAAATGTTGCAAACAACAATTACCCTCACTAAATCAAAATATGACGACTCCTCATCACATAGCTCTCCTCCCTTTTCCACTCAGTTCCTTAAAATGCCTCTGCTTCTCTTCCTTTCATGATTTAAACTCTCTGAAATCTAACCCTTTTGACCCCTTCACAATGTTCTCTCCAAAGTTACTAATTATCTTTTAATTGTCTAATTTAATGGCCTTTTCTCAGTTTCCTTATTGACCTTGAGACAGCATTTGACATTCTTGACTGTCTTTTCTCAAACAGGAGGGGAAGTTGGGAAAACCAGCCCAAAGTCTACATAAACATGCACACACATGTATTCACACTTGCATATACACATACATATATATGTGTATATACATAATCCATTTATAGTTATACAAGAAAAATGTGTCCATACACGCACATACCCATTGACAGACCAGTTTCTAGAGTTTGTCTAATTACATATTCTTCTAATTGTATTTACATAACAGAGAGTGTTCATCCACCTGGTTTCTCCTTAATGGTTGCCCATGTGAAACTCTTTTGTAATGGACAACTCTTTATAAGAAGCTCTGCAGTGTTATAAGGATTGAGACCACTTTGATTAAAAGAATAAGGATCCTATAAAATTTGTCCACAATTTGTCCAGTCTATAATGGTGGACTAGAAGAGATAAGGTTAAATTTGATAGGGATTCAACTTCCTGCACTCACGGAAATTTAAACACACACACACACACATACACACACAAATAAAAAGTACCAGCAAAACAGATGTTTTGTGTAGGATGGAGAAGTCATGGGGAGAATTAGGTCATGTGAAAATGAACTTGGGGATTCTAGTGATCTAAAAGCTAAATATTAGTCAATAGAGATATGTGACAACTCAATGAGTTGATGTCAATTTGGTCTGCATTTCCTGGAATAGCTAGAGTACTAATTTTGCCCCACTTTGTCTAGATCTGCATACCACATTTCTAAAAAAGGACCTAAAGCGAGAAGATGCATTGCTATGTAATGCATATAGATTAAATGAATTGTGGATGCTTAAGACTGGAGAAGAGAAGATTTGGAGGTGGGATTAAACTAGATGTATGATTTTATCAATGGAGGGAACTTCTGGTGAAGACCTTCCTCTCCCAATATTCTCTGAATGATGGAGTATTGAGAGGTTGTAATATGCCCATTGTCATGAATATAGTATATATCAAAGATAGGGCTTGAACCAAGGTCTCCTTGATTCTTAGGCCAATTCTACTAAAAGTGAACTGTTATTTAGGAGTAACATCAACCTTGCAATATTTTAAGAGTTGTCATGAAGAAGAGATTACAGTGGTCTGATTAGCCTTGGAAAGATTAGAATGTGGAAATTACAGGGAGGAAAATTTTGACTCAACATACAAAGAAATATTTTCTTAGAATTACAAATTATTTGCCTGAGGGAATAATGAATTCTCTGTCACCAGAAATTTTGAGCAGAAGACTTGATGGTAGAATTTCTAGAGGAGAGAGTAGGAGTTAGACTATGTGACCTCTGAGATCTTGTCCAAATTGATATCTTCAAGATACAATATGTTCCTGCATTACCCAAGATAGATTCTATCTCCTTATTAATAATGTAACCTAGCAATTGGTATTATTATCATTCTCTTTGTCCCGTTATTTCATTTGGTTCCCTGATCCATTTTGTTTGATTGTATTGCTCTATGGTCCATTTGTAATAATTACAAATATAATAATAATATATAGTTTTACTAAACGTGTTTGTATTATATATTACATATTTTATAATACAATGAAAAAAATCAACCTCAGAATTCAGAAAAGTCACTAAATTTGTTAACCAGAACCTTTCTGGTCACCTTGGAAAGTCCTTGGAGCTAAATAGTCTAACAGAGAGCATTTAAAAACAATACTTAAAAGCATCAATAACAGCCTTCTATACTTAAAAATATGAAAAATCATTTGATGAATCTCTCTCCTCATTAACCCAAGTGCTGACACTTTTAACTTGTTTCATTGATTTCTTGGAGAATTTTCTCTAAAAGATGATTAACTCTTGGGGGCAACTGGGTGGCTCAGTAGATTGAGAGCCAGGCCTAGAGATGGGAAGTCCTAGGTTCAAATCTGGCCTCAGCCACTTCCCAGCTTTGTGACCCTGGGCAAGTCATTTGACCCCCATTGCCTAGCCCTTACCATTTTTCTGCCTTGGCGCCAATACACAGTATTGACTCCAAGACGGAAGGTGAGGGTTTAAAAAAAAATAAGATGATTAACTCTTGAAGAATCTACTTATATTCATTCTTGGTAGGACAAAGGAGTGGATAAGAAAGTGTAGAATCCAGGATGGTTTGTCATCACACATTCCCTAAAAGAGAAAGAGAAGACAAATTGGCATAGTCTGATATATATCATATGTTTGGGTAAGCAGGTTTCCAGGCATTCAGAAACAGAACAGGTACTAGCCTGAAGCCCCAAATAATAAAAGATGATTAGAAAATTATCAATAAATAAATTAGGAAGACTCAAATATAAACATTTCAAAAACAGAAAGAAAGTAGGAAGCTGTGTAACAATGCAGATCAATAGATCTCCAAAATTCTTCAGTTAATCACTCTACTAGTAATCTTTGATACCCCAATATATGTATTTCTCTCTTTATAAATTATATGAATGTTTTACTGTATTAATAACTGTGTAATTATGCAAAGTGACATAAAATATACATTTTACAATACTGAGATGAAGTAGAAATATTATAGATTGTATAAACTAAATTGCACAGGATAAGTAGATATATTTTGATCTGTTTTTAGGATATCATTCCACCATCTTTCCCCCTAAACCTCTTCCAAATTTCCCTATTCCTTTTGATGGTACCATCATCCTTCTAGTCACTGAGATTTTCAACCTCAGGACTAGACTTTTCACTCTTATTTACCCCATAAAGCTTTTTAGTTTCCAAATCAAATTTCATCATTTCTACTTATATGATATTTCACAGATATATACATGCACAATACATCTATGTCTGTCTGCCCCTCTATTGATAACACTCCCTCCATTCACATAGTTCAGACCCTTATCACAGATTATATTATCTTTCTCCAAAATATATATCTCTCTTTTTAAACTTCCTTATTCTGATCGCAGAGAAAAATAATAATGAAGGGGAACCCTTATAATTTTCAGATAATTGGGCTAATAGCATGGGTGTATACACACAGAGACATAATATTTATATAGAGATTATATTTATACATATGTATATATAAATATTCAAATATGAATATATTTTGTGTACATATCTTAACATCTTGTTATTTTATATTAATAGGAGTAAAATTCTCAGGAGACTGTATATAATTATTTATTAGATAGTGAAAAAGATTTTGAGAAAAAGGCACATAGAAAAATGGCTGTGCTTAGCTAAGCTGAGTTTGCCTCTCATCTTATGTCTTCATTTGCTCATCCAGAAAGTTCATGGGAGCTGCCCCTGCCAAGAAAAGTCAAAAGGCTAGAGTGCCACTTCCTAGCCCAAAGATCAGAACAAGTTGCCCCACCACGGGAGTCCCCAGACTGAAACCCTAGCTGTTTCTTCAGTCCCTAATGTATAACCCTAGTAACATCACTCCTTTTGGATCTCCATGGTTGGACAGACTTGACCTCAGGCCATATCAGGCCAGTTTTCCAGATGCCAGGAGTCACAAGGGACCAGAGGCAAATTTCTTCCAAGATTCCAGGTAGCCAGGTGGTGTCTGGCACCCTCCCATAGTACATATACATGCCCAATCAAAGAGTAGGGCTGAAACTGACTGGAATGGATTTTCAAGCCTTTCCTTTCTAAAAGGAAAGAGGGGTGAAAATGTTTATTAAATTCATACTATATATATATATATATATATATATATATATATATATATATACATGTCTCTATCTAATGATGAAAATAAGGAAACTAAATGAGGATAAATACAAAAGGATAGCTTTGACCTTTAAGAATAGTGTTATATATACTAAATCTCAGAATTAACCAAGAATCGTACAACAAGAACAATTTTAGGCAGGGTAGGGAAAAGAGCCATGTCAAAGGAGGTATGAGATCTCTGTTTTAAATGTCTAGGGAAATGACAGTAAGAAGGAAAAGTCCATAAGGTTTTACCAAGAAAATCCCATTCTAACTTATTAATCTTTAGATATTTGGTCTCTATATTTCATCAAAGAATTTGATAGATGCTCTCCATGAGCAAGATGGAGGGATGTGTTAGATGATTGTGCAATTAGATGAATTTCAAATTGATTGAATGAATATAGTCAAAGAGTTTATGGGTTGTTGGAATGATGTCAAGTTGGAGGGAGAACTTTAGTGCAGTGCCCCAGGGATCCATATTTTAGCATACAGAGCTAAGTGTTTTTATTAATGCCTTATTAATGCCTTGCAAAATGGCATCAATTGCAAACATATCCAATTTAGAGATAGCATTAAGCTAGGAGGGATATCTGACACATTAGATGACAGAACCAAGGTAAAATTCTCAATAGGCAAGGATGGTAGGTCAAATCTAAATTGACCAAGTTTGAAGGTAATAAATATAAGCCTTATATTTTTGGCTTAAAAATGTTAATGTCATTTGCTTAAAATGGAGGAAGCATAACTAGACAATACTTTATATGAACAATGATCTTCAAACTCAAGAGAGGACATGGGAAATCTACAATGCTAATACACTCTTATGGCTTATTAAGAAGAGCATGAAGTCCAGTACAGAAGAACAAATTAGTTACACTCTGCTTTGCCATGGTCAATATGTGTAGACTATTATGTTTGATTTTGCCTGACACATTTTACAATAAATATTTTATAAGCTATGACAAATCCACAGGGTTGCCAGGAAGGTAAAGATACTGAAGATCTTGTCATATGATGATACACTGAAAAAACTGGGGATGTTTTTAGGGAAGACTCATAGCTTATATGATAACTGAACTGAAGTATTTGAAGGACAGTCATGTGGAAGGAGAATTACACTTACTTGGTCCCAAATAACAGTGTTAGGGACAGTGAGTAGGATTTACTGCAAACTCTATCAGCTCTTTCTTTGGAAATTATTAAATCTTTTATCAACAGGTCTTTGGAATTGTTTTAGATTACTGCATTTTTGAGAATAGTTAAATCCTTTATAGTTGATCAATACACAATATTGCTGTTATTATGTAGTGTTGTCCAGGTTCTGCTCACTTCATTTTGCATCACTTCATATGTCTTACCAGATTTTCCAGAAGTCATCATGCAAGTCTTTCCAAGTATTTTTTTTCTGAAAGCAACCTACTCAGCATTTCTTATACCACAATAGTATGTCATTACAATCATATACCACAGAGTGTTCATCCATTCTCCAATTGATGGGCATTCCCTCCTTTTCAAATTATTTGCCACCACAAAAATAGATGCTATCTATTTTTGTATATATAAATCCTTTTTCCTTTCTTCTTTTTCTTTTGATCTCTGGGATATAGATGTAGTAGTAGTATTGCTAGACCAAAGGGTACAGATAAGTGATGGCAAACCTTTTAGAAATGGAGTGCCAGCCCCACCCCCACCATATTCCCAAGACTGAGTGTCATGCATCTCCCCTCAGTGACCACGTGCCATGCCACTTCCCTCAAGTGTTGAGAGCACCCGGCCCCGCCCCCCCTTACCACACACAGGAAAGGGGGAAAGCTCTCCTTTTGGGCTACTAGGAGGAGGGGCAGGTGAAGTGATGAATGTCCTTAGTGAGTATAGAGAGGGGAAGGGCAGTGGTCTGAGTGCTCTGCTCCCTTCCAGCTCTGCCACCTGTGCTCCCATTGGGCTGCTGGGCAGAGAGGCTGGGGATGTGAAAAAAATGTCCTCAGGCATGATGGAGAGGGGGACTGCAACTCTACTCGTGTCCCTCTGTCTTTCTAGTAACAAACTTGGAGGGTGGGAGAGTGGGGTGGCTGCATTGCCCACAAAAAAAGTGCTCTATGTACCATCTTTGATACTCATAACTTGGATTCTCCATCACTGACAAAGACAGTTTTACAGTGGTTTGGGCATAGTTCTAAACTGCTCTCCAGAATGGTTGGATCAGTTTACAATTCTACCAACAATATATTAGTATCACAATTTTTCTGTATCCCCTCTGTAAAAATAAAATATTATATTTTAGGAGATTTATTAATGATCATTAGAAGTAAAGGAATAAAGAGAATACAAAATAAAGACAGCATGCCCATGACTGATTAACCCATTTAAAATCCCCATTCTTAGCTCACCACTGCCACCATGCTGGCTGCAAGTCCAACAAAGAGGCCCAAGAGGACTGCCCACTCACTAATATCCTCTGTCTCCCGGAAGTACGTAATGACAGGAAGTCAAAGGGCTCCCTGGAAATGTAGTTCTTTTTTAAGGTTAACAGATTTTTTATTATACACCTCCAGCATGTTATTTTCTTTTTCTATTATACTAGCCATCCTTCTAAGTGTTCAGTGGTACCTCAAAATTGTTTTAATTTGCACTTCTCTAATCAATATTGCTAAAGAGCATTTGTATATGACTAGATAGTGCTGAGTATTTTCTTTGAAGACTTCCTATTCACATAACAACCATTTTGCAATTGTAGAAAATACCATAGGTACATTTATATATATACATATATGAATTTAGATATATTGATATATAGATATTTGACTCAGTTCTCTAGAGAGACTTGTAAATTTTTTCACCATTATGATTACTGTGTATTACTCTCCATCCTATCCTCTCCCTTATCCTTTATACTCTTCTTTCATTCTGTCCATTCTCAAAAGTATTTATCTTCTGACCACTACATCCCCTAAATTGTTCTCTTTTCTATTATCCCCAACCCTTTCTCTTATCTCCTTATCTCCCTACTTTCCTATAGTTTAAGATAAGATTCTATAGCCAACTAATTCTGTATATTATTTCTTTTTTGAGCCAATTCCAATAAGAGTAGTGTTCAATCACTCCTTTCTCTATCTCCCCTATTTTCCCCTCCACTGGAAAACTCTTCCATTCCTCTTTTAAAATTAAAAAAAATTACTTAATTTTGAATATTTTCCCATGGTTATATAATTCATATTATTTTCCTCCCCCCCCCCCGAGCTGATAAGCAATTCCACTGGGTTATACATGTATCATTGTTCAAAACCTATTTTCATATTGTTCTTAATTGCAATAAAGTGATCATTTAAAGTCCAAATCCCCATTCATATATACATATATATATATATATATATATGTACCCATCAAACCATGTTATCAATCATATGTTTTTCTTCTGCATTTCTGTTCCCACATTTGTTTTTCTGGATGTGGATAGTGTTCTTTCTCATAAGTCCCTCAGAATTACCCTGGATCATTCCATTGCTGCTAGTAGAGAAGTCTATTACATATGATTGTGCCACCGTGTATCTGTCTCTGTGTACAATGTTCTCCTGGTTCTGCTCCTCTCACTCTGCATCAGTTCCTGGAGGTCATTCCAGTTCACATGGAATTCCTCCAGTTCATTATTCCTTTTAGCCCAATAGTATTCCATCACCATCAGATATCACAAGTTCTTCAGCTATTCCCTGATTGATGGACATCCCCTCATTTTCCAAGTTTTTGCCACCACAAAGAGTGCAGCTATGAATATTTCTCTACATGTATTTTTCTTTCTTATTGCTTTGGGGTATAAAACCAGCAGTGGTATTGCTGGATCAAAGGATGGGCATTCTTTTAAAACCCTTTGGGCATAGTTCCAAATTGCCTTCCAGAATAGTTGAATCAATTCACAACTCTACCAGCAATATATTAGTGTCCTATCATTCCTCTTTTATGTGGGATCATTTACTCCATGATTTACCCTCAATGCAGTGTTTCCTTTAATTTTATTTTTGTTAGATATCATCCCATCATATTCAACTCATACCTTTATTCTCTGTTTATGTATACTCTAAACTACTCTACTACTCTACTGATGATAAAATTCTTAAGTTACAAGAATCATCTTTTCATTTAGGGATGTAACCATTTTAACCTTGTTAAATGTCTTTTGATTTCTCTTTCCTATTTCTCTTTTTTATTCTTCTCTTGAGTCTTATATTTGAAAGTTGAATTTTCTATTCAGTTCAGCTTGTTTCATCATGAATATGTGAAAGTCCTCTTTCCACTGAATGCTCATTTCTTTTCCTGAAGGATTTTTCTCCCTTTTGCTGGGTAGGTGATTCTGGGTTGAAGTCCTACATCCATTGCCCTCTGGAATATATTCAAGGCCCAACAATCCTTTAAAAAAAAGAAACTGCGAAATCTTGTGTAATTCTGAGTCTCCATAGTATTTTTTTTCAATTTTTTTCCTTTTCTTTTTTTAGACAATTTAGAACATTTTTCCTTGGTTGCAAAAATCATATTCTTTCCTTCTCTTCCCTCCCCCCACCCTTTCTGTAGCCAACAAGCAATTCCAATGGGTATTGCATGTGTCCTTGATAAAAACCTATTTCCATGTTGTTGATGTTTGCACTAGGATGTTCATTTACAGTCGACATCCCCAATCATATCCCCTTGACCCATGTAATCAAACAGTTGTTTTTCTTCTGTATTTCTACTCCCACAGTTTTTGCTGTGAATGTTGATAGTGTTCTTTCTCATAGATCCCTCTGAGTTTTTCAGGATTACTGCATTGCCACTAATGGAAAATTTCATTATATCTGATTGTTCCACAGTGTATCAGTCTCTGTGTACAATGTTTTCCTGGTTCTGCTCCTCTCACGCTGCATCAATTCCTGCAGGATATTCCAGGTCACATGGAATTCCTCCAATTTATTATTCCTTTGAGCACAATAGTATTCCATCACCAAAATATACCACAATTTGTTCAGCCATTCCCCAATTGATGTCCATCCCCTCGTTTTCCAATTTTTTGCCACTGCAAAGAGTGCAGCTATGAATATTTTTGTACATGTCTTTTTCCTTATTATTTCTTTGGGGTACAAGCCCAGCAGTACTATGGCTAGATCAAAGGGCAGACAGTCCTTTAGTGCCCTTTGGGCATAGTTCCACATTTCCCTCCAGAATGGTTGGATCAATTCACAACTCCACCAGCAATGAATTAATGTCCCAAGTTTGCCACATCCCCTCCAGCATTCATTACTTTCCTTTGCTGTCATGTTAGCCAATCTGTTAGGTGTGAGGTGATACCTCAGAGTAGTTTTGATTTGCATCTCTCTGATTATAAGAGATTTCGAACATTTTTCATGTGTTTATTAATAGTTTTGATTTATTTAGATAAAAATTGCCTATTCATGTCCCTTGCCCATTTATCAATTGGAGAATGGCTTGATTTTTTGCACAATTGATTTAGCTACTTGTAAATTTGTGTAATTAGACGTTTCTCTGAGGTTTTAGTTATGAAGATTTGCTTCCCAATTTGTTACTTCCCTTCTAATTTTGGTTACATTGGTTTTGTTTGTAGAAAAACTTTTTAATTTGATGTAATCAAAATTATTGATTTTACATTTTGTGATTTTTTATAACTCTTGCTTGGTCTTAAATCTTTCCTTTCCCAATGATCTGATTTGTATACTATTCTGTGTTCACCTAATTT
The DNA here is from genome assembly GCF_027887165.1 of Monodelphis domestica. Lineage (NCBI taxonomy): Eukaryota > Metazoa > Chordata > Mammalia > Didelphimorphia > Didelphidae > Monodelphis > Monodelphis domestica. Next base: position 256,780,016 of record NC_077232.1, read on the forward strand.
ACTTATAGTTTCCTTCTTCATATTCAAGTCATTCACCGATTCTGAGTTTATCTTGGTGTTGGTTGTGAGGTGTTGATCCAAACCTAATCTCTCCCATATTATCTTTCAATTTTCTGAGCAGTATTTGTCAAATCATGGATTTTGGTCACAAAAGCTGGGATCTTTGGACTGATCATAGACTGTCTTGCTGAGGTCACTTACCCCAAGTTTATTCCACTGATCCACCTTTCTGTCTCTTAGCAAGTACCAAATTGATTTGATAACAACTGCTTTATAGTGTAGTTTGAGATCTGGGACTGCAAGACCACCTTTGCTTTTTTTTTTCCCATGATTTCCCTGGATATCCTTGATCCTTTGTTCTTCCAAATGAACTTTGTTATGTTTTTTTCTAATTCAGTAAAAAAGTTTTTTGGTAGTTTGATGGGTATGACACTAAATAAGTAAATTAATTTGGGTAGGATTTTAATTTTTATTATGTTAACTCATCCTAACCATGAGCAATCAATGCTTCTCCAATTGATTAGATCTAGTTTTAATTGTGTGGAGAGTGTTTTGTAGTTGTGTTCATAAAGTTCCTATGTATGCTTCAGCAGATAGATTCCTAAGTATTTTATATTGTCGAGGGTGATTTTAAATGGAATTTCTCTTTCTAATTCTTGCTGCTGAGATGTGTTGGAGATATATAGAAATGCTGATGACTTATGTGGGGTTATTTTGTATCCTACAACTTTGCTAACGTTGTTAATTATTTCCACTACCTTTTTAGTTGATTCTATAGGATTCTTTATGTAGACCATCATGTCATCCACAAAGAGTGACAGCTTGGTCTCCTCATTACCTATTTTGATACCTTCAATTTCTTTTTCTTCTCTAATTGCTACAGCTAGTGTTTCTAGTACAATGTTAAATAATAGAGATGATAATGAGAATCCTTGTTTCACTTCTGATGTTATTGGGAAGTTTATCCACATTGCAGATGATATTTGCTGATGGTTTTAGATATATACTGTTTAGTATTTTTAGGAAAGGCCCTTCTATTCCTGTGCTTTCTAGTGTTTTTCTCTATGGTATTTAAATGATTTCTTTTTGGCTGATTATGATATTTTCTCCTTGATCTTGGACTTCTGGAATTTTTCAATAATACTCATGGAAGTTTTACTTCTGGGTTCTCTTTCAGGAGATGATTAGTGAATTTTTTAATTCCTGTTTTATTCCCTGGTTCTAGAATATCAGGGTTGTTTTCTTTCATAATATTTTGAAAGATGTCTATGCATTTTTTAAACCCTTACCTTATGTCTTAGAATTAACACTATGGCTAAGCAATGGGGGATGGAGGGAGTTATGAAATGCCCAGGATTACATAGCTAGGAAATACCAGAGTTCAGATTTGAAAATGGGACTTCCTCTCTTTGGGCCTGACTCTCAATCTACTGACCCACCTACCTTCCTCCCCTACGCATTTTTTATCATAGCTTTCAGGTAGTCCCATACTTCTCAGATTATCCCTCCTGGAACTATTTTCTATCTAGATCACTTGTTTTTTTGATGATATATTTCAAATTTTTCCTATTTTTCAATTTTGATTTTGTTTTATTATTTCTTGATGTTTTATAGTGTCATAAGATTCCACTTACTCAGTTTTAATTTTTAGAAATTATTCTCTTCAGTGGATTTTTGCCTCTTTTGCCATTTGACTAATTCTATTTCTTAAGGTGTTCTTTTCTTCACAATTTATTTTTGTTCCTCTTTAATGAAGCTATTGACTCTCTTTTCATAACTTTATTGTATCCCTATTATTTATTTTCCTAATTTTTCTCTATTTCCCTTATTTTTATTATTAAACTTATTTATGAGCCCTTCCATGAATTTATTTTGGTCCTATTACCAGTTCATACTTTTCTTTGAGATTTTGCATGGACATATGTATGGATTTTGTTCTGTTCTTCTGAGTTTGTGTTTTGGTCTTCCCTGTCACCATAGTAACTTCTTATGACCAGTGAGTGCATTGTCTCTAGCTTCAAGCTTTTCTTGCTACTATTTTCAGAGTTATCTCTTGGAGTCCATAAGTTTATAGTTCTTTTAAGGTGGTATGATCTGTGTAGAAGTGTGGTCATGGGCCTGGATTATACCCTGGTCTATGAGCAACCATAATCATTCTTCTCTACTCTCAAACTGTGACCAAGCTCTTGTATCCCTGCAGCTACAAGTACTATTGAATTGAGTGTTCCTCTTACCTCTAGAATTGTGACCTGGCACAGTGTGTATGCAATATGAGGGTCAGCAAAGGTAACTCTGTTGTCTCCTTCTGATCAGTCTTTTGTCCCTTTCACCATCTGTCAGCTCAAAAGATATTACTGTTAAACTCCCCCTAAGACTTGCTTCTGGCACTCCAACAGGGTTTGGGCTTCATGGTGAATGCTGGGCACCAAGTCCAAGCAACATTCCAATGTGACATATCTTTCCCTGCTGGCATCCTAATTTGGCTTTGGCTGGGAAATTCTATTACCTGAACTTTTTGATGGTTCTGATGATCTGGAATTTGATGTGAAACATTATTTTACAATTATTTGGAGGTCTATATTTAAGATCTCAAGTCAAGCCCCTGGCTTTCCTCTGTCACCTTGGTTCTACCTCCAAATCAAGGTATTGTTAGAGGGTCTATTTTTTAATTTGAAAAATTTAATTTCTTAAATTTCCCTCTTATATATCCTCCCTTTCAGAGAATCACCTTCTCTATAAGAGATATTTTTTTAAATTATCAAATCTGATTAATTAAATGAAAAAAAAAGTGACAATTCAGTATTCCAAAACTATGGATGTTTACCTTTGAGGAATGGGGAGGGGAAGTATCTTCTCATTTCTCTATTTTGGGGAACTAACCTTGATTTTTCTTTTGTTTTTATGGATTCCAAACCCTCAACCAAGAAAAATGATGCCATTTCCCTCTCCACATATTTGACTACTTCCTTTCTTTATCAAATAATTTTTTTATTTTATTTGTGAAGAAACTTTTCAATTTAATGCAGCCAGAATTATTTGTTATCTTTTGCTGTATCTATTCCTTGCTTAGTTAATATTTAACCTTCTACCCTATGAAAGACATATGATTTTTTTCTTAATTCTTTAATAATAAGATATTTAACTTTCAGTTTTTGCATCTATTTTGAATATATTGTTAATCAAAGCCTGATTTCTGCCAAATTGTTTTTTAGTTTTCTTTATGGTTTTATTGAGTAGGGAAATTTTCCTAAGTATTATAGGTTTGAGACTATGGAAAACTGGGTTATGGAGACCCATTATTTCTAATTGTACCTTTTTTAGTCTGTTCCATTGATCTACTTTTTTATTTTAAGCAAATGACAAATAATTTTGATGATTTCTGCTTCATAATAAAATGTGTGTTGTAGCATGTCTTCTGAATATTTATTTTGAATGTTGAAATAGATCAGAGATTGAATTTGGACTCAGGTCCTATAATTTTAGAGTCTGTACTCTTTTCGGTCTTCTATATTGCCTTTTATATGGAATTGTAGTTTATTGTAAATTTGTAAAGGCCCTGAGCATTTCTGATCCTACACCAGAGACTGAAAACTAAAATCATGCCAAAATTATTTTTTACATTAGTCTCTCTACAGAATGATATGTAACTGGAAACAAATTCATAGAATCTGTAGAGAGTATTCAAAGATCATCTAATCCAACTCCTTCATTTTAAAGCAGAGGTCCACAAATGTTAACTAACTTATAGATATAGGTAACATAAGAAAAAAATTGAGACTTGAACATGTCTTATAACTCAAAAGCCAGTAAACTTTCTACTTTTCCCCAGAGTATTTTGTAAAGACTTGTTGCTGAAGAGTATGTACCTTTGTTATGGACCTTCCATTACGGATACTATATCCTGTTCCTAAGAGCTAAAGTTTGGGAGCTGGGGGTGTCAGTCTGGTTGATGAAACCAAATCAAATAAATTAGGTACACTAGAAATTCAACTAGCAAATCAGATAACACTTTTGAGGAAGACAGATGTTCTCAGAATTTTTTGAACTGTTCAAGCTGGTCTTGCTCAATTCTTATGAAATTAGTTTCACAGCAACTTAAGCTTTCTTACTGTTTGTCTGAAAGGATCTTCAGCTTGAAAATCTTTAATTTTATCTCTTCATTCTTTTCTTACTTTTTTGTCAAGTTTAAATAAGCCAGTTCCTTCCCTTATTCTTTGCTACGATTATTTTCACTGATGGATGGACATTCTGCTTGACTGTGGCTAAGCTGTATAGAAACTACATGATTATCTTCTTCCACTTGCCTCAAAAGCCATGACTCATGCCATGACTCACGTTGGTTTTCCTCCTCTTTACTTCGCTCAATCCATGAAGCCCTATAATGTCTGTAAAGTCCTGTTTTGACCATCAATGTATTCACATTTACTCACCATTCAAAATATGAGACCTTGAAAATTGCCAGTAGCCATTCTTTCCTATTTGCACATCTATTTCAAAGAAGAAAGAATGGATTAATTCAGGTCAATTCTTTTAACATTCTTCCTTTTTATCTGAACCTTTGTTAGGGTTTCCTAATTATTTTGCATATATCCAGGCTCTATTCCTTCTAATTTCTCCTCCATTCATTCCTATCCCTTACCAAACCCCCACCCTCAAAAAAAAAACCCCTACCTAAACCTAAGTTTTATCATATTTCATTCTTGGTAACTTCTAGTAGCTCCCTAGTGTCTTTAGGATAAGTTGTAAACTTCTTAATCTTGACATGGGCACTGTACCCCCAGAAACCAAGGCAAAATAATATCAGGGAAACTCCCTTGCCTTTGCATCCTAGAAACACCTAATGACCCCCCCTAGGGTCCTGCGATGTTTATCTCCTAGCCCCTTGTCCAGGGTCTTGCATGTTAATTAATGACTGTCAAAATGAATGTCATGCCAGATGTCTTTTTAGGTGATGTAAGTGATCCTTTTACTTGAATCAGGAATGGATCTTTTAATGTGAAGGAGAGAGCTATTTCCAAAAAGAGATCATGGAAGAGAAGCTAGTGAGTTTTGAGTAGAAAAAAATGAAGAATGGGAAACTGTTATTTCTAGGAATGTCTAAGAGTAGTTGGTTGGTCATTTCATTCATAGTCAATATGTATTTAGGCTACAGAATCAAAGATTCAGACAGGTAAGGGTCCTTAGAAACATCTACTCCAATCCTTTTATTTTACAAATGAAAAAACTAAGGCAGTTTCTTTGGTCACTTGGTTCAAATTGCCAGGCACTTTGCTAAAAGCGAGGGATACAAAGAAAAACACTCAAGGAGTTTACATTCTAATGGAGGAGACAATATATACATGAGTAGGCATTTACAAGATATATTCAGAAAAGATGGTAGATGTAATCTCAGATAGGAAGAACTAGCAGCAGAGGAACCAGGAAAGGCCCACTGCAGAAGTTCCTTGGCTGAAGGGGTGTGGGAAGGTATGGGGAACTTGAGAAGAGATGAACAGGTTTAGAAGAGCTTCTGTGCAAAGTAGGATAGTAAATATATCTAAAATAACAGAAGCTTTGTTGTGATGTGGGAAAAAATTACAGTTAAATAACAGAAAAAAAATTAGTGACCCTAGTCAGCTATTTTCTGGTGATCATAAGTGAATAGGAGTGAAAGAGGTGGGAGTAATTCATGGTTTAGTTTTAAAGAGGTATCATTGGTGATAGGGAAAGGTACAAGGAATTTGAGAGCAATGGAGAGTGTAGAAATGAGGCCCTTCACCTGAAAATAAGATAAAGAATAGAGAAGACTCCCTTTAGTGTTTATCTCCCCATAAAGGATTTTCACATTTCATGAATATGGAAGTGTTCATTTATGCAAGATAGCAAAATCAAGGGTGTGATTATCATTGTGCATAGCTAAGGTAGAGTGGAGAGATGGGTCAAGGGAACTGAGTAGAATGAGAAACCAATTAGTTCAGATATTTGAAGGAGTATTGATATGTTGAGTGAAGTTCTCTATTATAAAGGTAGGAGATGTGGAAGAGATAACTGATATTCAGATGCAATTCATTAAGGAAAGAAGGAGAATGTCAAAGGATCAATAGAGAATAGCCACTGGCATCTATATTAGGTGATAAATTTAGATTGCTTGAAGGTGGTAGAGTAGAAATCAGGAAATTACAATGGAGAATACTGACTCCTCAGTCATGATCCAAATGTGATGAAGAGACCATGAGGGAAAGAGTATAAAGAAAGAGCAGTCAATTACTGGAAGGAATGCTGAATGGATGGCCAAAGAAAATCAGGAGGGAGCCATGTTGTACTGAGGGCCATGAGATGGAAAGAGTGAGAAAGAATAAAATTTATTGTGAAAGAAAGTTGGGCAATTATAGAATAGGCATTCCAGAGAGCATTGTCAAAGGGGTGGAGTGGTAGTGGGAATGGGGAGGTTGGCAAGGATCTGTTGTATAGGTATAATAGAGTTGCAATTTGTGGGTAAAGAACACAGCGTGTGTGTATATATATATATATATATATATATATATATATATATATATATATATGTTGGCAGTCAGTAGAATTTGAACTCAAGTCCTCTAACTCCAATGTTGTTGTTTGTTTTTCTGGAAGCTATTTAAGATTAGAAGTTTTAGACTCCTTCATATTTTCCTTCACATTTGCACCATTTAAAAAAAAATAGCTTGAAGAACTTTTGCAATGCCATGAAGATAAAACTGTTTGAATTATCATCATGTTTGGATGACAGTAACTCCCACAGGTGTGGCCTCTACTGCCTTTGCCAGTGCTTGTATTTTTACACATTATTGCTTAAAAAAACAAAACAAAACAAAATATCTATAGTTAGGCAATCTGTGATCTTATTTCTATCTCCCACTCCCATTCTAAATATACTTTTCTTCAATGACATCATGAACAAAGATTGCTAGTGTTCCTTGATTGATAAAATATAGGCCATTCTGTAACTTCAGTCCCATATGTTAAGCTTTATCCCATACAATCTTGCCAATTTGTAGGTGTCGTAATGTACTAGAAAATGATTGTTCAGAAGTTGCTACTTATTATTGGGAAAAAAAAGAAAGCATTCTTAAAAATCTTTCCAATCCATTTGGATCTTGCTACATGATTCCTTGAATGAGTTGACTCATCCCTAGCTTTTTCACACCAATATGCTTTTTACATAGACTGATTCAGAGGGAAAAGCAAACCCAGCACAGAAACTGAGTCTCAGCCAAAGTAAATATTGGGCCAAAGAAATCAGCATTTCTTCCTCTGAGTTCACTGTCACTGAGCAGAAAGTGGACTCCACAGACACAGGTGCCCTCAAGTCTCATCGAATGGGGAGTGGAGAGAAGGTCCAGGGATGGGGAGACCTTGACACAACCAATCACAGAATTCTGGATTGGAAAGGCTCAGAGAAGCTGGAAGATAGAAAATGCCATAAAAATGCGTCAAGTTAATTTCACGCTTTCCCACCTTCAACTTTTGCGTAAATTAAATTTAATGCTCCTCAACCTCAGCAGTTTGCACGCAAAACAGCAGCACGTGGGTTGGCCTGATGGAGATAAAAGGGGCTTGGTGTTATTTGCAGAATGGTGAAGAAATATTTGTTCAGCAATCATTGCTATACATTAATTAAAAGATCCCCCTCCATCCCACCTTACACCTTCCTGGAAAAAAAAAATAGAATTTAGTCTTAGGTCAGAGAACTGCCTGGGGATATTTTAAAATGAAGATTTGTGGGTTGTATGGAATCATCCTTACCTACCCCTGAAATTAAATAGTTAATCAAAGGGACTAAATCAAGTTCTAAATATTCAAGCTTTGCTTGTGCAAACTTTAGTATGGAAGCTCCCATAGGACAAAATTGTGTACAGTGTGTATAATGAACTGGAAAATCAGAGGGTGGAAAGGGTCCTCAAGCCCCCCATTATCTAACATCCAGATGAATAATTCAGGACTTGCAGTTACCTAATTGAGGGTCAACTTTTGCTTGAAGATCACTCATGGGAGGGGACCCTCTATTTCCAAAGCAACCCATTTCACTTTGGGACAGCTCTGATTGATAGGAAAGAGACAGTTAGGTTGCTCAGTGGATAGAGTTCTGGTCCTGGAGTCAGGAAGTTCAAGCATAACCTCAACTACTTACTAGCTGTTTGTCTGTCTGTCTAATCCACTGGAGAAGGAAATGTAGACCACACCAGTATCTTTGGCAAGAAAATCCCCTGAACACTCCAGGCATGCTATGATCCACAGGGTCACAAAGAGTGTTCAATTGGATAAAAGTGTAAATATGTAAAGAACTGGGTAGGATACACTTAAGATACATAGACAGTAGAGGAAAGGGAATCTCATGGGGGAAGACACTTGCTGCTGGCTAGGGAGACTGGAAAAAGCCTCCATCAGAAAGACAGATTTCAGCTGATTTTTGAAGGAAGCCAGGGAAGTCGTGAGCCAGATGTGAGGGGGCAGAGAATTGTAGGCTTGGAGTAGTGTGTGCAAAGGCTGTTGGAGGCTGAGATGGAGTGTTCTGTCTGAGGGATGGGGAGTGGGTCCATACAGTTTCATCCTGGGGTGTATGGAGAGAACTGATGTGTGAGAATCCTAGAAAGGAAGGAAGAAGTCAGTCTGTGATGAGCTTTACATGCTAAAGAGAAGACAGGATTTGATGCTGAGGGTAACAGGGTAACTGAGGGTAACTGGAGCTCACTGAGGAGGGGAGTATCTTGTTCTGGTTTGGGGCAGGGAGTGGGGGGATGTAGCAGCAACTCTTGGCTGCTGAATAGGGGATGTGGAGTGGGCGGAGACTTGGAGGCAGGTCATCAAGGGCAAAGAATGGAGTAAGGAGAATCCAATGCTATTGGAAAGGGTGAAGATTGAGAGCAGAAATATTACTGATGAAAACAGGTGAGTGAGTATAAGTATGTGTGTGCATGCCTAGGTATGTGTGTATGTGCTGCTGGAGATGCTGCAGAGCAGAAAGGCTCTGTTTAGTTTTTCAGGTCTGTTTCGTTGTTCGGTAGACCCTTGATTTTGCTCTTATACTCTCAGTGTGGATAGCAGAGCAGATGGCAATATACCTTGGCCAGTGTGTCCTGGAGGGAAGTTGGATCATATGAAGCATCATCTGAAACTAGAGAAATACATACGTAAACTATTTTCTCTAAGAATTTACATGAGATTATATTTTAAAATATAAATATAATCTAAATGATTTAACATGATATGTTATAATTAATATAAGAAATAAATTTATAACATTCCAGCCTGTTCATATATACACACATACATATATTCACATACAACTAAAAACACATGCATGTATGTGTTATATTAATAAACATGTATAGTATCTCATCAGATAATCAGATTTAAAATTTATAATCATTTAAACATTAGATATTGATGTCTTTATTTATTTATTTATTGATGTTTATCATTATTCCAGATTGGGAAATGATGCTCACATAAGAAAACTTGCCTTTCTATAGCATTTCACGACTTACAAATTGTTTTCCTCACAATAGGTAGATAGTGCAAGCATCATTACGAGAGGCAAAGTGGTGAAGGAGAAAGAACACAGACCCTAGAATCACTAAAGAGATATGAGTTCAAATCCTCACTCTGACCACTATTGCTTATGTACATGGGCAAATGACAATCTCTCTGAGATTCAGTGTTCTCAACTGCAGAATAGGAATAATAATAAGTACCTGCCTCACAAAGCTATTGTGTGGATTAAATTTGTAATGTATGTAACTATATAAGTATCAGCTTCTATAATCCGTTTTTTATTATGAAGGAAACTGATTTTCATATTGTTGATGCCATTATTGAGTCATTTTCAGTCCTGTCTGATTCTTCAGGACTCCCTTTAGAGTTTTCTTGAGAGAGATATTGGATTGGTTTTCCATTTCTTTCTCCAGGTCATTTTATAGATGAGGAAACTTGTGACAACAGGATTAAATAACTTGCTCCGGGTCATATAGCTGGTAAATATCTGAGGCAAGATTTGAACTCAGAAAGATGAATCTTCTTGATTCCAGGCTTAGAATTCTATCCACTGGGTCACCTAGCTGAGTCCTATAGAGATTAAATAACCTCTGTGCTTTTCCCACTCTACCAGGATACCCATGCAAGAATTAAATAGTACCTGGTGGGACTCTAAAAGTTATGACAGCATAAATCCCTCTTGAGTAAAACTGCCCCATTTTGTTGGTTTATGAAAAGTTTAAAACACATTTGATTAGTCTGGATAAGGGCATTCATTTCCTATTATTGTGGGGAAGAGGCTTAATTTCTTTCCCAGACTTCATGAAAAATAATGGCATTGTTTCCTGGCTTAGGCCAATTGGCTAAGTAGTGTCTCCTATTCCATAATTCTGACTTTTTAAAACTATTCAGGCAGCACTATGGACAATAAAATGAAATTTGTCATACATAGAGACATGGTATTGATCTTTAGTCCAAATTTTTTTGTCTATCTCATCAAATATGTGGGATGTAATGAAATTAATATTAAATATAAGATTATTTTTCTTTTGAGAGAAATGACCAGGGAGATGTTATATTAGGTCCTGGATATCCTAGATGTCACTCCCAGAGATTCAGAGCATTCCTAAAATTCCCAAGTTTCTCTTAGTAACCATCATGAGTATGTCATCCATGAAATTACCTCAGTTCCTTTGGAATTGATTTCTATTTTAAGTCTATAATACTTTGTGAGGTAATGTATTCTAAAAGTGTACTATGTACTGTGTGAACAAATACGTCCTTGTATTTGTTCTAAATATATCTCTTTCAAGATTAAAGAGTGCTTTCTTATTGAATTATGGTAATGAAGGATGAGCAAATTCATGGTCCCCACCCATTTTTTTCCATTCCATTCTCCATTTTCCATCCATCTTCTTTTCAAACCCATGACACCTCATGTTGCTAATTTGTTATCATATGGCAGGACTTATTGCTTAGTTTGTTTGTGAACCGTTGGACTGTTTCCAGTTGTCCTCTATTTGTTGTGAATTAGTGGAACTGTGAATCAGATATTTGATGTGGAGAGAGAAGTTGGAGAGGAGATAATGTTTTCTGTGTCTTTCTAGTGTCTGTATTGATGATACTCAAAACTTTTTTGGTCTTTTTGCAAATAAAGTGGATATTGTCACGTAAGAAGACTTTCATGATTCTCTGTTCTCAGGTCCTATTGAAACTCATTTGTCACTTGTATCCATTTACACAGCCACACATCTTCTCATAGAATTAGAGTTTACATAATAAAAGGCTTTCTAAGAATTAGAGTTTTGGGAAAGTGTAATGGGCTTCCTCAGGAACTAGTGGATCTCTCCTCTCACTGAAGATCTCTAAACAGATACCAAATGGCTACTTGTTGAATCTGATATAGACAGGATTCTTTTTCAAGTAGTGGTTGAGCTAGATTGCTTTCTCTTACACCTCTAAATAAAATCCTGTTATCCTGGTGGATACACCCATCAGTCTGGCTATTCAATAATTGGAATGTATGATTATTCAAAGAACACTAACAATGCTGATGTAAGAATTTGCTGAGTCCCTTTCAGGGCTGCTCATTCACCTTTGTTGTCCACCTGATACTCAACTTTCACCTATAGCTTCAGGAAACTACAACAGATGCAGTGACCAAAGCCAGAAAAAAAACCATCTCAGCAGATGAGCTAAACTAGATTGAGGGTAACTGATAGATCACAAACCCAACAGTGAGTTAGGGAAGTATCTACCTCAAGCATGTTGAAGACTTCCCCTGATTGAATGGATGGATAAGAACAGTTTATATCAATAGCCATGAAGGCAGCTAAAGGAAAGGCTGTGGAGTTCTTAGAACTTCATCAGAAACTTGAGCACATGTGCATATGTACATACAAACACACACACACACATACACACAAGTACACAAAACACTGCATCCTGAGTAATCACCAGTCTGACTTTTGTCTTGCCACTGGATTGATTCATTGTGGAAGAGAGAATGAGGCTGAGAACTTTGTGCAACTCTGCCTCATTTAAATCCAATTCACCAACAAGTCAAAATGACACCTTATGATGTGATGTCATTGGCCTGCTTTGAAAACAAAGGTTCAGTACTACCTACATACTTTACTTACTGTTTATTTTCCAAATTATATCTAATAAAATTTACATATATTTTCCAAAATTATAACATCTGAGTTGTCTCCCTCTCTCCCTGAAATGGTAAGCAATTTGATGTGGGTTATGCATGTATGATTTGGCAAATTATATTTCCATATTAATCATGTTGTGAGAGAATATTTATATTAAAACAAAACCACAAATTAAACACACATAATAAGTGAAAAATAGAATGTTTCAATCTGTATTTAGACTCCACCAGTTCTTTCTCTGAAGGTAGATAGCCTTCTCTATCATAAGTCCTATAGAATTGTCTTGAACAATTTTGTAGCTCAGAACAGCTGTCTTTCATAGTTGATCATTGTACATTATTGCTGTTACTATATACAACATCCTTCTGGTTCTGATCTTTACTCTGCATTAGTTCATATAGGTATTTCAGGTTTTGTTTTGTTATGTTTTTCTGTAATCACCCTACTCATCATTTCTTATAACTCAATAGCATTCCATTACATTCATATACCATAATTTGTTCAGTAACTTCAATTAATGAGGAACTCACTGTTGACCCACATAGTTTGTATAGCCTTGTTGGGTAATGCTCTTCCCTCTTACCCCAGTAAAAGAGAACTTTCCCTACATTCTTGGTTGTCTTTTGCAGGAAAATTGCAAATTCTAACTCTTATTTCTTATCTCATAACTTTGGAGAAGTCATGTAATTCCTTTATATCTGTTTCCCTATTGCAAAATAAAATGGTTAAACCAGATTATCTCTAAGTTCCTGTTATAATTCTGTGATCTTATGAAACATTAGGTGTCATCTCATCAAATTATCTCATTTTAGAGATGGGAAACCTAGACCAGTGACTTGTCAAGGCACACACATGGCAGTCTTTCAAATCCATATTTAAGATTTGTTCTTCAATTCTATCATGCTCATATTTACTATGGGTTTTAACCAGACATAATTGCTTGCTGCCCACTAGGATTCTTCCCTTCACCTATCCCATTTCTCAGTCATCCCATTTCACTTTGCTTTGCTCTTCCTTTCCCTGCTTTCTCAGTCTGCTAGCCCTAGGTAGACCTATTTATCTTCTGCTTCTTCTAATTATCAGTTCAATACTTTCCCTTTCAGTCTTAACAACCAATGAAATCAGTGTACTCAATGAGTTCCCTGCCTTATTGAAGAACCACTGGAAATTATTCACAAAGCCTTTCTCAATTAGCTAGATATTGGATGATGATTTCAAATTGGACCTATCTTTTTTGACATTAAACCTAGAAAATAACCTACTCTTCATTATACCTAAATTTTTAGAAAAACTAGGGTTTATCTTGGTTGTGAGTGTACTCTTGCTATTTTCAAAATCTGTATAATTCAAAGTTTGTACATTAATATGATTTTCAATTTATGTTAATGAGTTCACATCTAACATGAGTTAAATATATTTTCAAAATTATTTATTCATTTAATATTCATTCTATATAATGTACAATATATCAGGCACTGAGCAGAGAAGAAAATGAGACCTTATCCTTACCCTCAAAGGAGTATAGTACCATTAGGAAAGCTATGTACTCTGAGGCTGTGGGGGAGGAATTAAAAAAAAAAGAAGAAAGTGTTTGATTTTTTAATATTCTTCCTGTCCTCAAACAGCTTATAGGCTTATTTAAGGAGTTAATATTTAAATACCAAAAAGATGCATTCATGGACTTGGAATTGTGGGATCTGAGTTTGAATCTGTTCTGTTACTTAAAACTTGAGTGACTTTAGACAAGTCACTTAACTTCTGGTTTTGTCATCTATGAAATAAAGTTAGTTGAACTCAATAGCTTCTAAACTCTACCCTATTTCTCTATGAACCTACTCTGACAATCATGTCTAGCAGCACAACTGTGGTCTCTCCTTCTGATTGGCTGGTTCTTCCCAGAACCTCTATTTTAAGTAGGAGGTCCAGGTCAACCATCTCTTCATTTCTTTTCAGGCTTCACTCCTCATTCATCTTTATAGGACTATGTCTACCAATTCTACTCCCTGATCTTCACCTTCCCACTCTTTCCTTTTTAATGTTTTCTTTGCCACATGAGAATGTAAACTCCTCTAAGGCAGGGGCTATCTTCTGTTTACAGTCATATTCCTAATAAACATTTAACAAACTCTTATTCCTGTTTGACTGAGATAAAAAGAGATCACTGGGAAGGGAGGTCATATATACCACGTAAGCATATATATATATATATATATATATATATATATATATATATATATATATATATATAATATAAATAAATTATATATATATATATTATAAAAGTATAGAATATATATATATATATATATATATATAGGGATAATAAAAAGTCCAATGCAAGTTAAGCAAGAGAGGACATAAGAGAAAACCATGGAAGCATTGCAGTAGAGTGAGAGTGACATTATCAAGGATCTGGAACACCAGGCATACATTTAGGATGCATATCCTAAGGGAAAGATGGTCACTAATGCTTGCTAATCATATTTTACTAACTCCCTATCTCATTTTTCATTGCAACTATTCTAAGATGATTCTTCTCTTCTCAAATCCTCGTTTGTTAATTTACCTTCTCTCTTCTAACACATATAACAAACAGCTCAACTTCCATCTTCACTGAGATGATTTAAGTCATTCTGTCTGAGATCACAAAAGCATCAATGAATAAAAGTATAGAATAGAAGATTTTTCTTCATTTTGCTCTTCTGTTCCTTCTCTTGTCCCCAGACACCATGGGCCAGGGAGGAAAGAAGTGATATGATACTTTTCATAATATGATGCTTTATTATAATCAATAATTGACATTCCCTTGAAATTTTGTTTTATGTATCTCTATCACTTGGTTCAGATTATCATTCCAGACATCTACCAGTCACTGGTCACATGAACTCCAGGAGTTCAGCACTTGGATTGTTATCGTTCTCCCTAAGCCAATCACTGTCCTCATATCCAGGGAATTCAAAATATACATTGGTGTCCCTCTCCTCTTGCCTCTATCAACATTCTCAACTACAGTGATTGGTCACACTTAGTGGTGATGACACCTTAAGATCTTATCCACACTTATAATTCCACTGCCTCCATGATCTTGAATTTTAGAATTACTCTTTCTGATCATAATTTACTAACTTTCTACATCTCTTTCTTTCTCATTCTTTCTAAAAACCAACTATTTTGTTCTCATCACCTTCAGTTCTTTGATCCTTATGAAAAGATCTTTTTTTATGAAATTCTGTTTATTTGCTATTATACTTTTCACACTCTGAAGGCATTTCCAGGACTAGGTTTTGTTCAGAAGACTGTGCAGCATTATACAAAGCTATATTTTCCCCTGCTAGGAGTTTACATGAACTTTGCTAATTCTAACAAGCCAAAGACAAAAGAGCCAGGCTTTATATACTTGTCATCAATGGGTCCCTAAAAATAAAACACCATTTTCTGAGGTTAGACCTCAATTATGTCCTCTGTATATACTGAATTTCAGTATTATCCATACTCCTAGCTTCTTCTTCAGGTCTCATACTTGTATTTTAGATCAGCTTCTTTTTTGACCAATCCAACTTAATTTGTTTCTTGCTCATGACTAGAGATGATATATTGACTGGTGAATTTGGCTTTGGCATCATTTCCCCAAAAATCATCTCCTGCCACCAACAAGTCCTCTTTTGTTTTTTTTTGAAATCTACCTCCTTCTCTCTAGGACACTATTTACCTTTCCACCAGTGAACCATAAGGAGTTTCATAATAATCACTGTCCCTAAGTATGCAAAATACAGCAGTACTTTTACAGGATCAATGTTTATCTTACCTTTGTTTTTAATAGACAAAATAATTAATTAGTTGGGAAAACATGTCAGTATGAAATTGTTCCATATTACCAGCAGACCAATCTCTTGGTAAATGTCCCCCATAGTAACACTAGAGACTTCCAGGTAATCATGGCTGCAATATAGACTCCACATGCTTACTCTCCCCGGCACCGAACGAAATAGATTACATCAAAGGAGCATAAAAATCACCTTTGGAGGAACAGAAGGACTCCCCAGTACTCCCCATAGAGGCGAAGGTACATGAGGTTTGAACATTTCCACACTATAATAAGAAGGAGGAAAAGCTTGCACAGAAACATGAATTGAGCCGCACTTCCCCCCCACCTCCCCCACCAAACCAGAGTGAGCTACCAGAGCACTCACTGGGACAGCGAGTGAGTGAGGAATGTCTCTGTCTGGGGGGGGCACTCCAGGGTCCTTGGGATCTGGGGACTGCCAGGAAAAAACGTCTCAGGGCGGGTTCACTGGAGAATCCTGCGCTGAGCACAGGGGACCCAGTACTTGAGGCTTTTGCACTGAGCATCAGGGCGGAGCTAAACACCAAGGGTGGATCACGTGCTGATTATCTGGGCGGAGCTGAACACCTGGGCAGTTTGGCTGTGATCAGGGGCCCAGATGGAAACCTGGAAAGAAAAATGGGAGAAAGAGATCAGCAGTCTGACAGATAAGACTGCTCAATTGGAAAAAGAGCTCGAAGCATCCAATAGAAGGGCAGACAAAGCTGAAAAGCAAAACCAGTCCCTAACGACCAGAATTAAGCAACTCAAAGAAAGTGAGATCATAAAACAGCAAGAATCAATAAAGCAAAGCCAAAAAATTAATGAATTAGAAGAAAACATAAAATATCTCACTGAAAAGGTCACAGCCTTGGAAAAAGGAGGAAGAAGAGACAACCTCCGAATTATCGGTCTCCCAGAAAAACCAGAGATAAACAATAAACTTGATGTTATTCTACAGGAGATTATAAAAGAAAATTGCCCACACGTTCTGGAGCAAGGGGGCAAAATAGAAATAGAAAGGGTTCATAGAACACCCTCTATACTAAATCCCCAAAAGACAACCCCTAGAAATGTAATTGCCAAATTCAAGAGCTTCCAAGAAAAGGAGAAAATCCTACAAAAAGCCAAGAAGAGGAGCTTCAGATATAGGGGGGCGCCCTTAAGGATCACACACGACTTAGCGGCTAACACACTAAGAGACCACAAAGCATAGAACACGATATTTAGAAAGGCAAGAGAGCTGGGTCTCCAACCAAGAATCAAATACCCAGCAAAACTGACTATATACTTCCAGGGGAAAGTATGGGCATTCAACAAAATAGAAGATTTCCAAGCATTTGCTAAGAAAAGACCAGAACTTAGTGGAAAATTTGATATCCAAGCACAGAAAGCAAGAGAAACATGAAAAGGTAAATGTGAAAGAAAGGGAAAAGGAGATAAATCTTATCTTTTTCTTTAAGTCAAACTCTCTTCTATAAGGACTACATTTACATCAAATTATATATATTAATATATGGGGAAAATGTTTTGTGTAACTCTCAAAAATTGTATGCATCATAAGAGTAGTTAGAAGAAACATGCTTAGGGAAAGATTGGGGCATTAAGAAGATTTGGGGAAAGTGGGGGCAAAGAAAGGAAAAGGGAGGGGGGAACCATCGATAACACTAAGATTTACTTCAAGAAATAGGGGGGGACTTAATAGAATAATTTTCCCATATAAAGATACACATGGGAAGGGGAGGGGAAGAACTCTCATATGAGAAGGAGAGGAAGAGAGAGTGAAGTGGAATTACTTAAACCTTACTCTCAGTGAAATCAAATCTGAGAGGGAAGAACATCTAGATCCAGTGGGATCCTGAATTCTATCTTATCCAATAGGGCAAGAAAGAAAGGAAAATTAAGGAGAGGGGGGAGGGGAAGGGAGCACAAAAAGGGAAGGGCTAGAAAGGGAAGCATCTCAAGGGAGGGGACTAGGGGGACTGACCTAAGTAAATCACTGGTTCAAAAGGAGATAGCTAAAGAAGAAAGGTCAGAGCTAGGGGAAGATATCAAAATGCCAACAAATCCACAAGTGACAATCATAACTTTGAACGTGAATGGGATGAACTCACCCATAAAACGTAGACAAATAGCAGATTGGATTAGAACCCCAAACCCTACCATTTGTTGTCTTCAAGAAACACATATGAGGCAGGTTGACACTCACAAGGTTAGAATTAAAAATTGGAGTAAGACCTTTTGGGCCTCAACTGATAGAAAGAAGGCAGGAATTGCAATCATGATATCTGACAAAGCCAAAGCAAAAATAGACCTGATCAAAAGGGATAGGGAAGGTAAATATATTCTGTTAAAAGGGAGTATAGACAATGAGGAAATATCACTAATCAACATGTATGCACCAAATGGTATAGCATCCAAATTTTTAATAGAGAAACTAGGAGAATTGAAGGAGGAAATAGACAGTAAAACCATATTAGTGGGAGACTTGAACCAACCACTCTCAAATTTAGATAAATCAAACCAAAAAATAAACAAGAAAGAGGTAAAAGAGGTGAATGAAATCTTAGTAACAGCTAGATATCTATATACATTAACTGCTTTGAAAATATATTGATCCTCTTCTAAATGTTTGTCATCTGCAGAAGCAGCAGTACCACCACCAGCAGCAGTAGTACTTATTTGCCAGAAGGCTTCAGAATTAGTATCAGAGAGATACTCTTTCTTTCTTGAGCAAGAACATTTTCTGGGTGGGTTTCCTGCTCTATAACTTTTGTGATAGGCATACTTTTATTTTCAAAGGAACTCTTTGGAATTGTGGAGAATTACACCAACAAATCCACCTACCATCATCTTTGCCTTCTCCTTTTCCACTTCTTTGAGATGATCATCCTGGAGGATCATTTTTTTTCAGTTCCCACTATGCTTTTGGCATATATACTATTTTCAAATGCAAAATTAGTTATAGTAATATTATGCAGGGAAGACTCTTCAGCTCTAGAAGAGGTTTCAAAGCTATCACTTGGACTTTTTTCTCTGAGAAAAAGCATGGACATTGACATCATTGTTCTCAAAGCTAGTCAGTCATATAGGAGAACGAGTGAACTCAGACAGTTCATTGTTCCTAAACTGTTTCTTAACTTGTTTTGTCCAGGTAGTCCATTTTGGCTTAGAGGCCACTAATGACTTTTATTAAGTGCTTACTGTGTCCCATGATCTATGCTAAACACTGGAAATATCAAAAAACACAATAATTACAAATAAAAAGAAGGAGGATATAGTTAGTGAAGAGATAAAGAGGAAATCAAAAAAAGTTAATCTGAAAGTAAAGTGAGCATGGTGGGAGTCCTTTATTAAATGGAGGTTTGGGCCATGAACTTACTAATCAGAAATCAGGTTTTCTTGCAAAGCTATTTCCAGGATGGGAAGACTAGGCCATTTTTGTTGAATAATTCCACAACAAAGGAGTTTTCTCCACTTTATTGAAAAAATCAAGGACCTTTCTGGAAAGCCATATTCTCTAGAACAAGGCTTAAAATACCATTTCAGCAGATTGCAGGACAGGAATTGTGAGTACCTAACAAAGACTAGTAAGAATGGATGTATATAATGAAAGGGAATTTTAAAAAATTGATGGAAGAAAAAAAAAACCTTCCATATAGCTACCAAAAAAAAAAAAGGTACAAAAGGTTGAAGGGGCAGGAGAGTAGAATCACTTATTAAGCATGTATTGTTTTTGAGAGGAATTCTAGGAAATCAGAGATAAATATGGTGGACAACAATTGGGGAAAGATCAAAAGAGGAAGAAGCAAAAATGACTTTGTCACCAGAGTACTACAGATGTCTAGATAGAGATTAGAAATAGAGGAAGATTTTGTGAAACTTTTCAGTTATACTCAATAAATATCTATTAAGCTATTGCTATGTGCCAAGCACTGAGCTAGGCACTAACAGAAACATATTTATAAGTCCATAAGAAACGCATGATTTAATAGAGATGGCAAATTCAGTTATCTAGAATTACTATCAATATGTCTCTGTCTCTGTCTCTTTTTTTTTTAACATTATTTTTTTTATTTGGTCAATTTCAAACATTATTCCTTGGTTACAAAAATCATTTTCTATTCCTCCCTTCCCTTCCCCAACCCCTCCCAGAGTTGATGGGCAACTGTGCTGGGTATTGCATGTGTCCTTGATCAGGACCCATTTTCAGGTTGGTGGTGTTTGTACTAGGATGATAATTTAGAGTCTATATCCCCAATCATTTCCCCCTCAAACTATGTAATCAAGTATTTGTTTTCTTTGGTATTTCTACTCCCACAGTTTTTCCTCTGGATGTGGATAGTGTTCTTTCTCATAGATCCCTCTGGGTTGTTCAAGAACACTACATTGCCACTTATGGAGAAGTCCATTACATTTGATTGTACCACAGTGTATCCTTCTCTGTATACAATGTTCTCCTGGTTCTACTCCTTTCACTCTGCATCATTTCCTGGAGGTTGTTCCAGGTCTCATGGAATTCCTCCACTTTATAATTCCTTTGAACACAATAGTATTCCATCACCAACATATACCACAATTTGTTCAGCCATTCCCCAATTGAATGGCATCCCCTCATTTTCCAATTCTTTGCCACCACAAAGAGAGAAGCTATGAATATTCTTGTCCATGTATTTTTCCTTATTATCTCTTTGAGGTACAAACCCAGCAGTGCTATGACTGGATCAAAAGGCAGACAGTCTTTTAGCACCCTTTGGGCATAGTTCCAAATTGCCTTCCAGAATGGGTGGATCAATTCACAACTCTACCATCAATGCATTAATGTCCCAACTTTGCCACATCCCCTCCAGCATTCATTAATTTCCTTTGCTGTCATGTTAGCCAAACTACTACATGTGAGGTGATACCTCAGAGTTATTTTGATTTGCATTTTTCTGACTTTAAGAGATTTAGAACACTTTTCATGTGCTTATTAATGGCTTTGATTTCTTTGACTAAAATTTGCCTACTCATATCCCTTGCCCATTTATCAATTAGAGAATGGCTTGATTTTTTTGTTCAATTGATTTAGCTCTTTGTAAATTTGAGTAATTAGACCTTTGTCAGAGGTTTTAGTTATGAAGATTGTTTCCCAATTTGATGATTCCCTTCTAATGTTGGATACACTGGTTTTACTTGTACAAAAACTTTTTTTAATTTGATGTAGTCAAAATTATTTATTTTACATTTTGTGACTCTTTCTACGTTTTGCTTGGTTTTAAAATCTTTCCCTTCCAAAAGGTATGACATGTATACTATTCTGTGTTCACATAATTTACTTATAGTTTCCTACTATATGTTCAAGTCATACACACATTCTGAGTTTATCTGAGGTGTTGATCCAAGCTGAATCTCTCCCACACTGTCTTCCAATTTTCCCAGCAGTTTTTATCAAATACTGGATTTTTTGTCCTTTGGGCTTCTCATAGACTGTCTTACTGAGGTCACTTACCCCAGGTCTATTCCATTGATCCTCCTTGCTATCTCTTAACCGGTACCAAATTGTTTTGATGACCACTGCTTTATAATATAGTTTGAGATCTGGGACTGCAAGGCCACCTTGCTTTACATTTTTTTCATGATTTCCAAATGAACTTTGTTATGGTTTTTTCTAATTCAGTAAACAAGTTTTTTGGAAGTTCAATGGGTATGGCACTAAATAAATAGATAAGTTTGGGTAGGATGGTCATTTTTATTATGTTAGCTTGTCCTACCCATGAGCAGTTAATATTTTTCCAATTGCTCAGATCTAGTTTTAGTTGTGTGGAAAGTGTTTTGTTTTTATGTTCATATAGTTCCTCTGTTTCTCTCGGCAGATAGATTCATAAATATTTTATATTGTCTAGGGTGATTTTGAATGGAATTTCTCTTTCTAATTCCTGCTGCTGAGATGTGTTGGATATATATATATATATATATAAATGCTGATGACTTATGTGGGTTTATTTTGTATCCTGCAACTTTGCTAAAGTTATTGATTATTTCGTCTAGCTTTTTGGTTGATTCTCTAGGATTCTTTAAGTAGACCATAATTTCATCCTCAAAGAGTAATAGCTTGATCTCTTCATTGCCAATTTTAATGTTTTCAATTTCTTTTTCTTCTCTCATTGCTACTGCTAGTATTTCTAGTACAATGTTAAATAATAGAGGTAATAATGGGAATCCTTGTTTCACTCCTGATATTATTGGGAAAGCTTCTTGGTTATCCCCATTGCAGATGATATTGGCTGATGGTTTTAGGTATATACTGTATTATTTTTAGGAAAGAATGTTCTATTCCATTACTTTTTAGTGTTTTCAATAGGAATGAGTGTTGCATTTTGTCACAGACTTTTTCTGCTTCTTTTGAGGTAATCATGTGATTTTTGTTAGTTTGCTTGTTGATATGGTCAATTATGTGGATGATTTTCCTGATATTTAACCATTCTTACTTTCCTGGTATAAATCCTGCCTGATCATAGTGAATAACCCTTGTGATGACTTGCTAGAGTCTTTTTGCTAGTATCCTATTTAAGATTTTTTTCATTTATGTCCATTAAAGAGATTGGTCTGTAGTTTTCTTTCTCTGTTTTTGACCTGCCTGGCTTTGGAATCAGTACCATATTTGTGTCATAAAAGGAATTTAGTAGAACTCCCTCTTTGCTTATTATGTCAAATAGTTTGTATAGTAGTGGGATTAGCTGTTCTTTGAAAGTTTGATAGAATTCACTTGTGAATCCATCAGGCCCTGGGGATTTTTTCTTAGTTAGTTCTTTGATGGTCTGTTCAATTGCTTTTTTCTGATATGGGGTTATATAAGATTTCTATTTCTACTTCTGTACATCTAGGCAATTTATATTTTTGTAAATATTCAGGCATATCACCTAGATTGGCATATTTATTGCCATATAATTGGGAAAAATACTTTTTAATGATTGCCTTAATTTCCTCTTCATTGGAGGTGAGCTCTCCCTTTTCATCTATGACACTTAATTTGGTTTTCTTCTTTCCTTTTTTTTAAATTAGATTGACCAGTACTTTGTCTATTTTTTTTGTTTTTTTCAAAATACGAGCTTCAAGAGTTATTGATTAGTTCAATAGTTTTATCACTTTTGATTTTATTAATTTCTCCCTTAATTTTTAGGATCTCTAATTTAGGTTTCTTCTGTTCACTTTCAATTTTTTTGATTTGCATGTCCTATTCATTGACCTCTGCCCTCCCAAATTTGTTAAAATATGAACTCAAGGATATAAATTTTCCCCTGAGTACTACTTTGGCTGCATCCCATAGAGTTTGAAAGGATGTTTCATCATTGTCATTTTCTTCAATGAAGTTATTAGTTGTTTCTATGATTTATTCTCTAACTGACTGATTTTGGAGAATACAATTAATTTTTGATTTGGCTCTCCTTTACCCTTACTGATCATTATTTTTATAACCTTATGATTTGAAAAGGTTGCATTTATTATTTCTGCTTTCCTGCCTTTGTTTGCCATGTTTTGCTGACCTAGTATATGGTCAATCTTTGTGAATGTACCATGTGTTGCTGAAAAGAAGGTGTATTCCTTTTTGTCCCTATTTATTTTTCTCCATATATCTATGAACTCTACTTTTTCTAAGATTTCATTCACATCTTTTATCTCTTTCTTATTTATTTTTATTTGATTTATCTAAATTTGATAGTGGTAGGTTCAGTTCTCCAACCAGTATGGTTTTACTATCTATTTCATTCTTCAATTCTACTAGTTTCTCCTTTAGAAATTTGGATGCTATACCATTTGGTGCATACATGTTGATTAGTGATATTTCCTCATTGTCTATACTCATTGTCTATACTTTAATCAGGATGTATTTTCCTTCCCTATCCCTTTTAATCAGGTCTGTTTTCACTTTAGCTTTGTCAGATATCATGATTGCTACTCCTGCCTTCTTTCTACCAGTTGAGGCCCAATAGGTCTTGCTCCAACCTTTAATTCTGACCTTGTGAGTATCTACCTGCCTCAGGTGTGTTTCTTGTAGATAAAATATTGTAGGAATTTGGAATCTAATCCACTATCCTATTTGTTTATGTTTTATGGTGGAGTTCATCCCATTCATGTTTAAAGTTATTTTTTTTTGTTTATTTTAATTTTTGATTTTTTTTTGTAAGAAGAATGACTTCCAAACAGGAAAAGAAATGACTTACTCCTCCCACCCTGGAGATGTCTTGCCAATAGTCCTGGTCTATTGAATGGTGAGTCCATAATATCATTCATAATTAAATAAGAGACTCTAAACATGCTCATTTTACTCTTAATTCTATTTTATTTCCTTTTCATCTCCTCATCAGCAGTCTCTTTATTTTCTTTATACTTGTTTTCATATTTCTAGTTTTTGGCAGAGTTCATGGGACTCAGTAAATGTTTAATCATATTTGGTCTAATCCAATTTTATTAAATAAGAAATTCAGTAGAATTAGATGCTGATTCTTATGATCTGATTAAAATGGACTTTGTAAATATAAAATGTGAGAAGCAAGGTTAAATGGAGCTTTATAAGAAAAAGATCTGGAGTTTTTAGTGGTCTACAAACTCAGCATGAGTTAACAGTACAAAATGGAACCCCCCCAAATATATATATATATATATATATATATATATATATATATATATATATATATATATATATATATATATATATATAATGATCTTTGGAAACTTTGGAAACTATTGATGCAATTGCATAAGACTTTACTAGACACTGCTTTGCTCTGTGCTGCCAGATGTTTTGGTGTATGTTATTTGGGTGTATTCTCCTCTGTATCATGCTAGACTTGCTTATTTTAGAAAGAACAGAACTTTATCTGCTTTTTTCTATATATATAAGGTACAAAAAAGAATACTGTGTATTGCTGTTTTCCTTCTCTTTAGAATATGATGTATTGAGACCTGTCTGTGAAGGGATAGGGAAAGCAACTGGACCTATGATTACCAAAGCATAGACTACTCTCATGTAAATGAACTCCCTCTGCAAATGAAGATCAGCATCTTATTTCCAAATTAGACTCTTAGGACAATGGTATCAAACTTAAATAGAAACACAGGCTATTAAACCATACATAAAGATAAAATTATAGGTCTGGTACAAAAAATGACTTTTTCATAATATACAAGGATAATTACCCTTAAAGTATATAAGCATTGAATATTTTTTCTAGTTGTGGGTCACATATTGACTTATAAAGCCACATATTATGATGGTGAATTTTATCATATTTTTATTTATTTTGCCAAATATTTCCCAATTATATTTTAATCTGGTCAGGTCCCAATCAGGAATGATGCTGCCATATGTCCACATCTGGGTGTTTGGTACCTCTTAATGACTTGCCCAGGGATACATAGCCAATAAGTTTAGGTGCTGAACTTGAACCCTATTCTTCCTAGTTTCAAAGTCAGCTTTCATCAGATTGCCTCTATGAACTCTTGAAAGCAACAGAAAAATTATACTTCCCTGGCAAAGCATATTACCAACTCTAGACTGCATCTTTGTCTAACTATGGCTTTTATGCCAATTTAGTCAGGAAGTTTGAACTGATATAGTCTCATTATTTCTAATAATTACAAATAAAGTGCTTTGTTAAAAGGCATATTGGTCTGATGCCTATTCAGAGAAGCTCTCTCCTCTTGAGAATAGGTGATTACTCAAATGGGACTACCCTGTATTTCCACAGCATGCTGAGTCGACTGCCAAGTCTCACATGAGTCCTTCCTGAGTAGAGAGAAAAATAAATTGGAAATCGAACTAAATTTCTTTTCAATGAAAAGTCAAGGAAAGGTGCCTGTAGGAAGTTCAACCAGTGACCTGATTGGCAGAATATATTGAATGGTACTTGGACTGACCAGGCTCATTTTTCATTTCTATGTACTTGCTACTTTGCCCATTTATTAATCTATGACTCTCTTTAGTTTTATATCTTTCTATATGTTGTGCTTATCACTATGGTATAGAGGCATTTCACCCAATATGCCATTTCAGCATGAAACAAATGTAATGCATCTCTGCACCTTTTCTCATTGTCCTCTAGACAGCCAAAGCCAGTGACAAGTATACATTTCCCCAAATCTAATGAAAGTCATATGAAGACAAAATGTCATAGTGTTATCTGTCTGCTGTCCAACTTTCTGGGCTTTTATGTATTGATAAAGTGGACTGTTACTTCCACAAGGCTACAGCTCACAGTTCTAAGGCCTTGACCATGTGCCATCTGATTATGTGGCTGGTGAATTTTCAGCAAGTAGTTGTTATTTGAATGTGTTTCACAAAGAAGTCATACCTTGTTATACAAGCTGTGGTAAATCAGTGGGAGTGGGGAAAGGACATTGTACCCTTCCATCAATGGACAAAAGAAAAGATGAGAGAGAATGCTTTTCTTCCATGTTCTGTGGGCTATAACAAGGTCAAGGAAAATGTTGGCCCATGGAGTATACAGTACACCTGTGCAGGAAATATTCAAGATTTAGGAGCTTGAGAGTTTACCTAGGGATAATATGGCAATATGGAATAGTGGAAAGAGAGTCTGCCTCAGAGTCAAGTCTAAGAGGTATGTCTGACCCATATTGACTGTGGAGCCTCGAACAGATTGCTTAAGCTCTCAGTGAACTAGGCATTTCTCAGTGATCATACCTTGAACAATGGTAATAAATTTGCCCTGGTAGAAGGGATTTCTTTCTTAGAAGTTCCCAAATCTATAAAATCATAGATCTGATATAAAATAATGGCTTTTGTATAATGTAAAAAGATAAATTTATTAGCTAGTCATTATTCAATATGCATTGAGTTTGTTTTCCTAGTTGTGGAAATGGACTTGTGCCACTTTCTTTAACCTGGTTCCCTTCTTTGCCAAATGGCTTCCATTTTTGATATGACTAATAGATTTGAGGAGCAATCTATAACTATAAAACAGGAAGAAGCTAATTGCCCAATATTCAAAGTGAAACCTTAAGATTTGCTATCACAGTATAAGTGAATCATAAATAAGAAAAGGTATAGTTAGCCAATTGGGTATTCAAGATCATCAATCAATAAGCATTTATTAAATGTCTAGTATTGGCAGATATTGTGCTATTTTGGTTTTTATCATGAGATCTTATAGGGGACAACTGCCACATAATTGATCTGTGAGTTGACTGAAGAGACTGTGTGGCCAACTGTGTGGCAGGCATTCTTCTTTGCCTCATGCCCTACCCATTTTTTGAATTTACACAGTCCATAAAAGACCTTAGACAAGACTAGAAGAAGCTTAATGGACATTTTGCCCAGCCACTTCATTTTACAGATTTGGAAACTGTGGATTGGAGAGGGTAACTGATTGGTCCAAGGTCATACAGAGCTGAAATTCAAATCTGAGGCCTGACTAAAGAAAGGATTCATCATCCTTCCCATTATATCATATTGATAAATACTCACATAATATTTTGTTTTTATGTTTTAATTTGTTAACCAAGTGTCAGCTTCTCTTAGTCAATAAACATTTGTTTAATGTTTTGTTTGTGCCAAGTACTATGCTAAGTTCTAGGAATACAAACAAACATAAAAAGAAGAAAAAAGAAAAAATATTCTCTAAACTTTTAAGAGTTTACAATCTAAAAAAAATACAAAATGTAAAATTAATAATTCTGATTACATTAAATTAAAAAGCTTTTGTACTATCAAAACAAATGCAACCAAAATTAGAAGGGAAGCAACAAATTGGAAAAAAAAATCTTTATAACAAAAAGGACTAGTTAATTATTCAAATACATAAGGAACTAAATCAATTGTACAAAAAACCAAGCCATTCTCCAATTGATAAATGGGCAAGGGACATGAATAGTCAATCTTCAGATAAAGAAAACAAAATTATCAATAAACAAATGAAAAAGTGTTCTAAATCTCTTATAGTTAAAGAAATGGAAATCAAAACAACTCTGAGGTACCACCTCACACCTAGCAGATTAGCCAACATGACAGCAAAGGAAAATAAAAATGTTGGAAGAGATGTAGCAAAATTGGGACATTAATGCATTTCTGGTTACTTGTGAATTGATCCAACCATTCTGGATAGCAATTTGGAAGTATGCACAATGGGCACTAAAAGACTGTCTGCTCTTTGATCCAGCCATACCACTGCTGGGTTTATATCCCAAAGAGATTCGAAGGAAAAATACGTATACAAAAATATTTATAGCTGCACTCTTTGTGGTGGCAAATTTGGAAAAGGAGGGGATGCCCTTCAATTGGGAAATGGCTGAACAAATTGCAGTATATGTTGGTGATGGGATACTATTGTGCTCAAAGAAATAATAAAGTGGAGAAATTCCATGTGAACTGGAACAACCTCCAGGAATTGATGCAGAGTGAGAGGAGCAAACCAGGAGAACCTTGTACACAAAAATTGATACACTGCGGTACAATCAAATGTAATATACTTCTATACTAGCAGAAATGCAATGATCCAGGACAATTCTGAGGGGCTTAGGAGAATGAACACTATCCACATCCAAAGAATTGTGGGAGTAGAAAGAAGAAAAACAACTGCTTGATCACAAGGGTCGTTGGGAATATGATTGGGGATGTTGACTCTAAATGATCACACTAGTGAAATGATCAATAATAAGGAAATAGGACTTGATCAATGATACATGTAAAACCCAGTGGAATTGTGTGTCAGCTATGGGGTGGGGGGGAGAAGGGGAGGAAAGAACATGAATCATGTAGCCATGGAAAAATATTCTAAATTAATTAATTAAATTAAAATTTGCAATTAAAAAAAGAGCTTACAGATTAAAGAGAGAGACAGGCATGAAAATATCTCAGTAAATACAAACTACAGATATCCCTTTCATATCACAATAGTTAAAGGTGTTTTTACCTTATAATGTGGAAAATCCATATAAATATTTTAGCCCTCCATACAAGAGAAGAAGTCTAAATTCTTTCTTTTTCTTTTATGGGGTGTTTATAATACCTTATATGCATTTATGAGTTACTAAACTTTTTCAGCTAGCTCTACATTTCTAGCCTCTATGTGTCATCTGCTGGCTTTTCCTTCTATATTTTGAAAACTTTAACTTTTATCCTTATTTTAATTTTAAAAAAGAAATTGTGTATATTCATGGATATGAAAGATAAAATATGTTGATATTATGCAATACTATGCATATATTTTATGCATTTCTGAGTTCATAAGCTTTTTCCATGTCATCTGCTTGCCTTCATGTGTCAACAGCAGCTTTCACAAAACCCTCAAAAAATTCTCATTTAATTCCTTATACTGACCCATGATATATCAAAATTATGATGAGAAAAGTCTCAATGTGGAGGGATACCTGTATATACCAAGTAGATAGTAGTTATCTCACTAATAGGAAGGCATTAGGAGCAGGGAGTACTGGGAAATTCCTCCTATTTAAGGTGGATTTTGAGTTGAATTTTGATGGATAGTAGTTATCTCACTAATAGGAAGGCATTAGGAGCAGGGAGTACTGGGAAATTCCTCCTATTTAAGGTGGATTTTGAGTTGAATTTTGATGGAAACCATGCTTTTTTAAAAGTCAGGAATGGAGAGAGAGCATCCCAAACATGTGTGATAACCTATGTAAAGGAGATGGAGTACCCTATATGTGCAAAGGATAGGTAATAGGCTAGATTTCATGGTCAAATGGTAAAATTAATAGAAGGCAACAAAGTATGCAAACATTGGAATGAGAGGAAAAGTCTGCCTTATAAAGAACTTTAAATGACAAATAAAGAACTTAATATTTTATCTTGAATTAATAGAAGGTACCCAGAAATTATAGGGGTAGATGGGAAAAAGAGGGCATGAGCAACATAATCAAGCCTGTGTTTTAGGATGGTCATTTTGACACTTGTATGGAGCATAAAGAGAGGACTGAGAAAGCAAGGAAACCAATTAGGAGGCTATTGTTCCAGAGTCAAGATGTCAGATTAGAAACAGGGAAGCTTGAAACTGCCATAAGAATCCCTTCCAACCAATCTTAAAATAATGTCACAAAATGAATACAAAAGTGAAAGAATCAACAAGGAGACAGAGTGAAACAACCTTAAAGAAAAGAAAAATGCAAAAGGTAAATAGAAATCATATGTAAAACTGAGGTGAGAGGGGAGCAGAGATAGCAGGAAGCATAGCAGGGAATGAAGAGCAAATCAAGAGAAAATCACAATTCCCCCACCCCACATCTGCTATCACAGGTTCTGAACATAAGCCCTAAATAACAGTCAGATCCTGAGATCCTGTCTGGGCAAATAGTGGTCCTAGCCAAACCACACCCCTTAGAATTTTAAACCTGGGGAGAAATCCAGAGTAACAGCCCAGAGCAAAGCCAGAAGTCCAAGTCTGGTCTTAGGATGAGAACTAATCATTGTTTTGGGGTGAGGACACAGTTCTCAGGGGGAGATGCCCTGGGATCATTTTGGCCAAGAAAAGGGTGGAGCTCCAGAACAGGGCAATTAAGAGTCTGCCTGATTGAATCAAGAACACCCTAAGATAAAACACTTGAACCTAGTCCTGGGGCTAGAATTTGATAAGGTCCTGACCTGATCAGGTTCAGACTGAGATCAAAAGATTACACCCAAACATGAGGAAAGTCTTTAAGCTATCAGCATCCCAGAGGTCAATTGAATCAGCAGGTTGAGGGGGCTCTCAGAGCTCTTAGCCCTCAGAGCATCTGGTAGACTAGTAACAACCCAGAAAATGAGCTGAAAATAACATCAAGGAAGGATTGAATTTTAAGAAAGTACCACAATGTATCAGGAAAGAAAGCCTACTTATAATTAGATAGGAAAAAAAAGAAAATAACACAAAAAGGACCTAACTCTAAAGAATTTTTATGGAGACAAAGGGCAAGATGTGAATACAGAAGGAGACAGTGAATGCAAAGGAAACACATGCAAAGTTCAAAAGAAAAATTTGGATTGAACACAGATTCTGAAAGAAATCAAAAAAGACTTCAAAACCAAGAGGAAGCGATAAACTGGGAAAAAGAAATGAAAGTAATTCAAGAAGAAAAGAACCAGTTGAAAAAGGAGAACCAAAAACTGACAGAGGAAAACCAAATCTTAAAAATCAGAATTGACCATATAGAAACTAATGATTTCATGATAATTCAAGAAACAATAAAGCAGAATAAATGGAAAGGAAAAAAATCAGAGGATTACATGAAATATCTTATCGGAAAAAAAAAATAACTGACCTAGAAAACAGATCTAGGAGAGACAATCTGACACTTATTAGACTATCTGAAAACCAGAATAAAGAAAAAACCTTGATCACAAGAAATTATCAGTTAAATGCTCAGATATAGTTGAATAAGAAAATAAAATCAAAATGGAAAGAATTCACAGATTGCCTCCTGAAAGAAATCCTCAATTGACAACTTCCAGGAATGTAATAGCTAAATTTAAGAGCCACCAAGCCAAGGAAAAAATACTTCAAGCAGCCAGAAAGAAACCATTCAAATACCTCGGAGCTACAATCAGGATCACACTGGACCTAGTGGCTTCTACTTCAAAGGATCAAAAGGCATAGACTATGATATTCAGGAAGACAAAGATGTGAGTTTACAACCCAGAGTGAGCTATTCAGCAAAATGTTGCAGGTAAAAATGGTCATTCAATAAGATAAAAGATTTCCAAGTATTCCTGAGGAATAATACAGACCTAAAACAAAAATTTGAAGGCCAATTATGGGAGAAAAGCACAAGAAAGGTAAATAAGAAAGAGAAAATTTAGGGGAATAATTAGGTCAAAATGTCTATATATCTACATCAAAAGTGAATTTCTTTAATTTTCAAAAATTACTCTTAGTAGAGAAGATAGAAAGAATTTAAACATAAAAGGTTGGAAATGTAAGCTGATTATGATAATATGATGTATATGATGATATATGTTAACATGATATATATGTAAATGAGATTATTTGGAATGATATATATGAATGATACATGTATTCATATGAATGACATGCAAAAATCAATCAAGGGCTGAAAGAGGGTTGTACTGAGAGAAAAGGGAAAGGAAAGATAGAATGGGGTAAATTATATAACATAAACATGTATGAAAAATCAATATAGCAAGGGAAAGATAAAGTTGATGACAGGCAATGCTTAAATTTTACATTCTTTGAAATTGACTCAGAACCAGTATACTGAGTGGGATACAAAATTCTATTACCCTACAGAGAAGTAGAAGTAGAACAAGAGAAGGGAAGTAGGGAGTAAGAAAAGTGAGGGGGGGTGAAAAAAGCAAAATACTGGTGAGGAGGAAAAGAGTAAAAAGGAATAGAGCAGAATCTAAAGGGGATACTACTATGGAGGGCAATACATAGTTAGTAATCATAACTCTGAATGTGAATTGGATGAACTCATTCATTAAATGGAAGGAGATAGCACAGTGGATTAAAAACCAGAATCCTACTATATGTTGTTTACAAGAAACACATTTGGGGCAGGCAGACACACAGATTCAAGGTAAAGGGCTAGAGCACCATTTCTTATACATTATCTAAAGTAAAAAAAAAAAAAAAGCAGGAGTAGCAATCATCATACCAGACAAAGTCAAAGTAGAAAATGATCTGATTAAAAGAGATAAGGAAGGAAATTACATTTGGCTAAAAGGTAATATTAACAATGAAGTAAAATCATTATTAAACATATGTTCACCAAATGGTATAGCATCTGGATTTCTAAAGGAGAAACTGAAGAGACTCAAGGAGGAAATAGATAGTAACGCCTTACTGGTGGGGAATCTCAACATTCCCCTTTCCAAAATAGATAAATTAAACCAAAAAAGAAAAAATTAAGGGAAGCAAATGAAATGCTAGAAAAATTAGAGTGAATACATATCTGAAGAAAACTTAACAGGGATAAAAAGGAATATGTATTCTTCTCAGCAGTACATGATACACACACAAAGATTGACCATGTACTAGGGCATAGAAATATTGCAAACAAATGCAGAAAAGCAGAAATAATAAATGCCATTTCTTCAGCTCAAAATGGGGTAAAATTATATCTAATAAGGGTCCATGGAAAGGCAAATTTAAAATTAATTGGAAACTAAATAATCTAATTCTTCAAAACTGATGGGTCTAAGAAGAAATAAACCATTTCAGACTTTATTAAAGAGAATGACAACAAGGAAACATCATATCAAAACCTATGGGACACAGCCAAAGCAGTATTCAGGGGGAAATGTATATCACTGAATGCCTATAAAAACAAAATAGAGAGGAAGGAGATCAATGAATTGGGTTTACAATTTTAAAAAAATAGAAAAAGAACAAATTGAAAATGCCAAGATAAAAACTAAATTCAAAATACTAAAAATTAAAGGAGAAATTAATAATATTGAAAGTAAAAGAATTATTGATCTAATAAATAAGACTTAGGAGGTGGTACTTAAAAATGAATAAAATGGATAAATTATTAGTTAATCTAATTAAAATAGAAGAGCATCAAATTAACAGTATCAAGGATGAAAAGGGTGATCTCACCTCTAAAGAAGAGGAAATTAAGGCAATTATTAAGAACTATTTTGCTCAATTATATGGCAATAAATGTGACAATCTAGATGAAATGAGTGAATACTTAGAGAAATATAAATTGCCTAGATTAACAAAAGAGGAAATAGAATATTTAAATAATCCCATCTCAGAAAAAGAAATTGAACAAGCCATCAAGGAACTTCCTAAGAAAAAATCCCCAGGGCCAGCAGTATTCTCAAATGAATTCTATCAAACATTTAAAGAACAGCTAATCCCAATACTTTACAAATTATTTGACAATATGACATAAATATGGTACTGATTCCAAAGCCAGGCAGACCAAAAACCAAGATAGAAAATGACAGACCGAACTCCTTAATGAATTCAAAAATCTTAAGTAAAATACTAGCAAAAACACTACAGCAAGTTATCATGAGGATTATACATTATGATCAGGTGAGATTTATACCAGAAATGCAAGGATAGTTTAATATTAGGAAACCATTCACATATTGACCAAATCAATAATCAAAACAACAGAAATCACATGATTATCTCAATAGATGCAGAGAAAGCTTTTGACAAAATACAATACCCATTCCTATTGAAAACACTAGAAAGTATACGAATAGAAAGGCCATTCCTCAAAATAAGAAACTATTTTTAAATTTTATTTAACTGATTAATTTAGACTATTTTTCCAGGATTACAAAAATCATGTTCTTTTCCTCCCCATATCCCTAAATCCCCAATAGGCAGCACACAATTGCACTGGCTTTTACATGTGTCATTGGTCAAGATCTATTTCCATATTATTGATATTTGCAATAGAGTGATTATTTAGGGTTTATAACTCCGATCATATCTCCATTGACCCATGTGATCAAGTAGTTGTTTTTCTTTTGTATTAAAATAAAAAAACAGTATATATTTAAAACTATCAACAAATATAATCTGCAATGGGGACAAGTTATAAGCCCTCCCAATAAAATCAAGAGTAATGAAAGGATACCCATTATCACCTCTATTATTTAATATTGGTCTAGAAATGATAGCAATAGAAATTAGAGAAAAAAGAAATGGAAAGGATTAAAGTAGGCAACAAGGTGAATAAACTATTATTTTTGTAGATGATATGATGGTATACTTAAACAATCCCAGACAATCAACTAAATGTCTGGTGGAAATAGTTAAGAACTTTAGAAAAGTTGTGGGTTATAAATAAGCTCACATAAATCACCAGCATTTCTACATATTTCCAACAAAACTCAGCAGCAGGAATTAGAAAGAGAAATTCCATTTAAAATCACTCTACACAATATAAAATATTTAGAAATTATCTGCCAATAAAATCACAGGAATTATATGAAAACAAATACAAAACATTTTTCACATAAATAAAACTAGATCTAAATAATTGAAAAAATATTAATTACTCCTGGGAAGGTTGAGTTAATATAATAAAAATGACAATCCTACCGAAATTAATCTACTTATTCAGTGCCATATCTATTAAGCTACAAAAAAAAAAAAAACATTTTATAGAATTGGAAAAAAAATTATGACAAAGTTCATTTGGAAAACAAAAGATTAAGAATCTCAAGGGAAATGATGAAAAAAAATTGAAGGATGGAGGCCTTGCAGTACGAGATCTTAAAATGTACTCTAAAGAGGCGGAGTCAAGATGGCTGTGTAGAGGCAGCAAAAGTTCAGACTTCTGAATACCTTTCCTTATCACTTACAAAATCAATGTTCCTAGGAGACTGAAAATCAAACCTAACAACAAGACAGAGTCAAGGAACCCTCCTGTTGTACTCAATCTAAAAAGTACACCCCCCAAAAGCAAGAATTCGGAACACTTGGGTCATCTATCATCCTCTTTACCTCATCTCTCATCCCCTTTGACTCATCTTTCATCTTCTTTTCCTCATCTTTCATCTCCTTTGCCTCATATTCAAGCTGGCTTTGATTTTGGCTTTCAAGACACTATTTTCTGTTTCCAGATGACTTATATTAGTTTTTAAGTTCTTTTCACAATTGTCTTCAGCCCCTCTTAATTGTGTTTTGAATTGCATTTTGGGTTCTTCCAAAGCCTGTATCTAATTCCCTGAGATTGCTGATTTATTGTTTGATGATCCCTCCTCCTCTGTTCTGTTTGCTCTTTGTTCTTTGCATATATAGAAGCTATATATTGTAATTTCTTTCTTCTTTTTCTGTTGTTTGCTCATATTTACCCCTTCTTTACCCCATGCATTTGTCTGTGTTCTTGTTCCTCTCATTTTTTTTTTTGGTTTTGGGGTTTCCTCTCAGTCTCCTGTTTTGGAGCTTTGACAGAAGATTTCTCCATGCAATCTGTGGGGCAGGGATGTTGGAGTTTGAGCTTCCCTGTCCTCTGGAGGCTTTTGATTAGATTAAAGTCCAGCAGTCTGTGGGGGAGGAGTGTTGGTTAATCCCATAAAAAGTCTTCAGAGGTCAGGGAAGCTGAAGCTCCAACACTCCTCCCCCACAGGGACTTTTAATAGTGTCTTGAAAGTCAAAATGATGACCAAAAAGCCAGGGATAAAATCCAGTCTTTAAGAACCAGAATACAACTAGAATTAAGTGACCTCACAAGGCAGCAGGACACTATAAAACAAAAGCAAAAGAATGAAAAAATTAAGGAAAATATGAAACATCTCATTCACAAAACAGAGGACTTAGAAAATAATTCAAGGAGAGACAATTTAAGAATCATTGGTCTACCAGAAGTCCAGGACAAAAGAATAATCTGGGACACAATACTACAGGAAATTATTCAAGAAAACAGCCCCATTATTCTAGAATAAGAGGGAAAAGTGGAGATTGAAAGAATCCACAGATCACCTCCTGTACTTAATCCCCAACTTAAAACACCCTGGAATTTTATAGTCAAATTCAAGAACTATAAGAACAAAGAAAAAATATTACAAGCTGCCAAGAATAAGTCATTCAGATACCATGGAACCACAGTGAGGATAAGGCAGGATCTGACTGCATCCACACTGAAGGACCAAAAGGCATGGAATATGATATTCCAGTAAGCAAGGGAAGTAGAGCTACAACCAAGAATCAACCACCCAGCAAAACGGACTATATTTTTATAGGGGAAAGAATGGTCATTAAACAAAATAGAAGAATTCCAAGAATGTGTAAAGAAAAGACGAGACATGAACAGAAAATTTGATGTCCAAGCACAGAACTGAAGAGAATCTTCAAAAGGGAATTAAAAAAGAGAAAAAAAAAGAAAAAACCAAAACAAAAAAAACCTTTTTTTGAGAGACTCAATAGTTAAAATGATATGTATCTCTATAAGAAAAGAGGTCACTGTTAACTCTTAAAAAATGTTGTTACCTCCTGGACAGCTAGAAGAATTACATTTAGAGGGAACAATGACATATTGTATATAATGAACTAACATGTATATGTATATATATACAACTAGAGTTAAAAAAGATTTATACTAAAAGAAATGGGAAAAGAAACAAAAAGGGGATAAATTTATATGTCACAAAGAATCTCATGGTGGGAGGGGGGAGAACATAAATACACTGGAAGATTAAAGAGGTTGGAGATAGGAAATACTCAACTCTTATGTGCATTGAAATTGACCCAAAGAGGGAAGAACAATCCTATCCATTGGGGCACAGAATAGATTTGTGTCCTATAGGGGAGTAGAAGGGTAACAAATGGACTGGTGGGGAGGGAAGCACTACAAGGAAGGGTGAGGGTGGAGGGTAGTTTTAGAAAGGCTGCAGGGAAAATAAGGGGGGGAATAAGAAGTAAGAGGGTAGAAAGGGAAGTAAAATAAGGGTAGGAACTAGGGGGACTGATTAAAAAAAACATTGATGTAGAAGGAAATAGTGAAAGAAGAAAAGACAGAACTAGGAGTAGAAATCAAAATGCTGGGAAATACACAGCTGGTAATCATAACTCTGAATGTGAATGGAATGAACTCACCCATAAAATGCAAACAAATAGCAGAGTGGATTAGAATCCAAAACCCTACCATATGGTGTCTGCACACATAAGAAAGATAGATATGCATAGGGTGAAAGTAAGAAGATGGAGCCAAATCTATTGGCCATCAACTGAGAAAAAGAAGGCAGGAGTCCCAATCATGATATCTAACAAAGCCAAAGTAAAAATAAATCTAGTTAAAAGAGAGAGGGAAGGCAATTAAATCCTGATAAAAAGCAGTACAGATAATGAGGAAATATCAGTACTCAATATGTATGCACCAGATAGCATAGCATCCAGATTTCTAAAGGAGAAACTAGTATAACTCAAGAATGAAATAGATAGAAAAACTATACTACTGGGAGACCTGAACATTCCTCTATCCGAACTAGAGAAATAAAACAACAAAATAAGAAAGAGGTAAGAGAAATGAAAGAAATCTTAGAAACAATAGAGTAAGTAGATATGTGGAGAAAAATAAATAGGGACAAAAAGGGATATACCTTCTTTTCAGCAGCACGTGTTAAATTCATAAAAATTGACCATGTATTATGGCATAAAAACATTGCAAATGAGCAGAAATAATAAATGCAAACTATTCAGATAACAATGAAATGAAAATAATAATTAGTAAGGGTACATGGAGAGGCAAATCAAAAATTATTTGGAAAATAAATAATACAATTCTCCAAAACTGGTTAGTTTAAGAACAAATCATAGAAACAATTAATAATTTCATTGAAGAAAATGACAGTGATGAGACATCCTATCAAAACCTATGAGATACAGCCAAAGCAGTACTCAGGGGGAAATGTATATCCTTGAGTTCATATATTAACAAACTAGAGAGGGCAGAGGTCAATGAATAGGGCATGCAAATTACAAAACTAGAAAGTGAAAAAGTTAAAAATCCTCAGATGAAGACTAAATTAGATATCCTAAAGATCAAAGGAGAAATTAATAAAATTGAAAGTCAAAGAACTATTGATTTAGTAAATAAGACTAGTAGTTGGTACTTTGAAAAAAAAACAAATAAAATAGACAAAGTACTGGTCAGTCTAATTAAAAAAAGAAAAGAAGAAAACCAAATTGACAGTATCCAAGATGAAAAGGGAGACCTCACTTCTAATGAAGAGGAAATTAAGGCAATCATTAAAAACTATTAAGCCAAATTTCATGGCAACAAATATGGCAATCTAGGTTATATGGATGAATACTTACAAAAATATAAATTGTCTAGACTAACACAGGAAGAAATAAATTACCTAAACAACCCCATATCAGAAAAAGGAATTGAACAAGCCATCAAAGAACTCCCTAAGAAAATATCCCCAGGTCCAGATGGATTCACAAATGAATTCTATCAAACATTCAAAGAACAACTAATTCCAAAATTATACAAACTATTTGACAAAATAAGCAAAGAAGGAGTTCTACCAAATTCCTTTAATGACACAAGTATGGTACTGATCCCAAAACAAGGCAAGTCAAAAATAGAGAAAAAACACTATAGACCAATCTCCCTAATTAATATAGATGCAAAAATATTAACTAGGATACTAGCAAAAAGACTCCAGCAAGTTATCACAAGGTTTATTCACTATGACCAGGTAGAATTCATACCAGGAATGCAAGGATGGTTCAATATTAGGAAAACCATCCACATAATTGACCATATTAACAAGCAAACTGACAAAAAAAATCACGATTATCTCAATAGATGCAGAAAAAGCTTTTGATAAAATACAACACCCATTCCTATTGAAAACACTTGGAAGTATAGGAATAGAAGGGCCTTTCCTAAAAATACTAAACAGTATATATCTAAAACCATCAGCAAACATCATCTGCAATGGGCATACATTAGAAGCCTTCCCAATAAGATCAGGAGTGAAACAAGGATGTCCATTATCACCTCTATTATTTAACATTGTACTAGAAACACTAGTAGTAGCAATTAGAGAAGAAAAAGAAATTGAAGGTATTAAAATTGTCAATGAAGAGACCAAGCTATTACTCTTTCCAGATGATATGATGGTCTACTTAAAGAATCCTAGAGAATCAATCAAAAAGCTAGTCAAAATAATCAACAGCTTTATCAAAGTTGCAGGATACAAAATACACCCATATAAGTCATCAGTATTTATATATATATCTCCAATCCATTTCAGTTTCAAGAATTAGAAAGAAATTCCATTTAAAATCACCCTAGACAATACAAAATACTTAGGAATCTATCTATCTTCCAAGACAAACACTGAAACTATATGAACACAACTAAAAAACAATCTCCACACAATTAAAGCTAGATGTAAACAATTGGAAAAACATTGATTGCTCATGTCAGGATGAGCTAACATAATAAAAATGACAATCCTGCCCAAATTAATTTACTTATTTAGTGCCATACCTTGAACTACCAAAAATTTCTTTACTGAATTAGAAAAAAACAACAACAAGGTTTATTTGGAAGAACAAAAGATCAAGGATATCCAGGGAAATCATGAAAAAAAAAAGCAAAGGAAGGAGGACTTGCAGTCCCAGATCTCAAACTATATTATGAAGTAGTGGTCATCAAAACAATTTGGTACTGGCTAAGTGACAGAAAGAGGATCAGTGGATTAGACTAGGGGTAAATGACCTCAGCTAAACAGTCTATGAGATGCCCAAAGATCCCAACATTTGTAATCAAATCCCACTATTTGATGAAAACTGCTGGGAAAATTGGAAGACACTGTGGGATAGATTAGGTTTGGATCAACATCTCACACCCTACCCCAAGATAAACTCAGAATGCGTGAATGACCTGAATATAAAGAAGGAAACTATTAGTAGATTAGGTGAACTCAGAATAGTATACTTGTCAGATCTTTGGGAAAGGAAAGACTTTAAAACCAAGCAAGAGCTAGAAATAATGACAAAATGTAAAATCAATAATTTTGATTACAACAAATTAAAAACTTTTTGTACAAACAAAACTAATGCATCCATAATTAGAAGGGAAGCAACAAATTGGGAAATATTCTTCATTACAAAAACCTCTGACAAAGGTCTAATTACTCAAATTTATAAAGAGCTAAACCAATTGTATAAAAAAAAAACAAGCCATTCTCCAATTGATAAATGCAGAAGGCACATGAATAGGCAATTTTCAGTCAAAGAAATCAAAACTCTTAATAAGCACATGAAAAAGTATTCTAAATGTCTTATAATCAGAGAAATGCAAATCAAAACAACTCCAAGGTATCACCTCATACCTAGAAGATTGGTTAACATGACAGCAAAGGAAAGTAATGTAGTAGAGAGGGTGTGGCAAAGTTGGGACATTAATGCATTTATGGTGGAGTTGTGAATTGATCCAACCATTCTGGAGGGCAATTTAGAACTATGTCCAAAGGGTTTTAAAAGACTGTCTGCCCTTTGACCCAGCCATAGCACTGCTGGGTTTGTACCCCCAAAGAGATAATAAGGAAAAAGACATTTACAATAATATTCATAACTATGCTCTTTTTGGTGGCAAAAAATTAGAAAATGAGGGGATGCCCTTCAATTTGGGAATGGCTGAAGAAATTGTGGTATATGTTGGTGATGGAATACTATTGTGCTCAAAGGAATAATAAAGTGGAGTAATCCCATGGGAACTGGAATAACCTCCTGGATTTGTGGCCCAGTGAGAGAGAGCAGAACCAGGAAAACATTAAACACAGAGACTGATATACTGTGGTATAATCGAATGTGATGGACTTCTCCATTAGTGGCAATGCAGTGATCATGAACAAGTTGGAGGAATCTATGAGAAAAACCACTATCCACATTCAGAGGAAACATTGTGGGAGTAGAAATACCGAAGAAAATCAACTGCTTGAATACATGGGTCGAAGTGATATGGTTGGGGATGTAGACTCTAAATCAATATCCTATTGCAAACAGCAATATGGAAATAGGTTCTGATCAAGGACACAAGTAATACCCAATGAAATTACACATCAGCTGTGGGAAGAGTGGGTGGAGAGGAGGGAGGGAAATAAAGTGATTATTGTAACCAAAAAAATTTAATTAAAAATAAAATAAAATAAAATAAAATCAGAATAGAAGCAAATTAAAAAAGTGTACTATTAAGCAGTGGTCATAAAAACAATATGGTAATGGCTAAGTGACCGAAGCATGGATAAATGGAATAAACTAGGGGTAAATGACCTCAGCAAGCTAGTGTTCAATAAACCCAACGGCCCCTGATTCTGGGACAAGAACTCAAAAACTGCTGGGACAATTGGAAAACAGTATAGGAAAATTAGGTTTAGATCAACATCTTACTCCCTATTCCAAGATAAATTCAAAATGGGTTAAATATAAATAATATAATAAATAAGTTAGGTGAACATAGAATTGTCAGATAAATGGGAAAAGAAGCAATTTAAGAACTAGCAAGAGATAAAGAAATAGCTAAATGTAAAATGAATAGCTTCAATTATATCAAATTAAAAATGTTTTTTACAAACAAATCCAATGCAACCAAAATCATAAGAAAAGCAACAAACTGGGAGAAAATTTTTCTAACCAAACTCTCTGACAAAGGTTTCATTTCCCAAATATATAAAGAACTAAGTCAAATTTATAAAAAAAAAAATCAAGCCATTCCCCAATGGACAAATGGTCAAGGGACATGAATAGGCAGTTTTCACATGATGAAATCAAAACTATCAGTAAGCACCTGAAAAAGTATTTTAAATCCCTCCTGATTAGAGAAGTGCAAAACAAAATAACTCTGTGGTACCACCTCACACCTAGCAGACTGCCCTATATGACAGCCAAGGAAAATAATAAATGTTGGAGGAGATGTGGCAAAATTGGGACACTAATACACTACTGGTTGAGTTGTGAATTGGTCTAATCATTGTGGAGGGCAACTTGGAACTATGTGCAAAGGGCATTAAAAAATTACTTACCCTTTGACCCAGACATACCACTGCTGAATTTGTATCCCAAAGACATAATAAGGAAAAAGACTTGCAAAAAATCTTTATAGCCATGCTCTTTATGGTGGTAAAAAAATTGGAAAATGATGGGGTGTCTATTTATTGGGGAATGGCTGAATAAATTGTGGTATCTGATGGTGATGTAATATTGTGCTGAAAGGAATAGTGAACTGGAGGAATTCCATATGAACTGGAAAGACCTCCAAGAAGTGATGCAGAATGAAGGAAGCTGAACCAGAATATTGTACACAGAGACTGATACATTATGGCAAAAATTGAATGTAATAGACTTTTCTACTAGCAGTAATGCCCAGGACAATTCAAAGGATCTTATGATAAAGAACATTAACCATATCAAGAGAAAGTACTGTCCAAACAGAAATGCAGAAGAAAGAACATGATCAATCATGTAGCTTGATATGAATATGATTAGGGTTTTAATGTTAAAAAATCACTCTACTGCAAACATGAATAACATGGAAATGGGTTTTGAACAACTACACATTGGAACTGTTTATCAGCTTTGGGAGGGGGAGGAAAGTGCGGAGGTGGGGGGCATCATGTATCATGTAACTATGAAAAATATACTAAATTTTTAAAAAGGGAAAAAAAAAGAAGAGAACAAATAATTAGAATCACATTTATTGAGGGGCAATACATGAAAAGGACAGTGAATGAAAATGGAAACAAGTCCACAGCGGGTCCCAAGCAGAGTTGGGCACATTGAAACTTGTAAAAATCTGGTGAGTTTTTATAGGGTTCTCATCTGAGTCTAATGGGATCATCTAATGAGAGGAGAGAAGAAATCCCAGGCAAGGGATATAGGTCAAGATT
This sequence comes from Monodelphis domestica, assembly GCF_027887165.1. Lineage (NCBI taxonomy): Eukaryota > Metazoa > Chordata > Mammalia > Didelphimorphia > Didelphidae > Monodelphis > Monodelphis domestica. The sequence goes on from NC_077232.1 coordinate 256,823,316, forward strand.
CCAGATTGGGACTGACAGGTGGTAGGGTTGAGAATATTTGGGAAATGTGCCTGTTGAAGGGTAAAGGGAACCTTAGCCAATGCCATAGAACTTACTTTGATTCAGTAGCTCATGAAATTTGAGCTTCCCCTGGGCTTTTTCATTTAGCAAGGGTGGAAGCTTATAGGATCCTGGGTTATTTGGAGGATATTGGTATCCTTAACATTATCCCTTCCCTCTTCCCCCTTCTCATTTTTCAGAAGTTATATATAAAGTCACGTTAGGGAACATTTTTATCCCTAACAGGGTCAATCCAAAAGAAAACATACTCATATCAATCCTCTTCCATTAATCTTCCAAGGGGGAGAGCAATGTTACATAGGTACATTCATCTCTTTGTTAGTTTATATGATTGCTACCATATGTTTCCTTTTATTTGAGTGGCCCACTATTTATCTCACCCTTTGGGAAGTGGGATCAGAAGGATTTGGTATTTTCTGGTTTAGAACCCATAGGGAACCATACTACTGGTGAGATTGCTAGTCTGAAATCTGCAATGACTATTTCTGTTAAAGGGTCAGTTGACTGACAACTGCCCCTGAACATTTCTACCATAAACTTTTCTTCCCTCTGTAGCTGGAGGTTTCTTAGGTATATTAATCTCTTGCACTCTAATAAGATTTGAACCTGAGCACCTTACCTATCAGGCTGCTATAACTCTGAATTCAATCCACATATAGCCTTCTAAATGGTACTAAAAGCTTTGAAAGAGCTTTCCTATTTTCCATTTAGAGACTTAAAATTATAATATTTGAAGGAATTTTTATCAGCATGGAAAGCAGCATTACCATTGGACCATAAGAATTATATTCTTAAAACAGCAGAATCAGGCTAATCAGCTGTTCCCTTTGTTTTCTTCCTGAGATTTCATGATGTCCAAAATTTCATTTTCATGCAATGTGCTATCAACTCAGGAGCCCCATCCTTGGGATTTCTCAAACTAGGAATTGAAGGCCATTTAATGATATACTTTAATAAAGGAGTTTTCTCACTTGAATGAGTGAAATCACAGATCTGTGTAAAATACAAATCAATACACCTCATTAGAGATTCACAGACAAAAAGGCTATGATGTCACTTTGAAAGAGATGATTCCGGACTTAGAAGGTATTGAAACTAGAAGCAACTTCATCTACCCTTTAATCCAACCCCTTCATCCACTTATAAATTAAGCAATTTGGACCTCTGAGAGATGAAATGACTTGTCTTGTGTCATACAGTCTAGGAATAAGCCAGGACTTGAACTCAAAACATCTGACCCCACATCTGAGTACATGTCCTTACATTCTACTTCTATTGATGTGGATAATTATCCACAAATATTCATTAAATAGATGTGCATTAGTTTTTCCTTCCATCAATAGTCATATACAAATTTATATTGAAATCTGAGCTCCTGAGAAATAAGGAAAGACCAATTCCTTCTTTCTCTTTTGCATAGTTTCTAAATCAATGAATGTTAAATACTAATTATCATCACTTTGGCTGTGAACTGAATTTAACAATACTTTTCAGAAGCATTAGCTTCCTTTGGTAGTTTAAAGAGTTGATGCACAGGAACAAATGTGCCAAGGCTGACTAAATTTGTGGCAGTTCATTTAATGAAGGAGAGGGATCAACGAATCTATTAATTTCATTATGTCTTTTTTGACCTCAGCCTAAAATTATGAAATGCTGGGGGAGACATTGAAGGCATTACAAACAATTCCTTAAATGTCCTAAACTCTATTCTTCAAATAAAATCAATTATGATAGTGAAAAAAATGAGTTCCATGATTAATTTACCAAAAATTCTTGCTCATTCCTGTAACACTGAGAGGAATTTCTCAAAATATTGTTTCCTTTTCTGTAAACAAACAGAAAATTCCTCATGAAAACAGTTGTATCAAGAATCTGATTAAGATGGTCTAAAGAATCATGAGTTCTACTTTTTCTTTGGGAAAGCATTTTTACTTATTTGTGATATGGAAATGTTTTGAGTTCATCTGTGACATTAGAAATGGAGGACTGACCTTGGAGTCAGATACTTTGTTCCTTGTAAGAGGTAAGAAAGAACTAAAACATTAAGCTAAAGAGAAGTTAGAGCTAGTTTCTAGTGAAGGTATTTCAAGAGTGCACAAATGAAAACAGAATAAGCTAGTGAGTAGATAATCAAGGTTCAAATATTGTCTGTGATATATACTGCTTTGTGACCCCAGACCAAACACTTAAACTCTCAGTGTCCCAGGAGACTCTCCCTGGAAGGAGGTTCTTCCCTACATTTCTTTGCATCTCTAGAGCCTGGCATCAAGTTGGTACTTAAGAAATTCCCTAAGTTATTGAGTTAATAAGTGTTTTTGATACAAAATATAGAATCATCCATTTAGAATTGGTAGAGCCCATTTAGAAGTTATCAAGTAGGGGCACTAGATAGTTCTGCAGATTGAGAGCCAGGTCTAGAGACAGGAGGTCCTCAGTTCAAAACTAGCCTCAGATACTTTTATCTGTATGACCCCCGGGGCAAGTCACATACCCTCATTGCTTAGCTGTTACCACTCTTCTGCCTTGGAATCAATATACAACATGGATTTTAAGATGAAAAGGTAAGAGTTTAAGAAAGGGAAAAAAATAGAAAAGTTATCAAGTCAAATGCCCTTGTCATCTTAAAAATGAAATGACATGCAAAAATGTTTTTTAATCATTTGCAATGTATACAACTTGGAAAATCCTCAATATTCATGGAAAATGATTAATTTAATATTTCCACTAAAAGTTGAATTTTATGGTAAACTTTGGTGACATTTCTCCCCTCTGAAAAGCAAAATTCATTCATAAAGTTTCCTGATCTGAATTACTGGTTTCTCAGCTAAATTGGTATTAGGTGGGAGTACTTATTTCATACCAATTCATGGGAAGAGAATATTGCATTGGGGAGAGCATAGCCTTTCACTCTCTGTGGAAATCTTAAAGAATTTTTACACTGTAATCTGTATTCCCCAACAAACAGAAATGGATGCCCATCACCCTTTTATATCTTTTCTTTATACATTTGGGTAAGGTCAACAAAAATTAAACAACATTTCTTTTATCTCCTAGATCCACTGATCATGATATTTATTCCTCTGGAGTGCTTCCCTGATCCTCCCCCTTCTCCCTTCCCATTTTCCTTGCCCATCTTTCCTCACACATTCCTAAATCATCTTCCTTTCTTATATTTCCTTTCTGAACTTTTTTCATGTGTTCTCTAATATACCCCCTACTGCATCTTATCCTTAGGCCATTTCTTTTTTCCTATATTGGTGACTAATTTTTCAGATACACTCTCCCATTAATGCAGGGAAAGATTAACAAATAGAACTTCCATTAGTGTTAATGAGAACTACCTATCCAAATCCTTCCATGCATGGAATAATAGAGTTGCTTCTATTGCAGAGGTAATACCTGCCAGTGTTCAGATGTGCAGTGTAGACTACTTTGGAGAATAAAATCTCATTAATAAAATTCTATTCCTTTTTAACAGTTTTGTTCTCCCAGTCTTTCCTTTAAATGGTTAAAGAATTTGAACTAGGCATCTAGTTCCCTTTGGTTTCACAACTCCCACTGCCTTTGTCCTAAATGGTAATATTCAGTTTATTCATCCAGGATGAGACCTTGCTTGAAAATAGTCTCTTTACATAAAGGAATATCATGTAAATTGCATCTTGTCTTTCTTTTACCAAATACATCTGAATACCACCTTGCCAGAAAAACAGAATTCAAAGCTGCTTCTTCCATATCTTATTTTGAAACACATTTATCAATGAATATTCCTTCCTGAGTTGTCTTTAGTCTGTCACAATAAACCATCAACAATTCCAAAGAATGCTGCAATTAAAATCTTCAAGGAATGGTGGTTGTTATGGATACTGGTAAGTACTCTGCCAGGAAGATTGGTGGCTTATTGAGAGAGAATGCATCCAATCTTTATCAATCCTTGACCCTATTAAGGTCTCATATGAAAAAAAAAAACACAAAAAAGCCCAGCATACATGCACACACACATGCACAAAGAATGCAAGTTCCTACCTGTGCATTTTTAGTTTGGATTACACAGTTCTGTTTTTGCAGTTTTTAAAAATCCATTTAATATTACTTGCTTTTCTAAAGAAATTGCTTTGTAATTGTATTCCCAGAAAGGGACTTTCTGGTCATTTGTAGTAGTTGTGGAATGATTATAAAGGATGCTGGTCTTTGTGGGAGGAGAAACTTTCCTCTGATATGAAAAATTATGAGACAAGAGAACAGAAGGCCAAGAACCAAAAGAATGACTTAGGAGATAAGCAAATGGGGAAATTCAGAAGCTTAATTGTGATGAAACCCATTGCATTTAAGGGGATATGTTAGTTGATCTAGTTTATGAGAATAGTAGAAAATACTTTATCCAAAACAAAGAAAAATCCTGAAAAATATATAAATTCTGGGTCCTTACTTTAAGATAGTTGATAGAATGTTGCTTGTTTTCTTCTTCTATTTTATTAGAAGCTTCATGGCTATCGATTAAGTCATCCTCAAATTTAAGAGGACTAATTTTCAAGTTCATCTTCTGACATAAACTGGCTCCATGATTGTTGACAAGTCACTTAATTTCTAAATTCCTCCAGCAACTAAAAGTTGCTTGTCTCAAACAAATTAAAAATCCCCAGAAGAAAAAAAATTAGAGATACTAAAATTAAGGGAGAAACTAATAAAATCAAAAGTTCTATCACTTTTGATAGAACTTTTTTCAGTTTTATAGAACTTAGAATAAATGAGACTAGAAGCTGGTATTTTGAAAAAATAAACAAAACAGACAAAGTACTGGTTAATCTAATTAAAAAAAGAAAGAAGAAAACCAAATTAACAGTATCATAGATAAAAAGGGAGACCTCACCTCCAATGAAGAGGAAATTAAGGCAATCATTAAAAACTATTTTGCCCAATTACATGGCAACAAATATGGAAATCCAGGTAATATGGGTGAATATTTACAAAAATATAAATTGCCTAGATTAACAGAAGAAATAGAATCCTTTTTAAATTTTTTTAAAATTTTATTTATTTTTGGTTACAATGCTCACTTTATTTCCCTCCCTCCACTCCACCCACCCTTCCTGTAGCCTACATGAAATTTCCTTGGGTAAAGTAATACCCACAATACACAAGTAAGTGTCCTTGATCAGAACCTATTTCCATGTTGTTGTTTGCACTAGGATGTTCATTTAGTGTCTACATCCCCAACCTTATCCCTTCAACTCATGTATTCTAGCAATTGTTTTTCTTTGGTGTTTTTATTCCCACAGTGTTTTCTCTGAATGTGGATAGTGATTTTTCTCGTAGATTCCCTTCCCTTCCCTTCCCTTCCCTTCCCTTCCCTTCCCTTCCCTTCCCTTCCCTTCCCTTCCCTTCCCTTCCCTTCCCTTCCCTTCCCTTCCCTTCCCTTCCCTTCCCTTCCCTTCCCTCTCTCGTAGATTTCTCGTAGATTCCTCCAAGCTGTTCATGATCACTGCATTGCCACTAATGGATAAGTCCATTACATTCAATTGTACCACAGTGTATCAGTCTCTGTATACATTTTTCTCCTGGTTCTGCTCCTTTCTGTCAGCATCACTTCCTGGAAGTTGTTCTAGTTCCCATGGGATTCCTCCACTTTATTATTGCTTTGATCACAATTGTATTCCATCACCAACATATACCACAATTTGTTCAGCCATTCCCCAATTGAAGGGCATCCCCACATTTTCCAATTTTCCAAATTTAGCAAAGTTGCAGGATACAAAATAAACCCACAAAGGTCATCAGCATTTCTATATATCACCAACACATCTCAGCAGCAAAAAATAGAAAGAAAAATTACATTTAAAATCACCCTAGACAATATAAAATACTTAGGAATCTATCTGCCAAGACAAACACAGGAACTATATGAACACAACTACAAAACACTTCCACACAATTAAAACTAGGTCTAAACAATTGGAAACACATTAACTGCTCATGGGTAGGACGAGCTAACATAATAAATTTGACCAACCTACCCAAAATTATTTACTTATTTAGTGCCATACCCATCAAACTACCAAAAAACTTTTTTTACTGAATTGGAAAAAAACATAACAAAATTCATTTGGAAGAACAAAAGATCAAGGATATCCAGGGAAATCATGAAAAAAATGCAAAGTAAGGTAGCCTTGCAGTCCCAGATCTCAAACTATACTATAAAGCAGTGGTCATCAAAACATCAAAACAATATGGTACTGGTTAAGAGGCAGAAAGAGAATCAGTGGAATAGACCTGGGGTAAGTGACCTCAGCAAGACAGTCTATGATAAGCCAGTTTTAGGCACCAAAATCCACTATTTGTTAAAAACTGCTGAGAAAATTGGAAGACAGTATAGGAGAGATTAGGTTTAGATCAATATCTCAGAGCCTACACCAAGATAAACTCAGAATGGGTGAATCACTTGAACATAAAGAAGGAAACAATAAGTAAATTAGGTGAACAAAGAATAGTATACTTGTCAGAACTTTGGGAAATGAAAGATTTTAAGACCAAGGAAGAGTTAGAAAAAATCACAAAAAATAAAATGAATAATTTTGATTACATCAAATTAAAAAGTTTTTGTACAAACAAAACCAATGCAACCAAAATTAGAAGGGAAGTAACAAATTGGGAAACAATCTTCATAACAAAAGCCTCTGACAAAGGTCTAATTTCTCAAATTTATGAATAGCTAAATCAACTGGACAAAAAAATCAAGCCGTTCTGATAAATGGGCAAGGGACATGAATAGGCAATTTTCAGTCAAAGAAATCAAAACTATTAATAAGCACATGAAAAAGTGTTCTAAATCTCTTATAATCAGAGAGATACAAATCAAAACAACTCTGAGGAATCATCTCAAACCTAGAAGATTGGCTAACATGACAGCAATGGAAAGTAATGAATGCTGGAGGTGATTTGACAAAATTTGGCCATAAAATCATTGCTGGTAGAGTTGTGAATTGATCCAAACATTTTGAAGAGCAATTTGGAACTATGCCCAAAGGGCACTAAAAGACTGTCTGCCCTTTGATCCAGCCATAGCACTTCTGGGTTTGTACCCCAAAGAGATAATAAGGAAAAATACATGTACAAAAATATTCATTGCTGTGCTCTTTGTGGTGGCAAAAAACTGGAAAAATGAGAGGATGCCCTTCAATTGGGGAATGGCTGAACAAATTGTGGAATATGTTGGTGATGGAACAGTATTGTGCTCAGAGGAATAATAAACTGAAGTAATTCCATGTGTTACAGATAAAAGAGTGGTTTTCATAAATTGTGACCACGAAAATATGTAAATGGTCAAACTGTAAGGTTTTGGCCACACTGGTAAAGATAATTTTTAGTGTCTTGATTTTATATTAAAAATAAAGTGGTTGCCATGGGAAAAATTTCCAAAATATGAAATACCCAAGTCAGCTGGGTTTTATGGAGATTTTAATTAATACAAATAAAGGAATTAAGGAAAGGGAGAGAGTAAGAGGGAATAATGAGAAAAGGGCTAGGCCAGCCTAGGCCAGCCTAGGCTTAAGCCTTAAGAGAAAGATCAGTCAGTCTTTAATCCACTCACCACAAGATTTTGTCCCAAGCAAGATTCTAGTGTTCAGAGAGAGCCTTCAGTTTAGCTCAGGAAGCTCTAACTCAGCTTCCAAGGCTGCATTTTTTTAGAGGCCTTCTGTCCTCCTTTTAAAGAGAATTTTCTCCTATGTCACCTTCCCTAAGTTCTCACATCTACCAATCAGAGTAGACGTTTTCACAGGACAGACCATTCTTAATTCACATCTTCTTTAGTTCTCAACTTCTCTGGGTAGACTAAAACTTCTGAGTAAGTTCATACCTCTTTGCCCCTTGCAAGTTTGCAAGTTGCCTGACCTTTTAGTGATTAATTTGACCTTCATAGGTACTTAGCACCCTTTTGTATTAGATCTAAAAATAGACCTATCTTAGGGTTTTTGCTTACTATAAGCATGGGTTAAGTACTTTTTCATTGTTCAATAAGAGTTTACAACTTTATCTTCCCCTAAAGTATGCTTATGTATGGGTGGAGTAAGGTTAGAGTTCTCACATTCCTGATCAAGTACCTTCATTGTTTAAAAATGGGGAATGGTCTTAACTAAATGTTCTAAGGTAGAGTCTAAGAATCTTTAACATTCACAAGTCTGAGAAATTTTAAGATTCACAATCCCCCCTGATGATCATTGGGAGACTAGTCTCCTAATTGATCATTTAACATAATCATCTTGTAGTCCTAAATGCACTTCTATTTTTTTTTTAAATATATTTTATTTGGTCATTTCCAAGCATTATTCGTTAAAGACATAGATCATTTTCTTTTCCTCCCCCCACCCCCCATAGCCGACGCGTAAGTCCACTGGGCATTAGATGTTTTCTTGATTTGAACCCATTGCTTTGTTGATAGTATTTGCATTAGAGTGTTCATTTAGAGTCTATCCTCTGTCATGTCCCCTCAACCTCTGTATTCAGGCAGTTGCTTTTTCTCGGTGTTTCCACTCCCATAGTTTATCCTTTGCTTATGAATGGTGTTTTTTTCTCCTGGGTCCCTGCAAGTTGTTCAGGGACATTACACCACCACTAATGGAGAAGTCCATTACGTTCGATGATACCACAGTGTGTTTGTCTCTGTGTACAATGTTCTCCTGGTTCTGCTCCTCTCGCTCTGCATCACTTCCTGGAGGTTGTTCCAGTCTCCATGGAACTTCTCCACTTTATTATTCCTTTTAGCACAATAGTACTCCATCACCAACATATACCACAGTTTGTTCAGCCATTCCCCAATTGATGGGCATCCCCTCATTTTCCAGTTTTGGGCCACCACAAAGAGCGCAGCTATGAATATTTTTGTACAAGTCTTTGTGTCCATTATCTCTTTGGGGTACAGACCCAGCAGTGCTATGGCTGGGTCAAAGGGTAGATATTCTTTTAGCACCCTTTGGGCATAGTTCCAAATTGCCCTCCAGAATGGTTGGATCAGTTCACAGCTCCACCAGCAATGAATTAATGTCCCTAATTTGCCACATCCCCTCCAGCATTCATTACTTTCCTTTGCTGTTATGTTAGCCAATCTGCTAGGTGTGAGGTGATACCTCAGAGTTGTTTTGATTTGCATCTCTCTGATTATAAGAGATGTAGAACACTTCTTCATGTGCTTGTTAATAGTTTTGATTTCTTTATCTGAGAACTGCCTATCCATTTCCCTTGCCCATTTATCAATTGGAGAATGGCTTGATTTTGTGTACAGTTGATTTAGCTCTTTATAAATATGAGTAATTAAACCTTTGTCAGAGGTTTCTATGAAGATTTTTTCCCAATTTGTTGTTTCCCTTCTGATTTTAGTTATATTGGTTTTGTTTGTACAAAAGCTTTTTAGTTTGATGTAGTCAAAATTATTTATTTTACATTTTGTGATTCTTTCTATATCTTGCTTGGTTTTAAAGCCTTTCCCCTCCCAAAGGTCTGACATGTATACTATTCTGTGTTTACCCAATTTACTTATGGTTTCCTTCTTTATGTTTAAGTCACTCACCCATTTTGAATTTATCTTGGTGTAGGGTGTGAGGTGTTGATCTATTCCTAGTCTCTCCCACACTGTCTTCCAATTTTCCCAGCAGTTTTTATCGAATAGTGGATTTTTGTCCCAAAAGCTGGGATCTTTGGGTTTATCGTATACTGTCTTGCTGAGGTCGCTTTCCCCCAGTCTATTCCACTGATCTTCCTTTCTGTTTCTTAGCCAGTACCAAATTGTTTTGATGACTGCTGCTTTGTAATATAGTTTTAGGTCAGGGACTGCAAGGCCCCCATCATATGTGTTTTTTTTTTCATTATTTCCCTGGATATCCTTGATCTTTTGTTCTTCCAAATGAACTTTGTTATGGTTTTTTCTAAATCAGTGAAGAAGTATTTTGGTAGTTCAATGGGTATGGCACTAAATAGATAAATAAGTTTGGGTAGGATGGTCATTTTTATTATATTGGCTCGTCCTATCCATGAGCAGTTAATGTTTTTCCATTTGTTCAAGTCTAGTTTTAGTTGTGTGGCGAGTGTTTTGTAGTTGTGTTCATATAGTTCCTGTGTTTGTCTTGGGAGGTAGATTCCTAGGTATTTTATTTTGTCTAAGGTGACTTTGAATGGGATTTCTCTTTCTAGTTCTTGCTGCTGAGCTGTGTTGGAGATATATAGAAAAGCTGATGATTTATGTGGGTTTATTTTGTATCCTGCAACTTTGCTAAAGTTGTTGATTATTTCAATTAGCTTTTTGGTTGAATCTCTAGGATTCTTTAAGTAGACCATCATGCCATCCGCAAAGAGTGATAACTTGGTCTCCTCCTTGCCTATTTTGATGCCTTCAATTCCTTTATCTTCTCTAATTGCTACTGCTAGTGTTTCTAGTACAATGTCAAATAGTAGAGGTGATAATGGGCATCCTTGTTTCACTCCTGATCTTATTGGGAATGCATCTAGTTTATCCCCATTGCAGATGATATTAGCTGTTGGTTTTAGATATATACTGTTTATTATTTTTAGGAATGACCCTTCTATTCCTATGCTTTCTAGTGTTTTTAATAGGAATGGGTGTTGTATTTTATCAAAGGCTTTTTCTGCATCTATTGAAATAATCATGTGATTCTTGCTAGTTTGCTTGTTGATGTGGTCAATTATGTGGATGGTTTTCCTAATGTTGAACCAGCCCTGCATCCCTGGTATGAATTGCACTTCTAACTATAGATATATACAATATTGAATTTTCTACGAGGAAATTAGAGTAGTGAGGGAGGAATAGAAAAGAAGGAAAGGAAAACCAATGTTTTGCTAGGCACATTGACAGAAAGCCAAATTAGGGGCAGTCCCTTTTGGCATAAAAGTGTACATTTACAATAAATGTTCAATCAAACTTCAGTTCAATAAGCCATATCCAAAGTTCATTCTTGATCTTCTTAATGTAGTGTGGATTTTCCAGCATCTTTCTGCAACAATTCATTCTCTGTATTTAGGAGTTAGCAAGCTTCTTCCTTGAAGATCTTTTCTTGAAAAAAAAAACAATCAAAATCTTGGATTTTTAAAAAAATACAATCTCAAACAAAAATTCAAAAATCTTGGATTTTAAATGAAAATATAATCCCCCTGAAGTATATGTTAATAAACATCCAATTCAGCTCAGGATGCAATGTTGAGTTATTGGGGTGAATGAGTCAATTATCAAAAGAAGAGAAAAACACAACCAAAATCATAAGGAAAAATATATTCAAAATAGGACCTTGTATAGGTCCAATTTAGATTTATTTCTTTCCCACCAGTCTGTAGGACAGAATGCAGTAGTATTTCACTTATCCATTTGCAGCCAAGACTACAGGAAGTTGCCATAATATAAGAAGGAAAAGAATTAGAATTCTATTTTGATAGGGAAGCATCATTCCCTTGTGTTATTTTTTTCATTCTTAGGTATATGGGAAGTCAGCATGATAGTCAAACTTTGTACTTTTATGACTACTTCACAAAGAGTGTAGATACAAGGAAGTCCTATGACAACGTATGTCAAGCGTCGCAACCTCGAGTCTCACGCCAATTTCAACTCCTTTCATATTGGCTTAGAAGTTCATCAATCCCACATGGATTGGTTTCATTTTGACCTGTGTGCTCTTTAAATCTGTGCTCCTTGTTTTTATACAATTTTCTGGAATCAGTCACAAACATTATACACAGTACTATAATATTTTGTCAATAAATGGCAGGTTCCCATAGTTTAAAACTTTTGGATATGCATTGATATTATAGCAAGAATATATATGTATTAAACTTATATTACTGAAAAATATTATATTAATTTTGTGTACCTTTAGTACAAGAAATGAGAAAAAATGAAAAAACCAGTTATTCTAATCAAAATAAAAGAAATGGCAATAATGAAAAATAAGGGGAAAAATTCAGTAATTCAATGTGTCTTTGAAAAACAGCATCCACTTGTCAATGGATTATTATCTCCAATGCAGATGATAGGGTACAGTCAATCAGTCATGAGGGGAGGGAGGGATAGAATATGTTTCTTATAACCAAGGAATTGACTGAATTGACTAAATAAAATTTTTAAAAATTAAAAAAATAATAAAATAAAACTTGCTTGTCCTCAAGTCAAAATCATTAAGTTGAATAACATTTAGAAGTATAGTTTGAGGACTGAAAATGAAGAAATTGAAGTTCCAGGAGGCTAGTGATTTCAACATGGTCACCAAGCTAAGAAGTTCAAGTCATATCCCAAATTAGGCTTTCCCAATAAGCCCAGTGTTCTATTCATTACTCCATATTGACTTATTAGAGGGAATTTCTTTATCATTAATTTCCTTGTGCTATAAGATGATAATCAAATGTTTCTCTCCCTCCGTTTCCCCCTCTATCTCCCTTTTCTCCCTTTTTCTCTGTCTCTTTTTCTGTCTTTGTCTCTCCACACAAAGCTTTCTCATGACATGTATGCTCATATATTTCTAAAGAAAAAATAAACAAACAAATAGATGTAATCATAGGAAATGGCCGCATCTGAGACTTTACCTGTCATGGTGGGGAGTGGAAGGGTCTAGTGAGGAAGCCATTTCATCAACCCTTTCCTCATTGCCTTCAACCCTAATTTCTCCATCCAAGGAACAAGAGTTCCCCAAAATTACATACCAAAGTTTGAGGAAAGGGGAAGTTGGCAAAGCAGTGCATAGAGAGATAGGTCTAGAGTTTAAATTTGGCCTCAGATTCTTCCTAGCTGTAATACCCAGTGAAAGTCACTTAAATTCAATTGCCTAGCCCTTACCATTTGTCTAAGGTGGAACCAACACACAGTATTGATTTTAAAAGGGAAGATAAAGGTTTAAAAAAATATTCAGGAATTCAAATGGAGAAATGTGGTCTGTATAACCTCAAACAAACACTGATCCTTTGGATTTTTCCCTGGCTAAAGGCTATCATTACCTGTTTTGCCTTCAGATCCAGATTTTTTTTTTCTGAAATTCTTTTAATGACCTCAAACACCTGCATTGCTAATCCCTCCACCATTCTCCAGACATTATACTTAGTGCTTATTCATATTCCTAATCAGCTTTTCTATATATCGACAAATGACCTGTTCTGTTCCTGTTTGCCTTAGATCTGCTCTATGAATAGATATCAACTATACTTCCTGGCCAGCTGTATTCCTTATCTCATCGCTAAGTAATATCCAGGAAAATCTTATAATTTATATACAATTAGAAATTGTTCAATAGTCTATAGAAAGGATAATGGATATTCATCTGCCTAGAATTGTAACCTGACTGAAGTCTGAGAAATATACCATGACCTTCAGGTCATAAAAGGACAGTGGTAACTGTTGGGGAAAAAAGAAAAAAATTATTCAACTTCTAAATTGCTTCTTTATTCTCAATAATAAAAATGAGTTGCCAAGAGGAAGCAGTTCACTTATCAAAAAATATTAGGGCTAATCAAAAAAAGTATATTCATTGACAAAGAGAAATGAAAAAGACTAGAATGGTTTTCCACTTTAAAAATTTATAATGCATGACAAGGCTTAGTTATAAGTCAATGTTTATATACTATAAAGAGACGACATAATAATTATATCTTGGAAGTCCTATCATTTTAAAGGTCATTGATGAAATGAAGAGAAAACAGTTAGTTGCTCTTTCCATGAAAGGTGAACAAACCCAATGATCTTAAAGGAAGGATGTAAAGAGCAAATTGAATATAATATTTACTTGAAAACAAAGAATTAGGGAGATCATGGGAAAGGAGAGTGTCTAAATCTGGATGAATATCACATAACTAATATTAAATCAATGAAAATAGAATTAAGTGTATAGGTCAAAGTTGGGCATTGGAGGACCTAAAGGTAAAAGCAGGGATTAGTTTATATTTTTTTAAAGTAACCTGCATGTAATGGGAGTATGGAAAAGAGATTACATAATTGATGGAAGGAAAATAAATTTAATAGTTTTTGAATGTTAATGGGCCAAATTTGCCCATGAAATTGAAGAAAATTAAAGAATGCATTAAAAAGAACACAATGATTTGCATATATTAAATTATACATGTACAACATGAAGATACATTGGTTAATAGGGAATTGGAATAAACTGACATATTTTAGCTGAATTAAAACAGGAGTTACAATCATGATGGCTTTAGGTATTGGAACAATAAAAATTAGGATCAAGAGAGAAATAAAACAGGGAAATAATATTTGTACAAATGTTACATAGATTATGACTTTTGGAAAGCTGGATTAGACAATTAATTGTAATGGTAAAAGAAAGTCTTGGCAAAGAAATTCCTTCTACTAATGCAAATCAATGACTTTTAGACTTATAAAAGTTGTCATGACATTGACAAGTTAAGTGGCTTGCTAATATTCAAACAGCTCTAAGGCCAGCATTCTAACCATTACCACATATTTTATGTGTGGCATGGCCCTTTTTTTGCACTTCAGTGCCAAAGGACCCTCTCTCTCTGTGTCTAGGTCTATCTCTTCCTCTTTCTCTTTCTCTCTCTGTTTCTGTCTCATACTACATTTTAAAGGAAACCAATCAATAATATTAAAAGTTATCAAAATATTAAAAATAAAAGTTCATAGACCTCAAATTAAGAATTATTGCATTCGTACACAAATGCAGCTGATCTCTTTCCTCTTCTTTGGTATTTTGAAAATATATTTCATAAAACAACATCTGAGGGGGCAGCTGGGTAGCTCAGTGGATTGAGAACCAGGCCTAGAGACGGGAGTTCCTAGGTTCAAATCCGGCCTCAGCCACTTCCTAGCTGTGTGACCCTGGGCAAGTCACTTGACCCCCATTGCCTAGCCCTTACCACTCTTCTGCCTTGGAGCCAATACACAGTATTGACTCCAAGATGGAAGGTAGGGGTTTAAAAAAAAAACATCTATAGGTTACTTCAAAGTATTTTTTCATAAACTCATAAGTCAAAAAGAAATATTAAAAAAAAATTAGATCTAAATAGGGCATCAGGGACAAATAGATTATATCGACCTATGATCATTGTTGATTGGGAATGTCTTTGGATAAATGATTTCACTAAATAATTATTGAATAATCATAGTCTTATTTTTCATTGATCACATGGCACTTTTATAACATGATAATATTCGAGAGCATAAATGATATAAATAAATGCAGGAATGGAAAATGGAAATAATGGAAAAATAATAAATGCATCACTTAAAGATCTAAATTATATATTAAAAATATAATCAATAACAAAATATGAATAAAAGATGTAGATTCAAATGGGGACAAAATGAAAAAAATTTCAACAATAAAATCATGAAAGAACAAATCATATAAACATTAAATAATGATTATAATGATAAAATACAATTAATTCATAAAATGCAAATAGAGTAACTCAGAGGAAAATTTGTATCACTGAACACATTAACAATATATAAAATCATTAATTAAATAGGAATGTTTAAAAAATTTTAGTAAGCCAGTGAATAAGTAATCCACAGAAGTTCAACAGTAAATGTTTTCAAAATCAGAAGAAAAGTAAACAGAATTTATAACTAAATGGTTATTGATCATCAACAAAGTTGATTTTTTTAAAGATCGACAAACTTTTAGCTATTTTAAAGGAATAGGAGAAAGACAAAAAATGAGAGGGAAAACTAATAAGCAAATGATAAAAATAAAATTATCAGAAACCTTTGTACTCATTTATATTATAATAAAACTAGGTTTATCACTGAAGTAAATTAATAAATACAAATATTTTAAGCTTACAAATTAACAATAGGAAATGGGAATTTCCTAGCTCCGGATTCATGAATGGGAATGTTACAAGGGAATCACTTTAAAGGACTGATATATATTAATTTAAGGTCGCCAAGGAATTCAGCTATGTAATTCCTAAATGAAAAACTCAAGTCAGCCATCAGCCTTTTTTGGAGTTTAATTACAATAGGAGCAAGAAAGGAATTAGAGATAGAGAGAAAGAAAAAGGGAGAGAAGGGAATAGGGCTTAAATACCCCTTCTGTTTAGGCTGGGCCAAAAGGCCCAAGCCCTTAGATAGCTGGGGCAAAGAAAAGAGATCAGTCCCTATCACTCACGTGACCAAAATGGAGAAACAGTCTCAGAGGCCCCCACCTTCAGCTTCCTTCAGCGCAAGCTTCTCCGAGTCCACCGCAATCACCCCGACCAAACTCCTCAACCCCCCTCAAGTCTCCAGACCCTCCTATCTTTCAGGAAACCATCCAAGTTCCTCCTCTCAGTTCTCCCATCTACCAATCACTGTTCATCAATTCCCTGTGCCAATGGAGGCTCTAGCTTAACCCAGGACCGCCCAGAGGTTTCTGGCTTTTGCACATGTCTGTTGAAGGTCATATTTTCAAATGATTAAATCTTTGATCTAGGCTGCAGCCCTTACTCAATCCTGTTAGGACTGAATAGGGTGGAGATTTATTCCAAGTATCTCCATTGTATCAATTCTAAAATCAATCATGATTCAAAGAAATTCCTGTTCTATGCTTAAGCATAGGTCAAAGTCCTTTCCATTGTTCAGCAAAAGGTTTCTGTCCTAAAGTAATCTGAAAAAGGGAAGAGAAGGAACTTCCCATGCCAATGGGGTTCCCATTTCAATAGACTATCAGTAAGAAATTTTCCAAGTATGAAATATCCCAATGGTGAAATTTCCAACATTTATAAGTCTAAGGAATTTTGAGGTTTACAATATCCAAACAATTAATGCTGAGAGATAGAACAAAATTTTTTAAAGTAGTAAAAAAAGTTATTGCAGAATTAAAAAATACAAACCAAATTGCCCTCTTGTTATTAATGAATATTGTTACAAGGTATATATATATATATATATATATATATATATATATATATATATATATATATATATATATATATTATGGAGAGATAATACTATGTGGTTGGATTGAAGAGTGTAGCGAAAATGGAGGGAGTGATAATTAGACACTAGTAGCCTTGTTTTTTTTCTGTTGTGTCAGTTTATGTACCATAAGAAAGAGAAGATTGGGATATGTCTGCATGTTACCAGGGGAATGGCTGAACAAATTACGGAATATCATTGGATGAAATACTATTGTAATATAAGAAATGATAAACATGATAAGTTCAGAAAAATCTGGAAAAAGTTACATGAATTGATACAAAATGAGCAGAACCAAAAGAATATTGTATAATGTGACTGCAATGTTTTTGATGATGGAATACCAGGATTTTAGGAAGGTAAAAAGGGAAAACACATAAGGATGAACATTTAAATAGTTTGTATTTATTTGTGATAGGGAAGAGGGTTTGGGGGAAGGCAAGTTAGGGAGAGGGTGATCTTATTTTTATTCCCTTAATTTTAACTCCTAAATTAATAATTCTATGTAACTACTCTAATATCCTAATGGCAAATCATACAGGGAAGTGGAATCTTACAGTAGAGTCTCTGGAAGCCAAAACAGAAATCCAGGGTGAAATGTCCACAGATGATAATTCCTCCAAGTTGAAGACAGCTCCTCAATCCTTGACCAGCAGATGATTAAAGAATAAATCCTCACCACAGGCAAAGGATCTTCACAGGATAGTGTCTTGGGAATGATCTTCTGACAGATTCAGACACACTTCTCTCTCCTTTACTCTTCAGATCCAGAAAGTCAGTTTCTCTCTCAACTGAATCCCAAAGATTCCAACACTCTCAGGCTCATAAGATTCCAGTCACATGCTCCTGTCAATCAAACCCTTGCAACTCATAACTGCAATGAGCAAATGCGAATTTCCTAGTTGCTCTCAACATTTCTGTGATCCAAGGGAATTCCAGAGACTTAAGATGAAAAATGTCATCTGTCTTCCCAAAAAGAACTTATGGAATCTAGATTCAGACAGAAACATTTATATTTCACTTTATATTTTCTTTTAAGATTTCTTTCACTAAGTTGCTTATATGAGAAACTGTGATTGAACATCTCAAATCTATATCACATTGCTTTGCCATCTCAGAGAGGAAGGAAAGATGAGAAAGTAAGAGTGGGAAAGAAGGAGAAAATTTGGAACACAACATTAAAAATAAGGTTAAAATTGTTTTTACATGTAATTAGGAAATAAAAATCTTATTTAAAAAACACACCTCTCACTCTTCTCTCTCTAACAGTTATCATCCCACATCTATCTTTCTTTTTTGTGGCTAAAGTCTTTGAAAAGGTTTCTAAATTGGTGCCTCTACTTCTTTTCTTCTCACTATCTTCTTATGGTTAGGTTTAGATTTTCTGAGTAAGTGACCTGGCAGTGTTTCCAGAATTCCTTTGCTCTTTGGAACACCTTCCATTATATTCTGTCACTTCTGATATGTGAAGAATAGTCTTGCATTATTTTCATTTCCTTTTCTTTATAATTGAAGGCCTTTTTCCTGACTTGCAGAATTTGTTGTTTGTCAGAAAAATTGTTAAATTTAGCAACTATGTATCTTGGAGTTTGAATCATAGTTTATATTTGGGGGAGGTCTGGAGATTATGAATGGGTTCCTTTGATTGACACTTTGTTTATGTGTTCAGACATTCTGGGGCAATCTTATATTATTTATTGCATTATGGTATTCATTTTTTAATTTGTGTTCTGAAAAATCTCTAACCCTTAAGTTGTTCTTATCTTCAAAATTACTATGATTTGCATGTATAGAGATCATGTGTTCTTTTTATATTATTGCTTTTTGCTTCACTTCTTCAAAATTGCCCTTCAGTTCTGTATATTTTCATTTCCAATCAGTTATATACTCCTTTGTTTCTTTGGTGAGACACCACTATGGATTCACTTTTTCCTGCCAATTATTTTTGCTGGTCAGGAAATAAAATCTTCTTTTATTCATCTTATTTCTCTTTTACACCACTGAGGAACATCCTGTTATAGATCTTTTTTTCTCTTGGGAATCCACCAGTTTCTCTATCTCATAAGGTGCTGGTTCATTTTCCTTTGCTTGATAACATAGGTACCTGAACTCTTTTACTTGTTCTGCAAGACATATTTCCTTTTCTATTAGTATCTTCACTATTGGTTTATCTGCCTATGCTTACAACACTAATTGAGTTGTCTTTTTCTTGAATTCTTTGGCAATTCCAGCCTTTTTTCTTTATCTTCCCCTATTGCTTGATTTTTATATTCTATGTCTTTAATGATGATTTCTTTAGCCTGGATTCCAAAGAGTCTCACTCTTCTGCAATGTTATGCAATTCATAGTTCACCAGCCTCAATCTCTGCTTCTAGTGATTTCTGAGGGTATACAATTTGTCCAAGCTTGATTCTGGGCACTTTCCCTCAGACTTAGAATATTTTTTTAAATTATAAAGCCTCATATATATTTCCAGATAGCAGGGAAAGAACCAGAAGACAGAGCAAAAGTGAAGATAATAAATTGGAGTGATCTGGAGGTAAGGGAAGTTGGTATCAAATATAAGTGTAGAGAGCTACTAAATGATGCAGTGGATAGAGATCTAGGCCTGGAATCAATAAGACTTGAGTTCAAATCTGATCTCAAAGCTATGAGCCCTGGACAAGTCACTTAATTCCATTTGCCTCTATTTTAAAAATGTACTCATAAAAAAACTGGCTATCTTAAAGAAAAGCTCAATCTCTTCATCAGTGAATAGAATAAAGGAAGTAAAGAAATATGAATTGGTGTCGTGAAATTTTGAAATGAGAAATGGAGAAAGGAGTGCTTATGGTTATTGAGATAAGGCCTGAACCAGTCATTTATGCTATGATTTAGAGAAAAAAGGGACCATATGACAGACTGTCATTTTTGCTTTAATAAAGGACTTAATAAAGTTTACTATGCAGTATACAGATCTACAGATATTATATTTATATTACATAGTTAAATGACTATTATATAATATTACTTTACATAGTGAAGAACTATCTCTAATGAAAGCACTAGAAACTTGAAATTTTGATGAAGAAAGTGAACCTAATGATTCAGATGGTAATGGTGAGGTTTAGTATGACAAAGAAGGGTGAGAAAAAATGGTCTTAAAGCAAAGAATAGATGTCATGAAAAATAAACAATAGCAACAAAACCAAGTGTTATTAATATAGGTAATTAGTCCTAAAAAGTTTTCTCAGTATTTTCCATTATTAAATATTAAATGTCATTAAATATCATTAAAATATCAGGATTAAATTAAAAATGTAGTTTTTTTTTAATTTGAAGAACATATTTTAAAAATCCAAAACCATATCTTGAACTAAAAGAAAAAGGAATTTTTAAAAACCCACAAAGAAACTAAAATTTGCCAAAATGTATTGGTATGAGAGAATAAAACTTATTTTGATGGTGTTATCCAGTAATATCATAAGTAAAATCAATGACTGGGAATTTGTGCATCTTCAAGTAAGAAATAGATGAAAGAACACTTTATAAAAGTGTTGAATGCTATAAAATTTGGTGCTTGGAAATAATTTCTAAAAATTATTAAAAATCAGGAAAATATAATAAAGTTATTTTTGAATGCAAGGAATAAAACAAACAAACAAACAAGGAAAAAAAAACAGAATAAGAGATTATATGAAATTCACCTATATTTAGAGAATGAGATAATGAAACCATTTTTTATCCTTTTGGTGACATGGCATATCAATATTACCAACAAGGCTATTCCAAAACAGTCATCCCTGCCACAACTTTCCCTATTATGGTCTTGATATATCATAATATGTCACATATATATGGGGTGTATGGGGTGCTCAGGGAGCAGTAGTATCTCTGGTATGGAGGGCTTGTCGTGCCTTCCTAGGGCAGCTCTCCAGCCTCTGACCCCCACCTGACACCCAGCTCTCACTTGTGGCTCCCAGTAGCTGCCAGCATGCGGCAGCAGCCACACCCCGGGCAACAGCTTCGACAGGCCGGCTAAACCTTTTGAGGGTAGCCATCGGGTCGTCAACCCCTGGTGAACCAGGGCTTTGCTCACCCAGCATGTGAAGACTGCTTCGGCTGAACAGACGGAAGAAACCAACAAGAAGGTTCAACGGCTGAGAGGGCGACGCAGCAAAGCACTGTGGAGTGCTTAGGGCATGTTGGAACACAAAAGACAACACGGCCATCCAATGCAGCTGAGGAAGTCTCCAGGTGTAATGACTTTTTGTGCCACTGGACGCAGGCTTCCAATGCTGAGAGAGTGGGACTGTCTCTGTACATTGGCTTTTCCACTTAAATCTCCTTCACGCACAAGTGTCTTTGTGCACACTCATCTACATCACAGATGAAAGCGCACAAAGAAAATCGTCATCCTCAGTAACTGAGAGACTACTACTAACTAATATGTCACATAAGAAATTAAATAGTAATTTCGGTGGAGTTTTCTCAAAGCTGTAGATGACATACAAAAACTGAGTGGATTTCATAAAAAAAAGTTTAGAAACTCAGAAATGCATAAAATATATGTATAGTACTCTATAATGTAAATCTACTTTATCTTTTAACCCCTTAAGTATAAAATTATTTTTAAAAGTTGAAATAAATGAAAAGTTAAAATTTGCACAAAAGCCATCAGACAACACAAAAAGTCTTGAGATGTTAGTATGGGGAAGATAGACCCCTACTCCTTATACTTGATTGGATTTTAGTGATAGTGATAGGTTTAAGATAGTCAATTTTGTGGTTCTAAAGAAATTAGTATAAATTCCATTATAATCTTGATACAATCAGTAGAATTCATGATTTTTATAAGGATTTCTAACTAAAGCATAAAAATTGCTTCTAAGGGGATTTGTAACCCCTCCCTAAGTTTGTACTTCCCTTTATTATAAGATGCTGACAATCTGATATGGTGCAAACATCATGCACCCTTCCCTGGTTGGAAATAGCCATCCTTTTCCCCAGATCAGATGAGTCTGAGGTAATGTTTATCACCATCTGCCTAAATAAGGGTACTGCCATATAATTTGGTCTTTAGACTAATATGGGATTTCTTAAATGAACTAACCAATCAGCTTTGTAATTGGGTAACTGTTTCTAAATTAGGTTTATGTGATCTTATGCCTTGTGATATATCGTCAACATTATATGGAAATATTCATTTTGTTATTTTCCTGGCATATAAACTAGGTCTTTGCTGCTGGACATAGTCTCTTGCTGGGGTCCAACTATGTAATACATGCAAGAGAACGCTGTTAGTGGAGGACTTGGCCCTCTTCCAATAAAATGTACTTTTCTAACTTAACTTGGAGAAATTTGATCTTTTGACTTTTTTTACCTAAGTTATATATATTGAGTTGGTGAGTTTCTATTATGAAACATTAGCATTGACCTAGAAATAGCTTATAATCAAATAATTAAACCAAATTTTACACCAAAGGCTTTAAAAATACTATAAAATAAAAAAGAAAGAAAAATTCATAATTCTTCCCTGAAGAAGATATGTGGAAGAGATACCTGTATATCAAATAAAATATTTACTATGACCACATTGCATTTGTATCAGAAAAGAAGTGTTCCACACTATTGAAATTATTAGCATAAGTAATTATTTTAATAACAAAACTCTATGATTATATCAATAGATAGAAAAATTCTTCAATAATGTATCATTTAGTTCAAAAGGCTAAAAATAAGGTAAATGATAGTTAAATAAAGTACCTATTGAACATTTATTGTATACCAATTCCAAATTAGTTCACGTGTCTAAGAATTCTGGAAAGCTATTTAGTATTTAGAAACTTTTACTAATTTGTTTACTAAACCAGAAATTCCATTAGAAGGCCATGGAGGTTAATGATAATAGGGAAAGACTCATTTGTAACACAATTATTTTTAGCAACAAAATATGTAACAATAAAAAATACTTTGCATAATATTAAGTAAACCCATTTACTGATAACCAAGAGCTAACATCATTTGTGATATTGAAACACTGGAAACTTACCTCAAGGGAGAAATAAGGAAAATCAACATTTTTACTATTATTTGACAAAATGCTAAAAATGCTAGTTATAGTAATAATAAAATAAAAAAAGAAATTAAAGGAATAAATATAGGTAAAAAAGAAACCAAGTTATTCTTTGTATATAATAACAATATATTTGCATAAAATGTAATATTTTTTACTAAGAGAACCCTACTGAATCAACAACAACAAAAAAGACAACTAACACTTAAAGTAATATATAACTAGGAGGAAGAGAAGGAAAATGAAATTCCATTTAAACTACATTAAATATCAGGAACTAACATATAGAAATATATACAAAGGAGTTATTTAAAATCATCCAAACCAATTTTTATAGATATAAAGAGAGGCCTAAATTAGGAGTGATATAATCAATGTTAATGACTGGGCTGTGCCAATATATTAAAATAATATGTTCCAAATTCATCTTTAGATTTGGTGTTATACTAATGAAATCAACAAAGGTAATATTTTATATAATTGCACAGAATAATTTTAAGGATTATATTGAAATGAAATGGTCAAGAATATCAAAGGGAATATGTTTTGTAGTAAAAGGTCTTAGTGTTCATATATCTCAAGTTGTATTCTACATAACTATCTAAATAATCTAATGATAGATTAAAAAATAAAATTATATCAATCGAGTCCACAAGATAAGATTGAAGCAAACACTTAAAATTATATAATATTTAAGAAACTCAAAAACACAAAAAAACTGGTGAGATATTCTTCACCTGACAATTACTGCTGGGAAAACTGAAAAATTCATAGCGGAAAATACGTTAACCTCAATCTTTATAGCAAAAAAAAAAAAGCCAGTAAACAAGTAATCTGAATATAACAAAGTCATACTCTAAAACAGGAAGATGGGTAGTTCTTTTTCTTTGGCTAGGAAAAAAATAACCAATGAGTAAAAGATATGAAAGACAAAATAAATAATCTCAATTGCAGAAAACTAAAATCTTTCTTACAACAAACATTTATCAGAATTGGGGGAAGAAAGATATAGACTGGGGAAACCTCTATGCATTAGGCATCTTTAAATAAAATTTGATATTCAAAATATATAGGAAAATGACACAGATTTTTAAAATTAAAAGCCATTCTCTTGTAAACAGTGAGGAAAAGATATGAGAAGTTTCCAAAAATAAAGGTAAAATATAAACAACCATTTGAAAAACGTTTTTCAGAAATGGCCAATAATCAGAGAAATACAAATTTAAAATTCTGAGGTAAAATCTTGTACCTGTCAAATTGGTTAAGATGGTAAATATATAGCAAATATTAATAGTTCAATAGGCTATGGGAAGAAAGATCTATTAATGCACTGCAAATGGATCACTAAAATGGTCCCAGAAATAGATTCTAGAAAACAAGTTAGAATTATGAAAGAAATGCTTTTAAAATCATTTATATCCTTTGACCAGGAAATCTTTCTGGTGAGGTTTTTTTTTTTTTTACCCCTAAAGAGTTTAATGACAATACAAAAAGGCTCTTATGTACAATAATATACATGCATATACAAAGGCAGCTAGATGACTCATTATATACAGTGCTGGACCTAAAATTAGGAAGACCTTAATTCAAATATAGTCTGAAACATGTATATTATATCCCTGGGCAAGTCACTTAACCTCGGTTTGCTTTAATCCACTGGAGAAGAAAATAGTAAACCATTCTAGTATCTTGACTAAGAAAATATCATTAGACAGCACAGATATGATTTGGTCCATGGGGTCACAAAGAGCTGTAGATGACTGAATAATGTATACATACATATGTACACATATATAACAGAATAATTTTTATAATAAAAAGCTTGAGGAAAAAACTTGCTCATTCTTTTGGAGGATAGTCATGTACTAGAATAATATGTTGTGGTTGAATGATGAATTCAGGAAAAAGACAAACAAAGGAAGACATACATTATATAGAGTGAAGAAAGCTGAGCGATGATACATAATAATTACCATGATGTAAATAATGATAACACTAAAAAAACTATAAAACTCACAAAACCTACAATGGACAATGTTCCCCCAAAATATCAGTCTTTTCTGGTGATGATCAGGCACTAGAAAAGTTAAAAGTAACATTTACTATCATCATAATTACACGATTCAATGACTTCACTTAACTGTATTCAGGCTTTGATTGGGGAAGATCTATTTGGGCAACATTTGTTGGGAAGCATTTATTGTTTTAAAAATAGAGACAGTGTATGATGCTGGCCTGGTACAGGTAGTTATTGTTCCTTTTTTCCTTTTAAAGAAATGATCAAGTGATCAGTGCTGTGAATATGTCTCTCCTGTGTTCTCAGAAACAAATGTGATGGCATCCTTACCCTTCAGTGTGCTATTTTTTTCATTTCCTTATGATATTATTTTTCTTCTCACAGGATTCAAAGACAGGCAAATGAGTAACTGAACTTGACTTTAATTCCTGCCAAATTTTGGAGAGGTCATGTGCTATAGTGAATTGATTTCAAGCCCATGAAAATCTGGGTTCAATTGCTGCTTCTGAACAACACTGTTTGACTCTGAGGAAGTCACCGTGCTCTGGACAACTCTAAAAAACTACATGTTGTAGAATGGGTGCTGACATGCAGTGCTATAAGGAGTTTTCTCATCTGAGTTTTCTGCACTAACAAAATTTCAGGTTGAATCCCTATCCCAATTCCGAAAAGAAAGGTGTGGTCACTAAGAGATCCAATGGGTTCATCTAGAACAGTGAGATTAACCACAATACCATTTTTAGATAAGAATGCTACCCTTGTTAAGAAAACTTTTGACAATCTTCCACTCTATCCTTGAAGATATAGATATAGATATAGATATAGATATAGATATAGATATAGATATAGATGTAGATATATGAGTAGTATAGTTGGTTGAATAATTGGATTAAAAGAATGACTCCCAACCTTGAATGGATTGATGAGTTCATATCAAACTGGAAAGACATCAGTAGAGGAGTGTGCTAAGGAAATTATTTTAGTATTGTGCTTCTTAAACATTTTTATCAATTAATTGAATGAAAGTAAATATAATTGTTCGTACATGACACAAATTTGAAAAGTATAGCTTCCATATTTGAGGACACAATGATGATCCAAAATGGCCCAATAGAAAGCACATTGATTTTGTAGTTGGAGTGTAGGGGATCAAATTCTACCTCTAGCTACTCACTGTACAATGTGATCTTGCCCAACTTATTTAACTTCCATGAGCCTGAGTGTTCTCATCTGTAAACCGAGAGTGGTGAATTCTGAGGTCCATTCCATTTATTACCTAATTGTCTTAATAGTCTGGAAGAATGTATAGGTCGTAATACAGTACAGTGCAACAGGAATCCAAGTGAAGTCCTTTTTGGGAGTTCATATTAATTACACAAAGACAAAATTAGGGAAATGTGGCTAGGCAAGAGTTTGCATGAAAAAAACCCTGGAGGTTTCAGAGCACTGGATTTAAAAAAAATGTTATAAAGCACCTCCACTCCTTGGCCCCCCATAAACAAAACTACTTAGATAAAGGTAAAAAAGCCTCAGCACCCAGAATGAAAGTCTTAATAGTTTCATCAGACTTTAGTTTGGTCAAGACTTTGTGCATACAGTTCTGAGTGACATATTTTAATGAGGATACACAATCTGATTTTCCCCAGAGGACTGTGGTCAAGATGAAAAGGAGAACCAACACCATGTCATCTGAATATTAGATAAAGAAACTGGGGTTCCTTTGGAAAGAGGAGACAGGGTGGCTATTTTTAATTTTTTGAAGGGCTATTATATCATAGATATGCTAGACTTATTCTGTATGGCTGCAAAAGGTAGAACGATAAACAGTGGAAGCATATTCCAAATCAACAGAGATTTTAGCTCAACTTAAACAAAAACCTTTTCAACACTTCCAAAAGTAGAATAGAATAAGAATGTATTTCCTGTTCTTTGCAGACTTGACACAAAAGCTAGATGGTCAACTGTAAGTGAGATCATTAAAAAGATTCCTATTTGTCTGTGGACTAGTTAAATAAGATGATCTCTGAGACCCCTTCCAACTCTGAGATTAAATGAACTGGAGATGGATAGCCTAGAGAAAAGAATATTTAAGGGACACATGATCTCTGTCATCAAATATTAATAGGGTTGTCATAAATAAAAGGAAATAGTTTTTTTCTTGGCCCCAGAGTAGGACTAGACTGGATATGGAAAAGCTGTATAGGGGTAGAAGCAAATAATTTTTAGCAGAATTTTCTAATGAGAAGAGCTATCCAAAAAAAAAACTGACTTGGGGGGAAAAAAATGTCTCCCATGGCACAGAGATGTTCAAATTGAAGTTGAATTTGTCCAGAATGTTATAAAGAAGATTCATTCTTAAGGTAATGGACTGGACTAGATGAAATTGAAAATTCTTGTCAATTCTGATGTTTTAAGATTTTTTAGAGCCTATAATTCTGTAAGATCTATTTCATTCCTTTATTAATTAAAATCTGCTATTTTGTTCTGCATAGACATCTAATTCCCTTAGCTTCTGAAATATCATGGATCTATATCCCTATCCTCTATCTCTACCTCCCTACCCCTTGGTTCATATGTACAATCAATTTATTTTCCATATGCAAAATGACTGTATTTGGCCTGTCTGACTAACGTAAAAGTTGGCATCATTCCTATGAATGCATATGCTGTTGAATGCAAATTTCTAAATGTTGCAGGATGAATAAGGAAATATTTAGCTTGATCTTCCAATAAATAACTTATAATTGAGACTTTGAGATTTTTCTTTTCCCCAAGACATACAATGAAACAATCAGTATGGAGGTCTTGTAGAACACATTAGTGGAAAATGTCATCAGTATTGCTATCACCCTACTGTTATTAAAATTATAACATATGCTTTGAGTCTATGAGCATAAAAAAGTTATGACAAAGAATAAATTGACAACCATGTATGAACAATAGTCACGAATTGGTATGAATAAATGTTTATGGATTTATGTACATGAGATTTCTCCTTCAGTCAATGAGCTCTGCCATCTTGGGGGAAAATTAAATATATTTGGATAATTCTCCCTAAAATGGTAAAATAGCAATGTATGATTTTATATTTGTAACAGGGCTTAATATTCAGTTGCATTAAACTGACTTCTCATTCTTCCTTAAACCATATATCTTACTATTTACCAAATACATTTTTCTTTCTCAAATTTATTTCCAATATAGTTAAAGTCCATTTCCTTAAGCAAAGGCCTGATCATGTGACTCTTCTACTTTATCAACTCTAATGGCTACCTATATAACCTCTATAATAAAACATAAACCCTTTGTTTAGCTTTAAAGTCCTATGCAATCCAAATCCATTCCTATATTTCTAGCCTCATTAAACACTGCTCTTCTTCCCACATTCTACAATCCATCCAATTAGCCTTCTTGCCATTCCTCACATCTCATCTCCATGCATTTCTACTTTCTGTACTGTCCCATTTACCTAGGATGTATTCCTTCCTTATCTCTACCTAATGGAGTCTTTCTCTTCCTTTCAGCATCAATTTTTTCATGGAGCCTTTCTTCATTCTGCTTCTTCTAGTGCCTTCCTCTCCAAGTGCTATTACTTTTTTATTTATATTCTCACTATTTTTCTTTTTTTTAATTAGTGCATTTATTGATTTGTTACATTAAAATATCTAGTTAACTCCCTACCTCTCTTCCCTCATTAGAGAAGACATCACTTGACAAAAGATACATGTTTATATAAAACTGTCTTACTTATTTCTATTTATCACTTCTTTCCTTGGAGATGGACATATACAAGTCATTCTTCAGATAATATTTCTGTTTCTGTATATAATGTTATAATGCTCTCTTGCTTCTGTTCATTTCAATCTTCATAATTTCATGTGGGTCTTTACATAATTTTTTTAATTATCCTGTTTGTTTTTTTCTTACAATGAAATAGTATTCTATCACAATTATATGCCACAATTTGTTTAGTCATTCCACAATCGATGGGCATCTTTTCAATTTATAGGGTTGCCTGAAATTATATGCCACTATAAAGAGAGCTGATATATATATATATATATATATATGTAATTTTTTTTCTGTATGTACTTGCTAGATGCCTCCAGAATATGAGTTCCTTGAGAATAAGGACCATTTCATTTTTTGACTCCTAGCCTCAAAGTCTGGCACATCTTAGGTCTTTATCAAATATATATTGATTGACTCAATTATTTCTATGTGCCATCTGTTGACCTGGTGTTTGAGTTGGCCTTATCCACAAAGCAAGGAAATAAAAAGTTGATAAACACAGAAGGGGCTAGGGTGGAAATGGCATGAGAGTTGAATCAGCATGAACTTTTGAAGAGTAGGAGTTCAAGCTCAAGAGGGAGAAGAATTTCTCTTCAAGCTTGACTTTTCATAATAACTATTAGGCTATTCAGAGTTCTAGCTAGTATAGCCAGTGAATAGAAGTACTTAGAAGTAGCTGGAAAACAGAATTAAAAGGCTGCTGTCAGCTTCTCTATAAGCATAAAGCAGTGAAATCTCAGCTTTCTTTCCTTTGTTTTTTTAAACCCTTACCTTCCATCTTGGAGTCAATACTGTGTATTGGCTCCAAGGCAGAAGAGTGGTGAGGGCTAGGCAATGGGGGTCAAGTGACTTCCCCAGGGTCACACAGCTAGGAAGTGTCTGAGGCCAGATTTGAACCCAGGACCTCCTGTCTCTAGCCTGGCTCTCAATCCACTGAGCTGCCCAGCTGCCCCCAAATCTCAGCTTTCTTAACTGTAAAATGGTCCTTCTTTACAGAAAAGAACCCTGGTAATTGGTTAAGGTGTATCTTAGTGGTTATCAAAGATAATGTTATTAGCCATGATTATTCTTAAGCACGTGAATATCATTTTTTAAAATGGGATTAGGAGGCAGCATGGTTACTTAGTGGATTGAGAGCCAAGTCTAGAGGTCCTAGGTTCAAATCTGTTCTCAAACACTTCCTAGTTGGTGACCCCAGACAAGTCATTTAGCTTCCATTGCCTAACCCTTCCTGCTCTTCTGCCTTGGAACTAATACCCAGTATTGATTTTAAAACTGAAAGTAAGGGTTCTTTTTAACATGAGATAAGGTTGATGATAGACAGAAGAAGTGATTTCAGGGTTAAAAGTAATTTGTCTCTGTCCTAAAAATAAAAACAATAAAACCTTTCTAACAGGTTTCTCAATGAAACAATTTTCTTATTCTTTAAGAACTTAGATTTGGATTTGAAAAATGCTTTAGAGAGCATCAAGTTTAACCTCTTTATTTATCTCAAGAGGAAACTGAGGCCCAGGGAGATGAAATAATTTGGCCAACATCACATAGACAGTGTCAAATAAAAAGTAATGTAAACCCAAATCTTCTGGGTTTACCACCAGTATTCTTTTAACTGTATCACATAGCAGTATTCTTTTATTTTCAAGTTTATCAACTCTTAGAAAGCAAATAGCTCTGGGAGAGACAACACATCATATCAAATTCAATTTAGCTGAAATGAATTTATGAAATGATCTTTCCTTAATAAATGTTGGGGTTTTTTTTGTTTTTTTTTTTGAGGGGGTAAGATGTAGAAGGAAAGATGAGGGCAATAGAAGGCCAAAGGAATGCATAGGTGTTTCAAAGGAAGAAAGATCCCAGAAAGGGAAGGCCAATACATACATATTTTATCAGTAAATTTTTTATGAATGCTCTTGTGTACAAAACGCGATCTTTGACATGTTATACATATGGCGGCAATAGCAAAAGTGTCCTCAATATGAGTTGCTGCTTGCAATGCCTAGAGCTGTTTGGGCTTGGTCTTCTGTTCAGTATCTACCTTTGCTCAAAAAGTCCTCCATATCTGGGAGATAAAAAATGTCTATGGCTGTTGTTTCCTCTAAAAGATCTGTAACATTAAAATTAATATGTAATAACTCCAAGTATTATATTTTATAAGATTTATTAATAATCACTTGAAGTAGAGGAAATAGAAAGAACCTGAGTAAAGAGCAATTTTCCCAACAGCAATGGCAGAAGAGAGAGGAGGAGGAGGGGTTACAGAAACTTTATCTCTTAAACATAAGGAGGTAACATGAAAATGAAAGTGGAATTCTGGGAAATGGAGTCCTGGGGTACAAGATTCTAATTCCACAAATCTATAGACTTTTATAGAGCTTACCATTGGTTTGGAAATGGGAAAATCAAGTGGTTCATTTTACCATCTAAAGTGAATTATGCTTTAACTTAAAGGGGAAAAACAGGTTTTTTACAATTATTCTTTTTTTGTGTGTGGAAAAGGTGATTTGCAGTTGTGATACTGGCCTATAGTTCTGGCTTTTCCTATTGTAGCTGTATCATTGTTGTGTAGGTTTTATCCTAGTGAGAATTTTAATGGTTGATTTAGAGAAAAAAAGAGGAAAAAACTTATTTGCAGGCAAGTCTCTATTTAAAATAAATGTGAATTTCAAAATAATACCTATTCAGAATAACACTTCAACTGTAATTAAAATCCTGCTTGAGAGAGGAGCAAATCACCAGCTTATTTAAGTACTTTTTATTAATATGCTCCATTGAACTAGAAAGCAGTTCAAAGTGTACGTTAGTGTCATCCTTCATTTTCAAAGAGGGCATTGCAGACAGAGGACTACTTCAGGCACTCAAATGAAATGATGAAACCAGGATAGTCTGGAATGTGCACTTCCTCTCCTCATTCCCTCTCTGGTCCCCATGTATTCTCCCAGCATACATTGATCTCTGCTTTTTCTGATTTTGAAAAATTAATGCCTACCTCCATCTAACTGGAAACTTGGCTACTTTCAATTTAGTATTACACTTACATTGCTTGGAATTGTTCCTCAATTATTTCATATATGTAAATCTGATTCTTACTTCCCCAACCAGTTTCCAGGTTCCTTGAGATCTAGGATCATAAATATCACCCTCTTTTTTTTTTTTTTTTGGTATAACAGTGCTAAGGAGTGCTAAACTCAATAATAACTTTGAATTGGATTGAAATTGCTATTAGGGTTCAGAGGACACAGGCAAAAAGAGGAGGAGGAAGAAAAGGAGAACAATGTAGAAGTGTAATAGAATGGAAGTAGCACTGACTTTCAAGTCAGAGAATTTGGAATTAAATCCAACCTTCCATGTGTAATATCTACGTAACTTCAGGTAAGCCACCTCATGTCCTTGGGGCTCAGTTTCCTCACCTGTCAAATCAAGTTTGTCAGACTAGATGATTTCTAAGATCCCTTCCTGTTCTAGGTCTATGAACTTATACATAATTATACATAAAGTAACAAGCTGCTGCTGCACTTAAAAAGTGAATTGTGAGAAAAAAAAGTGAATTATGACATTATGAAATGATATTGGGAAAACCTCCAGAGGATTCAGGTATTTTCAGGCATAATTGAAATGAAATAAATTATTTGTTGTTGTGATAAAAATGTGCAGTAAAGAGAAAGGTATCAATTTTCAATTTTATTGTAATGTCTTAGATCCAATATTCCTCTCTCTCTCTCTCTCTTTCTCTCTCTCTCTCTCTCTCTCTCTCTCTCTCTCTCTCTCTCTTTGTGTGTCTTTCTCTGTCTCTCTCTCTCTCTCTCTCTCTCTCTGTCTCTGTCTCTCTCTGTCTCTCTCTGTCTCTCTCTGTCTCTCTCTCTCCCCCCTCCCCCTTCTCATTTATTAAATGCCTTCTATGTACCAGCCACTATGCTAAATGCTGGAAATAACAATGAGAGGCAAAATATATTTCTTAGCTTTAGAGATTACAATCTAATGGAGTAGACAACATGTAAATAAATATATACAAAACAGCTATATGTAATATAAATATATGATTGATAGAATGAAGGCACTAGAAAGTGAGGGGCTGAGGAAGGCTTACAGAGTAAAATATGAGATTTTTATTTGGAACTTAAAGGAAGCCAGTAAATCAGAAGGTGGAGATGAGGAAGGAGAGCATTTCTCCCTTCTCTCTTGTCCCTTCTCTCTTTATTCCTTACCTTCCCTTTACCTCCCTTTCTTTCCTCTCCTGTCTTCTCTGCCTCCGTTTATCTCTTTCCATCTCTTTGCCTCTTTCTATCTTTTCTTCCCTCCCTTTCTTCTATCTGTCTCTCCTTCTGTCTCTGGATAGAAGTGTAGAAGGTACTCCTGAGCCTGATTCAACTGCTAATTATGCAGAAGCTTTTACCAGCTGTTTCTGATATGGGTCACTGCTTCCTCCTTTAGGTGTCCTGGTGGTCGTCTCCTTCAGGGTGTTCATCATATTGCTACCCAACATAAGGTTCAGTTGGTTTTAAGCCTTACTGTGACTCAGAACTCCAGAGCTCCAGAAATTCATCGACCTCAGCCTTCCCATTAGCAAAGATCACTGACATTCCCAACTGTTTCAGAATTCATTTGTTATTGTTGTTACTTCCCCAATGCTGTATTCCCTTTAAGTAGAATGGAGATAACCATATTATTTTGTTTAGGAAGACTGACCAGACAGTGTCCAAAACTTTGTTCCTCTTTTTCTCAAAGATGAAAAATACAAGTGAAATCCTTTTCATTCTGAGAGCTCAAGCCAACTTTTCATTATATATTTGAGGTCTGTTGACTTGGTGGTATTTATTGATTGGGAGTTCTTTGTTCTTTGATTTTTATTTCCATCTATCTCCAGTGGGCTTTCATTAGTTGTATACTTTTTCAACTTTGCCCTTGGAGATTTAAGTTTAAAGTATGGCGTTAGTACAGAAGCAACAGGGCAACCTGTCCTGGGTTAGGTATTGCTGGGCAATGAAAATGTTGAAGGAGAGAGCTCATTAACCTCTTTTATGCTATTCTAAATCCATTAACAATTCAATAGATTTTCAAAGGATAGTTACCTTCCATCTTATGCTATTAATTCTGATTGGATAAGATTATGTCAATGGATCTCATTTGTATGTCCCTGAGGAATGACATTTTCTTCAAAATCCATTTTTCTAATTCTGATCTTGCCTTCAATAAACATCTCAAATGCACTTTTTTTTCCCCTGAAAACCCTCCAATCTCCCAAGCAGAAGTAGATTCTTTCTCCTCTCAAATGGCATAACCCTGGAATCCTTTTCATTTTACTTTTGCATTCTACTTTTTACATATTTATGTATCTTCCTCTTAACCAATGGTTAGCCTTTGTGTGGTGTGGTGTGGTGTGTGTGTGTGTGTGTGTGTGTGTGTGTGTGTGTGTGTGTGTGTTTGTTGTGGGGGGGGAATGTGGACCCTTTTGGCAATTTGGTGAAGTCTAAAGATTTCAACTGATCAATCAATCAACATTTATTTATTAAGTGCCTACTATGAGTTAAGCATAGTGCTTAACATTGTAGCAAGTGCTTTCTTCTCAGAATGATGCTATTAAAAGTATAAAATAAATCTATTGAATTTTAAAGGAAACCCATTATATTTAATAATAGCTATCAAAATACTTTTCAAAAAGTTCATGGACTCCAAAAAAGTCTCCCAATTTAGTCATAAAGGGAAGGACTATATTTTACTCTTTGTGCCCTCTGGTTTGTATCCTCCTGCTAGTGCAAGCCTTGCAAATAGGAGACATTTAATAAATATTTGTTGAATCAATGAATAGATATTTTAAAACATTTAAAATACAATGTAAGGATTTTGAATAGGTTGTTGGCTTGCTGAGAACTTATGTAAAATGCAAAAAGTTTCTATGATAAGCAGAAATGCTATGTTTCCTCATTAAAAAATCAGAATCAGTACATTTGTTGGTGAATTTTATTCAAAAGTCCCTTTAATCCAGAGGTTCTTAAACTGGAGGGGATGGGAAAGAGAAGGAAGTAAACATTGATTTACTGCTTACTCAGTGCTTTTACAGATATTATTTCTATTGATTCTTATAACAACTTTGAGGGATAGGTGCTATTATTATTATCTCCATTTTACAGTTAAGGATATGGGGGTCAAATAGCTATTTAGATTTGAACACAGATCATCCAGATTCTAGGCCCAGCACTCTATCTATTTCACTACCCACCTTCCTCTGAAATTAAGAGAGAGGTGGGATATATGAAAATGGGGGAGGTGTGCATTGGATAAAGAAAAATGACACCTTTATTTTCTTAATAAATGCTTGTTTGCTATCTTGAGTAGTGGACAGTGATTTTGTCTATGTTATTACTATAAAAAAAGAGACAACTAAGCTTCTACTGAGGACTGGACCATTAGGCAACATGGGAGAAGGAAAACTGTGAAGGGTTTTGACGAATTATTTCTTCACACTGGAATATAGTATCACAGAATTTCACAGGAGAAAGGAATATCAGTGGTCTCGGAGTCTAATTTGTATCTGAAAAAAAAATCCCCTACAATGTGCAGGACTAATGATCATTTAATCCTGGATTGAAGCTATCCAATGAAGAGAAATTTGTTACTTCCAGAAATAACCCATGTGCTACCTTTTAGCCAAAATTCATCCTCTTGAATTATTTTCTGCCCTCTGGTGCTAAGAAGGAAAAAAAAAATCTAATCATCCAAATGATGGCCCTTTAAATACACAGAGAACTAAAAAATCATCATGTTTATACCACTATTCCCAACACTATCCAATCATCCTAAATTCCTTTAGATGGCAATGATATAGCTATACTTTAGGCTCAAGAATCTAAGTTCATGACAAGACAGAATCTACACGAGTTAAAAGCATCACATGGGAATATTTCTCTTTCTGTAAGTGCATGAATTCATTGAAGAAAATAAATCACTGAATTCTTGGAGCTCAAAGATACTTTTTAGAACTAATGATCATACAGAAGAGAGATCAGTGGTCCTGGATTCAGGAAGACCTGAGTTAAAATCCAATGGTAAACACTAGTTGTGTGACCCTAGGCAAGTCACTTAACC
The DNA here is from genome assembly GCF_027887165.1 of Monodelphis domestica. Taxonomy (NCBI): domain Eukaryota; kingdom Metazoa; phylum Chordata; class Mammalia; order Didelphimorphia; family Didelphidae; genus Monodelphis; species Monodelphis domestica. The sequence continues at coordinate 256,859,238 of NC_077232.1, forward strand.
TCTAATTGCCACAGTTTCTTCAACCAAAAATGGGGATAATAAGAACATCTTCCTTGCAGGATTGTTTGAGGATCAAATTATATAATAATTATATAATAAATATAATAATTGAAGAGGACATTAATGGCTAGATGAGATAATCTATCCCATGTATTTTATATATGAAGAGTTCCACACAGGATAAAAGCCTTACCTGAGGTTATATGATGTGCTAGTGTCATAACCAGGTTTATTACTCAGTGTTTGGGTTTCTAGTATTGTGCTCTACCTCTCTCACTATTCCAGGCTGCTCTTACATCAGTCATGATCTTATATGTCATTAAAACTGGATGTCAGAATCAGTTCCACTCCTTATTTACAAGTACCTAAGCAGAGCAACAAATCTGTTGGGGTCCTTATCAATCACAAGTCTTTATATTTAGCTTTTGACCTCAAATGAAAACCCTGACCCAAATACGTCCATCAAACATGCACCCATACATTAAGACAGGTGAAAAATATTAGAGAATAAATTTAATTTTAATTTTTAATAATTTAATTTTATTTTAATACATGGCAATGCATTAAAAATAAAGCAAACAGAGTTAGTTAACAAGAGTAAGCAATGCCAGGTACAGCCACCTGTCCAAGCACCACCAGACCCAAATCTACTCAGGTTCTTAAATTTAGATAAGACCAGACCTTTCTCTGTAGATTTTCCTTAAGCATTCACGTTTTGGACCTTTAATAGCAGCTGACTTTGTCTTCATTATTTATTCATCCCAGGATGCCCTTATAAATATGAAATATCATTATTTGAGTTTGTTATACCATTAGCTTTAAAATTTTATAAACTATTAAACAGGTGACAAATTGAAGAAATTAAAGAGGGTTATTGTAGGAAAGGTGTATTACTAGAAAATACTCAATCCTAAGCAAAGCAAATTATTTAAAAAACCCTTTAAAATTTGGTAGATGAAACCAGTGAAAATAATGGCTTTTAATTTTTCAAAAATAGTTTCTTTAATGTCTCTTATGAAAAAAATGTTGTATAGTAAATGGATATATGACTTTGACATTAGGAAGATCTAGGTTCAAGTTCTTCTTTAATGAAGTTTTTAACCAAGGGCAAAATGCAACCTCAAATTAGCCAAAGCTGATTATCTATTAGTTAACAATCAGCTTCAGTGAAGAATATTTTCACAGTGGGGTTTCCCTATTCTGAAAAAATTAGAGGTATAGATCAAAAATAATTTAAAATAATTAAAAAACAAAATCAGAACCCAATATTAAGAAAAGTATGTTTCAGTATTTAATAAAAAAAATCACTTTGGGTTAGCAAAAATGATAACATGTAACTCTCTTTGTAAATGCTAAAACATTACATACAAGATAGTTAATTTTCTTATGTTTTTAAACCCTTACAATCTGTCTTTGAATTGGTACTAATTATTATTTACAAAGCAGAAGAGTGTAAGGGCTGGGCAAGTGGGGTTTAGTGACTCTCCTCAGGGTCACATAGTTAGAAAGTGTCTGAATCCAGATTTGAACCCAGGACTTCCTATTTTCAGGTCTGGTGTCCTATTCAGAGAGACACCTAGCTTCCCCTACTTATTTTTCTCATTAAAATCTCTGGGGAAAAAAGATGTCAAAGATATAAGAAGGCCAAAATAGGCAAATGTTATTGCAATTAAAACAACAAAAACAGCATGATTTTAGAACATATAAATATAATGGAAATATTTGGAATAGAATAGAAACCATTTATCAAGTAGAAACCATTTTTTCAAGGCTGCTAAGTAATACAGTAGATATAGTGTTGGGCCTGGAGTTCGGGAAACTCATCTTCATGAGTTCAAATTCAGACTTAGCTACCTACTATGCCACTCTAGGCAAGTTGCTTAACCCTATTTTCCTCAGTTTCCTAATCTATAAAATGAGCTGAAGAAGGAAATGGCAAAGTGCTACCCATCTCTTTGTCAAGTACACCCCAAATGAAGAGTCAGATATGACTTAGGCAATTGCACAAGATATTATTTATCAAGTTTTTGCTGTATACTAACTCCTTTGATAGGCACTGAAGAATACAAATAAAAGCAAGGAAGATGACGTCAGGGGGATTACAGTTTAATTCAGAAAATAGTTTATATTGGAGGCATATCTTGGCAGTACCTGTTCCCAGAGCTAGAGTGGGAAAGAGAATAGGAAGAATATGTGCAAAGAAAGGAATGAAGATGGCCAGGAAGTGATCTGGAGAGGTCCAAGATGCATTTGATGGAAGATCATTAGTTAGAAATCTGTGGTTTAGGGTGGCAGTTTAGAGCTGAAAGTAGAGGCTGGGACTCAAGGGCTTAGAAGCATGAAATGGTCATAAGTATAGAGATGGATCTGGGTCCACACTAAACGTGGTGATCTTGTAGTTTGCCCACAAAACTCTGGAATGGATTGTGGTCACTAATAGTTTTTATGAGTTCAATATGAATGTTATTTTGATAACTTCCTTTTCTCTATTGATGGGATTACTAGATTATTAGGAGATTGTCATGGATAGGATATATATTGACTTCAGCAAAATATTTCTGAAGTATTCCTCAATGTGTGTTAAATAACTACAATGTTAAGAAATGAAAAAAATGCAGAGATAAAAATGTAGTCACTACTTTTGAGATTATAATTTAAAAGATTGTTTATAAATCTTTTTAATAAGCCTTACCTTCTGTTTATAGTCAATAATGTGTATTGGTTCCAAAGAAGAAAAGCTGTTAAGTGTCTTTCCCAGGGTCACAAAGCTAGTGAATGTCTTTGGCAGGATTTGAACCCAGGACCTCCTATCTCTAGGCTTGGCTCTCAATCCACCAAGCTACCTAGCTGTCTCATCTTTACCATACTTAAGAATCAGCTAGAGAAATAGGAACTGTAGCCAGGTATCAAAAACTGATACCAGATATTATTAGAAGCCTAATTCCATTTGTACCCTCAAATTTATTCTAAAAGGACAATTAATAAAAGCCAATCTAAAAGAAAGTCCTTAGTGACATGCCAAGTATTACTGTTTCTTGTCTAGTCCTCTTCAAATTTTTTGTCAATCACTTGGTGGAAAAATGTAGAAAACATTCTTGGCATGTTTGATAATTATACAAGGCTGAAGAAGGCTAGCTTATACATAAGACTACAAAATCAAGATCTGTTAAGGATCATGGGAGAGTAACCTACTAGGTTGACATAATATGCAATTTAATAGGGATATATATATATTTAATGTATTTGATTTTTTTAAGAATAAATTGTATAGATACTGCCATGTGGACAGGCATAGAAACTTGGTTTGATCACATTATGTGAAAAAGTCTTGAGAAGTTTACTTAACAAGCAAGTCAACAAGAAATGGTATTACATTATTATTGTTGTTCATTCATTTTCAGTCAGCTTGTTTCTTCCTGTATCTCTGACCCAAGAAAATATATCAACCTGACTCTCCAAAGATCCTAAAGTCTTCTGGGACTTAGTCCCTAGACCTGAGCTTCAACCCCTGGAGAAACTTTAGGTGGAAAATAAATTAGGGACTTCCTTTTTCCCTCTTCCCTAACCAACCATTCCAGACCTATCAGTTAATAAATAGATCTTTTAACTTACTGAGGAACCAGATATCTTCTTCAGTGTACTAATGGAATCATAGATAACAATCAGCCAAAGAAGAGAATAGTAACAGAGATTGAAGGGGATTTTCTCTTACCCTTCAGCTCTGGGCATAGATTAACTTCAACTTCTCTGAGGCAGCTCTGCTTAAGAGCGAAGTTGTGTTACTCTTTATCTGTTCCCTCCCTTTCAGTTACCTGTCAAATTTTGGTTCCTGATCCCCTGCTAGGACATTTTTTTTTTAACAGAGAAGGAAATCTGATGGATAGGCTCTTCCCTTCCCCAAATGGAAAAAAAGTCTCTATCCACCAACTATAAATAAAGATGGTTCATCTGGATCTCTTCAGATCAATGAGGAATTTGTAGCCAGATAATCTTAGTGACATTTTTTCCTTTCCTCCTCAGTTCAGAAGGACCAAGCAGAGAAATAAGATAATCCCCTACTTTTCTTAGCTGGAGATTCCATCCTCATCCCCTGTTGGCAGCCAAAGTTCTATCTTCTTTTTGCATCAGATTTCACTTTAAAATCCATTCCTTGCATTTCCTTCAGTATCTCTCTCTTATCCACATATATATGTATTAAACTTTATAATTTTTAAATTTTTGTCTACTACATATTTATATTAATAGCACATGTATATTTTACCATGGTGATTTGCTATTTTCTTCTCCACCTCATTTTACAAATGAAGAAACTGAGGTAAACAGGGGTGACTTGCCTAGATTCACACAGCTAGGAAGTGTCTAAGGCCAGAATTGAACTCAAATCTTCCTGACTCAAGACCTGGCACTCTATTCACTGTGTTACCTAGATGCTTTGATCCTTGAGGTGAGAAAGAGAACCATTGTAGTTCATTGAGTAGGGGAGTAACATGGTCAGACCAACCCTTTAGGAAAATCACTTTAGCAATTTGTGGGAAATGTATTGACTTATGGAACAGATAGGAGGCCAGACAGGAAGTGATGAGAATCTAAACCAAGGTGGATCACAAATAGACACAAGGAAAGGAAGGGGGAGATATGAGAAATATTAACCAAGATGGAATCAATAGACTTTGGGAAATGACTAGATTGGGGGGGGTATTGGTAAGAGAAATAATTAAAGAGTAACACTAAGATTTTGAGTCTAGGAGATTAGATTATTGGTGGTGTCATCAACAGAAGTAGGGATCACAAAAGGAAGAAGATTAGGGTGAAAGGCATTATGTTCAATTTTGCATTTTAGGCACAATCATTATCTTCAAATATTTAAAGGGCTAAAGAATAAAGTAGACTTTGTGTGTGTGTGTGTGTGTGTGTGTGTGTGTGTGTGTGTGTGTGTGTGTGTGTAGATCCAGAGGGAGGAACTGTAATCAATGGGCGAAAGTTACAGGAAGACAAATTTAAGATCAATATAGAGAAGAGCTTTCTGACAATGAGTCATCCCAAAGTGGAATGGCTTCTTCACAAAATGAATACTATGTCATGAGAGACATTCAAGCAGACAATGAATGACCATCTGTCAGAAATAGAAATAGTATTCAGGGTTTATCATAGTAAAGTACGTTGTCAAGCATTAAGTGCTATAAAAATATGAGCTCTTATTATTTTTATACCAAGAAGGAGGCAATACTAGATGGATGACTCCTAACATTCTTTCCTACTGGAGTATTCTACGGTATCTAGTCACTATCCATCCTACCAGCTCAAACAATTCATAAGAACTAGGTTGGAGACAAGTTTTCTTTTGTCAGTTACTTTTCGGGGGTAGGGAGATATCTAAAAGAGTCCATTAGAATTCTCCAGAGGATCTATCACAGACATGAGTGAGCCAACGGATAGTCTCTAAATACTGAAATAATTAATTAAATTTTGAAGCAATATTTTAAGAGATTTATCATTTTATTTACCTCAATTCTATAATATTTTAAGGTATATGAATATTTTCCTCATAACTTTGTTGTGAGTAAAACAGGGAAAATCTTATTAAACTCATTTTGGAGGTAAGGAAATCAGCATAGAAATATTAAATTATTGTCCAAGATCACAAAGCTAGCACGATTAAGAGACTGGACTTGAACTCAGGTTGAACTGCTGTACTTTCTGCTACACTGTGTAGCCTCAAACTAAATTATCTTCCTGGTCAAACAATCTAAAAATAACTTTATTTCAAGAAGTGTCATCCATAGATCACCTGGGAAGAAATCATGGAGTTATTTCAAGCCAGAAATCTTACCCAAGAATGAAGCGCCAGTTTATCCATTCTACCTCTAGAACAATTCTTAAAATGAGCCTTTCTTTGCTTTCCCTACTACTGCCATTCTCATGCAACTTTTCATTTCAATTCATTTGAATTATTTTACTATACCATGTATACCATTCCCAAACCTTCCTAGCTAGAAATGATGTCTTCTACAAATTTTATAGAACCTTGTTTCTATCTTAAAAATCTATATGTTTTTGTTTTGGTTTTCTTACTTTATTTTTTTGTATCATGTCTTACATTCATTATTAGATTGTGGACTTCTTGAGGTCAGGATTTCTGATTTTGTAGATGTGGTTATTGTTCCCATTGATACATATAATAATCCCTCCATGTTTTATTTGCCATTATTCTGTATATAGCTAACATTAAAAAAAGTACTCAACTAATCAGCTTTCTGTAGGTGAATCTTAGCTTGGGTTGGTCCTCAGATGACATTATTGGACCTACCTAAAACTTTTCCGTATTTATGGAACCTGACTTAGCTAATTCTTTCTTGGTATTGCCTCTGAGAAACTAGGGTCACCTTCATGCTTCAATATGGCATTCAAGTGAGACATTAGTGAAGGTCCTGAACATAGTTGGTACTTAAAAGTTTTTTTTTTTTAAAAATGATAACTATTTCAACAAATCAGTCATTAAGTATCTATCAAATGTTTGCATTATGTCTATCTAGGCATGTGCTAAGCACATGTTCTTTGCCAGAATAGAGATAAAGCCAAGCAGAAATTCAATCAAGTTCACAATTGTAAGGATTGGATAAAAGGGAATAAGGAAGGGTTGAAACAGGGACTGGGAGGAGGTGAAATGACAGAAGGAATAAGGAGAGCTAGTGAGGTAAAGGGAGAGAGAACCACTGGGGCTGAGAGATGAACTTTGTAATTCTCCCTTTCCCTCATACTTCAACCCATGAGAGAGTACCGCCTGAAGTGATGTTAAGGCAGTATGAACAGGGGCAGTGTCTCAATGAGTAGGCTTCTGGGGAATAATGGAGTTGACTTCTCTCAAGGCTTGGCTGGTATTTGCATCCCCAGAAGTCCCACTTGTCTGGCAGGCTGACTGTCCCTGTTGACTTCATTGTTTAGCCAAGACTAAATGGCCAGTCTAGCCAATACCCTCTCTTCTTCATTCTTCTATGATTTGAATATGACTGCAAGTCATATTCAATACAAGGTTGTTTATTAATTAAAGTAACAAAAGGGGAGGATAGGTTTGTGGGAATAGGAGACCCTACAGGTTTCTTCACCTGAGCCAAATGACTCAGGTTTCAGAGTCTCTTTTCTCCTTCCTCTCTGATTTCTGTTACTATCCTGTTTTAAGGGGATGTCAAGTGTCCTTCTTGGGAAGGTCAAGGGATGGGAAGGTCATCAGGATGACCCCCTGAAGTTCAAGGGATCATCACCCTTCAGCAGCAGTTGTTCTTTTCTTTCTTTAGTTGATGATCTAAAGATATCAGGAATCTTTTCTCTTCAGGGCAAGGGAAATGGAAGCAAGGCTGTCACTGCAGGTTGGGATCTCAAACTTGGGTTCTAGCTCCTGACTCTCCAGAGTTCACAGGGCAAAGACTCCTTTCTCAGCTTTTTCTCTGACAAGCCTCTTCTCCGGCTCCAACTGCCACTCCCCCTTCCAGCAACATTCTAAATGATGGTTCCTCAGTTTCAGTTTTCCTTTCCACACAATGGAGCTATTTCTTATATTCATTAAGGAAGGAGCATGGTATAACTGATGCAGAGCTGATCTCAGTTACACATAAAATCTGGGTTCAAGTTGTGCCTCTGAGATATATTGATTATATACTCTGGGCAAGTAACTTCATCTCTAACTGCTTCAAACATATCTGTAAGACTACAAATTCCACAATCAATGCCAATCTACATTGGGAGAAAAATTTTATCTTTTTTTCACTTTCTCCTCTCTCTCTCTCTCTCTCTCTCTCTCTCTCTCTCTCTCTCTCTCTCTCTCTCTCTCTCTCCTCTTTCCTTCCTTCCTTCAAGCTTACTTTACTAAATAAATCATAGGTCAGTTTAGTTCCCTAAATAAACAAGCAAACACAACCCTCTTAACTCTGTTCTTTTCTCAGTGCTAAATGCAATCTATTTACCATTTATAATGTATTCAAAATGTGATTCAGATTCTTACCATAAAGACTTTTATAGCACACTCCACTTACTGAAAAAGACTAGCTTATAGCTACATACATCAATGCAAAATTATTAAAATTACCCTTTTAAGAAAAATGGCAAATATCTAAAAAATATAGATCTGGCTTCAAATCAATTACTAAACTATTTAATGAGCATCTTATATTCTTGGCAGTGTGCTAGGTGCTTTGAGGAGTTCAGATGGTCACTTCACTTCAGAACATTTATATCTAGTTGGGGAAATAGGACTAATGCAACCAAAATAATGAAAAATGTAATATACAAATGAATTAGGAACTAAATTGTGTATTGCATTGGAAGTGGCAATCATTTAGAGGACAAGAGATGAGAGAGGCTACAAAGTGGTCACTGAAGGCCTTAAGGCAAATACAGATCATGGGCTAGGATTCTTGAAGAATGATTAGAATATAGATGAGGAGAAAAGAGAAGATATTATAGGTCAGAAAATGACCAAACTTTCAGAGGCTGGAATGGGGCAGTGAGGAAAGCAATATGACTTAACTAAGGGATTTGTGATTAATAGTAGTAGAAACTAAAGTTGAATAGGCAAGGGTAAGGGCAGATTATGGGAGCCCGGAGGGCTGGCCTGAGGACGTTAGCCTTGACAGAATAAAAATCCAGGAAGATTTTTTTGAAGAGAAAAATGACATAATTAAATGAGCTTTGAAAAAAAATAAATGTGTGTCTGGTGGCAGTTGATAAAATATAGGAATCAGTATTGCAGTAATTCAATTGTGAGGTAATAGAGGGTTGGTCTGGATGGGATAGTCACTGTAGGTATTCAGGAAATATTTCAAAGGGAAACCCCCCCACTATCAAAGGGTCTTGGTTTTAGTCTTTTCATCCCCTGTGTTAATCATTGTTTGGTGACTTAAAATTTGTTGTGATGTGATTTATTTATTTTTTTTGTATGTGTCCTGCTCTTGCATGTACTTCTTTTTTCATGATGATATGATTCATCTACTCTAACAGCATGTATTTTTATTGTCTACTAGATATACAGAAAACATTTAGAGGATAAATAAATCAGATAAAACTTAGTCCAAGGACTGTAACTCTTCACATCACTGCCTCCTTTCCCATTACACTATCACCATCACTCCAGAATTAATGGAATATTGGATATTCGATTAATGGAATAAATGGAATATTAATGATATAGTGGAAAGAGCAGGGAATAGAGGACCAAGAACTAAATTCCACCTCTGGTACTTAAGATTTGTATGACAGGGGGCAACTGGGTAGCTCAGTGGATTAAGAGCCAGACCTAGATATCGGAAATCCTCGGTTCAAATCTGGCCTCAGAGACTTCCTACCCATGTGATCCTGGGCAAATCATTTGACCCCCATTGCCTAGCCTGTTTAAAACAAAAAACGATTTGTATGACAGTGTGCCAGTCATTTAGCATCTCTTGATTTTCATTTTCTCATATCCAAAATGGCTAAGTCAGACTATAGCCTATGAATCTCCTTTCAGTTCTAGGTCTCTGATCCTCCAAGTGGAAATGAAACCATGTAGGACTGAGGAACACTTTGGCCATTTCTTCATTTCCTTTCTATAAAATAGTACTCATTAAATATTAATTGATGATATAGGGGATAAAGAGGTTTCAGACAAAGATGAATTCAAGATACTGAAAAAATACAAATGAAATATACAATCTACCACATTGTATTCATGGAGCTAGAAAAAAATTAATTACTTCTGTAAATGGCATTTTAAAACTCTAAATCTAAAAATGTATGCTAATTATCGTTGTAAACATTGATGCTATCATATGCCATTGTGATAAACTTGCTCAGATAAGATCACCTCTTATGAAAGTGGAAAAGAGATAAAATTGCAAAAAAAAATTGGAATTGATCAAAGAAATACATACATAAAATAGGAGGTAATATAAATTAATTTTCTTAAGAGTTCATTTAAGGTTCTTTTGTTTTCTTTTTTAAATTGTTCTTATCTTTTTTTTAAGTTTCAAAAACATAAGGCTTTATTTTTTGTCTTAGGGTTCTGGCAACATGTGCAAACAACTCAAGCTTTGCTCTTCTGGGTTATATTGTCACCAGAAACATTGTACACCTGGGTATAGTTTATTCTCTGTGTATTATATGTTATATGTTATGGATGTGTTTTTGGACTATGCATATGATTAATAATTTAAAAGCTCAATATGCTGAGAAATGCTGAATTCATTATGAGAATCCAATAAGGAAGTGAAGATGCTACGTCTATTACTTATATCTACAATCAATCCTGTTGATAGGTGCTCAATTACTTTGGAGGGAAAGCAAAATAAAATAAAGACACTGCAATAGCCCCAAGAGGAAAACAGAAGCTACTGTGGAAAAAGAAAACATTGAGGGCTAGGGTTCATTTGTTTCTCTTCTATTTTTATGTACAGAGCTCATATTTTGCTTTACATATGGAATTTAAGGTTATGTATTGATTTTGTTGTGAAGAAATAGAAAATACTGGGTGCCTGGGTTGCCAAACATATGTGATGTCTTTTGCAGCAGGGAACGTGCCTTAAAGTATGAACAGGGATGTAATTAGAAGCTCTAAAATTATTTTCTTTTCATTTAATGGTCATCCTAGGTTACCATTGACCTTAAAATCTGGTTGTCTATCAGAAAACAGAAAGTCATCTATCTGACCCTCTTTGAAAAGGAAACAATTACCTTTTTTGCCCATCTTTGGACAGAAACTCTAGAAAAAGATCCCCAGTAAGATAAACAGAATTAAATAATTAATTTCGAATTAAGAAGTCTCTAAACTTATTCTAATTATAACTTTATAGTCTTAAGAGCCAAAAAAAAATTATCCAGTTCAATTATTAGGACTTAATGAATGGTAAAGGATTATTCTTAGACAATCATTTCATAAGACGTTTCTAAACAATATAAGATGTAAAGGCAAGTATATAGAGATAATTGTGCAACTTTTTGACTTGAATATATCATAGTAACAGCAAGGACTTTTTTGTCAACTGGTGCTTAGTTTAGTTATGTGGATAATAATACTTACTTACATAGTCCTCAGAGGTAACCAATAGAGAATCTTGAATCTGAGCTAATCTAACACTGAGAAGATCATCGGTAAAATAAAGTGAGCTTTTTGTCCAGCCCAATATAATAGAAGATAGACAAGATTAAATCATTTCTTGGGATTCTGGGAAATGTCCTCATACCAATGAGTCCAGTGTTACAGCATCACTTGTGACATAATACTTCTAGAAAAGTATCTCAGTAGATGTGTCTTATGAAAAGAGACCATGTTAGAACTTGAGCAACCCAAGAAAGGCTTTAAAGTCTTGCATTATATTTAATCTATTTTTAAATACTTAACTTAAACACCTCAAAATAGCATTAATATATGTACAGAAGAACACACAAAATTGTATGTATGACTATCTCCATTTAATACCATTTGTATTTTTAAAACATCTATAATAATTCCATGTCATATTCAAAATTGTCTTGCTTCTCTCTACTAACTTCTGAACTTCCTTCTGTTCCCTTCTTTACATTAAAAAAATCAGTGTATCTTTATTTTTTTGGTATAACTACCTCTAAGTCATCCCCCCACAGAAATGGAAAGAATTGAATTTTCTTTTAAACCTTCATAACAAACAGATGTTGTCAGGAGAAATGAATTTACTCAGAGTCTCTAACCAAAAAGATGTCTCTTTTTCTCCATCTTGAGTCTATCAACTTTTTCAGGAGGGAGGTAATATGATTTCATCATATTTCCTCTGTTAATCAATGTATTCATTAGAGTCCTTAAATCTTTCAAAATTGTCTTACTTTACAATGTTGTCATCCTTAAATAAATCATTGTTCTTGTATAATTTAATCTCCTAATTTTGCTCAATTCATACTACTCTCATTATTTCTTAAGGTATTCCATGCATACCAGTTCTTTAGGAATTTCCCATTTGAGGGAAGCAACTCTTAGATTCTACACCCTTCTATTCCCTTCCCTTTCATTCTTTTTTCCCTCCCTTCACTTCCCACCATACTCCCCTTAGAAACAAGGAGTTCATTTTTCTTGCAACTCTCACTTCCTTAGTATTATTCACACTCATCCCCCCATTCTTAACTCAGTTTACTTTCCTATTGAATTTCTGGTATATCAGAATCAAATTGAATGTGTTAATTTCAGATAAGGATAAATATCATCTTATGTCTAAATAAACTTCAGTTTCCTCTATGTTGTAGGTTCTTCTCATTCACCTCAATTATGAGAAATAGCAGGTTCTACTGCCTTCTTCCACTATTCTACATAAGTGTTTCTTTTTAGCTTTCACTCTCTTTCTCCTCTTTAGATTCTCAGAACAGAAAGAAACTAATCCTAGAGCCTTTGTTTTTCTGATTTATCTTATATAATACCTTTAAAAGATATTAAGGTCCTGAAAAGATATTTTTCCCTCCCACTATTAGAATGTCAGCACTATATCTTCAGAAAACTACTTCCAAGTGATCAATTATATTTTTCATTTGTATTTCTTTTGATTTTTTTTGTGTGTAGGTATTTCAGAGTTCCTATATAGTTTTGTTCTTTTTAACAGAAAAGCTTTAAAGTTTCTTTTCCATAAGAGATCCATATCCACTCTACCTCCCTTTAATATTATGCTCAGCTTTGCAAGGTGCAAGCCTGGATGGTTTGTTTTCTGGGATGATCTATTATTTTAAGTAGGAGCTGCCAAATCTTCTGTGCTCCTCACTGTTTGTGATCCTTTTGTACTTGAACTACTTTTTTATCCTTCCTGTATGATTGCAATATATTTTTTCCCTTTGACATGGAAGCTCTAGAGTTGGGCTCCAGTATTCCTGCAACTTTCTCTTTTGGGATTTCTATTAATAGGTGATTGGTGAATTCTTTCTAGCTTCATTCTCTCTTCTGGTTTTTATCAATCTAGGCTGTTTGTATTTATGATTTTTATGAAATATAGTTCCAAGGAAGTTTTTGGATCATGGTTTTTAGAGAACTCAATGTTTCTTAAATTCTATCACTAGAATGCTTTCTAGGATAGTTATGCTTAACATCATATATATAAAATTATCTCTTATATTCCCTATATTTTGATTATTCCAAATAATATTTATTGTTTTCACATGTAATCATTTGTTCTTTTTTGGTATATTCTAATTTCCAGTAATTTTAATTTGGTATTAATGTTTTTTCTTCTAAGCTATTTATTCATCCAATTAATTCTTCTATATCTTTTACTTCATTAAAAATGAAACTCTTCCTTTATTTCTTCTAGTTATCCATATAGTCTTTGGAGAAAATTCATTTCTCTCCCTTTGAGTCAATGCTTTTAGTTGTGACATTTGCAGTCGTCAGATCTGGGTGAACTGGAATATTCTTTCTTATTCATTACACTAGCTTGAATTCCTGAATTGGGGTTTTGTGCCAAACCCACTATGCTTTGGAGTAGAATGGTTAAAAGTACCTTTTTTCTCCCTTCCTATAATTCCCCAAATCCCATAGTATTCTGCACTGATCTTTGCTTTACAAAATTTCCATTCCCTCTCCAATTCTTCGAGGTTCGAGGTACTAGATGTTCTGGCTTCTCTCTGACATTTTAAAGCAGATTTTTAAGATCTTCAGAGCCCCTGGGTTTTCCCTGACTGTATGTTGCCCTGCTGCTCTGCTTGGTGCTGCTCCCCAAAATATTTAAGGTCTCCACACAATTTTTTCTAATCACTCTAAGGCTGTATTTTCTGCTCTTAATGCTTAAACAATGAGCCTAAAGTCCATGTTTCTGTACTCTGTACTTATTGCTACTGGGAGACCACTGCTTTTATTCTTTTTACTTTTTTGGGGGGGCCTATGTTGGTTTTTCTAGTGGCCTGTTTCCTCTCAATTTTCCTATTATAGGTTTCTGACTGTTGTTTGGTGCAACTTAGGTATAGAAGAAATCACTTTCTATCATTTCTCATTGAATTTATTGATCATTATTCAGTTTGGTGCAAAGTCCAGACAATTGTTGTAGATATATTGGAGATGAATGGTTTCTGTTAAAAGAGACATCTTAGTTAAAAGATATCTTGCATTGTTTTTGAAGAAACACATTTTGAGAATTTTGTGACCTTTACTCTTATATCAGCAATATGTATATTAGTTGTCATTAGAAATTCTGATTTTACATTTTTCTGTATTTTTTACTCTGTAAGTAAAAATTTGCAGAGTAAAAAATCTATAAGACAATGCAATACCTACAAAGGGAAGAGAAGGGAAGGAAAGGAAAGGGAAGGGAAGGGAAGGGAAATGAAGGGGAGAGGAGGGAAGGGAAGGGAAGGGAAGGGAAGGGAAGGGAAGGGAAATGAAGGGAAGGGAAGGGAAGGGAAGGGAAGGGAAGGAAAGGGGAGAGGAGGGAAGGAAAGGAAAAAAGGGGGAAAATAAGAATAAAAGATGAGACTTGGAAGAGCAGCTTGACCTTAAATGCATGCAGAATAAAACTCTCCTGGAGGCAATACAATTTTAAATGCATCTGAGATTCAATTTCAAGAAAACTCAGAGGAGTAGAATCCAAAAGATTGTGAAAAAAAATATTATTGTTACCAAAAACAATCAGTCAAAAAGTTATTTGCAACTACTGACCCATATGCCTATTTTCTCTACTCTATAACATCTTTATTGGAATGGTCTATCTATATATTGAGCATATTCTTGATGAATATGCAAGAAGGAAACAGACCGGCTTTCACAGATGGTTCTTTACAGTAGACCACATCTTCAGTCACACAATTGCCTGAGGGGTACAGAGAATATAAGATCTTACTGTGTCTTCTGTATGACGATTCCAAAATAATAATAATATAATCACTTGACTCCATAAAATAATGATAAATATCACAGGTTTTCTCTCTGATTAGGTAGATCTCATCCATATTTTTAAACTATCTAAGAATTCTTGTTAGGTCTACCACAGCTATTACTATTTTCAGTGATCTTCTGATTATCAGTATCTAATAAGTCACAAAACATGGAGTCATATGTTTGCTAAAGGTACCAGCTAGTGGTAAGACAAAAATCCCAAAGGGAATCTGAATAGAAAAGTGAAGTCCTATGGATGGTGAAGGTGGCCAGGTACTCTTGTATGTAAATGATATATGCTGAAGTTTTAATCTCCAAAAAACTACAGTCTCTTCATTGAGAAACATAGTCATTCAAAATAAATTAACTTAGTTATCTCCACAGCAAAAAGGTTATGAAGACTGCAGAGTGCTCAAGAAACAACATACATTGGATATGTTGCCATCTATAATAAAACATAGACCTTCTTCAACTTTTTCCAAGTAATGTTACTAGAAAATGGGATGGAAATAAAAAAAATGCAAATGCTGATATGTTGAACCTATGCAAAATAGGAGGTAACATTCCCATTGCCTCCCCAAACTCTAATCTTTTGGCAGATATTGCTAAAAAAAAGCCCTTTTCTAGATATAATTGTATAGCAAAGCATTAATTCTGTTAACATGCACTTTCCTAAAAAAGTAACCCATAAAATACAGGGGTGAAATGAGGCAGGGGGCAGAATGTTAGAAGAATCCCGAGGTGAAAAAAAAAGAAAGGGAAAACATGCCATCTCTAATCTCTTTTCTGTTTTGTGGTTGAACTGCTCATCAATGAAAATCATGTCTCTGGGTGAGTCCCCACTTTGTAATGGCTAGCAGGCAGAGTTATCCACAAACTTAACTGCTTTTCCGTTTTTCCAATTCCCTCGTCTCATACACAAAAAGTTACTTTAGCACTTTCTGGAGTGGATTCATGAACATTTTAACAAAAGCTTTTCTCTTTTTTACAGATAAAAACTTGAGCATTGCATCTCTCATTTTTTCTCTACTGTGAATAGCTGCAGTATTCCCAGGCATATATAAACAGATATGTCTGTATGTATGTATATATGAAACACACATACATATACAATACACATGTATCAGATATATATGTGGGACAATCGTTGCTGATTTCTCCAGTATTTCATAGGAAAAAGAAAGTGGGATGGAATTTACTTGGGATGTTTCATAGCTCATCCATACCCACAGGCACACACAAAGGAGTGGGCACACATGCAAATTTACACATATGCAAATCCATATTTTTCAAAGCCAGTAGTCACCAAGGGATGCAATGTGTATGTAATTCATGGAATAGTAAGATTTCTGAAGAATAAAAATGAACTGTAATCCAAAAGGCAATGAAAAAATGGAGGATTAAAGAATCACATAAAGTTAAAAGCTAAGTGGGGGACTTCTGGGTCAAGATGGCTACTGAGTAGAAGCAGAGTTCTTTTTCTCCATCCATCGAGACAAAGAGCCTCAAATAGACAAAACCAAGATCAAATGAGCGAAAGAGTTCCACTGTAGGACACAGCACAGAAGGTAGGCAAAGTTAGGGCATTTCCACGCTAAAAGGTGGTGAAATTTCCCCCACCAGGGGGCGAGCTCACCACCCCTTCCCCACTTCACCTACCTTTCCAAAGTCCTAGTGAGCCCGGGACAAACTTCTAAATTCTAGGAGGGAGGCTGGCTTAGTTCAACACAGACTTACCTCTAAGAGAACTAACTCAGAACACTGGAAGACTGAGGAAACGGGGAAATAGGGGGTTGCAGAGCTCAGGGAGAGAGGGCAGCTCAGAGCAAAAACACCACAGAACCAATTGAAGCCCAGAAATCAAATGAAATAATAAGCAAATTGAAGACCAGAAATGAACTGCTGGAAGCCATGAAAAGCAGGATAGATCAAATTGAAAAGGAAAATCAAAAGATAATAGCTGAAAATCAGTCAATAAAAACTAGAATTGCTCAAGTAGAAGCCAATGATCTCACAAAACAGCAAGAATTAATAAGCCAAAAAAAATGACAGATTAGAAAATAACACAAAATATCTTACTAAGAGGGTGATTGACCTTGAAAATAGAAGTCAGAGAGGCAATTTGAGAATCATAGGCCCACCTGAAAACCTGGGGAAAAAATAGAAACCTTGACACCATACTACAAGAAATTATCCAAGAAATCTGCCCTGAGGTTCTGAAACAAGAGGGCAAAATAGACATTGAAAGAGTCTATAGATCACCCACCACAATAAATCCTCAAAAGAAAATGGCCAGGAATGTAATTGTCAAATTCAAGAACTTCCAAGATAAGGAGAAAATATTACAAGAAGCCGGAAAGGAACAATCCAGATATCAAGGAGCACCAATCAGGATTACATAGGATCTGGCAGCCTCCATGCTAAAAGACCGCAAGGCTTGGAATATGATATTCAGAAAGGCACGAGAGTTGGGTTTACAACCAAGGATCACCTACCCATCAAAATTGACTATATACTTCGAGGGGGGAGTATGGGCATTCAACAAAATAGAAAACTTCCCAATATTTGTAAAAAATAAGACCAGAACTAAACAGAAAATTTGACATCAAAATTAAAAACCAAGAGAAACATGAAAAGTAAATGAGAAAGAGAAGGGTCTTATTATTTTATTCTCTAAGGACCTCAAATAAGGCCAAATTATTTGTATTCTGATATGGAAAAATGTTATTTGTAACTGTCAAAAATTGTATTTACTATTATAGTAGTAAGAAGAATTATCTATAGGTAGAGATTGGGGTACTAAGTGGTTTAAAATCATATATAAAAAAGAAGAAGAAAGAAAGTGGGGGATAGCATCAAGAGAAACTTGAAGGAATAAAAAAATTAGGATAACCTATACTACACAAAAAGGCACAGAGGAGAGGGAGGGGAGGAATACAACTATAAGAAGGAGAAGAAGAGAGTGAAAAAAGGTAATACTCAAACCATATTCTTGGTGGAATCAATTCCGAGAGGAAAGAACATCTAGATCTATTGGGGTATTGAACTCCATCTCACTCTATAGGGTTGTTGAGAGGGTGAAAATAAGGGGGGGAATGAGGAGGGATGTTAAGAAAGGGGGGAGGGAAAGTGGGGGGGAGAGAATTTAATAGATTTAAAAAAACAAAAAGGGAATACAAAAGGAGGCAGTGGAAAGGGAGGGTGGGGAAGGAAGTAATTCAAGGGGAGAGAGTGTGTGGGTAGCTTAAAAAGACCCCAAAAGAAAATTAAGAGAGGAATAAGAAGTGAGGGGGGAGAAAGGAAAGTAAAATAAGGGTGGGGATCATGGGGACTGATTAAAGCAGAATACTGGTGAAGAAGGAAATAATGAAAGAGGAAAGAGCAGGACAAGGAGAGAAAATGAAAATGTTGGGAAATACACAAGTAGTAATTATAAGTTTGAATGTGAATGGAATGAACTCACCTGTAAAGTGGAAGTAAATAGCAGAGTGGATCAGAAACCAGAATCCTACCATATGCTGTCTACAAGAAACACACATGAGGAAGATAGAAACATATAAGGTAAAAGTAAGAGGATGACATAAAATCTATTGGGCATCAACTGATAAAAAGAAGGCAGGAGTAGCAATCATGATATCTGACAAAGCCAAAGTAAAAAACAGATCTAGTTAAAAGAGATAGAGAAGGTAATTACATCCTGATAAAAGGCAGTATAGACAATGAGGAAATATCAGTGCTCAACATGCATGCACAAAATGGCATAGCATCTAGATTTCTAAAGGAGAAACTAGTGGAACTCAAGAATAAAAATAGATAGAAAAACTATACTAGTGGGAGACCTGAACCTTCCTCTCACAACTAGATAAATTGCACCAAAAAATAAATAAGAAAGAAATAAGAGAAGGGAATGAAATGTTAGAAAAATGAGAGTTAATAAATGAGTGGAGGAAAATAAATAGGAACAAAAAGGAATACACCTTCTTTTCAGCAGCACATGGTACATTCACAAAGGCTGACCATCTACTAGGGCATAAAAACATTACAAACAAGTGCAAAAGAGCAGAAATAATAAATGCAACCTTTTCAGACCACAATACACTAATAATAATAATAATAATAATAATAATAATAACTAAGGGTATAGGCAGAAGCAAATCAAAAATTAATTGGAAATTAAATAATATGATTCTCAAAAATTGGTTAGTTAAAAAATAAATCATAGATACAATCAATAATTTCATTGAAGAAAATGACAATGAAGAGATATCCTTTCAAAATCTATGGGATGTAGCTAAAGCAGTACATAGGGGGAAATGTATACCCTTGAGTTCATATGATAAATTAGAGAGGGCAGAGGTCAATGAATTGAGCATGCAAATTAAAAAATTAGAAAGTGAACAAATTAAAGACCCCCAGATGAAAACTAAATTAGAGATCCTAAAAATTAAAGGAAAAATTAATAAAATTGAAAGTAAAAGAACTATTGAGTTAATAAACAAGACTAGCAGTTGGCACTTTGAAAAAACAAATAAAATAGACAAAGTACTGGTCAGTCTAATAAAAAAAGGAAAGAAGAAAAACAAATTGTATCCAAAATGAAAAGGAAGACCTGACCTCGAATGAAGAGGAAATTAAGGCAATCATTAAAAACTATTTTGCCCAATTATATGGCAATAAATATGGCAATCTAGGTAATATGGATGAATATTTACAAAAATATAAATTGCCTAGATTAGCAGAAGAAGAAATAGAATATTTAAATAACCTCATATCAGAAAAAGGAATTGAACAAGTCATCAAAGAACTTCCTAAGAAAAAATCCCCAGGACCTGATGGATTCACGAGTGAATTCTATCAAACATTCAAAGAACAGTTAATCTCAGTACTATCCAAACTGTTTGACATAATAAGCAAAGAAGAAGTTCTACCAAATTCCTTTTATGACACAAATATGATACTGATTCCAAAGCCAAGTAGATCAGAAACAGAGAAAGAAAACTATAGACCAATCTCCTTAATGTACATAGATGCAAAAATCTTAAATACTGGCCAAAAGACTTCAGCAACTGATCACAAGAGTTATTCATTATGCTCAGGTGGCATTTATACCAGGAATGCAAGGATGGTTCAATATTAGAAAAACCATTCAAATAATTGACCATATCAACAAACAAACAAACAAAAATCACATGATTATCTCAATAGACACAGAATAAGCCTTTGACAAAATACAACACTCATTCCTATTAAAAACACTAGAAAGAATAGGAATAGATGGTCCTTTTCTAAAAATAATAAACAGTATATATTTAAAATCACCAGCAAACATCATCTTCAATGGGAATAAATTAGAAACATTCACAATAATTTCAGGAGTGAAACAAGGATGCCCATTATCACCTTTATTATTTAATATTGGACTAGAAATATTAGCAGTAGCAATTAGGGAAGAAAAAAAAATGAAGGTATTAAATAGGCAATGAGAAGGCCAAGCTATAACTCTTTACAGATGATATGATGGTCGACTTAAAGAATCCTAGAGAATCAACTAAAAAGCTAGTGGAAATAATCAACAACTTTAGTAAATTTGCAGGATACAAAAGAAACCCACATAAATCATCAGCATTTCTATATATTTCCAACTCATTCCAGCAGCAAGAGTTAGAAAAACAAATTCCCTTTAAAATCACCACAGACAGTATAAAATACTTAGGAATATATCTGCCAAGACAAATGCAGGAACTATAAGAACACAACTACAAAACACTCTCCATACATTAAAACTAGGTCTAAATAATTGGAAAAACACTAATTTTCTAATTTTTCTAATTCTAAGTTTATCACTATGTTCACTCAATTATGTTCCCTATAGACAAGTTCCAAATACAACCCAGTAAGGAAGACATTGTGCTGTTATCTATCCCATATCATTCAGACAGACTAGGTCATTAGAATAAAATGAGAGGATTAGACAAAAGGTTTCCTAAAAATTTTATCTATCTATCTATCTATCTATCTATCTATCTATCTATCTATCTATCTATCTATCTATCTATCTATCTATCTATCTGTCTGTCTGTCTGTCTGTCTATCTATCTATCTATCTATCTATCTATCTATCTATCTATCTATCTATCTATCTATCTAAATGTCTGTATGTCTTGTCTCTCTGTGAATCCAGCCCTCCCTTCCTCCCTCCTTCTGTACTGCCTTTCCTCCATCCCTCTCACCATCCTCCATCCCTCCATTCCCTACCTTCCTCCCTCCCTCCCTCAATCCATACATCCATCTATTCATATATCCAACTATCCATCCATCCATCTGTCAATCTATCTATCTATCTATCTATCTATCTATCTATCTATCTTTCTATCATATTCTCCTTATGGATCAAACCCATAACTTTATCAGAAAAGAAAATCAAAGTTAATCAGGCATGACTTATTTTTGATGAAATCATGCTATCTGCTTCTTTTTCTAAATAATCAATAGCCATTCTTTTAATAACATATTCTTAAAATTCTTAAGTTTTTCTATGAAATGAATTAAAGTTCAGTGTCCTATAATTTCCAGTTGCTATTTAGAATATATATTTTAGAGACTATCACTATTTGGATCTTTACCCTCAGGGTCCTTAGCCCTCACACCCATGTTCTCATAGTAACTTCTCACCAAATCCAAACTTGAGGGTGAAGTGATATGTAGGTCAGTGTAGATATCAAAATTTTAAGTCATTAATTATTTATTTAATTTTTTGTTTATTTATTTTATCTATTGCATATAATTATTTAATTTAATTATTAATTAAGCAGAATCTTCTACAAAGAATGCAGGTTAAACAGGACTTTTTAGAAGTCCTGCCACTTAAAAGCAGTTTTACAAAATCTTCTTTTTAATACCTTTTCCTCAACTCCTTTCAAACTCTGGCTCCTAATACATGTTCTAAGCCTTTGTTCTATTTTCTGTGCATATGAAACTCCACTATAATTTCATCAGGGGAAAGTTACCTAAGAAATAATCAAAGCAAATATGTACACTCAGCGTCGTCCACTGATACTATATAGATATTCAATACTTTTAGGTGGTTGTCAATCCCTCCACAGGCTCAAGTCAGGTTGTTGGAGGTAATCACAGAATGACAGGGTCATAGGATAATTGACCTAGTGAAGAAGTTGAGGTTAAGGGAGAATAAATGATTTACCCAATGTCATTAGGTAGTAAAATTCAGAAGCATGATTTGAACTGTAAGAATGATATTAGAAAATAAGTATTGTTGTATTAGGTTAGGGATAAGAAGTAAAGTGAGTGCTTGAGAAAAAAACTAGAGTTTGAAGCAGAGCTGAGAGAGCATGTTAATTCCAACTGCTAACAGTTATAACCATTTTTCTATGTCAATTACTCTCTTTGGCAGTTGGGAGTTGGTCTCTGGCAGTTGGCAGAGACACACACTCTCTGAGACTCTCTCTTAGGGCTGGAGAAGGTAACATCTTTGCCTCTCTTTATATCCAAGGGAAAGATCTGAAATAACTCAGTGTTTTCCTTTCCCAACTTGGGAAACACTAGTGACTATCTATTGCAGTTTTATAGATTTTTTAACTCTGAGATGACCAAACAAAAACTTGGTCTTTAGTTTGGACTCTGAGTAACTTGAATCTTGTTGAGATTCAACCAGCTAACCTTTGCCATTTTATAATTTGAAGGCAAAGTTAAGATTTATACGGATAATAGCAGTAGTTTTTATTTAGATAGTATAAATGTTGGTTAGTCAGATCAGGGAAGATTAGTGTAGCCTGTGAAACCCAGAAGTGGTTCCGCTGGGAGTTTATTTGGGTGGAATTAGAATCCTGGAGAATTAGAAATCCTTTATTTATCCTTTTATATTTCAATAAACATTTTATTTTATAATAAGAGTCTCTTTAGCATTTTTGCACCTGACCCTGAAGGGAAATTCACATTTGAGCTTCATTTTATCACTGAGGATACTTTTGATTACCTCTATCAAAAGTTTGAACCTGATTAGTAACTTAAACAGTTTTGAAAAATTTTGAACCTATATTGGAACAGTTTTTCCAACTAAATATTTTATTTTAAAACTTGCTAATTTATTTTTACAGAATGCAGGTTCCTTAACATCAGTTCTCTTTTCACTCTACCATGATTCTATGTTACGTAGGAAGAGAACTACTCTTCCTCATTGAAATTTGCTACAAAGATAAATTTAGCACTCTTTATGAATGCCGTATAGAGATTCTTATCCAGTGAGTATAAGTATTATCCTGATCCCTAATGTATGCAGCCTCTTTAATCTACATTGAAAGCCTCTGTTAATTTCAGAAGTCCCTTTAAAGAGATCTTTGATTCGGGTACTTTCCCAAGGATTCAAGAAACAGCAAATTGGATCTGGGGATTCAGGATTCAATTTTAGAGAAGACCAGAATGACTTTGGTCATTAGGGTGGTCCTGGAGCAAACGCCATCTCTGAGGAAAAGGAGGCAATTTTCTATTTCTTTGATTAATCCTTCACCTGCTTTAACTGGGTTGTTTTAAGGGTTGCGTAAAGAAAAGAGACTAGAATTCAACATATGAAATAAAAGGGAAAATGTGTAAAGCACAGTAATAATAGAAAATCTGTAGAGCTCAGGCCCCACTAGACTGAAGACTCAATTACAAAGAAAGTAATCTATTTGCTAAGCTGTTTATGCTAGTAAGAGGATTTTTTTAAAATTCACAAGTTTGAAATCTCACCATTCCTGGTACATAATTTGTTGAGGGGGAAGGAAAGGAAGTTGCTTCCTTCCAAAGTACTTTGCTAGAATTTAATGTAGACCAGACAGTGATTTAAAAAACTGGTTTATTCCAACCCACCAGAAGTTCTGCTCAGCTGGGCTGATTGCTTCTAAAGCTATAAAATGGAAAAGCTTGTGACATGAAAGCAAAACGTAGTCTTGCTTCTGAGCATGCCTACTGTGAGCACTGGCCCCATATGCGAGCTTTAGTGTGGAGGGTGGGAGGATGGAATGAGCGGCAGGTAAATAGTAAGGCACTTTTCTCTCTGCCTGAGGGGAGATAAAAGGAACCTTTTGGCCCTGCACCAGGAGAGCATCTATCTATACATGTAGATACTACCCTCTTCCATTCTGGTCGATGTCCACATGTCAGCACTGAAAGCAGCAGGAAATAAGTGACCCAAAGACCTAACACACAAAAAGGAAAAGAATGGAATATTTGCATTGTTCAATGTGTCAAAGAGGGTTGCATTCTGGGAGTTAAACCTAATACCACATTTGGAAATAATCAGCCATCATTTAGAGCAAGGATTCTTAACCTTTTTCTCTTAACCTTTTTTTTCCCCTATATTATTCTCTTTTGGCAGTCTAGTGAAGCTTATAAATCCCTTCTGAGAATAGTATTTTTAAGATGCATAAAATACATAGGGCAACAAAGGAAACCAATTATACTGAGATGCTTATCAAAATATTTTTAAAGTATAGTTCATGGATTCCAGGTTAAGTCCTCTGATTTAAAGATACTTTAAAATTTTTATGTTCATTCAGAGTGGGTCAAAAAAAGACATTAAAAATGTTAATATTGCCTTTTTTCCATTAACTTTATTTTATTTTATTTTATCCTCTTTACTGTAGCTCCTGTGTAGCTTTGTCCTTGAAGACTCTCTCAGAGAAAGAGTACATGGAAGCAAATTGAAAAAAAAAGGAACAGGGGAAATAAAAGTAGAGAAGGGTGGGGTCAATAATCTGCAGAAGAATATGACAGAGTAAAGGGGAAAATATGCAGAACTGAATCTACCAAAACTCTCTCTCTCTCTCTCTCTCTCTCTCTCTCTCTCTCTCTCTCTCTCTCTCTCTCTCTCACACACACACACACACACACACAGAGAGAAAGAGAGAGAAATAGAGAGAGACAGACAGAGGGAGAGCAGAGAGAGAGAGAGAGAGATTGTCTCAAAATAGGCTACAGATACTATAGGTTATTATCATTTTGTCTTGAAAAAATATGAAGGATGTGACTCTTCACATAAGATAATAAATTTAGAGTTAGAAGAAACCTTAAAAATCTTCTAGTCTTACCCTTTCAGTTTATCAATGAAAAAAACTCATATATTTCAGCTCTCAAATACAACTTTTCAGTAGAACAAAACAAGTGGACCAATCTTCATAAATCACTATTAGAATGGAAAGATAAGTAGATAAAGGTGAATTTAGTTATACATTTGATGGAGACAAGTAGGAAGCACAGTTGATAAACTGTTGCATTTGGACTCATGCATCTAGATGGCACAGTAGATAGAAAGTTGAGCTGGGAGTCAGAGAGACTCATCTTCCTCATTAACTGCACAACCATAGACAAGTCACCTAATGCCGTTTCTTTCAGTTTCCTCATCTATAAAATGAGCTGGAGAAGGAAATGGCAAACCACCCCAATTCTCTACCAAGAAAACTCCAAATGGGTCAAGAACATTTAGACACAACTGAAAAGCACCACCTGAATTCAGGGAGACCTGAGTTAAAATCTTGGATCAGATACTATATCTGTATCTATAGATGAGTTACTTAACCTTTATGATTCTCAGTTTTCTCATCTATAAAATATGTATAATAATAGTACCATTTTCATAGGGTGAGGTGATACACACACATAACCTCATTTGATATATTTATATCTATCTTTCTCTCTCTCTCCAACCATCCATCCATCCATCTATTCATTTATCTATCTATCTATCTATCTATCTATCTATCTATCTATCTATCTATCTATCTATCTATCTATCTCTATAAACTTTAAAAGCCAAATCAATGCTAGCTAGTGGTATTAAAATTAAGCCAGAAGGAGCTTTCTCTTTCATTGTGGCTTTTCCTCTCACTTTCCTCCAAATCATTAAAATCATACCCTGTTGGCCAGATTTAGTATATAACTTGCTGTTGTTCCCGCTTTTGGCCCCCACCCATGATGCAGAAACAACTATTTACCGATTGTTCTCATGTTATCTTATGTTTTCCATCACCAGTTATATTTTAATACATCTCTACTCTGTATTAGAACCTATATACCAGAATAGGAGGCAAGGAAGAAATAGTTACAGCCTATAATCTCTGCACCTGAAAACATTACCAGTAGGCCATCTTTCTCATATAGTGACTATTTTTCTAAAATTATAAGTAATTGAGAAAACTAAAACTGAAAATAGTCACAAATCAAGATAATTACAACAATCTTGGGAAAAATTAAGGAAAGTGGGTGGCATAGATAGTAGGTCACCAGACAAATTAGAGTATTGAAAACAAGTTCACATCCTCCCTCAGATACTTGGTAATGTTACAAGTTACATAGTCTCTCTTAGTCTAAGCTTTTCTCATCCATGAAATGGGGGCATTAATAGCACCGTCTTTCCCAACTTGAAATAATGGTAATGTAAAGAAAGTACTTTACAAACCTTAGAACTATACATAAATGTTAGCTATTATCTTGATCTATTGTTAGTAGTTATATATCTTTGACATGAATTCTCACCAGGGAAAATGTAACCATATCTATGTGAACTTACTCTGCAGATTGAATTTGTGAACTGATATTTGGTATTTCAAAATGATAAAATATGAAAATCATACAGACTTAAGATAATTAGTAGGGTGATCACTAGGTATCTACAAAAGTAATTACTCTTCATCTTTTCAGATGGCATAGATATCTATCCAAATTAGAAAATCACATGTGTCATTACATTTTTCCCAGTGATGTATGTCATCAAGAAAGTAGGCTGCCTTAATTTTATAAATAGTATAGCAGGCTTTAAGATATGGAATATTAAAAAGTATGAATCTATTGAGTAATCATTCAAAATATAAGTAGATATGCATAAGAAATATTCCCCCCTTCCCTGATTTAGGCAACCAAGATGATGGAGAAGAGACAGTAACTCATTTAAAGTCACCCCAAATTCCCACATAACTTTAAAATAATGCTTTAAATGAAATCTTGGAATGCCAAAGCAAAAAAAAAAAGAAAAATAAAAAGAAGGTCGGAATGAGACATTTTATTTATTAATAAGTTGGGAAGAGAGGTCTGTGAAAACAGGATAGGGCTAGCCTTAATTGATTGCAGTAGCACCATCAGCAGTGGCCCCCATATGCATTTGCACCTATAGCAATAACAACTTTAGGAGCTCACAGCACACAGAAAATAAGGAGGTCAGACAAGTGATCTGAAGGAGATTCAAGAAGACCTTTTGCTATTATTGGGTATAGGACTTTGATGCATTGTCCATCTACAGTTTGAGGGTGAAGAGGAGCACTAATACTTTGGCCAAAAGAGAGCAGGGGATCTGTCTATAATTCTAGGACCAAAAGGAACATTAGCATTTGAGGCTAAAGGGGAGCAAGATTCATTCCTGAGTAAAGACAAGAATACCAGCCAGAAGAGCAATAGCTACAACTCTTCTTGGATCATACCACTTTGGAAATACTGCAACAAATAGACTCCTAGAACTAGTATTGAAAATAGCAGCATGAAAAAAAAAAACCCTGAAGATTTGAATAGTGCTCTCCTCATTCCAGGAGTAAAAGTCCAAACAGAAAAAAAATTAAGCAAACAACAAAAGGAACTAGACTATAAAAAGTTACTATGGTTATAGGAAAGATCAAAACACAAACTTAGAAGACATCAGTATTAAAACAACTATAAGCAAAACCTTACAGAAAAACAAAATTTAAAAAAGTGAATTGGAGACAAGCCCAATAAGAATTTCTGAAAATGATAAAAAGGATATAAAAATAACATAAGAAAGGAAGAGGAAATGTTGAGAAAAGAAATGAGAGTGATTCAAGAAAGTTGAAAATAGAATCAATGGTTTGATAAAAAGGCACAAAAATACATCTTAAAAAACAGAATTAGCCAAATGGAAAAAAGGCACAGAAATTCATGGAAAATAACTCCTTTAAAATTAGAATTGGCCAAAGGAAACTAATGACTCTGTGTGACCTCAAGAAACAATATAATAAGTAATAATAAAGTTTAAAAATAGAAAAAACAACCAATCTGGAAAATCAATTGAGGAAAGATAAAAGAATTATTAGACTACCTGAAAGCCATAACCAAAAAGATCATCACATTTCAAGAAATTAAGTAAAACTCTTCTGATAGCCTAGAAGAAGAGGGTAAAATAGAAATGGAAAGAATCCACCAACCACATCCTAAAAGAGATCCCAAAATAAAAATTCCCAGAAATATTACAGCCAAATTCCAGATCTCCCAGGTCAAAGAAAAAATACTATAAGCAACCAAAAAAAGACAATCCAAATATCATGGAACCAAATTTAAAAAATATAGGATTTAGCAGCATCTAATTATATTTTATAGTTAAGGAAAAATATTCCAAGTGTCTAAAAACAAATGATTTAAATATCATGAAGCCACAGTCACAATCAGACAAGAATCACATTTATCAACATCCTTGATAAAGAAGTACATGTCTTGGAATGGTATTCTTGGACTTAAAGGAGTTAGTTGTAACCAACAATAACCTAACCAGCAAAATTCAATATAATCCTTCAGGAGGTTTTGGATATTTAATGAATAAGATGATTCAGGAATTCTTGATGAAAAGACTAGAGGTGAATAGATCATTTGGCATTCAAACCTAAGACTTGAGAGAAATATAAAAAGGTAAACATAAAAGAGAAATAATAAAACACTTAATGTGATTAAACTGTTTATATTCTAATATGGGAAGATAATTCTTATAACTTCTAAGAAATTTATCATTATTAAGACAGAGGGAATATATACAGAAAAAGGGTATAGATGTGAATTGACTATGATATCATTTATAAAAAAATTAAAAGGAGCCAAGATGGAAGGGTATATAATATATATATATATATATATATATATATACAGACCCACCTGATATCTACCAAATTCCCCTCCATAGAACTAATTCTGGAGCACTATAACCCACACAAAGATAGAGTAACATAATTTTTCATCTCAAAACAACTTAGAAGGCCAGTATGAATGGTCTTTTGCACTGCAATAGAAGTGGAGCACAAAGCAGAATGCCAAGACAAGTCCTACTGTAGCAATGTAATCGTGACTGCAGCAAAATCTTCCTGTGCTTTAAACCACAGATGGTCACACTGGGGTTAGACAATCTGAAGCTTGGAACAGTGTTTCCTTCATCACTGTTAAAGAATCTGACTTTGACAGTTTTTTTAAGTGAAAAGAAAATAAAAAGCCTAGAAAATGAACACATAATGAAAACAAAGTTTAACAAAGAAAGTTATTTTGAGGACAGAGAAGACCAAAACACAGAGACAACACAATCAATGCTGCTGCATCCAAAAATTAATATATATTACATACATATATATATTACATACATATATATATTACATACATGTATATATATATGAATTGGTCTCAAGTCCCTAAAGAATTAATGTATGAGCACAAAAAGTATTTTAAAAACCAAGTAAGAGAGGTAGAAGAAAATTAGGAAAAGAAATAAAGGTGATACAGGAAAATTGTGGCAGGAAAGTCAATAGCTTTGAAAAAAAGTATAAAAATACTGAAGAAAATAATATCTTAAAAATAGAATAAGTTATTTGAAAAAAGAGGCAAAAACACATTGAAGAGAACTCCTTAAAAAAAAGCAGAATTGGACAAATGGAAAAATATACCAAATATTCTCTGAAGAGAAGAATTCCTTAAAAGGAAGAATTTGCCATATAGAAATAAAAGATACAAAAATTTACTGAGGAAAAGAACTGTTTAAAAAGTACAATTGGCCAAATGGAAAAGGAGGTGTTGAGCTCATTGAAGAAACCCCCTTCTCAAAGCAGTGTTCAAGGGAGACAGCAGATATAACAGGTTGGCTCAGAGAGAGGAGAGGGGGTTTGAAGATTTCCCCCCTTAGGCCTTCCCTCCTTAGCTAAAGCTGCTCTCCCCAATTCGCACTTCTCCCCCCTCCACTACTCAAGACCAGAAGGTCAACTTGGGGAACAGATAACTTTAATGTTAACTCAATCAGATAATACAAAAGGAATAACAGGCAGGGAAGAATGGGGAAAGGAAAGTGGGGAAATGGGGTCCCCATCTCTATCTAAACACTTTTCCATCCCTCCTAGAGTTTTTTTTTGGTGGGGGGTGAACTCAGGCCTTGGCAGCCTGAGCTCCCTGAGGGAAAGTCAGGTTGACTCACCACTGGGCAACAGGAGCTGAGTTAAAGTCTGCTCAGGCTTCTCTTCAGAAAGTCCCTTCAATTGGGAAGTGTTGGGAGGAAAGATTTCCAGTCACCAGCAGGAAAAATGGGTAACCCTCAGGAGAAAGTCTTTATCTGCCTCTCCCAACTGATGGCCTCACTGCTCTCCTCACCGGTTTTCTCTCCTCAGGATTCCACTCCTGGGGCCTCTCCCCCTTCTAGGTGATCAATTTCACATACTCTTCAGCCTGGCACTTTTTCCTAGTGCCAGCCTCTGTCACAGCCCAAAGGACAATAAAAGATTACCTTCCCTCTGACCCAACAACACCACTACTAGGTTTGTATCCCAAACAGATAAAACACAAAAAGGGAAAGGACTTATACATACAAAAATATTTAAAGCAGCTCTTTATAGCAAAAAGAATTGAAAAGTGAAGGGATATGCATAAGCACAAGGTCCCCAGATATAAAAGGGAAGGGAATAATGGATTTCCTATGCCAGAACTCTCAAAAATTAGTCTTCTGATCTCTTTTTCTCCATGTAAAATATCTCCATACATTCAGGAGAAAATTATTCAAGGACATGAATAGCTAGCATTGATGCAGATTCATTCTTGATTTCTTCCCCTGACATTTTTATATTCTGATAACACCTGAAACTTGATTTATCCTCCAGATCGTCATTTCTTATTATCTCATAGAAAAGACTTGTTCTTCTACAGTGACTTGCTATCTTGTGGTTCTTCCCCAGGAAGCCAAGAAAGGTAAGCATTTTCCTAGTACCTCACTACCATTTTTACATCCTTTTTATCCTGCTGTCACTCAGCAACATCTCCTCCTCTAAACTGCACAATTTTTTTATTATATCAGAGACAGTGTTGTATATGGGTTAGAGAGCTGATCTCTGGCCAATAATTTTTAAAAAAAGTCAGGAAAACCTTCAAATTTCCTTTGACCACACTGGCTATCTGATTCTAGGTAAGTCACTTCATCTCCGGAGCTCTAGGTATCGCCTTTAGCTTATGAATCACTGACAGGTTGTAAGCATCCATTGGCATAGGGAATTTCCACAACCATAAGCTTTTTCTGCTTATGAAATCATAGACCTATTTACTATTCTTAATTATTATCACCTCTACACTTGTTATTATCTTTTGTTCCCTCTCCCTCTTTCCTCAAAGACTTTTCTTCAATCCAAACTATGGCATAGTATTTGAGATATTAAATTTTTTCATATTGATAGCTCTTCCAACATCCTGGCTAATGAGGTAATTGACGTCCTCATTTTTTTTTACTTCCACTAATGTTCCTGGGACTAGTCATATATTAGTCTTATTAGTCTTTTCTACCACCTCAAAATGTTCTCCACTGAAGACTTTTATTTCTGCAATATTCCACTAACTAAATCTCTTCTGTTACCTCTACTTCTTCTACCTTTACTACACTATTGTGCTAAGAAAGGTTAGGGAATTATGACCTGACCATATCTATAGAGCCTTAAATATTCATATGTTATGGGACAGAAATTTCTTTCCCTGAATATCCCGTTTAATCAGCCAATTGGGAGGAGTCATAATTATACCAAAATGAACTTCAATGAAGAAAATAAGGAGAATAAAATATGGAAGGGTTTTTAATGGAAGTGATGTTGAAATTTGTATAGGCCTACTAGATTATGACATTTGAGTTATACAAAACTCTTGTAATCTTTCAGTAATGCAAGAATTGTCACTTAAGGACTGTTCTTTTATTTTCCCCCAGTAACACCCTCATTTATTCCTGGGTCCCTGCACAGCACACTAAATTGGGCCAAGCTGTTTCACCAGGCACTGAGCCAATACCAGCACCATTATTGGGGAAATGCCAATTAGAGGATAAGGAAGAGTTGAGATTCCTGAGAAAATAATAGGTTAATTGAGAGTTCACATGTACCCTTAAAGACTTCAATGAGGAAGCTCCAATTCTACCAAAGAACTGCAGCATTTTGTTGAATTCATGAGCTATTGCTATTTCATTCTCAAGCATCTCTACCTTGATGATGTCTCCCACCATTCTGCTGAAACACAACAAGGCTTTCCACTGAACACTGGAAGCATAAAAATATATCCAGTAATTAAAAGAAACATTTTCCTTCAGGTCTCCTATGATCCTAAAGGAAAAGAAAGCTAGTGATGATATTATATAATATATACTCTAAGAAGGTCTGTGATACCATATATACTAAAATAGTCATAGTCACATTGTTTGTGGTAGAAAAGAACTAAAAAATGTAGGAGCCCATGTGAACATTAAAAACTACTCCACCCTACTCAGACCATACTTTAGGAGATTTGATTTACCTACCTCCTGATTATAACAATGGAGATACTTGGTCTAACAGAATCAGGAATGTCTTGGGAAGTTTTAGATTACTCCACCCTACTTAAGATACTTACATACTTACCTTTAGGGGAAGATAAAATTGTAATCACCAGATTCAACAATGAAGGTACTTAGTTCTCACCTTATCGTGAAGCTAGAACTTTAAGCTAAGTCTGTTTTTAGATCTAATACAAAAAGGTATTAAGTAACTATAAAGGATAAATTAATCACAAAAAGGTCAAGTAATTGACAAAAGGTGAACTTAACAAAGAAGTGTTAAGTAACTCTAAACATGTAATCAAATCAAAGAAGGTGAGAACTAAAAGTATGGGCAGTCCTGGATAAAAAGCCTTTAATGTGATTGGTAGATGTGAAAATTTAGAGGAGGAGACAGAAGGATGAAAGGTCTATATATTTGAGATTTTTGGTCCCTCAAGGACTCTCTCTCTCTCTCTTTCCCTGATTGGTGGTGGAGAGTTAGCTGAGAACTGTGTGCTGAGTCTTTTGGCATCTTAGCATGACTACAAAATATTATCTAGTTCAGTGGTAAGTTTCTGACTGAATTTTACTCCTTTACTTTTCCAACTTTTTCCTCTCAGAAGCCTCTAATCTTCTTCAGAGACCTAGAGGTGGAGAGTTTAAAACTCCCCCTGGCATAGGCCAGATAGGAGAAATCCTATCTCCTCTTTTCTCCTGCTCCTTAAATTCCTTTCTTCTATAGTAATTAAATCACCATAAATTTCCAGACTGACATGGGTATTTTTTTGGCGACCACTTAAATCTAGATTTATAGTCACAACCTTAAAATTATCTGATACCCATCATTTGGAGAACTGCTAAAAAACTGTGGAAAAAGAATATAACAGAATTTAACAATGTTATAACAAGTAATGGATAGATATAAGGAATTCAAGGAAACCAGAGAAGATTTTTATGAGTTGTTACAGAGTTAAGTCAGCAGAATCAGGAGAACAACCTACATAGTAACAATGTTTATGTGAATAAAATATAAAAAAACGCTTATCAAGTTCAGTGAATAAAAACAACAAAACAAACTTTAATTGCACATAATTATAATAACCATTTTGAGCAACTGAAAGGAATTTAATAAATGGAATTCTCTCCTTTCCTTAAAGAGGAAGGGGACTATGGTATTGTGTTTCATTTGAAATCTGACATGATCAGTGCTGCCAATTAGTTTTGCTTAAAAGAAACCCCATGACCCTCTTTGAAGTTCTTATTGACAATTAGTTAATTTTATTTTTGTATAATATAGGAAGGATTGCTGGGTGTAGTTTCACATATGGACTACTAGTAGACTTATACATAAATTAATGAAATAGTGGATAGAGTGCTGGACCTGGACTCAAAGGGACTAATCTTTCTAATTACAAATCTGGCTTGAATCACTTACTAGCTGTGCAACTGTGGGTAAGACACTTAACTATTTGACCCTGTGACAAGGAAATCACTTTAAAAAACTGATATATATTAATTTAAGGTCACCAAGGAATTCAGCTATGTAATTCCTAAATGAAAACTCAAGTTGGCAGTCAACCTTTTATGGAGTTTAATTACAAACAGGAGGAAGAAAGGTATTAGAGAGAGAGAGAGAGAGAGAGAGAGAGAGAGAGAGAGAGAGAGAGAGAGGAAGAGAGAAAGGGGAGAGAAGGGAATAGGGCTTAAATACCCCTTCTGTTTAGGCTGGGCCAAAAGGACCAAGCCCTTAGATAGTTGAGGCAAAGAAAAGAGATCAGTCCCTATCACTCACGTGACCAAAATGCAGAAACAGTCTCAGGGGCCTCCACCTCCAGCTTCCTTCAGAGCAAGCTTCTCAGAGCACAACCTCTCAGAGCAAAACCTCTCCAACCAACCACCAGTCCTCAGACCCTGCTATCTTTAAGGAAACCATCCAAGTTCCCTCCCCTCAGTTCTCACATCTACCAATCACTGTCCATGTCTTCCCTGTGCCAATGGTGGCTCTAGCTTAACCCAGGACCGCCCAGAGGTCTGTGGCTTTGCACATGTCTGTTGAAGGTCATATTCTCAAATAATTAAATCTTGATCCTTTGCTGCAGCCCTTCCTAAATCCTGTTACCCTGAGCAGGGTGGAGATTGGAAGTTCCAAGACCTGGTTCTGTCATTCCAAGTATCTCTATTGTATCGATTCTAAAATCAATCATGACTCAAAGAACTTCCTATTCTATGCTTAAGCATAGGTCAAAGCCCTTTCCATTGTTCAGCAAAAGGTTTCTGTCCTAAAGAAATCTTAAGTAGGGAGGAGAAGGAACCTCCCATGCCAATGGGGTTCACATTCCAATAGACTATCAGTAGGAAATTTTTCAAGTATGAAATTTCCCAATGGTGAAATTTCCAACATTTATAAGTCTAAGAAATTTTAAGGTTTACAACCCAGATTCCACAGATATGAATATTCTTGTACATGTCTTTTCCTTATTATCTCTTTGGGGTACAAACGCAGCAGTGCTATGGCTGGATCAAAGGGAACAAAGTCTTTTAGCTCCCTTTGGTCATAGTTCCAAATTGCCCCACAGAATGGTTGGATCAATTCACATCTCAACCAGCAATGCATTAATTTCCCAACTTTGACACATCCCTTCGAGCATTAATTATTTTCCATTGCTGTCATGTTAGCCAATCTGCTAGGTGTGAGGATATACCTCAGAGTTGTTTTCATTTGCATCTCTCTAATTATAAGAGATTTAGAACACTTTTTCATTTTCTTATTAATAGTTTTGATTTCTTTGACTGAAAATTGTCTATTCATGTCCTTTGCCCATTTATCAATTGGAGAATGCCTTGATTTCTTTGTACAATTGACTTAGCTCTTTGTAAATTAGAATAATTACACATTTGTCAGAGGTTTGTGTTATAAAGATTGTTTCCCAGTTTGTTACTTCCCTTCTAATTTTGCTCATATTGGTTTTGTTTATACAAAAACCTTTAAATTTGATGTAATTAAAATTATTTATTTTACATTTTGTGATTTTTTTCTGTCTTACTTGATTTTAAATTCTTTCCTTTCCCAAAGATCTGACATTTACACTATTTCGTGTTCACCTAATTTACTTATAGTTTCTTACTTTATGTTCAAGTCATTCACCCATTCTGAGATTATCTGGGTGTAAGGTGTGAGATGATCCAAACCTAATCTCTCCCACACTGTCTTCCAATTTTCCCCGCAGTTTTTGTCAAATAGTGAGTTTTTGTCCCCAAAGCTGGGATCTTTGGGCTTATCATAGACTGCCTTGTTGAGGTCACTTACCCCAAGTCTATTCCACTGATCCTCCTTTCTGTCTCTTAGTCAGTACCATATTGTTTTGATGACCACTGCTTTATAGTTTAGTTTGAGATCTTGGACTGCAAGGCCATATTCCTTCCCATTTTTTTCATTATTTACCTCAATATCCTTGATCATTTGTTTTTCCAAAAGAACTTTGTTATGTTATTTTCTAATTCAGTAAAAAAGCTTTTTATAGTTTGATGGGTATGGCACTAAATAAGTAAATAAGTTTGGGTAGGATGGTCATTTTTATTATGTTAGCTCATCATACACATGAGAAGTTAATGCTTTCCTAATTGTTTAGATCTATTTTTAATTGTGTTGAGAGTATTTTGCAGTAGTTGTGTTCATATAGTTCTTGTGTTTGCCTCAGCAGATACATTCCCAAGTATTTTGTATGGTCTAGGGTGATTTTAAATGGAATTTCTCTTTCTAATTGTTGCTGCTGAGATGTGTTGTAGATATATAGAAATGTTGATGACTTACGTGGGTTTATTTTGTATCCTACAACTTTGCCAAAGTTTTTGATTATTTCCACTAGCTATTTGGTTGATTCTCTGATGTTCTTTAAGTAGACCATCATATCATCTTCAAAGAGTAATAACTTGGTCTCCTCATTGCAAATTTTAATAACTTCAATTTCTTTTTCTTCTCTCATTGCTACAGCTAGTGTTTCTAGTACAATGTTAAATAATAGAGGTGATAATGGGAACTCTTGTTTCATTCCTGATCTTACTGGGAAGGCTTCTAGTTTGTTCCCATTGCAGATGATATTTGCTGATGGTTTTAGATATATACTGTTTATTATTTTTAGGAAAGGCCCTTCTATTCCTATGCTTTCTAGTGTTTTCAATAGGAATGAGTGTTGTATTTTGTCAAAGGCTTTTTCTCCATCTATTGAGAAAATCGTGATTTTTGTTGGTTTGCTTGTTAATCTGGTCAATTATATGGATGCTTTTCCTAATGTTGATCCATCCTTGCATTTCTGGTATGAATCCTCTCTGATCATAGTGAATCACCCTCATGATAACTTGCTGGAGTCTTTTTGCTAGTATCCTAATTAAGACTTTTGCATCTATATTCATTAAGGAGATTGGTCTATAGTTTTCTTTCTCTGTTTTTGACCTGCCTGACTTTGGAATAAGTATCATATTTGTGTCATAAAAGGAATTTGGTAGAACTACTTCTTTGCTTAGTCTGCCAAAGAGTTTGTATAATATTGGGATTAGTTGTTCTTTGCTAGTTTCCTTATCTATAAAATGAACTGGAGAAAGAAATGGCAGACTACTCCAGTGTCTTGGCCTAGAAAATCCAAAAGAATTCATCAAATATCAGACATTACTGAAAAATTACCAAACAACAATAATAAAAGCTTTACAGATATTATCTCATTTATTTCAACTCAGCTTAGACATAACTTCCACATTTTCCCCACTAGTAACCCATATTTACCTCTGAGTGCCTCAGCTTTAAAAGGTCAGCTTTCACATATGTATATATGTATATGTATGTGATATATATGATGTATATATTATATACACATATATATTCTTATATGTAAATATGCTTAGCACAGTCCTTAGCCATAGTAAGTCTCCAATTCATGTGTTTTCTCTCTCTCTCTCTCTCTCTCTCTCTCTCTCTCTCTCTCTCACTCTCTCTCTCTTTCTCTATCTCTCTCTCTCTCTCTCTTTTTCTCTCTCTCTCTTTCTCTCTCTCTCTCTCTCTCTCTCTCTCTCTCTCTCTCTCTCTCACTCTCTCTCTCTTGCTCTCATTCTCTCTCTCTCTACTAGGTCTAGAATCGGGAGGACCTGAGTTCAAATTTGACTTTAGATCATTAGCTGTGTGATCCTAAGCTAGTCATTTAACCACTGATTACCTCAGCATTCTCAATTGTGAAATGGATAATAATTGCTCCTATTTCTCATAATAGGGCTATTGCAAGGATCAAATGAGATAATAACTAACTATAAAGTACTTAGCATACTACCTAGAACACAGCAGGTGTTATATCAATGTTAGCTATTTCTCTCATTATTATTACATTCTAATGGGACATGCACTTCATTCTTTTGGAAGTAATGAAAGCACAGTATCAATGTAGCTTAGGTGATTCATTGAGCCTTTCTAGGTTCAAGAATTTAGATTAATGGGCAGCTGGAGTTGGGAGAAATATTAGACATGATGAAATCCATGTTCCCTATATTATAGATGATGAAAAACTAAAGCCTAAAGAAAGGGAGAATTGACTCGCCCAACGTTAATCAGTAAGTTAGTGGCAGAATTAAGACTCTTACCTTCCTGAGATATGGTCCTAAGCCAGATGTCCTCATTCATGGTGAAGAAGAAAACCATTGTGCGTAGTAACAGCTTTATTCTTTGTACAATATCTCTAACTCTTTGAATTTAAAACCAGTGCCTTTTTGCTCATGAGCCACGAAAGATTTTTTTTTTTTTTTGTTACTGGTACATTTTGCAGCCCTGTGAGACAAATTGTGAAATATTGAGATCTCATCCTAGAGAGATAAATGTAATTTATTGCTTCTTTCTACATAGGTGAAAATTGAGTCAGAATATATGAGTGACTTCCCTAAGTGCAACAAAGTTTTTAAGTTGGAAGGAACTTTAGGGCTTCATAGATGGTCCAAGGTCATTTAGTCCAAACCTCTCCTTTGATAGATGAGAAAGGCAAAGTGCCTTACCTAATAATATACTGTTGTGACATGTTGAGCCAAGGTCTCTGGATCTCTAGCTAAAGGCTCTTCCTATTATCCTGAAGTCATTCTATGAAACAAAGATCAAAATAGGATTAAAGTATAAGTCATCTGATTCCTAATCATATGTCTTCATTCAGTATCAAATGTTTCAGTGATGAGGACAAACATTATCTCTCAATTCTGTGTGTTTGAGCTATCAACTCACTCTATTACTATTTAGAATACTGGGAATGGAAGGTCTTGGTTATTGGTATTGATAGTGGATGAAGTCATAGTCCAAATTAAAGATTCATTAAAACCTAGATTTGGAACCACGAAGGACCTCTTAAGTTGTCTAATCTTCTCATTCATTTTATCATAGGATCATAGATCACAAGAAGAGACAATTCTCTCCCATTTGAGTTTATCCTCTACTCATCTATTAAAGTGATCTTCCTAAAGCAGAGGTTACAATCCTCCTCATTAAATTCTGTTGGGCAGGAAGGGTCAGGGGGAGGAAGGGAGGGAAAGAATATGATTCTTGTAGCCAAGGAATAATGTTCTAAATTGACTAAATTAATTAATTAATTAAAAAATGAATTCTGGTGGCTCCATATGACCTCTAAGATCAAATAGAAATCTTCACTTTCTTTTCAAATTTTTCTTTTCACAAGCTGGACCTTTCTGTCTTTTCCAGTCTTTTTATATCTTACTCTACTCCATTTACTTTCTAATCCAATTTCACCTATATTCTTGCTGGTCCTTACTCAGGAAATTCCAAATCTCAAACCTGTGCCTTTTTGTGACTGTCCTTTATTTCTAGGATGTTCTCCCTCCTCATATCTACCTCTTAGATTTTTGTCTTCCTTCAAGATAATAATGATTGAAATTCTCCAGAGGGAGTATCTCTTGATTTTAAGTTAATTTATAAATTTACCAGTCAAGATATCCTACTCTGGCCAATTGACTCTCTCTACAATCGAAAGGCACAAAATAGTAGAGCAAAGGGGACTAAACTCCTTTCTAGCCAGGCAATATATATCCCCTAGTGAGCTCATCATTCAGTCTCTCCCCTGAACATTGGTAAATAGCCATTGAGAAGGTAGACTAAGAGACCTCAGCTCCTCCCTCATTATTTTATCAAAGGAAAAAGGTAGGTCTTTATCCATGGAAGGAGTTGTCCAACATGCCCTTTCCTCCCCACCAAGTAGTTAGGTCAGTCCAAAATTGCATCAGGAGACTCTTAATCAGGGTTCAATATGGCTAATCAACCCTGGACAACCCTTTTGTCTTTAACAAAGACAGAAAATCTCAATCCATTTTCACAACCCAGAGGAGAAACTGGATATAGCAACAGCTTAAAATCAGACAATTCTTGGGTTAGTGTGGAGACAAAAGGGAACATCATTTCATAAAATCCCAATTCAATGTTAATTTTTGACAAAGTCTTAACTAAAGTTTCACCACACAAGTAGCTTCCCTCCAATATATAAATATATGTGTGTGTACATAATGCACATATTCACATGTATATATGTGCATATATACACATAGGTGTATTTATTAATTTATTAATTGCCTTTTGTATAAAAGTCACTGTTCTAAGCACTGGAAATACAAAAAGAAAAAGAAAAAACAACATAGAAAAAGACAGTCCTTTCTGTCAGGGCACTCACAATTGAATGGGGGAAATAACAAACAAATGAATATGTACAAATAAGCTATATAGGATAAATGGGAAATAATTTTTAAAATTTCAAGAGAAATCATTAGAATTAAGAGAAAGTAGGAAAGGTTTCCTATAAAATATATGATTTTAATTATTATTTAAAGGAAATCATGATAGCCAGTAGTTAGAGCAGAGGAGGGAGGACATTCTGGTTATATAGGACAGCAGAGAAAATACCTGGACAGATAAAGTGCCTTCCCTGCATATGATCTCCTCCTTTAGAATCTGAAATGGCATTGAGGCAAAGGCTCATATTTTTTCCTCCCTCTGTATCCCCAGTTCTTGGCATGTATCTGGCATATAGTAAGTATTTAATACATTATTTTAAATTTATTGATAATTGAGTCCAAACCTCATTTAAAAATGAGAAAACTGAGACCCAGAAAGTTTAAGTACCTTATCCAAAGTCACTCAAGGAGTAACAAAGGTAAGGTTTGAACTCAGGTTTTTTAATGACAAATCTAGGAATCTTTCTACTTCACCATGTTAGTCTGAATCTGAAGGATAATTAGTAATACAAGCTTTAAAATAGGACTTCAATGTTTGTAATGCACTTTATATTTGTTAGTAGATCTTTATAATGACTGTATGAGGTAGACGCTATTGCTATCCCCATTTTACAGATGAGGACATTGAGTCTGAAAGGTTGAGTAACTTGACCCAAGTCATAGATCCTCTAATGTCAAATTCAATTCTTTACATTTGATCATTATGACACATTTGTTACAGGTATTATGTAACAAATGTATGTATTATGTAACTTCTAAGTTAACATAAGACTCAAAATGTAATCAGGTTAAAAATAAGGAAGTTAGGTGGCACAGTGAACAAAATGTGGGACTTTGAATGAGGTAAACCTGAGTTCAAATCTAGCCACAGCTGCTTTTGAGTTCTGGGACCCAGGGAAAGTCACTTAATCTCTGTCTTCCTCAATTTCCTTAACTGAAAAATGAGGATCAAAATAGTACTTACCTCTCAGGATTGTTGTGATGCTCAAATAAGAGAATATTTATAAAGTTCTTAGGAAATATGGATAGTAGGTTCTTGATAAATATTTGTTTCTTTCCTACTTATGAGTCTTTGTTTGAAAGAATAATGAAGCAAAAGGGAAAACCATCATTCTTCCATTCATCTTATTTGTAAATTACATGAAAATCCCTCTGAAAAAGTATAGTGAATGTCTTAGAAATGGAGAAACATGCTAATGACTTCAATGAAAAAAGGGAGAGCCTGGGGTTTCTTTCTAGTAGCAGCCTGATGACCCCCCAATGGCTCATTCTGCCAGGGCTAGGCCTATGGAGTAGAATTCTGACAGACTAGTGATTAGTACAAGCCCCCAGCGCAGTGGCCCTTTGAGGGGGACCAATTTAAAAACAAGGAGTCTGCCAGTTAATTACATTGTCAGCAGTAACACGAACAATGGGCGGCCACTGGAACCTGAAAGGGCAATGAGAGGAAGCCAGGCATCTATCTGTAATTCTCCCAGTTCTCTGTGCCACTTGTGGCTGCATAGGCATCCATCCATGCACGCTAGACTGGGCTAGGTAGGGCTGTCAGAAGTGCTGAAGGAAACCTCTGTCCGCTGTGAAAAGCAATGCATGTGAGGCTCATCCAAGATTTCAGTATGTTATTTCAGGTACTGAGAATTTAAAAATCTTGAATGTCCCTTGAGTGAACATTTCCCTCTGGGCTTCTTGGAATATGTAATACCTTTGTTATGAATGCACCAGTTGGCTGAGGAAAACTCTGAGCCCTAAGAATCTACCTATGGGGATTGGTGAACAGAGCAGAGAATACAGCATTCAAAGAATGGAAGGTCAGGTCCAGTGGGCACTAATAACCCAGCCAGGACCCAGCATAGCTACCGCA
The DNA here is from genome assembly GCF_027887165.1 of Monodelphis domestica. Taxonomy (NCBI): domain Eukaryota; kingdom Metazoa; phylum Chordata; class Mammalia; order Didelphimorphia; family Didelphidae; genus Monodelphis; species Monodelphis domestica. Next base: position 256,901,256 of record NC_077232.1, read on the forward strand.
GCCTGTTTTCTGAAGCCCGTTCCATGGTGTGATCCCCCAATCATTTAATCACCTGTATTTATTAAACACACAAGATATGCTTACCACATGCTAGAAGATGGGGATACAAAGGCAAAAAGGACACAACTCTTGTCTCAATGACCTAATAGTCTATTTGGGGAAATTAGAGGCATACAAATAAATACATATATAAACAAAGAATTCTGTTATGGGGAAAACAGGGGCAGGAGAATGTACTAGTACATGGGAGAATTAGAGCAGACTTTAAATAAAAGGCAATCCTGGAAGGAAAAATAGGGATTCTATGAGGTAGAAGTGAAGAGAGATAATTAAAATAAGTACATCAATGGTGTCTGCCACCCTTTTAAAGATTACTTCTGTGTACATCCAGGACCTCACCTTGTGAATAAGATCCTCAGAATCAGTCTTACAGGTTGTGTTCCACAATAAAAGATCCTGTTCCTCCTTGTCAAGTGGAAAAGCAACAAGAAAGTTTCTGTAAATCAGTTTGTGTGTGTGTGTGTGTGTGTGTGTGTGTGTGTGTGTGTGTGTGTGTGTGTGTGTGTGTGTGTTAAATGAAATTATTCCCTAAATCCAAAAATAGTACGCCTCTTACCTGGATACCAGGCAACCTGTGATTTTACATCACTTGACCTCAAGGTGATATTGTTCTGGACAATTCTGCATCCCCAAGAAACGGACAAATCCTCCAGTGGATTTCAATTTCTGGCTATCAAAAAAAAGAAAAAAAAGACAAGCTCTAACCTTAAGCATCAGTGCATCTGAAGCTCTGTGAACAGTGGTTAGAGTATGATCTGATCAACAAGAAATGTCAAAACTCACTGACTTGCCTACATTCTCTCCATTTGTTTCCCTACTGCCTTTCCCTCCTTTTCCCTCCATCGGTCTCTTCTCCTCCATACTCTCTCCCTTCCCTTTCCTCTCTCAGCAAGTTTATATATCTTTCTTCTCTTTCCTTTTTTGTCTTTGTTTTCTTTTTGCTGTTTCTCTTCCTTCCTTTCATTTTATTTCTTTTGGTAATACTAGGATTCTATGTGGTTTTTGTTTTAATTTAAATGGGTTAAAATAATTTATATATAACAGTATTTTAGGTTTTATTATACAAGCACTTGTCTACTCACTGAACTAATGAAGGTCAGCACCTTCTATATAACTAGTCTTAGTTGCAGTATGGGTCTTTGGGGAATGAAGTGGGAGTAATCTATGATTTCATTAGTATAGGGGAGTCCAAATAAGGAGCCTCCTTCTACCATTACAGATGTGTTCTGTACAGACCCTGTTCTGAAATTTATAGGATTAGAATTAATTACCCAAGACACTGAGAGTTCCAGGGTCACATAAACAGCTTGTATAAAAGGGAACTTTTTCTGCCTCTGAGCCCAGATCTTTATCAGCTACTCATTTTCTGTTATATTTAACAAAAGTGTTATATTCTCCATTTAAAATACATAAAACACAGTTTGTATTTCTTGGGGAAATGCATACATACATACATCTGACTCTCAGTTGAATTTTCAGTGAATCAATGACCCTTTTGGGAGGGGAGGGTGATCCTTAACCTCCTGTTTAACCTGTTTCTCTGAAAGAAAGAGGAACATGTCTGAAGTCAAGAAGGATGTAGATTTAGACAAGAATTAATTGTTTTAGTGGCATTGTTGCAACAAGTCCTTGACTGACTTCATTTTCTCTTTTAATTAAAAAGAACAACAGAAAATTTCTCTTTAGCACTCTCCTGCAAGACCATCTTTCCAGATCACAGTTGAATCCCATCAAGTGGGATGAGGGGCTATAGAAAGACTGATTCTATTCATCTGTGGGCAGTCAAAAGAGAATCACTCTGTGCAAAGGTCTTTTAAGAGGCCATAAGGAAGACGATATTGTGATTTAGGAGGTTGAAGACAGAAGATCTGAGAAATATCTTAACTTGTCCAAGAGGTAGAAGGCTAGGGAACAGAAGCATTGCCAATAAAAAATTATGAACAAGGCATGCAGCAGAAATTGAGAAAAAGTTATAAAGGGTATCCTAAAATGTTTTAGCAAATTTACACTATCAAAACATTAACATGCACTCAGACATTTGGTCATTATATATATACATATATATACATATATATACAGTTAGACATATGAATGTACATTAGCTTATAGTTATATGTGTATATTTATATTTAATTCAATTATATATATTAGTAGGTATTTAGTTAGATGAATATAAATAGATGGATAGATAGCTAGAGAGATGTTTTAGTGGATAAAGAGAGGGCTAAAAACCTGGAGAGATGTCATAGGATCAAGGAGGATGACATACCTGAGCTGAGCCTATAAGGAAGAAAATATTTCATAAAAGGGGAAATGAGAAGAGGCAGTTGGGTGACTCAATGAATGGAGAGTCAGGCCTAGAGACAGGAGGTCCTAGATTCAAATCTGGCCTCAGTCACTTCCATGTTTTGTGACCCTGGGCAAGTCACTTAACCCCCATTGTCCTTACTGAATTTCTGCTTTGGAACCAATACACAGTAAGGATGCCACATGAAAGGTAAGAGTTTAAAAAAAGGGGGGGGGGAGTGAGAAAGGAAGTATATATTTCAGGTATAGGTGGACATTTTATGAGAATGCTTAAAGACAATAGAGGGAATGTCAAGTTCAGGAAAGAGCTAGTGTAAATAATCCAAAATGAATGGAAGATAGATTATATGAAGGAGAGTTTGGATAAAGTGCAAGATGGTAATTTGAAACAGGTTAGTTGAATCTTGAACCGATTTAGCTGCTCCTCCCTGGCCTAAGGGCACATTGGATAACCTCAGGTCTGGAGTTCACTGACTAATGTGATCTGACTTTCTTGTAAACAAAAGTAGATTTATTAAAGTTGGTATTCAGGGATTTAGGAAGGATGGTGGGATAGGAAGGTCCCTAATCTATCTATCCCAGTTTCCTCTGATCCTCATGGATCTCTTCAGTGTCCAACACTGTTGGACCTACTCTGCCTCCCTCTCTGTCTAGTTCCCACCTTCCTGTTTAGATAAACTACTCTAAGTCCATCCAAACACTCTTTGAATTAGGGTCAGAGCTTGTTGATCAATCAGGAGGATGGTGATCAATCAGGAGGATGGTGAGAGAAATGACCTAGCCACCACAATCTGTAGGCTGAACCCACTTGAGGTAACTCAGAAGTCCAAGTCAATTTCATTGTTAATGTCTTCTTGGAAGTCAATAGATGTCAATGAGATATTTGGGATCAATCAGGAATGATCAGAACCAAAGTAGGCAATTCCTGTATATTTCCCACTCGATCTGGAGAGAGCTTAGTTCAGAAGCTGTGTCCTTCTCCACACACTCCTCACTCTCCTCCAACTGCCTGTCCAGGATCTCAGAACCCCTCAGTGAGAATTTTAAGCTCTCTCTTACATTCTATTTTTCTTCATTCAGCACACTTCTGTATCTCTGGTCCTTCACATTTTACCCAAATTCCTCCCTTTAAAGTGGCATTAGGAAATCAAAGAACAATTTTGAGAGGGAGGAGTTGATATGATTAAACTTATAGGATGAATATTTGGACAACTCTGTGGAGGATGGATAGGAGCATCTAAAAGGACTTCATTATTTCAAGTTCGAATCCCTCACAAGAGTAATGAAAAGATAATAGATAATAAAATGACATGCCCAGCATCACGAAGATAGTAAAGAGTAAAATCAACATTTGAACTCAGGCTTTCTAATCCAAGTCCCACTGTCCTGTTAATCTTCTTGCCTATAGCTTTTTAAAAAATTAAGTAAACTTAAAATACTTTAGCTTTTCTCTTGGGCTTCTCCTCCATATATGTTATTTTTTTTCTTTTAGGATTCACCCAGGTATCATAAATGGGCAGCTAAGTGGTGCAGTGGATAGAGTGTCAGTCCTAGAGTCAGGAACCTTCATCTATCTTCCTGAATTCAAATCTGGCCTCAGACTTATCAGCTGAATGACATTTGGAAAGTCACTTAGCCCCATTTCCCTAAATTTCTCATCTGTAAAATGAACTGGAGAAGGAAATGGCAAACTACTCAAGTATCTTTGCAAGAAAACTCAAATGAGGTCATGAAGAGTTGGGCATGACTGAAATGACTGAACAGTAATAAAATATATATTATAGTCAAATATTAGAATTCTAATCAAGAAGATATTTTTGTATGTGTAGATAGTGCTTTGGGGTCAATAGCTATTTATTTCTGTTGAAAACCCTTTCTTATGCTTGACTTAACTTTGCTTCTGCAACAAAAGCTTCCACTTGACTTCCATCCCTAGGCAAGAAGCAATTTAACTACATCAGTATTTTAGCCTGTTGGTAATGTAGTTTATCATTTTTCATTTTTATTTAATTTTCCTAGAACCAAGAAACTTCTCTTTAAAGCACCATAGCCTTGGATCCTCTATGATCTTAGGAGTGCTTATTTCTAGCCTTTTTGTTCTAAAAACCTGCAAACGCTACTGGGTGGGTGTTACAGAGTTGGACAGCCTATCTAAGGACACTGCAAAATGAAAGAATTGCCTAGAAAACCATCAATGAAGGCTCCCAAAGTAATACCTATTTATTTATTAATTCATTCAACAAACATTAGCTGAGTGTTCATTTGGTATATCTTGCTTTAATATGCACCTGGGGGTTTAAATAGCCTGGAAAAGACATGTTCCCCACTCTCAAGGTATTGACAGTAAAAAGAACCCAAAGTCAGGTGATTGATTATGTCTGGTCATTCAGCCAGTAAGGGTAGTTCCATTTGCCTCATCAAAATTAATTAGTTTATAGAAAAAAAAAGTTTTGATAGTTAGCAAAGGAGAAAATGTGCAAACTTTCTCCCACAACTACAGGTTTATTCCCAAATGAGGTAGCATAGTGGACTACTACAACATGTTTTGTTATTAGTATATTCAGTTCAGTCTTCATCTTAGCATGAGATATCTCAGACCAGGTTAGGTCCCATTGACTTAACAGTAATGGACAGTAATTGATAGTAATATGTTGGGTAGGATTTTCCCATTGTTGTATCCAGATGTACCATTGATATATCAAAGTCAAGATGTGTTCACAGGAGCAATATTTTTCTGCCATGGACTGCCTCAGTGTCTATCATAACCATATCCCTTCTTATCCTTCATTCAATTCCCAGCCCTTTTCCTCAAAGGAAACCTAACTTGACACCAACAGTTATATAATCATAGGAATTAGGAATGAAAAGAAAATTTCCCAGATTAATGAAGGGACTTTTCCAAGTTAAATTAAAAAAAAATTAAAAAGTCAATGAGTTGTAGAGCCAGGATTTAAACCTAGATTCTCTTTACAAATCCAATGCTATTTCCAATAAATCATGCTAGTGTGTCTACCTTATGCTCTGATACAAGGGGAGGGATGAGAGAACTAGAGGAGACATGGAGAGATTCTTAGGCTGCTGAGGATGCTTAATGAGTAAGTTCACAGCAGCTAGAGGCTGCATTCTCGTTGAGCAAGTATGAATAGGAGTAGAGGTAAAGGTGGAGGTTTGAGGAAAGACAGAAATTTCTGAAGCTCTATGGGGAGTCAATATGAGGCCTCTAAAAGACTCCTAAGTATCACAGATGAGATTAAATAAATTGAATTTTCACTATGCCCCATCCACACAGTTTTATAACTATCTCCAACAGAAGTTCCTTATATAGAAATGGTAACAGATGATGCACCTAACTAAATCATAATTAGGAGTTAGTAGTATATGAGCAGCCAGAGAACACTGGCATGTTAAAACCTCTGTTGAAAAGGGGAATAGGGGAAACAAGACTTGATTTAGGATTTAGGAAATTATTTTGGTGGTTGTATGTAAAATGGTTTGTAATGAACAGAGATTTGAGAAAAAGAGGAGGCTGTTCCAGAGAATAATGCAATATAAAGTGAAACTGTCCTGAGAATAGGATAGCTAGATAGATTATTTTGGATCTATCTTTCTCCAACTCCAAGTTAGAATATGATTTTTGCATTTATGAAGAACAAGTGAAAGGATGTAACCAAGATCTTACCCTCCCCTTACTAATTTCAAAGAAGGACATTGAGCTAGAATTATATCCATCTACCACACCCAAAATTTTGATAGTGTAAGGGTACAATGCTTTTCGGTCTGAGATAAATGTTACTTATTTTATCACACATAAAGGGAAGATGATACTTAGCTTACTATTGCCAGCATAACTCCTCACTATATGTTGCTTATGCATAACATCATTACAAATGATATATAGTATACCCAGTTAAAAAGGGTAAACAAAGATAATAGCATGTACATTAATTTATCAATAAATACAATTCCAGCAAATTTCCCAGCAAAGTTAAGACCTCAAACAATGAGGGCAGCTCTTTTATAGTTTTGGGAAATATTAACAAAGAACAGGACTTTGTACACAGGGAATAAGTTATGATTGGTTAAAAATGCTCAATGTCATGAATGGTTAAGTCAATATGAGTGGTTACCAAACTGAGGCATGGGGGACAAAATTGGTTGAAAGTTGAGTATGAGCATCAACTCCCTCATTAATTCCTGTGACAATTCACCTACAAATTTAGAGATAGTGAATCAGATTTCTTTGTATATCATACCACACATCCTTAAAGAATAACTTGGTAATGTAAAAATACTAAACCCGAATCCCTGTTGTCCACCAGTATCTCCAATATTATTTCTCACAATGGTAATATAGTTCTTTAAAGTAAAAAAAAATAACAGTGACTATGAAGAGAACTTGCTTTCTAACCTTTACTCATTACATGCCAGCTGAATTTCCACACTATGTTCAAAAACAAAGAATTATACCTTAGTTATAGGAAAAAATAAATTAACTATAAATAGAATAAATAAAAAATTATTTTGAATCAGTCTGATTATTTCAATAGAATATTTATCAAACTCAAATCTAAACAGAAATCTAAGAAGTTATATGAACTAGAAGAGATCAAAGAATATACAACTCTTCAGAAGTGAGATAAGATCTTAGTTCCCAAGTAGGGAGAATGCTTTTACCAAAGACAGTCTTAGTAGACTAAAAGGTTGTACTAATTAGAAGTCAAATAACATGTTGGTAGTCATCCGAATATGTCTGCAGTTCCATATATTTTAAAATTAATTTATTTAGTCAACTTAGAACATTATTTCTTGGTTAAAATAATCACAGTATTTCCCTCCCTTCCCTCCCCCCACCCTTCCCTTAGCTGAAACACAATTTCATTGGGTATTACATGTGTCATTGATCACAACCTGTTTCCATGTTGTTGGTATTTGCATTAGGATATTCATATAGAGTCTACATCCACAATGATATCCCCTCATCCCATATATTCAAGCAATTGTTTTTCTTCTGTTTCTACTCCCACAGTTTTGCCTCTGAATGTGGGTAGTGGTTTTTTTCATAGATCCCTCCAAGTTGTTCAGGATCACTGGATTGCCATTAATGGAGAAGTCCATTACTTTGATTGTTACACAGTGTATCAGTCTCTGTGTACAATGTTCTCCTGGTTCTGCTCTTCACATTCTGCATCAATTCCTGGAGAGGGTGTTCCAGTTCCCATGGAATTCTTCCATTTTATTATTCCTTTGAGCACAATAGTATTCCATCACCAACATAAACCACAATTTGTTCAGCCATTCCCCAATTGAAGGGCATCCCCACAGTATCCATTTTTTTGCCACACCAAAGAGCACAGCTATGAATATTTTTGTACATGTCTTTTTCCTTATTATCTCTTTGGGGAACAAATCCAGCAGTGCTATGGCTGGATCAAAGGGCAGACAGTCTATTAGTGCCCTTTGGGCATAGTTCCAAATTGCCATCCAGAATGGTTGGATTAATTCACAGCTCCACCAGCAATGATTTTATGTCCCAACTTTGCCACATCCCCTCCAACATTCATTACTTTCCATAACTGTCATGTTAGCCAATCTACTAGGTGTGAGGTGATACCTTAGAGTTGTTTTGATGTGCATTTCTCTGATTATAAGAGATTTAGAACACTTTTTCATGTTATTATTAATAGTTTTGATTTCTTTGACTGAAAACTGCCTATTCGTGTCCCTTGCTCATTTATCAATTGGAGAATGGCTTGATTTTTCATACAATTGGTTTATTTCTTTATAAATTTGAGAAATTATACCTTTGTTAGAGGTTTTTGTAATGAAGATATTTTTTTCAATTTGTTGCTTCACTTCTAGTTTTGGATGCATTAGTTTTGATTGTACAAAAACTTTTTAATTTGATGTAAACAAAATTATTGATTTTACATTTTGTGATTTTTTTTCTAGCTCTAGCTTGGTTTTAAAGTCTTTCCTTTCCTAAAGGTCTGACATGTATATATTCTGTGTTCATCTAATTTGATTATAGTTTCCTTCTTAATATTCAAGTCATTCACTCATTCTGAGTTTATCTTGGTTTAGTGTGTGAGATGTTGATCCAAACCTAATCTCTCCCATACTGTTTTCCAATTTTCCCCGCAGTTTTTGTCAAATAGTGGGTTTTGGTCCCAAAAGCTGGGATCTTTGGGCTTATCATAGACTCTCTTGCTGAGGTCATTTACTCCAAGTCTATTCCATTAATCTTCCTTTCTGTCTTTTAGCCAGTACCAAATTGTTTTGATGACCACTGCTTTATAGTATAGTTTGAGATCTGGGACTACAATTCTTCCTTCCTTCGTAGTTTTTTGTTTCATGGTTTCCCTGGGTATTCTTGATCTTTTGTTCTTCAAATTGAACTTTGTTATTTTTTTCCTAATTCAATAAAAATGTTTTTTTGGTAGTTCAATGGCTATGGCACTAAATAAGTAAATTATTTTGCATAGAATTGTCATTTTTATTATGTTAACTCATCCTACCCATGATCCACCAATGTTTTTCCAATTGTTTAGATCTAGCTTTAATTATGTGGAGAGTGTTTTGTAGTTGTGTTCATATACTTCCTGTGTTAGTCTCAGCAGACAGATTCCTAAGTATTTTATATTGTCTAGGGTGATTTTAAATGAAATTTCTCTTTTTAATTCTTGCTGCTGATGTGTGTTGGAGATATATAGAAATGCTGTTGACATATGTGGGTTTATTTTGTATCCTGTAACTTTGCTAAAGTTGTTGATTATTTCCACTAGCATTTTGGTGGATTTGGTGGATTCTCTGGGGTTCTTTAAGTTGACCATCATATCATCTGTAAAGAGTGATAGCTTTGTCTCATCATTGCCTATTTTAATACCCTCAATTTCTTCTTCTTATCTCATTGCTACAGCTAGTGTTTCTAGTACAATGTTAAATAATAGAGGTGATAATGGGCATCCTGGTTTCACTCCTGATCTTACTGGGAAGGCTTCTAGTTCATCCCCATTGTAGATGATGTTGGCTGATTGTTTTAGATATATACTGTTTATTATTTTTAGGAAAGGCCCTTGTATTCCTATACTTTCTAGTGTTTTCAATAGGAATGTGTTTTATACGTTGTGAAAGGCTTTTTCTGCATCTATTGAAATAATCATGTGATTTTTGTCAGTTTTCTTGTTAATATGGTCAATTATGTGGATGGTTTTCCTAATATTGAACCATCCTTGCATTCCTGGTATGAATCCTACCATGTCGTAGTGAATAATCCTCATGATGACTTTCTGGAGTCTTTTTGGTCGTATAATATTTAAGATTTTTGCATCCATATTCATTAAGGAGATTGGTCTATAGTTTTCTTTCTTTGTTTTTGACATCCCTGGCTTTGGAATCAGTACCATATTTGTGTTTTAAAACGAATTTGGGAGAACTCCCTCTTTGCTTATTATGTCAAATAGTTTGTATAAAATTAGAATTAGTTGTTCCTTCAATGTTTGATAGAATTCATTTGTGAATCCATTTGTACCTCGGGATTTTTTCTTAGAGTGTTCATTGATGAATTGTTCAATTTCTTTTTCTGATATGGGGTTGTTTAGGTAATCTTTTTCTTCCTCTGTTAATCCAAGCTATTTATATTTTTGCAAATATTCATCCATATCACCCAGACTTCCATATTTATTACCATATAATTGGGCATAATAATTTTTAATATTTGCCTTAATTTCCTCTTCATTAGAGGTGAGGTTCCCCCTTTTCACCTTGGATACTATCAATTTGGATTTCTTCTTTCCTTTTTTTAATTAGATTGACTAGTACTTTGTCTATTTTATTTGTTTTTTCAAAGTATCAACTTCTAGACTTATTTATTAAATCAATAGTTCTTTGACTTTCAATTTTATTAATTTCTCCTTTGATTTTTAGGATCTCTAATTTAATCTTCATCTGAGGATTTTTAATTTGTCTTCTTTCCAGTTTTTTAATTTGTATGCCCAATTCATTGATCTCTGCCCTCTCTTGTTTGTTAATATATGGAGTCAAGGATATCCATTTCCCCCTGAGTTCTGCTTTGGCCCCATCCCTTAGATTTTGAAAAGATGTCTTATCATTGTCATTTTCTTCAATGACATTATTAATTGTTTTGATGATTTCTTCTTTAACAAACCACTTTTGGAGAATTGTATTGTTTAATTTCCAATTAATTTTGTATTTGCCTCTCCATGTACCCTTACTAATTATTATTTTCATTGCATTGTGATCTGAGAAGGTTTCATTTATTATTTCTGCTCTTTTGCACTTGTTTGCAATGCTTTTATGCCCTAATACATGGTCAATTTTTGTGAATGTACCATGTGCTACTGAAAAGAAGGTGTATTCCTTTTTGTCATTATTTTTTTTTCTCCATATATCTACTACCTCTAATTTTTCTATGATTTCATTCCCTTCTCTTACCTATATCTTATTTATTTTTTGGTTTGATTTATCTAGTTGTGATAAAGGAAGGTTCAGGTCTCCAACTAATATAGTTTTTCTATCTATTTCATCCTTGAGCTTCATTAGTTTCTCCTTTAGAAATTTGGATGCTATGCCATTCTGTGCGTATATATTGAGTATGTTTATTTCCTCATTGTCTACATTGCATTTTATCAGGAGGTAATTACCTTCCCTATCTCTTTTAACTAGATTTATTTTTACTTTGGCTTTGTCAGATATCATGATTGCGACTCCTGCCTTCTTTTTATCAGTTGATGCCCAATAGATTTGGTTCCATCCTCTTACTTTCACCCTATGTGTATCTACCTTTCTCATGTATGTTTCTTGAAGACAGCATATGGTAGGGTTTTGGATTCTAATCTACTCTGTTATTCTCTTGCATTTTATGGGTGAGTTCATTCCATTCACATTCAGAGTTATGATTAAGCTGTGTATTTTCCAGCATTTTGATTTCTACTCCAGGTCCTGCCTTTTCTTCTTTCACTATTTCCGTCTACACCAATGTTTTTTTTTAATCAGTCCCCCTAGTTCCCATCCTTATTTTACTTCCCTTTCTACCCCTCTCCCTTCTTATTCCCCCCCCTTATTTTCTTTGAAGTCTTTTTAAAACCACTCCTCACACTCTCCCTCCCTTGTACTGATTCCCTCCCCACCAGACCCTTTGTTACCCTTCTACTTCCCGATAGGACAGAAATCTATTCTCTGCCCCAATGGATCGGATTACTCTTTCCTCTTTGGGTCAATTTCAGTGCACGTAAGAGTTGAGTATTTCCTATCTCCAACCTCTTTACCCTTCCAGTGTATTGATGTTCTCCCCCATCCCACCATGAGCTTCTTTGTGACATACAAATTTATACCCTATTGTTTCTTTTCCCATTTCTTAACCTCTTTTTAGCTCTAGTTGTGTGTATATATATGTACATACATATATATATACACATGTGTATGTATTTATGCATACACACACACACACACACACACACACACACACACACACACACACATATATATACCTATTTATGTCTTGTCATTTCATCCTATACAATTTGTCACTGTTCCCTCTAAGTGTACTTCTTCTAGCTGCCGGGTGGTAATAACAATTTTTAAAAGTTACCAATGATCTCTTTTCTTAAAGAGATACATATCATTTTAAATTATTGGGTCTCTTAAAAAAAGGGTTTTTTTTGTTTTTCTTTTTTCCCTCTTTTTAAATTTCTTTTTGATGATTCTCTTGAGTTCTGTGCTTGGGCATCAAATTTCTGTTCAGTTCTAGTCTTTTCTTTACAAATTCTTGGAATTTTTCCATTTTGTTGAATGACCATACTTTCCCCTGTAATAATATAGTCAGTTTTGCTGGGTAGTTCATTCTTGGTTCTAGACATAGTTCCCTTGCTTTCCATACTATCATATTCCATGCCTTTCGGTCCTTCAGGGTAGATGACTGTTATCCTCACTGTGGTTCCATGGTATCTGAATGACTTATTCTTGGCAGCTTGTAATATTTTTCCTTGGTCTGATAGTTCTTCAATTTAGCTATGACATTCCTGGGTATTGTCAGTTGGGGATTAAGGACAGGAGGTCATCTGTTGATTCTTTCAGTCTCCAATTTTCCTTCTTATTCTAGAATATCAGGGCAGTTTTCTTGGATAATTTCCTGTAGTATCACATCCAGGCTTTTTCTTTTGCCTTGATCCTCAGATTCTTAAGTTGTCTCTCCTGGAATGATTTTCTAAGTCTTCTGTTTTTTTAATGAGATGCTTCATATTTTCCTCAATTTTTTTCATTATTTTGATTTTGCTTTGTTGTGTCCTGCTGCCTTGTAAAGTTGTTTAATTCTAGTTGTTTTATTCTGGTTCTTAAAGACTGAATTTCATCCCTGGCTGTTTGGTCATCCTTCTCCTTCTGGTCTGATTTAATTTGGAGTTCATCTTTTATTCTCTTTATCCCATCTCTCATCACCATTACCTCATCTTTCATCTCCTTTGCCTCATCTTTTGCCTTCTTTGCCTCATCTTTCATCTCCTTTCCCTCATTTTCAAGCTGGTTGATTTTGGCTTTCAAGACACTGTTTTCTGTTTCCAGATGACTCATCTTAGTTTTTAAGTTCTTTTCCCAGTTGTCTTCAGCATCTCTTCATTGTGTTTTGAATTGTATTTTGAGTTCTTCCAAAGCCTATATCCAATTCACTAGGTTTTCTGTTTCATTGCTTGATGTTCCCTTGTTCTCTGTTCTGTTTGCTCTTTGTTCATTGCCTGTATAGAAACTGCCAATTGTAATTTCTTTCTTCTTTTCTGGTTGTTTCCTCATATTTACCCCTTCTTTACTCCCTGAGTTTTTCTGTGCTCCTGCTTCTCTCATTTTTTTTTTTTTGCTTTGGGGGATTTCTGTCAGTCTCCCCTCTTGGAGCTTTGTCAGAAGATCTCTCAGTGCACTCTTTGGGGGAGGGGTGTTGGAGCTTGAGCTTCCCTGACTTCTGAAGACTTTTGATGGGATTAAGTCCAGCTGGGTTGGGCTGGATGCGACCTGATGCCAAAACCTCCTGGAAGGTGGGAGCAATATGGAGGGTCTTTGCCACCGTGACCAGGCTGCCTACTCTATGCTCTTTCTCTAACTCCATCCCCACTGCCTGTGTTTGATGCTCTGAGCCTGGCACAGCATTTCCCACAAGGTACTACCTACAGACCAGTGCCTTTGCCCTCTCAGATGTTCCCGCTGCCACTGGAGGCTTACTCTCTAGGTGGGGGAAGCTCCTGGGACCTTCTTTCTTCCTTTCCTTTAAACCCAAGTGTTCTCAAATTCTGGTTTTTGGGGCAGGGAGCATACCTTTTGAATTGACCCCAGCAGGAGGGTTCCTTGGCTCTGTCTAGTTGTTAGGTTTGATTTTCAGTCCCCTAGGAGCATTTAGTTTGTAATTGGTAAGGAAGGCTTTTCAGAGGTATTAACTTTTGCTGCCTCTATGCTGCAATCTTGACTCCACCTCCATCATATTTTCTTTGCATTCAGAATGTACAACTTTATCTCTATACACTTGTCACAGATTCTTCTAATCATCTAAGCACATTTCTCTTCATAAATGTTTACATCATTGCAAGATCATTATCTGCTCAAAAAAATCAGATATCATGTCTCTTTTCACAAATGCAGCATGTAGCAAAGTCATTAGTCTATATTTCAGGGCAACATCCAACCTGATTGGGCAGAGATATTAAGTATATATACTTGTTATGTCTCTTATTACTATATAAGCTCCCTGAGGATAGTTGTATCTTTTAATACCAGTGCACAGTGCTCAACACAAAATAAGCAGTGAAGGAATTTGTTGTTTGACTGGATAACTGACTGCTGTCACATCTTCAGACTTGATATCTAAGACCCATAGACCTATATTCCCAATCTTAAAATTGGGGATGATCTGTGTTGAATGTTGCTGTTTATGAACCCTGTTGACTCAGAATCTTATGCTGACCTTCATTTACATGGAGCCTACAGTAGTGTATAGAGTAGGGATCAAGTAGCCTTTACATCCTTTTTTCTTCTCTATTTTTCCAGATGTTTGGGCCTCTGTCCAGAGAAATATTCACTTGATATCCTCATCCTCAAGAGTGTGCTATCATATGGCTTTTTCTTCATCTTATTCTTAAAGTAGAATCTTCTTACATAGACTACAGATTTTCATCAGTAACATCATAAATATGAGCTAATTTAAGGATGTGCAGTATTAACAATTGAGGGAATTAGGAAAAGCCTCAGGTATGGAATGATTTGATTTGAGCTTTAAGCATTTCTAGGAAATCATACTTAAAGCTGATCTCTGTATGTAGTCTCAGAACTTATCAGTACCCACTTGCAAGTCAAGAATACCAATTAATGCATGGCCTAATTGGTTTCACTATCAATAAGTCACACATATAACCAATATATAAACCCATATATGATGATTTTTGATGGACATTTGTCTCTAGGTACAAAATAATTCTAATTCATCTAGACTGGCATATATTGGTATAGATTGACTCAACAAAAGCCAGAATGTTGTATATATGAAGTAATTTTTTTTAAAAGTTGGGAAATTCCTGGTTCCAAACACCACCAAATGCTTTCAGAGGATTTGGGATAGATTGTCCCTTTTTGCCTTTGTACTTTTCGTTCTTTTCATCCACAAAGGCATGTGGAAGATGGATAAGAGATAAGAGACTTTATAATAATGGCATAGGTCCTCAAAAATTTATGATATCCATTGAAGATAAGAAAAGACTTCAAATTTGATAGCTCTTTGGATGTGGTCAGATTATGGGTGTTTTTATTTTACCTGAAGATAGTGAGATATAATGAACAGAGCTAAACTTGGAGGAAATAAACTTTGATTTCAATCCAGCTTTGGACATTTATCACCTATGTGATAATGGGCAAGTCACTTAATATCTGACCCTCACTTTCCCTCTCTATGAAAAGGAGATAATGATAAATTATAAAGGGTCCGTGTGATGATCAAATAAAACCTTTCATATAAATTGAAAAAAAAATTGTTTCTCTGGGCCCATTTCTCACTAAAACAATGTGACCAATATATTTTTCAGGGACTCCAGTCTTATGCTTGTTGATTGATAACTTTAAACCAAAGACATCTAGTTAATTTAAAAGTTCATTCACTTTTCTTTCATGATTTTTATATGAGATCATCCTGATAAAACAACAGCTGATTTCTTTAAAATCATTAATCATTTTTTTTCCCATTTACATCTTAAGAGTGGTAAGGATCCCAGAAATCACTTGGGACATATGCCTAAATTGGAAGACTTCTGAAAGAAAGACAAGTCTTTCTTTTCCTCATCTCCCTCTTCCACAATGATATAACAGTATTCATTACTCATATCTAACACTCAAAACCACTCTCTGCTCAGTCCTTGATACTTTGGATCTGTGACATGGTAAAGTGATCCATTTTTATCCTTTGTAAAGTATAATAATCTATGCAAATTCAAATCTTTCCAATTGTTCCATACCATCACTATATACATACATACATACATACTTACATACACACACACACACACACACACACATACATAATACTGGGAGTCATGGATCTTCATTATTTTTTCCTTGACCACAATTCACAGAACATCCATGTACTGAGAATACATTAGCTCTTATGGTGAAATTCTCTCTCAGCTGATGTCTATATTCCTCAGTCACCAGGGAATCAGAATAGTTGACCTTCTCTCTATCTATACTTTGATGGATTCAGGGTTTCTTTCATGGTCACTGTAAGAATCATCTTCTCTTTGCATTAATATAAACTTATGATGTTTATTTTTATTTAATATTTTGTTTTTTCCAAATTTCTGTTAAAGTAATTTTTAACATAATTTTAAGGAAAAATTTGAGTTCTAAATTCTCTCCTTTGCTTCCCTACTGTTCCTGAGAAGGCAAGTGATTTAATTTATGCATGTTGTCATGCAAACATATTTCCATATTAATCATATTATCAAATAAAACAAAGATCAAACAAATAAGAACAGTAAAGAAAGTTCTTAGAAGTATGTTTTAATCTGCATTCAGATTCCATCCATTCTTTCTTGGATGACATCGTTCATCATAAATCCTTTGGAATTATCTTAAATAATTATATTTTTGAGAATAACTAAGTCATCCACAGTTGATCATCATACAATATTGTTGTTTTCCTGTATATAATGTTCTTCTGGTTCTGCTACTTCAGTTTGTATCAGTTCAAGTAAGTCTTTCCAGGTTTTTCTGAAAGCATCTTGTTTATCCTTTCATATAGCACAATACTATTAAATTACAACTATATACCACTCCTTATTCAGTTATTCCCCAGTTGATGCCTTTCCCTTTAATTTCCAATTCTTTGCCACCATAAAAAGAGTTTCTTTAAATATTTTTGTATTATAGGTCCTCATTCTTTTCTTTATCTTTTTGGGATATAGACCTAAAATGAGTCAATGGGGATGCATAGTCATATAGACTTTTGGGCATAGTTCCAAATTGTTTCCAGAATGGATAAAGCAGTTCAGAACTCCACCAGTAGTGCATTAGTGTCACAAATTTCTCACATCCCCTCAAACATTTGTCATTTTGCTTTTCTGTCATTTTATCCAATATGATAAGTGTGAAATGGCAATCTAATACTGTGGTACCTTGATACATGAGCACCTTGAGTCAAAATTTCTAATTTTTAATGAATTATTTTCTTGAATAAATTTGAATAAACTCCTTTTAACATTTGATCAATCCTAATTTTTAAGAATTTTTTTCAGTCTTTGGCAAATTTTTCTGCATTGTTTTTCCATGTGAACAGTTATGCTTTTTAAAAAAGTCTTCTCTTCAGTGAATTTTTGTGTTTCCTTTACCACTTGGCCTAATCTGTTTTTTTAATTTTATTTTAAAAATATTTTTTCCAAATTTCCATTATTCATTTTCTTTCCTTTCCCTCTTCCTTACTGCCTTCTGGATCCAATAAGCACATCCACTAGATTATACAGATGTTACCACTTAAACCTTTTCCCATATTATTCATTTTTGTAATAGAGCAATCTTCTAACACAAAACCACCCAATCATATATTCCTAAAAACAAATGACTGGTCATTTGTTTTTCTTCTGTGTTTCTACTCCCATAGTGCTTTCTCTCAATGAGGGATAGCATTCTTTCTCATAAATCCCTTGGGATTGTCTTGTAAAATCCATTACATTGGATTGTTCCACAATGTTTCCCTTTCTGTGTTTAATGTTATCTTGGTTCCACTCAATTCCTGGAGATGTCAGTTTTAGTTTATATAGAAATCCTCCTCATCATTCCTTAGAGCACAATAGTATTACATCACCATCATATACCAAACCAAAATTTGTTCAGCCATTCACCAATGATGGACACCTCCTCATTTTCCAATTTTTTTGCTACTACAAAGTGTGCTGCTATGAATATTTTGTACAAATATTTTTCATTATTATCTTTTTAGGGTACAAACCTAGTAATAATATTGCTGCATCTAAAGATATGCATTCTTTTAAAACTCTTTGGGCATATAGTTCAAAATTGCCTACTGGAATGGTTGGATCAACTCACAACTCTACCAGCAATGCATTAGCATTCCAATTTTGTCATATCACCTCCAAAATTTATCATTTTCCTTTAGTGTCATACTGGCCAATCTACTAGGTATGAGGTGGTACCTAATAGCTGTTTTGATTTGCATTTCTCTAATTATGAGAGATTTAGAACACTTTTTCATGTACTTATTGATAATTTCAATTTCTTTATTTGAAAACTGCCTTTTCATGTCCCTTGACCATATGTCAATTGGGGAATAGTTTAATTTTTTTGTACAGTGGACTGAGCTCCATATGAATTTGAAAAATCAGACCTTTGTCAGAAATTTTTGTTATAATTTCCCCCCAAAATTTATTGCTTTCCTCCTAATTTGATTGTACTAGATTGGTTTATATAAAACCTTTTTAAAATTATGCATTTTATAATTTGTAATATTCTCCATCTCTTGCTAGTTCTTAAATTCTTTCCTTTTCCATAGATATGACAAGTATATTATTCTATGTTTACCTAATTTACTTATAATTTTCCTCTTTATATTTAATTTATTTATCCATTCTGAATTTATCTTCATATAGGGTATGAAATGTTGATATCACCCTAATCTTTCACATACTATTTTCCAACTTTCCCAGCAGTTTTTTTCAAATAAAGGATTCTTATCCCAAAATCTGGGATCTCTTATCATATACTATCTGTTTTTACATTTTATTTAGTCATTTTAGAACTTTATTCCTTGGTTACAAGAATCATATTTCTTTCCCTCCCTACCCTCCTCCCACACCTTCTTGTAGCTGATACACAAATACACTGGGTTTTACATCTCTCCTTGATCAGAAATCATTTCCAAGTTGTTGATGTTTGCACTAGGATGATCATTTAGAGTCTACATCCCCAATCATATCCCCCTTGACACATGTAATCAAGCAGTTGATTTTCTTCAGTGTATCTGCTCCCACAGTTTTTCCTATGAATGTGGATAATGTTCTTTCTCTTAGATCCCTCCAAGTTGTTCAGGATCACTGCATTGCTACTAATGGAGAAATCCATTATATTCTATTGTACCACAGTGTATCAGCCTCCTGGTTCTTCTCCTCTTACTCTGCATCAATTCCTGGAGGTCATTCCAGTTCCCATGGAATTCCTAAAGTTTATTATTCCTTTGAGTACGATAGTATTCAATCACCAACATATACCACAATTTTTTCAGCCATTCCCCAATTGAAGGGAATCCCCAAATTTTCCAATTTTTTGCCATCACAAAAAACACAACTATGAATATTCTTGTACAGGTCTTTTTCCTTATTATCTCTTTAGGGTATAAACCCAGGAGTGCTATGGCTGGATCAAAGGGTAGACAAACTTTTATAGCCCTTTGGGCTGAATTCCAAATTGCCATACATAATGGTTGGATTAATTCACAACTTCACCAGCAGTGCATTAATGTCTGGACTTTGCCACATCCCATCCAGCATTCAATTACTTGCATTTGCTGTCATGGTAACCAATCTTCTAGGTGTGAGTTGATACCTCAGAGTTGTTTTGATTTGCATCTCTCTGATTATAAGAGATTTATTACTCTTTTTTGTGTGTTTATTAATAGCTTTGATTTCTTTATCTGAAAATTACCTATTCATGTCCCTTGCCCATTTATCAATTGGAGAATGGATTGATTTTTGGTACAATTGATTTAGTTCCTTATAAATTTGAGTAATTAGACCTTTGTCAGAAGATTTTGTTAAGAAGATTTTTCCCCAGTTTGTTGCTACCCTTCTAATTTTGGTTGCATTGATTTTGTTTGTACAAAAACTTTTCATTTAATGTACTGAAAATTATTTATTTTACATTTTATGATTTTTTTAAACTCTTGCTTGGTCTTAAAATATTTTCTTTCCCAAAGATCTAACCTGTACACTATTCTGTGTTGACCTAATTTACTTATAGTTTCCTTCTTTATATTCATGTCATTCACCCACTCAGAGTTTATCTAGGTGTAGGGTGTGCGATGTTAATCCAAACCCAACTTCTCCCATACTGTCTTCCAATTTTCCCAGAAGTTTTTATAAAATAGTGTATTTTAGTCCCAAAATCTGGGGTATTTGGGCTTATCATAGACAGTCTTGCTGAGGTTACTTCCATCAAGTCTATTCCACTGATCCTCCCTTCTGTCTCTTAGAGAGTACTATATTTTGATGGCCATTGCTTTATAGTATAGTTAGAGATCTGGGACTGCAAGGCCACCTTCCTTCACATTTTTTTTTATTATTTCCCTGGATATCCTTGATCTTTTTGTCTTCCAAATGAACTTTGTTATGTTTTTTTTCAAATTCAGTAAAAATGTTTTTGGTAGTTCAATGGGTATGTCACTAAATAAGTAAATTAATTTGGGTAGGACTGTCATTTTTATTATGTTAACTTGTCTTACCCAAGAGCAATCGATGTTTTTCCAATTGTTTAGATCTAGTTTTAATTGTGTGGAGAGTGTTTTGTACTTGAGTTCATATAGTTCCTGAGGTCATCTCGGCAGATAGATTCCTAGGTATTTGATTTTTTCTCAGGATGATTTAATTGGAATTTCTCTTTCTAATCCTTGCTGCTGAAATGTGTTGGAGGTATATAGAAATGATGATGACTTATGTGGGTTTATTTTGTATCCTGCAACTTTCCTAAAATTGTTGATTATTTCTACCAGCTTTCTTGTGGATTCTCTGGGATTCTTTAAGTAGACCATCATATCATCTCCTAGCTTGGTCTCCTCATTGCTTATTTTAATACCTTCAATTTCTTTTTCTTCTCTAATAGCTACTGCTAGTGTTTCTAGTACAATGTCAAGTAGTAGAAGTGATAATTGCCATCCTTGATTCACTTCTGATCTTACTGGGAAGGCTTCTAGTCTGTGCCCATTGCAGATGATGTTGGCTGATTGCTTTGGATATATACTGTTTATTATTTTTAGGAAAGGCCCTTCTATTCCTATACTTTCTAGTGTTTTTAATAGGAATGAGTGTTGTACTTTGTGAAAGGCTTTTTCTGCATCTATTGAAATAATCATGTGATTTTTGTCAGTTTGCTTTTTAATATGGTCAATTATGTGGATGGTTTTCCTATTATTGAAACATCTTTGCATTTCTGGTATAAATCCTATCAGATCATAATGAATAACCCTTGTGAACACTTGCTGGAGTCTTTTGGCTACTATTCTATTTAATATTTTTCATCTATGTTCTTTATGGAGATTGATCTGTAGTTTTCTTTCTGTTTTTAACCTGCCTGGCTGGGTCAAAGGGTATGCATAGATTTATAGCCCTTTGGTCATCGTTCCAGATTAGTCTTCAGCCTGGTTTTATCAGTTCACAGTTCTACCAAGAGTGTATTATTAGTATCCAAATTTTACCACATCCTCTACACCATCTACCATTTTCCTTTTTGATCACATTAGTTAATCTGATAGGTGTGAGGGAGTATTTCAGAGTTGTTTTAATTTACATTTCTCTAATCAATAGTGATTTGGAGCATTTTCCCCATGACTCTATATAGTTTTAATTTTTTTATTTGAGAACTGCCTATTCATATTCTTTAATCATTTATGCATTGTGGAATGCCTTGTATTCTTATAAATCCAACTCGATTCTCTATATATTTAAAATGAGGCCTTTTCCAGAGATACTTGCTATAATTTTCTCCCCAATTTCTAATTTACATACTAATCTTGGTTGCATTAGTTTTGTTTGTACAAAAACTTTTTAATTTGGTATAATCATAATTATCTATTTCATTTTTCATTTTTCTCTATGTCTTATATGATCATAAATTCTTCCCTTTTCTATAAGTCTGACTGGTAAACTTTTCTGTATTCTCATAATGAAAGGTATTACCCTTATTATAAGAAAGTTTTCTTAAATTAGCAATGCAAAGTAATAGAAATAAACAATAGAATGAGAAAGATAATATCTCTTCAAGCAAATTAGAGGTATTACATTTAATGCAAAAAAGGACATGATAAAAGGAAAAAAAGAAGAGATTAAGAAGAGATGACAATAATTTATTGAAGAATTATACAATAAATATCTCAATATCACTGACAACCATGATGGCATAGTGACTGATCTAGAATGATACATCTTAGAGAATGAAGTCAAGTGAGCCTCAAGAAGCACTGGTCAAAAAAATCAAAACTCATAGAAGTGTAAAGTTCTAGCTGAGTTATATAAAATCATAAAGATGATACTATTAAAGTGCTGCACTCAATATGCCAACAAATATGGAAACTCAGAAGTAACCAATGGATTGGAAAAGATCAGTTTTTGTCCTAATCCTAAATCCTAAACAATGTTTAGTTTACTAAGCAATTGCACTTCTTTCATGGACCATCAAGGTCATGCTCAAGATTGCGCAAGTTGGGATTCAGCAATAGGTAAACCTAGAATTAATGGAAGTGCATGCTGGTTTTTTTGTAGGGATTAGTGACCAAGATGCCAACATTTGTTTCATTAAGAGAAAGCAAGGAAATTCCAGAAAAATGTTTACTTCTGCATCACTGCCTTAGTTTGTGGATTACAACAAAATATAGTAAGTCCTCAAAGAAATAGGAGCAACAGATCATTTTACTTGCTCTTGAGGAACTTGAACACAGGTCAAGAAACAACAGTTTGGAAACTGGAAAATGAGTACAACAAGATATATCTTTTCACCTTATTTATATAAATTAAATACAGTATTCATCATGTAAAATGCCAGTCTAGACAAATCAAAAGCTGGAATTAAAGTTACTGAAAGAAATATCAACAATTTAAGATGCACATATGATACCATACTGATGGTAGAGTTAAGAAAAAATAAGAAGCCTCTTGATAAGGATAAAAGAATAGAGTTTAAAAGCTGGCTTGAAGCTTAACATTGAAAACTAAGCTCCTGGCTACAAGTCCCATCAATTCTTGGTAAAGGGAGGGAGAAGAAACGGAAGCAACAACAGATTTTATATTCTTGGCCTCAGAGATCACTGCAGACAGCAACTGTAGCCATGATATTAAAAGATACTTGCTACTTGGAAGGAAAGCTATATCTGGACAGCAGGCTCAAAAGCAGAGATACCATCATGCCAACAAAAGTCTGTATAGTTAAAGCTGTGGATTTTTTTCTAGTAGTACTGTTTGACTGTGAGAGGTGGACTATAAGAAAAACCTAATGCTACAGAACTGATTCTTTAAAATTATGATTTTGGAAAAGACTTCTTCAGAGTCCCTTGGATGGCACAGAGATCAAATTAGTCAATAATTAAAGAAATTAATTCATACTTATTCTTTGAAAGAATAAATACTAAAGGTGAAGTTTAAATACTTTGCTCACATGACAAGAAAACAAGATTCATTGGAAAAGACTCTGAAGTTGGAGAAAATTGAAACAAAAGAAAGAGATGACTCTGGGGTAGATAGTGTCATGGAAGCAATGAACATGAGCAGTGAACATCTATAATCTCTGCTGTTGGGCAAAACTGAGCTTGCACCTATCTTAAATTCTGAAGTGCTAAGCTACAGTGGTACTAAAGATGATTAGGTTTCTACACTACTTCCAGGATCAATATGATGAGGATTTGGGGAATAGAGGGTCCCAATGTTGCTTAAAGAGGGTCAAACTTCCCCGCATTAGAAAAATGGAGCATATTCTAGCTTCCATACCCATTGGGATTGGGATTGGACTCCTTAGGGGTCATTGCACTTCCACTCTATGTAAGATAGGGAGATAATGTCAAAAAATAGTTGCTACTATGGCATTTTATATTGGAGTCAAGTGAATCAATTTGGCTTAATCCTTGTGTTCCACAGGTGCAATCTCTTTGATTGCTGCTTTCTAAAATACATGTGTTATCATTCATTTGTTGTGCTAAGCATGACTCCTGACTGCAAATACTTAAAGAGGTGCTTTTCATTGGTATCCAGATCTCTCCTTCATTGCTAGAACCTTCTTAGGACTTCAAGATGACTAAAATATTTAGAATAGAAGCTACACAATATTCACTTTACTGTACAACAGTTAAAGGGAAAAATAATAACAGGGGGGAAAGAAAAAACTGAGGTATCATAGGAGAGAAAAAAGTTAAGGAAAGAACTGAATGATACAATACTTATTGTATGTTACTCAAACTAAGATAACTGAGAAGACAAGAAGAGTTCTGTATTATAATTTTATTAGGACTGGTAATGTAAAAAATATAAAAGATAGAAAGAAAATAACAATAGAAGTAAATTCAAGATATTTGAGACTATATAGGGTTATAAAAAGATTAAGAAGGAAGAAAGAAGAAAAAGGTGGCAAGAGATACTCCATTTGAAGAGAACATTTGCACAATCAGTATGGTAATTGATTGACATTAATTTCAGATGATTGATAATATATTTCATTTTTCTCTAAAGAGAGGTGATTAAATATATGTATAGTCTATTCCATACTACAATTGGAAAGTTCTGATCAATACATTTGGTTGCAGGTATTGTTGTGGGAAAGAGTAATCCTAGGAGATAAATGGGGAGAATATTTCCAATATAAGCAACATAATACATTAATAAAAATTAAATTAAAATTTCTATTTCATCATACTGTCCCTTCACACACATGAATAATGAATTCTTTAATTGCATCATTTTTTCCTCTGAAGTGTCTCTTTCCCAGCTGTTATTATCTTAGATCAGAACTTCAACATTTTATATCTGGATTTCCAAAACTGCTTCAATAAAATTCAAAGTCTTCTCCTAATTCATACTGTTGGACCTATTTCATTGTGTCAGTCTCTTGCCCGTCCATCTTCTATAAAATAGTTGTAACACCTAGTGCCATTGCTATCTTATAATGTTTGTATCTCTTTCATATGTCTGTCTTATCTACCCAACTTATTTGAATATTACTTCAATACTTGCACCGTATTATAATTTTACATCCCTCATAGTGCCTACAAAATACTCAGACCGTTTTAGACACTGAGCTCATTTTTTGATTGATTAACTGATTCATCTGATTAGGGACACTATATTAACTCTAAGTCTAAAGAATGAGCATAGGACTGATTAGAATTCTAAAGATGCTAGGTAAAGGTAAAATTTGACAGAGGGAGAGGAGACAGAGAAGCTACTGAACATGTTGCCCAAAGAATCTTTGTGTGTCTCTAATTTGCCAAATGTGGAGCTCTAAAAGTAGTAGTACAAAGCAAAGAGACATGGGTTGCTTAAGTGAACAGCCTGCTCTGAATGCTACATTGACTGTTTTGGGGTTCTGGAGACAAGAAAAAAATGAATACCCAGAAGTCCATGCCATGTGTAGGGATCAAGTGTCTCATTCTGGAATGAATTGGATAGCTTTGCTTATTTCTTTGTAAATGGGACTAAGGAAAGCAGATAGAGATATGTTCCATTGTGACTGAAGAAGTAAAATGTAAGAGATGCTTTAGGGTAAATCTTTCCAACCTTTAGTTAAGGAATGCAAGAGAGAAGCTGCAACTCCCTCTTCAAAGCAAAAAAAAAAAAAGAATGTTCCAGTGCTTTGTCCCAACTGCCCCTCAATTTATATACTTTGTTCCTAACCCTTTGAATGGAATGAGATTGTTCTTTATTTCTTTCCTATATTTAATTTTTGTTCAAATGTTTTAATCTTAAATGCATATTTCTTGTTCTTATCTAACAATGAGTTAGTGTAACCAAGTCATTATATGAGCTGTAGGAGTTCTATCTCACTATGTGGCATTATAGTCAGTTAAGACACAAGTCCTTCTCAAATTACAAAGAGCTATGCAGATACACTGTGGATAAAAAAAGGGAGCAGAAGAATTGAGTGAGTGAGAGAGAGAGAGACAGAGACAGAGAGACAGAGACAGAGACAGAGAGAGACAGAGAGAGACAGAGACTGAGAGAGACAGAGAGAGACAGAGACAGAGACTGAGAGAGAGAGACAGAGAGAGACAGAGACAGAGAGAAAGGGAGAGAATCACTTTAAATGCTATTGAACATCACATCATTTAGCTCTGGGTAATCTTAATTAATCACATGATTTCAAAACCAAAGTTATATACCACACAGAATGTCAGTTATAAGATATTTTGAACTTTAGGAAATTCCAAACAGCAATGATAAAAGGTGTTTGGTGCACTATGGAAATCAATTCAAGTTGTGGTATTCCAATAGTCTTTAAAATTGTCTTCCACAATATCATTTTACAAAGCAAAAATTGCTGAGGTTACCATTCATTCTTCAAGATTATAGTGATCACCTATAAAGAGATAAATCAGTTGTACAAAAAATCAAGCTATTCCCCAATTGATAAATGGGCAAGGGAAAAGAATAGACAATTTTCAGATAAAGAAATCAAAACTATTAATAAGCACATGTAAAAGGTGTTCTAAATCTCTTACTATTAGAGAGATGCAAATCAAAACAACTCTGAGGTACCACCTCACACCTATCAGATTGGCTAACATGACAGCAAAATAAAGTGATAAATGCCGGAGGGGATGTGGCAAATTTGGGATATTAATGAATTTCTGGTGGAGTTGTGAATTGATCCAACCATTCTGGAGGGCAATTTGGAGCTATGCCCAAAGGGCAATAAAAGACTGTCTGCCCTTTGATCCAGCCATAGCACTGCTGGGTTTATACCCCAAAGAGATAATAAGGAAAAAGACATATAAGAATATTCATAACTATGCTCTTTGTGGTGGCAAAAAAATTGGAAAATGAGGGGATGCCCTTCAATTGGAGAATGGCTGAACAAATTGTGGTATATGTTGGTGATGGAATATCATTGTGTTCATAGGAATAATGAACTGGAGGAATTCTATGTGAACTGGAATGACATCCAGGAAGTGATGCAGAGTGAGAGGAGCAGAACCAGGAGAACAGTATGTACAGAGACTAATACACTGTGTTAAAATTGAATGTAATGGACTTCTCCATTAGAGTCTATACAGTGATCCAGAAAAATTTGGAGGGATCTAAGAGAAAGAACACTATCCGCATTCAGAGAAAAAACTGTAGGATTAGAAACACAGAAGAAAAAAAACTGCATGATCATATGGATCAATGAGGATATGATTGGGGATGTAGACTCTATATGATCACCCCAGTTCAAACATTAACAACATGGAAATAGGTTTTGATCAAGGACACATGTAAAACCCAATGGAATTGTGTGTCTGCTATAGAAAGGGGTGGGAGGAGGGGAGGGAAAGAATATGATTCTTGTAACCAAGGAAAAATGTTCTTAATTGACTAATTAAATAAAATTTTCAAAAAGAAAAGATTATGCTGATCAACCAGTGTATGCAGCATGAAGTTGCATTATAAATGACTTCTTAGAATGATTCCTTCATGGAGAAGCATTTTCACTCATCTTTTTAAATAAGAGATATAAAAGCCAATTAGAGAGGAACTAGCTCCTCCCACTAGCTATTAATGCAAAGCCTTCATTCAATTAGGATGGCTTGGCTATAGAGAGCTGTCAACATGTTTCCCAGGATTTTCACCAAGGAAGTAGAGAATTCAGAAGGAGGAGCAAAGAACTTTCACTTCATGTTGCCTTGAACCAGACCTTTGTGTTACTTCTGGGCCATTTCCAAATCTTTAGGATATACCCTTGACTTTCTTCCAGCTCTTATTTCTAGATCTCATTGATATATTATCTTCTATCAATAAAATGTAACCTTCTTTCAGGTAAGAACTGTCTTGTTTTTTTATATTTGTAATCCCAGAACATAACCCAGTCCTGGCAAATTTTAAGTACTTTATCATTCCTTTTCATTCATTCATTCATTCATTCATTCATAATTTAAACATGGATAAGTGTTTCTTATTCTAAGTAGAAAAAGAAGTGGAAAGAGATTTTTAAACTACATATTTATCAACATATCTACATTAGATTGTGCTAATTATATCAATTCTAAAACCAGATAGCCAACTGAAACTTTGTGTTAAGTAAAACTGTACTGTTGGGAAACTACCTACATAGTTACCAAGTTCAGTGTATGGAATTATCAACTACCTGTTGCCATTGTAGAATATGATCTTTAAAAATCTTGACCTGAGATGAGATCAGCATCTGATGGTTAATACTTGACAAGGCAACCCTTATCATTCACTGAGATTCATTCTAAGTTAAGCACCTTCAGCTTAATTGTTCTCAGAATTTTTCAGTACTTCCTCAAGATCTGACTTTTTAGATATTCATACGCTAGATTGGAATTAGGAACACTTAAGGTTGCAATAACATTCTCGAAATGTATTAGCTTTCTTAGCATGAGCAAGCCACTGAAACCCCAGGCCTTAGATAACTTTCTAAGATATATCGGCTAATATATATAGGTTGCAATCTTCTAATTTTGGGTTGGGCTTCTATTGAGGAATTAAGACATCTTTGATATACTCTGATAACTGATACAGCAGAAGAATAGAAAGCCGTCAGTAACCTTTGGTCAATCAGGGATTTGTCCATCGTACTCTTTTTCCCTAATATACAATTAATGGTTAAAAAGTAATTTACATATATTATTTCATTTTATTCTTGTAACAGTTCTATATTATTCTATATTATCTAGAAATTTGGATACAAGAAGATCGCCATGCTCCAACTTTTCAAGGTTACTAAATCATGCAGGCCAGAGGAAAGGTATGTATGGAACTGGAGTGTTAGTAGCACTGATGGTAAAGAAGAAACTGCTAGAGGAATGTGTCATTCATGAACTATTAATCTGAGTTATCTAGCCATTAAAGATATTTTAATGAAGTAAATTGTGTTTTTATTCCAGAAAGTGGTTTTGCATTCTTCTGGCCATACTAATTCAGGAAGTATTTAAATGAAAACATTGACAAGAAGCTGTGTCTGATACTCTAGAATTAATTGAGATATTTTTAAGAGCTGAAGTCAATTCAGAAGAGAGACTATCAAAAGCAACATTTGCTTTTGCTTTTTTTTAATTTAAATAGCTTTTCAGGAAAGTCAAGACTAGTGACTAAAATTATTTCAAAGAATTAACTGTACTTCTATTACCAATGCTATCAAGGTCTCTTACTATTGTTTCATTTCTTAGTATACTAGTTAATTGAGAATTGGCCATTTTATGTGAGTTCCTATGTACTGTCCACTATTGAAATTTTAATGATGAGGCCTATATACTACTTTTAGCTCATAACCGGTAAGTGGATACATTTAACAGCTATGTCGTGAAAAGTACATATTTCATTTCTGATGGAAGATGCACTAAATCCTACCATAAACTCTCCTATTAGAGCAAGTTCTTCCCTAAAATGTACCTAGCTCTCCAGTCCCCATGAAAAAATGTATAGAGAGAACACACTTAATGTGTTAAGTTCAAGGCCATTTGTTTACAATATGACCAATGGTGTCGGAAATTATATAACTATTATATAATTAAGAATTATTAATTAATATTTCCATTTAAAGTTAGTTGGGAAATTCTTGCTTGGAAAATTTCTATATTATTCCTTAAGAAGTCTGTGTATCTATTTCTGCTACAATTTTTATTTGGGGGCAAATAGTTTGATTGGAATGGGATAGGATCTGTGATTTCATTGGCAAATGGACAAGGTAGGTCAGCACTTTTTTTCTCCAAAACTGTCCCTTCCTAACTTTCCTATTATTATGGAGGGCACCATCATCTTCCCTGTCATCCAGGCTCACAACCTAGTCATTATCCCTTTAATCCTCATTCTCTGTCATACTACTTCTATAATCAATAAGTTGTCAAGTATTATAATTTCTGCCTTTGTTAGCATCTCTTGTGTATCCCCCATCTTTCTTCTGACACTGCCAAAATCCTGCTTCAGGTCTTCATCACCTCATACCTTCACTATTGCAATGACCTACTATGGTAATTTGGTTGGGTTTCTCTCCACTCTAATGCATTCTCCATTCAGCTATCAAATTGATCTTCCTGTAGTGTAGGTCTGACCATGTGAGTCACAACATTTCCCAACTCTGGACATTTGCACTTGCTATTCCCCACGTCTGGAATTTTCTCTTTCCTCATCTGTACATCCTGGCTTCTTTCAAGTCTCAGTTAAAATTCTACAAGAAACCTTTGCTAATCATTCTTACTCTCAGTGCCTTCCCTGTAAGATGATTTCTAATTTACTCTGCATATGTCTTGTTTTTACATAGTTGTTTGCATGTTGTATCTTCCATTAAACTGAGATACCAGATAATGGGGCCTATGATTTTTAAAAAAAATAATAGAATATAATTTTTTATTCCAAATCTATTAGTCCACATGGTTCCTTCTGTTAGACACCATGCCTTTTTTGCCTAAGGTATAAATATCTACTAGATAATAGAAAAATTTTTTGAAAGTGCCAACAAAATCAATAATTGATTTAGAAAAATCTTGGAAACATGTAATTCATATACATACAACCACTTCTTACCATCACATTCAGGCATAGTAAGGAGGTGAGCTCTGCCACTATCTAATAGCGTGAACTTGGATCTATTTTTTACAAATTGAAAACACTAGACAATATCTACTCAAAACAAAAAAAAAAATTTGGCCCCTTTCCCTTTCCATAAACACACTAGAAAAATATGAATCTAATAGTATTTTTTCTTTGCTAGTTTCAAATATATAAACACATTTTATTTATCACCTACATATAAAATTAGAGAATGATGGCACCTACTGCCCAGGGTTATTGTGAGAATAAAATTGGATAATATTTATAAAATGCTTTGTAAACTTTGAAATGTTATCAAAAGGCTACTATTACTATTGTAATACTTTTAACATTACAAAACATATTTTCCCAAAGAATATTTGCTTCTTCAATTCACATAAAATGTAACTACTGCTAATTCTCTAATTTTTTTAACTGTGGAATATGCAGGAGTATGCCAGAACTACCTTGTACTAGTTTGATTTCCAAGCTGAGAAATTCTAAGTATGAACATTTATATTAGAAATCAACCAAAACTACAAATCGAGGATTGATTTTATTGTTTTCTTGCTTAGATCTAAGAAAGTGATGGAGAAAATATCAATTGTACAAATTAGACTTAAAAGTTTCTTCTTTGCATTTTTCTCATATATCAAGGTGTTAAACATTTACCAGCACACTTCTGGCAGCATCCCTCATCAACATGAAACTTTAGCTAGCCAGAGGAGTTGTGCTTTATTTACTCTCTTACTTTTACAAGGAGATCATTTTTCTTCATTTTAAATAACTTTTCACATTTAAAAAAATATTCAGTTCAAAATTCTTTCCTTTCTTCTCAATCCTTCTTTACCAACAGAGAAGGCAAATAACATCAATTAAACATATGAAATAATGAGAAACATATTTCCATTTTTCCAGATTAAAAAAAAAAAGGAAAGTGAGAAAGTTATACTTCACTTTGGACTCAGATCACATTAGTTCTATCTCTGGAGGTGGCAATTTTTACATCATGGATCTTTATTTTGGAATTGTATTTAATCATTGAGTTTATTAGAGTAGATGAGTATTGTACAGTTGATCATCATTTCAGCATGGCTAGTATTGTGCTCAATAATTTCTTGCTTAACTCATAAAGGTCTTGCAAAAGTTTTTTGTTGTTTTTTTGCTATTTCTGAAACCATCCCCCTCATCATTTCTTATTACACAATAGTACTCCAACACAGTCATATGCCACTATTAGTTCGGCCATTCACCAACTGAAAAGTGCCCCCTTGATTTCCAATTCTTTGCCACCACAAAATGAACTGCTATAACTATTTTGGTAAATAGAGGGTTGTTGTTATTTTTTTCCTTTTTCTTTAATCTCTTTGGAGTACATACCTAGTTGTGGTAGACTTCTGTATTTTCAATGTCCAGGTTAGAAGAGGTAATTATCTCATTAGACTCTACAATAGTCACATCTAAAGAACTGTGTTCCATTATAAACATGATACAACAAAGGAGATATTGGCAAAATATGGAGGAAGAACTTTTCAAACATTAATGCTACCCAACAATCAATGGACTGACTCACAAAGTTTTTAATCTATCTCATCTTGAGATATTTACAGATAATCCCTGGATGATTAGCAGTCAGTGATAGAACAGATAATTTCTATATTGTATGGGAGGTTGGAGTGAATGAACTTTGGGATTCCTTTCCATTATGAATAATTTAATCAGATTTGGGAGAACAGTACTTACTGAAATTGACATTCACTGAAATGGACCTCTTCTGAGTGTGTAAGATAGAGGAAATTTGAAAAGTTGCTGACTTGAAAGTCAAATAGTAAAATTACTATGAGCATCATTAGCAATACAAATACATAATTCCTTAAAGATAGGTGAAACTACTTTAAGTAGTCAATCAGTTGCTGTGTGCTAGGACATAGTAGCAGACTAACCTAGTATTTAGTAATCAGTGAAGGGCAAACTTATTTTGATTAAATTTTTATGCTCTAAAAACACATCAGCACAAGTATCTACACACCCTGGAAACGGTAGATACCAGTGTTACCTAAAAGAGCTATTGTGGTATTGCATTAAGCTGGCCTTTGAATTGGAAGCCTTAAATTTAAGCCCTGGCCCCAACCCTTTTAAAGCACTATATAAATGTGAACTATTTATTTATTCACAGTTGTATTTTCCATGGAAAAACTTGTTGGTTTTCCAACAGTTCACCCTCATTATTTGTATGCACATACTATTTGTATGCATATACACACTACCTGGATTCTTGATCTTAATTATGATAAACAGAAGAAAGCACACAAGTTCTGTAGTCAGAGAATGTGGGTTCAAATATTGCCTCTGATTCTTAGTACTTGTGTGGTTATAGACTAGTTACTTAGCCTTTCTAGATCTCAGCTTCCTTATCTGTAATGTAAGGGCTTGGGACTATATGACCTATGAATCTATGATCTAGATGATACAAACATATCTTATATTCCATGAATTAATAAGAAGGCATTAAGTGCGTATTGTCTGCTAGTCACTGGGAATACAAAGGCAAACATGAGATATCCTCAAGGAAGTTACATTCTGTTAGAAAGAGACAACAAAACTAGGGGAGTGTACTTTCTTATGAGTGAAATAAAAGGAATGGTAAGTGGTCATGTCTTTCCTAATCAATTATTTAATAAGAATCAATTACATACCTACTGTGCTGTAGGCTCTGAACTATTTACATTTCTGTCTACATTTATCTATCCATCTCTCTCTATATCTATCTAGGAAACAAAATCAAAAGTCAAATCATCCATGCCCTACATGAACATACATTGTAAGAAGAGAGATAGTGTGTATATTTTATAGAACTTTCCAAGATACATAACAAATAGATACAGAAAACATGGAGAATATAGAATTCATGAGAAAGCACAAAATTCCTCCTATAAATGACCTTTAATCTGAATCTTGAAGGAAACCAGAGATTCTAAGAGGCAGGAGTGGACAGCTTCAGACATGAGGGTCAGTCAGTACAAAGGCACAGATACAGTAAATATAGCATCATATTGAGGAATAACAAATAGGGCAGTTTTTCTGGAACATAATTTGGATGGTGTAGAGTACTGAACATGGAGATAAGAAAGGTAAGAAAAGGACAAGTTGTAAAATGCTTTGAATTCCAAACAGAATAATTTATATTTTTGTGTATAGGTTTTTATAAAATATTTTATGTTTTTTAAACATACTTTCTTATTCATTGAAAATAGGTTATGATTTGACAAGACTCTGAACTCAATTAAAACATTGAATCACAAAGCTGGTAAAGGACTTGGAGTTTATCTAGTTATAATTCCTATTTTGAGAAAAATCTTTTTGTGTCATCTTGCCAAAATGGCTACCTATAGTATGTTCAGATAACTTCTTTGATGGTGAATTCATTATCTTCTATATTTGCTGGTGGATTGGGGCATTGGATAGATATTTCTTTCTCATATTAAATAAAAAATATGTCTCTTTGCCCTTTTCATTGGGGCTAGTGTGATCTCAGAGAATCAAATTCAAGTTCAGTTCCTTTTCCTATGTGATGCTGCATCAAATTTTTGAAGAGCTCTCTATCATTTCCCAATAGTCTTTTCTTCTCCAGCAAGATAAGCATTTAACACCAGTGTTCACATGTCACATGTGATTTTTGCAGTATTTTAATCAGGACTGAAAAATACATGATTCAAAACAGGGGTTATGTGGAAGGTTAAAATAAATCATAATCTAACTCTTTTTGCCAATAGAGGGAATTATAGAACTTAATTTCTGAAATGTGATCTTTTAACAAGTATTCACTGGAAGACATATCTATATCCAATATCCCTGATAATTCCAGTTCCAATAGTATGTATTAGGGTTTCTTTAATGGGTTATTCATATTGTGATGTTAGATGTAAAATTCTTAAGACTGGTACCAGATGAACCAAGAATGTACTTTCCATCATGAATGAAATTTGGAGGTAGGAAGATGATCCATTGCCCATTTTAGTCCAACCATAAATGATGCTGATTATCTCTCTGGTGAGTCTTACATTTCTTCGTTTGTTTGTTTAAATGACTTTGTTTTCTCTCATTTCTGAAAACTGGCTCCATTTTCTGGCACAGTTTTTGGCCATCTTCCCTTCTTCTCACCTTTAAACTAAAGTCAATCTATTTATTGAGTCCTACATAAAATTCAAACTTCTTTGGCTGTCTCTCAAGGCCATTCTGGTACCACACTCTCATTCCAGGTCCATGTCATATTACTTCCTTCTTTATGGCCTAATGCTCCACTCAAGTTTTCCAGTTATCTACATACAATCAAATCCCATGGATTTTCCTGCCTCCTTGCCTTTCCTCACAATGTTCCAAATTCTTGAAATATCTTTCCTTCCTTTCTTTACCTCTTTAGTTCCTACACACAACTATTTCCACAAAGTTTTCTTTCATATGAAAGTTAGAACAAAACTCAGAATAATAAAACAAAAATACAAGATTATTATCCTCATCAGGTTTTATTTTATCAAGCCATGCTTTATGAAAATTTTATCTTATCTATATATACTTCATATATTCTCAGTTTAACTTCTTTACTGATTTCCCCAGTCCACACTTGCTACTTATTTTAATACAGATGTTGGATTTCTGAGAAAGAATGCTATCTACCTCTAGAGAAAGAACTGTTGGAGAAGAAATGCAGATGAAAACATATGTAACAATCCCTCAGAATTGTCTTAGATCTTTGTATTGCTATGATTAGCAAAGTCTATCACATTTGATTATCCACAATATTTTAATTACTTTGTAAAGTGTTCTCCTGGTTCTGCTTATTTCACTCTGCATCAGTTTATGTAGGTCTTTCCAGTTCTATCTGAAATCATCTTGTTCATCAATACTTATAACATTATAGTAGTCTGTATTTGTTCAGCTATTCCCCAAATGAGGGACTTCCTTTTAGTTTCCAATAGTTTGACACAAAAGACAACACGGCCATCCAATGCAGCTGAGGAAGTCTCTAGGTGTAACAACTTTTCATGCCACTGGACCCAGGCTTCCAACGCCGAGAGACTGTCTCTGTGCATCGACTTTTCCACTTAAATCTTCATGCACAAGTGTCTTTGTGCATAAAAACATACAAAGACAATCATCATCCTCGGTTACCGAGAGACTACTACCAAGTTTGACACCACAAAAAGCACAGTTATAAATATTTTTGTATAAACAGTTCCTTATGTTTAAAAATCTCTTTGGGCTACAAACTCAATAACGGTATTGATGTGTCAAAAGGTGTGTGTTCTTTTAGACCCTTTGGGAATTATTCCAAATTGCCCTACTGAATGGTCAAATCAATTCATAACTTCATCAGCAATGCATTAGTGTTCCAATTTTGCCATATTCCCTAGAACATTTATTATTTTCCTTTATTGTCATATTGGCCAATCTAATAGTAGTAAGGTAGTACCTCAGAGTTGGTTTAATTTGCATTTCTTAATTAAGAGGGATTTAAAACATTTTTTTTCCAAATGATTATTGATAACGTTGATTTCTTCATCTGAAAACTGCCTATTCCTATCCTTTGACGATTTATCAATTGGGGAATGATTTGAATTCTTATAAATTTGAGTTAGATTTTAAGTACTTGAGAAATTAGGTCTTTATCAGAGAAATTTGTCATCATCCCCCCCACCTTTTGTTACATCCCTTCTAATTTTGGTTGTGTTAGTTTTGTTTAAACAAAATATTTTTAATTTAATATAATCATAATTATTCATTTATATCTTATAATGCCCTCTTTCTCTTATATGGTCATAAATTCATCCCTTCATTATGGATCTGAGTGGTAAATTATTCTATGTTCCCCTAATTTACTTACAATATCACTCTAGCTTTAAATCACTTACTCATTTTGACCTTATCTTGATATGGGATGTGAGATATTGATTTAAAGCTAATTTTTGTAATACTTTTTTTGTCATACAATTTTCCCAACTGTTTTATCAAAGACTGAGTTCTTATGTCAAAAGCTGTGATTTTGGGGTTTATTAGACACTTAATTGCTGAGGTCATTTACCCTTACTCTATTCCACTGATCCACCCTTCTATTTCTTAGCTAGTATTAGATCATAATGCAGTTTAAGATCTGGTAATGCCAGACCACCATCCTTTCCTTTTTTTTTTTCATTATTCCCTTTGATGTTCTTGATCTTTTGTTCTTCCAGATAAATTTTTTATTATTTTTAGTTCTATAAAATATTTTCTTGGATATTTAAATAGGTATGACACTGAATAAGCAAATTAATTTAGGTAGGATTATCATTTTTATTACATTAGCTTTACCTACCTATGAGCAATTAATGTTTTTCCAATTACTTAAATCAAATTCTATTTTTGTGAAAAGCATTTTGTAATTGTGTTCATATAATTCCTTGGCAAATAGATTCCCAAATATTTTGTATTGTCTAGAGTGATTTTTAATGGAGTTTCTCTTTCTTAATCTTGCTGTTGAGTTTTGTTGGAAATAAATATGTGTGTATACATATATATATATATATATATATATGTATATATATATATACTGATGATTTATGTGATTATATTTTGTATCCTGAAACTTTGCTAAAATTATTATTTTGTCTAGTTTTTAGTTGATTTCTAAGGATTTTCTAAGTATGCCATCATATCATCTGCACAGAGTGATAGTACAGTTTCCACACTTCCTACTTTAATTTGTTCCATTTCTTTTTCTCCTCTAATTGCTAAAGTTAGCTTTTCAAGTACAATACTAAATAATAGTGGTGATAATGGATATCCTTGCTTCACTTCTGATCTTATTAGGAAAGCTTCTAACATCCCCATTGAAGATGATAATTGCTGATGGTTTTAAATAAATATTACTTATCATTTTGAGGAAAGGTACTTTTATTCCTATAATTTCTAGTGTTTTCAATAAGAATGGATGTTGTATTTTGGCAAAGGCTTTTCTACATCTATTGAGATAATCATACAATTTCTGTTAGTTTCATTATTGATATGGTCAATTATGCCTATGGTTTTTCCCAATATTAAAACAGCCTTTAATTCCTTGTATAAAATCTACCTAGTCATAGTGAGTAATCCTTGTGCTATATTGCTATAGTCTCTTCGCTAATATTTTATTTAAAAATTTTGGAAGATGGCGGCTTAGAGAAAGCTAAAGCTCAGATCTCCGGAAAACCCTTCCCGACCGATCTCAAACGATAAGCTCCTAAGGCGCCGAAATTCAAAACGATCAACAGCACAGACCCTGGGAACCCTCCTCCTGGACCTGGACCCGGTTCAAAAGGTACGGCTCCCCTTAAAAGCCAGAACCCGAGATCACTCGGACCTCAGGGGTAGGAGCGCAGAGTCCAAGGCTCCCGGAAGCCGCAGCCCCGCCGGGCTCAGAGAGCAGAACCCTCAGGGCCTTCTACAGTCCCGGTGAAAGTTACTGCCTGGGGCTTCCGCTGCAGAGAGCTGGTCGAAACAACAGCAACCCTCAGGGCGGGCAAGACAGCCTCACGGGCTGGATCCTGCTATCCAAGTCTCAGTGAAAGTCCTTGCCCTCGGAGCTTGGGTTAGCTGCAGCCCATCCCCCCGCAGGCTGACGAAACAGCCTCACGGCCAGCGATTCTGAAGGCAACTTCCGGAAAGCGAGCGGGGGGGGGGGGGGGGGGGGGGGGGGGGGGGGGGGGGGGGGGGGGAGAGTGTGGCCTCGTGGTCCGACCCTTCCATTCCAGTTCCAGTGAGGCATATTCAGTTTAACCCAGGGAAAGCTCATAGAACCATCTGCCCAGGACTGCCTCTGAACACCAGACAGAGACAAGAAAAACTAATCCTCCACATTCAGAAATGGCAAACTCCACAGAACCACAGAAGCCCCAAAATACCAAGAAAAATAAGAAGAAAGGGGCGACTTTGGACACATTCTATGGAGCCAAAATACAAAATACAGAACAGACAGAAGATAATATAAAAGAAAATGCTCCAAAACCTTCCAAAGGAAATGGAAACTCTCCACAAACCTATGAAGAATTTGAATCAGAAATGACCAAAAAGATGGAAGCCTTCTGGGAGGAAAAGTTGGAAATAATGCAAAAGAAATTCACGCATCTACAAAACCAGTTTGACCAAACTGTAAAAGAAAACCAGGCTTTAAAGGCCAGAATCAGGCAGCTGGAAGACAACGATCGTGTAAAAGAGCAAGAATCAATAAAGCAAAGCCAAAATACCAAGAAATTAGAAGAGAACATAAAATATCTCACCGACAAGGTGATAGATCTGGAAAATAGGGGGAGAAGGGATAATTTAAGAATAATTGGACTCCCAGAAAAGCCAGAAATAAACACCAAACTGGACATGGTGATACAAGATATAATCAAAGAAAATTGCCCAGAGATTCTAGAACAAGGGGGCAATACAGCCACTGACAGAGCTCACAGAACACCTTCTACACTAAACCCCCAAAAGACAACTCCCAGGAATGTAATTGCCAAATTCCAAAGCTATCAAACAAAAGAAAAAATCCTACAGGAAGCCAGAAAAAGACAATTTAGATATAAAGGAATGCCAATCAGGGTCACCCAAGACCTTGCAAGTTCTACTCTGAATGATCGTAAGGCATGGAACATGATCTTCAGAAAGGCAAGAGAGCTGGATCTCCAACCAAGAATCAGCTACCCAGCAAAACTGACTATATACTTCCAAGGGAAAGTATGGGCATTCAACAAAATAGAAGACTTCCAACTTTTTGCAAAGAAAAGACCAGAGCTCTGTGGAAAGTTTGATACCGAAAATCAAAGAGCAAGGAATACCTGAAAAGGTAAATATTAAGGAAAGGGGAAAATGTTATCTTCTTCTTTTACTCAAACTCTCTTCTATAAGGACTACATTTATATCAACCTATGTATACTAACATGTGGGGAAAATGTAATGTATAAATAGGGGGTAAAGAAAGACCAAATAGAATAATCATTCTCACACAAAGATTCACATGGGAAGGGGAGGGGAAGAAAACTCCTATAAGAAGGAGAGGAAGAGGGGGGGGGTTACTTAAACCTCAATCTCAGGGAAATCAGCTCTGAGAGGGAAAAACATCCAGATCCATTGGGATCTTGAATTCTATCTTACCCAACAAGGGTAAGGAGAAGGGAAAACCAAGGGGGGGAGGGGGAGAGGGAGAACAAAAAGGGAGGGAAAGAGAGTGGGGAGGGGGAGGGAACAAAAAGGGAGGGACTAAAAAGGGAAACATCAAGGGAGGGGACAAGGGGGACTGTTTCAAAGTAAATCACTGGACTAAAAGGTAGAGCCGAAGAAGAAAAGGTTAGAATTAGGGAAGGCAATCAAAATGCCAGGGAGTCCACAAATGACAATCATAACTTTGAATGTGAATGGGATGAACTCACCCATAAAACGTAGACGAATAGCAGAATGGATTAGAATCCAAAACCCTACCATATGTTGTCTTCAAGAAACACACATGAGGCGGGTTGACACCCACAAGGTCAGAATTAAAGGATGGAGTAAGACCTTCTGGGCTTCAACTGATAGAAAGAAGGCAGGAGTGGTAACCATGATATCTGATAAAGCCAATGCAAAAATAGACCTGATCAAAAGGGATAGGGAAGGTAATTATATTTTGTTAAAAGGGACTATAGACAATGAGGAAATATCATTAATCAATATGTATGCACCAAATAATATAGCACCCAAATTTCTAATGGAGAAACTAGGAGAATTGAAGGAAGAAATAGACAATAAAACCATACTAGTGGGAGACTTAAACCAACCATTATCAAATTTAGATAAATCAAATCAAAAAATAAATAAGAAAGAGGTAAAAGAAGTGAATGAAATCTTAGAAAAATTAGAATTAATAGACATATGGAGAAAAATAAATAGGGATAAAAAGGAATACACCTTCTTCTCAGCACCACATGGCACATTCACAAAAATTGACCATACATTAGGTCACAGAAACATAGCACACAAATGCAGAAAAGCAGAAATAATGAATGCAGCCTTCTCAGATCACAAGGCAATAAAAATAATGATTAGTAATGGTACATGGAAAACCAAATCTAAAACCAATTGGAAATTAAACAATATGATACTCCAAAACCGTTTAGTTAAAGAAGAAATCATAGAAACAATTAATAATTTCATCGAGGAAAATGACAATGGCGAAACATCCTTTCAAACCTTTTGGGATGCAGCCAAAGCGGTAATCAGAGGTAAATTCATATCCCTGAATGCTTATATTAACAAACAAGGGAGAGCAGAGATCAATCAATTGGAAATGCAAATGAAAAAACTGGAAAGCGATCAAATTAAAAACCCCCAGCAGAAGACCAAATTAGAAATCCTAAAAGTTAAGGGAGAAATTAATAAAATCGAAAGTGATAGAACTATTGATTTAATAAATGAGACAAGAAGCTGGTACTTTGAAAAAACAAACAAAATAGACAAGGTACTGGTCAATCTAGTTAAAAAAAGGAAGGAAGAAAAGCAAATTCACAGCATTAAAGATGAAAAGGGGGACAGCACCTCCAATGAGGAGGAAATTAGGGCAATCATTAGAAATTACTTTGCCCAATTATATGGCAATAAATACACCAATTTAGGAGAAATGGATGAATATATACAAAAATACAAATTGCCTAGACTAACAGAAGAGGAAATAGAATTCCTAAATAATCCCATATCAGAAATTGAAATCCAACAAGCCATCAAAGAACTTCCTAAGAAAAAGTCCCCAGGGCCTGATGGATTCACCTGTGAATTCTTTCAAACATTCAGAGAACAGTTAATCCCAATACTATACAAACTATTTGACATAATAAGCAAAGAGGGAGTTCTACCAAACTCCTTTTACGACACAAACATGGTACTGATTCCAAAACCAGGCAGGTCAAAAACAGAGAAAGAAAACTATAGGCCAATCTCCCTAATGAATATAGATGCAAAAATCTTAAATAGGATACTAGCAAAAAGACCCCAGCAAGTGATCAGAAGGATCATTCACCATGATCAAGTAGGATTCATACCAGGGATGCAGGGCTGGTTCAACATTAGGAAAACCATCCACATAATTGACCACATCAACAAGCAAACTAGCAAGAATCACATGATTATTTCAATAGATGCAGAAAAAGCCTTTGATAAAATACAACACCCATTCCTATTAAAAACACTAGAAAGCATAGGAATAGAAGGGTCATTCCTAAAAATAATAAACAGTATATATCTAAAACCAACAGCTAATATCATCTGCAATGGGGATAAACTAGATGCATTCCCAATAAGATCAGGAGTGAAACAAGGATGCCCATTATCACCTCTACTATTTGACATTGTACTAGAAACACTAGCAGTAGCAATTAGAGAAGATAAAGGAATTGAAGGCATCAAAATAGGCAAGGAGGAGACCAAGTTATCACTCTTTGCGGATGACATGATGGTCTACTTAAAGAATCCTAGAGATTCAACCAAAAAGCTAATTGAAATAATCAACAACTTTAGCAAAGTTGCAGGATACAAAATAAACCCACATAAATCATCAGCTTTTCTATATATCTCCAACACAGCTCAGCAGCAAGAACTAGAAAGAGAAATCCCATTCAAAATCACCTTAGACAAAATAAAATACCTAGGAATCTACCTCCCAAGACAAACACAGGAACTATATGAACACAACTACAAAACACTCGCCACACAACTAAAACTAGACTTGAACAAATGGAAAAACATTAACTGCTCATGGATAGGACGAGCCAATATAATAAAAATGACCATCCTACCCAAACTTATTTATCTATTTAGTGCCATACCCATTGAACTACCAAAATACTTCTTCACTGATTTAGAAAAAACCATAACAAAGTTCATTTGGAAGAACAAAAGATCAAGGATATCCAGGGAAATAATGAAAAAAAAACACATATGATGGGGGCCTTGCAGTCCCTGACCTAAAACTATATTACAAAGCAGCAGTCATCAAAACAATTTGGTACTGGCTAAGAGACAGAAAGGAAGATCAGTGGAATAGACTGGGGGAAAGCGACCTCAGCAAGACAGTATACGATAAACCCAAAGATCCCAGCTTTTGGGACAAAAATCCACTATTCGATAAAAACTGCTGGGAAAATTGGAAGACAGTGTGGGAGAGACTAGGAATGGATCAACACCTCACACCCTACACCAAGATAAATTCAAAATGGGTGAGTGACTTAAACATAAAGAAGGAAACCATAAGTAAATTGGGTAAACACAGAATAGTATACATGTCAGACCTTTGGGAGGGGAAAGGCTTTAAAACCAAGCAAGATATAGAAAGAATCACAAAATGTAAAATAAATAATTTTGACTACATCAAACTAAAAAGCTTTTGTACAAACAAAACCAATATAACTAAAATCAGAAGGGAAACAACAAATTGGGAAAAAATCTTCATAGAAACCTCTGACAAAGGTTTAATTACTCATATTTATAAAAAACTAAATCAATTGTACAAAAAATCAAGCCATTCTCCAATTGATAAATGGGCAAGGGAAATGGATAGGCAGTTCTCAGATAAAGAAATCAAAACTATTAACAAGCACATGAAGAAGTGTTCTACATCTCTTATAATCAGAGAGATGCAAATCAAAACAACTCTGAGGTATCACCTCACACCTAGCAGATTGGCTAACATAACAGCAAAGGAAAGTAATGAATG
Organism: Monodelphis domestica; assembly: GCF_027887165.1. Classification (NCBI taxonomy): domain Eukaryota; kingdom Metazoa; phylum Chordata; class Mammalia; order Didelphimorphia; family Didelphidae; genus Monodelphis; species Monodelphis domestica. Next base: position 256,944,351 of record NC_077232.1, read on the forward strand.
CTGGAGGGGATGTGGCAAAATAGGGACATTAATTCATTGCTGGTGGAGCTGTGAACTGATCCAACCATTCTGGAGGGCAATTTGGAACTATGCCCAAAGGGCGACAAAAGAATATCTACCCTTTGACCCAGCCATAGCACTGCTGGGTCTGTACCCCAAAGAGATAATGGACACAAAGACTTGTACAAAAATATTCATAGCTGCGCTCTTTGTGGTGGCCCAAAACTGGAAAATGAGGGGATGCCCATCAATTGGGGAATGGCTGAACAAACTGTGGTATATGTTGGTGATGGAGTACTATTGTGCTAAAAGGAATAATAAAGTGGAGAAGTTCCATGGAGACTGGAACAACCTCCAGGAAGTGATGCAGAGCGAGAGGAGCAGAACCAGGAGAACATTGTACACAGAGACAAACACACTGTGGTATCATCGAACGTAATGGACTTCTCCATTGGTGGTGGTGTAATGTCCCTGAACAACTTGCAGGGACCCAGAAGAAAAAAACACCATTCATAAGCAAAGGATAAACTATGGGAGTGGAAACACCGAGAAAAAGCAACTGCCTGAATGCAGAGGTTGAGGGGACATGACAGAGGATAGACTCTAAATGAACACTCTAATGCAAATACTATCAACAAAGCAATGGGTTCAAATCAAGAAAACATCTAATGCCCAGTGGACTTACGCGTCGGCTATGGGGGGTGGGGGGGGGGGGAGGAAAAGAAAATGATCTATGTCTTTAACGAATAATGCTTGGAAATGATCAAATAAAATATATTTTAAAAAAAAAATTTTGGATCTACATTCATTAAGGAGACTGGTCTGTAGTTGTACTCTGTTTTTGGTCTTCCTAGCTTAGGTATCAATACCATATTTGCATCATAAAAAGAATTTTGTAGGACTCCTTTTCTTATTTTGCCAAAGGGTTTGTATAATATTAGGATTAGTTGTTCTTTAAATATTTTATAGAATTTACTTGTGAATCAATTTGGCCCTGGGGATTTTATATTAGGGAGTTTCTTGATGGCTTGTTCAATTTCTTTTTCTGAGATGGAGTTATTTAAGTATTCTATTTCCTTTTTTGTTAATCTGGACATTTTATATTTTTGTAAATATTCACCATTTGGTGCATATATGTAAAGTACTGATATTTTTTCATTGTCTATACTATCTTTTATCAAGAAGTAATTATCTTTCCTATCTCTTTTAATCTGATCTATTTTAGCTTTAGCTTTGTCTGAGATCATGATTGTAAATCCTGCTTTTTTTGTCTCATTGGAAGACTAATAGACTTTGCTCCAGTCTCTTACCTATACTCTGTGTGTGCCTTAAATGTGATTTTTATAAACAACATATGATAGGATTACGGTTTTTAATCTACTCTGGTATCAGCTTCAGTTTTGTGGGTGAGTTCATCCCATTTACATTCATAAATATGATTTCCATCTGTGTATTCTTTTCCATCTTGATTTCCTCTTTTAATCCTGCCCTTTCTCCTTTCAGTCTTTCTTTCCTCACCAGGGTTTTGCTTTTCATCAGTCCCCACTTCTACTTCCCTTACATTACTCCCCTTCCTACCACCACCCATATTATTCCCCTCTTACTGCTCTATAGAGCTTTTTTAATCACCTCCCATCTTCTCCCTCCTTTATTGTATTCCCCTCTCCACCACCTCTTTTCTTATTCCCTTTCTACTTCTCTATAGGGTTTGTAAGAGAGGAAACTCAGACTTAATCTGCCAGAGGAACAAAACTAGCAGATTCATCATGCTGGACGACCATCTTGAGTGGGGGAAGGGCAGGAAGGAGAGAGAATTCCGGAGAAGGAACAGAGAAACTGAGAAGATCCAAACACTTGAACTCACTTCTCTTTGGGAAGCCCACCAGAGAGGTTTATCTGAGTAAGCTTCTGAGTCTAGAGCATCCTCCTCTGAAGTCATACCCCAGTATCCAGTGAAGAAAAACCAGAGTGAATAGGACTTTGCCAGAAAGCTATTCATCTCAGGAAGAATTCCTTCTAAAACCCTCTAAATAGTCCTTGAACTTTCCAATAGCTAGGACAGCTAGTGTTAAGATTGAAATTAGTTTCTCTATTTAAAGTGTTTTATTTTTATGAAGCTTATTAAAGATTATTAGAATTAAGAATTAAAGAAAATACAAAATAAAAAAAAAGCACATGCAACCTACATCTTGCCTGCCTGGTAGAGAGATACCTGTGCTCAGAAGCAGAAGCAGAGACACCAAGTAGGCAGTACAATCAGTTTAAATACCCATTTTATTCTCGGCCCAGGTGAGGACTCTGGTGAGATTTTAGGGAATTCTGGGAACTAGCAAGGACTTCTGGGGATTGAAGTCTGGGGTTCAAATCTCCATTTTTACACTTGGAGTCGGGACAACTCTCAAAATTGACCCCAGGGGGTCAGGCAGGCAAAGTCTGACCCTGCAGGGTTTTGGGGGAGAAGGGGTTCAATTGTTATTAATAGGGACTTCCTATTTCCACCTTACCAATTACCTTATCCCACAATTCATTTTCCCTACTTTTCATACGTTCCTTTAGAATAAATAGCCATTTACTAAATCCAAGAAGATTGGGAGTTTGAGGGAAGGAAAGATACATTCTCGTCTCAGAGAGAGAGAAGCTATCTGTCTTATATTTTGTTTCAATCAAGTCTCTGAGGGAATAGTAACCTGTGAATCTGAAAGCAACCAGAGTGGGGTTTAACAGGGAAGAGAGGGAACCCAATCTATCCCCTCTCTTCATCCCTTGGCTACATTCCATCTCTACCACACTCTGGTCTTGAAATTAGTAGTGGCGGACTCCTTTTCTCTCCATTATAGGTTAAAGGATTCTAGACCATAAAGAATCTTACTGTTCTTCACTCTCTGAGCCAATTTCAATAAAAGTAAGGTTTAAGTATTACCTGTCACCACCCTCATTCTCCCCTCCACTGTAATAGTTCTCCCTCCACCCCTTTATGTGATATAATTTACCCCATTTCATGTCTCTCTTCCCATTTCTTTTAGTACAATCCTCTTTTTCAGCACTATTTTTTTTACATATCATCCTAAACAGCTTACTACTATACTCTCTGTCTGTGCATAATTCTCCCAACTACTATGATAATGATAACAATTTTTAAGAGTTAACAATTTGATCTTATTGAATCTCTTAATTATTTTCTCCCTTATTTGCCTTCTTATGCTTCCCTTGTATTGTGTATTTGGACATCAAATTTTCTATTTAAATCTTATCTTTTCTTTGGAATGCCTGGAAATCTTTTATTTTATTAAATGATCATACTTTCCCCTGAAAGAATATAGTCAGTTTTGATGGATAGGTGATTCTTGGCCCTCAACTGGGGATTAACTGGACAAATGGCATTCTCCTCTTCCCAGTACCCAAAGACACTTTTTGCATGCCCTGTACCTCTGTCCATCCACCCAAAGTCTAATCACATGCATTCTACCCTGGTTCAGGGTACAGTATTTAATGTAATTTTAACATTCTTAATAGATAAGGAAGCAATCAAGTTGTTTTTTTTAATTTCCCTTGAATCTGGGGCTTTTGTCTTTTATCAGTTTCCTTCCCATGCTTATCCTGGAGTCTTTAGATAAATAATCAACAAAAGGTCCCTGAAATTCAAAACAGACTAGCTATCCATTTCTCAATTGGATCAATTAACTGGTGCTTTTGCCCTGATGATGTTGGGGATATAAGCCAAAGTTTCACTTTGAGAATCACACACTTTTATTTCACTCACCACAGAGCCATATAGATTATGAATTTTGTTTTATATCTATCTATGTAGATATCTATATATAAATTTAGGGTTATCGTCACAGAAAAAGATGCATTTATTATTTCTGCTTTTCTGCATTTGTTTGTGAAGTTGTAATACATGTTCAGTTTTTGTGTAGGTGCCATGTACTACTGAAAAGAAGGTACATTCATTTCTATTCCCATTCAATTTTCCCCAGAAATCTACTGGCTCAAAGTTTTCTAAAATTTTATTTATTTCCTTTACTTTTTTCTGGTTTATTTTTTGGTTTACTTATCTAGATCTGATAGGAGAAAATTAAGGTCCACAGTAATATAGTTTTACTATTTCCTCCAGAAGATCATTTAATTTCTCCTTTGAAAATATGGAGGTTATAACATTTGGTGCATATATGTTAATATTGATATTACTTCATTGTCTCTTTTAGCAAAATGTAATTTCCTTCCTCATTTCTTTTCATCAGATCTATTTTTGCTTTAGCTTCATCTGAGATCATGATTGCTACTTTTGCTATTTTTTAACTTGGAGAATACACAATAAATTCTACTCCAACCCATTTAACTCTGTGTATTTCTCTCTGCCTCAAATGTATTTCTTGTAAACAACATATCTTAGAATTCTAGTTTTTAATTCAGTTTGCTATCCAATTCCATTTTATGGTGAGTTCATCCCATTCAAATTCACACTTCTGACTACCAACTGTGTATTCCCTTTCGTCTTATTTTCCCCTTTGGATACTACTCTTTCTCCACCTCACTCCTTACAAGTGTTTTGCTTTTAATCACAACCCCTTATTTCCTCCTCCCTTCTATTACTCCCCTCTGGTCTTATTCTCCTCCTACTTCTCTATAAAGTAAGATAGGATTCTATACGCTATTGAGTATGGTTCTTATTTCCTCTCTTAGTCAATTACACTGAGAGTAGTTTGAACATTGACCACCACTACCCTCATCCTCCCCTCCATTGTAATAATTTTTCATGTTTCTTTTTTAAGATTTATTTTTATTTTTAAAATTTTTATATTTATTCAATTAATTAATTTGGAATATTTTTCCATGGTTACATAATTCATGTTCTTTCCCTCCCCCCTCCTGGAGCTGATGAACAATACCACTGAGTTTTACATCTATCATTTATCAAAACCTATTTCTATATTATCAATATTTGTAATAGAGTGATCATTTAAAGCCAACATCCCCAATCATATCTCTATTGCACGATGTGATCTTTCATACCTCTTTAGATGGGATAATTTACCCCGTTCCACCTCTCCCATCTCTTTTTTTCTCAGTATAATCCTCTTGTTCACCCCTTTGTTTTCTTTTTTCTTTTTTGTTTTGTGCATATCATATCATCCTAATCAGCTTATTTCCACATCCTGTATCTGTATATACTCCTAACTATTCTACTGATGAAAAAAAATTAATATCATCTTTCCCTGTAAAAATAAATGTAATTTAACCTCACTGAATTCTTTAATTTTTCTCTTTCTTATTTACCATTTGATGATTTTCTTAGGTCATGTGTTTGGACATCAAATTTTATGTTTAGATCTGATCTTTTTATCAGGCATGCTTGCAAATCTTCCATCTTATTAAATGTCCATTTTTCTGGGTATATGATTCTGGATTGTAAAACTTTATTTTTTACCTTCTCAAATATCATATTCTAAGCCATCTGCTCCTTTAATGTGGAGACCACTAGGTTATGTGTTATCCTGACTATAGTTGAAAGGTATTTTAATTGTTTCTTTCTGGCTGTTTATAGTATTTTCTTCTTGGTTTGGAGGCCCTTGAATTTACCTATAATATTCCTGGGAGTTTTCATTTGGGGATTTCTTTCTAGAGAATGGATTCTATCAATTTCTATTTTACCCTATTATTCAAGAATATCAGGGCAGATTTTAAAAATAATTTCTTATATTATGATGTTCAATTTTTTGTTGTTATGACTTTTAGGTAGTCCAATAATTCTTAAATCATCTTTACTGCATCTATTTTCCAGCTCAGTTGATTTTTCAATGAGATATTTCATGTTTTCTTCTGGCTTTTTTATTTTATTTTGATTTATTTTCATTGTTTCTTGATGTTTCATCAAGTCATTAGTTTCTAGTTGCCCTATTCTAGGGAAATTAGGAATGATTTTCTTCTTTGAGCTTTTGAATCTCCTTTTTCATTTGATCAATTCTTCTGTAACTTTCTTCTTGCGTTATTTTCATTTCTCTTTCTCATTTTCCCTCTGTCTCTTTTAATTAATTTTTAAAATCTCTTTTATCTCTTTTAGAGCCTGAGACAAATTGGAATTTTGTATATGTTTGCCCCTTCTGTGTCTGTGCCTTGCTCTTCTTTGTTTCCATAAAAATTTTCTGTGGTTAAATTTATTTTTGATGTTTGCTCATTTATCCAGATTTTTTCCCTACTTTCACTTTTATCTTTTGGGTGGTCTCCGTTTTCAGTATAGATGGGTAATTTTATAAATGTTAGTTTTTCCTTGCTGCTATCCTTAGCTCTATTTCTGGGTTTTTGCAAGTTTCATTTCTTCCAAGGTGATGGTCTGTGATCTGTGAGCTCTGAAAACAACTTACACTTATGATTCCATCACCCCCTATGACTAATTACAGTTTACAGAACTCAGAACACTGAGAGCAAAGTATTGTGTTAGACCTCAGAGTCTAGCCTCAGGCTTTGATGAGGATGAGGGAGTACCTTTGATCTCATTCTGGGCTTGATCAGGTCAGACACACTGTATACTGCCTTGCCCTATAGCTCATAACCTCATATTGACCTTGGGTAGACGTAGTTCTGGACCTTTGTCTGGGCTAACATAGCTTAGATGCACTGCAGATTGGCGTGTGCTAGGATTAAGGACCTCACTGCAGGCTTGGCATGTGGTTTGGATTGTTAAAGGGTGTGTGTGAGGTTAGGTTTAGGCAGGGTCACAGAGTCTCAATGTTGGTTTGAGCCCAGGTTCATAACATGGAACAATAGGTGTGGAGTGGAAGGGCTTGTTGTTGGCTTGCCCAAGTACTCCTTGGTGTTGTTTCTTGCAGGTTGTGTTCCTTTCTCACATCAGTGAACTCCTTCTGCCTACCTTTCCAATTGTTCTCTGCATGAAAGTTGCTTCACTCTATCTTCTACCAGTTCTTTTATTCTAATATTCAGTTTGAGGTATTATTTTAAAGTTGGTTGGAAAGGATTCTCATAATGGTTCAAGCTTTCTGTGCTTCTACTCCACCATGTTGGTTCCAATTCCAGGAGTATAATAACAAGTCTTACAAATAAGTATTCAAAACTTTGTCATCAAGATGATAATCTACTTTATTGAAAAAAAATATTTTTCATGGTATGTAATTTGATGTGGAAGGACTAGAAAGAGATCACTGCTATGTATTGAATGTTGAGAGAAAAACATGTTTTGTATCTAGAAGAACCCATTTCAGGAAGAGACCTTACACATTCTTAAATACAATTTCATTTTACAGATAAGGAAACTGAGTCAAAAGGGAATTTAATTTCTTGCTTAGATCATATATGTGGTAAATGTCAGACCTGTGATTCAAATCCAAATCTTTCATTGAAAAGTAGGCTTTTTTCCCCATACTGTTTCCATGATATTCTTCAATAGAAATAGAAAGAGTGGTCATAAGGGAAAGCCAAAGAAAATTAAAATGCCAATTGTAAATTAAAATTCAACTCTGATAATGGAACCTCTTTGTTTGGAGACCTTGCTAAGACTAGATCAAACAAATATCAATGTAATAGGGAACTACATTTTGAACTATCCAAACATTATTCCTGAAAATGGTCTTTTCTATCCATAGCTTTTTTTCAAACACCTATTAGGTACAATATGTAATGCCAGTATAATTCATTTATCTATAATTTCTCTCCAAATATGAAATACCAGAATTATCTTTTCTTGATATTACAGAAGGAGAGAGTCATTTCTATTTCTTCCTAGAACTGGGAGTCTGAGGCACAGATAAGTTGTAATTGGCTTGCCTATCATCATAAAGCACTATACAACAGAGTCAAGCCTAGAGCAATCTTTTGACCTCTAGTCCAATGATCTAACTTCAAAGTCATAAATATCTGTTGACTGATTGATGTATGGTGACTTTTCATAGTCTTTTTTATCTCTTTAAGGATTTAGCAGTTATAAGTTGGGATCAGTTTCTATGTTCTTGGTCAGCCATCCATTGCCAGTGGGGGAAAATCAATCAATAAGTAGTTTACATTTAGATTTTATTTTATATATATAGGAAAAAATGACACATATTGTCTTATTTTATTCTTATCCATAGAAAATGATGAAGTAGATAGTTGGCCTTGGAATAAGGAAGACCTCATTTCAAATCTAGCCTCTGACACATATTAGATATATGACATTAGGCAAATCACTTACAATCTCAGGATTCCAGAGCAGCATCTCTGACTACAATTTGGAGATCAAATATCAATGTTGGCAAGGAAGGTTTCCTTTCTATGAATTCCCCACATCAATGAAAACATACCACTGTTCGAATAGAGGAAAGGAAGAAGGAAAATGAAGAGGGAGGAAGGGAGAAAGGAAGGAAGGAAAGAATGAAAGGAGGAAGAGAGATAGAAAAAAGTAAGGAAGTAAAGGAGGGAGGAAGGAAGGAAGGGATAGAGGGAGAAAGGAAAAAGTTAAGAAAGGATGAAAGAAAAGTATAAAAGGGAAAGAGGGATGGAGGGAAAGATCAAGGGATGAAGGAAAGGACAAAGAGAAAGGAAGGAAAGAAGAGGAAGAAAAAAGTGAGAGAAGGAGAAATAAAATAAAAATACTCTGAGGGAAGTAATACCATGATTACTATCATGTTACTACTTTTCTTGCAGTTTTCCACTATCCTAGAATTAACACCAGTTGAAGCCATTTCTTATTTCTAGGACTAGCTCAAATACTTCTTCATCTTGGAGGCATCCTAATCAATCCTCCCCCTACTCCCACTTGTGTGCTGTAAAAGTTAAACAACTGAGTATCTGTGGGGGAAATATGTATCCAATGATTTTTTAAATCGTATTTTCACTATTAACATTTTCTCCATCACTTTATTAAATCTAGACAATTAAATGAACACTAAATGACACCTTGATTTGTATTGAATTTCTAAAACAGGGGTCTCCAAACTTTTTACACAGGGGGCCAGTTCATTGGAGGGCTGGACTATAAAAGAAAACTATGAACAAATCTGTATACCACTGCCTGGGATAGCAGAGGCTATAGCACTGGCTGTGATGGGCCTGTCACACCTCACACAGTGAGGAATCCCCTCCCCCAGATCACTGTTCACCATGCTGATATCTTCCATTGTGCAGCCACATAATCCTTGGCATGGCGCCTCATTCTCATTCAGTTACTCTCAGAACAAGGTGCCACACAAAGGATTATGTCACCAGAAATAGTACTATAGGTGAGCGACACCATGCTTTGTGGCACTGCCACATACTGTGCTCCTCTCACTGACCACCAATGAAAGAGGTACCCCTTCCGGAAGTGTGGTGGGGGCTAGTTAAATGGCCTCAGGGGGCCACATGGGCCCCAAGGGCCATAGTTTGGGGACCCCTGCTCTAAACTGTAAATGTTCACATTGAAAATTTAATGATTGGCTTTCTGAACTAAAGCAAGTTGGCTCCAACATATCCCTGCCTCCCCAGTCTATAAGTGATCTCTCATCTCTCAAATTGTCTATATCACTCTGCTTGTATCTGTACTATATCATTGAAAACTGATTCTTTATATCCCTAGCATGCAAGCAAGGGGCTTTATACCCTTGAATATACATAAAAGACACTTAGTAAGTGTTTTCTTAAGTTAAGTTGAATGTTCATTTTACAGATGAAGCTACTGAGGTTCATAGGCATTAAGGTCATTGCTGAATTATATTCAAATAAGTGATAGGAAACATTTGAAAACAGGTGTAGTGATTCCTGGTCTAGCACTTGTTCTTCTACCATATTCTGTGAATAGTGTTTTCTCTGTCAACCCAACTACTTATTAGATAACCAAAAGCATAGAAGAGACAGATAATGTTCTAGTTCACAGGGAATTTACATCTTTGAAACTCTCGAGATATCCAATCCCAAACTTGAAAATTGTGCTATATGAGACATACAAAAAAAAATCCTTATGACTGAATTTAAAGTTTTTGAGAAAGTTCCACCTTTTGGATAGAGAGGTTTGTAGCTAATTATATTCATGTGCTATGATTTATATTCACCAGGAAGGGTCTTTCCTCCTATCACCTAATTCACTCTACTTGCATATTAACTTTCTTTTACTTGGAAGAAAGATTATTATTCAATAATTAGATAATAGGCCTAAATATTTAAATAATTTTTGAAAAGGCAGCATACTGACTCAAAATTTGTTCATGTTGCAGTGCAAAATGACAATCTAGTCCTTTCTTGAGATGCTGATGGGGAGTGGAATAGAATAGAAGATGGAATGGAGGACATTAATGTCCAAAGAAGAAGTAATGGTTTAGGGAAAGTGTGATGCAGAAAGGGAAGAATGCAGACCAGAAGAAAAATTGTGTTCATTTTTCTGTCTAGAATTAGGCCTATGTATAAAAAATACATTTGCAATTGATTGAGGAATCTTTCTCTGAAGTTTCATGATGACTCTGACAAATACAGGAACTTCCAGGTTGGAACTAATGGGAAGTAAGAGAATTTTACAAATGAGAAGCTATTTCTCTAAGAAAATCTATCCAATAAGTTTGGACATGATTGTGGCCCAATCTAAAGTCATTGTGTATAGAGTAGCTTTGTGTAAATTCCAGGTCATCAGTTTAACTTGGGTAATAAAGATAGGATGTGAGAGCATCACTAAGAATGCTTCCATTGTCAGCTGATGACTAAGGTACCCTTAAAATTTTTTTCACTAATTCTCATGTGATTCTCACTCAATATTTGCCATTGTATACTCTTTTTCTTCTCTTGGATGATACTTAGTTTCCAGTGACATTCTCATCTAAATAAATGTGCCTCTTGGTATCTGTGAGCTTATTCTAATCAGTCTAGTCTAGTCTATTCTAGTCATTTCTCTCTCTTTGTACCATCCTTGTTTTTACATATAAATAAGAGAAACTACATTTTTGAGTTCTGCCTCTTCCTGGGCATTCATATAAAGGCTAATGAAAAGGAATTTCATTCTGATATTTGGAATTGATTGTATTATACTGCTTTTCTAAGTTCCTCAACTTTCTTCTCCTTTCTTTGCATTTCCTCTGCATTTGCTTTTTATCCACTTTGCCCTTACTGCTATCTCTTTGCTTCATTAATTGCTGACATTTATTTAACCTCATTTAATCCTTAAGGGAGTCCCATAAGGTAGGTAAAAGCTGTATTATTATTACTATTTTTCAGATGAACAAAGTGAGACTAAAATGAAGTAAATAATTTGCTTATAGTCATGTGCTAATGATTATTGGATGCAAGATTATTGGATGCAAGATTTTATCTCAGGCCTATATTATTAACTTGAAGTCATGGCATAGTAGAGAAAGCATTAGATTTAGAGGTGGAGGCACTACTTTGTCTTTGGCAAGTCACTTAAGCTTTTCTGAGCCTTAGTTTCCTCACCCGTGAAATGTTGGAATTGCACTAAATGTGTCTTTCTGATCCTAAATCATTACAGCATGCTATGTCTATTAATGGAATAAAATAAAGAGCAGAAAGAAGAATTGAGTTTTCTTGGTATTCGGAATATGACTCCCTGTTTATATTAGTCATCACTCATCAAAATGAAAGCCAGTTGAAGGTAGCAATAATCTCCAACTGGTGGTACATTGTGCATGCTCATTGCCTACCAATTAGATGATGATGATGATTTGTTTTGAAAATTACAGAGCATATTTGTTGATTTCATGCTTATTACTTTCATGTCATATATGTGTAAGCTTAAACATTAATATATAATAACATGAAGTATTATATTTAATAAGATTTGTTAATAATGATAACTTTAATTCAATGAAATAAAAACTAGAACAAAGATAGAGTTAACTAAGCTGAGGTAGGGAGATGAGAGAGAGAGTTAAGATGGAGTTACAGAATTATATACACAGGTAACAAACTCAAATGTGGGACTAAAGAGAAAAGCGATGCTGGGAGATGTAGTCCAAGGGTTCAAGATTTTCTGATTACACATATGTATTATACAATGTGTCAGGGTTATTAGAACAGTGCCATCAATAATATCATAACTTTTTAAAAACTGTAACCAAAGCAGTCTCACATTTTCTATTTCAGAAATACATTTAATGGTTGCTACTTGCAGTGATGATTATGGTAACAGTTGACAACAATCCTCAGATTCTCTTCCCTTCTATATTTTCTGGTCTTTGTTCTTAGAACCACATGAGATTTGCTGCCTTTACTCTCCCTACTACTACCAGCTCTGCAGAATAATTTGGAGAGGTTCAATACCAAATATTTTTGTGGAACTCAGATGCATGATTCAGCTTCAGTTTTCATTTGTACACATGGAAATGCCATCTGTCTGCAAATGCTAAAGCTTCCTGGAGCATAAGCCAAATTGATTTTGGGATTCATTTGGATTACATATTTCTCCAAATTGTGGAAATCACTATGACACTATTTCTTTTACAACCACACCTAAGTTTGTTGGTAGGTCAGGATGGGACATCAAGCACCAACTTATCCAGCTGCACTATTTTGCTCATGAGAAAACTGAGTTCAAATGCCTTGCCTGTAGTCACTCAGAAAGCAACAAAGGTAGTATTTGCGCCCATGGCCTCCTAGGATAGCTTTTCTACTCTACTCACCTCTGTATTCAATGACTTTTGTATTATACATCTCAAATTGGAGAAGTCCCAGACAGACTGTGCCCCATTTTCCCAAGAGAGCTATTAAGAGTCACTAGTTCAAGGCATTTCCTCTTCACTTTTTACCTTGGTTCAGTTTCCTGCACCATATTTAATCTGAATCTTGTGCCTTGTCAACTTTTAATAGTTCAAATTGCCTGCCTTCCCTCTCATTATCGTTAAAGGCCTTTTAAAATTTTACCTTCCCTCTCAAGAAAATGTATCTAGCCCCCATTTCTAAATATGACCTTCAGTTTCTTTTGAAAATATGTAGGCAAGGAAATCATCTAAGCTATTGGCAACAACTTCATCTAGCAATGACACCCCTAACCCTTTCATCCTTTAATGGCTCATCATTCCCTTGCTAGTCAGGTGCTTTTAATGTTGTAAAAAATTTTTACTCTATTTCAGGCATAGCCCTGCTGGGTGGGTGCCTTTTTCCCTTAGGTCCATTTAGAGCCTGCTTTCCCACCCCCTTTCTAACTATACTATTTTGAAACTATACCATTAAAAGAAAAATCCTTTTTCCCCCTGCTTGTCCATTCTCTTAACACTTAATCCTCTATCTTTTAAAATTTCAATCAAACTTATTACAAAACAATTTAACTAGCTTTAGGGAGTATTTTAAAGAAAGAAAGCCCACTTTAGGGTGGTTTTCCTGTTTTCCCCTCTGCTCTTAATCCAGTGGCTGGTTTCCTGAATTTATGATTCCTTGCACCACTATATCGTCTGCCTTCCAAAATTTCCTTTATTGTCTCTAAACACCTCTTGCTTCCATTTGGGCTTAAATCATAAGGCTAATGAGATTGTAATCACTACTTCCCATATTCTCTATTTCCTTTATGTCCTAAATCATTTGCTCTGTATTACTTAATACTAAATCTGGCATCCTTCCCTTCCTTTTCGGCTGATGTACACATTAAATTAGAAAGCAGCCTGCACTAGATCCAGCCTTGCTTCCTCCACTTGATGTAATCCTGCCCTATGCCGAGGTAATTAAAATCTTCCACTATTACCACCCTGGCCTTTACTTGCCTTTTTTCATCAGTGCAATATTTCATAGTTCATTTCTGCTCAGACTATAACATTACTGCTATCATATTTCCAACTAATTTATAATCCATAATATCTCCTCATATTCTGGTCCAGAACACTGCTTTTGAACAATTCTGAAATTCTCCCAACAAATAATCTGTTTTTTCTTATAAATTCTGGGTTGTATTTTTTCTGCTAAAAATCATATTCTCTAACACACAGCAGTCATTTTAAAAGAGTAAGGCTTTCAAAAGCTTCAGTACTGATGTACTGATGGGAAAAGGATTTTGTTAAACAATAGTTGAACATTTTACATAGCAATTACTCATGGAGGGGCTGAAATTATAAGAAGATATATATGCGAGCTTCTCTGGCATGTTGCTGACCTTATAAAATGGCTGCATATTTTAAAAAGAAACACAGTCCTATATAGAAGGGAAATTTTGAAAATCTAGGAGCAGACCTTAGATTGTTTGCTGCCACTGCTTCTAGGCAACAGGGAAGAGATGTTTACAGTCTGAGCTTTCCCCTGCCCCCAACTCCAAAGGCTTTGCTGCTGCCTCTGCTGCTGCTACTGCTGCTGCTGCTGCTGCTGCTGTTCTGGCTGCTGTGGCTGCCTCTGCTGATTCAAAAATGAACAGATGCAGCCATAGCAGAGCCCCTCTCTGCCTCTCCTCTACTGCTAAGAGATTGAATGTTTGCCCTTGTCGAGTTCATCACCCCTTTACCTTCTGGCTCATTGATGGGAAGTCTGGTCATTTTGAGGGGACAGAGTGTGCTCTCCAAAGCACCAGTAAGTGAAGAACAATTTAGAGATAGGTTTAATGACAAATGAGGTACATGATTATTTGTATTTGGGGGGCCCATTTCATCTCAGGGTGAAAAATAGCAGTGAGACTCCTGATCCTCTCTGATCCCTAATGTTTCGAGAGATAGTCATTCTTTCTTTCCCCTTCTTTGGGTCTGCCTAATTAAAAAAAGGGTCATGATGAACTGGAATTAAAGTTGTGGTCTTAAAAGAAGAGAGCAGTTCTGACCTTGGTTTCCCTAGTCCATTACTATCATCATCATCATTTCCATTTTGTTCTATTTTTTGATGGAGCTCACATATAAATGATCCAAGGACAAGTTACTAGCCTGCTATTATTCTTGTATATTTACTATTCTATGGATTAGTGCACAATTTGCGGGAAAGGCAACACTTTTTTTGGCAGTTGAATTTAGTTAACTTTTTTAAAATTATTTATTCTTTTGTTTGCAATATTAAAATTCCAAGGTACCTCCTTCCCTTCCTCCTAAAGAAGGCATCACTTGACAAAAAGATATATGAGCATGTAAAACTATGTCTTACTTGTTTGTATGTATCAGTTCTTTCTCTGGAGGTACAATAAAAGTCATTCTTCAAATAATAATTCTGTTGCTATATGTAATGTTCTCTTGGTTCTGTTCATTTTGCGCTTCAAAATTTCTTGTAGGTCTTTCCATTTTTTAAAATTAATCTGCTTGTCATTTCTTATGGCATGATAGTATTCCATTACCATCATATGCCATGATTTAGCCATTCCCCAATTGATAGGAAACTCCTCAATTTCCATTTCTTTGCCACCACAAAGAGAGCTGCTATAAATATTTTAAAACATATAGATTTTTTTTCCTTTTTTCCCTGAACACCTTAGGAAATAAACCTACTGGATCAAAAGGCATGCACAATTATGTAACTCTTTGGACATAATTACAGATTGGTCCCCAAAATGGCTGGGTTGTTTCACAGTTCCACCAACAATATACGTTGTATATTCTGTAGTGTCTCCATTTTTCCAAATTCCCTCCAATGTTTATCATTTTAGGTAGTGTTATGATATCTCAGAGTTGTTTTGAGTCATATTTCTCTAATCAATAAAGATTTAAAGCATTTTTCATATAGTTATATATAGTTTTGATTTCTTTATTCAAAACCTATCTTTTGTATCTTTTGAAGATTTATCAGTTGAGTAATAGTTCATATTCTTATACATTTGACAAAGTTCTCTATATATTTTCGATATTAGCCTATTATCTGAGATACTGAGTATGAAATTTTTTTCTCAATTTTTTGCTTCTAATCTTCTAATCTTGGTTAGGGTTTATTTCGGCAGGTATGCTCCTAAGTATTTTATTCTATCTATGGTTATGATTTTGAATGATTTATTTATATCTTACTATATCTTCTTGAAAGGATTTGTTGCTAATATATAGAAATGCTGATGATTTATGTGAGCTTATTTTATATCTTGCTGATATTTTGCTAAAATTATTGATAGTTCATTCTAATTTTAGTTAAATCTTAAGATTTTTCATATATTTCATCATATAATCTGTGAAAAGAGATAGTTTTATTACTTCTTTGCCTATTAAGAGTACTTCAATGTATTTTTCTTCTCTTACTGATATTACTAGCATTTCTAATAAAATATTAAGCACTATTGATGGTAATGGTCATCCTTGTTCCACTCCTTTTATAAGAAAGGTTTCAACCTCATCCCTGTTAAAGATAAAGTTTGCTTAGGTATATTTCCTTATTTTTCCTTATTTCCTTCTTCTTCTTCTTGCTTTAAAGACAGCTTAAAAATTCTCATGTTGTCCTTACTATTTTTTAATCACAGAAAGGAACTAGATATCCTTTATAAATTAACAAATGACAAATCTGTGCTCCAAATACCAAACCCCAAATTCATAGAAAAATTAGAAAGTTTAGGTATATACTGCTTATCATTCTAAGGAAAAATCCTTTCATATCTATACTTTAAACTGCACTAAGACTTCAGAGGCACCTTGTTTTAGATTATAAGCTTACTATCTATAGCCTCGGAGAAAGTATAATTGAGACAACTCCAGTAGCATATAAGACAAAAGGAAGGACATGCATATACCATATCCTAAACCTTGACTAGAGGTCTCTAAATTTTGAAAGCTTTTCATTTCATGTACTTTAGATATTATAAGTGTTTGGTACTGGTATATCTCTTTAATCAACTGTTCTTAAATGCTTTTTAAAAACCCTTACTTTCTGACTTAGAATCAATACTATATGTTGGTTTCAAGGCAGAAGACTGGTATAGTATAGGCAATGGGGATTGTGACTTGCCCAGGGTCAATCAGCTGAGAAGTGTCAGAGGCCAGATTTGAACTCAAGAACTCCATTCTCCAGGCCTGGCTCTCTAGCCACTGAGTCACCTAGCTGTCCCTTTAAATGTTTGTGGAGTAATGTCATGGCAGTTGTGAGCAACAGTACTTTATGGAATAATGCTCTGGTTCCTATAGCAAATTTTCTAAATTGTCTATGTATTTGGGGTTTGGTATTTGGCGCACAGATTTGTCATTTGTTAATTTATAAAGGATATCTAGTTCCTTTCTGTGATTAAGAATAGTAAGGATAACAAAGAGACTTTTTTAATGATGTCTTCAAATCAAGAAGAAGAATAAGGAAGGAATGAGTTTCCTTTTTGAAGTACATTGGTAGACTGAAAATAAATGTAAAGAAGAAAAAGTAACTATATGATTCCTATTTTGTTTCTATTTTCCCTAAAAAGAATAATCTTTTCACTAAAAAGAATTAAACAAACATAGTTAAGAGAGAATTGAGGTAAAATATAGATGAGAAATAAGAGTGTTATCTTACTGGTCTGGATTAATTAAATTAAATGATTCGCAGACATGATGATTATACTGATTTTGGTATTCTTTGGCGCACCATTAAGAAATGGAAAATAACATGTGAAGATTGGAGACAACCAACTGATGTCCTACTTTTTAAAATATGGTGCTTGTAACATATTCCTGTTAAAATTTTAGAAAAAATTATAAATTGTATTTATCTCATAAAGGAAGCACTCATTACTTGATATAAATACAGGATCACTTAGAACAATTATGCCAAACTTATGTTTTCTTTTGAGGGGGGGGTTACTAGATTGTTAGATTATGGAAATACTCTAGGCATAAACTGATTGAACATTTATAGTATAGTCTTTTTCAAAAATTTTAACTTCATGTGATTCCTTATCATTGTTACCATCACAAAAGCTTTTATCGAAATTAGGGTTAGGTGCCTAATATTGTCCATATATCATAAACAAGAAAAAACAGAATATTGAGTTTGAAGTCAAAAAGACTTCTGAAAGTTATTAGTTATGTGATCTTGGACAATTTCTCTAGCTTCTCTGAAACTCAAATTCCTAGTATTTAATTGGGGATGAAATAACACCTGTCATATCTATTTCATTGGGCAATTATGAAGTCAAATGTATTGTTTATAAAAAATTATAATACATGTGTAATTTGTTATATGCGTATCTATGTATATGTATTCATAAACATATACACATGTAAAATACACATATTTAAATATACATAACAAATGTATTTCATAGCTTTTAAGTACAATATAAATTGCAGTTGTAGGTGTTATTACATCACCATCTTCATTTCCTGAATTTCATAATTTCCTTTAAATTCTCCCTAAAATCTCAGTTGAAGCTTTTCCTGATTGTTCCCAATAATAGTGCCTTTTCATTTGTGATTATTCCTAGATTGCTGTATCTTGTGTAAAAATTAAAATCAATATACAATGTTATATATCAGCATGTAACAACCAGAAATGAGTGGGGTTCTTGGAATCATAGTTTTTGCTGGGGATCATAGTTTTGCTGGGAATCATAATTTTTAGGATTATAGATTCTAATTTCACAATCTCCCCTGAGATCCTTTGAAAGATTAATCTGCCCAATGGATCTTTTAAACATAACCAAATTACAAATGACAATAATTTATGGATAAAAGGAAAAGAGAAAAAACCCAATGATTTCTAGGTACATTGACAAAAAGACAATTAAGGAGTTGTCCCCTTTGGCATAAGAGCATACATGCAAAATAAATGTGTTACAACTCCCCACAATCAATTTCACTACAACCCAAAGTTCATTCTGGATCTTTTGGTGTAGTGTGAGATTTCTGGAGGCATATCCATGATGTCTTCTCTAAGCCATTGTAACAGTTAAGATTCAACTATTATGATTAAAATTTAGGGGAAACTGAGGTAGGTAGAAATTAGTTTCTCTCTGCTAGAGGTATTATATTTTATAAGGTTTATTAAAGATTAAAATATAAAGAAAATACAAAATAAGAAAGCATGTGTCTAGGTGGGCCAAGAGGCCCAATTCAACCTCACCTACATCATGAAAAGACCCGTCTGCTCCAAAGCGGAAGTAGGAAAAGAGGCCCCAGTAGGTGGAGAACTCCTTTAAAAAATAATGTGTGATCTTGCCCAGGTGAGAATTCAGGGTGATTACAAAACTTCCTGGGAAGTAGAGCAAGGACTTCTGGGGACTGAAGTCCTAGGTTCAAATATCCATTCTTACACTCTTCCATTTGAGCATTTGGGAAAAAGATTTTCCCCAAAGGGTCATGAAAACATAATCAACTTAAGGATTACAATAATTTGAGGATAAGAGGAAAAAAAATAAAAGCAATAATTGCTGGATGCATTGACAAAAAGCCAGTTAGAGGGCAGTCCCCTTTGGCACGAAAGTATACATACAAAATAAATGTTCAATCGACTACACCCAAAGTTCAATTCTTGATCTTGTGCAGCTTGTGATCTGGAGGCTTCTTCATAGTGTCTCCTCCAACAGTTCAGTTTCTGGATTCAGAGAGGTATCATCTTTCTTTACCTAAAATTCTTCTTAAAAGGAATTTAAACTTTGCAATTTAATAATATTATTTTTATATTCCCCCATTAAGAGGGTGATTGAAAAACACAGGATCACTTAGGGATGCATGGCTGAGTTATGAGGTATATGAATCAATTGGCAAGAGAAATTAAAAAGGCATCAGAAAAATCCAAATAAAAAGGAAAAATTTCTGGATGAAAATGTAGACTATCAAAGTCTTATGTGTAAAAATTCTAAGTAAAGGAAAAATAAATCTATAACAGGTCCTTGAATCAGGGTCCAATCAAAATGATCTAAGCAATGATGCATTTACCCAGTCAGTAGCCAGGACTACAGAAAGTTACCACACTATGAAAGACAGAAAAAAGGACTGGATTATAGAAGCCAAGTAGGAGCCAAGTTTGGGGATACTTGTCTGTAAGTATTTTCACTAAGAGTGTGGATACGAGGAAGACCTACATCTTAACATATGTACAGTGTCACAACCCCAAGTCTCACACTAGGTTCAAGTCCTTAGTATTGGCTTAGAAGTGCATCAATCCATCCTGGATTGGGTTTCCTTTGGCCCTGTGAAATGGCACTGTTGTGTATATCTTGTCCTGGAATCAGACAGAATTATTAAGCTAAGTCCCATAATTTTTTTTAAATAACTAGTGGCATCATTTTTATAGTCTCAAGCTTTTGGTGCATCCATTACAAAATGTATTTTGAACTTATAGTACTGAAAAATAAAAAAGTTAAAGAAAATATTAAAACTGGTGACATGTGCTTCAAATATGAAAAAGGAGAGAAAAAAATAAAAAAACTGAAATAGCATATTGCACATGCAAGAAAAATATAATAAAAGAGTTTAAAAATTCAAAAATATAGCTTGTTATCATTGACACACTGTGTCATCTAAGAAAATATAGAATGCAAGGCTTTCTCACCAAAAATGAGATCCATTTCCTCTTCATATCTGGCCATGATCCACTGTATGAGCAAATGAATTTTACAAGGTAACATTTTTCATTGTTAAAGAACAGTAGTATGAATATGCAGTTATCAATATCCCCGAAATTCTCAATAGACCAATTAATTACAATAGCAAACAAACACACTATCATATGTCACATAAGTTACTGTATGGAATTTTTTTTTTAATCTATGAACCGATGGATATTTGTCACAAGTTTTTACAAATGTAGCAAATCTTTCAACCTTGGTAATAAACATATTTTTAAACAAAGTAAAACTCACTTTTGGTTTTAGAACATCATCAAGAATTCTAGGTATCATTCTGGTGGAAGTAAAGTAGTGAGCTAAAGAGTATAAATGAGGGGTGCTCCTTTTTTGGAGGCTTTTTAGGGATACAAAGGCCCTGAGATTAACTGCCCAATTTCCATTCACATATTTAGAAATGCAGGAAGGTTGGGGGTTATAAAATGTATTTCACTTCAGCTATTAGAATGGGCCTTACCTTGTGGTAGGGGCAGGCAAATTAACAGATTGTTAAAAAAATTTTTCTAAAAACCATGTTAAAAAAAAAAAAACCCTTTAAAATCAATTGATATATTTAGCACAGTAAATTTTCCAAAGGTTGTTATACAAGTGTAACCAGTTTGGATGGAGTCCATCTATCCTCTATGTGACAATTTACAAAGGCAAAAATAGAAAAGCTGTTTTTCATATATGGGCTTAATTACAATGATATTTGTTCAATATGGTTATAGGGGAAAAGCAACAGAATTTAACAGTAGTTAAAACTCAGTACATTACAATGAACAGTATAGCAGAATAATATTGAATGCAGTAGTATATGAATTTAAAATCACAAAGTTAAACCTTAAACAAAGCAAACAGTAAAATGCAATAGAATACAGAGATTTTTATAAACCATTGGAGTCTGATATGCCTTAAAAATATAACCTCCAGTCTCTTCAAAGTTCCTTGGGTTTTTATCCATTTAGATGCCTATTGTCCGAAGGCAAATTGATATGGGTTAGGCAATAGAGGTTAAGCAATCTGTTCAATGCCATACCACCAGGAAGTGTCTCAGGCCAGATTTTAACCAAAGACCTCCAGTCTATAGGCCTGGCTCTCAGTCCACTGAGACACCCAGCTGCCTCCCCAAAATTAGCTAAAAGTTTGCAGGAAGCTGATTTTTTCCCCTGGCACGCAGGTGAAATAAATGATATTACCAGAACAGTTAAAAGGTATCCTTTTAAACAGCCCATTGCTTTTAAAGTCTCTTTTTTTTCTTTCCCTTTCTTTCTCCCCTCCTATGATCCCATGCCCCCAGTCCATGTGGCTAACCATAGCCTAAGAGAAAATTACCTCCCCATGATTACCAGCTGGTAGAAATGAGTCCTGGGCTTGGGTTGCTGGGCCGGGATCAGCTGGGCCATGTGAGCAAGAGAGGCCAGGAGCAGGAGCCAGAGCCGGCAGCAGGGGTAGGCAGGGCTGGGACCAGGTGATTGATATTGAATCAAAAAAGTCCAAAGCAGGATGGCTGCCAGCAGAAGCTGATCAAGATGGTTTTCTAAAAAAGCATCTTGGAGAAACGTGGCTTAGAAATCATTATCTAGGCTATCTTTCTTTTTTTTTTTTTAATTTGAGAAGTTCTCATTCAATCTAGTGGTCACCATAACTGTAACAGTTAAAATTCAACTGTTATGATTAAAATTTAGGGGAAATGGAGGTAGGTAGAAATTAGTTTCTCTCTGCTAGAGGTATTATATTTTATAAGGTTTATTAAAGATTAAAATATAAAGAAAATACAAAATAAGAAAGCATGTGTCTAGGTGGGCCAAGAGGCCCAATTCAACCTCACCTACATCATGAAAAGATCCGTCTGCTCCAAAGCGGAAGTAGGAAAAGAGGCCCCAGTAGGTGGAGAACTCCTTTAAAAAATAATTTGTGATCTTGCCAAGGTGAGAATTCAGGGTGATTACAAAGCATCCTGGGAAGTAGAGCAAGGACTTCTGGGGATTGAAGTCCTAGGTTCAAATCTCCATTCTTCCACAGTTCACTTCCTAGATTCTGTGTGGTAGCAAGTTTCTTATCCTAAAATTGGTCTCAAATAAGAAAAACTTTTATAAAACTAGAATTTTATGACAATTATACAATCCCTCCTGAGGAGGGTGTTGTAAAACACAAAAATCAACTCAGAAGCTCATGGCTTTCAATCTTGCCTGACATGCTTCCTTTTGAGAGCTATTTAGGAGACCATGATCCTAAACTTTCCCACCTGAAGTATAAGACTATAAGCCATTATGGGGTAATGAAACCCTTAGGTTTGTTCTCTCCTTTTACATGAGACTACATGTAACAATTCTAAAGACATGTCTTCTATATGTCCCATCCATTGTATTTTGGAGGTGAGAACTACAATATTGAAAATCACTTCAGATTTTTATAAATGTAGAGGTGGGTAATGTTTTGAGGTACCATGACCCTTATAAAAATCTTTCCACCTTCCAGCTGAGACTCATCAACTTCATTTTTACAAATGAAGATGTGGGAAATATAATCAGTACTTCATTCCAGAAGGCCCTTTAAAATCAATTTAATTTAAAAAATTAGATCATTAAATTTTCCTGGATTTTTACAATGGTATTTTATCCAGTCCAGTCATATAGGGAGGTAAAAAAAAAAGAGTAGGTAACAGCATATATGTCTAATTGTTAAAATGAGTGAAATAGTATAATAGAACTTAACAAACAAAATAAAATCTTAAAACAAGCAATCAGCAAAAACAATATATGTGACATGGTACTGGTACTGCATTCAAGAGTCCTTTTTTTCCAATTAAAATACTGAGATTTACATAAAACTATGGAGTCTGAAAAGGCTTAAAAAATCTACCTCCAGACTCTTTAAGGTTCCTTCCCCTCCCCAGGATCATTATTCATTTAGGTTCCTTTTGTCACACCTCTGGGATCTCCCATAGTGAGGGAGAATTCTGCACTGTGCATAGTGTGGAGAATCCTCATTTGGGATATGTTGCAGAGAATGGGCAGGCCAGAATGGCAAGGGGGTGTAGGGAGATGAATCTCTCCTTGAAATCACAAGGACCAGTGCACCCAGGAATAGTAGGAAGAAAAGACATCCTAAAACAGAGAGCTGTATATGTAGGTAATATACTGCTCTTTCATAGAGTGAGCCATGCTTAAAATTCTACTTGTTTGGAAAAGTAACCTTCCTTTCCCTTCCCCCTAAGGGTAAAGGCAGCTTGCTTCCCATACCACATGAACAGGGAATTAATATGGATTGCCTAAGGGAAACACATCTGGGTTTCAAAGTGTATAAATGGAGATTTTGATCCTTTGGACTTCATCTCCCAGAAGTCCCTTAGTATTTCCCAAAATTTCCCCATGAGTCCCCATGTTTTGCATGATTGTATTTAAGTGGATGTAACTCCTCCCTCATTCTCTTTTGAACCTGTGACCAGGCTGAAGTCAGGTGGTTGTTTTGCTTTAATTATTACTAGTAAAACTTTATAAAATATAATATTTAGTTATTGATTATTAATTAAAAAGCCAACAGTTTGGCTTACCACAAAGCAATTATGAATTCTTAAAAATTTTTGAGCAGATAGCCTTACAGTAAAGATAGTAAATTTGCCTGGTCGCTGCCTACCATGAGGATTCGTGGCAGGGTGTGCCTGTGCTCAAGCCCCATCCTGCCTCCTGCTGCTGCCTGCTGTTTCTCCTGTCTATCTTCTTGGGCAGCATTCTTCAATGCTCTCCACTCAGCTTGGAGCATCATCTTGCCAAGACCAGACCCACCACAAGAGCCTGAAAATCCCAGGCATATTTTTTCCACAGATTATGGCATATAATAATCTTTCTACCCCAATCCCTTTCCACACTCCACATGTGTGTTTCTAACCTGCCATAGATATTTTTCAGCATGGAGAAAAGAACCCCACGCCTTCTAATTTTCAAGCAGATTTTTTTTTAATCTGATCCTGGACTCCTAGTTCAAGAAGGCTGTTACTAAAGGTTTTTTACAGGGAGGGCAGTTAATTCCAAATCTGTAGATTTAAAGTCAGTTTTGGGGAATAAGCCTGATTTTTTTTCCCTTCTTTCTCTTGATCCAAAATATCAAAGAGAAGTAATTTTTCTCTCATATGTAAATACGCTATTGTTTTCCCTTGAAGTTTTGCTTCATTATGTTTACTCTTTAAACAAACCCCATTCAGCGTCTTTCAGGAAAAATGCTATTGCAAAACATGCTTGAAACTCTGAAACAACAGTTTGAGTTGGTAGAGCTAAAAAGTGCAGTTTGGATCTGCTTAATTCTTTTCCTGGGACTTTTTATTTTCATTGGAGATTTCCCACTTTATTTCCTTCTCCTCAAGAGTATGCCACAAGCTAGGCTGCTTATGCTACAAACCAACCTGAAATATTTTGACAAAGTTCTAAAAGTCTTAAACACTCTCAACATAAAGAGTGGAGATTCTTCCCTGTGCTTCTATGAGGAAATTCAGACTTCTGACAAACAAAATCTAAATGGATAATGAATACTGGGGGAGGGGAAGGAAACTTTAAAAGAAATCTGGAAGTTTCTTGCTAACTATTTGAGTTTATTCTCCTCCTATAATAGTGAACAAGTCTATTGGGATTGGTGAAAAGGATTTTGACTGCACTGCCTGCCTACACCTTTGTTTATATTTTTTGTTTTTACTGATTGCTTTAAGGTTTAATTTTTTTTAAGTTCATCTATATTAATCTAGTCAATAACTTTGTGTACTGCTGAATCATTTTAAGCTACTATGTTTTGCCTATATTGATCTTTAATGTGTACCTTTACCTCTGCTGAAGAATAAAATATCACTGTATAACCCCATGATCATCTTGCCTAAAATCCTTGTCACTAAATCCATTGAAGATCACATGTTGCCTTTGTTAATTATTACATAGATGATGATGGATGGATTTCAACAAAACTGGTTAAAAGTTATATACAACCTTTAGAGAATTTAATAAGCTAAGAATTTAATTATAATTTTAAGGGGACTTTAGAAATAATTTTAGTAACTAGTACTTTCTGAATGGATGATTTTTTATATTTATATATATGTACATATATATGTAATAAAGAATGTTGTATTAAAGGTAGAGAAACAAAGAAATATTCCTACCAAGGTGTTTCATTTCTGTGAACCAGGAAGCCAGAAAAAAAGAGCTCCTGCAAAACTCTTTATTTTAATTTACTTCCAGCAGAACAATCTAGATTTCTTGATGATGTTCTAGACCCTAATAAGTTTTACTTTCTTTAAAATATGTTTGCCAAAGTTGAAAGATTTGCTACATCTGTAAAAAATTGTGATAAATATTTATCAGTTCATGGGTTTTTTATGCCATACATCAACTTATGTGAAATATGATAGTGGGTTTGTTTGCTATTATAATTAACTGGGCTATTGCGAATTTGGGGGACATTGGTACTTTTTTGAATGTGCATTATCTACTGTGTTACTGTTTTATTCTGAAAATCATGTTGTACTCACACATGGCTGACACAGTGTATCACTGATTTTAAGCTATATATTTTTTTATTTTTTAAACTTTAAAAAAAGCTTTGATTTTTTATTTTAGGAGTTTTATTTTTTTCTCTCCTTTTTGTATTTGAAATACATGTCAACAGTACTGAGAAGATTTTTCTTTAATTTTTTTTATTGCAGTAATATAAATTTAAAATACATTTGTTCTAATGTTAATGCATACCCAAAAAGCTTTAGACTATAAAAATGATGCCACTGATTGTTTAAAAAAAAATTACAGGACTTTTCTTAATGATTCTGTCTGACTCTAAGACAAGAGAATACAAAAAGAGTCATTGCACAGTGCCAAAGAAGCACAAAACTAAACTGCCTAGTGCCAATAGAGCACAAGGTCAAAGAGACCAACCAATCCTGGTGGGATTGATGTAATTTTGAGCCAAGACAAGAGGACTTGAACTTTTTTGGGGTTCGAGGTTGCAGCTGTTTAACATGTGTTAAAGGCAGGTTTTCCTTCTCCCACATTCTACAAAGTATCTCAAATTTGGCTCCTATAACCTGGTCCCTTTTCTGTCTTTAATAGTGTAGCAAACTTTCTATAGTCCTGGCTACTGATTGGGTAAATGCATAATTACTTAAATCATTTTAATTGGGCCCTGATTCAAGGACCTGTTATAGATCTGTTTTTCCTTTACTTAGAGTTTTTTAGAGATAAGTCTTTTATATTTTGCATTCCATCCACAAGTTATTTTTCTCTTTCATTTGGATTTTTTCATATTTTTATTTTCTTTTGCAAATTGATTCATATACCTCATAAGCAGTCATCCATCCCTGAGTGATTCCTGTGTTTGTTATTATTCACCTCAGGGGTGAATAATAGAGGGGGGGCAAGTTTTTGTTGTGAACTTTGATTTAAAATTAAGCAATTTTAGGATAAGAAACTTGCTACCTCCCAGAATCCAGAATGCCCCCTGAAGATAGATATTTGTAGAGACCACATGTTGTACCAGAAAATCCAGAGTGAATTTTGGGATGTGAATTGAACTATGGGGGATTGAAATGCCTTTGTTTTGAATGTATACTCTTATACCAAAGGGGACTGCCCCCAAATTGACTTTTTGTCAGCCTAGTAATCATTGGTATTGTTCTCTTTTCCTCTTATCCACAAATTATTGCAATTTAAGTCGATTATGTTTCCATGATCCTTTTGGGGAAATTGGTTTCCCAATAGGATCATGGTGGATATGCATAAATGGAGATTTTAAGCCTTTGGACTTCATCCCCCAGAAGTCCCTTAGTATTTCCCAAAATTCCTTTTTCATGAGTCCCCACATTTTGTGTGATTATATTTAAGTGGCTGTAACACCTCCCTCACTCTCTTTTGAACCTGCAACCGGGCTGAAGTCAGGCAGTTCTTTTGCTTTAGTTATTATTAATAAAACTTTATAAATATAATATTTAGTTATTGATTAATAATTTTAAAACCCAAGTTGTTAGCAATGTGAAGGAAAAAATGGATTTATATTTTCCAAGTCTCTAGAGCGTGACTCCAATCAGCAGCAGCAACAGTAAGAGCAACAGCAGCAGGAAGTTAGATGGGCAGTAACAGGCAGTGACAGCAACACTGGGAAAGAAGAGAGTTCCCTGGCGGAGGTGGGATGAAGGTGGTAGAAGGGAGAAGGGGGCCCCTCAATAAGCCTTAGCAGGAGAAACATAGTTTCTTTTCAAACTAATCTACTCAGAGAGAACTAAGGGTTCTCAAACTCTCTTTGTGGTTGTGTAAACCTCAAAATTACTTAGACTTATAAATGTTGGAAATTTCACCATTGGGATATTTCATACTTGGAAAATTTCTACTGATAGTCTATTGGAATGGGAACCCCATTGGCATGGGAGGTTCCTTCTCTTCCCTTCTTCAGATTACTTTAGGACAGAAACCTTTTGCTGAACAATGGAAAGGACTTTGACCTATGCTTAAGCATAGAACAGGAATTTCTTTGAATCATGATTGATTTTAGAATTGATACAATGGAGATACTTGGAATAAATCTCCACCCTATTCAGTCCTAACAGGATTGAGTAAGGGCTGCAGCCTAGATCAAAGATTTAATCATTTGAAAATATGACCTTCAACAGACATGTGCAAAAGCCAGAAACCTCTGGGCGGTCCTGGGTTAAGCTAGAGCCTCCATTGGCACAGGGAAATTGATGAACAGTGATTGGTAGATGGGAGAACTGAGAGGAGGAACTTGGATGGTTTCCTTAAAGATAGGAGGGTCTGGAGACTTGAGGGAGAGTGGAGGAGTTTGGTCGGGGTGATTGCGGGGGACTCGGAGAAGCTTGCGATGAAGGAAGCTGAAGGTGGGGGCCTCTGAGACTGTTTCTCCATTTTGGTCACGTGAGTGATAGGGACTGATCTCTTTTCTTTGCCCCAGCTATCTAAGGGCTTGGGCCTTTTGGCCCAGCCTAAACAGAAGGGGTGTTTAAGCCCTATTCCCTTCTCTCCCTTTTTCTTTCTCTCTATCTCTAATTCCTTTCTTGCTCCTATTGTAATTAAACTCCAAAAAAGGCTGATGGCTGACTTGAGTTTTTGTCGTCGTTTTTGCTTTTTTATACAAGGTTGTTTCTCCTTCGAGATCGTAAGGAACATGGTCACACGACAAGCGAAGCCAGAAGCGGGACAGAGAACACGGCAAGGCTGTTTGGTCGTCCGAGAGCACGAGAAATGGCTGACCCCCTAACGATATGTACAAAAATATAAAATGTAAATAAAAAATACAAACAAATTTTCCTTTAAAGTACTTTTAAGAAAAAAAGCAGGTTTACAGTTGGCATCAATGTAAAAATTAAAATCAATGTACAATAACTTAAATATTATATTTTATACAATTTATTAATGATCAATAGAAGTAAAGAAATAAAAAGGTAATTAACAAAATAAAACCACGTGCACAAGCCAAATCTACTTGCTCAAAATTCCCTCTCCTCCAAAGCTGCCAATAGGAAGCAAAAAGAGCTAGACACGGAATTCCACCCAATTTATATCCTGTCTATGTCAGCACCTAAAACAGGAAATGAATGGGGTTCTCGTAATCATAGATTTTGCTTGGGATCATAGTATTGCTGGGAATCATGGTTTTTAGGGTAACATTCTAATTTCACACTTGTTTATATGTTTGCATGTCATCTCCGCCATTAAACTGTGAGCTCCTTGAAATCAGGTGCTATTTTTGTTTATTTGTTTGTTTTTATATTTCTTAATGTCTCTAGAACTTGCAGTGGTGTTTGTTGTGCAACGATACCCTTGCTCAACTTACCTTTACATGATTTGACAAATATTGAATGGGATAAGTCTCTCAGAGATTAGGTAAAACAGCTGGCTTTATAGGAGGTCCTTGTATTCTTAAGTGATTCTGGTAGGCTTCTCTACTATCTACATGTCTTTAGATCTCATTTCCCCCCATGATTCATCTTTGTCATCTTCTGGTTGTGTGAGCATGGCCAAATTAGTTAATATCTTAGTGTTCCCAATGCTCTTAAACTAAGAAGTCACAGAAAAGATTCGGATGTGAATGTGTAAATATATCAATGAACTTACAGGTTAGTCCATATTGCTATCCTTATCCTTATTCATGTAAGGAAGAAGCATAACCTTTGTTCTCTCACTTTTTGAAGGAGTAGGGAAACACAAAAGGGGAAAAAGAGGAAGATATATAGAAAGCATGATTGTACATAACTTTTAAATAGCTTATCCCATTCCACATCATGCCAAAGAACATATTACTAAAAGGAAACCCACTACAGTTTCATAAAGACTGTGTTTTCTCAGCAAGGGTGTTTTGAAACCCATGCCAAGAAAAATTGAGGAAAGTCATTACACTGGTTCCCAGTCCTCAACCATTAGGTCCAAATACAAATAGAAGTTCACTTACTTGAAGTGTCCCCTAGCCTATCTGTCTGAATCAGACATATATTTTGAGTATTTTCTTACACAGTAAAAAACAAATGATTTATTTTCCCCTTTTGACCAAAGCAAAGTGAAAGCTGCCTTGACCATTTTGAAATAGGACATTCTAAATATATAATTTTTAATTGAGGCAACTGGTAATAAACTTTTAATTTTTGCACTGCAGATCCTATTCATGTTCTCCCTTCACTTTTATTTAAACTATTGTCTTTAATTCATAACACTTCATTTAGTTCAGACACTCATTATCTTGGAAATTACTTCCTTTTTCTTTAAACCCTTTTAGTAACTGAGAGTAGCCAGAGAACTCTCAGATCTCATGTTTGATTGGCAAGGTGGTGGAGAAAGAATGTTTTGAAGTGTGTCTGTATGTGTGTGTTTATGTATGTGAAGAGCTACTTGTTTTCTTTCCCTAACCCCTCTTAATTCTTGTGCCTTCTCTCTTAGTCCTTTCTTATTCATTCTGCATATAGCTTTTTTTTTTTTTTAAACCCTTACCTTCTGTCTTGGAGCCAATATTGGCTCCAAGACAGAAGAGTGGTAAGGACTAGGCAATGGGGGTTAAGTGACTTGCCCAGGGTCACACAGCTGGGATGTGGCTGAGACCAGATTTGAACCCAGGATCTCCTGTCTCTAGGACTGGTTCTCAATCCACTGAGCTACCCAGCTGCCCCCTACATATAGCTTTTTTATTAATAATTTGTTTGCTTGTTGTCTTCCCTATTAGAGTGTGAGCTCTTTGAAGGCAGGTGTCATTTATTATCTCTTTTTTTTATCCTCAGGGCTTAACACAGCACCCAGAGCATAGTAGACACTCAGTAAATGTTTGTTGGTGGGCTGAATTATTGAAAGGAGTCCAGAAATCTAGCCAAGACCCAAGTATATCATTTTCAACTTTGTTTAATTCTAACAAGTATACAGCTTCGAGTCAGTATAATAATCTAACAAACATAGTTCCTTTAAACAGATGAAATAACATGTCAAACAGATGTAATGAGGAACTGACGAATCAAATCCTATTCCTTATGAGCGTGTGCAGTGTACTCTGCCTGACAGAATTCTTTCCTACCTGAGCTACAGAAAAGCCACTGATTAGCAGTACTAAAAGAAATTCCACAATGAAATCACAAAGGTTTTTCCCCCTGTTTAAGAAATAAAATAAAATTTCAATACTGTTGGGATTAAATAAACAAGTAAAATAAATATAAATTCTGTTAGAAGTATGATAGTCACAGGAATTTTAAATCATCAAGGGTTTTCAGTCAAAGAAGACTAATAGAAGGGCCATAGTCATGTAGGAATTTAAGCTAGCATTTTGCCCTCACAAAAAGGAACCACTGCCCAAATGGTTTGAAATAATTTATGTGCATCCCAACACACATAACTCTGAAGAAGGAAAGGTTAAGAGAAGTAAAGTAATTCAGGAGAAATGGTAAGGGTGAATTTCACAGAATGAATGAGTCAAACAATTCCCTCAGACTTTTGCTGAGGTTGGGAGTTCTAAAGGAGGAAGTGATCACCTAACTAGAAACCTGAAGATAAGAATTATGGGTGGGAAGACTTAGAAAGGTCCTAAGACTGGAAAGTTGTGATGATAAATTTGGATACATAATAAAGCGAAAATTTCAAAACAAATGATTGAGGTAATTGAGATAGAAAGCAACACTTGGGGGAGGTCAGAAGGAGAGGAATTATTCTTTACCTTATCCTCCCCTCTGTTAATTCTCATTTGAATGGGAAACCAGGAAAATTTAAGGCTGAAAAAAAATGGTCTAATTCAGAACTTCAGCCCCAAGAAATCTTCCTGGGTTGCTGAAAGTATAATTTATAAGATATTTTTAAAAGGTGAAGTTTATCTTGTCAACTAGAAATCTGGAGAACCCAAGTCTGCCCCTGTTTCCTAAGAATTCACCTGGAAGGAAATCTCAGACTCACCAGTTTCAATAGACCTTAAAGTACTTGATAATCCCAGTTTAGATGGGGATAGCAGACCTAAGCAAATGCTAAGTA
Source organism: Monodelphis domestica (assembly GCF_027887165.1). Lineage (NCBI taxonomy): Eukaryota > Metazoa > Chordata > Mammalia > Didelphimorphia > Didelphidae > Monodelphis > Monodelphis domestica. The sequence goes on from NC_077232.1 coordinate 256,976,184, forward strand.
CCCTTTTATTCTTGGAAGTTTCCCCTGTTGAATCAGATCCCTTCCCCAAAAGACCAAACCTGCGCAGCAACTATTCTTTTAGTATCTATTGTAAGTAGACCATTCCCTGATACCCTAGTCTCTGGCTATGGTTTCCTACCCAAGCCTTTTTGCATCCTGTCAGTATAGTTTGGACCTCTCATTTCCTTGTAGCCATGGTAATGTCAATCAATCATAATTCACTATCCTTGAGTCCCCAAATGGTATATAAGTACCCTAAATTCTATTGTTCTTCTGAGAATCATCTATTGCAGGGATGCTCTCAGGGATGTTGTTGCCAAAGTGCCAGAGCCTTTGGCTCTGTGGTTTTTAGGCATTTGACTCTGTAGTGGCCCTAAATATTGAACACTATCTCTTTCCTGATTAAAGACTTGGCTTTTCTGATTACTTTAGTAGTTCTGTGTTTTCCCCAAGTTAACGAACTACTGGGCACTAAGAAGGAAATATAAGGATTTTCTAGACTCAAAAGTGGATAGACAGTCATGCTACTCTTGTTGAGAAGAAATTTGGGATTAAAAATATACCTATAACTGACAAGGACTATTTTAGCTCATTGGCAGTTTAGTGTTATATAAATTTACCTAATTCAGGTCCTTAACTAAGTTGTTGTTTTTATGAAGTCTTTTAGCAGTCTAGAGTACTGTGACATTTTAAATGTGTAAAATAAAACACTGAGAATTACAAAAAGAAACCAGTGGTATTGAAATGCTGTTTATATATATATATATATATATACATATATATATATATATATATATATTTCCTCAGGTATTCTAGCCTCTGACTAGGTCTTCTAGCCTCAGAATACCTGAGGTGGGGAATATATATATATATATATATATATATATATATATATATTTTATATATATATATATATACCTGTTGTCAACATGGAAACTAGGAATCCCAAACTTGTGGCCTAGTGGGATCTGATGAACCCCAAGTTTCAGGATTAGTTTATAGGCTGGAGACCCCAAAGTTTGTACTTATTCCCTGTTCCCATGAGAATCTACCCTGAAGGGAATCCCAGGCTAGCAGTTTCAGACTGGGCAAGGGACCATCAGGGGACTGACAATCCTAGTTGGGTGAAACTAAGCATATGCTAAGGATCCTCTTATTTTAGGGAGTTTCTGCTATTGTATCAGACCCTTTCCCAAAGTGATCCACACCTGGACAGGAACCATCCTTTAGTATTGATTGTAAGCAGCCCTTTCTCTTACACCCTAGCCTCCTGCTATGATTCCTTTCCCAAGCCTGATTGCATCCTGCCAATGTGGTTTGAACACTCCCATTTCCTTTGTAGCTATAGTGATGTCAATCATCTTTCCCTGCCCCTGGATTCCCCAAATGGTACATAGGTTCCCCAAATTCTTTTGTTCCCTGGAGTCCATCTAGCATTGTGGCTCTCCCAAGGGTCAGGGATCAGAGTGGCCAGAGTTTAATCCTTAGACTCTGTGCAGTCCTGTGTGGTACGCCGCTCTTTGTCAAGACCTACTAGCTCTGAACCCCTTTTGCCCTTGATTAAAGAGTGATTCTGACTATTTAATAGTTCTGTGTTTTTTCCCAGTCAACACTGTTTTAAAAAAATAGCTCAAAAACTACAGGTTTAGGAACCTGGGTCTAATGGGAAGGGAATCCTGTTTTGAAGAGGAAATATCTATTATGGCCAAGATCTCTGATGTCTGAGATCTGATAGACCCTCCAAGTTGCTAAAGGCTTTTATTTACGCAGCTGACTGGGTGTGAAAAGTCTGTCTTTCTAAAGGAGCTATAGTTCAAACCTCTGGGCTTTAAAGTACAAAAGAGATGGCAGAACTCTTTCTTCTTTTTGTGGGAAAAAGGTTGATGCTCGGTCGGCATCAACCATGAGACCAGAAATAAACGAGGATAGGTATCAGTGAGAAATTCCGTTTGGCAAAGACCAAGTGAGATGAGTGGAGAACAGTTTCAGTGTGATCAGAAGGATATTGTCACTAGAACGTCACTAAAACCTTGGAGGTATAAGTTGCCACTCTGTATGTATTCCTTCACCATATATTTTCCATATGTGTTGTCCTTCTGTATGTTTTCTTCTCATGCACTTCTATGTGCTAGCCTTGTCCTAGCTTTTCTTTGTTAACCTGGAAAAACATGGAACCACCAAAGCAAATTGCAAAGAATATGTCTTTAATCAGGACAAGGGAATCAATGCTCTTATAGCCACCACACAGAGTCACATGTACACACAGTAAAACCACACCAACCTAAGTCTGAGACTCTGGAAACAATATCTCTGGGAAAATATATTACAAATGGAATTTTCCATCATGGGTGTTTCCTTTGAACTTGGGGTCTTCTATACCCTTTGGGGAGTATAGGAAAGGAAGGACAAGTGTTTGGCTTTCAGGAAGGCTAGGGAAAGAGGAGTCTAGTCAGAGGCTAGAATACCTGAGGAAATATAATTAAAAAATAAACAATTGACCATTTATATAGGGCAGTGATGGAGAACCTTTAAGATACCGAGTGCCCAAACTGTAATCCTCACACCACATGTGTGCCTCTCACCCCTCACCCCAGACAGGGAAGGGAGGAAGTACAGATTGACTCTAGATATTTGCTCATCACAGCAGACATTCAATAATTTTGACCTAATTGAAATGTTCTGTTTGGTCCTTAGAAATTTTTTGATACTGGTGTTTTGAACAATATTAAAACTAACCTCTTTAGTTAGCTTTTAACAATATCTTATTACTTCTATTAAATTCCCATCCTGAGTAAAAATAGAAGTTATACTTGCTAAGAAAATAGTTTGCCTAACAATACCAAAGTAGTTGCATGGTAAAAGCAACATGAAAAAAAAATAGATACAAACTAAATTAAACTATAGAAATATAAAAGTAAAATTTACATCACAGGTTTAACAAGGTTAAACCTGGAAATAACTCTGCTTACCATTTGTGGAAAGGAATTAAATACCAGCTAATACTAAATAAAATTCTAATTAAGTATATTATTATAAAACCCAAAGCAATATTAAGAATGCTTAAATGACAATTTCAGTTTCAAAACAATTTTAAAATGAAAATGAAAAAATTATCAAAATTAAAATTAAATTAAAAAGTTAAAATACTTCTCACTTCCATTAAATTCAATATTCTCATTTCCCCTTTTTGAATAATGAAATGCTTTAAAAAGATCTTTTTAAAATCACTTTAAATGCTTATTTAACAATCATAACCATGCTCAAATGGATTTGACATTTCACTCATATTAACTATTATTTTAATATTTATTTCAGATTACTTTAACTCTTTTGTACTTTCAGGATGTGCTTTCTCTCTCTCTCTCTCTCTCTCTCTCTCTCTCTCTCTCTATATATATATATATATATATATATATATATATATATATGTGTGTGTGTGTGTGTGTGTGTGTGTGTGTGTGTATGTATGTATGTATGTGTTAAATAATAACAAATTAAAACATCACATCCCAGTAAATAGATTTCTGTCTGGGTAACAAGATCATAGGTCGTTCTTTCCTACTCATAGCTAAAACTCAGTATTCATCTCCTTGATTGTTTGAACATATCTATATCTTATATTAATACATATTTCATCATTAGCCTATTTGGGACAGGAGAAAAGACAGACATAACTAAAATAAGAGAGAAGTGCTCCCCTAATTTGGAATATTAATGGCAGGTATTAATTGGCCATGATGCACAGTCATGTATAGGACCTGCCAGGTATAAATTGAAGTTACTTTCTAGAAACTCCAAGTACCTTTTCAGCTTTCCTATGATACAGAATTATAATTATAGTTACCAGAAGACTCCCACTGGACTGTGTCAACCTTGAAAAACACAGAACTACTGAAGTAATTAGAAAGAACATATCTTTAATCAGGACAAGGAAGACAATGTTCATATTTGGCCTCTACACAGAGTCAACTGCTAGAAAAAAGATAGAACCAAAGCTTTGGAACTTTGGGAATAATGTCTTGGTGGGGCAGACCTGCCAAAGGAGATTTTGGGGGGGAGCAAAAGAACTTGGGGGTCTTATATACCTTTGGGGGAATAAAGGTCAGGAAGCATACATGGACTGGTTATAAGCAGTCTTGGAAAAGAGACTGTAACCTGAGGCTGGGATACACAATGGGAGAACTAAAACAAAAGGGTTCTTAAGATTTGATTATATCTACTAATTCAATCTAAGATGAAATCTTTGGGTACTTTAAGGTTTCTTGTTCAGTATAAGACAAGGTCTGTCTGGGACTTCCCTTAACTTAGGTTCCCAAGACTTCTCTTAACTCAGGTTCCCAAGGGACAAAGGTAAACTTGGGGGTTCCATAAACACAGCTGAAAATTCCTTGCCTCACCAATTTTTTTCCATAGAATTTCTTTGAATTAAATTCTTATAGAATTTAGCCTCCAATGGCAGTTCTCTACAATCATGTTTAGGGTTGAATATAAATAGTTATTAACAGTTATATCCATAAAAATTTTCAGGCTTCACTGTTGCTTCTTAAATTCTCCTGAAATCACTTTGAGAAATAATTACATTATACAATTCTACATAGATACTGAAAATATAAGTTATGCAAAATTAGAAAAGCACTATGAAAAGTTTGTTGAAAATATTCAAATGAACAGATTTAAAATTAATCTTCATAATAATGTAAAATACAACTGAGTTGAAATGTTCTTACTCTAGTTAGATGAGAGTGTTATGGGAGAGCTTTGAGGTAAATAGGGACAGGTTCACTTTGCAAGAATGCAAGACTCCAAAACAGCTTAAAAATGAGAAGATAAATTTATTAATTAGGAAGCAATGTTGAATGACTGGGAGACAGTGTGTAGGTGGAATACTGCCTCCATGAAGAGAGGGAGTCTGGGATTTTTGTACCTCTTTGACAATAGGGGTTACAGGATAAGAAAGGGTGGATGGGGTGAATCAGAAATGAATTAATTCTTTGGATTGGAGGCTATAAGGGATAACCTGTGAAATTCAAGAGATGTTTGCATTAGGTACCACCCATTGCCTATCAAGGTGGAACTTGGAGGTGCATATCTATGTTAATTGAGGATCTAGGGGAAAGCCTAAGGAAGATATTGCTTTGGGAGGGCATAAAGGAATTTCCTATGTCTGTTTTGACCTGGAATACTTATAGAGTTTGGGGTGTCTAGGAGGGTACCCCATATCATTATCTTCTCTTTAAATTCTAGGGGAGAGAAGGGCAATGGTCCAGGATATATAGTTTCTTCAAAGCTGTTAATGGGTGTAGAGATGTCCCTGAGATGCGGAGAGGGAGGGAGAAGGGCTGTGGGCACAGGGATCCTCAGGGCATGTCTTCAGAGAATGCCTGGGTCCTAGTAGCTGGGGACCTGAAGACTTGGAAATCTGAAGGATGTGTATAATTTGCAGATAGAATACAAGAGGGGGGTCAGTCCCTAAAGCAAAAGGGTAGAAGTCAGGGCTGGGGCAAAAACTGGAGCTACAGATATAAATAGAAAAAATTAGTACAAAAGCAATTGATAATATTGATTAAATATTAGCATTTGGGTAGCTAATCCCACAGCTAACAAATCCAGTCTTCTGACAGGAATGGGACCCCTTAGGAAATTTCATTCATAAGTTGCTTGCAGAGATGTTTTGTGATGTTTCTGCTAAAAAATCCTTTTGAAAAGTCCAGCTTCCAGCTTCTTTGATAAGAAACAATGATTTTACAGGTAGGTTTATCTCTCCCAGGTTCTGGAGGAAATCCAGAAGTCTCTGGGTCATATCTCTAAGTCCAAAATCCAAACTTCAATTGTGGTAAATTAAGGCTGCAAATAGAGGTTATTGATTTTTTAACAAGACCCCACTTACTTCTTAAAGTATGTTTCCTAGCACTTGTCAGATTCTAATCTTCACTTTATGTCTTTATTCAGTGGTTTGGGACATGAATTCATATTTTCATTTTTTAATTTGCATTATGTGCTGATTATGGGAAAAAGGAAAAAGTAGGGAAACATTATACTGTCCATGCTGGCTAAGAGGACACACTCTGACTTCATGTAGAGTGCCAAGATGTTAATGCCTCATGCCATAACATAAGTATCATCATCCTTACTTAAATTGGTAGGGTCCCATATGAGTTTAGTCTAGGACTACCTTTCCAACATAGGATTTTCACTTTTATCCTCTGAGTATTTCCTCATTCTCTCTTGAAATGGTAGATCAGTCATCAGAAAGTTATTCCTGAATTCCAAACTCAAAATAGCATTTGTTGAGATCCCAACAACTTTTTCCTCAAATGGCAAATTCTCCTCATTAACAGTTCAGAGAAGTTCAATTTCTCAGTAATCTTATTCCACTATCTTAAAATCCTGACACCAAACAAGTCTTTTGTACTACAAGGCTGATCACTTGCTCACTCTAAAGATTTCTTAAAACCTTACAAGTTTACATTTTTAAAAGTTTTTTTTTTTCCTGTACAGTACATACCAAATCTATAATATTATTGACATGGGCACTGTACCCCCAGAAACTCAGAAACTATTATCAGGGAAACTCCCTTGCCCTTGCATCCTTGTGACTCTGAACTTAGAAACACCCAATGACCCCCCTAGGGTCCTGAGATGTTTATCCTCCTTGATTGTCCTATAGATTTAAGATGGACAAAGAGATGAATCTTTATTACTTCAGGCAGACCCCAGTCAGATGACCACCCCATCCCACCAAATGCCTGAGGGACTAATATTCTAGGTCACATCCACACTAGGACATAGCATCTAAAGAGTATAAAACCCCCAGAACCGATGTCGTCTGGGGGGCAGCTTTTCCATCCATGCTGTCCCCATGGAGGGACAGCCTTTCCATTCATGCTGTCCTCCCAGGAACTGCTCCCCATCTTGCTATCCCACCTTGCTATCCTCCTGGACATTCTCAACATTACTTTCTAAATCAATAAATTTCTCTTTTTGTTTTTAAGCTAACTTTTGGAGTTTTGAATTCTTGCAAAAGGTATCCTTCCCAAACCCCAGGGGTACCCTCTGGACCCCATAACATTATTATTTTTTCCACAAACTCTCATTACTTTACAATTGCTCTTCACCAAAAAGATTTTATTTCATGCTCTTTTGGTTCATTTACTTTTCTGAGCATGATCAGGGTCTTGGACCCTCTTTTATTTCACAAAAGTTCTCTCTCTTGTAGTGAAAAAAGGAGATTCTTATACCTTATAGCAATAGGATCCAATGCCTAGATATTCAAATTCCTTTTCCTTTTCCTTAAGCCAGGAAAAGGATTAATGACTGTAGATATTTTATGATAGCTTCATATCCCAGCTGTCAGCAGTACTGGGAAATGAGGAAAATACTCTTGGTGCTCTCCTTTTTTCTTCAAACTCTCTTCCTAAAGCAGAATACAACTTTCCTTTTGTCGTCACAATTCTCCATACTTAAACTTCCAAATTCACTATGATTAAAATCTCTTTTTCTTTCATATTTGAACCCAGCATTCCTTTCACCTTCTTAGACTTTACTTTTTACCACCACAATTCAAATAAACTCTATTGCAATAGGTATAATTAAAATTGCTAATCAATAACAAAAGAGAATCTTGATTTAAAAGAATTGTATCATTTGAACACTCTTAGCACACCACTTATCCAATTCATGTCAGTCATTAATTTTAGTGTATGGGAAAATTTGGTAAACTGAGTTAACCACGTTGGATTGAACAAAATCTATGGTACAGGCAGGTTGCACCAAGCATATGTGCTTACATTCAAGTAATGAAATCATTCTTATTTTGGAAATAAATGAGTAGTAATTCACATAACACAGTCATTTTTCATAATGCATTTAAAAGTACATGTTCTGTTTTAAATTGACAGATTTGAAAGTTTTTTCTTTCCCTATGTTCATAACTTGTAAGAACTTCCTAGATCACACAAATTCTTAGAGAGTCAATTCTTAAAAACCTTTCTGCAATACTGAATGATGACTTTTTCATACAGACTAAATTTTCACTGAGTCCATAGTTTAAAATTAGAATGTTAGCTTTCAAAACCCACATGTATATATTTTCTAACTTTGAAATGAGCAACAGTTAGGAAGAATATAGTTAAGAGAGAGAAAATATCTCATTTTGTTCAAAATCTACATTCCTCCTCCCTGGCCAGCAGAAGATGAAGAGAGATTTGAACAAATCTTTTTTTTTTCTTTCAATTTCTGATAAATATGTTGCTTTTTAATTCTGTTCTGCCTTGCTTGATTTCCAAGTTCCCTATATCTGTCTTGGTCTGGATTTTGGGCAGGAACTGCCCAGAAAGATCCAAGCAGAGAATAGGGTTCAGACAGTTGTAAGTCTAGTGAGGGGGCAAAGAAACAGGTCAGAGTGATGTCTTCATAAGGCACCTACAGCTGTAACTACAGGCTCTGGCTTAGGGATATTAAAAATCTAAAACGTAAGGGCCTTCTGTCCATATGCCCTCTTCCCTGCAAAATACATCCAATTGCCACATGGTATTAGAATTTAGGGTGCCATCAAAAAGCCAATTTTCTTTTCCAGGATGTTGCTCAGCTATTCAACATGAAAAAACAAAACAATACAAAACTAAACAAAATTTGAAATCTTATTCAGGTTGTCTAGGCCTGATCCCATCTCAACAGGATGACCTGTGAAAATGCATTTCCCTCTGTCTTCCCAACAAAAATGTGTGATGGGTCAATTTGTGATAGGGGTGGCTAGTTCCTATGGAGAAATATTCTGGGACATAGAGTCTAACCACAGGTTCGGCTGCCCCTCAGATCCTTGAAGCTTCCCCAGATAGGAGGGAGATAGCCCAATGCAGACACCACCCAAGGGTTGGGTGGTACAAGCTATCTAGTCCTTATTTTTCCAGTTGTCAAATATGCCCCCCAAAGGGGAATCTCTGCCTCTGTTCCATGATTTTAGATAAGGAATAGCCAAGTTCCTTAACTTGGGATGCCAACCTTCCATCCAGGAAGATGCCTGACATGTAGTCTCTCAGATCAGACCAATTTCTGATTCTGAGGTTTCCCTATATCAGAATGTCTCCCAATTATTCAAGGGAAACAATCTGAATGTGGAGTCTGACCCCAGGCTCAGCAGCCAGACCAACTCCTGGGGCTTCCAGATGGAAGAAAGAAAGCTAATGAAGAAAAATCCATAAAGGGTGTTTTCAGAAGCCACAAGGGCCTTGTCCTACCCAGAAGTGGTGTTCTTATGAATCTTGGGTAGAGAAACAGGCTTCTCAGGATTCTTGGGTTTAGGCATCAAAATGTTATGGGAAAGCTTTGAGGTGAAACCCTAGTTTGGGGACAGGTTCATTTTGCAAGAATGCAAAACTTGGCTTAAAAATAAAAAGATAAATTTATTAATTTGGAAGCAATGTTGAATGAATGAGAGCTGCCTCCAAGAGGAAATGGGGTCTGGGGGGTTTTATCCCCCTTTGACAATAGGGGTTACAAGATAAGAAAAGGGGGATGGGGTGAATCAGGAATGAGGTAATTTATTGGGTTGGCAGCTAAAAGGGATAATCAGTAGAATTCAAGGGATGTTTGGATTAGGTACCACTCAATGTGTATCAGAGTAGAACTGGGATATATCCCAGTTCCACCCTGAATATATATATATATATATATATATATATATATATATAAAATTGAAGATCAAGGGAAAATCCAAGGGGGATGTTCCTTTCAGGGAGGAGAAAGGAATTTCCTGTCTGTTTTGACCTGAAACACTTCTGGAGTTTGGGGTGCCTAAGAGGGAGCCTGTATCCCCATATCAAGAGGACAAGCTTTTTGCTAGTCTTAAAAGGGATCTTGCTCAGGGTATGAACCACTAGAATTTCCAGAGGGATTAAAAATGTCAGATTCTGTATCTGGTTCAGGGGAAAACCTAAAAGGCAATGAAAGAGAGAACAAAAAGGAAACAGCCCAGTTCAGTAGTCCTTGGAAACTTGAGGAAGACCTTCCCATTTGGCAGTAGTGTTCCTTGTGCATATATTTTGGATAAATCTTCAGGTTTAGGCCATAGGTTAATGTGGTCTAAGTTTTGGATCCCTAGTAAATGATTGAGGTAACAGGGCTCCAGAGATCCTGAAATAATTCTCTCTAATAGAACAAAAATAATATCAACAAGAAATCTAACAAAATTAATCTTAATACATTTTAATATTTTTAACCATACTTGCGGACTGGGGTGGTAGATGCAGGATTTCATTGGGGAATTCTGAAGGGCAAAAATTCTTTCCAACAACAGCCTGTATAGTGGCTTCTTCCATGAGGGAAAAATAATACTCCAAGGTGGAGGCTGAATAAAATCAATCTGACATGAAGAGGAGGAATCCACCACAAAAAAAGGGCAATTATCAGGGTTTAATCATCTTTAAAAACAAAATATATATATATGTATATATACATATATATATATATATATTCTATGTAATTGTTGCACTATGGAAATTTACATTAAAAACTCCAAAATTTAGGGTACAAGGTGTAGCCTTTTCTTCTGAGAAAATCAGAATCTGTACGGATTATAAAAGAAAAGCTTAAAACTACCTTTAAATCAGAATAAAGTATTTAAATTGCAATGGCTGTCCATCCCCATTTCATGCCTTTTTATTCCACTCTCACCACCAGTGGCTCCAAGAAAAGATTGTGTTTGAATCAGCTACTCCCCAAATATCTCTCTTTTTGTCTAAGGTAGAAGCCAGTTTCCAAGGAGCACTTTGATTGTTCAATTAAAATGCTCAGGTTCTTTTACTATTAATCACAAAGTATTTTCCCAAATGTTACTTGTCCATTTTCAATAACCAATCACAAAAGCCATATGTTCTCTAGAAACAAAAAAACAATAGCTTAAAAATTATAACATTCAAATAAAAAGAGTTAATACCTAGAATAAAATGTATCTCATTACTGGTTTCATAAAAAAAATTAACTCCTGTTAATATACAATATTTTACATGTTCACTATGCCAAAATTGTAAAGGAAAACACTATAATATAATTTCATGAGTCCTGGACCTTTCCATTTGCTCCTGATAGAGGTTCTGATACCCAGATCATGAGTTCTCATATTTTCAACTTTTTGGGGGAATCAACAGTTGATACAACTTCAAACATTATTGCCTGACATTTAAACTTCAAGTATTTAAAGTTATTATAGAGAATGCTTAATTTAAGAAATATTTTAGAAATACAATTTAGACAAAATCCAGAACTAATTCAGAACTTAAGTTCTCAAGCTTCTATGAGAAGCTTTTTCCCAAAAATTTTGTAACCATTATGCACACACACACACACACACATACATATATATATAGAGAGAGAGATACATAGATAGATACACAGATAGATAAATTTATATCATAGCATTTCATGCCATGAGGAATTTTTCTCCATTTTAATTGGACCAAAGCAGTTACCCAAATTTATATTAAACATCTTGGATTTAATAACCTAGACTCCAACACTCCAAAATTGTAGAAAATAATGAAATTGACAACCTTGTCTCATGAAACCACTCATTTACCCATGTCACATGGGAACTGACCTTCAAGAAACTCCTAGACTGACTCTTTGTCCCAGTCAGAACAAGAGCCATTAAGCACCCATAAAGCACCCTACATCAAAGAAGGGGATGTAGTCAGGTCTTAAGTATCCTTTTTTGGTTTCTTACTTTCTCTTTTTTTATTTAAGCCTCTCCCAGATACCTTAGCAAAATCTCATCTCTCCTATCATACTCTTACTTCAACCCTCTCAACAAAGACATCTGCCTTACTTTACTAAAAATAAACTGAGGCCACTTCTTTCCTACCCCCCCACACCTCAGTTTCCTCTGACATCTTCTCTCACTATTTTCCACTATACCTGAGATTGATGTTGAAATAGCTCTTTTGGTGAAGGCCTGCCTCTTAATGTATGCCCTTGATCTCATCCTCTTCTGTCTTTTCCAACAAATTGCTCCTACCATCATCTCCATTCTTCCTCAAGTCTCAAGTCTCTCCAGTCCAATCTATCCTCCACACAGCTGCCAGAGTAGTTTTCATAAAGTTTAGGTTTATCTATATCACACCCCTTTTTCTCCCAGAAAATTTCTCATTTTCTGGTTTCTTATTAGTTACAGGATCAAATATAACACAGTTTATTTGACTTTTAACACTCTTTACCCCTTTCCTACATTTCCAATTCCCTTACATTCTACTCCTCTCCATTAAACCTAAGTTAAAACAATATTGGCCTACTTGATGTTCTTCAAACATGAAGTTCAAACTATTTTTCATGTGTTTGCATTGACTATTCCCAATTTTAGTATTATTTTCATCCCATTTCCAGCCTTCAAGTCTTAGAATACTTTAATTTCTTTCAGATAGCTCAAAGAACAGTACAAGAATTATAGGAGACCACCACCATGCATGGCCAATATTACTGACTTGTTGATATACCAGCTCTATAATGTGGCCATTCAATTGCCTATATCATATTCTGGAAAATATTCATTTTCCAGTAGTGTGGGACAGGATTACAGCCAGTGGACCCTACCACTGGAAAAAAGTTCACAAAAATGGATCTCAGAAGCCAAAGCAGAAGACAAGAGTTTATTCTTTCATGAAAAGGACAATCCCCAGCTTCACATGCCGAAGGAATGTCAAAATATTGAGTCCAAAGATTCAATTTATGGGGTCTCAAATCAAAAAAACTCCCCCTCCTTATCTACCTCATTTTGTTCTGGTCAGACTTTGTCATCTTTGTCATTTTTAAAAGATAAGTGAATTACTGAGTTGTAGATTACTTGAAAAGATAAGTAAATCACTGGGTTGTACAAGATAACCAGAGTTAGACATCTAGTTAAAAGATGAGTGATTTACTGGGTTGTAGATTATAAGATTTGATGGATTGTGAGCTATTCCACCTTTCAAAGCCTTTGAAATATAAAAGACCAAGGTTTTTGTTTTTAAAGGGGTGGGGGGATATTCTAAAAGGAAGCATAAGTACTAATTTCTATCTAAGTAATTATCACTTCTTATGAGAAAGACAGATTTTATCCCATTCAAGTTGTATCTCCTTTGGGAGGGTTAATTTAGTTAAAAGTTATATGTACTGGCAACTTTGAAAAACACTGAACAACTAAAGTAGTTAGAAAAAACAAATCTTTAATTAGGACAAGGAAGACAATGATCCACCACACAGGATCAAGCACTAGATACCACACAAAGACAAATTTCTGGGACTCTGGGAAGAATGTCTCTGGGAAAATGCACCCTGAAAGGTGATTTTCCAAATAGCTGAAGAACTTGGAGTCTTATATACCTTTTAGGGAATATAGAACAGGAAGGTTCAATTGATAAACTTTACAATGGACACAATGGAAGGAAGACTATCTGGGAGAGGCTACAATGGATAAAAGGCAAAAATGATTTCTAGCCAAGGACTGGACTACCTGGGAGAGGTCTCTGATTCAATAAAAGAAACTTCTAAAACAAAAGGGTACTTAAGATTTCATTATATCTACTAATTCTATCTAAGTTGGGATCATTGAGTACTTTAAGGTTTATTGTTTAGTCTAAGGGACTTCCAGTAAGGCATATTTCCAAGAGACAGAGGGAAAGTTGGTGGGTTCCATTAGCAAAGTTGGCATTACAAAACATAGAAAGTCAGTGAATAAGTGAGGGCATACTGTCAGCTCCAAGGACTTTCCCCCACTTTTTAGAAGATCCCTTTGCATGACACTCAGGATATATGACCTTCACACTGGAAATCACTGACTTGTATTTTTACCATAGCATCCTCATTGATTTTCTTATCTCAGCTTTCCTCACACACACCCCATTCCTTTTCCAATTCACTCATGTAAAAATAAAAATTAAATCTCATTAATAAAATATTATAATTTTAAGATATTTATTAATGATCATTAGAAATCAAGGAATAAAGAGGATACAAAATAAAGATCATGTGCCAATGGCTGATTAGCCATTTCCAAATCCCCACTCACCATCGCCATGCCCCCTGACAGCCACAAAAGAGGTGGGACCCTTCATGTCCTTGCCTAATATCCTCTGTCTATAGGAAGTATGCAATGATAGGCAGTCAGTGGGCTCCTAGGAAATGCAGTTCTTTTTTAGAGTAACAGATTTTCAATTATACTCTCAATTAAGGCCATCAAAATTATATTTCTAAGGTATAAGTCATTCTGCAACGGAAAACAACAACAAAAACAAAACAAAATCCATTATAGAGCTCCTTGATACATCTGAGATAAAGGATAATCTCCACTGGTTGTCAATTAAAAGTTTTTCATACTCTGAATATAGTCTTCTTTTCTAGACTTGCTACATATATTCTCCCTTGTCCAATCTATATTTTAGCCAAAATGGACTCTGGGCTTTTCTTTATATATGACATTCTTTTTTCTTGCATCTGGGCCTTTACATAGATTTTCTCCATTGCTGGGAAAACGTTCTTTCCTCATTTTTGCCTTCTTGAAAGTTCAATTCAAATTTACCTCTGCATTTAAAGCCTTTAAATTGTTTCTTACCTCCCTACCTAAATCCCACCTCTGACACACCCTGGATAAGGGATACTGAGGAAGTCACTTAACTTCTTACAACCTTGTTTTATTAAAGCCTCAAGCACTCCTGTACCATCCCAAGTAGAATTAGGAGGGTTGTTCTGGACTGAACTTTCAAGTACCCATTGATTTTAGTCCATATAGGATTAGCAGATATAATTTAATCTTAAATGCCCTTTAGTTTTAGAAGTTTCTCTCATTGTATCTAGGTCTCCCCAGGTAGTCTAGTCCCTGACTAGAATTCTCTTTCCCTAGCCTCCAAGTAGCCAATTAGTTTTCCTTCCTTTCCTATTCTCCTTAAAGTATATATAAATTCTTCAGTTTAATGGAAATTTCCATGATGGAGTTTCCCATTTGTGGTGCATTTTCTCAGAGACATTGTTCCCACAGTCTCAGAGTTTAGGTTGGTGAGATGCTTTTGTGGGTGCATATGATTCTGTGGGGAGACCATAAGAGTATTGTCTCCCTTGTCATGGTTAAAGACTTGGTCTTTGTAATTGTTTTGGTGGTTTTGTGTTTTTTTAAGTTTGACTCTTGTTAGTAGTCTAAGAAACTCTCTAAGACATGAATTGCAGAGGAGATGCCTACTTGTATTCATCTAATATTTCCCAATAACAATGCAATCACTAGTCCACTTCCTTTGCCAAGATTTTTAAAAAGTTATATGTTTACATGTTTATAATCTTTTTTATATACATCCCACATGTAGACATAAAATGTTAGAAAAGGGCAAGATTTTTTTCTTGTATCCCTAAATTTGTCACAATGTTTGGTACATAGTGGTGCTTTTAGTAAGATATGGTTACTATGTGTTTCTTGAAAAAAAAACACCGTATTTTAAAATATTGACATGTTAAAAATATTAATTTCAGTTTGATTAATAATAGCAAACAACTGGAAATAATCCATGTGCCTCACAATTAGAGATTTGATTAACTATTTGTGGTGTACAGATATAACCATAAATAAAAATGAATATTTCAAAATATCTGAAGCCATATAGTTTGAAGGAAAAAGAATCAGAATAATATGCACACCAATGTCTATGTAAGAAGGAATCATAGCTAAAAATAAAATATCCAAAGGATAAAGATCACAATAGTCAGATAGAACAGAACATCTTTGTATTCTTTAAAAATCAATTGTATATCTTAAACATATTGTAATTACAGTAGTATATATTGTCATGTAAGGTCCTTTTTTTTCTATTTTTTGAAGCATTATTAATTTAGGAACAAAATACAATCAAGAAAAGAAAGATAACTGAGAAGTTTGTGTAACAGTATCCTTGACATTCCTTTGTATTTTCTAGTTCTTTGGACTTTCATTTTGACTTCAAAACTAAGTTTAACAACAATGAATTCAAAAGTCTCTGATATGCAAGAAATTAATATATCAGGTTTAGTATCTATACTGATTCTCTTACAACTCCTAGCTCCACTATATTGATCCCTGAATGCTTTGGAATATAATATAAATTATGGAGCACCTGATCTTTTCTTCTATGTGTATTCTGCTTTCAATACTGTAAGAATGGGAAGAACTTCATGTATTTGTAGGTGCTGAGATTAAGTAATTTTTGTACCCCCTATAACCTCGAGACAAGGATTCAGAGGCTAGTAGACATTTATAAATATATTTTTTCTAAGATCCCAATGAATTTTAAAACCTTCAGATTTGATTTTTTTCATAGCTAATAGTGACTTTCTTTAAACTTAGACAAAAAGTATTGCAGAACTTTCTTCTTTTTTTATCAGACCAAACATCAAATCATTTCAATAACAAAGAAATATGCTTAACTTGAAGAAAAATTAACATAGAATATGGTTACAGCAAGATTTAAGGCACAGTAAAGACAAAACAAAACTCAACAGAAATATGTACTCATATCATTCCGCAACAGTTAAATATCCTAATATGAATCCTTTATGAAAAATGATTAAATAACTTAGTAGGAAAGCAGAATGTATTGTAAAAACAAACCAAATGCTTTGCTATGAGCATTCTTAATTGTAAACATAATCAGTGTTCAGAAATTAGAAAAAAATATTTATTGAGCATTATGTAGCATTATTTATGTAGTAACTAATGTAATTCCAAGATTTATTTTACTACTACTACTTCTGCTGCTGCTGCTATTTTAATTAAAATGATGCAATACATTGGAAAAGTTTTCTTTTGTCTTGTTGGCAGATCCATGGAAGATAAACTATTATTCAAAGGTAATCAGCCTCTTCGGAGATGCATTGGAAAAGACCAGTTTGGAAGAAAAAGAGAATTTTACAAGGGATTTGAGTACCCTGTGTATACATTTCTGTGTATTCGTGGCACCATTAATTAATGCGATGATATTTTTAAAGTGTTCATATTTTTCACATTTGTGATTTTAAGAATTTTATAATACACTAATAAGAATTTGATGAGGTAGAGCAAAATGGATTTTAGAAGGACATTTTAAAGACCACAAGCAAAATTAAATTATGCATTTTATATATTAAGATATACATGCACAATAGCCTGTTTTTATTTTTGTATTTTAGAAAAAGATTTTTACTGAACTCAAAATAAATACTTTATTCCTATAGAAAATGTATTATTCTATTTTTTGAGCTTATAAGTATAGACACTGCTACAATACCTAAAAACAGTGATAGAATTCAGCCACATGTGTAGGGGTCAGAAATTTAAGTTCCTCATTATGAGTAATTAACATCAGATTCCTTAGTGAATTCTGGTCTCAACCAACAGAGAGATGTGTCAATATACATTATCAATGGAAATTCAGTCACCCTCAACACACATGTGCCTGAAAAAGAGGCTGGAAATGTGACCATGTTAGCACATGGAGCTGGACAAGGCTCTCCTGAATTCAAGGAGCCTTTTAAGAAAAGTAGCCAAAATCCCCTCAGGGTATTCTTGGGAAATGTAAATTCACTGATTTAGAGACCTCAGCATAAACTCCTTTCTTACACTTTGTGACAGCTTAACACTATCCTTCCCTGGAGAAATGGAGAAAGAAACATAGAACTTAATGGATTATATAGTAAATAAAGTAAAGATTTTAGAGAATTAGGATTTATTCCAAGATCTGCTCATGGTTGCCACTCTGAAGAACTATAAAAGTACTTCATGACAACATTACAAAAGAGAAAAGGAAAGAGGGGAAAACACAGAAATTATTGTGTACCTACTAAGTGTAGATGCTAAATGAAAGTGGGGAGGGACACAAGCATTTGTTAAGCACTTAATATATGCTAGGTACTGTGCTAAGGGGTTTACATATATTATTTCCTTTTGACTTCACAGTAACACTTTGTGGTATCCCCATTTTACAACTAAGAAAACTGAGGTAGACAAGGTTTAAATGACTTGCCCAGGGCCACATAGATGATAAGTATAAGGTCATATTTGAACTTAGATCTTAATGACTTCAGGACCAACACTTTGGATATGAGTTTTTAAAATTAATGTGTTGGTTACATTAAAATTCTCAATTCCCTCTCTTCCCTCCCCACAGCACAGAAGTCATCAAAGAACCAAAAAAAAAATGTATATATGAATTGTGTCTTTTGTGTTTCTATTTATCATTTCTTTCTCTGGTGGTATACATTCACAATTTATTCTCTAAATATTAATTCTGTAGCTGTTTATAATGCTCTCTTGATCTACCTGTTTCATTCATCATTATTTCATATAGGTCTTTCTAAGGAGTTTTTATTTTTAATTAGTCTCCTCATCATTTCTTATGCTGCAGTAGTATTCCATCACAATCATGTATGATAATTTGATCATCCATTCCCCAATTGATAGATATAACCTTGAATACAAGTTCTTTGCCACTACAATTTTGGAACAAATAGATTCTTTTCTTGTTTCCCTTATCTTCTTGGAAAACAGTGATATTGGTGGGCTAAGGATGTATATACAGTCTTCTAACTCTCTGGGGATAATAGCAAATTACTCTCCAAAATAGTCAGATGAGTTTGCAAACCCAGCAAGCAGAATATCAGTGTCACCAGTTTTAAATGTCCCCTCCAACATTTGTCATTTTTTCTCTTTTATCATTTTAGCAAATCTGAAATGTGCGAGATATCACAGTTATTTGATTTACATTTCTCTAATCAGTAGTTACTTAGAGCATTTTTATATGCCTATATTTGGCTTTGATTTCTCCATCCAAAAACTGTCTGTTCATATCTTTTGACCATTCATATGTTGGGGAATGGCTCTTACTCTTATAAATTTGGCAAAATTTTCTCTGTATTTTAGATAGGAGATTTCTATCTGAGAAACTGCCTATAAATTACCCACATATGGACACAACTTTCTGTTTTCCAGATAATCTTGGCTAAGTTTTATTTGTACAAACACTTTTTATTTTTATGTAATCAAAATTATCCAATTTTATGTCTTGTCTATTCATAAATTCATAAATCTATCCATAGATGTGATGGGCAATGTGTTTCCTGTTCTTCTCAGTTATGATAGTTAAAAAGAATGAAATAGAAGACATGGCCCTGGGAAATATTTAGAGAAAGCCCCCCAATAAAAAAATCTATACTACTCTTCTAAGTAAATATTTCTAGTACTCCATTGGGTCTGTGATCTCATCAATGTGATTCTTCATTGTCAATCACAGCCCACTCCTGACTACCTATTCTATGTGATTCTATTCCTCTTCCTTCCATAAATTTCCTACTATGAGTCCGACCAAAACAGAGTTGTGAGGTGGGAATTCTTTTGTTCTTCAAATATCACATGAATACCAGTGGAATACATGTGCTAGCTATGGGTTATCTCTCATTCTTACTATGTGATTGAGCTATTTTTTGAACAATTCCTTCTTCATAATACTTGGCTTTTTTATTGCCCTCACAAAGTGCTCTTCTTAGACTTTTGAGTAAGCCTTAACTTCATGTCTTCTTCAGAGACTGTAGTATTCCATGACTTGTAGTCATATGCAGTCAACAATATTGTTGTTTTTTTTAAACAAACCTTTCAGGGAGAAACTTGGGTTCATTAAAATAATAGCAAAACTGTTCAATAATCCAAAGGCAGTAGTCCTTTCTCTTCCTTTTATTCAATTCCATACTCCATTTGTAATTCATATGTAGTTTCTGTTCAAGATATATATTCTGTATTCTGCTCCCTCCTATCCCGAAATATTACATAAACTGGGTATACACTTGTAATTTGTTCAACTATAGTCTTATTATTTTCCTCAATAGAATAAAAGGTCTGAGGATAGTTACTTTCTTCATTTTTGTCTTTTCAGTGCCTGATACATACTTACCTTATTTTTATGTTTGTTGAATAAATTAATATTGAAAAATGAACTCTATAAACTGTAAGATAATGATCCAAAAGTATATCATAACCTATATGAGAGGTTTCCAAAACAGTGTAGGCAAGAAAACATGCTGTTGTCCTTAAAATGGACAAGAAAAATTAGTTTTGTCATTGATATCCCACACCTCAAGTTTCTGGTTTTTCTCTAATATAATTACACTACAAATGTTTCCATTCCTACAATTATTGCTTTCTATTAGTGATCTCTCATTTAGCTATGACCAAACCACTCCACTTCCCAGTAAACTCCCTGTCATTTCTAGGATAACATACTATTTCATTTTTACTTCATCTTTTAAAATTTCTATGTTTGTGAAGTTTTACTACATAATTATCAGTACAGTAGTGCATGAATATAAATATGTACATCAAGGGTGCATTTTCAACATTTTTTTAACTCAATGGAGTATCAAGAGAGTTTGCAGACTATTTGTGTAGATAATAATTATTTTTCTTCCACTTGGTTTTTCCCCTGAGGAGAATTAGACCAAACTATTTTCAGTGATTATAGAACTTATCTAAGATGCTCTGTAGTGTTCAATTGGTTGATGCAATCAGTACAATGTCATCTATAAAAAGGAGCCCCTTGAGAAATCAGCAGCTATAAAGAATCCCTCCTTGATTTGGACTTTGTACATGATGCCCTCTATGACAGCTTTGGTGAGGTTATATCTCCCTTTTTTATGATTTATTTGATATTATTAATCAGAGTGTCATTGACCAAAGTTGTAGCTATTATTAGAGTGTGAGGGATGTTCAGAGAGACTAGTACCTCTGTTGTGATGGCTAGGTGAACCCTTTTCAGGGTTTCTTTCCTCCTTTGGTGTCTACCTGCAACACTGCTCTCACCCATGGTTCCAAGACACTGCAACATGCACAGTGACTATACCTTGGTTAATACCTTAGCAAATGGATTGAACCAGGTGAGGGTATGAAGATTTCCCCTGCCAGAAGGGGCAGATAAGAATAAGTTGTTCCAAGAGCCATGAAGGTGTTGGAAGGCGGTGCTGTTGAGCATTTAAAACTTGGTTAGATGCCAAAGAAGTCAAGGTCATCCATTGCATCCCTAGCCATCACTTATCATCTTTACTTTTGTCTTGCTATAGGATTTTGTTGATTAGAAGAAAGTGAGGATAATAATTTTGTGCAACTCTACCTCACAAATCCAAAATGCTTTAGGCAAAAGACCTATCCCTTGATCATTTATCAATTGAAGGAGGGCTCTAATTCTTGTAAGTTGGACTGAGCTCTATATATTTGATAAATGCAATCTTTACAGAAAGAAAAAAAAACTTGCTAAAAAGATTTTTTTCCAGTTTCCTGGTTTTCTTCTAATTTAAGCTACATTTGTGCAAAAACTTGTAAAATTTAATTTAATCAGAATTATTCATTTTGCCTCCCATGAATTGATATCTCATTTTTATATTTCTTATTTGGCCATGAACTTTTCCTTTATCCATAGATTAATGACTTCTTCAATATCCCACTAATTTGCTTTTGATATAATACTTTGTCTAAATCATGTATTCATTCTGAGCTTACATGGTATAAAATGTTCATCTTGCTCAGTTTCTGCAGGACTACTTTCCAGTTTACCAGGCAATTTTTGCCAAATGGTCCTCTCCTCAGTAACTGGAATCTCTGGGTTTGTAAAATACTATGTTCCTGTGCTCATTTTTTTGTTTACAGTATTATTTATTACCTATTCAATTGATCAATCAATCAATTTCTTATCCAGTACCAAATTGTTAGAGGAAGCTAGGTGGTACAGTGCATCCAATCCTGGAGGGAGGAAGACTCATTTTCCTGAGTTCAAATATGGCCTCAGATATTTACTAGCTCTGTTACCCTGGACAAATCTCTTAACCCTTTTTATTTCAGTTTTGCATCTGTAAAAATGAGCTGGAGAAGGAAATAGCAAACCATATTAGTGCCTTTGCCAAGAAAATCCCAAGTAGGTTCATGAAGACCTGAACATGACTGAACAATAATAATAACCAAATTGTTTCAATGATTATATCTTTGTAGTATAATCTGAGATCTGGTATTGCTAGGGTCCTTCCTTAAAATTTCATTTTTTCATTGATCCTCTTGATATTCTTTACTTTGTATTCCTTCAAATGAATTATGTTATGATGTCTTCTAACTCTTCTAAGTAATTCTTTATTGTACTGAATAAGTCAAATTAGGAAGTACAGTTGTTTTTATATTATTATGAACAATTAATATTTCTATCCAGTTATTTATAGTCTTCATTTGTGTGGAGTGTTTCACAATTATTTTCATAAACTTCTTTGTGACATGGTAAGTAGACTCTTAAGGATTTAATAATCTCTGTAGTAAAGATGAATGCAATTTTTCTTTCTATACCTTCCTGAAACACTTTGTTGGTGACATATAGAAATGTTATTTTTTCTTATTGCTTTAGCTAAAATTTCTGATACAGTATTGAATAATAATTAATATATTGATTTCATGTGATATCACTGCAAAGACTTCTAGTTCATCCCTACTTCAGATAATGCTTATTTTTGCTTTCATATATATACTACTTATTCTGGAAAAGCTGTTTATTCCTGTTTGTCTGTGTGCATGTTTAAATCCAGCTGTATGTTAAATGTAGATTAAATGGATGCTGTAAGTTGTCAAAAAGATTTTTCCTGCATATATTAAAATTAATCATATTATTATTGTTTTTAATTATTGATGTGATCATTTATATTTATAATTTTCCTGATATTGAATGTTTCTAGTATAAATACAATTTGAAATAGTGTACTACCATTGGGATATATCATAATCTTCTTACTAATATATGTATTTTTAAAAATTTACCTCAATAATTTTAGGAAATCTTTTTCTATAATTTCCTCTCTATGATTTGGATCTCTATTGTGTAGATATCAGAACTTCTGGAGTTATAGAAGAAATTTGGTATTATTCCTTCTTTATTTTTTTCAAGCAAATTATATTGAAATTAATTATTCATCTCATACCCTATACAATAAGGGTACTATCATTAGCAAATTTGAGGAGCATAGAATAGTCTATATGTCAAATATATGGATAAAGGCAGAGTTTATGATCAAATAAAGAGAGAGATAGCATTAGAGGACATAGAATGGATAACTTTGATTAAATTCATCTAAAAAGCACAAACAAACCAAGGAAACCAAGATTTGAAGAAATGGAGAAAGGTAGGGGGGAAAATTACAAGTATTTTTGATAGATTATTCCTCAAATAGGTAGATAATTGATTCAAACTGATAAGAATACAAAACATTGTCCAATTGATAAAAGTTCAAAGGATATGAATAGCCACTTTTCAGATGAAGAAATCAAGGCTATAATCACATGAAAAAATGCTCTAAATCACTTTTGATTATATAAATACAAATTAAAACAAACTTGAGATAGCATCTCACACCTATAAGATTGGCTATTGTGACATAAAAGGACAATAATAAATGCTGGAAGAGATGTGACAAAATTAATTGGGACTCTAATGCACTGGTAGAGTTATAAACTGATTCAACTATTCTGGAGAACAGTTTACAACTATGCTAAAGAACTAAAAATATGCATACCCTTTAACCCAGCAATACCACTACTAAGTCTCTATCCAAAAGAGACTTTAAAAAGGGGAAAGAACATGTTTGTGCAAATCTATTTATAACAGTTCTTTTTTTGTGGTGGCAAATAATTGAAAACTGAGAGGATATCCATCAGTTGGGGACCAGCTGAACAGTCTGTAGTATATTATTGTAATAGAATACTACTGTGTTATAAGAAATGATGTGAATGATGATTTAAGGGAGACATGGAAAGACTTACATTAACTGATGAAAAATTAAGTGAACAGAACCAGGAGAACTATTATACTCAATAAAAGCAATATTAGATGAAGAACACTTATGAATCACTTAATTATTCCTAGCAATACAGTAATACAAGAAAATTTTCAAAAAGATCATGATGAAAAATGCCATCTACCTCCAGAGAAAGAACTGACAGAGTCTAAATGCAGATTGAGACATACTCTATTTCTCATTTATTTTTTGACTTTTCTTTCATATGTTCAAGTTCTCTTTCACAAAAGGACTATATAGATTGCTTGCCATCTTCAGAAGGGCACAAAGGAGGCAGGAAGGATGAGAATTTGGCTCAAATTTATTGTCAATTTCCTCCTTCAACTCATTTAACTTTACCTTCAAAATTTTGCATACTGTATCATTTGGTATATATATATATATATATATATATATATATGTATGTGTGTGTGTGTGTGTATGTTTTCCTATGTATGTGTATATGTGTGTGTGTTCAGTATTGATATTACTTCGTGGTACTTTTGTATCAAAATACAGTTTCCCTAGTTGTTTCTTTTAATTAAGTTTATTTTTGTTTCTACTTTATCTGAGATCATGATTACTATATCTGCATTTATTACTTTAGCTGAAGCAGGATGCTGTTCAAGACTCTTATTTTAACTTTCTGTTTCAAATGTGTTTCTTTTAACCAATATATTATTGGATTCTTGTTTCTAATCCAATCTGTTTCCCTCTTTCATTGTATGGATATGTTCATTCTGTTCACATTCAGTTATGATTGCTAAATGTGAATATTCTAACACCCTATTCTCTTATGCTCATTCTTCTATTTTTAACCCTGACCCTCCTCAAAAATCTGTTTTGTTTCTGACCACTGCTTTCTTTAATATATCATTCCTATAAGTTGTTTAATTTTATTTAGTACTTCTTGACTTCTCACTTGGGTTTACCATTTTATGCTTCTGTTGAATTGTGTTTGGATGTCAGGTTTTCTTTTCATTTCTAGTCTTTTTATCAAGCATACTTGAAAGTACTCTATTTCATTAAATATCTTTTTCCCTCTCTGTATTAGTTATTGACAGAGCTAACAAATGACACTTGTTCCTGCTGACAATGGTAGAATAGGGATCCTGTTATTGTAAAAACTAAAGCTTGTATTGATAAGCTAAAGTTTTTTTTTTTTTTTTTGTAAACTAAAGCTGTCAGGATTAATGTAAGACTGGAAACAGTTGGATACAACCCTTATTTATTTTCTTCTATGAGAAGAGGTAGGGAGAGGAAATAGCAGGATAGAAACTAGGGGGTTAGAAATAGGATAGGAAACCTCTTAGCCTTATTCTAAAATGTCTAAATAACCCCCCAACCTCCCAACTAACTGCTTTTTTTGCAATGTCTTCTTGCCTAATTAGGCCTCCTTAAACTACTCTCACTAAACTAAAATTAAATTTTATGTTACTAACCTATGCTAGATGATGAACCTTAAATTTATATTGAATTCCT
Source organism: Monodelphis domestica (assembly GCF_027887165.1). Classification (NCBI taxonomy): domain Eukaryota; kingdom Metazoa; phylum Chordata; class Mammalia; order Didelphimorphia; family Didelphidae; genus Monodelphis; species Monodelphis domestica. Next base: position 257,001,474 of record NC_077232.1, read on the forward strand.
GAAAGTAATATATGAAAAATCAAAAGCTGCTGAAGCCAAGTCTCAGAGACTCAGACTCGGCCTGTTTCCAAGCCAGAGAGAGTGGACAGAGACCCCCCTCTGGCAGCTGCTTCTCCCTTTAGGAAGAAAGCTCTCAGTAAACACTCTTTCTCAGCTTTGCATGTGTATCTCAACTCTGAAAGTCATTGTCTCAAATAATCAATAGATCTTCTAAGTCTGAGAGAAATGATCCAACAATCTGTCCCCAAAGAAGTCAGAAAGACAAGACCCAGAACTCACAGAATTCTAACTTTTTATGACAGCAGCAAGGAGCCAGCAGCAAGATTCGTCTTCTCTGTCTCTTAAAGGAGACAGTGTGATATTAATACCTTCCTCTGATCTAAAACTTCTGCTTCTAACAAGATAAATAAAAATTTAAAATTCCTTAGAACAATCCAAAGGTATCCTGTCCTGTCCAGATATTTAGTTCATTTACTAATTTGGATGCTGGGCTTCTCCCTGCTTCTGGCCAGCACAGCTACCCTTTCCACCTGTTGTGGGTCCATTTCTGATGCTATGCTGTGCTCCTGGTCAATTCCCACTACAGAGTCCACATATCTCTCTGTCTTCTTAAGCTACCCTGGGCTAGAAAAAAGAAAGTGACTCATTTTGCTGTTTTTGTTTTTTGTTGTTGTTTGTTTGTTTTTTAATCAGAATTGCCATGTATTGGTGATTGTAGGGGAATATGTAAAGGAGCTAAGGCAAAAAGCCTAAATCCCACTCTTCTATACCCCAGAAATATTTCTTTAGAAAGGATACTTTAAGTTGATAATTTGCTCTTGAATCAATTTTCTCCTTTCTTCCTTCTGACTGTAAGGATAATTTTAAGATTGTGATCTAATCTCAATTAATTTGGTCACCAGAGAAAATCCCAAATAAAATATCCAAGTCAGTTTCAAAATTTATGGTGATTTTAATTAATATAGAAGGAAGGAATTAAGAAGATGAGAGAGAAAGAGGGTATAGGATTTCTCCCACCTGGCCTGTGCCAGGAAGAGTTCAAAGACCTCTGCCATGAGGTCTTAGAAGAAGATTAGAGGCTTTTCTAAGAGGATAGTATTTGGAAGGTAAAGGAGAAAAGAATCATCCTAAACTCTGAGAGAGCTCAGCGAAGATGCCTCGCCTGAACTAGGCTACTAAGCTTCTCCCAGGATAGTATCAAGGAAAACTCACCGCCAACTCTGGACAATAGCTGCCACCATGCCAAGATGCTGAAACACTCAGCAAACTGCTGCCAGAGCCACCTCTCTGTGGAAAGAGACTGGAGAGAGGAAGTGACATGAAATATATAGATGATTTTTACATCTCTTTCCTGCATCTCACATGTACCAAATGGTAGCTTAAGCTTGACTTAGGACAACCAACAGGTCAGTGGTTTCTGATTTGTCATTTGCTAGCACATGTCTGTCATAGGTCATCCTCCTAAATACTTAATCTTTAAGTATGGGTGTAGACATTCCTGTTTTTGTTAGACTAAGTAGAGTGGAGTAATCTAAAGTTCACACTTCTTTCTTTCTTTCTTTCCTTTTTTCTTTCTTTCCTTCACTTGCAAAGCTGACTAGCAATTCCACTGAGTTACACATGTATTATCACTCAATCTTATTTCCATATTATTCATTTTTTGTAATAATCTTTAAAAATCAATACCCCAAATCAAATACCCAAATAAACAAATGAAAAATCAAATGTTTTCCTTCAGTGTTTCTAATCCCACAATTCTTTCTCTGGATATGGATAACATTCTTTCTCAGAAGTCCCTCTGGATTATCCTGGATCATTGCATTACTGCTAGTAGAGAAGTCCATTACATTTGATTGTGCCACAGTGTATCAATCTCTGTTTACAATGTTCTCCTGGTTCTGCTCATTTCATTCTGCATCAGTTCATGGTGGTCTTTCCAGCTCATATGGAAATCAAGCAGTTTATCGTTCTTTATTGTACAGTAGTATTCCATCACCACCATATAGCACAATTTGTTCAGCCATTCCCAAATAAAGGTAAAACTCCTCATTTTCCAATTTTTTCCACCATAAAAAGCATAGTTATAAATATTTTTGTACAAACATTTTTCTATTATTATCTCTTTGGGGTACAAACCAAGTAGTGGTATTGCTGGATCAAAGAGTATGCATGTTTTTAAAGTCCTTTGGGCATAATTCCAAATTGTCTTGCAGAATGATTGAACTGATTCATAACTCCACCAGCAGTGTATTAGTGTCTCAATTTTGCCAGACCCCCTCCAAAATTTATTGTTTTCCTTTACTTTCATATTGGCCAGTCTGCTAGGTATAAGGTGGTACCTCAGAGTTGTTTTGATGTGCATTTCTCTAATTATAAGGGATTTAGAACACTTTTTAATGTGATTATTGATAGTTTTGATTTCTTCATCTGAAAACTGCCTATTCATATCCTTTGACCATTTGTCAATTGGCAAATGGCTTGATTTCTTGTACATTTAACTCTGTTTCTTATATTTAGGAAATTATACCTTTAAAAAATTTCCCAGTTTGTTGCTTCCCTTCTAATTTTGATTATTTTGGTTTTGTTTGTACAAAACTTCTTTTTAATTAAATATATTAAAATTATTCATTTTACATTTTGTAATGTTCTATATCTTTTGCCTGGTCTTAAATTCTTTCCTTTCCCATAGGTCTGAAAGGCATACTATACTCTGCTAACTAATTTATTTGTGGTTTCATTCTTTATAGTTGTCATATACCAATTTTTAATTTATTTTGGTAAAGTGTGAATTTATCTTGGTATAGGGTATTGATTTAAACCTATTTTTCCCATACTGTTTTCCAATTTTCCTAGCAGTTTTTGTCAAATATTGAGTTCTTGTTCCAAAAGCTGGGATCTTTGGGTTTATCAAACACTAGCTTACTGAGGTCATTTACCTCTAGCCTATTCCACTGATCCACTCTTCTATCATTTAGCCAGTACCATATTGTTTTCATGATCACTGTTTTATAGCACAATTTAAGATCTTGTACTGCTAGGCCCCCATGCTTCATATATTTTTTTCATTAGTTCCTTTGATATCCTTGATCTGTTTTTCCAGATGAACTTTATTATAATGTTTTCTAATTCTTTAAAAAAAGCTTTTTGGTAGTTTGATAGTTATGCCACTGAATAAGTAATAGTTTAGGAAGGATTATAATTTTTATTCATCCTACCCATGGGCAATTCATGTTTTTCCAATTGTTTAGATCTAATTTTATTTGTATGAAAAGTGTTTTGTAGTTGTGCTCATATAATTCCTGAGTTTATCTTGGCAGATAGATTCCTAAATATTTCATTTTGTTTAGAGTGATTTTAAATGGAATTTCTCTTCCTAACTCTTGCTGATTATTTTTGTTGGAAATACAGAGAAATACTGATAATTGATGTGGGTTTATTTTGTATCCTGCATCTTTGATAAATTATTCATTATTTCCTTTAGCTTTTTAGTTGATTTTCTAGGATTCTCTAAGTATACCAGCATATCATCTACAAAAAGTGATAGTTTAGTTTCCTCATTGCCTAATTTAATCCCTTCAATTTCTTTTTTTCCTCTCTAATTGCTACCTTTAACATTTCTAACACAATATTAAATAATACTGGAGATAATGGGCATCCTTGCTTCACTCTTGATCTTATTGGGAGTGTCTTTAACATCTCCATTGCAGATGATATTTGCTAATGGCTTAAAATATATACTGCTTATTATTTTCAGGAAAGATCCTTTGATTTCGATATTTTCTAATGTTTTTAACAGGAATGGGTGCTATATTTTGTTAAAGGCTTTTTCTGCATCTGTTGAGATAATCATATGATTTCTGTTAGTCTGGTTATTGATATGGTCAATTATGTGGATGGTTTTCCTAATGTTAAACCAGCCTTACATTCCTGAAACAAATCCCACCTGGCCCCTTGTGATGACTTGCTGTAGTCTCTTTGCTAGTATTTTATTTAAGATTTTTGCATCTATGTTCGTTAAGGAGATGGGTCTGTGGTTTTCCTTCTCTGTTTTTGGTCTTCCTGGCTTAGGAATCAGTAGCATACTTGGGTCATAAAAAGAATTTATTAAGACTCCTTCTTTGCTCATATTGTCAAATAGTTTCTATAGTATTGGAATTAGTTGTTCTTTGAATGTTTGATAAAATTCACTTGTGAAATCAGTTGGCTCTGTGTATTTTTTCTTAGGGAGTTCCTTGATGACTTGTTTAATTTCTTTTTCTGAGATGGGGTTATTTAAGTATTCTATTTCCTCTTTTGTTAATCTAGGCATTTTATTTTTTGTAAATATTCAATCATTTTACCTAGATTGTCATTTTTATTGCCATATAATTGGGCAAAGTAGTTCTTAATAATTTCTTAATTAGAGGTGAGCTCACCTTTTTCATTTTTGATAATGTAAATTTGATCCTCTCTTTTTTTATTAGATTTGCCAGTACCTTATTTATTTTATTTGTGTTTTTTTCAAAGTACCAGCTCCTAGTCTTATTGATTAGCTCAATACTTTATTTACTTCCAATTTTATTGTTTTCTCCTTTATTAGGATTTCCAATTTAATTTTTATCTAGGGATTTTAAATATAATCTTTTAAATATTTTTTTTAAGTTGCAATTCCAATTCATTGATCTCCTCCCTCTCTATTTTGTTGATATAGGCACTTAGGAATATCAATTTCCCCTGAGTGCTGTTTTGACTGTACCTGATAGATTTTGATATGTTGTTTCCTCATTGTCATTTTCGTCAATGAAATCAGTAATTGTTTCTATAATTTGTTTTTTGGACCACTAGTTTTGAAGTACTAGATTATTTGGTTTCCAATTAATTTTAAATTTATGTCTTCATGAACCCGTACAATTTATAATTTTTATCACATTATGATGTGAAAATTTTTCATTTATTATTTCTGATTATCAGCATTTGTTTATAATGCTTTTATGCCCAAATACATGGTCAGTCTTTGTATATGTACCATGTGGTGCTGGAAAAAAAAGGCATATTCTATTTTATCCCAGTTCAGTTTTCTCCATATATCTATAAACTCTATTTTTTCCTAATATTTCATTTACTTCCCTTACTTCTTTCTTATTTTTTTTTATTTGATTTATCTAGTTCTGATAGGGGAAGTTTGAAGTCTCCCACTAGTATGGTTTTACTATTTTCTCCTTAACCTCTTTTAGTTTTTCCCTTATAAATCTGGATGCTATACTATTTGGTGCATAAATGTTTAGTATTGATATTAATTCATTGTCTATACCACCTTTTAGTAGATGATCTAATATAGGATAATACTTGTGAGAGTCTGATTCCTACTATACACAAAATGAATCCAGTTAATGAAGGTGCAAATTATTACTATAAAAATTCTAATTCAAATGAAGGAATAAGTATATGGATCAAAAACTTTTTATATTCTCTTAGTTCATCACTTCTTTCTGGTAATAAAAGGTCCTCATTTTCTTTTTCCCCACACTTTTGTATACTCTTTCTTTTAAATTCCTTCTGAATCTCTTCTTCAAGGGTCAGAAAATTATACTCTTTCAAGTATGTCCTTCCTCTGTGTATACTTACAGGATCATAGATCTAGAGCTGGAAAGAAACACAGAGGGCATTTAACTCAATCTCTTCATTTTGTAATTTTAAAAAATGTATCCAGGGTAAATTAAATAACTTGGTCCAAGTAATACAGACAGAAAAATTGTGAGCAATATTTGAATACAGGTCTTTTGACTTTAGAATTGTACTTTTCACTTCACGATATTATTTTCTCTGGGCTAGTCTGGTAGTTTTTCACATGTTCGGCGTGTGTGTGTCTATGTGTCTGTGTGTGTGTGTGTGTGTGTGTGTGTGTGTGTGTGACTGTGATGATAAAAATAATTATCAAAATGTTTTTATGATTTTTTTTTCATTTTGCCTCTTTGTCATCCTTACAGGTTTATTCATAAATACCCTATGGATGACTTTGACTTTTATGTCAAATTTTCTTTCAATTATTTTCCCTCATTTGATACTCATTGCTTAATGAGGCAGTATTGCTTCTAATCTTCCACTGTATTTGTCCATACAATTTTAGAAGTTAATTGGTATTTGTGGAATATAAACACTAAATCAGTATTGCCCTTGATAGTCATACTTGGTGAAATCAACTTTGTTGGTTATTTTTTTTTCCCATTTGCTTGTTTTTAATGAAAACTCTAGTCAACCAATTTACAATTTCTATATCATAATCTGATCCTTCTTGCTGTATGACTGAACAAGTAGTTTAAACCAATGAAGCCATATTTTTAATAGTCCAACATGTAACTAGGCAGAAGGAATAAAGAAAATTATCAAGTGGAAAGGGTAAATATTAGAAAAGTCAATCTTATTTCTAGTCTATATTGGGAGAAGAGATAAAGTACAAGGAATTTAACCCTCATTAGCCTTGAAAACTTGTTTATCATAACTATCCTTCATTTTTTCACCTAAACCCTTTGAAAAAAAAATCACCTCTGCTGCTTCTCATTTTGCTCACTTCTCACCTCCTCGTAATCTTGCTTAATGCTTCTTCATTCAAACTAAAACTGCTGTCTCCAAATTGTATCTTTGTTACCCAATTCAATTATATTTTTAGCCTTTATTCTTCTTGACCTATCTGATCAATTATACTGTTGACCATCCTTTCCTCCTTGATACTCTCTCCATTTTGTGTTTTCATGCCACTACTCTCTATTAATTCTCATGGTGACTTCTCCTGCTTTGTCTTTTTTGCTTCCTTATCATCTAAGTAATGCTTCATAAATATGTGTGTTTCCTTAGGCTTTGTCTCCTCTTTTCACTCTACATTATTTTGCTGGATAATCTCATCAACTCGGTTGATTTTTATTATTGTCTCTGAGCAAATGACTCCCAGATATAGCTCTAGATTATCCTATTGATTTTTGGACATTTGAACAGTATTCTAGAGACATCTCAAATTCAACATGCCCCAAATTTATCTCATAATTTTCCCCTACAAATGCCCCTTTCTTCCAAACTTCTCTGGTTCTCTTGAAGGCCCCATCAGCCTTCCAAGATCCAAGTTATATATCCTTAGCTTTATATGTGACTTCCCTTCTTCCTCACTTCACATATCCAAATCATTTGACAAATTTATCATTTCTAGTGTTCCTGTCTCCTTTCTCTTTACTTATACTACTGGGCTTTATAGTGGACTCAAGGAGGACTAATATCTCTGCTATTAACCTGCTGCGTCCTTTTCAGGGCTGCTTTCCTCCTTTAAGGTCCACAGCTCTCACCTGTGACTCCAAGAAGGTGTAACATGTATGGTGATCACACCCGTGTAAACTCTCTCAGCAGGCAGGTTAACCCAGTTTAATGGTAACTGACAGGACTCAGATTCAATGATGAGTTAGAGGGATGTCTAACTCAGACATGCGAATACTTAACTTGGCAGAAGGAACAGATGAGAAAAACTCATTCCAATGATCATAAAAGGGATAGCATCAGGCACTAAGGAGCAATTAGAGCTTTGTTAGACACCAAAGAAGCCAAGATCATTTATTTCATCTCAAGTCATTGGCAGTTATCTTGACTTTTGTCTTGCCACTGGAGTTGGATGACTGAAGAAAGAGTGAGGTTGATAACTTTATAGAACCCTGCCTCACTTAAATCTAATTTATGTACAAGTCAAAAGATATCACAAGCAATGTCATTTTAGTCTTTTTTGAGTTTGAAGAACAACCACTTATAATGTTACCTTGAATTATGTCCTCATTACCACTCAATTAGACTTTCACAACAGCCTCTTAATCTTCTCCCTTCCTCCAGAGGTTCAAATCTCTCCCTATTTGAGAACATCCTAGTACACTTCTTGCTACCTAAAGGTTTTTCCTTAAATGGAGATATGACGGTGTTAATTCCTTATTCAACCAACTTTTGTGGCTTACTGTTTTCTCTAGGATAAAATGTAAACTCTTCTATTTAGAGTTTAAATTATTTTATAACCCTACCCCAAACAAGATTTTTAGACTCACATTCTCATTATATATTTCAACCCAGGCGAAGTATTCTTCTATCCATTCTTTCATGCAGCACTCCATAACTACTTTTTATACGTTTGTGTGGTTCTTCCCCTGTATTTTGGATTGTCCTTCCTTCTCATTGACAACTTCATGCAATCCCTCTTTTCCTTCAATAATCAGGTGAAGAACCACATTCTACACCAAGTCCCTTTTGATCCCCCAACTGCTAGTGCTCTCCCTCCAAAACTATCTTGTATTTAGCTATTTTGTATCTATTCTGGATATTGTATATGCTTACTTGTCATTAGAATGTAAGCTTCTTGGGAGTAGATATTGTTTCATATTTCATACTTGCATATGTAGTTGTTAATAAAGGGAAAAAAAGTAAAGTAAAAAAATAGTAAATAGAATAAGACCATAAGAAATTATTGTTGATTAATTGATGACATAGATCTAAGGAACTGAAATGGGCAGCGGTGGGTAAAGAAATACTATCTGATTTCCAGCTGTATGCAATTTTGTTTAGTTGCATTCTGCAAATGGTGCAAATAAGATGACAACCCTTTCAATATTGGAGAAGAGTCTGATTAAGTATATTTTCTGGGACACATAGTCAGTCACATTGATAGATACAAGAATTAAGACCTACAGAAGCTGTACCTGAGAATGTTTCCTTTCATCTAAATTTTGCAATCTTTGAATTTTTATTTTTCCTTTATGTTTACATCGAATTGGCTATTAGGTGGCCACAGCTGAATCAGAAAGACCTATGTTCATAATTTTCTTCAGACACTTCCTAGCCTTCTGACCTAGGCAAGTCACTTGACCTTTTTCAGACTTAATTTCCTCATATGTAAAATGAAAATAATTATAGCACACATCTCACAAGTTGTAAGGATCAAATGAGAACATACATTAGTCATTTTGCAATTTGTAAAGCATTATTTAAGTACTAGCCATAATAATTTAATTTCCTACTTTGGAGAAATGTTGTACAATTAATTAATTTGATATCTCACAATTTTCCCTCAAGTTCAGCATGCTTGAAACATAGCTTATATCGCTTTTCGGTTTTCTGAAATATGATCAACCATTGACTCTGTTTGTTAGATATGGGGTTTGCTGTGATATTTAGTCTTGATAGTCTTTAGTTAGGTAGGTAGTCAGAGTACGCTTAATTAGATAATTAAATATAGAGGCATGAGTCAGATGCTAACCTTTTCCCCTTTATTCCATTCCCAAAACCTTTCCCTTAACTGTTAATTAATTCAATTTTATTTATATGTGTCTCTTCCCTTTTTATATCCGTCCTTTCCCCCTTTCCTAAAAATTACAACACTACTCTGCTGATACAATAAATGCCAAATATTTTAGCTCCAACAGACTGATTACAATTCAAACTGAGAATTTTACAGCTGGAAAAGACCTCAAATAACATTGAGTCCTATGATTCTTAAAGGAAGCTATTTAAATCAGACATTTATGACCTGTGATTTTCCCTACTTTCATCAATTTAAGACTGAATTTTGCATGAAATTAGAAGCTCATGATCTGAGCCACAGTCAGTTCCAAGTCCTGTAATGACTGATCATACAAAACTTCTCCACCTTTGCAATCATTTTACATACCAGCAACATTATGCTTAAGATTCTGCAAATGAGGCTTCAGAAACATGTTAACTCAGAATTATTAGAAAGCATACTGGTTTTCAAAGTGGTAGAGGAACTAGAGACCAAATTGCCAACATTAGCTGGAGAACTCAAGGTACTTCCAGGAAAAAAAAAAATCCAACTTCTGCTTCATTGACTATATCAAAGTCTTTGCTTGTGGATCACAACAAAATGTGATAAGATCTCAAAGAGATGGGAGTATCATATCATCTTACTTGTCTCCTAAGGATCCTCTATGTGGGTCAAGAAGTAACAGAGTTGAACATGAAACAACTGATTGGTGTAAAATTTGTAAAGGAACACACAAAAAAAATTTGTAAAGGAACACACACACACAAAAACACATTGTAATCTTATTTATTTAAATGTATATTATGTTATGGAAAACGCTAGGCTAGATAACTCAAAAGCTGGAATCAAAGTTACTAAGAGTGATATAAACAATTTCAGATATGCAGATGATATCATTCAATTAATAAAAAGTGAAGAAGAATGAATGAAGAAGCTTCTTGATGAGAATTAAATAGGGAGTATAAATGCTGGATTGAAACTTAACATTAAAACAACAACAACCACACACCCCCTACAATTCTGTAACTGATACCATTGGTTCCTGGAAAAAATGAAAGAAAGAAATGGAAGCAATTTCAAATTTTGTATTCGTAGGCTCAAAGATCACCACAGTTAAAAACTGAAGTCACAAAATCAAGATACTTATTTCTTGGAAGGGAAGTTTTGGTAAATATGAACAAAACACTAAAAAAGCAGAGATATCAACTTACTGACAAAAATCTATTTAGTCAGAACTATAGTTTTTCCAGTAGCAATACATGCCAGTAAGAACTATACTATAAGGAAAATTGAGTGTCACAAAACTGACTCATTATTTTAAAATCTTTACCTTACAAAGTATAGGTTGGAAGGAGAATTGTGGTAAGGGCTAGGCAATTGGGTTTAAATGATTTGCCCAGGGTCACACAGAAAGTTTCTGAGGCTGCATTTGAACCCAAGACCCCTCTTCTCCAAACCTGACTCTATATCATCTGAGCCACCTACCTTCCCCTTGACTTGCCCAAAGTCAAACAGCTAGGAAGTATCTGAAACCATTTTTGAACTCAGGTCCTCCTGATACCAGACCTTAAACTCTACCCACTGTGCTATCTTCCTGCCTCCTTAACAGAATCAGTTCTTTAGAATTGAAGGGCGGGGAAAGACTTTTTGATTGTCTCATGGATTGCAAGGAGATCAAATCAGTAAATACTTTAAGAAATTAATTCAAACTATTTACTACAAGATGAAATAGTTAAAGTGAAGTTCAAATACTTTGGCCACATAATGAGAAAATGAAAGTGATTAGAAAAGATTCTGATGCTGGGGCAGATTGAAGGCAAAAGGAAAAGGGGGTGGCAGAGGATGAGATGGATAGTATCATAGAAATGATGTACATGAACTTGGACAATCTTTGGAAGATAGTGGAGAATAGAAGGGCCTTGCATGTTATAGTACATGGGGTCATGGCGTGTCTGACACAACTGAATGACTGAGGAACATCAACCAATAATTTAGGAGTAGAGAATAAAAGGTAGAAGGAATCTGAGATCCACTCTTTCTTAACCCATCATTTTAAAAATGAAGAACCTGAGATCCAGATAAGTTAAGTGACTGGCTAGTCAGAGTCAGGGTTGAAACCCATCTTCTTAGACTCCCAAACCAGCATTCTTCCCACTCCATTCCCTGACCACATAATTCTAAGACTCTTCATTTTATTAGTGGAGTTCAGGGTCCTGAGTAATTTATGATCTGTAGTATGTCTGGGCACATAGTGGAATAGTAGAGGCAAGATCCCATGTGCCCAGGAATCCTGTGGGTCCTGCTCTCTTAATCAGTGAATCCCCCACCAAAGTATCATTTCTTGAGGAGCCCCTGCATGATCACATCACTTGTAGCTGAATTCACTTTCTGGTCTTCTTCACTTCTTTGATTCCCCAGTGGTCTTTCTCATTCTCCCTTTCCCCCTTTCCAGCTCCTCTTTACATCGTATCTTCCCATATTATTATATAAACTCCATGAGGGCAGGGTCTGCCTCATTTGCTAATTGTTGTATCCTTAGTTTTTAGCATATGTACCGCATGGTCAATAGATATTTAACTATCTCTCTAGGACTTTTTTTCATTATTCCAGAACTTTTTTCATCATTATTTTACTTCCCTCTACAACCTTTTTTACTTTTACTCTCAAACAAACATCTCCTTTTCACCTAATTTCAGTTACTCAATGGGTGAAAATTGGAAAAATTGCCTTGTTTTTTCCATTCTACTTTACTGACTTGCAAGGACTTATGTAGAATACTCTCTCTCTCCCTCCCTCTCCATTTCTTTCTATGCAGATCTTAACAGTGCTTCAATGTCCACCCTAAAAGTTTTATTTCCTTCATGAAATCTCCCCTTAGCGTTCTCATAAATTCTACAGTTATTAGCCACTCTGGATTCTGGTATCACTTTTCATGAACATTCGACATTCATTTTTTTGCCTTAAACTATTATTTAACTTTTCATATGTATCTGTTGCTTTCTGCTACAATGTTATTAGTTCCTTAGGCTAGGGACTGTGTCTCATATCTTCTCTCCTTGAAAGGACTTAACATAGTACATAGCAGCCACTCTTTAAATATTTTCTGAATTACTTGAATGATTTAAACATGAATTAATTCAAAGCTCAATTCCCAGGAGAAAGATCAACCTTTTTACTAAATCTAGATGATGCAGCTGCAATATATGTATATATCTCACATATACATATGTATAAATATATAATATCAATGTATATTATATAATATGTATAAAATGCATATATATAAACATAACTTTTCTGCTTTTAGATTCTCATAATTACATTTTAAAACACAATGTCAATTTTCCATTTCTTTAGTTTATAGCATTCACTTCTTCCATATTATTACCACAAATAGGAAGAAATCTGTGTTGTTTAAAGTTATATTTATGACTATTGAAATGCTCCACTTCAATAGAATATAAGGACAATGAAGGCAAAAATTGTTTTGATTTTTGTATTTATATCCCATTACCAAGCATAATAATTTGCTTTATATTAGATACTTCATTAATTGTTGAATTAAATTACCTTGTCGATGTATATAATTCATAAGCATTTTATTATGTTTTTGGAAGACAATTTTTCCAAATAAATATATAGTGGCCTGGGAATATTTGTAAGAAATGAAATGATATGGAAAATTATGAATCTTTGAAATATTTCTTATATAAATAAAACTAGCAGAGAATTATCATTTAATAAAAACCTTGATGATAATTTAGAAGTTTCACAAAGGTATTTATGAATAACTCTTAGAGATACCCATAAGGACTGAGTAATATTTGGATGAAGCCACATGTGTTCCTATCTTGCTTCTATGACTGACTTTGAATCTTTCTTCTTTCTTTGTCTCAGCTACCCCATTTGTGAATTGAGTATTAGGATTTGTCATGAAAAGAGTATGATCTTATACTGGTAGAATTCAAAATTCTCTTTGAACCTTACTGTTCTTTGTGAGTTTATTTAACACTCTTCTACTAGAATGGTTTGGATTCTTTTCTCATCTGTTAAAATCACTTTGTGGACACGTATATGAGAGAGCAACTGAAAATCAAAAAATGCTGACAATTGAGTATTTCATTAGGTATTAATAGTATAATATCTTAAATAAAATTTAGGCACTCAGAAAGGTCATACAGCTCACAAAGAAGTTCAGGTCAATTCAATTCAACAATCATTTAGGAAGTACCTAATATGTACTAGGCCAGTGAGGGTGAACCTATGGCATGGTTGCCAAAAAGAGCATGCAGAGCCCTCTCTGTGGGCACTCCTGCCCACACCCACCAAGGTTCATTACTAGAAAGCCAAAGGTACTTGGGGAAGAGCTGTTCCCCTCCCCCTTTCCATGCACTTGAGGACATTCCTTACTTTACCAGTCCCTTTGCCTAGCAGCCCAATGGGAGAGCTTCCTCCCTCCCCAGTCTGGGGTAAGGTCCTGGAGAGAAGAGTTCACATGCTGTTTGAGGTTGCACCACTGATGGAAGCCTGCTGAGTCTGTGGTGAAGATGATTCCATGGTGGAGTTTGAGAGGAGCTAGGTTTGTGGGATGCATAGCTCACAGAGTGTCATGTTGCTAGAGGGGAACAGAGTTGGAGATGGGATGAAGCACTTGAACCACTCTACTCCCCCTCTCCACATGTGCCTTTCATCACCTGCCCCACCCTGCCCAGTAGCCCCATGGGAATGCTTTCTCCCTCCCCTGTCTAGGGTAAGAGGGATGGCCGGGGGTAAGGTGGGGTAGGGGGTAGGGCTCAGCACTTGGTTGAGGGGAATTGTGAGTTGGAGAGCCTGGCATTCCATCTCTAAAAGATTCGCCATGACTATACTAGACAATGGGAAAAGAAAGACAAAAATCAAAGAAATATTTTAAAGAATGTTTGATCATCTAGCCTAGCAGTGGCTCTAGGAAAGTTAACCACCATGGAGATAGTTTCAGCTTCTTCACCATCATATATTGCAGAGGTTAAATAAGAAAGGAAAAACACTTTTTAAAAATCCATAATTCCTTTGACAAGATCTGTCTGTGTCCCTGTGCTTTTTAATATTTTTATCAATCACTTGGATGAAAGCATAAATGGCATGTTTATCAAATTTGCAGACAAAAAAAATAGAAGGGATAGCTAAAATGTTGACTAAGAATCAGTATCTGAAAAATCTCATCAGACCAGAACATTAGACCAAATCTAATAAGATACAACTTATTAGAGATAAATAGGAAGCCCCCTACACTTGGAATTTTTTTAAATCTTTGGTAGCACTTTATCTGAAAAACATCTGAAGATTTAGTGGTTTGCAAATTCATTGTGTCAATAATGCCCCTAAACTAAGTGATTCTGGGATATATTAAGGAAGATAATGTGCTCTTAAATAGAGTTGTCTTACTTCACATAATCCAACTCAAATGCTTGTAATATTATATTTATTTCTAGATGCCAAATTCTAGGAAGGACCCGAAGTTGGGTGCGAGTCTGGAAGCCTGGATGTTTTTTTATGTATGCATTCATGTATATATGTATATTTACACAAATGTATGGGATAGATCTAAAATTGTGAAGAGTTTCAAGACTATGCCATGAACAGATTGATTGGAGGCTACTGTGCCTGGAGAAGATAATTAGGGAGGGAAATGACAACTGTCTTCAAGTATTTTAAGTACTATTTTGTATTATAGTAAAACACATTATATTTATTCTGTCCGGACAAAAAGGGCAGGGTTAGGAATAATGTGTGGGAAGTAAAGGGAGGAAAATTTAAGTTTATTATGTGGGGGAAAGTGTAAATAATTAGAATTATTACTGAGTGAAATAAGCCTCATAAGTGCATAAAGGCTGCTAAGCAGAAATTGGATGATCATCGTGGAGGATATTATACAAAGTGTTCTGGGTTTGTTATGGCCCCAGATAGATATTCCTGACTAACTCTCAGATGTTAGCATACTATAAACCAAGTCAACTTGTACTATAACACACACAGTGAGTTAAATATAAAGACATTTGGGATTATATGGATAAAATTTTGAAAATTATGGTTTGGGATAAAGATATTGATTAATTCAAAATCTTGAAGGTTCAGAATGTCAAGAATTTATGTCATGAAGACCATCTTCAAAACAATTGCAGAGGGTTGGATCTAAAATAGTGTAAGTACTCTGGGAAGCTCTACAGACAAGTTTTCTTGATATTTCCATCAAATAATTTTAAAATAAAATTCTATAGTGGCAGAGTCAACAAAAGATCAATGTGAGGCATTTTTTCACCCCAAGATAAAGTTCTATGAAACTAGGATGAAATCTGACCTTAATCACAAGTGGTAGCAGCCCCAGCTATGGGCTTGAGAAGCAGTAACAGCAGAAGCTTTGAGAACTCTTAACCCAGAGATGATAAGGGGATTGGCCAAATACTCAGAAATAGATTTTAAGGGAAACCTGTCCTAGTAGTAAGTGAAGGAATACATTCTATATGGAAATTCCATTGCGCAAACCTACTTCCAGGTTGCAATTTCAGGAGAAAATTGTTCTTTCATATATAGGGGAGCAGGGACTATAAGAAACAATTGAACTTGCAGTTACAAATGTACAAGGGACCTTTTAGATTATGACAAGCACACAGACCAAGAGAACAGTCACCACACCTTTAGTCTCCCCAGATCAAATGATTTTGGAAACACCCCAGACTTTCAAACCTCCAGAACTAGTTCTGAAAACAATAAGAGAGAAAAGTCTGAAGTATGGGACAATATCTTCCAACTAAGGTGAGCATATCTCAACTTTAACATTAAGTACAACATAAAGAAATAGGTTTGGACAATTATCAGGGGGAAAAAAGAACCTGACAATAAAAACTACTATGGTGACAAGGAAGATAAAGGCAAAAACACTGAAGAAAACCATGTGAAAATAGCAATGAGCACAACCTCAAAGAAAAATGTGAATGATAGAAATCTAATAAGAATTCCTAGATCTGAGGATGATTTTAAATATTGAATAATACTAGTAGTAGAAAAATTGGGGAAAGAAATGAGAACAATGAAAGAAAACTAACAGCTTAGAAAAGGAAGCAGAAAAATGTACTAAGGAAAATAATGTTTCTGAAAAACAGATCTGACCAAATGATAAAGGAGTACAAAATCTCACCAAAGAAAAGAACTTCCTAAAATTCCTCAAATATTAGAATTGAGCAAAGTGGAAGCTAATGACTATATGAGACATCAAGAAACAATAAAACAAAATAAAAAGAATGAAAAAATATGAAATAATTAATGGGGAAAATAGCTGACCTGGTAGATGAGAGATAATTTTAGAATGATGGAAATACTAGAAATCTATGATTTTTTCAGAGTGTAGACATATTTTTAAAGGAAATTATCAAGTAGAAAAGCCCTTATATCTTAGAACATGAGGGTAAGACAATGAAAGAATCCATTGATCATTTCCTGAAAAAGACCAGAAAATTAAAACTCCCAGGAATTTTATAGCTAAATTTCAAAGCTCCCTAAATCAGAGAGAAAATATTTTAAGCAGTGAGCAAATCAAAAAACAAACTTTCAAATATCACAGAACCAGCAGTCTAGATCATGCAAGATTCATCAGCTATCATTTTAAAAGAACAAAAAGCTTGGAATATAATATTACTGAAGGCAAATGTGATGTGACTGTAACCAAAAACAAATGATCCAGCAAAACTGAGTATAATCCTTTAAGGAAAAGGGGATATTTAATAATTTCAAGCATTTCTGATGAAAAGACCAGAGATGAATAGAAAATTTGCTTTTAAAATATAACTCAAGGGAGACATAACAAGGTAAATATAAAAGAGAAATCATAAGGGTCTGAATAATTTTAAGCAGCTTATATTCCTGTATGGGAACATGATATAACTCCAAAGAACTTTATCATAATTGGACAGTTAAAAGGAGTCTATGATATACAGAAGGCATAGATATGAATGAATTATTTTAGGATGATCACAGCAAAATGGAGAAATGAGAAAGAGGAATGCACTGAGAGAAAGGGCATGAAGAGAAAAACAGGGGATAAGTTTTCTGCATATAAGAGGTACACAATTTAAAAATGGAATCCTATAATATATTGTTTACAAAAATCACATAAAGCTAACAGATATACACAGAGTAAAGACAAGGTGCTAGAAAAGAATCTGATGCTTCAGCTAAAGCAAAAAAAAAACAAACAAACATAGGTATCAAGATCTCAGACAAAAATAGATTTAATCGAAAAAGATAATAGGCAGGGAAATTATATTTGCTAAAAGTTATCATACATAATTAAATAATATCAATAATAAATATATATAGCAAATGATATACATCCAGAATTTAAAACGAAAAGCTAAATGAGTTACAGGAAGAAATATTAAAACTCTACAAGAGGACCTCAACTTTTTAAATTTTATTTAGTCAATTTAGATTATTCCTTGGTTATAAGAATCATATTCCTTTCCTTCCTCCCCTTCCCCCCCCCTTCCCATAGCTAACGTGCAATTCCACAGGATATTACATATGTACTTGATCAGAACCTATTTCCATGTTGTTGATGTTTGCACTAGTATAATCCTTTAGAGCAGTGGTTCTCAACCTTTCTAATGCCATCACCCCACAGTACAGTTCCTCATGTTGCAGTGACCCCAAACCAAAAAATTATTTTGGTGGCTACTTCAAAACTGTAATTTTGCTACAGTTATGATTCGGAATGTAAATACCTGATATGCATTATGCATTCTCATTGCTAAAAATTGAGATGTTGAGAACCGCTGCTTTAGAGTCTATATCCCCAATCATATCCCCCTCGACCCATGTAATCAAGCAGTTGTTTTTCTTCAATGTTTCTACTCCCACAGTTTTTCTTCTGAATGTGGATAGTGTTCGTTCTCATGAATGCCTCCAGGTTGTTCAGGATCACTGCACTGCCACTAATGGTGAAGTCCATTAAATTCTATTGTACCACAGTGTATCAGGCTCTATGAATAATGTTCTCCTGGTTCTGCTCCTTTCACTCTGCATCAGTTCCTGGAGGTTGTTCCAGTCCCCATGGAATTCCTCCACTTTATTATTCCTTTGAGTGTAATAGTATTCCATTACCAACATATACCACAATTTGTCCAGCCATTCCCCAATTGGAGGGTATCCCCTCATTTTCCTTTTTTTTTTTTGCCACCACAAAGAGCGCAGCTCTGAACATGCTTGTACATGTCTTTTTCCCTATTATATAAATCCAGCAGTGCTATGGCTGGATCAAAAGGTAAACAGTCCTTTGGACATAGTCCCAAATTGCCCTCCAGAATATTTGGATCAATTCACAACTCCACCAGCAATGCATTAATGTCCCAACTTTGCCACATCCCCTCCAGCATTCATTACTTTCCTTTGCTGTAATGTTAGCCAATCTGCTAGGTGTAAGGTGATATCTCAGACTTGTTGTGATTTGTATCTCTCTGATTATAAGAAATTTAGAACACTTTTTCACATGTGCTTATTAATAGTTTTGATTTCTTTAATTGAAATTTGCCTATTCATGTCTCTTGCCCATTTATCAATTGGAGAATGGCTTGATTTGCTGTACAATTGATTTAGCTCTTTATAAATTTGAGTAATTACATCTTTTTTCAGAGGTTTTTTTGTTATGAAAATTTTTCCCCCAATGTGTTGCTTCCCTTCTAATTTTGGTTGCATTGGTTTTGTTTGTACAAAAAACTTTTTAATTTGATGTAATCAAAATTATTTATTTTCCATTTTGTGATGTTTTCAAATTCTTGCTTGGTCTTAAAATCTTTCCCTTCCCAAAGGTTTGACATGTGTACTATTCTGTGTTCACCTAATTTGCTTATAGTTTCCTTCTTCATATTCAAGTCATTCACCCCTTCTGAGTTTATCTTGGTGTAGGGTGTGAGATGTTGATCCAAACCCAATCTCTCCCATACTGTCTTCCAATTTTCCCAGCAGTTTTTATCAAATAGTGGATTTTTGTCCCAAATGTTGGGATCTCTGGGCTCATCATAGACTGTCTTGATGATGTCACTTACCCCAAGTTGGATCCTCTTACCACTGATCCTCCTTTCTGTCTCTTAGCCAATACCATATTGTTTTGATGACCTCTGCTTTATAGTATAGTTTGAGATCTGGTTCTGCATGGCAATCTTCCTTTGCATTTTTCTCATTATTCCCCTGGATATCCTTGATCTTTTGTTTTTCCAAATGAATTTTGTTATGTTTTTTTTTCTAATTCAATAAAAAAGTTTTTGGGTAGTTCAATGGGTATGGCATTAAATTAATTAATTTGGATAGGATTGAGGACCTCAACTTTTGACTCTCAGAGCTAGATAAATCTAACTATAAGGTGTAAATAAATAAATAAATGATTAAAAAACCTCCAATTTCTCAAGTATAACACACCCCATCTCTACTGATTCAGAATCTGCTGATTCAGTTACCTGCATTTAACCCAGAGTTGGGTTGGGATCAGGACTGAATTAGAACATTTAGAAAATTCAAGGAAATTTTAAAAATAAACAGTTCATAAGTTTCAAACCACTCACCAAGTAAGTACAGGCTATAACATAATGATGTTCACTATTCCAGTGAATGACTCATTTTTTCATCCCTATATCCATGCTTTCTCCCCTGTGAAACTTTCTGCCAATCTGTCTCTAGCATTCTCTTGGATCACAATTGTTTTAGTGTTATCACAGAGTCTTTGTTTAAGAAGGCCCTTGCTTACTGTAATGGTCTCAAAGCACAGGAGTGATAGTGCTGAGTGTTAGCGAAGGAGGGGGAAAGGAGGGTAAGGTACAACAAGAAAGGAGAGGGAGAAAGACAGACAGACAGAGACAGAGACAGCAATGTTAGTTGTTGTTTGTCCTTCATTTTCAAATAAGACCAATGATATTATAATTATTATTGTCTTGACTTATGTATGGATTGGGTTTAAGTGAGACAGAGTTGCACAGTTGTCAGTATCACTCTTCCAGAGTCATTAAAGTCCAGTGGCAAGAAAAAGTCAGGATGTCTGATGATGGTCCAGCATGTAGTAGATGGCTTTGGCATCTTTGATGTCTCACTGAGCTCTAATCATGCCATAATACTTTTTTTAGCTCCCTTTGTGACTGTTGGGGAAAAAAACTGTTCTTATCCACCCATTCCCAAGTGAAAAGTCTTCTCATGATTGGAGTAGACACCCCTCCCCACAACTCACAAATAGGTTTGAGGGTTAATGGTTACCCTCAAATAATTTAGCCCATCAACTGAGATGGTTTGTCAGGGTTCTTGGAGTCATAGGTGAGAAATGAGGACCAGGTGAACATTAAAGGTGGGTAAAAACCCTGAAAAAGGCTTACTAGTCTTCCTTGAATTCCTATATATCCCAAGAGATAGAATACAGTATGAGAGCCTAACTCTGGAAATAGCTTCATGGGTAGTCAAACTGGGGTGAGAAGTATGGGTAGTAGGCTTACAAGAGGGCTAAGAACTAACAACTAAGAACTACTCAGACAGCTTTTTAGAGTGGTGGCAAAGTTTATTGGGTTGGGGTCTACAATGACATAGGTAAAAGATTAGATAATCTTCATATAGAGACAATGATAGGTAATGATTCACAAGATGATGAAAATGGACATAATTCAGTGATTTCAGACAAGAGTTTTCTATATGTAATAGATCAATATGTCAATGGGTGACTCCCTTGTTAGGTTTCTCATGGATTTGTTGGGCCAGTGGTTTGTAGGCAGGGAATCTAGTGACTGTATAATAATGTACAATGTACCTTATTATTACTGTATTTAATATGGATTATATCTTACTATATTTTAATATATCAATTAAATTTAATTACATATATGTATGTATAAGAAAATCACATTATATATGAAATCACAACAAGTGTTTTCTTACATTTGCAGTTTTAGTCATCCATAGTAGGTCTTTGAATATATCCCCCCTTAGACACTCCCCGGGGGATATCCCCCATCTATATACCTTCTGTTTATAGATAATTAAGCCAAATTTATGAAAATTAGGGCCACTCCCCAATTGATAAATGGTCAAAGGATAATTTCAGGTCAAAAAATAATTTCAGAGAAAGAAATTAAAACTAACTAAACCATTCATGATTAGAGAAATATGAAACAAAACAACCCTGAGATACCATATCACACCTCTCAGATTGATTATCATGATAGAAAAAGAGGAATGACAAATGCTGGGAAAGAAGTGGGAGGATAGGAAGTGTAATGTATCATTGGTGGCATCATGAATTAGTCTGAGCGTTCTGGATAGCAATTTGGAACTACACACAAAGGACTTTAAAACTGTACATATCCTTTTATCCTTTGATTCAGCAATACCACTACAAGGTATGTATCCCAATGAGATGAGAGAAAAAGGAAAAAGAACTAATGTCTACAAAAATATTTATAGCAGCTCTTTTTATGATGGGAAAAGAATTTTGAATTGAGTGATCCTTTTAAAATGGGGAATGACTGAACAAGTTATGGTATATGATTATAAACTTTTATAATATAAGAAATGACAAGCAAGATGATTTCAAAAAAACCTGGGAAGACTTCTTATGAAGGGAAGTGAGCAGAACCAGAAGAACTTTTTTTTACACAGTAATAGCAATATTGTATCACTGATTAATGGTAAAAGACTTAGCTACTCTAATTAACATGAGTAGCCAAGGGACCCATGATGAAAAATTCTTTCTACTTCCAGAGTGGGAGAGAACTGATTAACTCTGAGTTCAAATAGAACTCTCTCTCTCTCAACTTTATTTTTAAATATATATGTTTAAATTATTACTTTATTTTTCTTCATTGTTTTTGGAAGTTGGACAACATTGGAATGAGTTTTTCATGACTTCACATCCATAAATGATATAATTTTGCTTGCTTTCACAATGAATATGAGATCTGTGGGGAGGAAGAGAATTTGGAACTCAGAATTTTAAAAAGAAAAGAATGCTAAAAAGAGATAAAATAATTAAATTATTTTAAAAAGAGAAAATAAGCAGATGTTGGCACCAAACAGTAGGAAAAAAGTGAAACTGATTTTGTCTTAACACAAAGGTTATATCTGGATACTGATTGGAAGTCATTTTAAAATGATCTATATAGCAAAGATAAAATTAAAAAACAAAATCAGGGCAAAGACAAGCAGATACTAAATGCAACTAATCTATTAACATGATGGTACCCTTTCTACTGAGCAGTGTTAAGCAAGATGTTTACTTTTGTATGATGTGCTAAAAGTGGTCCTAAGCCCAGAGTTTCTAGTTCTTTACCTAGTGGACAACTCTTCTGGATGAGTAATTCAAATATCAGTTCCAGACTTTATTTTGATGTCCATATATTTTTTCCTGCCAACAAATGACAGGACTAGGGAATACTAGACAAACTTAACTATAGTTTATGTACTATCTGGGTACTACTCAGTTCTAGCCATGCAGATACTTCATAGAGCTTGCATTATAGATTGTCTGATTCTGTTAGGGTTCTTTGCCAAGAGAAAAACATTTTGTGCCACCAAGCATGTTTTGTGTATTCCTATAGAAAGTCACCTTAGTTATGTCAAGTACACATGACTAGAGCAAAGATGAGTCTGCCAATAATGAGGGCTTATGGGTCAATTATTATTTAGTAAATAAACAATAGTTGGCATTCCCTACAAATAGATTTGTCATTATTTCCAGAAAGAGGAAGTATTTGGGGACAGAAAATCACTGCCTCTCTGAACTATAGTGAGCTCTACATTCTTTCAGTACTTACATTCCACATGGTTGATAGTATAGTCAACAAGGCATTATGAATAAGCCCATCCAACCTCTGGGTCTATCTTCGATAATATAGCTAGGGGTGAAATAAAGGGGTAACTGATGAGACTGAGTAGCTTGAGAAACTTGAAGAATAAAGTATTTAAGGAAGCATAAATATGTGTTGAAATCTCTTAGTTTGGGACTAGAAATTATGGTGGAGAGAAAGAAAGACTTAGCCAGGCACTAAACTTATTCTGGAGGGTACAAATAAAGGCAATGTAATAGAACATATAGCTAATGGCCAAAGCACAGTAGCTGAAAATGACAACGTAACAGAAAATATTATATCAGATCAGTAAGTAAACTTAAAAAAAAAACAAAATTAAATCTTAAAGCAAACAATCATAAAATACAATATATGTGACAGGATATCAGCAATTAATTCAAAGAGTCTTTTTCTTAAATTCTGATAGCTGTGTTAGTTACAGAGACTTCTTCACTATTTGGAGGTATAATATTTATTGGGCAAGGAAATGGGATTGGAAAAATGGGGGATAATGGAGCAAACTAAAACAGTTAACATCCATAAGGCAATGGAGTCTGAAAAGGCTAAAAATTCACCTCCAGACTCTTTAAGGTTACTTACCCTTCTGAGTATCATCATCCATCTAAATTCCTTTGGCCACACCTCTGGGGTTTCCCATACCCACACTGAGCATAGTGTGGACAAATTCCATATTGAATGAATTGTAGAGGCTGGGCATGTTTAGATGGTAAGGAGAATGAATCTCTCTTCTGAATCTTGAGATTACTCAACCTATCAGCAAGGATAAGTGGACCCAGGAACGGTACCAAGAAAAGACATCCTAAAACCTTGGTAAGGCTCTCAAAACTGGAGCTGTTTGAGATAGTGTAGGTGACACTACACTAGTATATACTGGCTAAAGTTAAAAATTTTGAAAAAGTATTCTTCCTTCTCTTCCCCCTAGGGGTAAAGCCAGTGGCCCCATGACACCTCAGTCCCTACCCCTACAGCTAGGAGCATGAAATCCCCCCTGGGTTAGCCAGGCTGGGGTTGGGGTGGATTGTAAGGGGTTGCTCCACACTGTTCCCCTGCTGACAAGTGACTAGTGCAGGTTTGAGACCCATATGGGGGTGAGAGGGGGAAGGGATTTATACTTTGCCAGCCATGCAGAAAGCGGCTCACAAAGACCAGTGTCTGGTTAAATGCGGGAGGCACTGGCAGCAACAGTAACAGTGGCAGCAGTGGTGAAATTGGGAGCAGCAGCAGCATCAGTGGGAGGGGGAGGAGGAGAAGGAGCAGTGAGGGCAGCAGAGGCTTTTTACAATAATCTGTCTTTAAAAACTACTCTACAACTTAGAGAAGAGCTAGGGTCCTATAACTCCAGACTTCTGGTCACCATCAATGTAAGATTAAAATAAATATCCAATAACTCCAAGTATTATATTTTATATGATTAATTAATAATCACTTGAAATAGAAAGAAAATAAACTAAAAGAAATAGAAGTTCAAACCTAATTATTTAACAAAAATTAAACCCACTTGTGTAGATTCTCCTACATGGCATAAAGCCTGCTTTCCCAGCCACAGTCAGGAGAAAAGAGAGCGAGGGGTGGAGCTACACAAAACTATATCTCCAAAATGTAAGGACATAATGTGAGAACAAAAGTGGGATGCTGGAATTTATAGTCCTGGGAATAAATCCTAATGACACAGTTATTAACGTCCTGGATATTTTAGTAGTCATCTTTCTGATTTTAGTGTTTTCTTAGACAATTCAACTGCTTGTGTTCTAAATTTTTTATTTAGTTTTCTTTCTCTTGAGATTTTTGTTGGTTTTAGCTTTTCCCCCACCAGCAATCACTTTCTGATTTATATAATTTGATGATGTTTAATCCTCAGCTTTCTCAACTTTCTCTAACACTGGGGAATTTACCTTTTTCTAGTGTTTGTCTTTGTCCTAAATAGCTTCTGAGGGGACACCAGCTGGATTCTAGTCCCTTTTTCTTCAAGTCTGATTCAGCCACACATTAGTCCCTTCCCTTAGTTCTCTCTGATGTCTAGTTCTCTGTTTAGGCAAAATCAGCATGTGCTCCTTTTATGTGGTTGAAGGAAACAGTTGTTTTCCTTATGCATATATTCCTTTTTTTAATAAAATTTTATATGATAAAATTTATTCCAGAGTTTCTTCATTCCCCCCTCAGAGAACCACATAACTATTGAAAGTTGTTAAATACAAAAAGGAAACAGAAGAAAAAAAGCAAAAATCAGTAAAATTGATAAACTAAGTTTAAAACATATGCCCAATGCATCATTCTCATGGACTTTCACTTATGTAAAAGGCATAAAATTAGTGGGGAAGTATTTCTATGACTTTCTAGCTATGTTTTCTCTTTGTAATTTGGCAACATTCACTTTTAAGAAGTATTTTGCTTCTGTTCCTTCTATTGATATTTTTTAGTCATTGAGTATTTTCTTTCCACGACATTGCTAACTTCAATCTGCATCAGTTAGTGTAGATATTTCCAATTTTCTCTATAATAATATTTTTCATTTCTTGTAATACAATAACATTACATTACTTTTGCGTACTATGGTGTCTTTAATCATTAATTCCCTGTATGAATAGATTATTTTGTTTCCAATTATTTGCTATCTCAAAAAAAAATACTGCTATAGATTTGTGTGTATGGGTATTTTGTTTTTCTTATTGGTGGTTTCCTTGGGATGTAAGATGAATAGTTTATCTCTAGATAAAAAAAAAAGTTTTGAAAATTTTAGTCTTTTTCCCCCGCAATTCCAACTTGATTTTCAAATGATTATACTATTTTTTAACCACCAGAAATCTACCCTTGAATCATTGACTATTGCAATAATTTTCCAATTCCTGACAATTTTGATTTTCCTATACTATATGTTTCATTGATCTGCTCTGTTATTTTTTAAACCCTCACCTTCCATCTTAGAATAAATACTGGCTATTGGTTCTAAGGTAGAAGAGTGGTAAGGGCTAGGCAATGGGGGTCAGGTGAACTTGCCCAGGGACACACAGCTAGGAAGTGTCTGAGGTCAGATTTGAACCTAGTATCTCCCATCTCTGGGTCTGGCTCTCAATCCACTGAGCAACCCAGCCACTCCCTTTTGCTCTGTTTTTTTTTTTTAATAAAAGACTAAATTATTTTTATGATTTTAGTTTTATAATGTAATTTGAAATGTGGAAATCCTATCTTTCCTTAATTTCTGATTTTTTGTCATTAAATCTCCTGATATACTAGATCTCTTATGTGAATTTTATTATTAGTTTCTTGAGTCTTACAAAGTATCTAATTGATAATTTGGAATGGCATCAAAAAGAAAACATTTTTCCTAATGAATCAGATCACATCTTAAAAAAAGTTTCTCAATGTGGATGAAATTACATTTTAATATCATATAATATCCAAGCAGAATCAGTGAAGCATAGCAAGTGACCAAATTTAAAAATCTTATGACATTCTCCTCAATATTTAGCTGTTTTAATTCTTATTACTGATTATCATTTTATGACTAAGTAAATGTAGTATTATTGTCCTTTTCATTCATAATGGTATGGACCAACCAAGATTACAGAATATTTTTTCAGATAGTTAAGTATTATTTTTTAATTTATTAAGAAAAATTTTAAAATTGAATCTGTAGAAGTATTTTGTGTGCTTTTGTAAGTTGATTCCCAAATATTTTAGTAATTTTGTAATTGTGTGGGCTAGCTTTCCTTTTCTGCAATTGCCTCTTGGGTTATGTTATGATAAATAAAGCTGATGATTTTTGAAGTTTTATTTTTTTTTAAACCCTTACCTTCTGTCTTGGAGCCAATACTGTGTATTGGCTCCAAGGCAGAAGAGTGGTCAGGGCTGGGCCATGGGGGTCAAGTGATTTGCCCAAGGTCACACAGCTGGGAAGTGTCTGAGGCCAGATTTGAACCTAGGACCTCCTGTCTCTAGGCCTGGGTCTCAATCCACTGAGCTACCCAGCTGCCTCCTAAGTTTTATTTTTTTTTTAAATAAAATGGGAAAAGTTTTTTAATGCTTTGGTATCTTTTCTGAATATTTAGGATTTTAAAAATAAGATATATCATCATCAAATGAAGATAATTTTATCTCCTCTTTATGCCTTAAATTTCTACCTCTGTTCTTATTTATATTACTAATATTTCAAAGATACTATAAACATAATAGTGGTTGTGTGAAATCAACATAAAATATAACTCATAGTTGGCATATGCATTAAGGTAGGATACAGAGTGGTTTCAGAACGCATGACCAATTGTCCCATTAAAAGCCAACTAGGTGTAATGAACATCATGGGATGTATAACAACCTGGTCAAGGAGGAACTCAGGCTCTTTGGCCATCCCTTCCTGAACTCAAGCCTGCTTCTTGGCTGGCCTTAATTTGTCTTGCCTGACCATGTGCTACTGCTTATGAATGGACCAGAGCTAATTGGGAATCTAGGGATCAGTAGGAAAGTGTTGGAGGAGACTGGGTAGTTAGGCTGGTAATACCTTTTCTTTCTCTTTACCAATAAATGCTTATAAATTTGTATAGTATAAAGTCTCCGTGATTAATTTTTATTCATTATATAGCCATCCTTGTTTTACTCTTATATTTATTGGGAAAGCTTCTTTTGTATTTATTATATTTTATTGTATTTATTATGTTGTATTAATAATATTATGTCATAATGCAATTATATCCTAATATAATTATGCACTATGATATTTATATATAAATATATTTATTGCCTATAATGCATTGTATTTATTATATTATGTCATGTTATATTATATCATATTATATCATATGTTATATTATGTTATATCATATAATATGTTATAGTATGTTATATTGTGTTATGTTATGTTATATTACATTATATTATATTATATTGTGTTGTGTTGTGTTATATTATATTACATTATATTACATTATATTGCATTACATTACATTATATTATATTATATCATATCATATCATATCATATTATGTTATATTATGTTATATTATATTATATTATATCATATCATATCATATCATATCATATATCATATCATATTATATTATATTATATTATGTTATGTTGTGTTGTGTTGTGTTGTGTTGTGTTGTGTTATATATTATAGCATACATTTACACAACTTTTTCTAAATGTATTAGGCCAGGGTTCAACACTGGGTTTTTTTGTATTTATCTAAAAATAACTTTAATATTTATGAAGTCTTATTGTATTTAAAAAATTTAAATGCAATAACAACAGAAAAATAGCTTGTAGGGGGCTGAATTCAGTAATGGGCCACAATTTACCCTCTACTAATTTAATCATACAGTTTTCCTTTTTAAAATATGATTAATTTGTTAAGCCATCTTTGGATATCGGGTATGATTCCAACTTGACTCTAAATAAGTGATTGTTTGGATAAATAGCTGTACTGTGTTGTACAGGATGTTATTTAAATGTTTGTATCAATATTAATATCAATCTATAGCTTTTCTTCTGTGCTTTAATTTTCCCTGGTTTGAATATAAAGACCCTATTTATTTCACAAAAGTAATCTGGTAAGATGCTTTCTTTCCTAATTTTTTGGGGGAAAAAAATGTGTGTAGTATTGACATTAATTGTTCATTTTGAAGTCTGATAGAATTTTCCAGTGACTCTATAAGCCTCTGGAATCTCCTCTCCTGTATCCTAATTTGCTTTGTAGAAGTCCCTAAAAACTAATTCTACTTCTTTTTCTGAATTTAAATTAAGATTTTCCCAACTTGTGTGTTTTAAATTTTATTATATAATTGTGCCTCATAAGTTCTCATTATTTTTTTTAAATATATTTTATTTGATCATTTCCAAGCATTATTCGTTAAAGACATAGATCATTTTCTTTTCCTCCCCCCCACCCCCCATAGCCGACGCGTAAGTCCACTGGGCATTAGATGTTTTCTTGATTTGAACCCATTGCTTTGTTGATAGTATTTGCATTAGAGTGTTCATTTAGAGTCTATCCTCTGCCATGTCCCCTCAACCTCTGTATTCAGGCAGTTGCTTTTTCTCGGCGTTTCCACTCCCATAGTTTATCCTTTGCTTATGAATGGTGTTTTTTTCTCCTGGATCCCTGCAAGTTGTTCAGGGACATTACACCGCCACTAATGGAGAAGTCCATTACGTTCGATTATACCACAGTGTATTAGTCTCTGTGTACAATATTCTCCTGGTTCTGCTCCTCTCGCTCTGCATCACTTCCTGGAGGTTGTTCCAGTCTCCATGGAACTTCTCCACTTTATTATTCCTGTTAGCACAATAGTATTCCATCACCAACATATACCACAGTTTGTTCAGCCATTCCCCAATAGATGGGCATCCCCTCGTTTTCCAGTTTTGGGCCACCACAAAGAGCGCAGCTATGAATATTTTTGTACAAGTCTTTGTGTCCATTATCTCTTTGGGGTACAGACCCAGCAGTGCTATGGCTGGGTCAAAGGGTAGATATTCTTTTGTCGCCCTTTGGGCATAGTTCCAAATTGCCCTCCAGAATGGTTGGATCAGTTCACAGCTCCACCAGCAGTGAATTAATGTCCCTACTTTGCCACATCCCCTCCAGCATTCATTACTTTCCTTTGCTGTTATGTTAGCCAATCTGCTAGGTGTGAGGTGATACCTCAGAGTTGTTTTGATTTGCATCTCTCTGATTATAAGAGATGTAGAACACTTCTTCATGTGCTTGTTAATAGTTTTGATTTCTTTATCTGAGAACTGCCTATCCATGTCCCTTGCCCATTTATCAATTGGAGAATGGCTTGATTTTTTGTACAATTGATTTAGCTCATTATAAACATGAGTAATTAAACCTTTGTCAGAGGTTTCTATGAAGATTTTTTCCCAATTTGTTGTTTCCCTTCTGATTTTAGTTATATTGGTTTTGTTTGTACAAAAGCTTTTTAGTTTGATGTAGTCAAAATTATTTATTTTACATTTTGTGATTCTTTCTATATCTTGCTTGGTTTTAAAGCCTTTCCCCTCCCAAAGGTCTGACATGTATACTATTCTGTGTTTACCCAATTGACTTATGGTTTCCTTCTTTATGTTTAAGTCACTCACCCATTTTGAATTTATCTTGGTGTAGGGTGTGAGGTGTTGATCTATTCCTAGTCTCTCCCACACTGTCTTCCAATTTTCCCAGCAGTTTTTATCGAATAGTGGATTTTTGTCCCAAAAGCTGGGATCTTTGGGTTTATCGTATACTGTCTTGCTGAGGTCGCTTTCCCCCAGTCTATTCCACTGATCTTCCTTTCTGTTTCTTAGCCAGTACCAAATTGTTTTGATGACTGCTGCTTTGTAATATAGTTTTAGGTCAGGGACTGCAAGGCCCCCATCATATGTGTTTTTTTTTCATTATTTCCCTGGATATCCTTGATCTTTTGTTCTTCCAAATGAACTTTGTTATGGTTTTTTCTAAATCAGTGAAGAAGTATTTTGGTAGTTCAATGGGTATGGCACTAAATAGATAGATGAGTTTGGGTAGGATGGTCATTTTTATTATATTGGCTCGTCCTATCCATGAGCAGTTAATGTTTTTCCATTTGTTCAAGTCTAGTTTTAGTTGTGTGGCAAGTGTTTTGTAGTTGTGTTCATATAGTTCCTGTGTTTGTCTTGGGAGGTAGATTCCTAGGTATTTTATTTTGTCTAAGGTGATTTTGAATGGGATTTCTCTTTCTAGTTCTTGCTGCTGAGCTGTGTTGGAGATATATAGAAAAGTTGATGATTTATGTGGGTTTATTTTGTATCCTGCAACTTTGCTAAAGTTGTTGATTATTTCAATTAGCTTTTTGGTTGAATCTCTAGGATTCTTTAAGTAGACCATCATGTCATCCGCAAAGAGTGATAACTTGGTCTCCTCCTTGCCTATTTTGATGCCTTCAATTCCTTTATCTTCTCTAATTGCTACTGCTAGTGTTTCTAGTACAATGTCAAATAGTAGAGGTGATAATGGGCATCCTTGTTTCACTCCTGATCTTATTGGGAATGCATCTAGTTTATCCCCATTGCAGATGATATTAGCTGTTGGTTTTAGATATATACTGTTTATTATTTTTAGGAATGACCCTTCTATTCCTATGCTATCTAGTGTTTTTAATAGGAATGGGTGTTGTATTTTATCAAAGGCTTTTTCTGCATCTATTGAGATAATCATGTGGTTCTTGCTAGTTTGCTTGTTGATGTGGTCAATTATGTGGATGGTTTTCCTAATGTTGAACCAGCCCTGCATCCCTGGTATGAATCCTACTTGATCATGGTGAATGATCCTTCTGATCACTTGCTGGAGTCTTTTTGCTAGTATCCTATTTAAGATTTTTGCATCTATATTCATTAGGGAGATTGGCCTATAGTTTTCTTTCTCTGTTTTTGACCTGCCTGGTTTTGGAATCAGTACCATGTTTGTGTCGTAAAAGGAGTTTGGTAGAACTCCCTCTTTGCTTATTATGTCAAATAGTTTGTATAGTATTGGGGTTAACTGTTCTCTGAATGTTTGATAGAATTCACAGGTGAATCCATCAGGCCCTGGGGATTTTTTCTTAGGAAGTTCTTTGATGGTTTGTTGGATTTCAATTTCTGATATGGGATTATTTAGGAATTCTATTTCCTCTTCTGTTAGTCTAGGCAGTTTGTATTTTTGTATATATTCATCCATTTCTCCTAAATTGGTGTATTTATTGCCATATAATTGGGCAAAGTAATTTCTAATGATTGCCTTAATTTCATCTTCATTGGAGGTGCTGTCCCCCTTTTCATCTTTAATGCTGTGAATTTGCTTTTCTTCCTTCCTTTTTTTAATTAGATTCACCAGTACTTTGTCTATTTTGTTTGTTTTTTCAAAGTACCAGCTTCTTGTCTTATTTATTAAATCAATAGTTCTATCACTTTCGATTTTATTAATTTCTCCCTTAATTTTTAGGATTTCTAATTTGGTTTTCTGCTGGGGGTTTTTAATTTGATTGCTTTCGAGTTTTTTCATTTGCATTTCCAATCGATTGATCTCTGCTCTCCCTTGTTTGTTAATATAAGCATTCAGGGATATGAATTTACCTCTGATTACCGCTTTGGCTGCATCCCAAAGCGTTTGAAAGGATGTTTTGCCATTGTCATTTTCCTCGATGAAATTATTAATTGTTTCTATGATTTCTTCTTTAACTAAACGGTTTTGGAGTATCATATTGTTTAATTTCCAATTGGTTTTAGATTTGGTTTTCCATGTACCATTACTAATCATTATTTTTATTGCCTTGTGATATGAGAAGGCTGCATTCATTATTTCTGCTTTTTTGCATTTGTGTGCTATGTTTCTGTGACCTAATGTATGGTCAATTTTTGTGAATGTGCCATGTGGTGCTGAGAAGAAGGTGTATTCCTTTTTATCCCTATTTATTTTTCTCCATATGTCTATTAATTCTAATTTTTCTAAGATTTCATTCACTTCTTTTACCTCTTTCTTATTCATTTTTTGATTTGATTTATCTAAATTTGATAATGGTTGGTTTAAGTCTCCCACTAGTATGGTTGTATTGTCTATTTCTTCCTTCAATTCTCCTAGTTTCTCCATTAGAAATTTGGGTGCTATATTATTTGGTGCATACATGTTGATTAATGATATTTCCTCATTGTCTAGAGTCCCTTTTAACAAAATATAATTACCTTCCCTATCCCTTTTGATCAGGTCTATTTTTGCATTGGCTTTATCAGATATCATGATTACCACTCCTGCCTTCTTTCTATCAGTTGAAGCCCAGAAGGTCTTACTCCATCCTTTAATTCTGACCTTGTGGGTGTCAACCCGCCTCATGTGTGTTTCTTGAAGACAACATATGGTAGGGTTTTGGATTCTAATCCATTCTGCTATTCGTCTACGTTTTATGGGTGAGTTCATCCCATTCACGTTCAAAGTTATGATTGTTATTTGTGGACTCCCTGGCATTTTGATTGCCTTCCCTAATTCTAACCTTTTCTTCTTTGGCTCTACCTTTTAGTCCAGTGATTTACTTTGAATCAGTCCCCCTTGTCCCCTCCCTTGATGTTTCCCTTTTTAGTCCCTCCCTTTTTCTTCCCTCCCCCTCCCCCTTCTCTTTCCCTCACTTTTTGTTCTCCCTTTCCCCCTCCCCCCCTTGGTTTTCCCTTCTCCTTACCCTTGTTGGGTAAGATAGAATTCAAGATCCCAATGGATCTGGATGTTTTTCCCTCTCAGAGTTGATTTCCCTGAGATTGAGGTTTAAGTAAACCCCCCCCCTCTTCCTCTCCTTCTTATAGGAGTTTTCTTCCCCTCCCCTTCCCATGTGAATCTTTGTGTGAGAACCATTATTCTATTTGGTCTTTCTTTACCCCCTATTTATACATTACATTTTCCCCACATATTAGTATACATAGGTTGATATAAATGTAGTCCTTATAGAAGAGAGTTTGAGTAAAAGAAGAAGATAACATTTTCCCCCTTTCCTTAATATTTACCTTTTCAGGTATTCCTTGCTCTTTGATTTTCGGTATCAAACTTTCCACAGAGCTCTGGTCTTTTTTTTGCAAAAAGTTGGAAGTCTTCTATTTTGTTGAATGCCAATACTTTCCCTTGGAAGTATATAGTCAGTTTGCTGGGTAGCTGATTCTTGGTTGGAGAACCAGCTCTCTTGCCTTTCTGAAGATCATGTCCCATGCCTTACGATCATTCAGAGTAGAACTTGCAAGGTCTTGTGTGACCCTGATTGGCATTCCTTTATATCTAAATTGTCTTTTTCTGGCTTCCTGTAGGATTTTTTCTTTTGTTTGATAGCTTTGGAATTTGGCAATTACATTCCTGGGAGTTGTCTTTTGGGGGTTTAGTGTAGAAGGTGTTCTGTGAGCTCTGTCAGTGGCTGTATTGCCCCCTTGTTCTAGAATCTCTGGGCAATTTTCTTTGATTATATCTTGTATCACCATGTCCAGTTTGGTGTTTATTTCTGGCTTTTCTGGGAGTCCAATTATTCTTAAATTATCTCTTCTCCCTCTATTTTCCAGATCTATCACCTTGTCGGTGAGATATTTTATGTTCTCTTCTAATTTCTTGGTGTTTTGGCTTTGCTTTATTAGTTCTTGCTTTAAAGCCTGGTTTTCTTTTACAGTTTGGTCAAACTGGTTTTGTAGATGCATGAATTTCTTTTGCATTATTTCCCACTTTTCCTCCCAGAAGGCTTCCATCTTGTTGGTCATTTCTGATTCAAATTCTTCATGGGTTTGTGGAGAGTTTCCATTTCCTTTGGAAGATTTTGGAGTATTTTCTTGTATATCTTCTTCTATCTGCTCTGTATTTTGTATTTTGGCTCCATAGAATGTGTCCAAAGTCGCCCCTTTCTTCTTATTTTTCTTGGTATTTTGGGGCTTCTGTGCTTCTGTGGAGTTTGCCATCTCTGAATGTGGAGGATTAGCTTTTCTTATCTCTGTCTGGTGTTCAGAGGCTTTAGTCCTGGGCAGATTGTCGGTTCTATGAGCTTTCCCTGGGTTAAACTGAATATGCCTCACTGGAACTGGAATGGAAGGGTCGGACCACGAGGCCACACTTTCCCCCTGGCTCTCTGGGTCGGGTTGCTTTCCGGAAGTTGCCTTCAGAATCGCTGGCCGTGAGGCTGTTTCGTTGGCCTGCGGGGGGATGGGCTGCAGCTTCCCCAAGCTCTGAGGGCAGTGACTTTCACTGAGACTTGGATAGCAGGGTCCAGCCCGTGAGGCTGTCTTGCCCGCCCTGAGGGTTGCTGTTGTTTCTACCCTGCTCTCTGCGGGGGGAGCTCCAGGCAGTGACTTTCACTGGGGCTCGGATAGAAGGCCCTGAGGGTTGTTGTTCCGAGGACCCTGCTCTCTGAGCCAGGCCGGGCTGCGGCTTCCCGGAGCCTTGGACTCTGCGCTCCTACCCCTTATGTCCGAGTGATCTCGGGTTCTGGCTTTTGAGTGGGGCCGTACCTTTTGATCCGGGTCCAGGTCCAGGAGGAGGGTTCCCAGGGTCTGTGCTGTTGATCGTTTTGAATTTTGGCGCCTTAGGAGCTTATAGTTTGAGATCGGTCAGGAAGAGTTTTCCGGAGATCTGAACTTTAGCTTTCTCTAAGCCGCCATCTTAACTGGAAGACCATAAGTTCTCATTATTTTTATTTCATCTAGTTTTGTTGTGATTTGATCTTCTCCATTTGCTATTTAGATATGATTTTCTAAAGGCTTACCAAATTTGTTGATCTTCTTGAAGAACCAGGTTTTAGTTTTATTTGCCACATTTAATTTTTTGGTTCTAGGATATCTCTTTCCCCTATAATTTTAATATCTCATTTTTATACTTCAGTTTTATTTTCTGTCTTTCTAATTTTTAATGCATTTGCAGTTCATTTAGGCAGCTTGTTGGCATAGTGGATAGATCACTAAGCCTGGAATCAGGAAGATTCATATTTCTAAGTTGAAATTTTCCCTCAGATACTTACTGGCTGTTTGATTTGGGGCATGTCACTCAACCCTGTTGGTATCAGGTAACTCATCTATAAAATAATCTGGAGAAGTAAATGATAACTCACATTGCAAAGGGAATACCAAAATAGCATTACAAAAGTCAGATAAAATTGAAATTCAACAACAACAACAACAAAATTTACTAATTCCCTTCTATCATACTAATATTTATTTTTAAGGGCATAATTTCCCCCCTGAAAATGCTTTAATTAAATTTGATAAAATTGCATATTTCATTCAATTATAATTTTCTTTTTATTATTATGGCTTTTCCGATTTATTCTTTTACTCATCCATTATTTATTATTACACTTCAAGTCTCTATTTAGATCTGTATTTCTAATTTGCACTCTATGAAATGATTACTATTTTCATTGCATTATGTTCTACAAAAGATACTATGATTTTTTTATCATTTGTTTGAAATATCCTTGTTCTATAATATAGTTGATTTTTATGAAGTTTTTATATGGTACTGAGGGGTGTATGGGATGTTCAGGGAGGGGTAGTATCTCTGGTATCTCTAGTATGGAGGGCTTGTCATGCCCTCCTAGGGCAGCTCTCCAGCCTCTGACCCCCACCTGACACCCAGCTCTCACTTGTGGCTCCCAGTAGCTGCTAGCATGGGGCAGCGGCCACACCCCGGACAATGGTTTCGATAGGCCGGCCAAACCTTGTGAGGGTAGCCATCAGGTCATTGACCCCTGGAGAACCAGGGCCTTGCTCACCCAGCATGTGAAGACTGCTTCGGCTGAACAGGCAGAAGAAACCAATAGGAAGGTTCAACAGCTGAGACGGCGATGCAGCAAAGCACTGTGGAGTGCTTAGGGCATGTTGGAACACAAAAGACAATACGGCCATCCAATGTAGCTGAGGAAGTCTCCAGACGTAACAATTTTTTTTTAAAATATATTTTATTTGATCATTTCCAAGCATTATTCGTTAAAGACATAGATCATTTTCTTTTCCTCCCCCCCACCCCCCATAGCCGACGCGTAAGTCCACTGGGCATTAGATGTTTTCTTGATTTGAACCCATTGCTTTGTTGATAGTATTTGCATTAGAGTGTTCATTTAGAGTCTATCCTCTGTCATGTCCCCTCAACCTCTGTATTCAGGCAGTTGCTTTTTCTCGGTGTTTCCACTCCCACAGTTTATCCTTTGCCTATGAATGGTGTTTTTTTCTCCTGGATCCCTGCAAGTTGTTCAGGGACATTACACCGCCACTAATGGAGAAGTCCATTACGTTCGATTATACCACAGTGTATTAGTCTCTGTGTACAATGTTCTCCTGGTTCTGCTCCTCTCGCTCTGCATCACTTCCTGAAGGTTGTTCCAGTCTCCATGGAACTTCTCCACTTTATTATTCCTGTTAGCACAATAGTATTCCATCACCAACATATACCACAGTTTGTTCAGCCATTCCCCAATAGATGGGCATCCCCTCGTTTTCCAGTTTTGGGCCACCACAAAGAGCGCAGCTATGAATATTTTTGTACAAGTCTTTGTGTCCATTATCTCTTTGGGGTACAGACCCAGCAGTGCTATGGCTGGGTCAAAGGGTAGATATTCTTTTGTCGCCCTTTGGGCATAGTTCCAAATTGCCCTCCAGAATGGTTGGATCAGTTCACAGCTCCACCAGCAGTGAATTAATGTCCCTACTTTGCCACATCCCCTCCAGCATTCATTACTTTCCTTTGCTGTTATGTTAGCCAATCTGCTAGGTGTGAGGTGATACCTCAGAGTTGTTTTGATTTGCATCTCTCTGATTATAAGAGATGTAGAACACTTCTTCATGTGCTTGTTAATAGTTTTGATTTCTTTATCTGAGAACTGCCTATCCATGTCCCTTGCCCATTTATCAATTGGAGAATGGCTTGATTTTTTGTACAATTGATTTAGCTCATTATAAACATGAGTAATTAAACCTTTGTCAGAGGTTTCTATGAAGATTTTTTCCCAATTTGTTGTTTCCCTTCTGATTTTAGTTATATTGGTTTTGTTTGTACAAAAGCTTTTTAGTTTGATGTAGTCAAAATTATTTATTTTACATTTTGTGATTCTTTCTATATCTTGCTTGGTTTTAAAGCCTTTCCCCTCCCAAAGGTCTGACATGTATACTATTCTGTGTTTACCCAATTGACTTATGGTTTCCTTCTTTATGTTTAAGTCACTCACCCATTTTGAATTTATCTTGGTGTAGGGTGTGAGGTGTTGATCTATTCCTAGTCTCTCCCACACTGTCTTCCAATTTTCCCAGCAGTTTTTATCGAATAGTGGATTTTTGTCCCAAAAGCTGGGATCTTTGGGTTTATCGTATACTGTCTTGCTGAGGTCGCTTTCCCCCAGTCTATTCCACTGATCTTCCTTTCTGTTTCTTAGCCAGTACCAAATTGTTTTGATGACTGCTGCTTTGTAATATAGTTTTAGGTCAGGGACTGCAAGGCCCCCATCATATGTGTTTTTTTTTTCATTATTTCCCTGGATATCCTTGATCTTTTGTTCTTCCAAATGAACTTTGTTATGGTTTTTTCTAAATCAGTGAAGAAGTATTTTGGGAGATCAATGGGTATGGCACTAAATAGATAAATATGTTTGGGTAGGATGGTCATTTTTATTATATTGGCTCGTCCTATCCATGAGCAGTTAATGTTTTTCCATTTGTTCAAGTCTAGTTTTAGTTGTGTGGCGAGTGTTTTGTAGTTGTGTTCATATAGTTCCTGTGTTTGTCTTGGGAGATAGATTCCTAAGTATTTTATTTTGTCTAAGGTGATTTTGAATGGGATTTCTCTTTCTAGTTCTTGCTGCTGAGCTGTGTTGGAGATATATAGAAAAGTTGATGCTTTATGTGGGTTTATTTTGTATCCTGCAACTTTGCTAAAGTTGTTGATTATTTCAATTAGCTTTTTGGTTGAATCTCTAGGATTCTTTAAGTAGACCATCATGTCATCCGCAAAGAGTGATAACTTGGTCTCCTCCTTGCCTATTTTGATGCTTTCAGACGTAACAATTTTTCCTGCCACTGGACCTAGGCTTCCAACGCTGAGAGAGTGGGACTATCTCTGTGCATCGACTTTTCCACTTAAATCTCTTTCACGCACAAGTATCTTTGTGCACACTCATCTATCCTAACCCCATCCACCTTCTTCAAGACCTGCGGCAATGGGGGAGTGACGACGCAACAGATGGCGGTGACCACTGGCAGTTGTAGTCAGGATCCTGCACATAGGCGGCCCACAGACCAGTGGTCGCTTGGCCCTGTGGGCAGCAGGGACATTCGGCAGCATCCTGGGCGACTGAGAAGCCCTCTGTAGGACAGCACTGCTCACCCTAATCAAGGGAGAGGACTAGAAAAGGTGTCTCAAACATTGCCTGCCCTACAACCACCTGGTCAGCACACCGCGGCCAGCGGGTCATCCCTTTAAGCTGTCGAAATCAAACAAAACATAATACAAAGAAACTCCTACTAGGAGCATGGAACATCAGGACATTACTTGACAGAGAGAATACCCCAAGACCTGAGAGAAGAACAACTCTAATCAGTAAAGAACTGGTGCGATATAACATCAACATCGCAGCCTTAAGTGAAACACACTTACCAGAAGAGGGATCACTCAGCAAACCCACCACTGGATACACCCTCTTCTGGAAAGGTAGAGCCTCAGATGAAGACAGAATCCTTGGTGTTGGCCTGGCTATCAAGACGTTTGCTCAAACAGCTGCCAGACTTGCCTGTGGGCATCAGCGAGAGGCTCATGAAGATCTGTTTGCCTCTTAGAAAAGACCGGTATACCACAATCATCAGCGCATATGCCCCAACACTGACCAGCACAGAGGAGACCATCGAGCAGTTCTACTCTGACCTGAGTGCCGTCCTGCACTCAGTGCCCACAAACGACAAGCTGACACTACTGGGAGACTTCAACGCCCACATTGGCCAGGACCATGAAAGATGGAAAGGAGTGCTCAGCAAACACGGCGTGGGCAAAATGAACAACAACGGCCTACTTCTACTCAGCAAATGTCAGAGTTCAAACTCACCATCACAAACACTGTGTTCAGAATGGCGAACAAATATAAAACAACGTGGATGCACCCAAGATCAAAACAGTGGCATCTCATTGACTATATCATTGTACACTGGCGAGACATCCAGGATGTACAGATCACCAGAGCTATGAGAGGAGATGAATTCTGGACAGACCACCGATTGGTTAGAGTGACTCTTCAAATGCGCATTGCTCCTTGCCATCCAAAACGTATCCAGACAGCTCACGCATTTTACAATGTGAGTCGTCTTAGAGATCCATATTATTTGAAAACATTCCAGTCCTGCCTGGACAACAAGCTGTCTGCCAAGGGACCACTCACTGGAAGCTCAACCGAGAAATGGAACCAGTTCAGAGACACAGTGAAGGAAACATCAAAGGCAGTCCTAGGCCCCAAACAATGCAACCACCAGGACTGGTTCGAGGAGAACAACACTGCTATTGAAGACCTATTGAGCAAAAATAACAAAGCCTTTATGGAGTGGCAAAATAACCCAAACTCTGCTCCTAAAAAGGATAAATTCAAGTCTCTCCAAGTCATGGCACAGTGTGAGATCAGGAAGATGCAAGACCAATGGTGGGGAAAAAAAGGCAGAAGAAATCCACTGCTTTGCTGATACGAAAAACTACAAACAATTTTTCAGTGCCCTCAAGACTGTCTATGGGCCATTAAAACCCACCACCACTCCCTTACTATCCTCTGATGGTGACACTCTCATAAAAGATAAAAAAGGCATCAGCAACAGGTGGAAAGAACACTTCAGTCAGCTTCTCAACCAACCCTCTTCAGTCGACCAAAGCGCCCTTGACCAGATCCCCCCAAACTGGACCATTGAACAACTTGATGTCCCTCCTTCAATAGAGAAAGTCCAAAAAGCCATTAAACAAATGAGTGCAGGCAAGGCACCTGGTAAAGATGGGATACCAACCGAGGTGTACAAGGCCTTAAATGGAAAGGCGCTCCAGGCATTCCACATAGTGCTGACCAGCATATGGGAAGAGGAAGACATGCCCCCAGAACTCAGAGATGCCTCCATTGTAGCCCTATACAAGAACAAAGGCGCACGAGCAACCTGTGACAACTACAGAGGCATCTCACTACTCTCCACTGCTGGAAAGATCCTCACCTGTGTTATACTCAACAGACTCCTGTCATCTGTTTCAGAACAGAACTGGCCTGAATCACAATGTGGCTTCCGACCAGATCGTAGCACCATCGACATGGTTTTCACAGTGAGACAAATGCAGGAAAAATGCGTTGAGCAGAACCTGAGTCTCTACATTGTCTTCATAGACCTGAAGAAGGTGTTCAATACAGTGAACAGGGACACATTGTGGGTGATCCTCAGCAAGTTCGGTTGCCCAGCAAAATTCATCAAACTGATCCAGCTCTTTCATGTCGACATGACAGGGGAAGTCCTATCTGGTGGAGAGACTTCCAACCACTTCAACATCTCCAATGGCGTGAAACAAGGCTGTGTCCTCTCTCCGGTACTATTCAACCTATCCTTCACCCAAGTATTAAGACATGCTGTGATGGATCTAGACCTGGGCATCTACATCAAATACCGACTGGATGGCTCACTATTTGAACTTCGCCGCCTGACTGCAAAAACAAAGACAACAGAGAGACTCATCCTGGAAGCTCTCTTTGCAGATGACTGTGCTCTCATGACCCACCAAGAAAATCATCTCCAAACCATTGTGGACAGGTTCTCCACTGCAACAAAACTGTTTGGCCTGACTATCAGCCTCAGCAAAACA
The DNA here is from genome assembly GCF_027887165.1 of Monodelphis domestica. Taxonomy (NCBI): domain Eukaryota; kingdom Metazoa; phylum Chordata; class Mammalia; order Didelphimorphia; family Didelphidae; genus Monodelphis; species Monodelphis domestica. The sequence continues at coordinate 257,042,914 of NC_077232.1, forward strand.
GAGGTGCTGTTCCAACCTGCACCAGGGAGGCCAACGAACCAGCCGTGCATTACAATTGACAGCACGCAGCTTTCTAACATCAACACTTTCAAGTACCTGGGCAGCACCATTGCCAACGAGGGGTCCCTAGACCACGAGATTAATGCCAGGATCCAAAAGGCCAGCCAGGCCCTTGGGCGGCTGCGCTGCAAAGTCCTCCAACACAGTGGTGTAAGCACTGCGACGAAGCTCAAAGTGTATAACGCAGTGGTCCTCAGCTCGCTCCTGTACCGTTGTGAGACATGGACACTGTACCGGAAGCACATGAAACAGCTGGAGCAATTCCACCAACGCTCTCTCCGGTCAATCATGAGGATCTGATGGCAAGACCGAATCACCAACCAAGAAGTCCTCGACAGAGCCAACTCCACCAGCATCGAAGTCCTGGTCCTCAAAACCCAGCTACGATGGTCTGGACACGTCATCCGCATGGACCCACAGCGAATACCAAGACAGGTATTCTATGGTGAACTGTCAGCTGGACTCAGGAAACAAGGCCGACCAAAGAAAAGATTCAAGGATCAGCTAAAGTCCAACTTGAAGTGGGCTGGCATCACACCAAAGCAACTAGAACTCGCTGCCTCTGACAGAAGCAGCTGGTGAACCCACATTCACCATGCCATCGCCACCTTTGAAGATGAGCAACGTCGACGTCTTGCCGCTGTGTGTGAATGCCGACACCAGGCCACAACCGCACCTCCCGTAACAACTGGCGTCCCATGCCTCATGTGCCACAAACTCTGCGCCTCAGCCTTTGGACTCCAAAGCCACATGAGGATACATCAATAGATGAAACTGCACAAAGACAATTGTCATTCTTGGTCACAGAAAGACTACCACTATACTATATGGTACTGAGAAACATGTATTTTTTAGCAGTCCCATTAAAAAGTGTCATAAGGATTTCTGATTTAGTTTGTCCAGCAATTTGTTCAATTTAAAGTGTTGTTGCTTTTATTGTATGTAAGTTTTTATTTTAGAAGGGGTATTTGAAAAATTAATAATAGATTATGAATTTTATCTTATCCAGTCTTATGACTGTTTAATCTAATCATATTTAAATATATGAGAAATAGGGTTATATTTTCCTCCATGTGCTATGATATTTTTTTTCCAAATTAGGATAACCCTACCCCCACAAAAAAGTTAATACTGTCTTTTGTTTCTTTAGCTTTATCTATTTTATTATATCCCTCTGCTTACTGACTGTTTTCCCTTCATCCTGAAATTTTCTTTCCCACCTATTTCTCAAGTTTGGGATTTTACTGACTATTTTATCTAATTTTTTTTGTCCTCCCTGTTCCCACTTTTTTCTCTGTTAGTCAAACAAAATTTCCTTTCTTTTAACTTGCTTTATTTGTAAGTTTGTTTGTAAGTTTCATTTTAAACATCTTATTTAGAAAACGATCTCTTTCCCTCCTCTTTATTATTTATCTTCTCTTAATGTCTTTTCCAGATATTTTTCCTTTGATTTATGAATATTGTATTTCTTTATTCTTAAATGAATAGAAGCTTCTAAAATTCCTACTTTCTCTTCTAATTCTCAATAGTTTCCATGTTAGTTACCTTGTAGATCTTACCCCTGGCTTGTCTTTTTCCATTATGCCTAACTCATAAAAATACCAATTCCCTTATATGATAGAGAATATAGAATTATTCTCCCATAGTAAGAATTTTCTCTAAGATTGTTCAACTCATTACTCTTCTTGGCCTACTCCACATTTAAATATGAATCTCTCTATTTGCCATTAAATGATTCTCTAGGTTCAATTCTGATTCTCTTTCTTCTAAGAAGGATCAGTGATTTCTCTAAGCACCAACTCCTTCTAGATAAGTGATGGTGAACCTTTTAGAGATTATGTGTCATACCCCATTCCCCCAGACTAAATGCCACATACACCCTGCCACCCCGCCTTACCCTAGACAGGGGAGGGAGAAAGTGTTCCCATTGGGTTGCTGGGCAAAGAGGTGGGTAATGTGAAAAAATGTCATCAGGCACAATGGAGAAGGGAAAGGAAGTGGCTCCTCCCAAGTCCCTGTGCCTTTCTAGTAATGAACTATGATGGGCAACAGCATGTATGTCCACAGCAAATGCTCTGCATGCCATCTTTGGCACTTGTGCCATAGGTTCATGTAATAAAAATGTATGCTGAGTGGAAACTATTACTTCTTGGGATAGAGAGGACAAACTGAGGGGAACCAGTTTATTCACAAGGGCTATGAATCTCTTTTCTGGCTGGCTGTGTCTAGAGAGACTGCTACAAGGACCTGAAACTGCTGAGTGAAAACCTGAGGCTGCTTATTGGTAATGGAGGACAGAGAAATGCTGCTGGGGGATGCCACACAGGAATACTGATATACAAGGGACTGCTCTGAGGAATCTGCCTATTGGTCCCTAATGATGACTGATCTATTTCCTAACCTCCTTCCTCCCTTATTCCCTCCTCCCTGCTCCAACTTCCACCCTTCTCCTCTCAATTTTCCCTCCCACCTGAGTGAATTATAAAATACTCTAAGATTCTTTCTCGGGTAATGGGTTTATTGGAATAACAGGATGGGAACCTGAGGTAAGGGGATGAGGAATTCCCTCGTTTAACTGAGGTAAAATTGAGAAAATAGTTCAGTCACAAACTGTGACTCTGAGACAAGGAGATGAAGGACAATGGCTTTTCACGATCTTCTTTCTTCTTCTTCAGCTACGTTTCTCCTTCTTGTCAATTTCAACTGTCCAAAGTCAGAGAACTTCAAGTAACGAAGTCAGCCCCATCAGAGTCCAAAAGCCAAGTCAGCTTCACAAAAGTCTCTCAGCCAACTTCAAACTCCAGAGAGCAAGTGTGTGTCCCCCAGTCAGAGATCCAGAGACCAAAAAGCCCCCTGGTCAACTTCAACTGTACAGAGCCAAAAAGCCAGAGACCAAGTTCAAAAGCCACGTTTCTCTTTTCAGTGTGGCCAGCCAAAAGCCCCCAGGGAAAAGTATGACTTCCAGTCCCAGACACAGAGACCACCAAAAAGCCCCTCTTAGCTCCAACTGCCCAGAGCCAGAGAGACAAAGTCCAAAAACCAATTTTTTCCTCTCAGAGTGTGGCCAGCAAACCCCCAACTCAGCTCCAACTGTCCAGAGCCCGAGAGACAGAGAGTAAGTTCAGAAGCCCCTCTCCCCTGTCAGCTCAACCACCAACAACCGGGGACCTTCCATTGGAATCCTGTGTTTTGCATTTTAGAGCTAGATCTCCAGTCCTGCAAAAACTTCTCTCTTCATATCTCTATTATAATCAACATCATGGTTCTATATTGTACTCTTTGAAATGATCCATCTTCCTTTTAAAATTACCTTGTTCTCCCTGTGGGAGGGATCTTTACTGGGACCCCCCTCCACACACTAAAACAATATTTCTATCTTCCTTCCTTCCTGTTCTAGTCCTTTACTTTTTATCCTAGAGGCCTTTCTCTTCTTGATGGACTAGAATAGTTATTTTCCCTCAATTGTTATATCTTGACCTGATAAGAGTATTTCATATATTCTCTTTTGCCTTCTTCCTCACACTTTCACTTTTATGTGTCCTCTTATTGTGAAATGTAATCTTATTAAACAAACAAACAATAACATTGGTTCACTTGTAGGTAAGGTGTTGTAAGGTTTCAAGACTGTTCTTCTACCATACCTTCTATTTGACTTCTAATTTCACTTATATCTCCTTATTTCTTAGAGAAAGAAATCTATTAATGGTCTTTCTATTGTTACTTTGTTGATGTTACTTTTGTTGCTTAACTGCATTTATTATTGTTAACCCCACAGGTTTCTTTCTCTTTTTGATTAGTATTTTTTTTCTTTGTAATTCATTTTGTTCTATGTATCTTCTTGTTGACGGTATTTATTTAAATTTCTATATATGATTATACTCTGGTGTATTTACCAAATAATCTACTTGACTGGTTTTCTTTGGAGGAATGATTCAAATGCCTTTTTTATTGAACATTTTTTTAAGTTATGGCTAAACTTAGATTTGCAGGGTTTTTCAGATGGGGTTTCACTTTGGAACATGTTATTCCATTTCCTTTTTTGGTTCCTGGTGGGTATAGAATAATGCCTTATTTTCATTTCCTTTTCTCTCTATTTTAAAGTCTTTCTCCTGGTTTTGTAAAGAATTTGTCATAAAAATTCTTAAATCTAATCACTTCTAATAAAAATTTTTGAGTTTGTATCATAACATTTTTAAATGATACTTTGTTTTCTGTTTTCAGAAGTTCTGGGCAGTTTTATTATAGTTCTTTTATCATTGGGGGTTGTGTTCTTTTGAATGATCTATAATCCTTATATTTTCTCAACACATTCTGTCTTTGAGATCAATGTATTTTGCTTGTAGGGAAATCATATTTTCTTTTGATGTTATTTCTTTTTGCTTCTCTTCCACATTGCTCTTTACTTCTGTGTATTTGCATTTAAATTAATTATTTTCTCTCTCTCTCTCTATATATATATATGTACATATATAATGCCAACATAGTATATATAAACACATGTATATGTCTTTTTGTAAGATTTGCTTTGTAGATTCAAGTTTTTCTTTTCTGCCCATTATTTCTGCTATGCAGGACAAAAATTCTACTTTCACAACTTTTATTTCTATTTTTCAACCATAAAGGAACACCTTTCTGCGGTTCATTGGGTCCTGTAACTAATTATGTGTTGATTACATTTATTCATAGAAGTTTGAAATTTTTAGCTGATCTGGAAACCTTCCTTATAGGTTTATCTATTCATCGCCAAGGTCTTTAACTCATTTTTCTTCTTCCTGAGGTCTTTAGTAATTTCCTTCTTTTCTATTTATGTTTTCCTAATTAGTAGAGATGAATGCCCTGCTCTGAATGAGGAGTAGGAAAGAGAGCTCCAGCTTTCACTGGTCTCCCTTCAGGACTCTTCAAGGCCTATCCCTTTCAGGATTTTCCAAGTAAGAATCTTTTTTGATTTTCCCTTTAGGATTTATCATGACAATTTGCCTTTGGGGACACTTCAAGTGGGAATCTCCCTTCAGTACTCTTCAGGGTTTGGGATTATTCAGGATTCAAGACTTCTTCCTGCTTTAAGTTTAGGTAAGGTACTCCTGGCTTCTAAATTTAAAAGAGAAGATGAAAGAGACTAGCCCCACTTGAATGTTATTGAAGAAAAAGACCAGGGGGTTTTGGGAAAAGGATGACATTTAATGAAATTTTCAATTATTTTTCCCTCCCAGTGAATATAATGTATGTTGGGAGTATCTATATTGGCTGCTACATTGGTTGTGGCCATATCAACTACAAACATTTAGACAAAGGTTAATTGTAGCTAAGTGTAGCTTGATAGACACCAAACATCTAAAAATCTAATTTGAAAAGAAGCTATCAAAATCTCTTGGGATTTAAATGTTTATTGGTTTGACATGGTAAAAATCACTAATAAATTCCCCTGTATTTAGGGAAAATAATTACAAGTTGTTAATAAATATTTATTCACTCATTTTCAAGTAAGGACATCAAATGTGAGAAATACTGAAAGACAAGAATGAGAGTATTTGTATAGAACTGACTATGTTTTTTTACAGGAACTAGCAAATCAATAGGATTTCAGTCTATCATTGAAACTTTTCACAAATTATTTACAAACTTATTTCTCTCCAAAAGATACTTTATTTTATAGAACCAAAGTGGAAATAATTCATATATCAGGAGATATCCATGTTAGAGGGAAAATTGGGGAACACTTGATCCAAGACTTTTATTTTACAAATAAGAGGAAAATGGCAGATAAAGAGGCTAAGTGATGTCCAAAATGTCCATAACTAGAGAGTTAAAAAATCAAACCAAGAATTATAGGATAATAGTTGGAATAGTGTTCAGTAGCCATTGTGATAAAGCTCATCATTTTTGCAGGCATTTTGTGAGGCAGGTAGGTGGCATAATGGTTGGAGTGTTAGGAAGAGTTGAATATAAAACCTGTCTCTTACACTTCCATCTGGGGGATTGTTTAACCTCCTTTGCAGTTTCCTTATTTGTAAAGTGTGTGTGTGTGTGTGTGTGTGTGTAATAATATCTGTCTCCCAAGAGGCAGCTAGGTGGCTAGTGGATAGAACATTAGGCCTGGAATCAGGAATACCTGGTACATAATCTGACCTGTACTAGCTATGTGACCCTGAACAAGTCATATAACTCTGATTGCCTCAGTTTCCTCATCTGTAAAATGAGATAGAGAAGGAAATGGCAAATCACTCCAGTATCCTATGCCAAGAAAATCCCAAATGGGATCACAAAGTGTTAGACATGACTAAAACAAGTAAACAATAACAACTACTACTTTCCAAAGTTGCTTTGAGGATAAGATGAAGTAATATTTATAAAGCATTTTATAAATTATCATTAAAAGTACATAGATGATAAACAAATCCCAAAAGAGTAAAGGTAATTTTCTTAAGCTCAAATTAATCATAGAATTTTAGAATCCAAATCTTTTTGCTCCTAATCTAATGACTTTTCTACTATGCCAATTCAGATGTCTGAATGTGAATCTTGTAATCTTTCTTTTAAATTACACTGAATGTTCTAGGTAATTCCAGAAGTGATCTAGAAAACAAATTCTACAAAATGCTTCAAGTATGAAAAAACATAACTTGTCTTTTAGACATACAAAGAATTAAATGTTCAAATGGAATATAAATAATGATATTAAATCCCTAGTGATTTCCAAGGAGAGATAGCAAGAGGAAAAACAGAGATGAGTGAAATATCCATGCCAAGGGCCCCAAATAACCTAAATTCATAAATGTATCATAGAATTCCATGTGTATTTCCCATTCTTTATGAAAAGCACATGACTTAGAAGCTTTAAACATTCAGCAGATGTAACTTAGCTTCATCTTAGTGGCATCTGAAATTTTAATTTCAGTTGACTTTCAATCCAAGACTGTTGCTGTGAGAAAGGAAATTTGACAGAAGCACTATAAACCCAAAGCAATGACAAGTAGCAATATCTTAGGGTGGGGGGAGTTGCTGCTAGAGGCATTGGTATTAGGCCTAGCCATGTTTAATATCTACATTAATCACCTGGAAGTGGGAGTAAACAATATGTTAATGAAATTTTCAGATGAAAATAAATTGAAGATGCTGTAAGCATGTATAATGACAAAGTATATAAAGGATTTTTTTATATAAAGGATTTGTAGAGATTACATACAGGCAAGAAGTATAAAATAACATTTAACTTGGAAAATGCAAACTAACACATTTGAGAAAAATAATCCACAAAACAGTACTTTGGTTCAATCCAATACAATTCAAATATATGTTAAATGATATCTGCATGTACAATTCAGTACTCAGTCATCAGAGGATATAAAGACAATGGAGTATAGCTAAAGAAGATTAAAATATTCCATAATGAAAGTTGTAGAAACAGCCAATTAGTAGGAAGGAGAGGAGACAATGGGAAGAGCACAGAATTAGGAGGCTAGAGATATTCATTCTAGCACAAGTTATGGCACTAGTTTTCCATGAGACCATGGACAAATAATTTCACATGTGGTGAACTAATTATATCTAAGGTCTCATTTACTTGTGATATACACCACATTTCTATATAATACAGCATAGCTAAGCTATAGGGTTTTGCTCTGAGGTTTTTGCATTATGAAGTTGAGAAATCACTATCAATCAATGTAATTGCATGAATACTGAAACAAATATTCAGTAAAATTGGGAGGATCTTATTATCTGCATGTATACTGTATTAATACATACATGTGCATATACACATATATGTCTATTTATATATACATACAGCAAAAGGGAATTCTTAATCCCTTGCTCTAACTTAACTGGGAAAAGAGCTGGTTGGTTTATTGGACAGAGAGCCAGGCCCAAAGATAACAGGTTCTGTTATCAAGGAGACCAGTCACCATTAAAGAAAATAGAAACTGCTCTCAGAGAGGAAGTGATGTAAAAATGACAGTTGGTCAGTGAGAGATAAAGGCAAGCATGAAGTGTGAGAAGGGGCTCTAAGGTTTCCTGAGGTCAGGGCAGGGTGCTACTGGCAGTTGCAGGTGACAGTTGGCTTCTGTAGAATCTTATTGAAGGAGAGTGTGTGGGTCTGTAGCTATAGTATAGGTTTGGCCTGGTTAGCTAGGCTGAAAAACTATTAGTGAGACTCTCTCAGATGATAATTTTTAGGTAGTTTATAGGTTGATATAAGAAGATTTAGGTCATTTTTAGGTAGTAATTGTGTAGATTGTTAAATCTCTTTCTCTCTCTTTTATCTTTCTGTCTTTACTCTTTTTTTCTCAACTAAAACAAAAAGTTGTTAAATTGCTCCCCTATCTTTGTCATGCTCCTAATTTTAACCCCTACATTTCTTGGTGAGCCAGGTAGGATTTTGATTAATCTTTTAATCTTCTGTTCTGATTATTTTCCTCACTTATTAATCTATTCCTACTGGAGTCAGTTAGTTAGAATTTCTAAGAATATATAGGCAATTCAGTATGATGTTGGACATCATGACACATGTGAAGGAGAAATTTCCAGCCTATCTCAAACATCTGCCACTCCTGGAGAGCTTTTCTGAGCTGGCATAGCTCACAATTTTAGATTGTTTCCAGTTATTACCATTTCTGGAATTATTTGTTCTGATAGGAGCATTACAAATTTCCCAAATAGTTTACCTATTTCTCTCCAACAAGAAAAAAAAAACAAACAAAAATGGAAAGATAGCTTAATGGAGGCTTGAATAGAATACCATGAAAATTACATTTCTCAGCTAGCCCAAATTATCTTTCAACATACTGAAACTACCTCTCACTCTACCCAACCCATCTCTCTTTCTGTTCCTACTACTACTACTACTACTCCTTTCACCTACTCCATGGCAACCCAAACAGGAAACCAAGAGGAAAAAACAAGAAATAATCTAGCTACAGGCCTATTCCCCTAAGAGAAGTACCCACCTTTAATCATAAAGAAGAGTTATTTTCTGTAAGACATCAAACACCATTCACCTCAGAAGATATTGAGAAATTTAAGTAGAATATCCCTTCTTTTGGGGATGAGCCTATAGCAGTTATCAAAAAGCTAGCGAATATTTGTCAAACATGTGACCTCAACTGGATTAACTTTGAAAATTTATTACAGGCATTTTTAACAGAAAGAGAGAAAAATAAAATAATCTCTCTTGCCAATCAGGCTCAGGAAAGGGAAGCAGTTCATTGACCCCAGCAAGACCCACAATGGAAAGTGAATAATGAAAATGATTACATGAGACTGTGTCAGGCTAGGGAGACATTATTAAAAGCCATGAGAGCATGTTCTGACAGACCTAGTTCCTGTACAGAATTTGAAGATTTCAGACAAAAGATTGGTGAAAATCCTTCCCAGTTCATGGATAGACTTATTGAGCTGAGAAGTAGATATAGAGACCTGGATCTGACCAGACAAAGGGATGTCAGACAGATAAGAAGGCAGTTTGTGGAAAAACTGTTGTAGCATGGCTGTCTGAATTGGACTAGTATGGACCTTTAGGAGTTAAGTAAGTTCCAGTATATGTATATAATGGCCATGAAAAGGGAGATGAAGATGACAGTTACCAGGTGGAGGCATTAAGGAAAGAAATAAAAGTATTAAGGGGAAAAATTGAAAAAGTAAATCCAAATTGTGGAGTGACCATGGCTCCTTTTTGAGAATCTACAAATCAGTTATCAATGTGTTATTTATGCAGAAGAAAAAGTCACTTCATGTTAAACTATAGAAACCAGAATGATATATTAAGAAATAATGCAAACTTTTGGAACAATAATTATTCTAGTAATAACAACTATTCTAGAAATAATAATAACTAAAGAAATAATAACAACAATATAAATTCATTGAGAAATAATCATCTGAATGAGGAAAATGAAATGTTACAACAATATATCTAAAATACAGCTTATCCATGCAACATTCAGAATGGAAATCTCTCCCAATGAGAAGAACATCAAAGAAATGGCCAAGGACCTTTATAAAGGTCTGGGAGGGGAGAAAGGACTCTAGAATCAGAGAATGAAACCTTTGATTTCTCAGACACTGATATCTTAACACAAGTTATCCCAGTCCATTCTCCCCAAATAATAATGAACCACATGTAATTTTGAAAGTCAGAAATACTTATTATGGTTGTCTTTTAGATGCTGGCACCTCTGGATCAGTGATAATGAGTACAATTGATTCTGATTGTGATACCATTGGCTCTATAAATGTTATAGGCATGTCAGGAGCACCTCCGAAGAAAATATTTGGAACTATATAGGAGAGGACACAAGATCTCAAAGTCAAAGCTTTCACCTTGAATGGTGTCTGTGGGAGCTCTATCAGTGGAACATTCTTTCCTTCTAATGACTAACTCCCCTATAAATTTATTAGGGAGAGATCTTTTCTATAAATTGAGCCAAAATAACCTGCTCTCAAGATGGCTCTTTGATGCTAGAATTGCCTGAGGAATCTTTAAATTTGTTCCCTGTATTTCTCTTGGATAGTCAGGAGGTGGACAAAACTTTTTCCTTTGAAACATCAACTGATATACTTGAACCTTTCTAGGCCACATCTTCTTCCAATGCAGACCTACTTAAATCAGCTGTTCCTGTTCAAATGAAGATGAAAGGTGGCCTACCTCCTTCCATTTATCAGTATCCCCTATCAAAATAGACAATTGAGGGAATTACCCCAGTGATAATTTTTTAATTGAACAGAAAATAATAATTCCATGATAATCAGAATATAATACACCTATCATGCCTGTTAAAAAGCCAAAATCAGATGGAAATGGAAAAAATGTCTATTGATTTGTACAAGATTTAAGTACTGCAAATAATCATGTCATCAAAAGATACCCTATGGTTCCAAGTCAATCCACAATTATTTCCTCTATTCCTAGCACCACCAAATATTTTGCAGGAGTAGATTTTTGTTTCACATTTTTTTCAGTATCCATCCATGAAGATTCCAGAAATATATTTGACTTTGCCTAGAAAGGTTCTCAATGAACATGGTATTGTTTGCCCCTGTGGTAGCCCGTTATTTTCATAGATTTTTAACACAAGATTTAGCAAATATTAAGTTTAAGGAGAGCTGTTTGATACATTTTGTAGATGATTTTCTCTTGGCCTCACCAAATTCTGCAGCATGCCAAGAAGATAGCAAACATCCCCTTTTGGAACTATATAGGAGAGGACACAAGATGTCAAAGTCAGACACTGTTTCAGTTTGTTTCAGTTGTGTTTCCCCAAAGTGGAGTATTTAGGGTTTATTTTAACTGATGGGGTTTGTTTCATTTCTCCTAAGAATGTCAAAGATATTCAGAAATAGAGGGCTCCCTCCACTAAGAAACAGTTGAAGGCAATTTTAGGAACAATGGGATTTTGTAGGCAGTGGATCCCTTGTTATGGCAAAATCACCAAACCCCTTATAGTATTGACAAAAGACTTAGTCACTGAACCACTTAGGTTAGATGTGGAACACCTATTAGCTCTTTCTAAATTAAAATAGGCTATCCTACCTGCCCCTGCTTTAGGCATCCCAGATTACAACAGACGATTTACTTTACCTGTATATGAATGGAAAGGGATAGCTTCAAGGGTGTTTACTCAAACTTTAGGACCTGTTCCATGTCCAATTGCTTATTATTCATCCCAGCTGGACCCAATAGCTTCAGGAGCACCACCAAGTCTTAGAGGTGTAGGTGTCACAGTTTTGCTAATAACTAAATCAGCTGATTTAGTATTGGGATGCCCACTAGCAATAATGTGTCCTTATAAAGTTGAAGCATTGTTGCTAAGGCATAGAACACAGGCATTTTCTGACCAAATATTTGCAAGATATGAAGTAATCTTGTTGGGCCATGAAAATATCACTTTAAAACACTGTTTAACACTCAACCCTGCCACTTTGCTCTTAGATTTATCAAGTACAGGAGAACCATTACACAGTTTTGAATCTTTACTGTCAATGGCTGAAAAACCTCAAGATAATCTCCTGGACACTCCTTGAGACAATCCAGATCTATACTTATTCATGGATAGTTCTTTTTTCTTGAAGGATGGTATACATTACACTGGCGCTGCTCTAGTCATAGAATTTGCCACTCTGTGTTCAGCCTAATTGCCCTCAAAATAAGTGCTCAAGTACAGAGTTCATAGATTTAAAACATGCCTGTATAGTTGCAAAACATAAGAAAGCAACAATTTACACTTACTCTAGATATGCATTTGGAATATGCCATGCAGTGAGTATGCTTTGGCTTCAAAGGGGATTTTTAATTTCAGATAGGAAAAGTATCACAAATGAAAAAATCATTATCAAGATTCTTTCTGCTCTCCAACTACCTGAAGCCCTAGCTATTGTTCATTGCTCTGCCCATATATGTGGAACTGACCCTGTCACTAGAGGAAACTACCAGGCAGATACTGCCACAAAATTCACTGCTTTAGAAGGACCTGAACTAACTTTGCCATTGGCAACTATTAAAGAATGAGATTTATCCCTTTCTTATAATATAAAGTAAGTGCAAAAATAAAAACAAAAATTCAAAACAGATTAATGGAGTATGAGTATCATCTGAAGGAAAACCCCTATTCCCTCAAAGTTTTTTATCATCAAATATGTCAATCAATTCATAAAAACAGTCATTTTGGAACCCAAGGAATTTTAGACTCTGTTAAAAGAGTATGGATTGTCCCTAGTATAACTACCATAGCCTCTAAAGTGTGTGCAGCCTGCCCCACCTGTCTAGGATATAACCAGCATGCTTTTTGTGAAAAGTTTTTTGTGGATGTTCTCTGGCTTACACATCTTTTGAACATTTACAAATTGATTTTATTACAATGGCAAAGTCTGGACATTATAAATTTTGCTTAGTCATAGTAGACCAGCTGACCAGATGGCCTGAAGAGTTTTCTACCACATGAGCTACAGCAACTTTTGTTTCCAAGGTGCTCTTAAAAGAAATTATAGCTTGTTTTTGCCTGCCACCATGGATGTATTCAGACAGGGGAACTCATTTTACTAATTTGGTTTTATCTCAAATTTATTCTTGTTTAGGAATCACTCCAAAATATTATGTACCATATAATCCCTAGAGCTCTGGCCAAGTTGAAAGAATGAACAGAGAACTTAAGACCATGAGAGGAAAAATGTGCACTGAGATTCATTTAAAATGGCCTAAGTCTCTCTCTCTACCTCTATTGTACCTTTGAAGCACGCCTAGGGGAGATCTACAGATCTCACCAGGCGAGATGCTTTTTGGTCATCTGCCTATGGAGGCTAAACCTTTTTCTCCTGCATACACATCATTGCTGGGAAGTTGGGGGGGGGGAGTGTGGGGGGTTTAAGGGATACTTGAATTGCCTCCCATATAAAAGATTTGCAAATGAAAATATAAGAGCTTCTGGAATCTGGAGCCTTTGTATAAGCAGGATGTATAGACTTTTCCCTTTTGATCTAAACCCAATAAAGAAAGTATATATAAAGAATTTCCAGCACATGGGAGCAACTCAGTCATTGTGGAAAGACCCATTTCAAGTACTGTTAAGCACCCAAACAGCTAAAAGTTTTGAGAAAAAAAAATCTTAGATACATTGTTCACATGTGAAATGAGTACTTTCCATTGAAATTGATTGATTGTATCCTGTCACATGCATTGAAGATAAAACTACAAAGACAACTGGATACTATTTTCACTGACATTGAACTCTTGAATTTATTAATTTATTTTTTCAATTGGATATATTTGATCTTAATGTACTTAAAGCACCTTATATCAGAATCAATAATTGTTTTTATTTTGAAATAGAATGAGTAATAGTCAGTGGATAAGTGTATAATTTATATTATATTTTAAATTTGTATTTTTTGTACTGACATTTATTTTGTTTATAGAAGGTTATTTTTATTATACTTTTATAGGACTATAGAGAAAAGTTAAACTAATGAAATGATAACTAAATTATTAGTGTTACAAAGTATTATAAGTATTGGTCAACACCCACCTCAGGAGATTGTATATTATATATGTATATATATATGAAAATATAGTATATTTTTATACATAATATTTTATATAATAATTATAAACTTTTTACGTGGAATTTGTTGAATTTTGATTGATATCTTCAGGTTCTTATTTCCATGGAGTGTAGTCAGGATTGTGTTATTTGTAATTGTATTATTTGTCATTATAATTATATTTTTTGTCATTTTTAAAAGGTTTTTTGTTCTTTATTTTCTCTTTTATTTCTCTCTGTTCCTCATATTATTATAGTTTTCTATTAGAAAAGATAATATCACAAGCAACTTTGAATAGAGGATATGAGTATAAGTATAAAATAATGTGTTTTCATGATCCATTGGGAGACTAGCTTCTCCCAAAGAATCACAGGGGGATATGTAAAAGAAAATTCTTAATCCCTTGCTATAATTTAACTGGTGAAAGAGCTGGCTGGTTCAGTGGACAGAGAGCCAGACCCAAAGATAAGAGGTTCTGTTACCATGGAGACCAATTACAGTTAAAGGAAATAGAAACTGCTCTAGAGAGGAAGTGATAAAGTGTGAGAAGGGGCTTTTGCTCTAAGGTTTCCTGAGGGCAGGGCAGTTGCAGGTGACAGTTAGCTGCTGTAGAATCTGATTAAAGGAGAGTGTGTGGGTTGGTAGCTGTCCATTGTTTAGTGAATATATATATATATATATATATATATATATATATATACACACATACACACACACACACAATGTGTGTGTGTGTGTGTGTGTGTGAGTATGTGTGTATGTATATAATAGTTGTAGGTTTGGCCTGGTTAGCTAGGCTGAAGAGTAATTAGTGAGAGTCTTTCAAACAATAGTTTTTAGGTGATTTATAGGTTGATATAAGAAGATTAGTCAGTTTTTAGTTAGTACTAGGGTAGATAATTAAATCTCCTCTTATTGTTATATCTTTACTATTTTTTCTCAATTAAACAAAAAGTTGTTAAATTGCTCTCCTATCTTTGTCAAGTTCCTAATTTTAACCTTATAATACTCATAGAATTATAAACATGCCTGTATACATATATTTACATATAGGCAAACTGGATGAAGTAGCTCTGAGATGGGCAATAATATATGATCAAATGTTGTGGGGTGCAGAGATATACCCCTGGGGTTTGAGAAGGATA
The DNA here is from genome assembly GCF_027887165.1 of Monodelphis domestica. Taxonomy (NCBI): domain Eukaryota; kingdom Metazoa; phylum Chordata; class Mammalia; order Didelphimorphia; family Didelphidae; genus Monodelphis; species Monodelphis domestica. The sequence goes on from NC_077232.1 coordinate 257,058,150, forward strand.
CCTTTTGCAAGAATGCAAGACACCAACTTAAAAGTTAAAGTAAACTCAAAAGTAAAGAGAGATTTATTAGTAATGTTGAATTTTTGGCAAGCAACATAGCAGGAGTGGAGCAAAAGGAGTTTGTATGATGAACTTCTGAGAAAAGATTAAAATACTTAATCTTGTAATTTGGCAAAGACCAAACAAAGGAAACACAAGGGACCATGTCTAATAATGCTTCACTAAGAAAAAACAAAGTAAAATCTATTTCATTCAGAATATAAAGGGCCAACAGAAAAATGGCTTCATGCAATCCAGACTAAAATTATTTTACTAATTTTTAAACACTGAAACTTCTGATTTACTAGCAAAAAAGTTATTCAATTCATATTCTATTTTTAAACATTTAGTAGCATTTTGTTGCTTTAGATAATTTTCTGGTATGCTGCCAGGGCCCCTTGATGGCAGTGCAATACAATGCAACAAGATCTGACCTCAAAGTCAGATATGTATGGGTAGAAGACCCTCTTCTGAAATCTACTGAGTGAGTGTGTGTGTGTGTGTGACAGAATCTCCATGAAAAATTTTAAGAATATGATAATGTCATATATAGTGCTTTGTTGAGCATATGTTTAAGGGAACTTGAAATAATCATGATTTACCCTTTTAATCACTATTCAAGGAGACCGAGAAAATAGAAAAATTCTTTTTAAAAAATAGAATATATTTATTGAGAGAGAGAGAGAGAGAGAGAGAGAGAGAGAGAGAGAGAGAGAGAGAGAGAGAGGGAGAGAGAGAGAGAGAAATGTGGAGCAATGTCTCACATCATAAACCTGAGACAATGTTTCTCAGATTTACAGAGAGAGAGATGTATGGCCATGTCTCAAGTCACTGACCTGGGCAAAAATGACTTCTGATTTACAGAAAAAAAAACAAAACTCTTAACTAATGGGAAAATACAATATTTATTTTATTCATTCAAGCCTTCCTTCAAATTAACATTTTAAAGAAATGGTCAAGAGGTAGAGACAGGTTTTAATCGAGAAATAAAGGATAAGGAATGTTAAACTGATTATACAAAAAGAGGAGGAGTTCAGGACTGGATTAGCTGGGAAAAACTGATGTTCTACAATAGATACAAGAGCCATTGGACTTGACCACCCACGAGAAGCCTTTGATACAATGGGAGAAACTTCTAAGACAAAAGGGTACTTTAAATTTGATCATTTGGGTACGTCTTCAGGTTTTACTGTTCAGTCTGTGAAAAGGTCAGTCTGGAACCCTCCTAAGGCAAGTTCCCAGAAAAACTCCAAAGACTCAACCCAAAATATTTACAGGGTATAAGGCCTTTTTCCTGCAAGGAGAAGGATGGGGGTGGGGCCATCATAGGAAAAACTAACTACTGGGGTTCTAGGGGTATTGATCTTGGATATTAATATTTAATAACTTGAGAATAATATGCTAATTTATCACTCCACACACTGTCATATTTTACTAAAAGTCTTCCACAATACTTCTTAATTCCAGAGCCTGCCATCCATTATTCATTTTTATTTTATCCTGTATATAGTTTAGTTGTATTCATTTACATGTATTTGTCTCCTCCATGGGACTGTAAACTTCTTAAAGGCACAGACTGTCTTTTTCCTCTTTTTGTATCCTCAATACTTAGCAAAATGCCTAGCATATAATAGGAAATTAATAAATGTTTATTGGTTGATTTTGATTGATACCTTTAAGAGAAATATTATTACTTACATTTTTAATGCTGATTTTGTATGATCAGAACACTGCTGGGTTTTGGGGAGCCAGCTGACTGGCTAGAAACCTGCTTCGAGGGGGAAAAAATAAAAAGAACCTTGGCCTTTTCTGCATCATTCTCCTAAATGAATCTATAGTACTTACCTTGTCAATTGTCCTAATGAAGTAGTGCCAAAACAGCCAAAGATGGAAAAATTAAAAAGAGATAAAGCAGATAGACCCCTGCCAGCATTTTTTAGGGAACAGACCGGGATTCCCTCCCCCAGGAAGTCAAGCTGTTTATGCATTCAAGAAACTAGTCTATACTTAGTTTGGGAGATGTGAATTAGAAAGGGGCAGGAAACAAAGAGGAATTTCAGGAATATCAAAAGGTCAGGATGGAAGCTAAATAACATTTGGCTAAGTGTCTGAATGCATGTGAAAATAAACACTCCTAGATAACAACCCTAGTAAATCTAAGGATTATCTCCTCGTCTCTGAACTCGCATTCCTGTGTTAAAGTTTGTTTTATTGTCAGATAAGAACCTGTATGTGAAAAGAAATAACTTGTATCTTGTAACCCTATATAAACTGTTCCAACTGTTAGATCGACACAGCCTTCCATTACAGAATTCTGTCCCAGCTGGTAGATTCTTTATTTGTTCTTTTATTAATAAATTGCAGTTCCAATAATTGAAATTCTGGGTGTTTGAACTCACTTGTGAAATGTGCCACTTCAGTTGGAGGCCCCAGCAAGATCTCGAGCCTCAGGACCAGAAGATAATGACTTCAGAGAGGGCTGCTGTAAGAGAGAGAGAGAGAGTGTGTGTGTGTGTGTGTGTACTTGTGTGGGGGAGAGTTCTCTAGGCTTGCAGCATATGGCTAAACAGCTGGGGTTGTAACCCTAATTATATTTGGGCAGTTTTTGCTAAGCTGAGGCCTGTGAAGGAAACTTGAACCCTTATCACCTTCGGGGGTGTTTCTGAGTGCATACTTGGAGAGCATGCAGTTCCCAACTCCCACGAGGGATTGGGTCATAAATCCAAGGAAGTGAATGGTATCTTCTCTGGAGCCCACCCCTGGTTCTGGTATTTGATATTTTGAACAAACTTTAGACTGATTTTGGAACCATCTGTTCTGTTCTGTTCTGGTAAGTTAGCTCTGGTTCTCTAAAGTCCTGTTTTATTTTGCTCCAGGGCATGTTTTACTCTAGGAGCCTGCTTGCTTGAATGGTCTGTCTTGAAGTTCTGTTTGGGCCTTACTTACTCTAGGAGTCTGTTTGCTTGAAGGTTCAGTCTTGCAGTTCTGTTTGGGCCCTGGAGACCGTGTACTGTTTGGTGTACTGTTTGGCTTTGCAGTTCTGTTCTGTTCTGTTCTGGGTATTTATATCCAGAAAAGGCTTTTGGGGTGCTAGACGTAGCTTTAAACCTACAGTCAGGTCCAAGAAGAGACGTCTTCTGGGACTGCAGGAAATCCTTAGGGTTTGGGTGTATGAGTGTGTGATTAAGGGTGTGTCCTATGGATTTTTGTTGTCTTTGTTTTGTTTTTGTGCGTTTTTCCATAATGGGTCAGTCCTCATCATCAAATCTGGGAACTCCATTATCATGTGTCCTTAAGAATTTCTGGCATTTTAAAAAGGCAGCTGCTGATTATGGAATTCAGGTTTCCCTTTGTACCTTCCGTACTTTATGTGAATTGGAGTGGCCTACTCTGGGGGTTGGATAGCCCCCAGAGGAGACTACAGATCTTTCTGTGTCCTATGCAGTCCGGAGAATAATATCTGGGAAATCAGGACACTCTGATCAACTTCCATATATTGACATTTGGATAAATTTACTTATTGACACTCCAAAGAAATTGAAGGCTTGCCTTTCAGGACAAAATTACTCTGCTAAAACAGAGGCTTATTTCCTAACTAATTCACTCTCCCTAGAAGGGAAGATCAAGCCTTCCAGAGGGGGAAAGAACACTCCTCCCCCTGTGCTCTAAGAGGAACCTGAGGAGCCACTTCCCTATGTCAATAGGGAATCCTTATTACCTCAACCCTTACCCCCATCCCCTTCATCACCTCTGACCCCATCGTCAGCACCCCTGGAACTCCCTTCAGGCTCTTTCTACCCCACTTTCCCTTCAGAGCCCACAGCCATGACCAGTCAACCCCATACATGACTGGGTGCCCTCTATCATTATACTCAAAATTCAGGACAGGCTGGAGTAAAGATTGTTGCTAAATCCCAGCTACCTTTATGTCAGGCAGGACCTGGGATAGGGGAAGATCCATAGCCTTTCCTGGTTTATACCCCCTTTTCTTCCACAGACCTCTATAACTGGAAGAATCAGAATCCTTCCTTCTCTGATAAACCCCAAGGGCTGATTTCTTTGCTTGTAGTAGTTTTCTTTACCCATAATCCCACTTGGGATGATTGTCGGCAGTTGTTACAGGTTCTGTTCACCTTTGAGAAATGGGATCAAATCACACGGAGGCTGTTAAAACTATCCTGGGGCTGGATGGCCAACCATCTACCAACAGGCATCGCATAGAGACTGTCTTTCCGCCCAGTAGGCCAGCCTGGGATTTTAATTCTGATCAAGGTAAGGAGGCTCTCAATCGGTATCGCCAGACTCTACTAAGGGGACTCCAGGCTGAAGCCAGGAGGTCAACCAATCTCTCTAAAGTAAGTGAGGTAATCCAGGGCCCAGATGAGTCAGCATTCCTTGAACGCCTCATGGAGGCCTATAAGACCTACACCCCAGTGGACCTTGAGGCACCCGAAAATCACAGGGCAGTAAATATAGCATTTGTGGCCTAGTCAGCCCCCGATATATGCAGAAAGTTACAGAAACTGGAGGGATTTGAGGGAAAACTGTTATCTGATCTCATGGAAGTAGCTCAAAAATTATTCAATATTAGGGTAACCAAAATACTAAAAAGGCAGCTAGGGCAATTCTAGCAGCATTAGCTGATGAGAGAACCCACCAGCCTAATAAGGTATGGGATGGAAGGAAGAGAAGCAATGGGGATGACAGAGGTAGGGGGAGAGGTGACGTTGAGAAACGAATGCCCTGATTGCAAAGAGATCAATGTGCTTATGGTAAGGAAAAGGGCCATTGGAAAAATGAGTGCCCAAGAAGAGCAACAGGCAGGGAGGTTGTCCCTCAGTTGCTGGGAGCCCATAGTTAAGTTAAAGGTAGGGGGCAAAATGGTGGACTTCCTGGTCAACACCAGGGCCACCTATTCTTCTTTGCACACTGATCCCGGTCCATATTCTTCCCAGAATACCTTCATTTAAGGTGCTAATGGCCACATTGAATCCTATCCCTGGACTACATCACGCACAGTCGATTTTGGAACAGGGACAGTGAAGCAGCCCTTCTTGGTCATACCCAATTGCCCCATCCCCTTCTTGGTAGGGACTTACTGCCCAAATTGAAAGCCACCATCTTGTTCAAGGGAGGGTAGACTAAACTCTACTTATAGACACACCTCAGACCCTCCTCCTGTCCTGTCTACTCTCAGAGGAATATTTATTGACCACACAGGCCAGCCAACCAGAACTATCCTCATTACTGTAGGAGTTTCAGGCCAGAGTTCCTGGGGTCTGGTCAGAGTCTAATCCCCTTGGCCTGGCCGCCCACCAAACACCAGTGGTGTTGCAGCTTCTCAGCTCTGCCACGTCTGTCTGGGTAAGACAGTACAACATCAGCAAGCAGGCCAGAGAAGGAATCGGCATTCATACACAGAGACTTTTTTGAAGCTGGAATCCTGGTTCCTTGCCAATCCCCTTGGAATACCCCTCTGTTACCTGTGCAAAAACCTGGCACCCTGGACTATCTCCCCGTTCAAGATCTCAGGGAAGTTAATAAGAGGATCGAAGCTACCCATCCTACAGTACCAAACCCTTATACCCTATTAAGCCAGCTTCCACCAGAGCATGCAGTTTATACTGTCTGGGATCTCAAAGATGCGCTTTTCTCCATCCCCTTGGCCCCTATTAGTCAGCCAATCTTTGCTTCTGAGGACTCCAGGGAGGGAAAGGGGGGTCAGATAACTTGGTCTCGAATTCCACAATGGTTCAAAACTTCTCCAAGCCTTTTTGGGGAGGCCCTAGGGAGGGATTTTCAGAGAAAGCCATTCTGACGTCACCTTGCTCCAGTATGTGGATGATTTGCTTTTGGCCACCCTAAGTGCCAAGACTTGTAAGACTGCTACTCTCCACTTGTTGGAATTGCTGAGCACCCTGGGTTGTAGGGTCTCAGCCAAGAAAGCACAGATCTGCACCACCTCTGTCACCTATCTGGGCTATGAGCTGGAAGGGGGTGTGAGGAAACTCCTGTGCTCAGATCCAGACGATCCTCAATATCCCCGTGCCCAGAACCAAGCGGCAGGTATGGGAATTTTGGGGGACAGTGGGGTCCTGTAGGCTGTGGATTCCAGGATTCACTGAGATTGCTAAACCCCTGTATGCAGCTACGGCTGGCAAGCTAGAAACCCTGGAGTGGATGGAGGACTGTCAGCGGGCCTTCAATCAACTGAAAGCAGCCTTGGTGAGTGCCCCTGCCCTTGGGCTCCCAAACCTGTCTAAACCTTTTCACCTCTTCATAGACGAATGTAGGGGGACAGCAGTGGGGGTCTTCACCCAGTCCATTGGACCATGGCGGAGGCCTGTGGCCTATCTGTCTAAGAAGCTGGACCCTGTGTCAGCAGGATGGCCTAACTGTCTTGGGGCTGTGGCTGCCACTGCACTCTTGTTCAGGGAGGCTTTGAAACTCACCTTTGGCCAAGACAACGTGGTTGTGACAGCATCGCACTCAGTGGAGTCCCTGCTTAGAAGTCCTCCAGAGAGATGGCTTTCTAATGCCCGCATTACTCAGAATCAGGCTCTCCTGCTTAACCCCCCTACAATGACTGTTTCTAAGACTGAAACTTTGAATCCAGTCACCCTCCTCCCAGAAACGGGAAGGGAGGTAGTAGTGACCCATGACTGCTTACAAATTTTGGATTCTCTGACCAGTCTGCGCCCCGATTTGACTGATGTTCCCCTGCCCATGGCTGCCCACATCCTCTTTGTAGGTAGCAGCTTCGTACAGAATGGGATACTGCTACGCTGGAGCTGTAGTGGTGGAGCCCCCAAGGACTGGGCACAGTCCCTGGGAAATGGAACCTTGGCCCAACGAGCAGAACTGATTGCATTAACACAGGCTTACGTTGGGGAGCAGGGAAGTCTGTTAACATTTATACAGACAGCCGATATGCATTTGCCACTGCCCATGTCCATGGAGCACTGTACCAGGAGCAGGGATTCCTCACTGCTGGTGGCAAAGATATCAAGAATGGGCCTGAGATTCTGGCCCTACTGGAGGCTGTGTGGCTCCCCTCTCACCTTGTCATCATCCATTGCAAGGGACACCAGAAGGGCGATTCCCCTGAAGCTGTAGATAATCGCCTGGCTGATGAGACATCGAGGGCTATGGCCTTGCAGCCTGTGTCTCCCATTCAAGCCTTGCCCATGGGTGTGCCACAAGATCCCCCAGTCCTTCATTACTCTCCTGACAATTTAGACCGAGGTAAGAGGCTAGGTGCCACCCCGAATTCAGATGGATGCCTGGTCCTGCCAGATGACAGGGCTCTCTTACCAGAAGCAGTGGGGAGACAGCTAGCAAAAAGAATACATGACACCACACATATGGGAGGTACAAAACTGAGCGATATGCTGGACAGAGACTTTTTCTTTCATATTATGCACCGAATCTGCAAAGATATCACTTCAAGATGTGAAACATGTGTGTGGGTTAATCAAAAGGGAGGACCGAAGGAACCAGGGGGCACCAGGTTAAGAGGGCTAGAACCAGGAGAACAGTGGGAGGTAGATTTTACAGAAATTAAGCTGGGGAAATATGGGTACGGGTATCTTTTAGTCCTGGTAGACACTTTTTCAGGATGGATAGAAGCATATCCAACAAAACATGAAACTGCCTCAGTGATAGTTAAGAAATTAATATCAGAGATCATTCAGGCTCCCACTGGGAATAGGGTCAGATAATGGGCCTGCTTTTGTAGCTAGGGTGCCTCAGCAATTGGCTAAGACCCTGGGCATAAATAGGAAATTACATTGTGCATTTTGGCCCCAGAGTTCAGGACAGGTCGAGTGTATGAATCGCACACTGAAGGAGACCCTGACAAAATTGGACTTAGAATCTGGAGAGAACTGGGTAAGCCTCCTCTCCTTTGCCCTCCTGAGGGCCCGGTTCACACCATATGTACAAGGTATTACCCCATTTGAAATTCTGTTCAGTCGACCACCTCCCCTCCCTCCTAAGTTGGGACTAGAAAATTTGACTGAATGTGATAACCAATATCTGTTCTCTTCCCTGAAGGCTTTGGATTAGCTCAGGAAAACTTTCACTCAAACTGTCCGAGCTGCCCATCCCTCACCACCCAAACGTAACCTGCCCCCTTTTACAGATGAACCAGGAGACCTTGTGTGGGTTCAGAAGATTCCTTCAGGGGCTCTTGAACCACAGTGGACTGGACCTTATGTGATAATACTGACCACCCCCAGAGCTATAAAGGTTTTGGGAAAGAAACGCTGGATCCACGTGTCTCAACTGAAACCTGTTAAACCAAGGGCAGCAGTGCAAGGAGCAGAGCAGTGGAAGGTCACCAAAACCTGGGAGCCCTTAAAGATCAAGATTCATCGACATTGAGCACTATGGGAAAGGGAGGATGGGGTGGAGCTATGCTTGGACTTGTACTTTTGAGATTTTTGGAAATTAGTCTACTCTTCCAGGTAATTCAATACCAATGGGTAATCAGTAGGACAAGGGATGGGAAGGAATTAATTAGTGACATACCAACCCGGGAGGAGAAAGCCCCCAAAATTCTTTTTGACTTGTGCGATTTACTTGGGAGTAAGTGGATAGATTCCTCACCTACGCTTTCATGTGCTAACCCCATCAGGGGATTTTGTATCTAGCAGAAAACCCTTTCTATGCTTGCCCATCTACGGGGCCGTCATCATGCAAATCAGGGAGATATTTCTATTGCACAGCCTGGGGATGTGAAACTGTCACCCTGCAGTGGCAGGAGGACCCCAATATCATACTACAAAGGGAGTGAAGCAGGAGCTGGGATGCCCCCCTTGATTCCAGAAATCCCCTTTCCCCAGCTATTAAAAACCCAGAGGATAAAGGATGGCTACTAGGCTGGACATGGGGATTTAGGCTGGAGGTGAGAGGTCAAGACCCAGGGATAGAATTTACAGTATAGCGAATAGCTGACAAAATGCCACCCTCACCAGTCAGCCAGAACCAAGAGGTCATTGTGGGATTTGGGCTGGTACCCACCCCCACTGTCTCCACACCTGGGTGACCAGTTAATACTGCCATAAAGTGTCCTCACAGAGAGCAATCCCTTCTCACCATGCTCACAACTGTCTTTTCCTTCCCAAATGCCAGCGCCCCCCAGATGACATCGGACTGTTGGCTCTGTTTGAACCCTCAACCTCCATATTATGTTGGTATTGGGTCCCCGGGTTCCTGTCTCCCTCGTTCTCCCCAAATAATTTGTATACCACCACAATCACTGATGCTGAAGCCAAAGTCCAATGTAAGTGGGGACATGAGCCAATTCTTACCTTAAGGGACTTGGAAGGAAATGGAGCTTGTTTTTTGGAGTCTGGGGTAGATCTAAGTCATTCGTTTCTTGCTCCCCACTGCATCAGCAGTGTCATAACACCTAATGTTGACGCTTATGAGAGTTGGAACTGGAAAGCCCCTCCTGTAACATGGTTTGCCTGTACTTCAGGTCTAACACCGTATTTATCTCCTCATACTCTAAAAACAAAGGATGCTTCTGGTGACCCTGTAATTTGCATCCTGGTTCATATTATTCCCCAGGTTTACTATTATTCAGGGGATGGAGTAGAGAGCACTTTGAAGTGATGCAGACCAGTGAATACCTGACAGGCCTTATCAGATGCCATAGAGTGCCAATTCTCATCCCTATCCTAGTAGGGCTGGGGATGGGGTAACTGCAGCCCTAAGAACTGCTGCCCTGGTTCAGGGAAACCAGAATTTCCAGTCTCTCTCTAACCATATTGATTCAAACCTTAGTGGATTAGAAATTTCTATTAATTTCCTGGAAAAGTCACTGTCCTCTCTGGCAGAAATGGTTCCCCAAAATAGGTGGGGACTGGACTTCCTTTTCTTTAAGCAGGTGGGGATCTACCTGGCATTTGGAGAATCCTGTTGTTTTTATATTAATCATTCTGGGATTATACTGGAATCTCTAGCCCTGCTCTGGAGGAGGCTAAAAGAGAGGGCATGGACTAATGCTCAATCCAGCAACTGGTATTCTAGTCTTTTCTCTTGGTTTCCTTGGCTGACTACCTTGATCAGAGCCCTGGCAGGACCACTCATATTAGTAATAGTGGGCCTCTTGAAAGGACCCTGACTGATCAATTACCTCATGACCTATATCTGACAGCATCTTCAGGCTATTAAGCTTTTGGCCTTAAAATCACATTATTCTCCTCTGTCTGATGAGTCAAGGGGTTGATTCCTCCCAACAGAAAAAGGAGGGAATGAAGTAGCACCAAAAAGGCCGTGGAAAAATTAAAAGGAGATAAAGCAGATAGACCCCTGCCAGCATTTTTTAGGGAACAGACCCACTTCACTAATGATATATGGGGTATAGGCTTTTCTCTGGATACACCAAACTCCAAAAGTGTTTTAGATCAAGGAGGATATAAAGAACTCCTTTCTGCTTCCTGAAAGGAACATCTATCTACCCTGCCTTTAGACTTTCCCCTAGATCTTTAATTATCATAGATATGCATCTCCCTGAGACTTTCAGTTAAAATAGTTATACACTTCCTGGTTCCACTGTGATTAGTATCATCCTTTGAATTGCACAGATCATCCCTTATACTCCAATCTCAATGAAAGTACTCCACTCCTGATTCATGTCACCCCCTTTTCCTTATTCTGTAACCCCTGCTGCTCTCAACGGGGTACAAGATCCCCATACCCCATCTCTTTGGAGAGGCAATGTCTACCCTTGTGCTTATCTCTTGGCCATTCAACATGACTTCCAAATTAATAAATTTCTCTTTTTATTTTTAAGCTAAGTTTTGGAGTCTTGCATTCTTGCAAAGGGTAACCTGTGCTGAACCTGGGATTTTCATCTCAAAGTTCTCCCACAACACTAAGAAGCATTCTTCTCAATAGTGAGTTTCATAAACAAAAATCTTAGCCTGTCTTAAATAGAAGAATCATTTAAGAAAAATATTTGTATCTTATCAAATGTGGTGATGATGGCTTGATATTTTGTGATAGCATTTACAAATGGGTAAAAATAACCCTCTAACCCTCAATACTATTACAGTGGAGGATCATGTAGTGCTTCTTCATGGAAATCACATTTTGATCTGCACTATAGACTTGAGATGATTTTAAAAGCAACTGGGAAGTTCAGAGTTCACTACAAAGGTGATTTTAATTGGATAATGCTATAAAAATAAGAGGAAAAAAGAATAGGGAGAAGTTGAGGACATCACTGAATATCTCTATTTAAAAATTATTCCATTTACTTGGTCATATTTGTATGGATTGATGAAGAGAAAAGAAAGCAGAACCAAGAGATAAATTTACAAAACGAATGAAATAATATAAGAGAAGACAGTATGTCTAGTTTGCACAGTACATAGCATGCCAGTCTTAGAATCAGGAATATTTATTTTCCTGAGTTCAAATCATATCTCAGACATTTTATGGACTTGTGTGACTTTGGGTAAGTCAGTTAGCTCTGTTTATTTTAGTTTTCTTATTTGTAAAATGAGCCAGAGAAGGAAATAGCAAACCACTCTAGTATATTTGCCAAGAAAACTCCAAATGAGGTCTCATCAAGTAGGACATGAATGAAAAACAACTGAACAATGACAAAAGAGAAAATAGCATTGAAAATATCAGGACCATTCATTGGGACATAGCTGAATAAATTGTGTCATGTGAATTTAAGGGTATTTTAGTATGTTTTTAGAAGTGATGAACAAGACCAATGAAAAGAATTATGGAAAAAATTACATGAATTAATGTAGAGTAAATTAAGCAGAACCAGGAAAATGATAGATACAGTGATTGACAAAAATAGAAAGAACAACAACAAATATGAATACCAAATTCTGTACAATCACAATGATAAAGCTTGGCCCCAAAGAGGAGTTATGAGATGGCATTTTCTTCTTTGCAAAAATGGTAGCCAATATTCATGAGTATATAATATATATGTATGCATACACATATATACACGCACATATGTATAGATGCACATATCAGATGCAGAATGGTTTGCATATGTGTACATACATGCAAACACACAGACACATATAGATATGCATATGGATTGAACTTATGCATCTCTTTTCAGAAAAATGTAAATACAGATGTACATGTATACACATGCATGTGCATGCATGTGCAATATATAAATAAATGTATATGCATGGGCACATATATACATATGTAGACATTATAATTCTTTTAATTTTCCTTCTCTCCATTATTGTTGGCTTATAACATTTTTACATGTATATATACATGCATAGTAAATGCAGATGCATGGATAGATAGATAATAGGTAGATAGATAGATAGATAGATAGATAGATAGATAGATAGATAGATAGATAGATGGATAGATGGATAGATGGATACATGGATAGATAGATATGCCACTAGATAAGTAAATCTATTTAGGTAGTATTTTAATTTAATCTTTTTTTATTGGCTTGGCCAGGAAATCTCTATATCTGTCTCTCTCTCAATTCCTCTCTCTTTATCTTTGTGCATATAACTTCTCTGTATTTACAAAGATGGAATATAATATATTTCATATATTACATATATAGTTTCAAAGTATACCTTTTTCTATCTCTTCTTGCTGGCTTTGTAGGTACTAGCCTGAATTGCATTTAATTTTAGTAACTTTATTTTATATCTAAATACTTTGCTGAAGTTACAAATTTTTTGCTGAACATTTTGTTTGATTTCCAAAGTTCTCTAAGTAAACTATCATATCATCTACAAAAATGATCATTTTATTTCTTCTTTGTTTAGGTCTATTTATTCAATTTCTTTTCTTTCTCTTCTTACTAGTTATTATTTCAAGAACTACATGAAAAAAGTGGCAGCAATGAATATTTTTCACTTATACTTCATCTTATAGGATTTCTATAGATAGGAAATCTAAAATTTCTCCATTGGAGATGATATTTCTTGATTTCAGATATACTTAAGAAATATTCCATTTATTTTTTTTATTTTTAATTTTTTAAAGATATTCTTTATAAAAAGGGTTTTCCTGCATATGTTGACATAATATGATGTAAATCTTTGTTAAATGCATGATTTATTATTTTTACAGGTCTCTTAATATATAATTTATATTGTATTCTTGATATAAATCCAATCTGGTAATAGTATGGAATATTTTTTCATATTTTGCTATAGCTTCTTTGATATTTTATTCTTTATTACATTTATATTAGACTATAGTTTTTCTGTTTTGTTTCTCCTGGTTTTATTTATCAATGCCATATTTGTTGCATAAAGGGATTTGTAGGACCCCTTCTTTTAAATTATTTTTTTGTAATTATATATATATATATATATATATAATATTAGAATGATCATTTTTGAATGTTTGCCAAAAAGTCATATTTAAATCCTTCTGGTCCTTGATTTATTTGTACTTTGGGGAGGTTTTTTTTTTAAATTGCTTATTAGATTTCTTTTTCAGAGATAAGGTTATTTAAATTCTCTATTGCTTATTATGCTAACTTGGGTATTTTTATTTTTGTAAATATTCATCTATTTCATTTAAGTTTCTAATTTGTGAGCATATGTGTGTATTTGAGCAAAATAGTTTGTACTTATTTTCTATATTTCTGCTCCACCTCAACCCTGGAATATCCCTTGCCAGGTTACTATAAGATTCCACCCTTCTTGGAACATTGTGGACTTTGACCTTTGGTCTGGCTGCCTGCAGGTTTCTGTTCTATTGACCTGATATTGGATCCATTGATAAATAATTGGAGAGAAACATGGAGGCATTAAAAGGTAAAGAAAAAATGTGCAAAGTTATTTTGAGGGAGTGATTGAGGAATATTTACTCCCAAGTGATAAGGAATAGGAGAAATATAACAAGGGATAGTGGCTGGGCCTTTGGCCTGAGGTACTAATATCAAGGATATGTTTCTTTTGCTCTAGAATTCCTGTGAACAAGTTGTGTCCTCTTTTGTTTCTATGCCTTAAGGCATGAAGAAAGTATTGCTTTTTTGAGGGGATCTGCCTTTCATCATGAGAAACTTGTCACTCAACTATCCCACTGCCGCCTTTTATACTTGCCAATTCCTTACAGACTCTTCCTCCCCCAAGGGCTGCCCAGAACATCTGTACTCAGACAGTTCTATCTGAATGACCTATTTTCTTCTTTCATTTTTTCCTGGGGAATGATGAATATGACTTCATCACAAAGGTTTTGACCCTTGACACTTTATTCTGAGTGATGCCTAGCAGTATTATATCTGCATGGATCAAATTATTTTCCTTTTCCCACTCAATGGGGATTGCCTCATTTGATGGCCGGTTCAAGATAGAATTTCCTCCACACATTCTCCCATTCCATACCCCTTAGCAACTCAATTTGCCCAGGACACCAGACTTCCTAGTTATAGGTCTGATAAGTAGGCCAATTTGGCAATAGGAAAGGGTTTGTGTAGGAGAAAAGTTGGAGATACAGCTGGAAAGGCAGATTGAGACCATATTGTGGAGTATAGAGGATATGGAATGAGAACAGCAGAGAGCTAAAGTCTGCACCTTGGGAAATGTATGCCTATATTTAGTAGATTAGAGCAGCAAATGGAGCCAAAAGTTTAGGGTGAGTTAAAAGCTTTTTTCTATTTTGACTTGGAAGAATATCAGAATGAAACAGTAACAGAAAACTGTTCAGACATATCTAGGTATTTCATTCATTTTCCCCCATCTAAACTAAACATTATGCCATTTACAATTAAAAACTTGAGACTAATTGATAAGTATGCTATTGTTTTTTATAAGTAAATTAATAATGGAAAGTATTTATGAAATATGCAATATGTGTCATGTCCTGGAATAAGCACTAGGAAATCAAACACAAAAGCAAGACAATGCCTCCAGGAGCTTAAAAGAGGAGTGATAAGTAGGAAAGAGTGTTTGGATCTCTGAGGCTACAGGAAAAGTAGACAGAACCATGAGGTATTAATTGGCATTTCTTTTATAGATAATATGATAGATCTGAATTCATTATTATTCACACAAGAGGTGAAAAGTAAGAGGGCAGAGAAGATACATAGGTGTAAAGGGATACAAGATGCTATTTAGAATAGTTGTTTAGATGAAATGTGAACTTCAGCATTTCCAAATCTGGGGTTGGCAGCTATTCAAGTTAGTGTTCACTCTCTTATCAACCAGGGTGTCTACTGGCAGGATTGATGCTTCATAGTTGAATTTTTTATCTTTCCTAGGGCATAGTCTCTGGAGGAGGGAACAATGTTCTCTTATTCCTCATCCTTCTTGACCTTTCCATAATCTTTGACCATACTTTTCTCCTTTTTTCTTTCTTCTTTTTAAGTTTTCAAGTGTAATTCAGGGATTAAGAGAAAGGATGAGGATGATGAGAAGAAAGAGTGAATAGGGTTGTGAGAGTAAAGAGATCCTTCTCCTTCCTTCCTTCTGAGGGGAGATAGTCAAATCCTGTCTCCTTGAAAAGGAAGTATGTCTCACCAGAGAATGTTTCCTGGGAGATGGATGACAGGAGACTAGAGAGGGAAGCTTTAGTGAGATACCAAGATACCTTCCTCTGAGGAGCCTAGAGAGGCAAGATGATTTTTTATGCTTCTGCTTCACCCAGGGACATCAACTGTCAGTCCCTTTCAGGATCTTAGGGCTACCCAACTGTCAAGGAGAGATGTTAACCTCTTGGGTCAGGAAATCTTAAAACCCTGAGATCTAGAAATCATCCCCCTTTTTGAGGAGAGGTGTGACCCTCCCCAAATTTTCAATCCCCTCTACTAAGGTGGTTAGAGATTGGCCCAGACCTAAATCTTGAATAACAAGGTGATTTATTGGGGTTCAAGTAGGGAAGAAGTATCAGGGATATCAGGGAGGGAAGTATGTAAACAAGGAAGCCCTATGGTTACCCCTCCAGAAGATTGGCCCTCCAATGTTTAGTACTTCCCAGCCTTGATTCCTCTTTCTTGGCAACTATTTGTTAATCCCTACTCTTCAGCTAATTAAACTTGAATATAAGAATCCAGGGACAAGTAAGGGAGAGACAGACAGAGAGAGAAATCCTTGGAAAAGATCTGTAGATGGCTCTCTTCAAAAGGTCCCAATCCACAGCCCCACTGAGGACTTCAAATTGCTGTCATGAGGGGTTTGGTTGAAGGGGTTCAGGAAAGACAGTTGATCTCTAAGGGAATAGGTTTCTTCTGAGTTTCTGAGGATCCACCTCTTCTCTCCTTCCTCAAGCCAGAAGTGACTGTTGAAACTCCAAGCCTCTGTTCTTCTTTAGAACTCTCAGTTTTTTCTTTCCCTCCCCCACTCTTTCTTCAGCAGGTCCCTTCAAAAGATGATCTCTTGTCCATGTATAAATCTCTCATCTCTTATCTTACAGAAGATACTATTTGCTCTTGGTTCTACTCCTACCTATCTAACCAGCTTTCTCAATTTCCTTTGCTTGATTTTCATGTAGGTCATTCCTACTAATTATGAGTATGCTCCCAAGGCTCTGTCCTGGGTCTTCTTCTTTTCTCCCTCTATTCTATTTCACTTTATAATTTCATCATATCCCTTGGAGCCAATTAATCAATGAACCATCAATCAGTAAACATTTACTAAACATTTACTATATGCCAGAAACTATTCTAAATTCTAGGAGGCTAAAGTCAGTCCTTTCCTCCAAGGAGCTCACAATCTAAGGTGGGGAGACAATACTTAATTCATATCATCTCTCTGCATATAATCCTCAAAGCAATATATCCAGCCCTAATCTATACCCTTACCATTCCATCCTCACCTGCCTATTAGATATTTAATAGTTTTCAAGGACAACTGTTCTCTGTATCTGTAACACTGAAATTCTCAATTTCAAAAATTAGTTCAAACCATAGAATGTCTGAGATTACAGGATTCAATAAAATATTAGAGGTAAAAGCATTTTATTTTGGAAGCATAGTTGGATCTAGAGTGAGAGACCTGGATTCAAATTCTTATTGTTATTTTTTTATTCTCTGAGTAATCTTGAACAAGTTATTTAACTTCTCTGGGCTTCAGTTTACTCAGCTGTCAAATGAGGAGTCAGATTAAATGAACTCTAAGTTCTCTTCTAGCTATATAACCATATCTATCTCTAAAACATTGCCCTAATGGATTAATGTCTCTCTCCTGGATCTCTGCCTTGTCATGGCAGAGGGTCTTGTGTAGCTCAATGAAACTATAAGCTATGTTTTGCAGGGACACTCAAGATGGACAAATTAGAGTGGAGAGTTCAGAGAAAAGGTGGTCCACTGGAAAAAGAAATGACAAAACACTGTAGGATCTTTGACAAGCAGACTCCAGAGACAGTATTAATATGATAAAAGATATGACACTGGAAGACAAGTCCATCACATCCAAAGGTGTCCAACAGGTTACTAGGGAAGAACAGAATACAACTACTAATAGCTCCAGAAAGAATGTTGGGGCTAGGCCAAAGCCAAAAAGAAGACTCAGCTGTGGATGTGGTGGTAAAAAGAAAATTCAATGTTACATAGATCAATATTGCATAGGAAGTTGGAATGTAAAACCTGAGTCAAGTCAAACTGAATGTGGTCACACAGAAGAGGGAAAGAAAACATTGACATCTTTGGTGCAAGTGAACATAAGTGGATGTGAATGAGTGAATTTAATTTAGGTGATCATTACATATAATACTGCAGGCAAGAATCCCTTAGAAGAAATACAATAAACTTCATAGTCAATAATAGGATAAGAAAAGCAAAACTGGGATCTAATGTCAGAAATTACAGGATAATATCTGCTTGAATCTAAAGCAAACCATTTAACAACACAGTAATACATGCCTATGTTCTAACTATTGGTGCCCCAAAGGTCAAAGTAGTTCAATTCTATGAAGATCTACAACATATTCTAGACACAACACAAAAAAAGATGTTACATTTATCATAAAGTATTGGAATGCCAAAGTAGAAAATGCAAAGAATTGGAATAACAGGCAAGTTTGGTGTTGGGGGACAAAATTAAATAGAACAGATACTAATAGATTTGTCAAGATAACTCAATGGTCATAGTTACACCCTTTCTTGACAAACAGATGGTCAGTATCAAAAATCAAACTGATTAAACAGTTTGCAACCAAAGTTACGGAATATCTACTGAAGCAGATAAAACAAGACCTGGAGCTGAGGGTGACTCATATCATGAACTTCTTGTTGCAAAATTTAGACTTACTTGAAGAAAGGAAGAAAAACCATCAGACTATATAAGTATGGCCTAAGTAACATCCCTTATGAATATGAAGTAGAAGTGATTAATAGATTTAAGGGATTATATCTGTTAGATAAAATGGTGAAAGGTTATGGGAAGAGGCTCTCAATATTGTATAGGAGGCTGGTACAAAGTCTCCAAAAGAAAAGGAAGAACAAGAAAGCAAAATAGCTGCAGGTAGAAGATTTACATATAGTTGAAAAAAGGAAGGAAGAGGAAAGGGAAAGGAAAAGGTAAACAAAATTGAAATGCAGAATTACCTAGAATAGTTAGGAGAGATAAGGTTTTCTTAAATGAGTGTTGAAAAGAAATAAAAGAAAACAATAGAATGAGGAAGACAAGTGATCTTATCAAGAAAATTAGATATATCAAGGAAATGTTTCATGCAAAAATTGGCATGATAAAAGACAAAAATAATAGGAATTTCACAAATAGAAGGGATTAATGAGAGGGAACAAGAATATATAGGACTATCAAGAAAGATCTTAATGTTCCCCAATGGATACTGCTTTGAGTATATTCTACATATTACAGAATGTTGTATTATTGTTGTCATTCTCTTTAATGAAATTATTGTTTCTATGATTTGTTCTTTGACCCATTCATTTTTTATGATTAAATTATTTATTTTCCAATTAATTTTAATATATAATTTTGTGACATTTTATTAAGGTTTTTTATTATGATCTGAAAAGGGTACATTTAATATTATTGTTTTTTCTGAATTTTGTTGTGTGTTTTGTCAAGATGCCATGTATAGTGAAAAAATAGTTATAATTCTTTCTAATCTCATTCAGTTTTCTCCAGAGGTGTATCAAATCATGCCTATTTTTTAAGATTATATTCATCTCTTTGACTTCTTATTTATATTACGATTAGATTTATCTAGCTGTAAGAGGGAAAAGTTGAGGTTCTCCATTAGCAGAATTGTACTGTCTTTTTCTTTCTACTATACATTTAACTTTTCCTTTAAGAGGTTGGATGTTATGTCATTTGGTATATATATGGTTAATATTTATCAAGATGCATTTTCCCTGATTGTCATTTTTAACTAGGTCTATTTTTGCTTTTGATTTCTTTAAGATCATGATTATTATCTACCTTTTTATGTCAGCTGAAACTTTAACCCTACATATGTCCCTCTGTTTCAACTGTTTCTTGGGAACAACACATTTTTGGATTCTATTTTCTAATTCATTCTGCTGTCTGCTTCTGTTTTTTTTGGATCAATTCATCCCATTTGCAGTTATGATTATTAACTATATCTTTTCCTCTATCCTATTTTCTTCTATTTATTCCACTTACTCTTTTTATCCTGTATCTCCTGTGAAGTCTGTTTTACTTCTGTCATTGCCTTCTTTTATCTTTCCTCATTTTTCTCACTCTGCCATTTTTTCCCTTATCCTCTTCCCCTTCTACTTCCCTCTTGGGTAAGATAACTTTCTATTACTATCTGTGTGTGTGTGTGTGTGTGTGTGTGTGTGTGTGTGTTCCCAATTTCAGTCAATTTAGATGAGATCTTTGAGGATTACCACCCTTTCACCACTTTTCCCTCCATTGTAAAAGTGCTCCTTTGGATTCCACTTTTAATATGAAATAATTTTTCTCATCCTTTCTCTTCTTCCCTCCTTCTTCTAGGGTATCCCTTTTCATTGCCTATCTTTTTTTTTTATCATGCCAACAAAATAAACTCATGTCTATGATTTCCTTCTGTGTAGAATCCCTTAAATTTCCCTAATAATTAAAACAATTCTTAGAAGTTCCATGTATCATCTTCCCTTAATGAGTTCCTTATGATTCCCTTTTAATGTTTGGTATTCACCTCTGGTATTTTTATCAGGAATGTTTAAAAATCCTGTTTAATTAAATTTCTTTTTTTTTGGAAGAATTATATGCTGCTTTATTGGGGATTTTATTCTTGGTTCTAACCTCACTTCTATTGCCTCCTGGAATGTCATTCCAAACCTTCCATTCCTTTTATGTTGTTGTTGCTTAATCTTGTGTGATACTGATTGCAACTTCATGACATTTGAATTGTTTCTTTTTGGCTCATTGAAGTTTTTCTTTAACCAGGGAACTCTTAATTTTGACTATAATATTACCAGAGGTTTTACTTTTGGAATCCTTTTGAGGTGGGAACAGTAGATTTTTTTCAATTTCTCTTTTACCCTTTCATTTTAGGATATCAGGGTAGTTTTATTTTCTAATTTCTTAAAATATGATGTTAAGAATTTTCCTTTGATCATAGTTTCCCAGCAGTCCAATAATTCTTAAATTATCTCTTCTCAATATGTTTTCAAAATCAGTTGTTTTTTTTTCTAATTAGATAATTCACATTTTCTTCTTTTTTCTTCTTTTGACTTTGTTTTACAGTTTCTTGAAGTCTCATAGTATCATTAGCTTCCACTTGTTCAATTGTAATTTTTAAGTAGTTATTTTCTTCAGTGAGCCTTTTTAGAAAAAGGCTTACCTTCTATCTTAGAAACAATACTGTGTATTGGTTCCAAGGCAGAAGAGCTAAAGGCAAGGCAATGGGAGGAAAATGACTTTCCCAGGATCACACAACTAGGAAGTGCCTGAGGGCAGGATCTCCCATCTCTAGGCCTAGCTCTCAATTCACTGAACTACCCAGCTGCCCTCCAGTGAACTTTTTAAACCACTTTTTTAATTCTGTCAGTAATGATTTTTGAGGAAATATTTTTATTAGTGAAATTTCAAACTTTTCTTCTATTTAGTCAATTCTATATCTTTAATATGTAATTTTCTTCAGTATATTTGCCCCTTTTACCAAACTATTAGTTGTCTTTATACACACACACATATATTTACTTTTATTATATTTATCTACCTAATTTTTCTTTCTCTATTCGTTTTATTTTGAAAATTATTTTTAGCTCTTCCAATAATTGTGTTCAGTTTCCTTCCTTTTTTTCTTTGAGGTTTTTTTTTGGCAATTGTTTTTACTTTAACATCTTAAAATTTGTACCTTGATATTCTCTTTCAGCATAATAGATTTTTTTATGGTCTTCTTTGGTTTTGTTTGTTTTGTTTGGTCATTTTCTCAACCTACTTCTGGATTTTGAATGATATGTTAAAGTTGGGCTCTGTTTCTGGACTGGGGTTGGGGTAAGGTTACTGTAACAAGCTTTGTCTTCTTTGTCTTGCTGTTTTCAGAGTTAGATCTGGGGATTTAAAAGTTTTTGCTGTTTTCAAGGAGTTATAATCTAGGAAAAGGTATGATTGCTTCTTTCTTGGTCTGCATTCTGGTCTTTGCCCAGAAAACACCCTTGGGACCTTGGTGCTTGAAGTGTTATTATTCAGGGTCTCTGATTACTTAAGATCAAAAGTAATACAACCCCTCAGGTCCCCCACTACCTCTTGACCAAAAGTGCTCCTCTCTTCTTGTGAATCTAGAAATGGGTATAGGAAATAGAGCTGCAGAATAACAAATGATCCTGTAATCCTTTTTTTCTGACCAGCTGTTAGACTCCTTTACTAGCTCTAAGAGTTTCTAAGGCTGCTACTACTTCTTTTTTCACCACCTGAACCCATAATTTAGAGATTCATCCATTTAGGATTCTGGTCAACTTAATCCCCCATGACATAGATCTTTCTTTCTGACCTTCTAAATTGGCTTGGGTTGGAATAAAGTTTGATTTTGATATTGTGTTTGCTGTGCTGCTCCAGAATTCCATATGAGATATTTTAAATTTTTTTGGAAGAGAATACTGGGGAGATCAGCTGGGTGCTTTCTCCGCTGTTCAATCTTGGCTTCACCCCCTTGAAATCTCATAATGAAAATTTAACAATTAGTTCTCTAAGGTACCTAGATATTAAGTAAGTGAGTGAGTCAGTAATTGAAACTTGTTCTTCCCAAAAGTCATAGGATCTGGATTTGCATTCTGGTTCTATAGCTTCCTACCTGGGTGTCTTTTGATAAGAAAGTTCATTTCTCTTGTTATAAGTTTAAGAATCTATAAAATGAAGGTGTTGAACTAAATGACATTTAAGGCCTTTTCCATCCCTAAATCCTAAGATGCTATGAACCTACTCCAAAATTATTTCACTGTACTTGCAGGCCTCCTTGTACGAAAGCTTTACTGATATAAAGGACTATAATCCATTTCTTTCTATTTCTTTACTCCTACCACCTATTATGATGATTTTGACCCAGGAGCTTGATTATATATATATATATATATATATATATTAAGCCCCACAAGTGCAAAGATTATGTTTCATATTTCAAGACTAAGCAATTTGCCAAAGGACAAAGGTAAAGTCAGCAATTGAACTAGGAAAAAATGTTGATGCTGATAATAGTAAATACTTGATAAATGAAGCTTCGCTTGGTTAATTTGTGTTGAATTATAAAGTCAGAACAGTTGGCCATCTTGGATTTTCACCCTTGCCTTTATCTTGAGATTAGTGTGTATCTTGAGATGTGAGCAGGTAGAACAAGTGATGCCAGACTGACAGCTGTCAATTATCAGTGGGGTATGATCAGCAATAATGAGTGAGTCCCTTGAGTATCATTGTCCTTACAAGAGCCATTCATTAAATGATTTTTTTTTTTGTAAAATGGTCTGTAACTCTCCATACTCTTAAAGGATTTTTACAATGGTCACAAAGGAGTTTGAAGATGATAGATAATATGAGAAAGGCCTGAGGATCTTAGGAATTAGAATGATGGGCTTTCATCAGTGAATTTTAGGGACATTTTATAAATTAGATGAACCATACTACCTTCTAACTTGCTTCCTTATTCCATTTCGTTGGGTCCTTGCCAAACAAGCAACCTTAACATAAATATCACTGTTAATCAGTAAATATTGATTAAAACTGCTTATCAAGTATTGGCCATCTTCCCTACATGGTTCTAAGTAATATAAGAGAAATATATATTACATAATACCTCAAGAAATCTATGAACTAGTTATAGAGAAAAATGACCATATATGAAACAATTAATGAAAACTTATTTACTAAACTTGGCTACTTAGTAAAAATTTGGCCCAGAGTGATAAAATATTTTTCATGAAGAGAGTAGGAAATGACTAGGTGTTTGGAAAACCTATAATATTTGGTAATATGGCAAAAAAAAAGATAATCCAAGCTCTAGAGATTGAATTAGAAAAGGCAGAAATCTATTTATTGTCCTATAGCAGTGATGGCTAACCTTTTAGAGATGGAATGCAGGGTCCTGCCCCCACTACCCCCCAGACTGAGTGCCATGCCACTCCCTCTTACCACATGCTGAGTAATACCCCCCTTACCCCATACAGGGGAGGGAGAAAGCCCTCCCATTGGGCTGCTGCATGGAGGGGTGGGTGAAGTGAGGAATGTCCTCAGTGAGGGAGTGGAATGGCCCAAGCACTCTATTCCTCTTCAGCTTTGCCACCTGTGAACCATCCACTTTACTCACTGTGTGCTCCCATTGGGCTTCTGGGCAGAAAGGTGAATGAAGTGAAAAATGTCTTTAGGCATAGTGGGGAGGAGGAGGGGAACAGCTCTGCCTGAGTCCTTCTGCCTTTTTAGTAAGGAACTCTGAGGGTAAGAGGTGGGGAGGGAAGGTGGCCGAGTGTCCACAGAGAGCACTCTGCATGATATCTTTGGCACCTGTGCCATAGGTTCATCATCACTGTCCTATAAAGACAGATTTTTTTAAACCCTTACCTTCCATTGTGGAATCAATACTATGTATTGGTTCCAAGGCAAAAGAGTGGTAAGGACTAGGCAATGGCGGTTAAGTGACTTGTCCAGTGTTACACAGCTGGGAAGTGTCTGAGACCAGATTTGAACCTAGGACCTCCCATCTCTGGGACTGGCTCTCAATCCACTGAGCTACCCAGCTGCCCCATATGGACAGATTTTGATCTGCTCTCCAGACACATTATTTATATAGAAAGGGTGCTGGACCTTGAGTCAGGACAACTTGAGTTCAAATCTGGTCATCCAATAATTTTTCGTGGAACTCTGGTCAATTCATTATCTAGGTCTTATTTCTTCTTTTGCAAAATGGTGACAAATTCTGTATCAACTACCCCATCAGGTTGTTGTGAGTGTTATATGAGTTCCTCGGTGTTAATCATATAAATGTCAGTGATTATTATTCTCAACCAAATTAATGTTAAGGTGAATCTTGGGGCTCAGGAAAGATTTTCTTTAAAAATTCTTTATCCTCTCACCCATTTAGGTCTTTGAATGAAATTTATATTTAATAGCAACATTTTCCCAGTGATGACATGATTTCATAAGAATTGCCATGGGGGGATGACCCACAGGAAAATGGAAAGTTACATCATGAGGACAAGAAGACTGAAATATCTTAACAATAATGATGCTCACAAGGAGAGGTAGAAAAGACATTAAGGTTGTGGGTTACTAGAAAATGAGTTGGGCTGATTGATCATAGAGTTACGCTGAAAGATTACCAAGCAGAAAAATGTCCTTGTTAACAAAAGTCAACTCAGCTTCTTGGAGAAGCTGTTCATTTGCCTCTGCATTATTTCATAAAATACTTTCAAGTTTCCTCTGAAACCCCCATTTCTTTTGTTACAATAATATTCCATTACTTTTGTGTATGTGTATTTAACTTTTTGTGAGGTAATTAAATGGTGCAATGGACAGAATGTCAGGCCTAGAGTCAGAAATATCTGAGTTCAAATCTAGCCCCAGATACTTACTAGCTGTGTGACCCTGAATAAGTCACTTAACCCTGTTTGCTTCAGTTTACTTATCTTTTAAAATGAGATGGAGAAAGAAATGGAAAACCACTCTACTTCATGGCCAAGAAAACCCCAAATTGAGTTGTAAAGAATTGGACACAACTGAAATTACTGAACAACAACCTTCACATACACAGTTGACTTTGTTTAGTCAACTAATGGGCACCCTATTGGTTTTCAGATCTTTGCTGCAGGTGATAATATTACTATCAAGGTGATAGTGATAATAGTACTATCTGGCATATATGCTTTTTATTCTTTCCTCGATTCTTTGTATGCCCAGTAGGGTATCTCCAATTCAAAAGATTAAGAATTCAGTTATTTTAGTGAATTTTGAGGCAGAGTTCCAAATTAAATTTTCAAAATGACTAGACCATTTATACTCCCATCAAGAGTACATTCGTTATCCTGTTTTCTTACAACTTCCTTCTCATCTGCATTTTCCTTCTTTGTTATCTTTGTAAATGTGTTGATGGGTGATGGAGTCTCAATTATTTAATTTGCATTCATCTAATTATTGATGTGGAGGATTTTAAAAATGTGGCTGTAGATATTTTGGATTTCTTCCTTTGAAACTATATGATCATATCTTTTAAACATTTATCAATAAGTAAAATGCTCTCATGTGAATAAACTTGAACAAATTCCTAATATAACTTTTGATAGTAGACCTTATCAGAGAAATTTTCCCAAAGATTTTCTATTTTAAATGAGATAATAATATGTATAAATACTTTGTAAACTATAAAATTGTTATGCAGATGCTATTATTATTGTTATATTATTAATACATAATAATACATAATACTACAATCTTATTATTGATACTAATTATAATATTCTCTCCTATTTTAAACTATACTTATTTTATGTTTTCATAGAATTTAATATCTTATATAATCAAAAATGACTTTAGTAATACACTCTCTATCCTTTGATTGGTTAAGAATTTGTTAATTCTACATCTTTTTATATAAAACTTTCTAATTTTTTGAAACTTTAAATTATTTTTCCAATTGCTTTTAAAACTTGTTTTAACATTCTGTTTTTTAAAGTATGAGTTCTAAATTCTATCCTTCCTTCTCTATCCTCTCCCTTCACTGAGCTGGCAGGATATTTAATATGTCATTCATGTGGAGTCAAGTAAAATATAAATTTCATATGTGTTAGTGTATATGAAATTTAATTTGAGTTTCTTTTAAAATATTGGTAACTAGAACAAATAAGAAATTTGATTTAATTATGAAGTTAACTGTATAATAATTATTTTAACTATTTTTTATTAATGCCTTTTTGTGATGAAAAGGAGGGCTGATGACTTATATGGATTTATTCTTTTATCATATGGTTTTTATGGATTTATTATTTTTCAACTAATTTTGGTCAGCAAGGGTTCTCTAGCTTAATCATTTACTAAAAGTGTTGGACTTATTTCCATTTTTACCTGTTTTTCTTGTAAGATTAAAATTAATACCCAATAACTCTAAGCATTATTTTTCATGAGATTTATCAATAATCACTTGAAGTAGAAGGACAAAAGTATGAAAGCCTAAGAAAATAACACAGGAGTAAAATTCTCCTGCCTGGCATTAACCCAACCTCCTCAAAATGTGTTCCCAGGAAAAGAGAGCAGGAGGGTGGAGCTATGCAAAACTTTTATCTTCCCTATGTTATCACATAATGTGAGAGGAAACATGGGAAGCTGGGAAGGAGAGTTCTGGGGAACAAATTCTAATTATACATTCTCCAATTTATTTCCTTGTATTATTATTCTAACTAACATTTCTAGAACTATGTTAAATAGTAGTAGTGTTAATGAGAATTTTTGCTTCACCTCTGAACTGTTTTGAAAGGTCTCTAACTTTTCTCCATCATATTCAATGTTTATTCATTGTTTTTATAGAGTGTTATTATCTGAAAAAAGGTCCATTCTCATATTTTGGGGTATTACTTGCACAAATAAATACTAGCTTCATCAAAACACTATTTTCTATCTCTAAGGATTAAAATCACTTATATTATTAGTATAATTTATTATGGTTATAGTCTTATTCATAGCAAACCAATCTTTAGTATAAATCCAGCAGTCATACTTATTCAATTCTTTCTGTTAAAATTTGTCAAATCTGTTAGATTATACTCTTCTTTCTCTGTTTTATATCTACTTAATTTAGGTAACTATTGGCATATTTAGAGACTAGAAAGAGTTTTGATTTTTTTAATTTTAGAGATAGCTTATGTAATATTGATAATAATTATTCTTTCAATATTTCATAAAATATTTGTAGCTCTAACTGCTCTAGAGTATTTTTCTCCTCCTAGGCAGTTCATTTTTTACACATATGATATCATTTTTTTCTGATATTAGAATATTTAAATAGGTTATTTGTATAATTGTTAATCTGAGCATTATATATTTTTAAAGTCTTCATTAATTTCTTTTAGTATTTATTTTGTTATTATATGATGGGCCAAAATAATTTCTAACAGATTACTTAATTTCTTCTTTTTATTTTTATATGGATAACAATTATCCTTTCTTTTAGAAATCATATGTATATAGACATATATATTCTCCTGAATAAATGTTTCTGATGTATTCTATATGTTTTATTTTATTTTACCTATTTATTAATTGTCTACTATGTGCCAGGTGCTATGATAAGTACTGAAGATACAAGTAAAGACCTAAATGAGAAATACTTGATAGAGAAAAGGCACTAGAATTTAGAGGCGTTAGAAAAGGCTTCCTCTAGAAAGTGGTATTTTAGTTGGAAGAAAGTAACATTGGCCCACTGAATTTTTTAAATTTTAAAACATGTTAGTTGCAAAGGACTTCTTTTACACTAACAGCTTATAATAGGTAAAGACTATAAAGCAATGAATAGATTCAGCAAAGCATGGAAAATGGAAATCTGAGCAAATTCCTTTAGCTAATCATGCCATTCTCTGGTTTGATTGTATTTTTAGGAAATGAGCTTCTAAGTTATTCAAGATCACTTAAATTATTTTTCTTTATTTTAGAATATTTTTCCATGTTTATATGATTCATGATTTTTCTCATCCTTCCTCCCTCCTCCTGGAGCTGACAAGCAATTCCACTGCATTATACATATATCATTGTTCAAAAGCTATGTAGATATTCATATTTGCAGTAGAGTGATTTTTTAACTCCAATATCCCAATCATATCCCCATTAAACCAGGAGATTGGTCACATTTTTTTCTTCTTCATTTCTATTCCCACTGTTCTTTCTCAGGATGTGGATAGCATTCTTTCTCATAAGTTCCTCTGAATTGTCCTGGATCATTTCATTGCTACTAGTAGAAAAGTCTATTACATTCAATTGTGCCACAATGTATCAGTCTCTGTGTAAAATGTCCTGTTTCTGCTCCTATTGCTCAGCATCAATTCTTGGAGGTCTTTCAGTTCACATAGAAATCCTCCAATTCATTATTCCGTTGAGCACAATAGTATTCCATCACCATCAGATATCACAATTTGTTCAGCCATTCTCCAATCCCCTAATTTTCCAATGTTTTTACCACCACAAAGAGCACAGCTATAAATATTTTTGTACAAATATTTTTCCACATTATGTCTTCGTGGTTCAAACCCAGCAGTAGTATGGCTAGATCAAAGGGCAAGCATTCTTTTAAAGCCTTTTGGGCATAATTCCAAATTGCCCTCCAGAATGGTTGTATTAATTCACAACTCTAGCAGCAGTCTGTTAGTGTCCCAATTTTGCCATATCCCCTCCAACATTTATCATTTTCCTTTGCTGTCATATTGGCCAGCCTTCTAGGTGTGAGATGGTACCTCAGAGTTGTTTTGATTTGCATTTCTCTAATCAGGTGGGATTTAGAATACTTTTTCATATGTTACTTGATAGTTTTTATTTCATCATGTAAAAACTGTCTTGTGTTCCTTGACCATTTGTCAATTGGAGAATGGCTTGATTTTTTTTGTAAATTTGACTTAATTCCTTATATATTTGGGAAATTAAAATTTTATCAGAGAGGTTTGTTATAAAAATGTTCTCCCAGTTTGTATTTTCCTTCTAATTTTGGTTGCATTTGGTTTTGTTTGTACAAAAATTTCTTAATTTGATTAAATCAAAGTCATTCGTTTTAAATTTTGCAATGTTCTCTATCTCTTGCTTGATCGTAAATTCCTTCCTTTCCCACAGATCTGACAGTATACTATTCTATGTTCACCTAATTTATTCATGATTTCATTCCCTATATTTAAGTTATTTATCCATTTTGAATTTATCATGGTGTAGGGTGTGAGATGCAGATCTAAACTTAATTTTTCCCATACTGTTTTCCAATTTTCCCAGCAGTTTTCATCAAATAGTGAGTTCTTGTTCCAAAAGTTGGGGTCTTTGGGTTTATTGAATATTAGCTTGCTGAGGTAATTTACCCTGAGTCGATTATGTTGATCCACCCTTCTGTCTCTTAGCCCGTGCCATATGGTTTTGATGACTACTGCTTTATAATACAGTTTAAGATCTGGTACAGCCAAGACCCTCATTCTTCACATTTTTTTCATTATTTTTCTTTCTCTGTTTTCAATCTGTCTTCCTTTGGAATCAGTACCATATTTATGCCATAAAAAAGAATTTGGTAAGATTCATTCTTTGCTTATTTTGTCAAATAATTTGTATTTCATTATTCCTCTTGGTATTTATATAATATTGGGACTAGTTGTTTTTTAAATGTGATAGAATTCACTTGTAAATCCATCAGACCCTTGGGATTTTTTCTTAGGAAATTCCTTCATGATTCAATTTCTTTTTATGAAATTAGATTATCTAAATATTCTATTTCTTTTTTTTTGTTAATCTAGGCAATTTATATTTTTGTAAGTATCTAGACATTTCACCTTGATTGTTGTATTTATTGCCATATAATTGGGCAAAATAGTTCTCAATAATTACCTTAATTTTTCTTCATTAGAGGTGAGATCATCCTTTTCATCTTTGACACTGTTAACTTGATTCTCTTATTTCTTTTTTTTAATTAGATTAACTAGTGCTTTATCTATTTTATTTGTTTTTTCAAAATACTAGTTCTTAGTCTTATTTATTAGATTGATAGTTCTTTCACTTCCAATTTTATTAATTTCTCCTTTACTTTTTAGGATTTCCAATATAGTTTTTATCTGGGGATTTTTGATTTGTTCTTTTTCTATTTTTTTAAGCTACAATCCCAATTCATTGATTTCCTCCATCTCCATTTCATTGATATAGGCACTCAGAGATATAAATTTTCCTCTCAGTGCTGCTTTGGCTGTATCCCATAGATTTTGAGAGATTGTCTCCTCATTGCCACTCTCTTTAATGAAGTCTGTAATTGTTTCTATGATTTCTGTTTTGACCAACCAGTTTTGAAGAATTAGATTATTTAGTTTCCAATTAATTTTAAATTTACCTTCCCATAGAACCATTTTAATTATAATTTTATTGCATTATGATCTGAAAAAATTCCATTTATTATTTCTGCTTTTCTGCATTTGTTTACAATATTTCTTTGCCCTACAACATGGTTCATTTTTGTATATCTACCATGTACTGCTGAGAAGAAGATATGTTCCTTTTTATCCTTGTTCAAATTCCTACAGATTTCTATTAACTCTAATTTTTCTAACATTTCATTCACTTCCCTCACTTCTTTCTTACTTATTTTTTGGTTTGATTAATATAATTCTGAAAGGGGAAGGTTGAAACCCCCTACATCCTTTATAAATCTAAATGCTATACCATTTGGTCTATAAATGTTTAGTAATGATATTATTTCAGTTTTACAGAACCTTTTGGCAAAATGTATAATCTCTTTTAATCAGATCATTTTCTACTTTGCTTTGTCCGGTATCATGATCGCTACTCCTTTTTTTTTATTTTAATTTTAGATGATGCATAATAAATTTGGCTCTAACCTTTTACCTCAAATTTGTGTGTTTTATCCTGCCTCAGATGTATTTCTTATAAACAATATATAGTAGGATTCTGATTTTTAATCAACTCTGTTATCTGTTTTAGTTTAATGAGTGAGTTCATCCAATTCACATTAAGCATTATAATTACTAACTGGGTATTGCTCTTCATCCTATATTCCCCTTTAAATCCTGCTCTATTCCATTTCTCTCTGTTCCTCCTCACCAGTATTTTGATTTTGTCAACCCCACTTCTATCTCCTTCTAATTACCTCCCTCTTCTCTTGCCTTATTTCCATTCTACTTCTCTGTAAGGTAAGATAGAATTCTATACTCCACTGATTATACTTATTTTTCTCTCTCTGTGCCAGTTTAGATTAAAGTTTAAGTGTTATCCATTACCACTATTATACTCCCCTCTCTATGATGATTTTTCATGCCTCTTTATGTTATATAAATCACCCCATTATATCTCTCCCTTCCCTTTTCGCTCAATGTAATCTTCTCTTTTAGCTCTTGATTGATATTTATACATCATTCATATGCATACATATCATATCATATATACATATCATTCCATATCATCACATTTACATATACATCATATTATCATATATCATCATATATATTATATCATCATAATCAGCTTACTTCTCCACCCTCTTTCTGAGTAAACATCTCCTATTTTCTCTAATATTAAGAGTAATTTTTGAGAATTACAGAAATCCTCTTTCCATGTAGACATATAAATATTTTGACCTTAATGAGACCCTTAAATTTTCTCTTTCTTATTTACTTTTTGGGCTTCTCTTGTGTCTCATGTTTTGACTTCAATTTTTTTTGTTTAGATCTGGCTTATTCCTCAGGAATGTTTGGAAATATATCTTACTGAATGACAGTTTTGCCCCCTGAAAAAATATACTCACTTTTGCTAGATAGGTGACTCTGGGTTGTAAACCCAGATTTTTTTTACCTTTCTGAATATCATATTCCATGCTTTTAGATCCTTTAATATAGAAGACACTAGGTCCTGTGTGATCTTGATTTTAGCTCCATAGTATTTGAATGGTTTCTTTCTGTTTGAATAACTTTCTCTTTAGCTTGGTGGCCCTTGAATTTAGCTATTATATTCCTATGTGAAAATTGAATTTAGCTCCCCCATGATTCTAACAATGAAGGCACTTAGCTCTTCCTTGATTATGAAGACTGAATTGTAATCCTCTGTCTATTTGTTGATTTAATCCCCAGAAATGTAAGCACAGTATTTGAAGTTGAGTGGGAAGATCTGCCCATGTTAAATATGATCACCAAGGGTGTAAATCTCCCACTTAATCATGAGGTGGGAGGTCTGTGATCCACATGTGTGATAGTGGGTAATTAATTTGATTCAACCTATGCCTTCAGGGGCAGTCTTAGAGCAGAGTGTCTGCTGTGATTGGTAGATGTGGAAATTTAGGGGAGGTAACACAAGAGAAAAAGATCTTTAAAAAGAGGACCAGAGACCAGAAGAAGAGATTCGATTTGAGATTCAAGTTGGTGGGAAGAACTCTGACTCAGAGTAAAGACTGGAGGACAGACACTTGAGGAGATATTGGAAGAGGAACTCAAACCTGCAGGAACTTGTGCAGGAGACCTCAGACTGCTTCCTTTTAGACAGCCACCATTGGTGAGTGAAAGTCTGACTTAGTGATCCCGTCTTTCTGGAGGCATGAAGCCTCCAGGAAAGGCCCATCATCATGAGACTCTTTTCCCCTGGCTGCAGATTAGAATTTCTAACTAGTATCAGTGGAAGCCAGAGCTTTCTCTCTCTCTCCCCTTTTCTCTCTTCCTTAATATCTTCCTTCTATTATAAATAAACTACACATAAATTCCATTTACTTTAGTAATTCATTTTGGAATTTAGAAACTAAATCCCTGGTGACCACCTATATAAATATTCAGAGTCCAAACACAACTAAATTTAATGCCTGGAATTTGTCATTTGAGGATTTCTTTCTGGAAGTGATCTGTGATTTTATTTCAATTTTAATTTTATTTTCTTGCTCAAGGATCTCTAGGCAGTTATCTTTTATAATTACTTTTAATATGATGTCCAAGATTTTCTTGTTCATGGTTTTCAGGTAGTCCAATAATTCTCAAATTGTCTCTCCTAGATCTATTTTCTAGGTCTGTTGTTTTTTTTTTTCAATAAGATATTTCATGTTTTCCTCTTTTTTTTCATTCTTTTGATTATGCTTTATTGTTTCTTGTTTTCTCATGAAATTGTTAGTTTCTAGATGGTCAGTTTTGATTTTTAAGGCCTGATTTACTTTTGCAGTTTTTGGTTCTCCATTTTTAATTGACCCATTTCTCCTTGCATCACTTTCCTTTCTCCTCACATCATTTTGATTTCGCTTCTCCACTAATCTTCTGCCTCTCAAATGATTTTTGAAGTCTTTTTTTGAGCTTTTCAAGAATTTGTGTCAAATCCATATTTTTCATTTGAACTTTCAGTGTGTTTCCTTTACTTTCATCATTCCCTTCTGTGTCTCTACCTTGCTCTTTGTCTCCATAAAAATTTTTTTTTAGTGTTAGTTTATTTTTTGTTGTTGTCTGCTCATTTTCCTCTCTAATTATATGTAGGCTCTGTTTTCTGGGAAGTTGGGGTATGCTCTTAAACTTCATTCCTTGCTTGTCTCAGTTTATTTTCTGGGTCTAAGGGCTGAGAGCTCTGGGAGCTCTCTCCCCTTTGTAATTTTTATTGGGAAAGGAAATGGGGGGATTGGAAGAACTGGGGATAATGGGAGGTTTGTAATGTGGTATGGAGGAGTTTAAGGGGAGAGAGGGAATATTGCTTGGTGAGGCAAAGGAGAGAGTCCCCCCCCCCACTGAGAGGAAGCAGCAGGGTCCAATAAGGACTGTTTGTCTTGAATGACTGAACTGATGTTCAGCTCCCTTTATGCACAGAAAAGATAGTCCACTTATCTGACTGTGAATTCAAATAATATAAAGTTTAATAACCA
The DNA here is from genome assembly GCF_027887165.1 of Monodelphis domestica. Lineage (NCBI taxonomy): Eukaryota > Metazoa > Chordata > Mammalia > Didelphimorphia > Didelphidae > Monodelphis > Monodelphis domestica. The sequence continues at coordinate 257,092,119 of NC_077232.1, forward strand.
AATGGGATTGGAGTTTTTTCTTCAGCTATAGAACTGAGGTCAGGCTTTATAGGCTGGTGGCGAGTTTATCCCACTCCCGTCTACTCTATATCAGTCCTCACTTTGTCTAATTCAGAATCTTAACAGTAGATCCAAAGCAAACAAGAACAGTTCTAACCTTCAGAAGCCTGTGTTTCAGGCTGAACAGAGTAGAGATACTCCACTCCAGACTGGGCTGAAATAACTCCTCCCTCCTCCAACACCAGGAAGGAAGTAAAGCCCGGCAGGAAGGAAGTGCTAGTCACAGGACCCAACTGCCACTCCCAGTTGCCCCTTCCCCCACCAACTGTCAGTCTTGTTTCCTTTCCACACCTTGCTGATTTAATTGACCCTTGAGAGGCTGATGGCTTAAGGATTTGCCTAGGGCTTGGGTGTAAGCTTTTGATTTCACTCTGACCTTGGTCAGGTAAGAGGGTGATCAAATTCTCACCTCATGCTTAGGCACACATTTTTGGTCTTGCTGTGTACTTGATCCAGTCAGGCACACCTTTATTTGCCCTGCCTTGGAGCTCCACCTTGAGCTGTAGGCAGAAAGATCAATATTTAATACTTAGTACTATCAGCCACCTTAAACTCTGTAATATTTCCTTATCCCAAGCTCAAATTGGAAATCCTGGCTTTACTCTGGGCCCACTTGGATCACTTCACTTTAACCCAGACTGCCAGGAGCTGGAATTCCATACTTCTCCACATGTTTAAAATTTCAAGGGGTGTGGGTTGGCTTCTACCACTCCAGTTTAAGGGGAAGGAAGAAGGAAGGTCCCAGGACACCTCCCCCACTTAGAGTATTGAATCTCCAGCAGTGGCTGGAATATTTAGGCAGGCAAGGGCACTAGTCTGAAAGGAGTACCTTGCAGACAAAGTTGTGCCAGGCTCAAGGCTCTGAACATGGGCAACTTGGAGTGTGAAGGATTTATTATAACTACAGAAAACTTGCAAAGCAGAGGCAATGTATTGAAGCTTGAAGATCTGTCCATCAAGGAAAATTCCAGAGAAGAATGTGGCCTAGTTTGAATAAGTTGGCTCAGAAACTGAATCATTTTTTTTTTCTGGGATCTGAGGAAGAAGGTGCCAGAGAGGATTTTCTCTACCTGTTTGGTTGTTGGATTTTCCTTAGAAGATTTAGGTTACAACTCTGAAGATTTCAAGATACTATCAATTTCCCTTAAAGACTATTGAATCATACTTACTTAGCATTGAATATATAATAGATTAGGGAAATCCTAAACTCCCTCTCTCCCACCTAAATTCCCTTACCCTTCTTTCCTTTAAAATAAATCCCTGTTTCCAGTATTATAAAGAGTGATCTGTCTGTTAAAAGCTTCAGTCATCTTACTAATTCTGCATCAGTGCTTGAATCCAACTGAAAAGATAGCAGACTAGTGGGAGAACTGAACCTTCCTCTATCAGAACTAGATAAATCAAACCAAAAAATAAATAAGAAAGAGGTAAGAGAAGCGAATTAAATCTTAGAAAAATTAGTTAGTAGATATGTGGGGAAAAATAAATAGGGACAAAAAGGAATATATCTTTTCAGCAGCACATGGTACATTCACCAAGATTGACCATGTACTAGGGCAAAAAACATTGCAAATAAGTGCAAAAGAGAACAAATAAGAAATGCAACCTTCTCCAATCACAATGCAATGAAAATAATAATTAGTAAGGGTACATAGAAAGGCAAATAAAAAATTAATTGAAAACTAAATTTGATTCTCCAAAATCAGTTAAAGCACAAATCATAGAAACAATTAATAATTTCATTGAAGAAAATGACAATGACGAGACATCCTTTCAAAATCTATGGGATGCAGCCAAAGTAGTACTCAGGGGGAAATTTATATCCCTGAGTTCTTATATTAACAAATTAGGGAGGGCAGAGTTCAATTAATTGGGCATGAAAATTAAAAAAAAAATACAAGAAAGAGAACAACTTAAAAATCCTCAGATAAAAACTAAATTAGAAATCTTAAAAACTAAAGGAGAAACTAATAAAATTGGAAGTAAGAAGACTTGAATTAATAGATAAGACTAGGAGCTGCTACTTTGAAAAAAACTAATAAAATAGACAAATTATCGGTCAATCTAATTTAAAGGAGTAAAGAAGAAAACCAAATCAACAATATCCAAGATGAAAAGGGGGAAGTAACCTCTAATGAAGAGAAAATTAAGGCAATCATTAAAAAGTATTTTGCCCAATTAAATGGTAATAAATATAGCAATCTGTGTGATATGGACGAATATTTACAAAAATGTAAATTGACTAGACTAACGGAGGAAGAAATAGAATACTTAAACAGCTCCATATCAGAAAAAGTAATTGAACAAGCCATCAAAGAACTACCTAAGACAAAGTCCCCAAGACCAGATGGATTCACAAGTGAGTTCTATCAAATATTCAAAGAACAACTAATCTCAATATTATATAAACTATTTGACATAATAAGCAAAGTAGGAATTTTACCAAATTCGTTTTACAAAACAAATATGGTACTGATTCCAAAGCCAGACAGGTCAAAAACAGAGAAAGAAAACTACAGATCAATCTCCCTAATGGACATAGATGCAAAAATCTTAAATAGAATACTAGCAAAAAGACTCTAGCAAGTGATCACAAGGGTTATTCACTATGATCAGGTGTCATTTATACCAGGAATGCAAGGATGGTTCAATATTAGGAAAACAATCCACATAATTGGCCATAATAACAATCAAACCAACAAAAATCACATGATTACCTCAATAGATGCAGAAAAAGCCTTTGACAAAATATAACACTAATTCCTATTGAAAACACTAGAAAGTATAGGAATAGAAGGGCCTTTCCTAAAAATAATAAACAGTATATATATCTAAAACCATCAGCACACATCATCTGCAATGGGGATAAATAAGAAGCCTTCCCAATAAGATCAGGGGTGAAACAAGAATGCCCATTATCACCTCTATTATTTAACATTGTACTAGAAACACTAGAAGTAACAATTAGAGAGGAAAAAGAAATTGAAGGTATTAAAATAGGCAATGAGGAGACCAAGCTATCACTCTTTGCAGATGATATGATGGCCTACTTAAAGAATCCTAAAAAATCAACTAAAAAGCTAGTGGAAATAATCAACAACTTTGGCAAAGTTGCTGTATATAAAACAAATCCATATAATTCATCAGCATTTCTACATATTTCCAACACATCTCAGCAGCAAGAATAAGGAAACAGAAATTCCATTTAAAATCACCCTAGACAATACAAAATAATTAGGAATCTATTTGCCGAGACAAATACATAAACTATATGAACACAACTACAAAACACTTTCCACACAATTAAAACTAGATCTAAACAATTGGAAAAACATTGATTGCCCATGGGTAGGACAAGCTAACATAATAAAAATGATAATAGTACCAAAATTAATTTACTTATTTAGTGCCATACTCATTGAACTACTAAAAACTGTTTTTCTGAATTAGAAAAAAAAACCATAACTAAATTCATTTGGAAGAATAAAAGATCAATGATATTCAGGGAAACAATGAAAAAAAAAATGCAAAGGAAGGGCCCCTTGCAGTCCCAGATATCAAACTATACTATAAAGCAGGGGTGATCAAAACAATATAGTACTGGCTAAGAGACAGAAAGGAGGCTCAGTGGAATAGACTTGAGGTAAGTGATCTCAGCAAGACTGTCTTTGATAATCCCCAATTTCCCAGCTTTTGTGACCAAAATCCACTATTTGATAAAAACTGCTGGGAAAATTGGAAGACAGTATGGGAGAGATTAGGTTTGGATCAACATCTCACACCCTACACCAAGATAAACTCAGAATGGGTGAATGACTTGAATATAAAGAAGGAAACTATAAGTAAATTAGGTGAACACAGAATAGTATACATGTCAGATCTCTGGGAAAGGAAAGATTTTAAGACCAAGCAAGAGTTAGAAAAAAATCACAAAATGTAAAATCAAATTAAAAAGGTTTTATACAAATAAAACCAATGCAACCAAAATTAGAAGGGGAGCAACATATTGGGAAAAAATCTTCATAACACAAAACCTCAGACAAAGATGTAATTACTCAAATTGGCAAAGAGCTAAATCAATTGTACAAAAAAATCAAGCCATTCTCCAATTGACAAATGGGCAAGGGACATGAAGAGGTGATTTTCATATCAAGAAATCAAAAGTATTAATAAGCACATGAAAAAAGTATTCTAAATCTTTCATAATCAGAAAAATGCAAATCAAAACAACTCTCAGTTATCATCTCATACATATCAGATTGGCCAATATGACATCAAAGGAATGTATTGAATCCTGGAGGGGATAGTTGGGGCATTAATGCATTGCTGGTAGAGTTGTGAATTGATCCAACCATTCTGGAGGGCAATTTGGAACTATGCCCAAAGGGTGCTAAAAGATCGTCTGCCCTTTGATACAGTCATAGCACTGCTGGGTTTATACCCCCAAGAGATAATAAGGAAAAAGACCTGTACAAGAATATTCATAGCTGCACTCTTTTTGGTGGCAAAAAATTGGAAAGTGAGGGGATGCCCTTCAGTTGGGGAATGGCTGATTAAAGATTAAAATTTAGGGGAGAGGGGGAGACTGAGGCAGGTAGAAATTAGTTTCTCTCTGCAAGGAGTATTATATTTTTTAGAGGTTTATTAAAGGTTAAAGATTAAGAATATACAAGTAAGAAACATGTGCCTAGGCCAGAGGCCTAGACAAAATAATCTCACATCATGGAAGAGACGCCTCTGCCCCAAAACGGAAGTCCCAAAAAGGGCCCAGACCTTCAAAAGCCTTTGCTTAAATATCTTCTCGATCTCGGCCCAGGTGAGATTACAAGGCATTCTGGGGAAGTGGAGCAAAGGCTCATGGGGATTGTAGTCCTGTATTCGAGTCTATTTTTTACATCCCCCCGTGTGATCATTTGTGGAAAAATTAATTTTTCCCCAAAAGGATCATAAAAACATAATAAACTTAAAAGATTACAATAGTGTGAGGATAAGAGAAAAAAGAATAAAACCAATAATTTCTGAACACATTGACAAAAAGCCGTTAGGGGGCAGTCCCCTTTGGCATAAAAGTATACATACAAATAAATGTTCAATCAACCACACCCAAAGTTCAATTTTGTGCAACTTGTGGTCTGGAGGCTTCTTCACGGTGGCTTCTCCAACAGTTCAGTTCTGGATTCAGAGAGGTAGCATCTTCTTCACCTAAAATTCTTCTCAAAAGGAATTTAAACTTTGCAATTTAAATAATGATATTTTTTACATTCCCCCGTGTTGTGGGTGATTGAAAGATTCAGAATCAGTTAGGGATGCATGGCTGAGGTATGAGGTATATGAATCAATTGGCAAGAGATATTAAAAAGACACGAGAAAATCCAAAAGAAAAGAAAAATTTCTGGATGAAAATATAGACTATCAAAGTCTTATGTGTAAAAATTCCAAGTAGAAGAAAAATAAATCTATAACAGGTCCTTCAATCAGGGCCCAATCAAAATGATCTAAGTAATGATGCATTTACCCAATCAGCGCCAGGACTACAGAAAGGTACCACACTATGAGAGGCAGAAAAGAAAGGGACCAGATTATAGAAGCCAAGTAGGAGCCAAGGTTTCGGGGATATTCATTTGTGAGTATTTTCAGAGTGAGTGTAGATACAAGGAAAGCCTATGTCTTAACACATGTTAAACATAGTAACCTTGAGTCTTCACACTAGGTTCAAGACCTTTGTATTGGCCTAGAAGTGCATCAATCCATCCTAGATTGGCCTTTCTTTGGCCCTATGAAATGGCTCTTATGTGTATCTCTTGTCCTGGAATCAGACAGAATCATTAAGCAAAGTCCCATAATTTATTTAAATAATTAGTGGCATCAGTTTCATAGTCACAAGCTTTTTAGGGCATGCATTAGAAAATGTATCTTAAACTTGTAGCACTGAAAATCAAAAGGTTAAAGAAAATCTTAATACTGGTGACATGTGCTTCAAATATAAAAAGGAGAGAAAAAATAAAAAAAACCTGAAAAAGTATATTGCACATGCAAGAAAAATATAATAATAAAAGAGCTTTAAAAATTCAAAAATATAGCTTATAACCATTGACACTCTGTGTCAGTTAAGAAAACATAAAATGCAAGGCTTTCTCACCAAAAAATGAGATCCATTTCCTCTTTGTATCTGGCCATGATCACTGTGAGTAGAAGGCAAATGAATTGAACAAGGTTAACAATTTTTTTATCTTTAAAAATACAGTAGTACAAATATGTAGATATCAAAATCCCCAAAATTCTCAATAGCGCAATTAATTACAATAGCAAACAAACACACTTTCATATTTCACATAAGTTGCTGTATGACACTTTTAAAACCTATGAATTGATGGACATTTGTCACAAGTTTTACAAACGTAGCAATCCTTCAACCTTGGTATTTAAACATATTTTTTAAAACAAAGTAAAAACTCATCTAGGGTTTAGAACATAATCAAGAAATCTATATATCATTCTGGTAGAAGTAAAATAGTGAACTGAAGAGTACAAATAAAGGGATGCTCCTTTTTTGGAGGCTTATAGGGATACAAATGCCCTGAGATTAACTGCCCAACTTCCGTTCACATGTGGGAAGGTTGGGGTTATAAAATACATTTCACTTCAGCTACTGTAATGGGCCTTACCTCGTGGTAGGAGCAGGCAAAAATAACCAGATTGTTAAAAAAAATTCCAAAAATCATATTTAAAAAACCCTTAAAATCAAATCATTTGAGGTATTTAGCACATTAAAATTCCAAAGGTTGTTAATACAATTATAACCAGTTCTGAAGTCCATCTATCCTCAGCAAAATAGAAAAAAGCTGTTTTTTCATATATGGGCTTATTCACAATAATATTTGTTCAACACAGTTATAGGGGAAAAACAACAGAATTTTAAAACTCAGTACATTCAAAATAAATTCAATCAACCTTCAGTTCACAGAATAATATTCAATCCAGTAATATATGAACTTAAAATCACAAAGTTATATCTTAAACAAAAAATGCAATAGAATACAGAGATTTTTTTTATAAACCATTGGAGTCTGAAATGCCTTAGAATATAGCCTTTAGTCTCTTCAAAGTTCCTTGGGGTTTTTTGTTTGTTTGTTTATTTTTAATTATCCATTTAAATGTCTATTGTCTGAAGGTAGAGTAGTAAAGGCTAGGCTATGGGGTTCAAGGGATCCATCCAGGGCCCCACAGCTGGGAAGCATCGGAGGCCAGATTTTAGCTAGAGACCTCCCGTCTCTGGGCCTGGCTTCCAGTTCCCTGGGCCACCCATTTTCCTCCCCAAAGTTAAAGTTGAATCTTTGGGCTGAATCTGCTCCCAGACAGGCAGGCAAAATCAATGAAATTGCCAGAAGAGTCAAAAATCCTTTTAAACAGCCCATTGCTATTAAGTTTCTGTTTGAAAAGATCTGTTTCTTCTCTTTAGTCTTTTCTGTCTTTCCCCTCTCTGATACCCCTGTGGCCAATACCCCCAGCCACGTGGAGGCTTAGCCTAAGGGAAAATTGCCCGGTCTCCTTTCCCTCTGGTCTCTCCCCTCCGCCCACGTGGCCAATACTGTTACCAGCTGGTCGCAATGAGTCCTCAGCGATCTGCTCCAAGGATCTGGGTGATGAGCCGGCTGGGTCGGAAGCCAGATGGGTGAGAGACAGACTGCCGGGGTGGGTCGGGCTGGGAGCTGGAGCACAGCTCAGGCACCAGGTGAGAGGCCAGGAGCAGAAGCAGGAGCTGGAGAGGGCCGCAGGCAGGAGCTGATCAAGATGGTTTTCTAAAGAGCATCTCGGAGAACCTTGGCTTTAAAAAAAAATTCTCTAGGCTAAAAATTTTTTGAGAAGTTCTCATCCAATCTAGTGGTCGCCAACTGTAAAGATTAAAATTTAGGGGAGAGGGGGAGACTGAGGCAGGTAGAAATTAGTTTCTCTCTGCAAGGAGTATTATATTTTTTAGAGGTTTATTAAAGGCTAAAGATTAAAGAATATACAAGTAAGAAACATGTGCCTAGGCCAGAGGCCTAGACAAAATAACCTCACATCATGCAAGAGACCGCCTGCTCCAAAACGGAAGTCCAAAAACGGCCCAGACCTTCAAAAGCCTTTGCTTAAATATCTTCTCGATCTCGGCCCAGGTGAGATTACAAGGCATTCTGGGGAAGTGGAGCAAAGGCTCATGGGGATTGTAGTCCTGTATTCGAGTCTATTTTTTACACTGAACAAATTGTGCTATATGTTGGTGATGGAATAATATTGTGCTCCAAAGAATAATAACCTGGAAGAATTCCATGTGAACTGCAATGACCTCCAGGAATTGATGCAGAGTAAAAGGAGAAGAGCCAGGAGAACCTTATACAGAGAGACTGGTACCATGTGGTACAATTGAATGTAATGGACTTCTCCATTAGTGGCAATTCAGTGATACTGAAGAACTCAGAGAGATCTATGAGAAAGAACACTTTCCACATTCAGAGGGAAAACTGTGGGAATACAACCACCGAAGAAAACAACTGCTTTATTACATGGGTCGAGGGGATATGATTTTGGATACAGACTCTAAATGATCATCCTAGTGCAAACATCAACAGCATGGAAATAGGTTCTGATCAAGGAAACATGTAAAACCCAGTGAAATTGGACATCAGCTAAGGGAAGGGGTGGGGGAGGGGAGGGAGGGAAAGAATATGATTCTTGTAACCAAGGAATAATGTTCTAAATTTACTAAATAAAATTTAAAAAAATAATAACTATGGGAGGTTGGTAGAACTGTATTACTAAAAAAACCCTTATATAAAAGACTTGTAATATTATGACAAAGAGCTTACTTACATATTGTAGACTTTTAAAAATATAAATCTATGAAATATAAAATTGCATGGGAAAAAAATAAAATAAAAACCCAAATGCTATCTGACTATCTGCTAATCTAACTACCCAGAAGTCTAAGGAGACAGGACTCACTAGTAGCCTGAATCCCCCCTCTCAAACCTGGGGTTGGCTTCCTAGGTAACCTAGAATCCCAGGTGACAAATCCCTTGGGATTGCCTTAGCCAAGTTGGTCTTTGACTAGTAGCTCTCAGACAGGTAGATCTCTATACTCCAGGGAAAAGGCAGTCTACTCCAAGGCAAATTCTCCAACCTAGGAATCCCTCAACTTTTCACAAGATCAGTTCTTCCCAGGGGATGCCAGAGCAAATATTCTCCTTCCAGGTCAGTGGAAAGCCAGAATCAGGAATGACAGTTAAAAACAGCCAAGTCCCAAGATTCTCCTCTCCTTCCAGAATCTTTCTCCCCAGGGCTTGTATCTAAATTCTCCTCCTTTCCTCTTAAAGACAATCTATGTATTTTCTCTATCCCTTATCACTTACATTCCTACAAAACCTCTTTTTCTCCCTCCCCAAGAAGGTAAGTAATGTGATATAGGCTGTACAAATATTTTCATATAATACATATTTCCATGTTTGTCACATGGTGAAATAAGATGCATATTGCTTATCCTAGAGAAAAATTCATGGAGGAAATAAAGTGAAGAATGGAATGTTTCATTTTGCATTTGGAATATGTCTATTCCTTCTATGGTGGTAGAGAACCTTTTTTATGATACATCTAAATAAACTCCCTCTCTCTCTCTTTCTCCAGATACACACACATACACACACACACACATATGTAATTTCTGCAAAGTACTTTCCTCACAATAATTATATGAAGTTTGTGTTATAAGTATATTAATCCTCAATTTTTATATGAGGAAATTGATGCCCAATGTGACTTGCTCTAGTCTCTTTTGCATACAAATCTAGCAATTTTATTGCCTAGTAGGCCACTTTGTCCAACCTTGACTGGGCCTTAACAACAAGCATCCCTACTATTCATCTGAGCGAAGCCATTTTATACTCCCTATGGATGTTTCAAAATTTTCATCTGTCCTGAAGCTGACAGTTCTACCCCCTTCTGCCTTGGTAGATGACTTAATTTCCTACTTTCACTAGGAATATTAAGGATGCTGGTTGTGAACTCCCTCAGCTCTCTTTATTCACATCTAAAATCCTTTCTGTCTTTGTAGTTCTGCAATTTTATGACTGTAAGTCTTGCTGAATCCAATATAGAATTTTTTCTTGCTTGTTTTATATGTGTTCTATCTACTGGTAGAATCTTACTCATTATAGTTCACCATGGAAAATTTTCTAATTAGGTGCTCACATGTAGTGGCAAGGATTTTTAGGATCTTCTAGGATGTCAATTAATAGGATATTTGAGCTTCTTTCTTCTCATCCCCTGTCATCTCCACCCTCACAAACATATACACCACATCCCTTATGATGCTTTACACCTTAATTTTTTATTTGTTATTATACTTCAGTTTTTATTGACTTTTTACTACAATATGTTTTTATCTTGAATTTATTAATTCTATTTTAAGCCTTGAATATTTAATTGTTTTTCTTCATACAATTTTGTGTATTTCTTTAATGTCTGATATATTTAGCATCCATTTTTTCCCTTGGTTCTCTTCTCATGCTATCCATTGTTGCTTCAAATTGATTTTCTTTTTTTTTTTTTAACCCTTACCTTCCATCTTGGAGTCAATACTGTGTTATTGGTTCCAAGGCAGAAGAGTGGTAAGGGCTAGGCAATGGGGGTCAAGTGACTTGCCCAGGGTCACACAGCTGGGAAGTGTCTGAGGCCAGATTTGAACCTAGGACCTCCCGTCTCTAGGGCTAGCTCTCAATCCACTGAGCTACCCAGCTGCCCCCATCAAATTGATTTTCCAGAGGAATTCTATCCCTTATAACTCTTAATGATTTTTAAAAATTCCTACTCATTGAGCATTAAGAATTTCCTGGATGTGCTTCAGAATTGTACTTGATAGAGGTTTTGATTGAATAAAAATTATTTATTAAGTATTGAATATTTATCAGAACCATGTTAAGCATTGAGGAAACATACACATGTATGTGCATGTTTATGTATGATAAAGAGAGAGTGAGAAAGAGAGAGAGAGAGAAACTGCCTTGAAGGACGCTACATTGCATATTGCAACTGAGGAAGTGAATATGTAGAAGAGGATGGTGTCCTGGAATGAATGTTTTGGTCTGAGAAGTCAGTCATAGTGAACTTAGTGAGAATACAATTGAATGATACATCTATTCAAGGAACAATTGAATTGATATGATTACAGTTCCCAGAGCAAGAGATGGAAGGTGGGGATGGAGTTGGGTAGGAGTAGAGAGAGACAGAGCATATTGGCACAGCTTGGATTGTGTCTTGGTAAGTCTGGGGTTGGTTTGATATGGTAAATTCTCACCAGTCAGAAGAGAAGGGGCCCAACATTGGTCTATTTTAAGGTAGGAGAAGTGTAGTAGTGTGTGCAGAGTGAGAGTGATAAGAGACACATAACCATTCCCTCAGCTTCTGAGAGGGTTGGGAAAGAGTAGAGACTTCAGAAATTTGGGGAATGAACTCATCCAGAGTCACAACAAGGGATTATCATTTCTGTTTCCTGGGAACATGCAGTCAGACCTCTGCTTCCACAGCCCAACTCAAATATGGGGCTAGACTGCAAGGAAGTACCATATTTTGCCCCAGATCAAAGAAGGTTGGGTATGTACTTATTGAGTCCATTTCCTGGACTCTTGGCTCTTTCCTCAACTACGTGGTGCAACTGATAGATCACTGGCCTTTGATTCACCTGTGAACAAGTCTAGCCTTAGATACTTACTTGCAATGAGACCTTGGACAAATCATATCATCTCTATTTTTCTTAATTTCTTCAACTACACACATATCTTTCAGGGTTTTTGTGTAACATTAATTTTAGGATTTAAGACTGATTATCTTAATTCTATTTTTGGTTGCCAAAGATTTAATTTCTTAAATCCTAAATGAAACACTCAAGTGAAAATGGAGTTTTATGGTGATTTAATTACAACAGGGGTAAGAAATTATTAGAAAGAGAGGGAGAGAGGGAAAAAGGGAGAGAAAGAAAGAGGTTAACTCAACCTTCTGGCTCAGGCTGAGCCAGAGGGAGTCTTAGGCCTTGGAGGGCCAATGCAGAGAAGGGAATTAGTCCTTATCACTCATATGACCAATCTGAAGGAAAGCTGCCTGCGGGCCTCCTCCCAGCTCTAGCTCCAGGATCAAACTGGTGTCTAGCCCTGTCCACAGGAAGTAAGCAAACTCCAGAGGTTGCTCTCTGCCTCACTTCCTGTGCCTCACACGTGCCAATGGTGGCTCAAGCTTGGCTTAGGACAGCGGGGTTGGGGGCGTGGGGGGTGGCAGTTAGATGTTTCTGATTTGTCATTAGCTAGCACATGCCCGTGTAGTATGGGTGTGCACATTCTTGGGTGCTAGACTAAGCAAGATGGAGGAAACTTAAAAATCACATTTGTGAGGATCAAATGAGATATTTATGGTGTTTATCACAGTGTTTGGAATATAGTAGGCATTTGATAAATGCTTCTGCCATTTCCCTTCCCTTGCTATTGCATGTCTGTCCACACACCTTCCTCCAAGGTAAAACAAATGTTTCCAGATGCAGTAACTTGTTTTAATCTTCCCCAATTTTTCTTCAACAGTTATACTATTGCCTACCCCTCATTGAGATTCTCTCTTTCCTTTGTTTCCATTTACATTGCTTTCTTTTCTCTTTCTACCCACTTATCTTCTGAGTTTCATTTGTTATTTCATCTTTCTTATAAGTCCTTTTGGAAGAATTTAGGCATTAAAAAGATATGGTTTTCTTTCAGAAAATAGCTTGGAATAATAAAAAGAGGCATAATTTCTCAAATGTAATTAATGTTCCAATCCAGGTCCTACTAATTGCCCACTTATATTATGTGTCAAAGAAATATATTCTAATGGACCAGCTCAATAAGCTCTCCATCCAACTACATATCACAGGCTGGACAATAGAAAATTCAGATCTACTTGGCTTTGAATGAGTGTATGGTTAGGCTGACCCCTTCTTAGCCTCATGAAAGCCTTTTAATATTAAAGGACTTGATGAAATTAGAACAATATCTATGAAATGCAGCTTCAGGAGGACTTCACAATTCAGAGTTAATTTCTGTTCCATTGAGGGCTTCATTTGATAATGATAGTGAAAATACTTTTGGTGAACTTCACTACATATTGGTTCACTTCTTAAAAACCAGAGAATCATTGAACTGGTATGTGATGATAAATCTGTCAAAGAATCTAAACATATACTGAGAGATATCTTGTTAACAATATATTTTGACTTAGTGAGTTGAATGTTTTTTAAAAATTAAAAAACAAACAATAAACAAAGGAGATTTTCTTTTATCATTATTTTTCCATCCTTTGTGCAAATGTTAATATGTGGTCTTGTTTAGAAAATTTTTGTGAAAGCCAAACTGTTACCTTTTTTCATATTTTCATCAAGGATCCCTTTAATAGGAATGCATATCATCCTGATAAAGATTTTTATAGAGATGAAAACATTGGAATATGTGGTTATAGATTTCCTCTCAATTGCATTTTTTTCAAAGGTCATGTTATAAGCAATTTCCCCCAATTATTGAATGTCTTCCCATTTTTTGGATATCTTAAGACTTAATCTTTCATTGTCCTTAAATGTGTTTTGCAACTAGCATAGATTTCCTCTTTATATAATTGTTATGGCCCAGTTGCTATTCCCATTTTTGTCTTCTTTAGTGCCATTTCCACTTCCTCATGTAGCAGGCAAAGGACTAAAATATTAGTTTCTAAATATGGTTGTCATAAAAATGCTGGCACATGTGTTCAGTTTATGTTCACTTATTCATCTAGATTCTTCTTTAAATTCTCTTGGCACGGTCTGGCTTAATTTGAGCTCATGTGCAGTTTTTCTTTTCTTTTTAAATTTGTTGTTGTTGTTATTGTTTTGCCCTAGAGTGCCCAAAATCCAAAGTTCCTCTTCTAGTGCCGTACTATTCTTTGAAACAAAGAAAACCAGTTATATTTTATAGCATTTGATACTGTCTATATCTCCTTCCTCTGGGACACTTTCTTCTCCCTAAGATTTTATGACATTCTTCTTTCATCCTTTTCCTCTTACTTCACTGACCACTCTTTGACACTTTCCCTTGCATTTCCCTAGCCATCATCTCTCTCCAGAGTTTTAGTTCTATACCACCAAATGCCTTCTGGATATTTCCACTTGAATATCCAAAAGTTATCTTAATCTCCTTATGTCCAAAATAGAACAAAATAGAAAAAATATTTCTCCTCAAATCTACTTCTTTTTTTTTCTAGTTTCTTTTCTTTCAGGGAACCATCATCCTTTTAAACACATGGGTTTATTATTTCAATGTGAATTGATTCTTCCCTTCTCTCCTCATCTCATTTACAATTTGTTGTCATATTGTATCATTTCTAGACCAAACATTTCCCTTTTTCTATTCATAACATACCCACCCTCATTTGAACCCTTATCACCTTTTGCTTGGATTGTTTCATCAACCACCTAATTAAACTCCTAGTTTCTAATTTCTAATCCATCTTCAACATAGCTACTATATAGAAATTCCTGAAACATAGGTTTAACAATAGAATTTCTCTGCTCCAGAAGGTTCAGTGGGTCCATAGTATCATTAGATGCCATCATTAGGACATTAGGACAAATGGAAAATACATTTTTAGACCACATTTTAAAACTCTTCACAATCTGCCTCCAGACTATCTTTTTGAGAACTCTCACTCATTACTTCCATTAATAAGTCAAATTGTCTGACTTATTGTTCCGAGAGTGCAATTTATTCCTCCCCTTCACTTTGGGCCTCTGACCCCCACGGCTTTGCAAATCATGGCCCAAGAACCAAATCCAACCAGCCACCTGTTTTAATTTTTTTTATTATAACTTGTGACCTATCAATGATTTTTACACTAAATACATGGAAATATATGATGTAAATACATATGTATGTGTTCAGAGTAAGTTAAAATGTAAAAAACATTCTGAGATTACAGGTCATACAAAACAGGTAGCAGTTTAGGTTTGTCCTCTGCCTATAATTTGCATATATGCAAATTATGTATGTATATATATATATATATATATATATATATATATATATATATATATCTGGCATATAAGATCCCATGTGCCTGAAATGTAATCCTATTTTACCTTCACTTTTTTAGAATACCTAACTCAATTCATTTTCATATGGGATCTTCCATATCTACCAATTCCTACCCCAGCCCATGTTCTATTTTTTAAACTCTTATTTTCCACCTTAGAATCAATACTGTGTATTATAGGTTCTAAGGAAGAAGACTAGTAAGGGCTAGACAGTAGGGGTTAAGTGACTTGCTCAGGGACACACAGCTAGGAAGTATCTGAGGTCATATTTGAACCTGGGACTTCCCATGTCCAGGTCTGACTCTCAATCCAATAAGCCACGTAGCTACAACCCACCCCCAAACCATATTCTTAACAATCTTCCCTATTTGAAATTACTTACATATCTAATCCATGACTACTTTCCCTGAGTTTAACACTTCCTTGCCACTGGTTAACTACCTTTTATGAGCACTTGCTGAATTCTTTTCAAGCCTTTTTTTCTTATCTTGGTTTTAACCTGCCACCCAGCTTTCACCTGTGATTCCAAGAAGCTGTTATAAGCTCAATGGCCACACCCCAATAAACTGTCTTGGCAGACTGGCTAAAGTAGGTGGAGGGCAATAGATAGGTGTCAAACCTATTGGTGAATTAGGGGAATGTCTAGCCCAGTTATGGGGAGATTTTATCTGAATAAATGGATTGATGAAAACAATTTTATTCAAGTAGTCACCAAGTTGGCAGAAGTGGGAGTTGTGGAGTACTTAGAGCTTGATGAGACATCAAAGAAACCAAGGTTAACCACTGCATCCCAAGCCATCACCAGTCATCTTGACTTTTGTTTTGCCACTGGACTTGGATGATTCTGGAAGGAAGAGTGAGGCTATTATGTGCCATTCTGCCTCATTTAAATCAATTTATGATCTTTAAAAGATTCCCCAGTGATGACAAGTTCAAGAATGCAGGACAACTGGCTGCAAAAGACTTTGGGAAAATCATTTAATCTAAACCTGAGGTTTCTTATCTATAAAATGAGATAATACTTCTGTTCTCCCTTTCAGATTTAAATCTAATAATCTGTCTTCCCAGAGGGTATTCCTTTGGGGTCAGTAGGGTCAAGTTGGCAATTATCAAAATCATCTGATAGTTAAATTTGGACACAATAGAAACTTAGCAAACATCTACAAAAGTATAAAGAATAATATAGTTGTCTAAATACATTAAATAATTGATTATTAATTTTCTTAATAGTTCATATGAAATAAAGATATTCTTTATCAGTAGTTCTTTGATTTATTTAATATTTTATTGGTAAGAAATTGTATTTTTAGGATTTGTTTAGCTAGTCTATTCCATTGATGTACTATCTTATTTTTTAAAATCCATTATCATATACTCTGGATAATTTATATTTTGTAACATTGTTTAAGAATTTTTAACACAAGGCCTGTTGTTGTGACCAAACAAATAATAATAGATGTTTCTCCAATTGTATAGGTCTTTATTTCTATAAAATTTGTTTTGTTGTTTTATTGGTATATCAGTATATATTGTTATATTAGCTTCTACATATTTAGTGAATATCATTATCGTAAGTGTACTTTATCTTTCTTCCTCTTCCTCTTGGATTTTTATTAATCAAATATGAGAGCTAATGTTTGACATCATTTTTTCTTCACTACTTCACTGAAGCTATTATCTCTTTTTTTCAATGAATCTCCAGGGTTTTTGAAGTCAACAATGAAATCTTGTTATATTTTCTCTTCCAAAAAATGATAGAAGGAAATAATCATAATTTCTCAGAAATTACTTTAATCTTTGATCATTTTTCTCCCACTCTCATCACTTACTTTTTCTTTTCTACCCAAATCATGGAATAATTGTACTCTCTGTCTCTCTGTCTCTCTCTGTCTCTTAGACTCTCTGTCTATATCTGTCTCCCTCTCTCTCTTGTGTATGTGTGTGTGTGTGTGTGTGTTGTGTGTGTGTGTGTGTGTGTAATATGCTTACCATTCCTATCTTAAGTAGTAATGTGGTTTATAACTACCAATTGTGCTTCTTGAAAAATCAGATGTCATAATTTAAAGAAACACTAAACATTTGTCTTCTCTTCTTGCTCTCATTCTCTAGACTAAATTTTAAGAACCAAATCATGAGATCATGTCTTATTTCTGCAATGACCATTATATTAGTTTGGAATCTCAAGTTTTAGTCATAAAGAGGATATTCTACTTATGATATTTAAACATTGGACCATTAACTTCTCCAGTATATTTATTTGTACAAGGTCAGATATATTTCTTAAGTTTTTATTGTTGCATTGTTCATTTTTTTTTACATTTTGATAATATTTATAGCTGATTTTCTGAAAATATTTACTTGGAAATAATTACTTCAATTAAAATATAGTTTCCCAGGGACTTCTGGGTAAACATAGTGGCAGTCTAGAACAGGACTCTTCCTCTTCTCAAAACCTACCAATATAGACTAACTCAAAAGGCCAATAAAAACCAAATTCATATGAACGAATGGACTCTACAGTAGGGAACAGCATTGAAGGTACAAGGGATTTGGGCATTTCCACACCATAAGGGGGTGAAAAAGCTTCCACAAAAATATGAGCTAATCTACCTTCCCCCACCCCACCTACGGAGTTAGAGTCAGAGCCAGCATGCACTACAATCAGTGAGTGAGAGAGGGGCACCTCTGGAGCAAGTGAGGGGCACCTCTAGGTCCTTGGCAGCTGACTAAAACCACCAAAGACCTACCCCTGTGAACAGCTAAACCTGAAACCCCGGCAGGCTGAAGAGCACAGACTATAGGCACGCATGAGTAGATAGAACAGAGAAGGGAAGCAAATAGCAGAAGCTGCAGAGACTCAAAGTTGGCCTCAGGCAAAATCCTTGCTCTTTAGCTCCATACACAGAGAGCCTGCCCTCCTCAGTCAGATTTATGTCTGAAAAGGGAAGGAAAACCACCATAGTAATGGAAAATAGTTGCTAGGAACAACTTCCCAACCCCATGAAAAATAAGAAGGATAATTGGATAATTTAGAATAATAAGATAATAAGAAATTGGATAATTCTTAAATCAAACTAGATGAAATTGCCTAGGTTAATAGAAGAAGAAATAGAATTCTTAAATAATCCCGTATCAGAAAAATAAATTGAACAGGCCATCAAAGAACTACCTAAGAAAAAATCCCCAGGGCCTGATGGATTCACAAGTGAATTCTATCAAACATTCAAAGAACAACTAATCCCAATATTATACAAACTATTTGACATAATAAGCAAAGAAGGATGTCTACCAAATTCCTTTTGTGAAACAAATAAAAAACATAAAAACATAAAAAACAGAGAAATAAAAAACATAAAAACATAAAAAACAGAGAAATAAAACTATAGACCAATCTCCCTAATGAATATAGATGCAAAAATCTTATATAGGATACAAACAAAAAGACTCCAGCAAGTGATCACAAGGGTTATTCATTATGATCAGGTGGGATTTATACCAGGAATGCAAAGATGGATCTAGATTAGGAAAACAATCCACATAATTGACTATATAAACAATCAAACCAACAGAAATCATATGATTATCTCAATAGATGCAGAAAAAGTTATTGACAAAATAAGACATTCATTCCTATTGAAAATACTAGAAAGTATAGGAATAGAAGGGCCTTTCCTAAAATAATAAACAGTATGTATCTAAAACCATCAGCAAACATCATCTGCAATGAGAATAAACTAGATGCATTCCCAATAAGATCAGGAGTGAAACAAGGATGCCCATTATCACCTCTATTTTTTAACATTGCACTAGAAACACTAGCAGTAGCAATTAGAGAAGAACAAGAAATTAAAGGTATTAAAATAGGCAATGAGGAGACCAAGCTATCATTCTTTGAGGATGATATGATGATCTACTTAAAGAATCCTAGTGAATCAACTAAAATGCTAGTGGAAATAATCAACAACTTTGCCAAAGTTGCAGGATACAAAATAAACCCACATAAGTCATCAGCATTTCTATATATTTCCAGCACATATCAGCAGCAATAATTAGAAAGAGAAATTCCATTTAATATCACCCCAGACAATATAAAATACTTAGGAATCTATCTGCCAAGACAAACATAGGAACTATATGAACATCACTACAAAACACCTTCCACACAATTAAAATTAGATCTAAACAAATGGAAAAATTTTAACTGCTCATGGGTAGGATGAGGTAACATAATAAAAATGACCATCCTACCTAAACTTATTTACTTATTTAGTGCCATATCCATCGAACTACCAAGAAACTTTTTTTTTCTGAATTAGAAAAAAACATAACAAAGTTCATTTGGAAGAATAAAAGATAAAGGATATCCAGGGAAATCATGGGGAAAAAATGCAAAGGAAGGGGGCCTTGCAGTTCCAGATCTCAAACTACACTATAAAGCAGTGGTGATCAAAACAACATGGTACTGGATAAGAGACAGAAAGGTAGATTGGTGGAATAGACTTGGGGTGAGTAACCTCAGCAAGATAGTCTGATGAACCCAAAGATCCCAGCTTTGGGGACAAAAATGTACTATTTGATAAAAACTGCTGGTAAAATTGGAAGGCAGTATGTGAGAGATTGGGGTGGATAAACATCTCACACCCTACACCAAGATAAACTCAGAATGGGCGAATGACATGAATATAAAGAAGGAAACAATAAGTAAATTAGGTGAACACAGAATAGTATACATGTCAGATCTTTGGGAAAGGAAATATTTTAAGACCAAGCAAGAGTTAGAAAAAAATCACAAAATGGAAAATAATTAATTTTGATTACATTAAATTAAAAAATTTTTGTACAAACAAAACCAATGCAACCAAAATTAGAAGGGAAAAATTTGGGAAAAAATTTTCATAACAAAAACCTCTGACAAAGGTCTAATTACTGAAATTTATGAAGAGCTAAATCAATTGTACAAAAAATCAAGCCATTCTCCAACTGAAAAATGGGCAAGGGATATGAATAGGCAATTTTCAGATAAAGAAATCAAAATTATTATTAAGCACATGAAAACGTGTTCTAAATCTCTTATAATCAGAGAGATGCAAATCAAAACAACTCTGAGATATCATTTCACACCTAGCAGATTGGTTAACATGACAGTAAAGAAAAGTAATGAATTCTGGAGGGCATGTGGCAAAATTGGGACATTAATGCATTGCTGTTGGAGTTCTGAATTGATCCAATCATTCTGGAGGGCAATCTGGAACTATGCCTAAAGGGCATGAAAAGTTTGTCTGCCCTTTGATTCAGCCATACCACTGCTGGTTTTATACCCCAAAGAGATAATAAAGAAAAAGACTTGTACAAGAATATTCATAACTGAGCTCTTTGTGGTGGCAAAAAAATTGGAAAATAAGGGGATATTCTTCTATTGGGGAATGGCTGAACTAATTGTGGTATATGTTGGTGATGGAATACTATTGTGCTCAAAGGAATAATAAACTGGAGGAATTCCATGTGAACTGGAATGACTTCTAGGAAATGATACAGAGTGAAAGAAGCAGAACAAGGAGAACATTGTACACAGAGACTGATACACTTTGGTACAATTGAATGTAATGGACTTCTCCTTTAGTAGCAATGCAATGATCCAGGACAATTCTGAAGGACTTATGAGAAAGAACGCTATCTACATTCAGAGGAAGATCTGTGGGAGTAGAAACAAGGAAGAAAAAGAATTGCTTGATGACATCAGTCAAGTGGGATATGTTTGGGGATGTAGACTCCAAATGATCATCCTAGTGCAAACATCAACAACATGGAAATAGGTTCTGATCAAGGACCCATGTAAAACACAGTGGAATTGAGAGTCAGCTACAGGCAGGAGGGGGGAGGGGGGTGGAGAGGAGGGAAATAATGATTCTTTTAACCAAGGAATAATGTTAAAAATTGACTAATTAAATAAAAAATTTCAAAAAATTTTTGTTTCCCTCTTGTTTTGTTTCATTTAAATTTGAAGATTACATTCAGTTAGAAGCCTCTTTTGTATTTTTGATAAATCACACTTTGATAAATCCTTTTATTTCTTGTTGATGACCAGTCCTTAGAAATTTGGATTAGAGGTTTGTTTGTTTTTTATGTGACCCCTCCTTCTAGCTATCTGAAAAAAAAAAATTTTCTTTTATAAAAAAAATTACAAGTAGAAAATTTTGTCTCTGTAGTGTTGAATCTATTCTTCTTTTTCCTGATAGCCTCTACAGCAACTGTCAATGTCTTCTAATACCAAAATTTTCAGGGAAATTAATTTGGATGACTTTTCCTGCATCATTTTTTTTAAAAAATGTGAGACTGATGATTCTTATATTGTCAAATTGAGCTTTGTCATCAAAGTTAAATTGTCTTGGTTTATTTGTCCTTTCTTCTGACTCTGTAAAACATCTATAAGCCAAACCTTGTATTGTCACTTTTTTTAAAGTTCATATCCTCCATTAACTTTTTTATCATGCAAATTACTCCATTAAGAAATATCTAGTGTCTTTTTTAAGCTGTTGATCTTCCATTTTTAAGATTTTCTTAAGGAATTCTAATTTTGGTTATCTCAATTCATTTATTTATCACTTTGGCAAGCTAGGGGTTCTTGGCCATTTCATTCTCTTTTCAAAAGGGTTTTTTGTTTTAGTTATTTCAAAGTGTTTTTTTTTTCTGTTTTCATTCATCATTTCTTGTTTTCACTCATGTCAGGCTACAGATATTTTGATTGCACACTTATGTTTAGTCACTTTTATCTTATTGTTTTTTGGCTTTGATTTTCTTTATCTTTAACAAACGTGATTTTATTCTAGAAAAACACCTGATTTTTAAATGACTCTCACATCAATAGTCAGTTCTTTATTATCTGTTAACATATAATTAGTGCCATATCTTCTGATGTTTAATGCTCACCAGATCTACTTACCTTGTCAATGTCATCCTTACCCCCATAATACCAGAATAATTGATTTCTCTTTTTTCACCCTTTAAAACTGATCCTCAAAACTCACAAAGTTTCACCATCTCATTATCATTGATTTGCAACTTTACCTTGTCTGCCAAAATTTTGATTCCAAATTTGCAGCATTTTTCATATATTTTATCTTCTCTTTGCTCTCATGGACATTAGCTGAGGTTAGTCCTGTATGGTTTCTTATCTTGAATATTTCAACAGCCTCCAAGTTAGCTTCCTGGATTCCTTTATTTCCTTTCTTCAATCTAGGCTTCATTCATTTGCCAAACTAATATATTTTTATAGCACACTGGACCATCCGGATCATCCATTACCACTCAATTTTATTAATTTGGGAAACTTGCAATGAGGAAACTTCCTATTTGTCTCTGATTAACCACATTTCTGAGCTTCTCATTTAAAGTTCTTTACAATCTTACTCTAGCTTACATTTCAAGGTTTATTATACTTTTTTTCACTTTCATATGTTCTCTATTTCTGCTACATGTCACCTCCTATCTCTGAGTCTTTGTACAAGCTGTTCCTCATACTTAGAACACATGTATTTCTACTTGTTAGAATTCCTAGTTTGCTCAGCTCATATGCCACTTCCTGTTTTAAGGTTTTCCTGGTCATTCTTGTTGTTCATATTATGTACTCTGTCAAATTAAGGTGTTTATATTTCCCTATTTACCTTCTCAATTTTTCATGTTTTAACAAGGATTCCTTATAGTTAGCATTTCTATAAGCCCTTTTAGATTTGCAGAATACCTAGCATACAGATGGTGCTCAATAAAATTACCTGTTGAATTTGATATATCCAATTAAGAAATGTGGTTATGTTGACGTTTTATTTCTTTTTGAATAGGAACTGTGATATTTCTTTTATATAGGAAATTCTCTTTAACAACATAGATGGGTACCTTCTCTGCAATCTATATATAGGCTTAGAGAATTGTCTGTGGATCCTCAAAATTTAAGTGACTTGTAGAGGACACAATGCGTAACACTATTGTAGGACTTCCTGATACCTATGGCCACTCCTATCCTCACAGTAATGTAGTGATTGACTTTCAGTTCAGCTATTTCATTGACATCTTTCTAATTTTGTCAGTTTTTGTTTTTAGTAGCATATGGAAAGAGGCATTGTATTAACTGGAAATTCTCAGAAATATAAACATGCTTTACTTAATAGAGAAAGTTATCTGTGTTAACTGAAAAAAGAAATTTGAAAAAGGCTAAAGTTTGGAAAGCTTTCTGAATAATTAGTAGTAATGAATGCTAAGCCAAGCACTATATTCTTAGTTGTATGGTCTGTAGAAATTGGGAGAGCAGGAAACAGATGGAAGTTGAGGTATAGACTCAATATTCCTGGGAATGTCAGAACAAAAACTATTTTGGGAAGTGTAAAGATGAATCTTGATGTGTAGGAGGAGTTCGAGAGCTAGGCTCTAAATGCTTGGGTAATAGAAAAAAGGAGGAAAGAATTAGCCTTGGGTGGCAAGTAGGGCTTATATTCTTGAAGAATGAACTATCTGATATTTCAAAAAGTACTGATTTACACATGATTTTAGCTGCCTATTTCTTTTAAATTTTTAATAGGTCAAGTGCAAATCCAGTTGATTTATGATCATTATGGGACATGAACAGCAAGTTTCCACATGGATTTATTTAATTTTTGAGAGCCATTCTTTTTTCCTTCTCTCTTTTCTGCTCTGGCATTCTAGAGATATCAGATTTAGTTTAGAAGTAATTGTGATGTGGGCTTTGAGCTCCTGGAGAACACAAAGTAGATGCAAGAGCAAGACTAGGGAGGGAAAATAATGGAAGGATTTACCAGACTTTATGTCTAGTGGAAAAGAGATGACTAAAGGAAAGCTGCTTGTCTGCATGCTTGACGAGACTTGTGGGGCCCATTCAATCTTGTGTAGGAACAAAGGGCTGGCAGGTGAAAGAGGACTAGTAAACAGGAGTAGGCCAGGTGTTCAGCATTTAAGCTCAGCTGTGCTCGAGGATCCCAGATGGTTTGAAAGAGAGGCTCAGATGAAATGACCCAAAGAAGTCAGGAGATGGGAGGCCAAGACAATAATCTATATTGGGGGAAATGCTGATTGGTGGGCTTAAATCCCTTGGAAACTAAGTAGTGCTGGGGAAATTTTGCAATTTGTCTAGTGACATGAAAAGTGGGCAGACTAATTTATTTCTGAAGGAGGAATTCACTCACTGCTATCCACCCATATTCTTTAAAGATACTTCATCTCCCCACACACACACACACATTACTTTATTTATATTTTAACTAGAATAAGGAATATAAATATTTAACAAGGATACATATAGGATAATCTCTTGAATAATATCTAAATATGTGAATCAAAGGGAATACTTCAAAATAAATATTTCCAGACTCAAGAGCTTAGCTGAAATATATATGAAAGAAATGATATCCACACTGGCATTATTTACAAACATTATAAAATAACACTAGAATCTATCTTTAAAAATATTCTTTAGTATTTTAATTATTAATTATTTTAATTATTTTATTTTAATTTTAATTTTCAATTAACTTTTAATTAATTATTAATAATAATAATGCCAGGCCCATATGAAACTTTAAGGCTTATTAAAGTGTTTAAATGTGTATTTTACCTCATTTGAGATATAGGATAGTAAAATTATAACAATTATACATTATCAAATCAGGACAAATGTGGGAAGTTAATTATTCCATGTGAATATTAACTTGAAGTTAAGTTCTCACAATATTAACTTCAAATTAACAAATTATTATCCAAGATATAGTCAGGAAAACAATGGTTTCCATATATAATTATTATAAATGAAAAAGCCAAAATCATAAAAAGTACATTCAGAAAAATGTATCATTTACATCTTAGTTCCTATTTTATTTATATATAAATATACATATACTTATGTACATGTAATAATATGTAATATATATTTTCTATATATATTGTTATATGCATAATCTCTATACAGAAACTTATACTTTTATCTATATATGCAAATATGTATATTTTTTTCTATCTCCTTTTTGAATTATCCATGTGTGATACAATGTATGAATTCAGGAATAGTAGGACCTAGATATGGAGATGTTCATATATGAGTGTGGTGTGTGTGTGTGTGTGTGTGTGTGTGTGTGTGTATTCTTTTTGAGATAGATGTTGATATGTTTTTAGCCTTTAAAACACAGGTCAGACTTATTAGCAAAGCCAGACAAAAGAGTAAAATGTAGACAGCAATTAACTACAATAATTTCTTAACTAAGTGGTGAATACTTTATATATATTGATTCCTCGTTCATTTTTGAGCAGCTGAAAAACAGTGTCAAGGTCTTTAAAAAAGATAGAAAACATTGTTAGAAAAAAATATTTAGAAATAAAAACAAAAATGGTATTTCCAAATGATATTAGAATAGATGAGATGCAACATTGCATAACGTTTAGAGAACTGGCATTAAATTCAGGATGAACAGAGTTCAAGTCCTGCCTCTAGCATACATAAGTTGTGGGATCAAGTGCAAGTCATTTAATTTCTTGATATTACAGGGAACTTTCTAGGATCATGTCTGTGGATATTTATTAGTTGAAGGAGTTAGTATACTATAAGTTCCCTGTGAAAATCATAGGTGGATACCAAAGGGAGAAAATAAGAATAAATAATTTTTCCATATTTTTGTTATAGATGACAAATTTATTTTTCAAAAGACTAAAGTAATTAAAACCAGTGCTTTGATTGCAGTACTCCCTCTACTGGCACAGCCCTTTAGGACTCTTGTCCATGCCTTTCAAAGGAACCTGCTTTGCATTCATGAACATTGTGTAGATAGTGAAGTAAAATTCACAGGTGTTCTTTATTTTCTTCTTTGTCCCTATCTCCCTTTTGAATAATCCCTATGTCACACACTGGAAAAAGCATTAATTCAAGAGTCAGAGGATCTAGATCCCAAACTTCTTGTGAATTTTATGCATTTCACCTACATTGTTTCCTCATTGCAAAATGAAAGTTAGATGGTGTTTGACATCCCTTCCATTTCTAGATATGTAATCTATGCCTTTTGTTGTGTACAAATAATTGTTAGCAATACACTATAGCCAATTCACATCAATCATATATCTTCTCATTTTCCTGCCTTGGTGTCCTATAATAGGTAGCTATGCATATATATATATATATATATATATATACATATATATATGTATATATATATATGTATATATATATATGTATGTATGTATCACCAGAAACACGTTGTGTTTTAAAAAGTTGAATTTTGAGAAAATGAAAAACATGGCATCCTCAATCAAATCAATGGATTACCAGACCAAATGTGTGCTAGACTATGGTAAGTATCTGTTATTCACCTCCTTAAATTTTGTGTTGCACATGCCTAAGGAGAAAAACTGGGGAAACCATTCATTGATGGTGGAAAAAGAAAGAGAAAATGAAGAGAATAATATACATAATGACTACAATAATATAAATGATGATACAACCAGAACAAAGTAGAATTCAGCTCAAATAAAATACCCAATATATTGTTTCTATAAGTCTGATATTGGAATATGTATTTCATCTTTCTGTAAAGGTGAACTATAAATGTGAAAGAATACTCTGTAAGTTACAGTTGATATATCATAAAGTTTTGCTTACATGTTTTTTCCCCTATAGGAAATAACAATTAGTGGTGGTTATTGGGAAATTATTGTGATTTACAAAACAATATTATTAAAACATATATTTTAAAAAGAATATAACATCCAATGGTAAGACTGGCATTAAGGCCATCATTTAAAATTGGAAGGATATCTAATCTAACACTATCATTTCATGGATATAGAAACCAAGTCCAAATTGGTTTGATGAGTAACATAGGATCACATGCTAGTATGTGACAGGCCTAGGATGTGAACCTAGCTCCTCTAATCCAACTACAGAACTCTTTTCACTTAACAAAAAGTTACTTCAGATTGAACCTTATTAAAAAAAATATCTAAATATCTAAACACGAAACATACCCGAGTGTTTGTATGGATGTATGAATGGATAGATGGGTAAGTGAATATATGTATGTGTACATGCATATATGTATGTGTCTGGGATGGATAATTGGACTGGACTATGATTTCAATTGTGTAGAGAACTTCCAAGGAAGCAAACTCCATCTACCAGTATACATTAGCCCCTGCTCTGCAATTTATCATCTTATAAAGTTGCCTGGGACATTGAGAGGCCAAATGATTTGCTCTACTCTAGACTGCCAGTAAGTGTCAAGGGCAGGACTGGAGCCCAACTCTCTCTCTCCCTACCATATGCTGCTTCTCAATGTGTGGAATTTATTTTTGGAAAATTAGAGCGACATTTAGGAGTAGCTCATCTCTTCAGTTGCATGTGTGCAGGTAACTGTGAGAGTAGCATATGAACATAAATCTATTTCAGGATATAGGATAAAATCTAAAGAAATCTGCAGACAGGATCCACAAAGATTTTTTTTGCAGCTACTTACCCAAGCACCTTTCTACTGCTAATACCCACAATATAAAAGGAATGCAGAGAATTTTTCTTACAAAGACCTTGCTCATGGTGTTCCTAGACTTTTCTCATTTTTTTTCTTTAACACACAAACTAAGGGATGAATGAGGAATGGGTTTCTTGAAAATGACCTATGTTGACTTTGGTTTTGCTTGACCATTTGTATTTGTCAATGGGTTTGGAAGGGAAAGGAAAGAAATGGGATGAAAGAAAAAAACACTTGTTAATTTAAAAAATAAAAGGAAAAAAACAACCAAAAGGTAAAAACTATATAGACAAGATGTACCTTAATACTCAGTTATATTACTAGGAAAAGATGCTTACAGCCAGGTCCTGTGTTATCCTAACTGTGGTTTCATAGTATCTGAATGGTTTCTTCTTAGCAGCTTGTAGTAACTTTTCCTTGGTCTGGTAGTTCTTGAATATGGTTATAACATTCCTGGGCATTGTCAATTGGGGATTAAATGTAGGAGGGGATCTTCAGATTCTTTAAATCTTTACTTTTCCCTCTCATTCAAGAATGTTGGGGAAGTTTTCTTGGATAATTTCCTGTAGAATGATGTCCAGGCTTTCTTTTTTTTTTGTAATGATATTCTGGTAGTCAAATAATTCTTAAGTTGTTTCTCCTGGATCTATTTTCCCTGTCTATAGTTTTACCAATGACCTGTTTAATATTTTTCTCAATTTTTTCATTCTTTTGATTTTGTTTTATAGATTCTTGCTGCCTTGTGAAGTCATTTGCTTCTATTTGTTGGATTCTAATTTATAAAGACTGTATTTCATCCCTGGCTTTTTGGTCATCCTTATACTTCTGGTCAGTTTTTCTTTGTGTGTTATCTTTCACCTTCTTTGCCCTGTTTTTAAGCTGGTCAGTTCTGGCTTTCAAGACACTGTTTTCTTGTTTTTGTTCATGTGCCTCTTTTTCTAGTTGACTTATTTTGTTGTTGTTGTTTTTAAGTTATTTTCCCAATTGTCTTCAGCCTCTCTTAATTGTTTTTTGAATTGTGTTTTGAGTTCTTCCAAAGCCTGTGTCCAATTTGCTGGAGTTTCTGTGTTTTTGCTTGGTGTCCCTTGGTCCTCCTCGGTTCCAATTGCTCTTTGCTCATTACCTGGATAGAAGCTGTTGATTGTGGTTTCTTTTTTTCTTTTTCTTTCTTTCCCTCCTGTCATTGGCTATAATCTTGCTCCTCTTTATTTGCTGATCTGTGGGTTTGGGCTATTCTGTACTGAAAGGACTTCTCTGTTCTGCTGATTGACAGTATTAGGCTGATGGAATATTATTGAACTCTGAGGTCATATCTTCCCCAGCTAGCAGCAGAAGCTAAAGATGTAGGTCAAGGTGTGGAGGCTGAAGGGAACTGGGCTTCTCACCCTGTTATTCTGTCAGCTTTTGCCCTGGGATCCCAGTCAACTGGATTGTTACAGTGTCTTTCAGCCTCTCAAAACAGTCCATGTGGGAGGGGTGTTGGAGGTTGAGTTTCCCTGCCCTCTGTAGGCTTATTGATAGATTAAATTAATCCTGGCATGGAATTTATCTGTGAAGCTGGATGTGCCCTGAGACCAAAACCTGGAGAACCAGGGGCTACCAAGATGGAGAGTGGTGACTTCAACTAGAATTCCATCCTCTCCTCACCTCTCTTCTAGCTGCCTCCCTGTCTGCTGTGGTAAGCAACCTGAGCCTGGCCCAGCTGTGGCATCAAAGCACTCCCTCTAAGGTAGGGCCCTCACCCCAAGATTCCAGGGAGCATAGGTGACTCAGCACAGTAGGTGGGGGAGGGGTCCTGGGATCTTCCTTCTTTCTTTTCCTTAAAGCCAAGAATTCAGTCTTCTCCCAGTACTTTTAAAGTTGAATGGAGCAGGAGGGTTCCCTGGCTCTATCCTGTTGTTAAATTTGTTTTTTTTTTTGTCCCCTAGATGCACTTTATTTTTGATTGGTGTGAAAGGGTTTTCACAGAGGACTGGGCTTTGTTGCTCCTAAGTGGCCATCTTGACTCTGCCCCCCAAAAGATGCTTACACATTCAAAAGAACTCATTTATTTTTAATTATTTTAAAATAAGGATTACATATATAATCATTAGCTAATGTTTAATTTTTCATAGAAATAACCTCAATGTCATTAAATTGACTATAAAGTATAAATGTTATACCTATATGCTACACTTCATAAAACTTTTCAAGTTTATTTAGAAATAAAAAGGAAATTTTACAGGAACTAACTACATAAAGATATCCAAAGATAGAATAAATATAGATCAAGAACCATCCACCCTGCAAAGTCCTTGCCTTCCTCACAATTCCTGCCTTTTTTAACCTCCACAAATTAGAAAGAAACAAAATACCCTCATTAGTATTTTAGAATTTAGAATGATTTCTTTTTGGGAGACTCTGGCAGGCATCTTTAATAGTACTATTAGGAATATTTAGAGATGCCTGATTGCATTTTGAGAAGCTGATCCATCAATGTGTGCTTTGATGCCTTCTTTTACTCAGAAAAATGTACTTCTAGAAAGCAAGGCATTAAGGATGAAGTTGTTACTACTTCTGCATGTGCAATTGGTGTCTCAGTCATGGGGGAGCAATGTATGATCATCTCCATACTGACTGCCAAAAGAATTTTAAATAAGAGAGAGGAAAAGAGACAGACAGACAGACAGACAGACAGATAAAGAGAAACACAGAGAAAGACAGAGAGACAGAGAGATACTTCTCATTATAGCAATAGTTACCTGTTTCAAGCATCTCCCTAATCTGGTCCATCCTTCATTTAGGTGCCAAAGTGATTTTCCTAAAATGAAAGACTGACCATGGAAAAGCAATAGCAATGTCTCTGGAGTCAAAGGTTCTAGCAGGTCTGATGCTTGTTATTTGTGCAAACTTAGACAAATCATTTACTGTCCCTTCACTTCTATTTCCCCATTTGCAAAATGAAGGAGTTGCACTAGTTGTTATTGTGTCACTATCCTGCTCCAATAAACAACAAAAGCCTCCTATTACCTGTAGGATCAGAATATAGGCTCTTTGAGGCCAGGGAATGTCTTTTGCTCTTTTTCTATCTCTGATAATTAACATCAGGCCTGGCACATAATGAGCACTTAATAAATGTTTATTGACTGATTGACTATAAAATAGGATTTAATAACTATTCACAACCTGGCCCCTTTATAGTTTTCTAGTCTTATTATACAGTATTCCCCTTCCTACTCTCCATGTTCTAGTTCTACTAGTCTAAACTCCATATTCTCTCTTAATGCCTTTCTACTGCTTCTCCTCCATACCTGGAATGAATTCCTTTCCTGCTTCGGAAGGAGGGAGACCACAAGTTTCCCTCTCCACCACTAGCCCCTTCCCTTCTGTGGTTACCTTGCATTTGCTTTGGATGTACATGCTATATTCCTTATGATAATATGCCTTTGAGCAGGAACTGTTTTTCTGGCAGGTGTAAAGGGTAAAATTATGACTGAGACTGAATGTAATAATTATTTTTGTCACCAAGGATTTCATTTATAAAATCCTAATGAAAAAACCAAGTCAGCTGGAAATTTTATGTTGTTTTAATTGATAGTGGAGGAGATTAAGGAGAAGGAAGAAGGAAAGGAGTAGTCCCCCACACACACACACACATGCCTGGCTGGTACTGAGTAGGGAGATTAAGAGATAAGGTTTTGGAGTATGAAGGAGGAAAGAATCAGCCTGACCTCCAAAGGGGTTCAGCTAAGATACCTGAAACTGAAATCAGCTCCAGGGCAAAACTCACCACCAATCCCAGACAATAGCTGCCACCACGCCAAGATGTCGGAACGCTTAGCACCCTGCCAGCCAGAATCGTCTCTCTGGGGAAAGAGGAGGAGAGAAGAAGTGATGTGCCTTATATAGACAATTTTACTTCACTTTCCTGTGTCTCATCTGTACCAATGATGACTTAGCTTGACTTGGGACAGCCCAGAGGTCTGTCCTTTTTTTTTGCACATGTCTGTTGAAGACCATTTCCTCAGATAATTAAATCTTGAGTTTGATGCAGACCTTCCTTATCTTGTTAAACTAAGAAGGGTGGAGAATGTAGAGTTTCCAAGACCTGATTCTATATTATTTCAAGTACCTTCATTGTTATTGATCAGGAAAAAAGTTAAATCAGATCTTCTAAAGAATGGTCTGATTAGGGAGGAATAGTTTTAAAATTCACACAGGGACACCTTTCTTTGTAACCCTGGTGCTTAGAACAATGCCTGACATATAGTAAGTGATTATTAAATGCTTGTTGGTTAATTAATTGTATTCTTGACTGATAGAAACCAGATGATGGCAAGTTAAAAAACACCAGTCTGAGGAGCCAAGAGCTTCATGAATCATTTCAGCTAGGTGTTTCCATTATAATTACTTTTAGAAGCATGATTTCATCTTAGAAACAATAAGGGATAACAGAAGATTTTTGAACAGTGGAATGGCATACCCAATTCTATGCTTTAGGCAGATTTAATTTGGTGACTGTGTAGAGGAGAGGTTTAAAAGAGGAACAATGTGAATACTGTTAGCCATGAGAAGGCTATATATAGGTCAGCCAAGAGATAATGAGAACATGGTAGGTCAGTGATCATGAGCATCCAAAGAAGAGGGTGATAATATAAATCTGAGTTCAGGAATAACATCTGGGCCAGACATAAAAATTTGGATATTATCTTCATGTAAATGATTATGGAATCCATGGAAAGTTATTGGATCATCAGAGGAGAAAGTATATGATAAGAAAATAAAGGACTAGGAAGAGTTTTAGAAGATGTATATATTTAGATTCAAGAAGATGGAGAATGAACCTGCTAGAAAGTAATGCTTAGACAGGTAAGTGGAAACTAAAAGACATCAGTGCCATAGAAACCAAGGACAGAGAGAGTATCTAGAAGAAGAAAGCAGTCCTCAATATAAAAAATATCAAACTGTCAAGGGTTCCATTAGCATAAAGATGGAGAAAAGGCATTCATTTATTATTTGGATTTAATATTTGAGAGATTTTTTTATATCCTTAGGAAAGCAAGATCCAGTAGTATAACAGGGTGGGAAGACAGATTTTTATTGGTTGTTTTTTAAAGATTTTCTTTCTTTTTTTTCTTTTTTCTTTAGAATATTTTTTCCATGGTTATATGATTCATGATTTTTTCCACCCATCTCCCCTCCTCCCTTCCAGAGCTGACAAATAATTCCATTGGGTTATACATGTATCATTGTTCAAAACCTATTTCTATTTATTCATATTTGCAATAGAGTGATCTTTTAATATCAAAACCCCAATCATATCCCCATTGAATCATATGTTTTTCTTCCATGTTTCCTTTTGCACAGTTCTTTCTCTGGATGTGGATAGTGTTCTTTCTCATGAATTCCTTTGGATTGTCCTAGATCATTTCATTGCTGTTTAGAAAAGTCTATTACATTAGAATGTGGTACAATGTATCCATTTCTATGTACAATGTTCTCCTGGTTCTGCTCCTTTCACTCTGCATCAATTACTGGAGGTCATTCCAGTTCCCATGGAATTCCTCCAGTTCATCATTTCTTTCAGCACAATAGTATTCCATCACCATCAGATACTACAATTTGTTCAGCCATTCCCCAATCAAAGGGCATCCCCTCATTTTCCAATTTTTTTCCACCACAAAGAGTGTGGCTATAAATATTTTTGTACAAGTCTTTTTCCTCATTATCTATTTGGGGTACAAACCCAGTAGTGGCATGGCTGGATCAAAGGGCAAGTATCTTTTCAAGCCCTTTGTTAAGATTTTCTTAATGAAAATACAAAAATGTTCTCTTCTCTTCCAATTCTGCCTCTTAGAGTCACCATTCTATTATTCATTTTTACCACCAGCCTCCCAAAGTTGTTGCAAAGAAAGCAACTTTTGCAACTTCAAATTCTATATAAATATGTTATTGCTGGCATGAAATGAAGTTTCTAACCTCATATAAAGGATTCTCATATTCAAAAGACAGAAAAGACTAAGGTCCTTACAGATTTAGATATAAACTTCTCATAGAAAATATTTATCTATAACAAATCTGCATTGATTTATGCTTAATTCCTCTTGTTCCAAGAATACAGGATATACTGCCACCAACAAGGCCACTATAGTCAACAAAGAATAATAAACCACTACACCTGGAAAAAGACCTTTGAGGTTCCCAAGGCTAAGCATATCTCCTCCCTTTAAAGACAAGAGAACTAAGGCCCATTTTTGAGCAGAGAAAAGGATGCTACAATCATGATTTTTCAAAGTAATTATGTCAAGATCAATCAATAAACCAACAAGCAAGTATTATGTACCAGGTACTGTGCTATACAGTTGGGATAACAAGAAAAAACCGAAATAATTACTACCCTTATGGATTTTACATGTTTTCAGCATTTTTGCTTTATATCCAAATGTTTGTGTATACCTAGGCATACAGCCATACCTACATGCATTTGTAAAAATATACATATACTAATTACTGAACTTGGTCATTTGATTTCTATGCTCCCATTAAATTTGAAAAAGCAATTTAGAATCAACCATTGAAAAAGGATGAAGTTCCCATTCAAAGAAAAACTTCCATTTTGGTAGCCAAGTCGTTTCCTGTCTATTGATCTCTCAGAAAGCAGAAGAGAATAAAACATGAGCTCAGCATTCCATCTGACAAGGCAACCACTGGTATGAAACTGAAAAATTTCCCTGACATATATTAACAACAAAATCAATTAAAGTATTAAAAAAATTAATAGTAGCTAAAGATGTGTTTAAAGATGAAATGGCTTGAATGATGAACTTGAAATATATAAATCTAATATTATATGTATCAGCTATATTAAATTACCTGCATTCTTTGGGAGGAAAGAAGGATGAAAGGGAAAGAGAAAACATGAATTATAAAATATCAGAAAATGAATGTGAAAAATTACATTAAAATGTAATCTGGAAAAAGTAAAATTTCTAAAAGTAAAAAAATAAAAAAAATTTTAAAAGATGAAATGTACCTCATTAGACAGTCCCTGTAGTGCTTATTTGTATGTCCTATCTCAAGTCTACCTTCAGGTCAGCCTGCCCTTTATTTTTTTTCCTCTTACCCTGGTCTGCCACTTTAACCATTTGGGGCCATCTGCCTAGAATTTGTGCTGGCATATCTACAAATGGGTGATAACAATAAGACATTTATGTTCCTGTGTATCTTTTAAAAATCTTTTAAAAAATTCTTACTTCTTTATGTCCATGAAAATAAAGATTGCTTAAAGGGAAAGAAATAGAACATTGTATATTGAGGACTTTGTAGTAAAGTCACAAAAATATCTTTGTTATCTATTTTTTAATTCATTTCCTCTTTATAGATTCTACCAATGGGATATTTACTATGTTGCTGAGATTTATCATTTACTGCTTTTTAAACCTCGTGGTTTTGTGATGAATTTCCAGAAGTAATGTCTTCTGAATCAATTTATAATGTTCAATGAATTCGCTGTTGCAATGGTTAATTTCTCTCTACATGGAGGAAATCTGTTCACTAAAATACTTTGTTTGTGTTCCCTCCATCTTGATGTTTGCTGTAGTTCCTCTATCAAGGTCACATACAATTTTCTATTCACTGTGAATATCCTCATCATATTTCTGCTAAATGAAACAGTAAAAACAGTAAGCACCTTTTAAAAATGAACTTTACCCACCAGTACAACCACTGATTTCCTTAGGTAGAATTTGGCAATTTGTTATAATGACTCATCATCAATACATGCTTTAATTGCTATTTTCAAATGTAACTATTTGTTGATGACATTTAATCAATCAATAACCACTTAATAAGGAATATGTGCTGAAGATACAAAACCAAAAATGAAATAATCCCTCCCTCTCAAGGAGTCTGCATTCTATTTAATATTATATACATATCTTTTATCTTAGGAACATTCAATCCTAAAAATATCAAAAATATTCCTATATCAAATGACATAATCTATAACAACTCAAGTATCCCTTCTTCTAGATATTTGTGCCATTAACTCATTACCTACCTGATATCTACGTTATTACACACTTCCTTTCAATAAGGTATAGCTCTAATCACCCTATCCTGAACTGGTACAATAAACCATATCATCTCATCAAGTAAATATATTGTTAGCCATTATTTTGACATTTTTCCCTCCCAATTTGAACTAAATGGATATAGATCTATACCACTGAGGTCTTTTTATTTATGAGTATAAATTTACTATTAAATTACTTGTAGATTTCCTCACAGATTATATTCTGCACTTCCAAATTCTAGTAATATGAGATTTAATTATATCACTTTTATAGGTTACAGGGGCTTGCTATAAAGTTGTGTCTTTTTTGGTCACATTCTTTTTGTGGCTTTTGGAAATGTTGACATCTACCCTTCTCCTCTCCCAAGAGTTCTACTCTAAGAAAATTAATTTATACTTAGCATATTATCTCACTAACCCAAATCACTCATTTTTCACATTCAAAACCACATTTGACCATGACTTGGGATTGATTCTGATGCCAC
The DNA here is from genome assembly GCF_027887165.1 of Monodelphis domestica. Taxonomy (NCBI): domain Eukaryota; kingdom Metazoa; phylum Chordata; class Mammalia; order Didelphimorphia; family Didelphidae; genus Monodelphis; species Monodelphis domestica. The sequence continues at coordinate 257,128,338 of NC_077232.1, forward strand.
TAAGTTATAAGTTATATAAGTTCTTGAAGCTAGATTGTGACAGAACCATATAACCAGTGGGAAGTGATTAATCCATATAGTCATATCTTTAAATAATGAGGGGATTTCTGTCTTTAGTGGAAAAAAGAAGACTCTGAGATCTTTAGTGTATAAGAGAGATCAGAGATCATATTAAAAAACTAGTATCAAGAAGAATTATGGGGCTATGTTAAAGCATCCTATGTAGGCAGTTCATCATTTCATGAAGGTCTTTCCATATTTTTTTTCCTAAAATCAACTTGCTCATCATTTCTTATAGCACAGTAATATTCCATCACCATCATAACCCTCAACTTATTCTGCCATTTCCCAACTGATGGACATCCCATCAATTTCCAGTTCTTTGCCACCACAAACAGAGCTACTATAAATATTTTAGAACATATTTCCCTTTTTCCTCATCACCTTGGGAAATAGACCCAACAGTGGGTCAAATAATATTGGATCAAAGTGTATTCGCAGTTTTATAAATCTTTGGGCATATGCTCAGATTGCTTTCCAAAATGGTTGGAACAATTTATATTATTCCGTTTAAATGCCCAATTTCTGAATATTTCTTTTTTTTTCCAGAGAATAAAAAGGCAGCACAAAAATTGCCACTTTATTTAAGGATGCAGAAAATATCCTGTTTTAGTTCAAGTGCCTCTGTTTCCAGATGACTTATCTTAATTTTTAAGTTCTTTTCCCAATTGTCTTCAGCCTCTCTTAGTTGTGTTTTGAGTTCTTCCATAGCCTGTATCCAATTCGCTGGGATTTCTGGTTTATCGTTTGCTGATCTCTCCCCCTCTGTTCCATTTGGTGAGTAGTAGCTGTCTATTGTAGTTTCTTTCTTCTGTTTCTGTTGTTTGTTCAAATTCACCCCTTCTTTCCTCCCCATATTTGTCTGTGCTCTTGTTCCTCTCATTTTTTTGTTTTTTAGGGACTTCTATCAGTCTCCCCTCTTGGAGCTTTAACAGAGGATCTCTTGGTGTAATCTCTGAGGGAGGGTTGTTGGGGGTTTGAGCTTTCCTGTCCTCTGGAGGCTTTTGATTGGCTTAAAGTCCAACAGTCAATGAGGATGGATGGGGAGCCTGGGCTTCCCTGTGTTCTGGAGACTTTTGATGGGATTGAGTTCAGCTTAGTTGGGCTGGGTTTACTTTGAGTTTTAAACTTCCTGGACGGCTGGAGCAGATATGGAGGATCTCTAAAGCTCTGGCCAGGCTGCCAGGTCTATGCTCCTTCTAGGCTGCCATCTTGATTTTGCCTCTAGGTTTCTGTTTTTTCGGAAGACCCAGGTCTCTAAGGGGGGAGGGGTTGTGGCTTGCCTGGACTCTGATGGCTCCTGATGGGATTAAGTTCAGGTGGTGTGGGCGGAAGGATCCTGGAGCCAAAAAAAGGAAGGGAAAAAAAAGCAGCAACCTCCTCTTCCACAGTCTGTGTTGAGTGCCCAGAAACTGGCCCAGGTTACTTTCAAGGTAAGCTCTTTGGAGCAACCCCTTTGCCAGCCCTGAGTTTTCTGTCCTTTCAGTAGCTCTGAGGGCTCCTGATGGGATTAGGTTCAGTTGGTTCTTTCAGAAGACCCTGCTCTCTAAGGGGGGAGGGGTCGTGGCTTGCCTGGACTCTGATGGCTCCTGATGGGATTAGGTTCAGGTGGTGTGGGCTCAAGGATCCCAGAGCCAAAAAAAAGAAGAAAAAGAAAAGCAGCAACCTCCTCTTCCACAGTCTGTGTTGAGTGCCCAGAAACTGGCCCAGGTTACTTTCAAAGTAAGCTCTTTGGAGCAACCCCTTTGCCAGCCCTGAGTTTTCTGTCCTTTCAGTAGCTCTGAGGGCTCCTGATGGGATTGGGTTCAGCTGGTGCCCTAAAGCTGGGACCTCCCTTGAGACTCAAATGGAAGAACCCAGCCAGGGGGCTACAGGCTTCCCCCTTCTCTCTATGTTTCCCTGCTGTCTGTGTTGGGCGCCCCGGAGACTGGCTCGGGTTGCTTTCAAGGTGAGTCCTCAGAGCCCTGAGGTTCCCGCTGCTGCCTTGGGCTCAGCACTCTGGGTTGGGGGGGATGGGTCCTGGGACCTTCTTTCTGTCTACCCCTTAGATCCGAGTGATCTAGGGTTCTGGCTTTTGGGGTGTAGTACCTTTTGATCCAGGTCCAGGAGGAGGTTTCCCCAGGTCTATCCTGTTGTTCAGCTTGAATTTCGGTGTCCTAGGAGCACTCTGTTTGCGATCTGTAAGGAAGGGTTTCTGAGGTCTGAACTTTCGCTGCTTCTACACCACCATCTTGACCGGAAGTCGATGCAGAAAATCCCAATTTCTGAATATTTCTTATTGGAGCAAGAGTTAAATTTTGAAGAAGGGCTTTGAAAAATCAAACAGAGGAGTTTATAGTGGATAAGATAAGCAATAAGGATTACTAAAATTTACTTAGTAGTGGGGTAAGATGGTCAGACTTTTACTTAAGGAAAGTTACTTTAGTAGCTGTATGGAAGGTGTGAAAAGACTTTAGGCATGCAATCACTGAATATTTCTTGCTCCCAGGTCTAGTTCCTAACTTTTGTAGCTATACTTTTACCTTGACACTTCTAATTCTTTCTTCCTAGATTATCTTTATGATTCATCAGTGTGCATTTTACTAGTGGGACAAGCAGTAGTATAAAGTGTATATCTCCGTGATCTTCATTCCTTAAAGGAGGAATAAGAAAGGTATGACTCAAGATTTAACTATATCAATTGATTCTTGGGATAACATTTTTCTCATAACTACCCATGATACAACTCTGATCAATTTTCTACTGTTGGGCAGCTATTTTTATTAAATTTATAGTGAAAATTGCCAAAGAACTAAGTAAGCTCTACCTTTCACAAGAAGCCTTCCCTAGTCTTCATACTTAGTGCCCTTCTTCTACTGATTATGCACATCTATTGATCTATCTATTTATCTATCTGTCTATCTGTCTAGTTACAAACACCAACAGTCAGGGTGTTCTCTAGGAGTTTGCAACCTAATTGTTACAATTCACTAAGGTTTCTACCTAATCTACATAGTCATTTTCTTCTCCATCAGACAGAAAACTAGAGATCAGGGCCAGGTGGTTTTGTTGTCGTTGTGTTGCATTTTGTTTTGTTTTGTGTTGGAGATTTTTAGTGCTTTTTTGTTTGTTGGTTGTCCTTTTTCTCTCCAACTCTTACACAGTGCCTAGCAAATAGTAGATACTTAATGAATATTTACTAACTGACTATTGACTTGACAAAGAACAGTTGAAGAGATGTGGACAACTGTCATTAGATAAAGGATAACAGGTAATAATATTCATCTGACAGTTAAGATGAATATGAAAAGAATGGTGCAATCCATCTCTCATTTTAGAAAGTATAGATATTCTTTTCCTGTATCCTTGCATGTATCTTTTCCTCAATTAGGGTTTCTCTCACTGTGCTATCATGTTTTTCATCACCTTTACCTTCCCTTTGTCTATCTACTCTTTCCCTTCCTGATTGTCCTCTATGCCTTCTTCCTTTATCTTTCCACATCTCTTCTTTCCAATCAATCAATCAATAAATAATCATTTATTAATTATTTTCAATATGCCAGGAATAGAAGGTATTGGGATATACAGAAAAGTAAACACACACACACACACACACACACACACACACACACACACACATGCACACACACAGAGCACAGCACAGCATAGCACAGCCAATACAGTATCAGCTCCTGGAAGTGGAATTAGGAAGACCTTAGTTGAAATCTAGTCCCAGACTCTTAATTTCCAACTGTTTGGTCCTGAGCAAGTCACTTAACCTTTTTATACCTCAGTTTCTTCATCTATAAATAGGTATAATAGCATCTACTTCCCAGGATTATTGGGAGAATAAAGTTAGGTAATATTTGTAAAACATTTTGTGTAAGAGCTTTAAATTTTTGTCATTTACTTGATTAGTCATGTTTCAGTTTGAGACCATATTTGGAATTTTCATTTTACAGAAAAGAAAACTGATGCAAACAGAATTAAGTGATTTGCTCAGGTCACACAGTAAGTATCTGAGACCAGATTTGAATTCAGGTACTAAAAATGACTTTAAGCCTGGCATTATACCCACTGTGCCACTTGTTATTATATAATGACACTTAAGATTTTTGTGTTATTTCGCTGGGACATTTAAGCTATTGTTTTAAGGGTAATACTTACAGGGACAGCTAGGTAGCTCAGTAGATTAAGAGCCATGTCTAGAGACAAGAGTTCCAAGGTTTAAATCTTACCTTAGACATTTCAAGACAAGTCACTTGATCTCCAATTGCCTAGCCCTTACTGCTCTTCTGCCTCAGAACCCTATCTCTCTCTCTCTCTCTCTCTCTCTCTCTCTCTCTCTCTCTCTCTCTCTCTCTCTCTCTCTGTCTCTCTCTCTCTCTCTCTCTCTCTCTCTCTCTCTCTTTCTCTCTCTCTCTTTCTCTTTCTCTTCCTCTTTCCCTTTTTCTCTCTCTTTCTCTTTTTCTCTTTCTCTCTCACACTCTTACTCTCTTCTCTCTCTCTCTCTCTCTCTCTCTCTCTCTCTCTCTATATATATATATATATATATATATATATATATATGTATATTAGTAATACTTGCATTGGATTAACTTTATAATATTTCAACATGGTATGAAGGTTTTCTTCAACTACAAATAAAATTTTTCATCTGAAGAAGGCCAGGTATTCTAGGTTCTCCTTACACTAAATCACAGTTACTTGACCCTTCTTGAGTGTGAGCTTTCCTGTGTGTATATATAATAGTCTTTCAGTACATAAAATACTCAGTTACATTTATCTATTCCCAAAATCCACCTGTGTATCTTTAAAATCATATGACTAATTTTGAATTTCCAGTACCTCCTGTACTAATTCTATCATTCTCACTTCTCCTAGTTTTCAGCAGGTCTTTCCAGTAGCCTTGTAGGACCTTCAAAGTGCTTACATGTTAATTATTTTATTTGATCCTTACAATTTGGGGAGGGAGTTGCTACAGACATATCCCTACCTCTATTGCCCCTAGATCAAGAACCTGCCACAGAGAAGTTAAATGACTAGTCTATTGTTACTGAGATTTTATGTATTATGACATGATTTAAACCTGACTCCAAGATCAGTGCTCTACCAAATCACAGAGCTTCTTATGAAGTTATGGGTTGGGAGTTGGAGTTTGGACTACTTGGAGTTGCTGGGTCCCTGAACTCAGTTCAGGAGTTGAGGATTTCAGTGAAGGACTGGAGTTTTGCTTTAAGATGATCTTGTGAATTGATATTAAAGACCTCCAGTCAATATGGCAGCTTAGAGAAAGCTAAAGTTCAGAGCTCCAGAAACCCTTACTTACCAATCTCAAACTGAATGCTCCTAGGGCACCAAAATTCAAAAGAAACAACAGAATATACCCCAGGAACACTCTTCCTGGACCTGTATCAAAAGGTACGGCCCCCCAAAAGTCAGAACCCGAGATCACTTGGATCTAAGGGGTAGGCAAAAGAAAGGTCCCAGGACCCATCCCCCCCCAACCCAGAGTGCTGAATCTAAGGCAGCAGCAGGCACCTCAGGGCTGGCAAAAGGACCTTGGGAGCCAGCTATTCTGAAGGCCACATCCTGAAAACAAATTGACCCAGTTGTGGGACCACCCAGACAGCAGGGAAACAGAGAGAGACAGGAGAAGCCTGTAGCCCTCTGACCAGATCCTTCCATCTGAGTCTCACAGAAGGTCCCTGTCTCAGGGCATACTCAGTCTGAGGTTAATCCTATCACCAGCCCTGGGAGCTCGGGAAGCCACGGCCCCTCCCCCTCAGAGTGCAGGCTCCTCTGGTCAGCAAAGGCATTGAAATACATCTGAGAGTGTCAAGCCAGGCGCAGAGCATAGAAGTAAGGCAACAGAGAAGCATCGGGAGGGAACTGAGGAGGGTAGTAACACTCAAACACCAGCAATTCCAGGCTTCCTGGGGAAGACAGACAATTTACCTGGGGCTAAAGCCACTGAACACCAGACAGATAACAGAAGAGCCAGCCCCCCTCACTCAGATAGAGATGGAAAACAGCACAGAAGCAAAAAAAGCCTCAAAAGAACAGGAAAAACAAGAAGGGGGCAACTTTGGACACATTTTATGGAGCAAAAATAAAAAATACAGAGGAGATAGAAGAGGAAACACAAGCAAATGCGCGGAAAACTTCCAAAGGAAATGGAAACTCTCCACAAACTTTTGAAGAATTTGAATCAAAAATGATCAAAAAGATGGAAGCCTTCTGGCAGGAAAAGTGGGAAGTAATGCAAAACAATTTCACGCAACTCCAAAACCGGTTTGACCAAGCTGAAAAGGAAAACCAGGCTTTAAAGGTCAGAATTAGGCAACTCGAAGACAACGAGCAGGTAAAAGAGCAAGAATCAATAAAGCAAAGCCAAAAGATCAAGAAATTAGAAGAGAACATAAAATATCTCACTGACAAGGTGACAGACTTGGAAAATAGAAGAAGAAGATATAATTTAAGAATAATTGGACTACCAGAAAATACAGAAATAAACAGAAAACTTGACATCATAATAGAAGATATATCAAAGAAAATTGCCCAGAGATTCTAGAACAAGGGGGCAATACAGCCACTGAAAGAGCTCACAGAATACCCTCTACATTAAATCCCCAAAAGACAACTCCCAGAAATGTAATTGCCAAATTCCAAAGCTTTCAAGCAAAAGAAAAAATCCTACAAGAAGCCAGAAAAAGACAATTTAGACATAAAGGAATACCAATCAGGGTCACACAAGACCTTGTAAGTTCCACTCTGAATGATCATAAGGCATGAAACATGATTTACAGAAAGGCAAGAGAGCTGGGTTTTCAACCAAGAATCAGCTATCCATCAAAACTGACTATATACTTCCAAGGGAAAGTATGGGCATTCAACAAAATAGAAGATTTCCAAGTTTTTGCAAAGAAAAGACCAGAGCTCTGTGGAAAGTTCGATATCGAAAAAACAAAGAGTATGGAATACCTGAAAAGGTAAATATGAAGGAAAAGGAAAAGGAGAAAAATGTTATCTTTTTCTTTTACCCAAACTCTCTTCTATAAGGACTACATTTATATCAATCTATGTATACTAACATGTGGGGAAAATGTAATGTGTGAATAGGGGGAAAAGAAAGACCAAATAGAATAATCTTTCTCACACAATGATTCACATGGGAAGGGGAGGGGAAGAAAACACCTATAAGAAGGAGAGAAAGAGATTTTTTACTTAAACCTTACTCTCAGGGAAATCAACTCTGAGAGGGAAAAACATCCAGATCCACTGGGATCTTGAATTCTATCTTACCCAACAAGGGAAGGGAGAAGGGAAAACCAAGGGGGAAGGGGGGAGGGAAAAAAAGGGGAGGGAAGGAAGGGGGAGGGGGAGAGAACAAAAAGGGAGGGGCTAGAAAAGGAAACATATCAAGGGAGGGGACAAGGGGGACTGATTTAAAATAAATCACTGGATTAAAATGTTAGAGCTAAAGAAGAAAGGTTAGAATTAGGGAAGGATATAAAAATTCCAGAGAATTCACAAGTCACAATCATAACTTTGAATGTGAATGGGATGAACTCACCCATAAAACGTAGATGAATCACAGAATGGGTTAGAATCCAAAACTCTACCATATGTTGTTTTCAAGAAACACACATGAGGTGGGTAGACACCCACAAGGTCAGAATTAAAGGATGGAGTAAGACCTTCTGGGCCTCAACTGACAGAAAGAAGGCAGGAGTTGCAATCAGATATATGATAAAGCCAAAGCAAAAATAGACCTGATTAAAAGGGATAAGGGAAGGTAATTATATTTTGTTAAAAAGGACTTTAGATAATGAGGAAATATCACTAATCAACATGTATGCACCAAATAATATAGCACCCAAATTTCTAATGGAGAACCTAGGAGAACTGAAGGAAGAAATAGACAGTAAAACAATATTAGTGGGAGATTTGAACCAACCATTATCAAATTTAGATAAATCAAATCAAAAAATAAATAAGAAAGAGGTAAAAGAAGTGAATGAAATCTTAGAAAAATTAGAGTAAATAGACATATGGAGAAAAATAAATAGGGACAAAAAGGAATACACCTTCTTCTCAGCACCACATGGCACATTCACAAAGATTGACCATACACTAGGTCACAGAAACATGGCATACAAATGCAGAAAAGCAGAAATAATAAATGCTGCCTTTTCAGATCACAAGGCAATAAAAATAATGATCAGTAATGGTACGTGGAAAAGCAAATTAAAAATTAATTGGAAATCAAACAATATGATATTCCAAAATTGTTTAGTTAGAGAAGAAATCACAGAAACAATTAATAATTTCATCACGGAAAATGACAACGGCGAGACATCCTTTCAAACCTTTTGGGATGTAGCCAAAGCAGTAATCAGAGGTAAATTCATATCCCTGAGTGCATATATTAACAAACTAGGGAGAGCAGAAATCAATCAATTGGAAATGCAAATGAAAAAACTCGAAAGCAATCAAATTAAAACCCCCCAGCAGAAAACCAAACTAGAAATCCTAAAAATTAGGAGAGAAATTAATACAATAGAAAGTGATAGAACTATTGATTTAATAAATAAGACTAGAAGCTGGTACTTTGAAAAAACAAACAAAACAGACAAGGAACTGATCAATCTAATTAAAAAAAGGAAAGAAGAAAAGCAAATTAACAGCATCAAAGATGAAAAGGGGGACATCACCTCCAATGAAGAGGAAATCAAGGCAATCATTAAAAATTACTTTGCCCAATTATATGGCAATAAATACAGCAATCTAGGCAATATGGATGAATATATGCCAAAATATAAACTGCCCAGACTAACAGAAGAAGAAATAGAATTCTTAAATAATCCCATATCAGAAAATGAAATCCATCAAGCCATCAAAGAACTTCCTAAGAAAAAATCCCCAGGGCCTGATGGATTCACCAGTGAATTCTATCAAACATTCAGAGAACAGCTAATCCCAATACTATACAAACTATTTCACATAATAAGCAAAGAGGGAATTCTACCAAACTCCTTTTATGACACAAACATGGTACTGATTCCAAAACCAGGCAGATCAAAACCAGAGAAAGAAAATTATAGACCAATCTCCCTAATGAATATAGATGCAAAAATCTTAAATAGGATACTAGCAAAAAGATTCCAGCAAGTGATCAGAAGGGTCATCTACTATGATCAAGTAGGATTTATACCAGAGATGCAGGGCTGGTTCAATATTAGGAAAACCATCCACATAATCGACCATATCAACAAGCAAACCAACAAAAATCACATGATTATTTCAATAGATGCAGAAAAAGCCTTTGATAAAATACAACATTCATTCCTATTAAAAACACTAGAAAGCATAGGAATAGAAGGGTCATTCCTAAAAATAATAAACAGTATATATCTAAAACCATCAGCCAATATCATCTGCAATGGGGATAAACTAAATGCACTCCCAATAAGATCAGGAGTGAAACAAGGATGCCCATTATCACCTCTACTATTTGACATTGTACTAGAAACACTAGCAGTAGCAATTAGAGAAGAAAAAGAAATTGAAGGCATCAAAATAGGCAAGGAGGAGACCAAGTTATCGCTCTTTGCAGATGACATGATGGTCTACTTAAAGAATCCTAGAGATTCAACCAAAAAGCTAATTGAAATAATCAACAACTTTAGCAAAGTTGCAGGATACAAAATAAACCCACATAAATCATCAGCTTTTCTATATATCTCCAACACAGCTCAGCAGCAAGAACTAGAAAGAGAAATCCCATTCAAAATCACCTTAGACAAAATAAAATACCTAGAAATCAACCTCCTGAGACAAACACAGGAACTATATGAACACAACTACAAAACACTCTCCACACAACTAAAAGTAGATTTGAGCAATTGGAAAAACATTAACTGCTCATGGGTAGGACGAGCCAATATAGTAAAAATGACCATCCTACCCAAACTTATGTATCTATTTAGTGCCATACCCATAGAACTTCCAAAGAATTTGTTTACTGATTTAGAAAAAACTATAACAAAGTTCATTTGGAATAACAAAGGATCAAGGATATCCTGGGAAATAATGAAAAAAAAATACAAAGGAAGTGGGCCTTGCAGTCCCAGATCTCAAACTATATTACAAAGCAGCAGTCATCAAAACAATTTGGTACTGGCTAAGAGACAGAAAGGAAGATCAGTGGAATAGACTTGGGCAAGTGACCTCAGCAAGACAATATATGATAAACCCAAAGATCCCAACTTTTGGGTCAAAAATCCAGTATTCGATAAAAACTGCTGGGAAAAGTAGAAGACAGTGTGGGAGAGATTAGGATTAGATCAACACCTCACACCCTACGTCAAGATAAATTCAAAATGGACGAATGACTTGAATATAAAGAAGGAAACTAAGTAAATTAGGTAAACACAGAATAGTATACATGTCAGACCTTTGGGAAGGGAAAGATTTTAAAACCAAGTAAGACATAGAGTCACAAAATGTAAAATAAATAATTTTGACTACATCAAATTAAAAAGCTTTTGTACAAACAAAATCAATGTAACTAAAATCAGAAGGGAAGCAACAAATTGGAAACAATCTTCATAAAAACCTCTGACAAAGGTTTAATTACTCAAATTTACAAAGAACTAAATCAATTGTAGAAAAAATCAAGCCATTCTCCAATTGATAAATGGGCAAGGGACATGAACAGGCAGTTCTCAACCAAAGAAATCAAAACTATTAATAAGCACATGAAAAAGTGCTCTACATCTCTTATAATCAGAGAGATGCAAATCAAAACAGCTCTGAGGTATGTGATATGGAAATCACTTTAAAAGACTGATATATATTAATTTAAGGTCGCCAAGGAATTCAGCTATGTAATTCCTAAATGAAAACTCAAGTCAGCAGTCAACCTTTTATGGAGTTTTTAATTACAAACAGGAGGAAGAAAGGTATTAGAGATAGAGAGATAGAGAGAGAGAGAGAGAGAGAGAGAGAGAGAGAGAGAGAGAGAGAGAGAGAGAGAGAGAGAGAGACAGAGAGAGAGAGAGAGAGAGAGAGAGAGAGAGAGAGAGAGAGAGAGAGAGAGAAAGGGGAGAGAAGGGAATAGGGCTTAATACCCCCTCTGGTTAGGGTGGGCCAAAGGCCCAAGTCCTTAGATAGCTGAGGCATAGAAAAGAGATCAGTCCCTATCACTCATGTGACAAAAATGGAGAAACAGTCTCAGGGGCCTCCACCTCCAGCCTCCTTCAGAGCAAGCCCTCCTCTCAGATCTCTCCAGGAGCTCTCCCTCCAGGACCTCTCTCCTCTCAGACTCCTTCAGAGCAAAACCTCCCAGAGCAAAACCTCCTTCAGAGCAAAACCTCCTCCTCCTGTCCTCAGACCCTGCTATCTTTAAGGAACCCATCTAACTCCCCTCCCCTCAGTTCTCACATCTACCAATCACTGTAGATGTCTCCCCTGTGCCAATGGTGGCTCTAGCTTAACCCAGGACCTCCCAGAGGTCTGTTTCCTTTGCACATGTCTGTTGAAGGTCATATTCTCAAATAATTAAATCTTGATCTTTATTTCAGCCCTTCCTAAATCCTGTTACTCTGAGTAGGGTGGAGATTGGAAGTTCCAAGACCTGGTTCTATCATTCCAAGTATCTCTATTGTATCAATTCTAAAACCAATCATGACTCAAAGAACTTCCTGTTCCATGCTTAAGCATAGGTCAAAGCCCTTTCCATTGTTTAGCAAAAGGTTTCTGTCCTAAAGTAGTCTTAAGTAGGGAGGAGAAGGATCCTCCCATTCCAAGGGGTTTCACATTCCAATAGAGTTCTTAGTATCAGTAGGAAATTTTTCAACTATGAAATTTCCCAATGGGGAAATTTCCAAAATTCATAAGTCTAAGAAATTTTAAGGTTTACAGGTATCACCTCACACCTAGCAGACTGGCTAACATGACAGCTATGGAAAGTAATGAATGCTTGAGGGGATGTGGCAAAGTAGGGACATTAATTCATTGCTGGTGGAGTTGTGAATTGATCCAACCATTCTGGAGGGCAATTTGGAACTATGCCCAAAGGGTGATAAAAGACTCTCTGCCCTTTGATCCAGCCATAGCACTGCTGGGTTTGTACCCCAAAGAGATAATAAGGAAAAAGACTTGTATAAGAATATTCATAGCTGCTCTCTTTGTGGTGGCCAAAAATTGGAAAATGGGGGGATGCCCTTCAATTGGGGAATGGCTGAACAAATTGTGGTATATGTTGGTGATGGAATACTATTGTGCTCAAAGGAATAATAAAGTGGAGGAATTCCATGGAGACTGGAACAACCTCCAGGAAGTGATGCAGAGCGAAAGGAGCAGAACCAGGAAAACATTATACACAGAGACTGATACACTATTGTACAATCGAAGGTAATGGACTCCTCCACTAGGGAAAATGCAATGTCTCTGAACAATCTGCAGGGATCTAAAAAACACTATCCACAAGCAAAGGATAAACTGTGGGAGTAAAAACACTGATGAAAAGCAACTGCTTGACTACAGGGGCTGAGAGGAAATGACTGAGGAGAGACTCTAAATGAACATTCTAGTGCAAATACCAACAACATGGAAATGGGTTCGAACCAAGAACACAAGTGAAACCCAGTAGAATTTTGCTCTCGCTATGGGAGAAGTGCTGGGAGGGGGGCGGGGGGAGGAAAAGATAATGATCATTGTTTCCAATGAATAATGTTTGTAAATAACCAAATAAAATAATGTTTAAAAAGTAAAAAAAAGAAAAAGAAGTTATGTTTTGGGGGCAGCTAGGTGACTCAGTGGATAGAAAGCCAGGCCTGGAAATGGGGGAAGGGGTCCTGAGTTCACATCTGACCTCAGATACTTTTTAGGTATGTGACACTGTGCAAGTCATTTAATCCCCGTTGCCTTGCCCAGAGATAGTAAAGATCTGGGTGCTAAAGATGGCATGTAGAGTACTCTTTGTGGGCATGTGGCTGCCCCCCACTACCTCAACTTCATTACTAGAAAGGCAGAGCTGCTCCCTTTCCCCTCTCTACCATGCCTGACAACATTTTTTTCACATCACCCACCCCTCTGCCCAGCAACCCAATGGGAATACACAGGGTGGGTGGCTCACAGGTGGAAGAACTGGAAGGGAGTGGAGCATTCAGGCCACTCCTCTTCCCCTCTCTACACTTGCTGTGGACATTCCTCATTTCACCCTCCTCTCTGCCCAGCAGCCCAATGGAAGCACTTTCACCCCAATTGGAGTAAGGAGGGGACAAAGCACACTCAGCACTTAGTTGGGGGGCCAGGCATAGCACATGGTCTCTGGGGAGTGGGGGTGGCACTTGGTCTGGGGGGGTGAGCAAGATCTGACCCTCTGCCTCTAAAAGGTTCACCATCATTTGCCTACTTCTTACTACTCTTCTGTTTTAGAACCTATACATAGTTTTGATCCTAAGATGGATCGGGCTTTTTTTTTTTTTTAAGAAAAAAATGGGATGGAAATTGATCTTTTTAAGGGTCAAATAAGTTAAGTCATATAAGCAAGCATTTATGAAGCACTTACCATTTGCCAGACATTGTGCTAAGTATAAAGTTCCTTACAAAGTATCCTTACCATGTATTATTTTATATGATCTTTACAAGAACAATCCTGGGAGGTAGGTGCTACTCTTACAACTTTCCAGAAGAGATAAATGATGCTAAAAGAGGATAAGTGACTTATTTAGGATGATATAACTGTCAAGTATTAGAAGAAAGATTCTAACTTAGGTCTTACTGACTCTCAGTCTTCAGAACATACACACTGCTTCCTTTTGCCTCTGCACCATGATGTTTCCTATTATGAAGGGTTATATTTTGGGGGTTAGGAATTTGAACAAAAGCCAGTACTCAGTTTATTAAAATGCAAAACACTTAGTTTATTATTAGGAAATATGGATAGGAAATAGGAAAGAGGAAAGTGAAACTACTCTTACAATAGCTTGTAACTATACCCAGATCTCAATCCTAACTAAATTTCTCTAAAAAGCTTTAAATCTATGTGCCTCAGAGGGCAGTATCTTATGCTAGGTTGAAGCCTTCCCCTACTCTTCTACTCTCATTATCTAATAATATCATTACTATCTATCTAATTTATCTACCCAAGTTATTAATAATCATTAAGGCTATTAAAACCTTTATTCCATTCTCTGTCTCCAGCCAGAGAGAGTGCTAGCAGCACAACCTCTCCCCAGGAGAGGCAGAGACAAAAAGCCCCTTTGGCAACTCTCTGCAACTGACCAATTCCCTGTGACCACACCTTTCTAACTGTCACTAACTGAAAAATGGCAGAGCAGGAGGTCTCTAACTGGCAACTGGCATAGCAGGGGGGTCTTTTACTGAAAAAATCACTGTTCCTTTTCCACTTAAATATAAAAAGGGAGAAATTAACAAAACTCTCTTACCCCTATATTTTGAGTGCTTGAAAAGCCCTCCCTCTCCTCTTCTGAAAGGTAAATACCACCTTCTCCAGGGAGCCTTCCTCCCTTACAATATAAGAAAAACCCACTGTTTTCTTCAGACTTCACCTCTCACCCTATGTTAGAAGCTCTCTAATACACTTTGAATTTTTTATTGTAAATTATACTTATTTCTGTGTATATCTGTCCAACATAATTAGATTGGAAGCTCCATGAGGGCAGAAATGTTTCTTAGATAATCTTTGTAGTATCTCTAATATCTAGAACTATTGCCTAAACACAGTACATGCTTACTATTTTTGTTGATTGGCTATTGAAAGAATTAGAGGTAAAAATCCTGGAGATAAAAGACCAGATAAGAAACTAGGAGAATAGTAAAGATGAGACATAATGAGGATCTGAATGAAGATCTATGTAGTCCTTTAAATCCTGGGGCAGCTTGATGGCTCGCTGGGTCTAAAGTTAGGAAGAGATGAGTTCAAATCTGGTCTCAGACACTTACTAGCTGTGAGACCCTCAACAAGTCACTTTATCCTGTTTGCTTCAGTTTTCCCATATGTAAAGTGAGCTGGAAAAAAAAAAACTAGCTAACTACTCAAGTATCTTTTCCAAGAAAATCCCAAATGAAGTTATGAAGAGTCAGATATGCATGAAACAACTGAACAACAGTAGCCATTCATATAATGTTTTTACTTTGGGGATCACAAAAATAGCATAATGAGGCTTCAGTGTAATAACTGTGGAGTAAATTGTATTATTTCATTAATCAAAATCACAATTAGATCATTGGCTTATGTGCTATTAAATTTACTTAGTTACTGCTTAACTCTACATTCTATGGAAAAACAGTTAAGTTCTTTATACTTTGTTTTATGTACAAAACACTCAAAATGTTAGAAGAGATGTTGAATGGGGTTTGGTAACAAAATGAAGTGTGATTACAACTGAGAAAAACATATTTTGTATCTAAATATTTTTAGAACCAAAGATTCAATCACTCCCTTGGTTGGATTGATCATAGTAGTTGGTAGCAAAAATATGGTTGTCTGCAAAAGACCTTGAAGTAAAAGGAAAATAGGATGTCAATAAAATTAAATAAAACTGATTCCTCATCTTAACTGTTCTCCATTACCAATATTTTAAAAAGAACACTATTCAGCTGGAAATTTTTCATGCTCCCTATACAAAAGGCATGATAAGAAACTCGAACAACATAAAAAGAAAGAATTTCTGTTTCTTCTGAAGCTTTCTTTCTTCTTAGAGAGTCTTAGAAGTGTAGAGTTAAAAGAACTCCAGAGGTCATTGATTCCCACCTCTACTCAAAGCATGAATTTCCCCTATAATGTCCCTAAGAATTTCCCATCTAGCTTACCCTTAAGGACTTCCAAAGATGGAGAGGTCACTATCCACTGAAGAACCCCATTCGATTTTTGTATAGTTCTAATTGTTTAGAAGATTTTCCATATTTTGAGACAAAATCTGCCATTCTTTAACTTTAGGACTGCTCCTAGTTCTTCCCTCTGTGAACAAGTACCATTTAATAAATGCTATTCCAACCCTTTGATTAGTTGAAGACAGCTATTGAGACCCTGATGAGTCTTTTCAGGTCCTTGCTTAGCATCCTTTGTTTTCTCTAGCAATACTTCTATGAAATGATGTCTCTTCTAGGGATAAGTCTTCTCATCATTCTTGTTATCATCCTCTAAATATAATTATCAATGTATTTCAAAGGATTCAAAACATCATTGATGCATTTCATTGCAACAAGGACAAATTGCAGGCTGCTCCTTTTCCTATGAAATTCTTGTCCCCATCCTTAATAAAAACTACAGAAAGGATAAATTCAAGATAATAAAAGGCCTTTATCTACAGTAGATCTTTTGTCATTTTATGTAGATCTGTATTGTGCTCTGGGTACTAATCAGTTACCCTTTATTCTTGCTATATGGCCAGTCTACCTCCTTTCTTAATTAAATGCGTTTACCTGAGAATAACTTTTGTGACACTCATGTTCAAGTCATCAATGGTAGAAGAATATGGCCCATTTGTGCCACCATATGTCTGTTCTTTATCCCTTTGGTCACCTGGACATTTGGCTATTCAGAGATTAATATTACATAATTTACAACTACATAGCAACATGGAAATAATGTTCATGTTAAAATGACTTTTTTTTGCTTTGTTTTGTTTGTTTTTTGAAGTAGGATGTGATAGTTCAAAATTCTAAGGAAATGTCAAAATTCAATCCGGTCCATTTTCTTCCTCTTGTCTAATTCAGGATCCAGTTCATTGTTCATCTTCAGTGCCTATCCAATATATTTATGTATTTTAATGGTACTTTAAAATATGGCTATATACTCAACAGATAAGTAAGCTAAGGGAGGACATTTAAGGTATAGATAATTTTTTTTAAAAAGTATGAGCAAAGAGATGACAACAAAATAACACAGGTTATATTCAATGGACAGAAAAAATAAAGATGGAATATGGAATAAATTGTGAGTAATAATATAGACAAGAGCTGAACTTTGTTTCATAGGGGAAAAACTGATAGAAAAATTTAAGCTAAAGAATGGCATAACCATAGGAAAGACTTTTATAGTGATAATGTGAAGGATATATTGTGTAGGGATAGCAAGGAGTCAAGATGGGAAAGGACAAGGAGACTTTTGCAGTGCTTTAGGCATAATGGGGTAGTAGTAAAGATGAGAGGTATGAGAGATAGATGTGAGAATTGTTACAGTAGTAGATGTGAGAAATATAATATTGTCTTGGTAACTCATAAATTGTAGGCTGCATACTAGATGACTGGTGGTAGTGCTGATGGAAGAAGTGAAATCAGAAGGGAAAATAATTAGAGAAAATTCAACAAAATTATTTTGGGATGTGTTGAGTCTCTTGGTACTGGTAGCAGACAAACAATCTTGACATTCAGATATATAATTTGATACTGTGACTGTTCTAGAGACAAATTTAAGACTGATTTCCACCAATAAAGGAGACAGCAAGGGAGCATTTCTAAAAATCAGAAGGGACCAAAAAGATTATGGTATCCCCAAAATCCAGGGAGAAAAGAGTATCTAGCAAGAAGAGAGGTTTGATTTGAATTAAACTGCAGTTTTAAAACTCATTGACTGGCCCAACTATAAATTCTTTATCTTTGATCTTGAATGGGTCTTCATGGCCATACAGTAATTCCTTTATTTGTCTCTCATTCATTATCATACACCTCACTATTTCAAATGCTTCTTCTTTCTTACATACATCATAACTGAACTTCCCACTTTCATTTTTTGACAGATAATTTCACTATTTTATGGATAAAATTGAGCTTATTCATGCTAACTTTTCTCATCTCCCCTCCTCTACAGCTAATTTCATCTATATCCATTCTCAAAAACTTTTTCTCTGGTCTTGGAGGATAAGGTTGTCTTCCTCTTTTCCATGGCCATCACATCCATCTGTTCCCTTGCTGATATTTCCACAGGATTTTTGCTTTATAATCAATCTCACTCTTTCTTCTTCAATCTCTCTTCCTACTTGTCCTTTCTACCAAATTTAAAAATATGCTCTGCTTATAATAGCTTAACTACTATAAATAAACATACCAAAAACCCATACCACTTTTCATTCTTTCAACTGCCTTTTACTGATGAACTTTTAGAAGTGATAAACAACCAGCATTGTCTCCACTTTCTCTGAACTCCTTGTTCCTTTGACACCAAAATTCAGTCCCCACCTCACCCCCACTACTTTAATGTAGGTTCTCTTTTAAAGGCTGCCTTCTAAATGCTAAATTCAGTTAGTTTTCATAGAACCATAGAATGTTGGAATTTTAAAGGATCTTAGAGACCATCAAATACAATCCTCCTCCCCCCACCACACACACACACACACACACACAATTTACAGAAAGGGAAAAAGGCATAGAAAAATATAGCAACTTGTCTATAATTATACAATTACTAATCAATAGAGCTAAGAATTAAAACTAGTTATTTTAACACTAATCTAGTCCTCTTTCTATCACAACAAACTATGTCCCAATAAGGTCCACACAGTATTCCTGATATCTCTAAAATCTAAGATATCTCTAGAAGATATTTTTGTGAATGCAGAATGCATCATTTTGGGAGTCTAGAATTAAAGCAAATGCTGTTTTGATGTCTAATAGAATTTACAAAAATCTGCACTTGACCCTACAATATCTCATTCTGTCTTCTGTGCATTCATGTAAAGTGACTTCCATCTTTGTAATGAACTCAATGAACTTTGCTAACTCTCTGGTTCTTTCTTTCCTTCAAAATGAAGTCAGATTCCATCTTCCTAAATGGAATATAAAAATCAAGTCTAGTTTCTTTTCTCACTCTAATTTCTATTATATTTCTATGTGAGCATCTCATTTCCTGACTAAATTTTATACTATCAGGAAAGGAATGATGCTGTTTTATACCTTTGTAACCCCAGTACTAAACAGAATGCCTTGATCACATGAGAACTTCAACAGGTCTCTTCTCCTTTCTTATATTGCTGTCTTTTGATTAATTTATTGATTCTGATTGTTTCAATGATCACATTACATGCAAATGTAGCACAGATCTTTTTGTCCATCTCTAGTCTTTTTCTATAAGCTCTAGTTCTGCATATTCAACTATTAGATATTTTTAACTAAATGACCAATAGTAATCTCAAATGTTCAAAATTAAACTGATTATCTTTTCCCAAAAGCTGACTAATTTTTTGAACTATCCTATTACTGTCAAGGGGACTATCTAGGCTTGCAATGAGAAACCCAGGTTAGCAATATCAGTGTCATCCTCAACTCCTCTCAGTTTCTCTATGCTTCCAAATAGTTGCTAAATCTTGTAATATCTTCCTCTACAACATTTCTCACATTTATTCCCTTCTCTCAAAAGCTATAGTTACCACCCTAATTTAGGGGTTGAAACTTTTACTTGAATTATAATAATATTCTATTCGGATTCTATGCTCCATTTCCTTTCCCATGTCAATCCATGTTCCACACAATTGAAAAAAAACATCTACCGAAGTCTAAATTGACCATGTCACTCCCTACTAAGTAAATTATAATAGCTCCCTTTTACTTCTAGGTTCAAATGCAATCTCCCCTTTTGAGTTTGTCAAAATCTAACCTCTTTTTTAAAAAATTAAGCTTATTTATTTAATTAGTTAATTTATAATGTTTTTCCATGGTTACATGATTCATGTTCTTTCCCTTCCCACCCTCAACCCCCTCCCATAGTCAATGGGCAATTCCACTGGGTTTTACATGTGTCATTTATCAAGACCTATTTTCATATTATTAATATTTACATGCTGATGATTGTTTAGAGTTTATATCCCCAATCATATTCCCATCAAACCATGTGATCAAGCAGTTGTTTTTCTTCTGTGTTTCTACTCCCACAGTTCTTTCTCTGGAGGTGGAAAATATAACCTCTTTATATCTTTTGCATGCACTCTACATTTCAACTTACATTTCCTACTTTTGATTTCTTAATCTTAAGCAGCTAGGTGGCTCAGTAGATAAGCCACTGAACCTGGAGTCAAAAAGACTTGAGTTCAAATCTGGCCTTAGACATATCCTAGCTATTAAAACTATGCAAGCCACTTAAACTTTATTAGTCGTAATCTACTGGAGTTAGAAATGGCAAACAACAAAAGAAATTTTTTGCCATGAAATGAAGAGTGAAGAAAAACAGAACAACAGCAACAAATTTCTCATCCATGGCACTCTGTTTCATTTCTGTGTGTCCTTTCAAATTATTCCTCATGCTTAGAAAACAAATCTTGTTTCTGACTCTTAAATCCTTGACTTTAAGATATTATTCAAACACTGCCTTCTACAGGAGCTTCTTACCTTATATCTACTTCATATTTGTGGATTTCTGTATGTACTTTTCTTTCATTTGAATGTAAGTTCTTTGAGAGAAGGTACTATTTTTTTTTATTTGTCTCTACAACACTTAGCATATATCCTAGCACACAGAAAGCACATGATAAAGTCCTGTTGATGATTGACTGATAAACATGTATTTCACTGAATTGAGTTGTTTGTGTATAGTGATCCTTAAAACATGTGACATGCATATCTTCTCAGCTGATTCAGGCACTGCTCCAATGAATCCTAGCATTTTATTCACATGTGGGAAAAAACAGAATATTATTGAGACATATATTTGGAGCAAGAAAAACAAAAATATTACAAATGGACTGAGTTTCTAGCTTACATTAGCATAGTTCAAAGACTTAAATGTATACATAGGAATTTCTCTTTTACTGGACTCAAATCTTCCAGTGGAATTGATCTCTCATAGAGAATGGGGTAAAGAAATACAGACATTTGACTTGTGAGTTCTTGATATATAGAAATGCATATTAAATACAAACAATTAGTTATTATGTGGAAAAAGAGAAGAAAAACAAGTTAACAAAATTAAAATGTTCACAGAATGGAGAGAAAATATTCACAATCATCAAGATTTATTATACTCAGTTATTTGCCAAAAAATTGAAATTTAAGTGAAATGGATCAATATTCATAAAGATATAGAATACCCAGATTTCTTGGAAGAGAAAATAAAAGATTCAAACAACTTGATCTTAGAAAAAGAATTTGAACACGCTATATATAAACTCCCAAATGAAAAGAAGAAAAAAAGAGGTGAATTTATAACTGAATTCTATCACATATTTAAGATACAATTAATTACATCAAAAGAGAAAGAAAGCATATTACCAAGCCTCCTTTGATTTTGATAAGACAAAAATGCTACTGATATCTAAAAAGCTCTTGCAGAAGGTAATGCTTGAATTGTGTGTTAAAGGAAGCTGAGGATTCTAAGTCAGAAATGAAGGAGTGTGTTGTAGGCATGGAAAATAATCTGAAAAAGCACATAGTTACATTAATTCAAGATTTGATTAATACTGCCTCCCTTAGTCTCTTCTCCCCTTTTACTGGAGGACTAGAAGGTGGAATACCAAACTCTCTTCCAAAGTAGACTTTGGGGCTCTACTCTGCATCTGCTGTGATTTCTAGATTCAGCAATCTTTTGCAATATACCTCTTGATGTCCCCACTCCCACTTTCCTCACTCCTTTTGAGTTTCTTGTTCTAATAGATTGTGAGTTTCCTAGGGAACTCAGTGGATAGAGTTCCACTCCTGGAGTCAAGAAGAGTCATCTTCCTGAGGTAAGATTGCATCTCAGACCCTCACTTGCTGTATGACCCCAGTCAAATCACTTCACCCTGTTTACCTCAGTTCCTTCCTAAGTAAGATAAGTTGGAGAAGGAAATGGCCAGTATCTTTATCTGAAGAGCAACAACAATTGAATGATAAGATATTTGAGGGCAGGGACTGCCTTTCTTTTTATTAATTGTATCCACAGTGCTTAGAGGTCCTGGAGCATAGGAGGTGCTTAATAAATATTTATTGGACTAGAGAGAAATCCCATGATAGCATTTAGTTCAGGGTACTCTAAAATAAAGCAAGAAAAAAACCCAAATTTAAATTATTAGAAAGATTGTAGTCAAATTTCAAAACTGTATAATAGAACAATTTTCATAAACAGAATGAGGAGAAAAAAATCTTCAATTTTAAGGTAAAATAAGCAGAGTATCATGATTACAAGAGAACAAATGAAAATTTGCAGTATAGTGTTTCAAAAATCAAAGGCATTGACTGGCACCCAGAAATACAATATCCTAGAATGCTGAGGTTTACAACATGAAAGAAAATAACTGGATTTTCACTAAAAGGAAAGAATTTGAATTATTCCTTCAAAAGATTCTAGAAGTAAGCCAGATATTGAACCTGAAAACTGGCGAAGCAAGCGAAGACTTAGATTTTAATGTAAAGCTAAGAATTTTTTGTCATGTGTCTATAATGAAAAAAATGAGAGGGAAAAACATGTTTGTGGTTTTCTTTTCTTTAATTTCCAACACTGAGTACTTTAAAATCAATGGGTTAAAAATAATAGAAGGCAAAAATCAGAAGAGGAGATGTGAAAAGTGATTTAATATTTCAAAGCTAAATCTCAAGTCTTAATGAGTAAGTCAATATTAAATGAATTTATAGGGCAACCAAGAGGAAAATCACTCATTGAGCAAGCAAACATGAAAAAGGGAGGACCAGGTAATAACTGATCAGCAATCAAAAGAAGTGTCCAGATGGGTTGAGATGCCCCTTTTCTTGCCTTAGCTTAAAATTACATTGTATTTATTATGAGAGTGATAAGAGATGTCTCTGTTTTTTTTTCTTTTAATTTATTTAGATTGCTTCTCCATGGCCCAAAGACATCATTCACAGGGAAAGTCAGACAACTCAGTACTGCTTCCTAACTTTAATCAGAAAAGAAAAGAAAAATTTTCTTAGAGTTTAGGATAAAGAAATTCCTTTCTCCTAGAATCATGCTATACCTAAATGGCACCTGACTCTGATGGGCTTATATTAGTTCACTAAAAGAAATGTTAAAACCCCCTTCTCTTTCTAAGATCCAACTCAAATTGTACCTCCTCTGTGAAGCTTTTCTTTAGAACCTCACCTAATCTCCCAGAAATTTAAAAAAAAAATCTTTCCTCAAGTTTCTCATAGCTTTTTGCTTTACCCTCTCCTCTTCAATTATCACTCATTCATATCACAAATATTTTTATTGTTGGCTTTTCTCCTTTTCAATTAGATTATAGGTTCCTTGAGGGCAGGAGCTGAGTGGTATGTATCTTTGGATAAACACACAGATAATAGACCAGGTCTTTGCACCTACTAAGACTTTAATAGCTAGATGTTATTGAGGTTTTTTTTCTATAAATGAATTGAATTGCTATTAATAAGCTCCCTCTGTTACCTAGTTATCCAATGGCCTACGCTCTGTGACATTTTAATCTAACTCCATTATAAAATATGGTACAACTCCCTAGTCTGTCCCTTATCATGATTTGGGCTCTCCCTTGCTTGCCACCATTCAAGTGTGATGGGAGAGAAAGAAAAAAGAAAGGAAGGAAGGAAGGAAGGAAGGAAGGAAGGAAGGAAGGAAGGAAGGAAGGAAGGAAGGAAGGAAGGAAGGAAGGAAGGAAGGAAGGAAGGAAGGAAGGAAGGAAGGAAGGAAGGAAGAAGGAAGGAAGGAAGGAAGGAAAGAAGGAAGGAAGGAAGGAAGGAAGGAAGGAAGGAAGGAAGGAAGGAAGGAAGGAAGGAAGGAAGGAAGGAAGAAAGAAAGAAAGAAAGAAAGAAAGAAAGAAAGAAAGAAAGAAAGAAAGAAAGAAAGAAAGAAAGAAAGAAAGAAAGAAAGAAAGAAAGAAAGAAAGAAAGAAAGAAAGAAAGAAAGAAAGAAAGAAAGAAAGAAAGAAAGAAAGAAAGAAAGAAAGAAAGAAAGAAAGAAAGAAAGAAAGAAAGAAAGAAAGAAAGAAAGAAAAAGAAAGAAGGAAGGAATTTCTTTTATAAATACCATATTCTTTCTTCACAGATGTTGATTCATTTTTAAACTAGCATTCCTTTTCTCAATTCTGCTCAATACATTTAATTTGGTATGAGGCCATATAGGAGGATGAAGTTTAAAATCATTAAACTAACAGGCAAATGACTCTTCAAGGAGATAGATACACCATAGCTAGTGTAGATCAGGGCACTAGAAAAAGTAAACAGAAACCAGAGATTAAGCCAGGGGTCAATTGATCTACAAAAAGGGGGCAGCTGGATAGCTCAGTGGATTGAGAGCCAGGCCTAGAGATGGGAGGTCCTAGGTTCAAATGTGGACTCAGACACTTCCCAGCTGTGTGACCTTGGGCAAGTCACTTGCCCCCCATTGCCTAGCCCTTGGGGTGTATGGGGTATTCAGGGAGGGGTAGTATCTCTGGTATGGAGGGCTTGTCGTGCCCTCCTAGGGCAGCTCTCCAGCCTCTGACCCCCACCTGACACCCAGCTCTCACTTGTGGCTCCCAGTAGCTGCTAGCATGCAGCAGTGGCCACACCCCGGACAACGGCTTCGACAGGCCGGCTAAACCTTGTGAGGGTAGCCATCAGGTCATTGACCCCTGGAGAACCAGGGCCTTGCTCACCCAGCATGTGAAGACTGCTTCGGCTGAACAGGCGGAAGAAACCAATAGGAAGGTTCAACGGCTGAGATGGTGACGCAGCAAAGCACTGTGGAGTGCTTAGGGCATGTTGAAACACAAAAGACAACACGGCCATCCAATGCAGCTGAGGAAGTCTCTAGGTGTAATGACTCTTCGTGCCAATGGACCCAGGCTTCCAACGCCGAGAGAGTGGGACTGTCTCTGTGCATTGACTTTTCCACTTAAATCTCCTCCACGCACAAGTATCTTTGTGCACACTCATCTATCCTAACCCCATCCATCCTTTTCAAGACCTGCGGCGATGGGGGAGTGACGACACAACAGGTGGAGGTGACCACTGGCAGTTGTAGTCACGATCCTGCATGTAGGTGGCCCACGGACCAGTGGTCATTCGGCCCTGTGGGCAGCAGGGACGTTCGGTCCTCAAAACCCAGCTACGATGGTCTGGACACGTCATCCGCATGGATCCACAGCAAATACCAAGACAGGTATTCTACGGTGAACTGTCAGCTGGACTCAGGAAACAAGGCCGACCAAAGAAAAGATTCAAGGATCAGCTAAAGTCCAACTTGAAGTGGGCTGGCATTACACCAAAGCAACTAGAACTTGCTGCCTCTGACAGAAGCAGCTGGCGAGCCCACATTCACCATGCTGCCGCCACCTTTGAAGATGAACGACGTCGACATCTTGCTGCTGCACGTGAACGCAGACACTAGACCACAACTGCACCTCCCGTAACAACTGGCGTCCCAGGCCCCATGTGCCACAAACTCTGCGCCTCAGCCTTTGGACTTCAAAAGCCACATGTGGGTACACTGTAGATGAAAACACACAAAGACAATAGTCATTCTCGATCACCGAGAGATTACCACTATTGATCTACAGCTACCTTGGTATTTGTAAGAAAGCAGAGGATGATGGGAGTGGGGGAATAACAGGACCCACTCAAAACTCTGCTACAAAGTCCCAATTCAGGAATTGTAGTTAGAAACATGAAGAAACAAAAGAAAACTCCTAATACAATGAAGTGGTGCTATGCATTAGAAGAAATCCAAAAGGGGGGGGAGGGGGGAGATGAAAGCAACCTTACAAGAAGCACAAGTAGGGATATAGCCACAAATATTCCAATCCTGGATGCAAGAACTCAATAATAAGTGATAGAGAATGACATTAGCATGTTTGGAAAGAAAACAGAAAATAGATGAGAAGACAGAAAACATTAAGAAATAGCAAAGCCCCTGAAAAATATGAAATGAAGACAATTCAATGAGAAAACAAAAAATGATAAGAGTCAAAAAATAAAACAAGAGAAATAGGAAAACTGGGTAATAATCAAGGTCAAGGGGGAAAAACAGTAAGTCAAAGTTTTAGTTATATAAACAAATAAGGAAAATCCATAGGAAGGATCAGAAACTCAAAGAAGTGGACTTAATTCCAGCCCATTCAGAAACATTTTGTTAGAGCAGGAAGAGTTCCAAAGCCATAGGCTACTCTGAGCCTACATATAAGAGGTCAGTCCTTCAAAATAGGAATGAGACTTCTTAGTTAAATTACCAAAATATTGTTTTATTGAGCTAGAAAAAATAATTTAAAATTCATTTGGAAAAACAAAAGATCAAGAATATAAAAAAGAATTAGTGAAAAAATATACAGGAAGGAGGTCTCACAGTACCAGATTTTAAATTTCATTCTAAAGCAGTAATTATCAAAACTATGTGGGCTGGGTAAGAAATAGAAAGGTAGATTGGCCAAAAAGAACAGACATAAAACAAACAGCACTAAAAGATTATAATATTCTTGTATTTGACAAAAGCACAGATCCAGGTTTCTGGGATAAGAAATCACTATGAGGTAAAATTTGTTGGGGCAAGTGGAAAGACACTGGCAGAAACTAGTTATAGACCAATACCTTACACCATTCACTAAGATAACATCAAAGTGGATAAATGATCTAGACATAAAAGGAAATAACATTAGTAAATTATGCAGAAGTCTCTTCTGCATATGTATAAGTCAACAATATATGGGGAGCATTGTGAAATTTAAAATGGATAATTTTGAGTACATTACATTGGAAAGTTCTTGTACAAATAAAATAAATGTTTCCAAGATTAGAAGGAAAGCCAAAAATGAAAGAAAAATGTATAGACAGCTCAGATAGATATTTAATATCTAAAATATATAAAGAACTCTGCCAAATTTATAAGAATAAGATTCATCTCCCAAATGAAAAATGGGCAAAAATATCAAAAGACAATTTTCACATGAAGAAATCAAAGCCATATATATATATATATATATATATATATATATATGAGAAAATATTCTACATCACTCCCAATGAGAGAAATACAATCCAAAACAATTCTGAGCTATAAACTAACACCCATCAGTGTGACAAAAGAACAAAATGAAAAATGTTGGAGGGGATATGGATAGAAAATTGGGGACATTGTTGGTAGCACCATGAATTGATTCAGTCATTTTGGAGAGCAATTTGGAATTATATCCAGTTATAAAACTGTATATACCCTTAAGGAAAAGAACCTATAAGTTTCTAAATATTTATAGCACACTCTTTGGGTATATATGATTCTGATGGTATGGTACTGTAACATACAAAAGAGTATGTAGGCAAATTAAAAAATAAACTTGGAAAGAACTACAAGAGATAACAAAGAGCAAAATTAATAGAACCAAAAGAACATCAAACACAGCTAAAGAATGAATACTGGAAGAATAAATTGTGAATGTTACCTCTGGAGAATGAACTGAAAAGTGAAAACAGGAAAAATTTAATTTATATGAACATGTCTGTCTCCTAGAGGATGCCTTCTGTGATACAGGGAAGATAGAAGGGGCTGGGAAACTTGTGGATATAATCCATTATTTTTTTTTTAAATAGGGAGGAGATGATGATAATATTTAAGACACTAAATTTGCATTTTAAACCATCTCTTTTCCTCATCTTGAGAAATGTGGTTTTTGGGGTATTTTTTAAGTTATCAATGGAGATTTTTTTTAAATGATTGATATGAGATATTCAGTCAGCCAACAAATATTTATTAAATATTTACTACGTGCTAGGCACAGTGCTGAGTATGAGGATTACAAACAGCAAAAGGAAAGAGTGTTACAATAGATTTCCCCCCTACAGGCAATTGGAGATGACCAGGAAAAAGACTGCAGAAAAAAATAAACTAACTTTCCCCATGTCAAATTCCTAGTTTGAAAGCAATATAATCCAAAAAAATTTTTAAAGTGTTTCTTAATTCTTGTGTTTAATCAATCACTCCAGTACAGAGTATTTTTTGAAATGAGTGTGACACTTTGCATGAATCCCATAAATAAACAAAACGTGCACAGATTTGTTTATGTTTGGAGCCTTCTGTTGAGTGCTGCTTGTATTTATTTACTTTTAAATTATGCCAGACTTTTGCCAATTTCAGGCAGCTTGGAGACCAATGAAGATGTTTAAAGACTGATTATTTCACCAGCTTCTGATACCTATATTGATAGATCAAGGTAACAACAATTCAAGAAAAAGAGAATGCCAAGGGAGAATATTTGTGGTTGGCTTAGCTATGGAAGAAGATATTAAATACATCAAAAAGAAATTAAGTAGAGCTTACAAGGACTTTGCCCATAGAAATCCCATTTTTTTTATAACTAGATATAGATGAATGAAATTATATGAGGATGAGGAGAGGAAGCAGGGAGGGATATAGTATTTCAGAGGTTTAAGGGAAGCAATTCATGGTCAGGAGGCCTGACTGTATAACAAAATCCAGAGATGAGTGGAGAGATTATTCTATTTTTGAATTTTATTTCTCTTTTCTCCATATTTCTTTTTCTACCTTTTCTTTTCAGTCTCCAATCACTTTTGCTTTTCCTCTTTCTTTCTCTCTTATACTCCTAGTAAAAGAATTTTTCTATAGAAGAAATGGCATTAGAGTTGGTGTCAGAAGAGCTTACTGTTCTTGAATCCAGGCTCTGTCAATTACTAGCACCATTCCTCAATTGATAAATGGTCAAAAGCTATGAATAAAATCCACATAAGTCATTCTATATATCTCCAACACATCTTAGCAGCAAGAATTAGAAAGGGAAATTTCATTTAAAATCACCTTAGACAAAATAAAATACTTAGGAATCTATCTATCTGCCAAGACAAACACAGGACCTATATGAACACAATTACAAAACACTTTCCACACAATTAAAACTAGATCTAAGCAATTGGAAAAAACATTAACTGCTCATAGGTAGGACCAGCTAACATAATAAAAATGACCATCCTACCCAAACTTATTCACTTATTTAGTGCCATACCCATCGAACTACCAAAAAACCTTTTTACTGAATTAGAAAAAAAACATAAAAAAGTTCATTTGGAAGAACAAAATATCAAGGATATCTAGGGAAATGAGGGGAAAAAATGTGAAGGAAGGTGGCCTTGCAGTACCAGATCTCAAACTATATTACAAAGCAGTGGTCATCAAAACAATTTGGTACTGGCTAAGAGACAGAAAGGAAGATGAGTGGAACAGACTTGAGGTAAGTGACCTCAGCAAGACAGTCTATGATAAGCCCAAAAATCCTAGCTTTGGGGACCAAAAATTCACTATTTGATAAAAACTGCTGGGAAAGTTGGAAGGTAGTATGGGAGAGATTAGGTTTTGATCAACACCTCACACCCTACACCAAGATAAACTGAGAATGGGTGAATGACTTGAACATAAAGAAGGAAACTATAAGCAAATTGGGTGAACACAGAATAGTATACTTGTTACATGTTTGGGAAAGGAAAGACTTTAAAACCAAGCAAGAGCTAGGGAAAAAATCACAAAATATAAAATCAATAGTTTTGATTACATCAAATTAAAAAGGTTTTGTATAACTAAAACCAATGGAACCAAAATTAGAAGGGAAATAACAAACTGGGAAACAATCTTCATAACAAAAACATCTGACAAACATCTAATTACTCAAATTTACAAAGAACTAAGTCAAAATTCAAGACATTCTCCAGTTGATAAATGGTCAAGGGATATGAATGGACAATTCTCAGTCAAATAAATCAAAACTATTAATAAGCACATGAAAAAGTGTTCTAAATCTCTTATAATCAGAGAGATGCAAATCAAAACCACTCTGAGGTATCACCTCACACCTAGCAGATTGGCTAACATGACAGCTATGGAAAGTAATGAATGCTAGAGGGGATGTGGCAAAGTCTGGACATTAATTCATTGCTGGTGGAGTTGTGAATTGATCTCACCATTCTGGAGGGCAATTTGGAACTATGCCCAAAGGGTGATAAAAGACTCTCTGCCCTTTGATCCAGCCATAGCCCTGCTGGGTTTTTTCCCCAAAGAGATAATAAGGGAAAAGACTTGTACAAGAATATTCATAGCAGCACTCTTTGTGGTGTGCAAAAATTGGAAAACGAGGGGATGCCCTTCAATTGGGGAATGGCTGAACAAATTGTGGTATATGTTGGTGATGGAATACTATTGTGCTCAAAGGAATAATAAAGTGGAGGAATTCCATGGGAACTGGAACAACCTCCAGGAAGTGGTACAGAGCAAGAGGAGTAGAACAAGGAGAACATTATACACAGAGACTGATACACTGTGGTACAATCAAATGTAATGGGCTTCTCCATTAGTGGCAATGCAGTGATCCTGAACAACCGGGAGGGATCTAAGAGAAAGAACACTATCCACATTCAGAGGGAAAACAGTGGGAGTAGAAACACAGAAGAAAAACAACTGCTTGATTACATGGGTCAAGGGGGATATGATTGGGGGTGTAGACTCTAAATGAACATCCTAATGCAAACACCAACAACATGGAAATGAGTTCTGATCAATGGCACATGTAATACCCAGTGGAATTGCTCATTGACTACCAGAAGGGTGGGGGGAGGGAAGGGAGGAATAGAATATGATTTTTGTAACCAAGGAATAATGTTTGAAATTGAGCAAATAAAATTTAAATAAAAGCTACGAACAGATAATTTTGAGATGAAGAAATCAAAGTTATATATATATACACACATATATATATATATACACACATATATAAATATATATATAATTTCCTGAAAAATTTTCAAAATCATTATTGATTAGAGAAATACCAACCCAAACAACACTGAAATATCATATTACACCTATCAGATTGGCTAAAATTCTAAAATACATTGACAAATATTAGAGGGGATGTGGAAAAAATGGGGACATGTGTGCATTGCTGGTGGAATTGTGAATTGATCCAATCATTTTGGAAAGCAATCTGCAATTATGCTTAAAGATTCATAAAACTGTAAACATTTTGACCCAGCAACACCACTATAGGCTTATTTTCTAAGATGATCAAGGAAAAAGAAAAAGGTACTATATATTCTAAAATATTTATAACATGTCTCTGTGGTGGCAAGGAACTGGAAGTTAAAGGGATATCCATGAATTGGGTGTGTCTAATATATGATAGTGAAAAAATATTACTGAAGTAAAAGAAATGAAGCGGTTAATTCTAGAAAAACATTGAGTGACCTATAGGAAATTATGAAGAGTGAAATGAAACAAACCAAGTGATCATTTATATGTAGCAACAGAAATATTGTTTGAAGAATGATTTGTATAAGTCTACCTCCAGAGAAAATAGAATAGAAATAAGTAAGATATAGTTTATAAACACAGTTCCTTTTGTCAAATGATGCCTTCTCTAATGGGAGGAGGATAAGAGAGGGAGGAAGTGATTTAACTGGGTATTTTAATGTAATAAACAAATAAATAAATAATAACTAACAATACATTACAAGGATCAGTATATTTAAAATTTTTAAATATTATACTAGTAACACTTTTACTTATAATTACTCTTTTAGCTCAAAACTTCTAATTGCTACTTATACCCTCCTCAACTGAATTCAGCACTCCTAATATTTACTGAAACAACTGAACAACAGCAACAGTAAAACCTTAAATACTGCTGGAGTCTGAGAGATTTAATATAGCAAAAAAAAAGAGGGATAGGGCAGAAGAAAAGTAGTAGTTGGAGGAAGGAGGCACTCTAGATAAAACATTTCTCCATGGTAGCCATGTTACTAAAGGTCAGACAGATCAACTTCTCAGTCGCCAAATCTTTAACATCATCTTACCCTCTATTTATGAGTGTATTTCAAAGCTCACCTTGAGTCCTATTTTATCTATATATTCTTTCTTAGTTCACCCCGAGGGGTTTGGTCATCATCATATAGATTATTCCCAAATCTGCATATTATGCTTATCTATCTTCAATTCCAGGCCAGTTTTTTACCTGATAGATATCTCAGGTGAATAGAAGATTTAAT
Source organism: Monodelphis domestica (assembly GCF_027887165.1). NCBI lineage: Eukaryota > Metazoa > Chordata > Mammalia > Didelphimorphia > Didelphidae > Monodelphis > Monodelphis domestica. The sequence goes on from NC_077232.1 coordinate 257,160,300, forward strand.
AGGCATCTCAAATGCCTAAGCCATTTCCTTCCCAAGTGGATTAAGGCAGACAGAAATTAAATTACTTACCTAGAGTCACTCAGCTACTAAATTGTCTCCTAGGCTGAGAGAGGTTAAGTGACTTGCCCCAGGTAGGTTAGTAATTGTCTAGGCCAAATTTGAACTCTGGGCTTCTTAATACCTGGCCAAGCACTCTACCTATTGTACCAGTGGTAGAGGGCAATAAAATATAGGGGCTACCATCAGGGATGTGCTCCAGTTCTATACAGGTCCTAAGAGTTGATTCTTAAATTTTCAGTGCTAACATTTATACCTCAAAAATTGCCAAATGCTACAAATTAGGGTTTGATTAATTATTTTTGGATTGTCTAGGCTTAAGAAAGAAATGGAGAAAATGGTAATGAGGAAGATTAAATTTGAAAGTGTGTCATCATGTTTACCTTTTGGGTTTTTTGGAGAGCCAATTTTTAAACATTATGCCCCTGGGTTCTCTTCAAATGGTTAGGATGGCTATTTATGATAATATGATGATGATCACATTATATAAACCAGTGGATGGTGAATTCCATAAGATTAAGAAAACTAGGGGCCATAACAATGGGAATTATTTTTGCATTTTAATTAGGAGTAGATAGAATCATAAATGGTAATACATGGTAAGTACCAATCAGTAGTGTGTTGCAGATATAAGAACACTGATACATAAGATCAGACAGCACCTATCTTTAAGGGATGTATTTGCACATGATGAGAACAAGAAATGCTTTACTGATAACCCCATATGGTCGAGAGCAACCCCATCCCTCAACCAGGGCTAAATGGACACTCTGTAGTATATTTATGATTGAATTTGAATAAAAATTGGGTAAGATAGAAAGGCAAAGATGGGTTGCAATCTGATTAATTAGAGAGGAAATGCATATCAACAAGATTCCCAATCTATTGGAGTATTTCAGTTTAGTATCAAGAAAGGGATGCTAACATGTTAAAAATGAAAGAATTGATAGTCTCCAAGGAATTTCTCTACAGCCTGAATGGATACTAGTAATAACTCAGGAAGTTGCCACCCTTCTGATCTGAAAGTTGTATGTGGTTGAGGATCAGAACTTCCAATTCATCTTAAATCTTGTATTTTGAAATTGGAATCTCTGGAGGGAGATGTTGATATTAACTGTAAATCAAAGGAAAAGAGAAGTTGAGGAATCTCTTCTTCCAGTGCCTCTACTTTGTTTTTCCTGTAATCAGAGTGCAGGAAGTAGTCAGGGAAGGAGAAAAGTTAGAAACTTGATCATAACTCAGAATAAATGAGAGAAAAGCAGTATAGATCTAAAGGGTGTCACAGCAGGGGGTATTTTCAGGTCCATGTGACTTTTCTATAGAGTAGCTTTCAACTAAATAACTCGAACACTTGCTAACATTAATTAAACCTTACAAGTCCTGTGAAGTAGGTAATAACTATAATTAAATTGATATTTTGGAGAGGTAAATGAGACTTAGAAAATTCAAGGTCATACTGAGATTAGGTAGCCCACATTAGGCAGAGCCATATGTCCTGGCTACTTGTCACTTCTCCACTACAATGAGGCTTTTATAATCTCTATCCTCACCCCCCCCACACACACACACACATTTAATGTTATGTAAAGATAAGCAGTTAAATACATTTCAACTAGAGTCTTGAACATAGAAAGATAAACTATAGAATGAGAGCCCACAAAGCACTGTGGATTTGAATTTGGATTTGGAATCAAAGGATCTGAATTAAAATCTCAGACTTTGCCATTTTTAATAAACTATCTTTTTTTGGCAATTCACTTAATCTAAGTAGGCCTCAGTTTCCTCAACTATTTTCTTCAAAACTCAGCTCAAAAACTACCTACTACATAAAACCTTTTCTAATTCAATCTGTTAGTATTTCCCCCAGTTTAAGAAAAAAAATGCCTTTAAATTTCTTTTCATTTTGTATACTCATATAGATTCATTCTGTTTTCCAAAATAGAATGCAAACTCCTTCAGGGCAGACGCTATTTCATTACTATCTTGGCATGTTCAGCTGTGGAACAATGCTTGGCATATAGTAGGTTCTTAATTGTTAATTGAGATATTATGAAGTGTTCAGGGAAGACTAGTTTCTCTGATATAAGGCTTACTCAACCTTTTTCTAGGCTGCTTTCCTCTTTTGGTGTCCAACTGCCATCTAGCTGTCACCTGTGGCTCCAAGATGCTGTAGCATGCATAGCAGCCACACCTAGGAAAACTGTACTGGCAGGTGGAGCTGATTGTCTTGGCAGGTGGGCTAAAACAGATTGAGGGCAACAGACAGACCTCAAACCCATTGGTGAGTTAGCCTTAAGAGTGTAAAGACTTCCCCCATCAGAAGGGGCAGATAAGAACAATATTTTCCAATGGCCATAAAGGCAATGGAAGTAGGCTATATGGCCACTTAGAACTTGATTAGATACCAGAGAAGCCAAGGTCATCCATTGCCATCATCAGTGGTCTTGACTTTTGACTTGCCACTGCACTTGTATGACTCTGGAAGATGGAGTAAGGCTGAAGACTTTGTGCAACTCTGCCTCACTTAAATCCAGTTTATGCTTGAGTCAAAAGGCAATCACCAATGATGTCATGTTGATCCTATTTGAGTACAAAGGAAATTGTTAATAGTTTTATTGATTGGGAGTAAAATGAAAGGGAATGATTAGATAACTTTTTAACAGTCCCTTTTAGCTCTGAGTCTCATGATTCTGTGTTTGGAAGAAACATTCAGACAATATGGGGAAATCCCCACATGAATTATTGAAATTCCATAGATGACACATATAAAATGCAAATTAGTTATAAATTGCATTTATTTAGCGTTTCCATTTAAACTGTTGGTTAAGCTGTATGCATTTGCAAATCTGCACACATACTTAGTGTCAATATGTATAAATTATTTCTAAAATCATAGAGCCCAGTATAAAAGATTGTCACTCCTCTGAATCATTAGTCTCTAGCAAGAAAATAAGAAGTTGACAGGAGAAAGTCTTCATACGACTATAATTCTAGCATACAGAACAAATGTTATGTCCAAAATGCTTTCTGGTTAAAACTTTTAATAACTGGAGGATGTTGTCCTATACCCCCTGTAATAATAGACTATTTTGAATGGTAATTGGCATCTAAAGATCAGGCTGATCTTTAGATAATAAGAAGATAATCTTCTTTCTTTCTCCCTTCCTCCTCTTCCTCCATTCCTCCCTTCAGCCTCCCTACTTCTTCTCTCCCCTTTCCTTTTGATTTTCTATTAGTCTCTTAACTCAACTCAGGGTGAGTTTTGTGATGTCTCAAATGAAATACTCTTTCTCTTCTCTATCTTAAATAAGGGGTTTATTGGGGAAGACAGGAAAGGATAAGAAATGGAGGTAAGAGGGTTGGGAATTTCCCTAATACTATAATGAGTCTTATTTTGGAGGATGGTGCAAAATAGTTCAATTGGGAGAATGGCTGATAGGTCTGGAAGTTCAGTCACTATCACAAAAGAGCATATCAGAGAGAGTTGGACTTTGTCCTTCTTTCTTGTCTTCAAAGCCAAAGATCACCTTCAGGCTTCAGTCTCCAAAACCCAAGAGAACCAACTTCTCCCCTCTTTTAAGCCAGAAAGTTCAGACTTCAGTTGGTCTGCCTCCAACTGCTTCTCCCGCTCACATTCCAAACCAGAATACTCTCATTTGAATGACAGGTCATCAGCTCCAGCTATTCCTAGCTCCTGCTACAAACCATTCTCAATTTTTCACATCCACACCCCACTCCACATACTAAAAAGGAAGTAAAAGTATATTTTAAGCAAGTTCCTTAAACATCATTAGAAAATTAACTCCAACAATTGTTTAAACTTGATAAAAAAAAACATACATTGTCACATGTGGAAATGAATCTTACTTATCTGAGCAAACATAAGGTCAAATGATGCATGAGAAAAATTCTTTTGTATTTGAGAAGTTGGTGGACAGAAAATGAATCTTGTAAAAAGCAAAAGGGTTAAATCTATTTGCAAAGCATGTAATATGCTATTGCTTTTGAGTCTCAAGACTTGTTACTGAAAGGGATTTAAAAGTCCATGAAAGAAAAAAAACTGAAAAAAATTATGTTTGAAAGTTGTTGGGTTTTTTTTAATTAAAATATTAGAAGAGACACTATCTATTGAGTGGAATATACAGACAACTATGAGTCAGAAGAATGGACTTAGTGCTCCTATATAAAGGAGAGAAATGATTAAGAATGCAGAGCATATGGTCTTTCATCTTCTTTTCACGTGAATATTTTGAGAGTTTTGGAGGTTAAATCATAAAATGGTAAATTAAAAAAATGAGACTAGGGATATATTTTTTAAAGTTTATATTGATATCTTCTGTTTCTTATATCATCATATGTATTCCAAGTATACCTCTTCCTCCCCTTCCCATATAACAAATAGTAATTTTTAGAGATGAAAAACTCCAATAAGATAGATTTATATATTGAAAAAGCCTGAGCAGATGTGAAATGTATAACACCTGTGAACTTCCCACATCCATAAAGGGGTAGGTTGACTTCATATATATCTTTATTTTTGGTTCCTACTTGATCTTTAAAATTGTGTTACATTCATTTATTTTTGTTGTGCAATTATTCTTTCCATTTACATTGTTGTAGTTAATGTGTATGCTGTTGTCTTCATTCGGTTTACTTTTTCTCTGCATCAGTTCATATAGATCTTTCTTTTTCCCTATATTCATCACGCATTTTTTTTTTAGCTCAGCATCACAGAGGAGTCAAAACTTTAAAGATGTTTCATTCAGATTTTTTAAAGTAGATCACTAAATTAACAATTTTGGACCTTCTTATTTTCAAGTATAAAAGGAAGCTATGTATACTTTATATCTATACACACATAAAAGCAGCTAAAGAAGGCTTAGAGCTTGACAAGACTTTGAAGATGCCTAGGTCATCCACTGCATCCCACACTCTCAGCAGTCATGCTGACTTTTGTTTTGCTACTAAACTTGAGTGACTCTGGAAGAGAGTGAGTCTGATGCCTGTGGGCAACCCTGCCTCACTTAAATCTACTTCATGCACAAGTTATTGGTCTTCTTTGGAAAAAAAAAAGACAAATAACAACAATAATACATATATGTTCATAAACATATGTATAATGTTTTGCTTTACCTTGAGCAAGATCTATACTGTAATTTGCAGAAAGTTTTGAATAACTTGCACAACGTCAGGTTCTGAATGTGGTCCTTATTGTATCAACACATTTTTCTCCTTAGAGTTGAGAAAAGAACTCACCAATCAGAGTAGAGTAGAGATCAACTCAGTTTATTTGTAATTTTTCTTTTTAGGTCAAGGTTGAATTTGTGTATAGAAGAGAACTAAAAGCTGCAAAACCTCAAGATTGATAGCCAAATTGCATAAACTCATCTGTGCTTGCATGTCTGCTGGCTGAAGTTATATTTTTAAAAATTGCTATAGTGTTTTAGCTCCTAACTTCTCTGTGGGACTTCCTACCTATTTCCCATGGCATCTTGCTACTAAAAAGCAAACTTCAAGAACTGTAACATAGCACTGTGTTCCTACTTGATATATACCAAGGATAGAGTAAAAGAGAGTAAAGTAAGATTGGAATCCAGAAAGAGGATTTGGCTTAGATCATCTCTATAGTCCCTTCTAGTTCTAAAATTTTCTCTATTCATAGCCATGTGACCTCCAGTAATTTAAATCTCTTGCTATCAGTTATGAATAGTCTCTAGATCCTTCTAGTTATAAAGTCTTATGATTCAAAAAACTCTGCAATGAAGGAGGTAAGGTAATTAAATTATGCTTCTCTAATGAGTAGTGAAAACTAGAAGAAAAGAGGGAAATGTATAACATAATATAAGCACATACATATATACATATATGCATGTGTAAGTATACATAGAGTATATATACCTACATACATATGTGTATATTATATATATATATCTAAAATCAGCTTTTTAGTCCAATTCTCCAGTCCTCAGCAATATTGAATTGAAAATGGAATTCAGACATAAATTGTGCTCATAGCTTAATTACTATGTTTTTTTTTCCAATTTGTTTAAAAATCAACCCTACTTTTTTCTAAAGTATTAATTGAAAAAAGTGTCCTAATTTTTTTTTTGCTTATTAGTTTTCTAATAACCCAGTAAACATTATATATTCTATGAAGTTCCAAGTGTAGAAGTACAAAGAAACTTATCAATCAATTTAACTCGTCTCTTTATTTTATAAATAAGGGAACTGAAGCCTGGAGAAATGAAATAATATATTTAATGTTATATAGGAAGTTAATGGTAAAACTATTTGACTCCAAATTCAGTGCCTTTTCTATATAATTTAGAGACACACAAGCATACTTATACATATATAATCCTTGAAAAATTCTACTGTGATGCTTCATGCTTATGTGGTAGTGAACCTTGCTTCTTGAAGGCTAAGCAAACAACACAATATTTGGCAAACTGGGAAGTCTTTGAGTATAATCTCATACTCAAATCAAACGGTAACTGCTTTCTGAGAAATAGCTTTGCCAAGAGTTGAGAGCCTTGTGGGACAATTGGTAAAAAATTATCTGGCTCACGCAATCCACAAAACCAAGAAAAATCCAAATGTAACTCTTTCTTGTTAGTCTTGTTGATTTTTCAATGATTGTAGCAGAGGCAGAAATGTGGGTAGAGGCTACAAAGTGTCTCAAAGTTTTTAGACCACTTAGAACATAACTTTTGTCATGTATCTAACCAGTAGAAATGTTACTAAAAGAACTAAGTTGCATTAATGTAGACATTCTCTGTATTGACTGACCAGGAAGATAGGAACATATTTCAACTAAATAGAAGAATGGCTCAGGTTCTCAACAAGTGAAATGAAAGGTCTATAGGATTTCTTTTATCCTGTGCCCAAATGAAACAAATGACATCATTTCATGGGGCATTTGGATGCTTTGTATTGAAGTATTTATGATAAGCATTCATAAACAAATGGACACAAAAATAATAGTAACCTGTGCACCAAGATCTCTTGCTTTACATGATAAAGAAAGAAAAGGAAAGAAATGGGAGATAAAAAAGAGGGGAGCGGAGTGGAGGGGAGTAAAACAAAGGGGAGGGAAGATGAAAGGAGGAGGAATATACTAATTGATGCAGTTAGGTGAGAACTAGGAGAACAATTTATACAATGATTATGAAGAAAAATATCTTACAAAAGCTAAAGATTTTTGATCAATGCAATGACCAACCTCTACTCTAGTGGTGCAATGATGAAATGTGCAGCTCGACAATTAGCAGAGAATTGATGCATTAGAGTTGAAAAATGAGATGTATGTTTTTTTAGTTATGTCCAAAATAAAGATCTCTTTTTTGACTGTGCTTCTTATGTTTTTGTTTTCATTAATTTTGCAGAAGGAGCATTTTCAGGGAGTATGGTAATAATTATACAAAAATGACAAATGTTTCAATGAAGCATTTTTTAAATGTATAAAACAAAAAGAAAAGAGATTCAGAGAGAAATAGGCAAAGAAAGACTAGTTTGGAACTAACATCCTAAATGTATTATTCATGTTTACAAACCTGTCTATAATGGAGGTTCATGATTTCATCTATAATCCTCTATTCATGTTCTTCTTTGCATGGGGAAATGTCCATAGTTGATGGTGTTTGTCAAATTCATGATAAAAACATTTTAAAATTTCATATCAAAATAAAATGTGGATCAGGAATAAGCAATGAGAAAGGCCAAAGGCTTAAACTTCACAAAAACCTTTTACCTGTACAACATAAATATTTTCTTCTTGAAATTAAAATGACAAAAACATGGCATGCAATTTAAACAACTCTAAACTGACATATTGTCAATAAGTTACTAATAATGAAAGATAAGATGTAGATGGAAGAGAAGACATAGACTGTGATATATTCAAACAGAAATTCAACCAATATAAATTAATTATCCATGGAGAAGAACAAAAATGCCTTAAAAATTACCTTGCTAAGCAAATACTTAACTTATTTATCAAACTTAAGGATTAGGCAATAAAGAACAGTACCAGCTTAAAAATACTAATTTATAAGGTCATAATGGGGGAAATGGAATAAGATCAATATAATTATTCCCCTATAAAACAGAAAATAACTACATAATGACTGTAGAAAGAACCAATTAATTAATATTATGCCAAGGTCACTTAAAGGATGAAATTAGGACAAGATAAAGATAAAAAATGGGAAATAATGTGCCAATATTTTCATAATGATTTTGTCACACCATGAAATATGGTAGAGCCGCCATATTTGGATTTCATAGTTTAAGATGTACTTGCAGAGGTTACAATAATACTAAAGGAAATAAAGATGAACTCTATTATTTCAGGTGTACACAAGATCTATTCTGGAATCAATACAATTTTGAGATTATTAAGTTATCTATTCACAAGATAGAAGAATGAGAGACTGTAACAAATATATATGTATATAATTACTACAAAAATAGCAAATGAGAGATCAACAATTGATCTATATACCTATATTACAACCAGTGTAAATTTTTTTATGAGAATGATGTATATATATATATATATATATATATATATATATATATATATATATATATATATATACTGAAGAGATCCTTGATGATGACATTAGTCATCAGTCATAAGCTTTTATTAAGTGCTTACAATATGCAAAGCACTGTGCTAAGCAGTGAAGTTGCCCAAAAGAAAAAATACAAAAAATAATCCCGGCCCTCAAGGAAGTCACATTCAAATGGACTAAACAATATGCAAACAACTATAAACACATGACAGATAAGATAAATGGGAGATAATCTCAGAAGGAAGGAGAACAGCAAAGTGAAAATTAGTAGGAACTGGGAGACTTCATAAGGGATAAAGCATAATAGTCTACATCATTCCCTTCCCACAGTTGAATGAAAGATGTAAAGAATGGAAAATCCCATTATGCTTGTGGTTTACTGACTATTCACAGACATACAAGCACCTGCACACACAGACCCAACACACGCACACACAAGCTTTATTCAGGGAGAGCAGAACAGTAACTGAAAGTCTCTTACAATTAGATGGCTCCAACCCATTCATCAAAATTATGCATAATTCCTTGAAAGTTTTAACACCAGAGAAAAACATATCCAGCAAGACATAATAAGGGATAGATAGGATCAGTAAAGGTGTTTACTAATGTAAAATGGAAGAGACATAAAGTAGAATTTAATTTGGAGTGATTCCCTAGATGTTCAGGTTTATGGTTTTTTGCTGGGTGGGGGGTTCAGGCTCCTATTTGTAGATGATTTGGGGTTGGTTGTATCACACCTTGGTATAATTCAAAGATAGCCATTGGGACAAAAAATATGAATACTCAAAATAGTTTGGCCTAACTATCTGCCAATAGAAAAAATGAATTGATAAAGAATACCAGTCATCAAGATTTTTAAATACAATTCAATGGGCTATCTTTAGAGTTTTTACTTTATTCTATGGATCTTAAATATTGTAAATTTAAAATGAATTGGATAGGAAGGGGAAAGAAGACTTGATTTCCATTAATTGCAAAGCTCTTTTAATGGTGACTTTTCCCAGAAATATAGGCCCATTTAAAAAAATCAATATTTGCATGTTATTATGTTGTTTTCTAATTATAGTTCATGGAAAATTATGATCTCTGAAGAATTTAACATGAATATTACCTATCAGGCAATGAAAAGACAAATAGTATGTATGAGAAGACTTCAATGTCTTAATAATAAATAATTTTAAAGAACCATAGTTAAGATTCATCCAAGGAATGTATTGTCCAAAAAAGAAGGTGGGCTAGTCTAAGGGAGTGGTGCTAAGGGGGTGTGTCAATTGATGGTTTTTCTACTTTTAGCTTTAAAATATCAAATGAAATAAAGGAAGACTCCTAGCAAATTGGGTGGAACTACTGTGCCCTACTTATGTGAATATATAAATAAATAAACAAATAAACAAATAAACAAATAAATAGATAGATAAATAAATAAACAAACAAATAAATAAATAAATGAATGAATGAATAAATAAATGAACAAATAAATGAATAAATAAATAAATAAACAAACAAACAAACAAACAAATAAATAAATAAATGAATGAATGAATGAATGAATAAATAAATAAATAAATGGAATAGACAATCATGAAAGACTTGCATCCTTGCAGGAAAGATTTCATCAATAAAATCATATATCTATCTTTTGTGTATACAGATACTCAAAGAGTCATATCCATGCATAAAAAAAAGTAAGAAGAAAGAATAATAAAATCTTAGGGTGGACCTTGCATTGAGTTTTATATTTGGACTTCCCATTTCATTTTTGTTAAGTTATAATAAAAATCTGTTTCTGACAGCTATTTTGGTGCATCTACAGAATAAGACTTGTCTTCTCATGGTCAGGGAATTACAATGGTAAAAAGAAAAAAAAACATATATGTAAACAAGGCAACCTCAAATTCAAGGATTTCTGTGGGTCCACATCTACCCCAAAGCATAGTTCATGAACTCTCATTGAAATGTTTATCTTTTCTAATCATCTGGAGAACACCGATAATTCAGAAAGGAAAAAAATAATGAAATAGACTAATAAAAAAGTAGCAATAAAACACCTTTCCCCTAAATCCAGGAGCATATCCTTCTATGAATGTATATTTTCATACACATATATATATATGTATATATGTATGTATATTTTCATACACACATATATATATATGTATATATGTATGTATATTTTCATACACACATATATATATATGTATATATGTATGTGTATATATATATATATATATATATATATATATATATATATACATATACATATACACCAGTGCTGGAAAAAATAGGGGTACATAATGAGGTCAACTTATCTGTGCAATACTGTTTGATACTCCACGACTATCTGAATATCTATAACTGGAAACAAAATATTCCTAATCAGTCTAAAATAATGGCATTGACTGTTCAGGCCAGTTAGTTTTATTTTGTTCCATAACTATAAGCTATTTCATTTACACTTCCCAGGTCATAAAGGGATTGTGCCAAAGTCTTATTTAACAGAAGGATTTAAAATAGGGGAAGTTTGGAGGAATCACGGAACAGGGAAAAGTAAGGTCTGATACAGATCAGGAGGGCTGAATAACTTGTTTAGCCAGTAGCTAGCTATTAGAGCAAAGCCCTGGTTCACCATGGGTCGATGACCCAATGGCTACCCTCACAAGGTTTGGCAGGCCTGTCAAAGCCGTTAATTCGGGATGAATGACTTTTTGGACTTCCTCTATTGAAGGAGGGACATCAAGTTGTTCAATGGAGCGGTTTTGGGGGATCTGGTCAAGGGCGCTTTGGTCGACTGAAGAGGGTTGGTTGAGAAGCTGACTGAAGTGTTCTTTCCACCTGTTGCTGATGCCTTTTTTATCTTTTATGAGAGTGTCACCGTCAGAGGATAGCAAGGGAGTGGTGGTGGGTTTTAGTGGCCCATAGATAGTCTTGAGGGCACTGAAAAATTGTTTGTAGTTTTTCATATCAGCAAACCGCTGAATTTCTTCTGCCTTTTTTTCCCACCATCAGTCTTGTATCTTCCTGATCTCACGCTGCGCCGTGGCTTGGAGCGACTTGAATCTGTCCTTTTTAGGAGCAGAGTTTGGGTTATTTTGCCACTCCATAAAGGCTTTGTTCTTCTTGCTCAATAGGTCTTCAATAGCAGTGTTGTTTTCATCAAACCAGTCCTGGTGGTTGCGTTGCTTGGGGCCTAGGACTGCCTTTGATGTTTCCTTCACTGCGTCTCTGAACTGGTTCCATTTCTCGGTTGGGCTTCCAGTGAGTGGTCCCTTGGCAGACAGCTTGTTGTCCAGGCAGGACTGGAATGTTTGCAAATAAGATGGATCTCTAAGACCACTCACTTTGTAAAATGCGCGAACTGTCTGGGCGCTTTTTGGATGGTGAGGCACAATGCGCATTTGAAGAGTTGCTCTAACCAATCGGTGGTCTGTCCAACATTCAGCTCCTCTCATGGCTCTGGTGATCTTTACATCCTGGATGTCTCGCCGGCGTACAATGATGTAGTCAATGAGATGCCACTGTTTTGATCTTGGGTGCATCCACGTTGTTTTATATTTGTGCGCCATTCTGAACATAGTGTTCGTGATGGTGAGTTCAAACTCTGAGCATTTGCTGAGTAGCAGTAGGCCGTAGTTGTTCATTTTGCCCATGCCGTGTTTGCCGAGCACTCCTTTCCATCTTTCATGGTCCTGGCCAATGTGGGCTTTGAAGTCTCCCAGTAGTATCAGCTTGTCATTTGTGAGCACTGAGTGCAGGATGGCACTCAGGTCAGAGTAGAACTGCTTGATGGTCTCCTCTGTGCTGGTCAGTGTTAGGGCATATGCGCTGATGATTGTGGCATACCGGTCTTTGCTGAGAGGCAAAAGGATCTTCATGAACCTCTCGCTGATGCCCACAGGCAAGTCTGGCAGCTGTTTGAGCAAACTGGTCTTGATGGCCAGGCCAACACAGTGGATTCTGTCTTCATTTGTGGCTCTACCTTTCCAGAAGAAGGTGTATCCAGAGGTGGGTTCGCTGAGTGATCCCTCTTCTGGTAAGCGTGTTTCACTTAAGGCTGCGATGTCGATGTTATATCGCGCCAGTTCTTTACCGATTAGAGCTGTTCTTCTCTCAGGTCTTGGGGTATTCTCTCTGTCAAGTAATGTCCTGATGTGCCATGCTCCTAGTAGGAGTTTCTTTGTATTTTTTCTTTCATTTCAATCGCTTAAAGGGATGACCCGCCAGCCGCGGTGTGCTGACCGGGTGCTTGTAGGGCAGGCAATGTTTGGGACAGCTTTTCTAGTCCCCTCCCTTGATTAGGGTGAGCAGTGCTGTCCTAGAGACGGCTGCTCAGTTGCCCAGGATGCTGCTGAACGTCCCTGCTGCCCACAGGGCAGAGCGACCACTGGTCCGTGGGCCACCTATGTGCAGGATCGTGACTACAACTGCCAGTGGTCACCTCCACCCGTTGCATCATCACTCCCCCATCGCCACAGGTCTTGAAGAGGGTGGACAGGGTTAGGATAGATGAGTGTGCACAAAGATACTTGTGTGTGAAAGAGATTTAAGTGGAAAAGTCGATGCACAGAGACAGTCCCACTCTCTCAGCGTTGGAAGCCTGGGTCCAGTGGCACGAAAAGTCATTACACCTGGAGACTTCCTCAGCTGCATTGGATGGCCGTGTTGTCCTTTGTGCTCCAACATGCCCTAAACACTCCACAGTGCTTTGCTGCGTCGTCCTCTCAGCCGCTGAACCTTCTTATTGGTTTCTTCCGTCTGTTCAGCTGAAGCATTAAACAAATGAGTGCAGGCAAGGCACCCGGTAAAGACGGGATCCCAACCAAGATGTACAAGGCCTTAAATGGAAAGGTGCTCTAGGCATTCCACATAGGGCTGACCAGCATATGGGGAGAGGAAGACATGCCCCCAGAACTCAGAGATGCCTCCACTGTAGCCCTATACAAGAACAAAGGCTCACGAGCAGCCTGTGACAACTACAGAGGCATCTCACTACTCTCCACTGCTGGAAAGATCCTCGCCCATGTTATACTCGACAGACACCTGTCATCTGTTTCAGAGCAGAACCTGCCTGAATCACAATGTGGCTTCTGACCAGATCGTAGCACCTTCGACATGGTTTTCACAGTGAGGCAAATGCAGGAAAAATGCCTTGAGCAGAACCTGAGTCTCTACATTGTCTTCATAGACCTGACAAAGGCGTTCGACACAGTGAACAGGGAAGCATTGTGGGTGATCCTCAGCAAGCTCGGTTCCCAGCAAAATTCGTCAAACTGATCTAGCTCTTTCATGTCGACATGACAGGGGAAGTCCTATCTGGTGGAGAGACTTCCGATCACTTCAACATCTCCAATGGTGTGAAACAAGGCTGTGTACTCGCTCCGGTACTATTCAACCTATTTTTCACCCAGGTATTACGACATGCTGTGATGGATCTAGACCTGGGCATCTACATCAAATACCGACTGGATGGCTCACAATTTGATCTTCGCCGCCTGACTGCAAAAACAAAGACAACAGAGAGACTCATCCTGGAAGCTCTCTTCGCAGATGACTGTGCTCTCATGGCCCACCAAGAAAATCATCTTCAAACCATTGTGGACAGGTTCTCTACAGCAACAAAACTGTTTGGCCTGACTATCAGCCTCAGCAAAACAGAGGTGCTGTTCCAACCTGCACCAGGGAGGCCAACGAACCAGCCGTGCATTACAATTGACAGCACGCACCTTTCTAACGTCAACACTTTCAAGTACCTGGGCAGGACCATCGCCAACGACGGGTCCCTAGACTACGAGATCAATGCCAGGATCCAAAAGGCCAGCCAGGCCCTTGGGCGGCTGCGCTGCAAAGTCCTCCAACACAGAGGTGTAAGCACTGCGACGAAGCTCAAAGTGTATAATGCAGTGGTCCTCAGCTCGCTCCTGTACGGTTGCGAGACATGGACACTGTACAGGAGGCACATGAAGCAGTTGGAGCAATTCCACCAATGCTCCCTCCGGTCAATCATGAGGATCCGATGGCAGGACCGAATCACCAATCAGGAAGTCCTCGACAGAGCGAACGCCACCAGCATCGAAGTCCTGGTCCTCAAAACCCAGCTACGATTGTCTGGACACGTCATCCGCATGGACCCACAGCGAATACCAAGACAAGTATTTTATGGTGAACTGTCAGCTGGACTCAGGAAACAAGGTCGACCAAAGAAAAGATTCAAGGATCAGCTAAAGTCCAACTTGAAGTGGGCTGTCAAAGCAACTAGAACTCGCTGCCTCTGACAGAAGCAGCTGGCGAACCCACATTAACCGTGCCGCCACCACCTTTGAAGATGAGCGACATTGACGTCTTGCCGCTGTGCATGAACGCAGACACCAGACCACAACTGCACCTCCCATAACAACTGGAGTCCCATGCCCCATGTGCCACAAACTCTGCGCCTCAGCCTTTGGACTCCAAAACCACATGAGGGTACACCGTAGATGAAACTGCACAAAGGCAATAGTCATTCTTGATCACCGAGAGACTACCACTAGATTAGGTATTAGAGATATGGATAAGAGATCTGTTATAAAGGAAGTGTGGTACAGAACAATGGATTTGAAGTCAGAAGAACTAGATTTGAAGCCTTTTGTGATATTTATTACCTTCAGTAACTTAATTTTTCTAGGCAACTTATTAAATCTCAATTTCTTCATGTAGGCGTGGCTATTGGATAAGACGATTAGTAAAGTCCCTTCCATTTTATCGAGAGAGAAAGCTTAGTGTAAAGGATTCAATGCTCCTGTAGATATGGAATTAAATCCCCATTCTCATACTTATAAGGTGTATGACTGTGGACCAGCCACTGAATCTCTCAGACTCCATTTATTCTTTCATAAAATGGGGATAATACTTGTGAGTTGTGAGCAAAATAATTTGTAAATATTAAATGCTTCATATGTGCGTATTATTGTTCAAGGAATAAACAAAGGGATATCTATCTAAGATGGATAGATAGTCTAAGGGGAGGCAGAAATTTAGGAATCCAGAAGTAGGAAAGTCTGAATTTAATGAAGGGACTGAAACAACCAACCATGGGTCTTTGAGAGTTCTTTTTGTTCAGATATAGGATGCCAGCCTTACTTTCCAGCTTCCCCTGAATGTGTTTCTGCCCCCAAAAATGGAGTCCCCCAGCAAACAGATAAGTTGAGGGATTGTAGGTAAATCAAAGTCAATTAAAGATCCCTGGGGGGGAAAAAGCCACAAAGCATATACCTTACTAATGACAGACCACTAGAGTTACCTCTGTGTAGGAAAGCTAGCAAGGTTGTCATGATGTATGGATATTTACTTAGAAGTCAAAGAAAATTACTCAGCAACAAAGAAAATTGATTTTTTAAAATTATTTCGTCTAAGTAAGAATTGTCAGACCACTAAAAAAGTAAATCCTCAAAATATTTAAACTTATGAGATAGAAATATAAGTATATTAAAATAGAATCAGTCTGACAGTTACATACAATGAGGTCCTGATTAGTGTCTGAAGTGGTCAAATTATTTGAATTCATACCGCATATTTCCATCAAGTTGGAACCAATCACTATATTTTACATAAGTAGAATTTTAAATAATACATTTTAAAATATATACAACAACTTCATGGAGTTCATTATTGGCACTAATTGGAACTTAGATGTAGAAATAAATTTTTAAAAGGAGAATTTTCAAATGTACTTACGCACACATAAATAATTATATACATATATACTTGTTACATATATTATATATTATGTAATATGTGTATGCATATATGTATAGATGCATGCATACATCCAAATAAACTTCCTTTAGTTTTTTTCATTCCCTCTAGTCTGTCCTTGGGAGTCCTGGATTCTGGGTAATTAGGGGTATGCCCGGGACAGTACAGGGATGAGACAGTTGGATTGGTACAAGTGGGTTCCAGGTCAAGGACTCAGCAAGTATAAACTATAGTAGCTGCCTGTACTCAACTATGGAATAGGAACTAGGGAAGTGACAGATGTTCAAAGGCAGAGTAACAAGCTTGTCCTTGGGGACGCATAATGATGAGATCAATACTGTATTGATTTAGTCCGGCAGGGTCTGGGGCCAGAAGCAAGGGTGTGCTTGCATGCCACAGCAACAGGTCAAGGGTCCAATCAGTAAACAGGCCTGGAGACCCAGGGAAGAAGGTGGGTCTTATAATGTAGAATCATGTCAAGAGTTAGCAATGCAAATAGGCCAATTTGGGAACAGGCAAAGTCAAGTGCAAAAGTGAAGTTAGCAATGAAATTAGAAGCTCAAGGCATAGTCCAAAAAGATTGTCAGGAAATGAAGACATTTCATAATTTTCATTCATTCTCCTTATCCTTTGAAAGTTCCTTGGATGGTCCTTACTCCAAAATTCCACTTAAGTCATTCCTGCTCCTCCCCCATCCCCACAAATAAAAAAATAGAAAAAGAATCATACTGTTCCTACGTCAATTGGAATCCTGTGCATCCTTGGAGAGTCATATAAGTCATTATATGTAATCCTTTGTAAAGGTGTTCCTGATCAACCTAAAGGAAGGTAACCTCCCCCATTCAGAAAATGCATGGTACAGAATAGCTATCATATATATCATCAATTAATACTTAATGTGGCTACAGAATTACAGTGTATTTGTGTAGGAATGGACTTCAGCAGCCACTTAATTCATTTGCCATGATACCCCCAAGAGAATCCCTCCTAAAATACACTCAGAAATTAGTCATCTAGCAAAAATCAGATAGTTAGTTCTCTAATGCTTGAAGATCTCCAGGGACAGGAAATCCACTATCCATTCCACTTATGGATAACTCTAATTATTTAGGTATTTTTCCATGGCAATTAAACATAAATTTTCTTTTTTCACCTTTGACCCACTACTCCTGGCTCTACTTTCTGGGAGTGAAACAGAACCAACCAAATCTCTCTTCCAAAAGACAGAACTTCAAATATTTGAAGACATTTATCACATCTTTGCTTACATTCCCAGTTCCTTCAATTAGTTGTCACATAGCATGAACTCAAAACTCATAGTCTTACTTGCCTCATTCTAGGCACTTACCAGGTAATCAATGTCTTTCCTAAACTATGGCATCCTAAAAAAATATGTCATCTGTGATATGACCCATACTACTCTTTAGTACTGGAATATATGCTTCTTTCTCTGCTACCCTAAATCCCATTGGTCACTTGGTTGTTTTTTCTGCTGTTATACTTCTGACTCATATGTTCCTTGTGCCTTTATGATTACAGGTTTTGTTTTCCAGGTTGATTCTAAACTATTTGGGAGCAGAAACCATGCCATAAGTACCTTTGTATATGTGGGCACTTTGTGCTGTACAGACACTCAGGAGATGCAAATTCACTGACTGGAATGCAAATGTAAGGCTAAGTGAGGTCTGTTTCATAGTTTCCAAGATTAAGAGATAGAAGGCAACTCAGAATTCATTAGAGGGTCACAACCTTATTTTACAGATAAGGTAGGAGAGGACAGAGAAATGAAATGAGACCAGAAACTAAGGCTGGTGATGAAATGACTTCCTTAACATCATACAATCTGTAAACAGCTGAGCCAGTCATCAAACCTTATTTCCACTGAATCACTGTGGAAACGGTGTGGTCTAGTAAGGTACCGGATTTATAGGTAAAAGAATTAAGTTCAAATCCTCATGCTGCTGTCTATTATGTGAATGACTCTTAGTACATCACTTCCCCTCAACCTCAGTTTCTAAAATCTGTAAAATGAGAGGAGTGAGCTAGATATTCTCAAAGATACTTATACTTTATATCTATATGAATCTTTATGAATATTGGTTATTTAGTCAACTCAAAACAGAAGGTAGAGAGTCGGGTTAGCCTTCCTCTTATTTTATCTCTTATTGTCACATTCTCTCATACTTGAATTCCTCTCCACCTATCCAGCTCATGTTTTTCAAGAGAAGAGTTTAAGAATATCTTTAATTCAATAGTGGGTTTCTCTCCTTTAACTCTTGCTCCATTGGTTATATTTTGAAGGATTCTAAGCCCAATTTTTGTGAGTTAAGGGAAAATTCTCCCTTTTGATACAGTATGTTACAATTTCAACAAAGAAGTTATTATATAATCTTATAATCTTCTGGTATCTGGAAGCATAAACTGTGATTTCAAATTTTACTCCAAATTTTAAAATGCTACTATCAATCACCAAGCAAATGGCATGGATGGGATGATGTTCACTGAGTACAACAAATTATTTAGTTATATAGTGACAGAGAACATGAGCCTTAAGGCCAAATGTATTTATCTAAAGTTAGAAACATGAAATGTTTTATGGATACAATTTGTGTCATTGTATATATATATATATATATATATATGTATATATATATATATATATATATATATATATATATTTCTTTGGTTTCATTTAGGAATATTGGACTAAAAAGTTCACATGAAAGGTCATCAGATTTAACAGGAAGCCAAATTGGTTCTTATCTGGGGCTAAGAAAAAAGCACTGGATTCAGAGTCAGAAGACTTTGGTTCACATCTCAGTTTGGCATTTTTTTTTTTGCCCTTGACCTTGGAAAAGTCATGTGTTCTCTCTGGGCCACAGTTGCCTTATCTATAAAAGAGCAAGAATGAACTAGATGGTCACTAGGTTCCTTCTACCTGTAAAATCCATATCTCTAATTTGTTTAATATGTATACATGCAAATATATTTGACTGAATATATATATTTTTCATATGTATATGTATATATATTTTTTTTCAGACTTTATATTTCTTTTAATTGCTACTTTGATGCCTCATTATGACAGAAGTCTTAGGAACTAAAAGGTAGAGGGAACCTGAGAGAGTAAGCTTACAGCAATCAGTTGAGCTTTTCTTTCCTTTTCTTCACTGCCCTTTCCCCAGTATCCCCACCCAAGAGATTTGGAGCATTAAGGTAATGGCAAAAAAGATATTCATTTTCCCATATTATTGTTGATTCAGGGTGCAAAACTAGGAATAAAAAGAATAACCAGATATTTGCTGGGAAGAAGAAGGTTGAGGTTTCCTAGGAAATGGCAATGACTGAACAGACACACAAATACACATACACACACATACACAAATGCACACTTCAGAAGCAATGTAGAGATGCAACAACTTCTAGACAACTTGCAGGAAATATCTAAGAGACAAGCTTAACTAGATACTGCAGAAAACTTCCAAAGAAATGGTGTTGGTAAACAATAGTGTTTGAGGGAG